>NC_139727.1:32301862-33501862 GCF_964211835.1 Anser anser | reverse complement strand
TTCAGTACCACAGCTTGCCCTGGATAAGCATTTGATCTATGTAAGAAACTAGGAAGAAGAATGTATTACGTGAGACAAAATTGGAGAATCTCAGTCTGAAATTGCAGTTTAAAGTTTACTCTGGAAAAGTCAAAATTCAAAACTCTTCTCCATGTTGTGGAATTGCTGTAACTCTTGACCAAGACAGGAAAATCCACCACCAGAACCACCTCCTCTCTTGTTTAATAAATGTAATATAAGAATATTTTATGACAAACTCAGGACAGTACACCAATACATCTGAGCAATGCAACCAAGTGTATGCAACTTTTTTCTAAAAGTTTCCAGTCAGACCAGAGAAGGTGATGATGAGACAGAAGACAGACACAAGACAAAGAGATCTACAATAAGTGCTTTAGGCTTAATGGTAATAACGATTATTATGAGCAAAGAAACTCCTTCCTGTTGTTTGAGTTTTATGATGAATACAAGAGTAGATTTTTATTTTTTTTTTCCATTCCTTGTATACAGGCAAAATGGCAAAAACATTCCCGTGCTGCACACTGGTAATCATTAACATCTAGAACTGATTGAGTGTTTGGACACAAAAAGAGAAAAAAATGTAACTTATCAGTGAAGATTTAACTCAGAGTTTCAAGAAAATGCAACTCTTCAGCTTTTGTCTTCGTTTCCTTTCTCATCCTGAGTCTCCAATTAGCTAGACACAAAGTCCCAGAGGTATGACCTAAAGAGTATACCTGTCAGCACAGCTCGTTCTTGTGAATAAACACATAGCCTCTGCATCGGGCATTTTTGTTCCTTGACTCTACTCTACTATCAAGCAAGGTGTTAAGGCTAGAATGCAAGCCAGTTAATTAAGTGTATCAAGGATGAATCTGCAAATCCAGTGAAAGTGTCTCATATGCCTCATGTCAGTTAGAATACACCCTTCTCCCTGCTGGAGAGGAATTAGCTTTATTAGCCTTTTTCCCTAGTTCCAACCAAAATTGCTAAGACAATTTGGGGGACAGATACTGTTTAAAATAACTGTAATCCTAAAAGGTTTATAACTTTAAGGTACAAAAATCATAGTTATTGGATGTACAGGACAGAATGAACTGAAAGAAACAAAAATACAAGGCTATTCATAGTTAACATTAGGGAGTTGTTAACAAGTTACTTCACTTCAGTTATTCCTTGTTCTTATTCCTCCTATTTTTTATGCTTAAAGTTATTCTTCAGCTTGCAAACTCCTCGTCTAAACAAAGACAATATGCTATCTCAGTATTAAAAAAAAATAATAAATTGTACTTTCTATGACAAGTCTATACAATCCCATGTTCTGTATTTAATGATGTGGAAAATTTTCTAAAATACTGTCTACCTAAACATGTTTCCGAAATGCTAAAAATCTAATTATTGTAGATCCTGATGAAGATATGTGACAAACATATTGAATATAATTACCTATTTTGCAGACATTTTTAACTTAGAATCCACCAAGTGTATTAAAAAAAAAAAAAAGACAACAGGTAGTCCTGCAGCTACTTCTTTTTACAATATTTTTTTTTAATCTGTAGCATGTGCAAAATGTTTCTGATATTTCTGATGTCACTCTTTAAGAAAACACTAAATAATATTGAACTTCCCTAAGAAATGCAGGAAACACTAGATTAATCACTAAAACATTGTCAGATAAATCACAAAATCCAGAACCAAAAACAAAAGAAAAAAAAAGAAAAAAACACTATACACTAGGAATGATTTACAATAATTTCAGGCTACATTCAATTGTACTCACAGTTGACACTGGTCTCCTTTGATTCCTTTAGTTGTGCAGAAACATTTTCCTGTTTGCATGTGACAAATATTTGCATGTCCACTGCACGTGCAAGCTACAAAAACAAATGAGAAAAGTAAGATTTATCCACATATATTATACTTTATAACCAAAGGATTTTTCATGGATATTAATGCTGTATCCTAAGACATTTCCTACAAGCAGTATTTTTAAAAAATATTATTACTTCAATTGCAATCTTCTTTGAAGAACACCGTACTAGCACATCAATTTGTTTATTTTCTGTAAAGAACTGCATGTGTCAATAGGTGCTCTCCACCTCAGATTATTGACAATATAAACCACAGCAGTTTAAGAAGAGCCATTACAGACTACAATTTCAACATGCCTTAGTATGCAGCATAGAAAATTATTAATACATCTTGTCTATATGGGATGAAATCCTGACCAATGGCAAAAGCAATGTCAAGACTGCATTAGTTTCAAATGTCTAACTACAGAAAGTATCATTACGGATGCTTTCTAAAATGTCTAATGTATCTGGAACTCTTAATTTTGGCAAGAGAGAAGAAAAAGAATGCTTTGAAACCATTTGAACAAAGGCTGAGTTAATACTATACCAATACACATCGTATGTTAACTATAGTTAATACGATAACTATGGGTCCACAATAAGAATATTCTAGAATTTAAAGAAATAAAATAAAATCCTGAAACTTGGAAGGGAACTGGAGGGGATCGACATCATTACTCCACTCTACTGTCATTCTTTCTAAACTCAGTGGCTAAAGTAAATCTCTCCACCGTGGTCTCTCCACTGCCACTCTTGTTGCCTGATGGATTCCCATCTCCAGTCTTTTTTTTCTCTCTCTCTTTTTTTTCTTTTCTTTCCCATGTTTATAGGAATGACTACTTTGTTTAGGCAGTCGTCCCTCTTTTCTACCCATGCATACAAAACTTAATAACCTCCCTCTGGTAAATATGTCATTAAATCCCCACCTCATACTGGAATAATGATCTGCTGTTAATCACACTATAGTTAAAGTCTTTCTTTAATACAAAGCAATTCTGAACCTACATTGATGATCATATTACACTTTCATTGAAGTTTTCGTTACAACTAAGATAAAAGATTTAATACATGGGCTCCTGCTTGGGAGTAGATATAATACTAAGTAGTGACCTGTATATAACAGAAGTTTATTTTCCACTTATTAATCTTAATATTGAAATCTAGTTTTTAATTTCTATCATAGGAATTGAGTTTTACGGTTCCTTTTCTACTTATAAAGGATAATACACAATGAATACTTCTGTGGCAGTGTCCCATACTACACACATTATCATCTCTCTACCCCAACCTAAAAATAAAAAGGAAAAAAAAGGCAAGTCAGACTAGAACCACAATAATGCATAAAGTATCACTGACAAAATTCTTCAATGCCAGGAATTGTATGATTTGTTCAGCCTTCCAAACTCGTTAAATAGCCAGCTGTAGCTAAAGGACGAGTTCTTATTAAAGAGGTACTAGAGATTTAAACTGTCTAGGGCTTCCCTTTTGAGAAGCATTCTGGAGCTGCTTTTCCGCCTCAGTCATAATTGTGGTCACCAAGGAAAACAGGACCCAGACGAATATAGGAAGAACTCAGAGTCCTGGGTGAAGGTGATATTTGCAGAGTCCTTGGTGAAGGTGATATTTGCAGTTACTACTATTCACAGTATGGATGCATGACATGCAGTAAGCCATCCATCCACAAAAATTACATGAGTTTCAAAACACTTCTTACAGCCTGCATATGAGACGTATAAAATTATCTGAACCCATCTCACTGCTTCTTCACAGGTAAGTATACTCAAAGTATAATCTCGACCCTTCAAAACAGATGTTCATTGAAGTTTTACTCCTCTTTAATTAGTTATGTTTTCCTAAATCCATTCACGTCTTCCTCTCTACATTTTCATGGAATGACTATTTAGACGCTTTCAGCCTGTTCTCAAAAGTTAATTTTAATTGCGTAAAATCTTTGCTATACTATCAATGAAAAGCAAAGGAATATATTCCTAACAGATCATTCTACTTATGGTTATTTGCTATTAATAGTGAAGCACCATTACAAGACAGCATAAAAACTAAGGGAGCTAAAAGGCTGCATTTCAGAAAATATTCCAAAAGCTGTCAATATGTTGACAAATACAGAAGCTATTGCCAACCAACGTTAATTATTACTCTTACAGCTACTTCTAACTTTATATGAAGTACATCACAAATGTGGAAGTGGAACTTCCTTTACTAGAGTAGCTTTTATTTAGCAAAAGTATTTAAACACTCAATTATAAAATCATTTGGATACTATGCATCTTTATTATCATGAAAAAAATCATAAAAGGAAGTATACATTGCAAAAGTACTAGATGTAGCCATATGAGACTTTCTGAAAGAACGAAAAAATTCCCTTCTACATGATGTCCTGCCCAGTGCACAAAATTACTGATAAAGCAAACTTTTCAGTACCACTTATCCCCACGGACATCTAAATCAAACCAGCATCTATATAGTGCACTTTAGTGTACTATGTGCCTGCTCACACAGGAGTCCAACAGATACACTGCTCTCCAATCAGCCAGATTTCCCTTTACATTTTAAAGTGCATCATGCTTTGGTCACTGCATTCTGTCCCTACCTCTAGAGTATCCTGTATTTATACCCGAGAACCATTAAAGATAAATAACTGATAGAACCTATTTTCCCACGGAGTCGTGTCTAAATTTTGATTTCTGTGTATTAATAATATATACAAATAAAGGGTATGTTCATAAAGGATACTTTCATAGCTCAGTCTCTCTCCCCAAGAACACTGACACAGCTGCTCCACATAACCTACATTCTCATGACACATATATGAAGCATATATGGTGCTAATATTAGCATGGATAGAAAAGGAGAAGAAAGAAGGAGTACGAAGACTCAGAACCTTGTGTTCTGGATTCCTTGTCAATGAAAAGCCTAGTTCTGATTAGCTCAGCAGCTAATTTTCTTCTATTACAAGATGAACAGCAATTACTCTTATTGATAGAGTTCCTAGTAATTTAACTGTTCCCTGGACAATACCTTGAAAAAGGCCATCATGAGCTAATCACTTTTACATTATTTTAAAAATGTCATCTGGACAACTTCTGTTTAATGCATAATTTAATTTATCTCAGGCTTGGAAGTCTTATTGAAAAGTGGATTCCTACTGATCTGTGGACCTCCATGTGAGAAATAATTTAGAGAACAAAATGCATATAAGCTTTACCTGCTGTTACTGAAGTAAATGTGAATACATGCTATCAAACAAATGCAACAGTACAAGCAGCACAATATTACACAATATTCAGTGGAAAAAAAAATTTAGATGTCGTTATCTTTGTGCAACACTGCAGGTTTTTTTCCACTGGCCGACTTTCAAATAATACAAAAGAAATTATGAACTTGGAATATGAACCATGCCTACTAATTAGTAAACTGCAACCTAAAGCAACATTTGATTTCAAAGTAAAGCAATCCTGAAGTCAAAAGCTACAGAATCTAAAATGATAGTGCTGGTACACATAAACATGTTGGGTCATTAAGTAAATCCTTGCCCGTAATTCCACGTTTATACTGAAAACATCCAGGCAAGAATGCGTTCCTGTTATTGCTTTATCAGGAAAGGATGTTTGAAATTTAGCTCAACCAGGCACCTCCTACCTCAAGAAGATTTTTCATTGTGTACTGTATAGATACCTGTGTATAGGTTAGGTGAGACAAAAGTTTACAATATACACATATATACATGCTTTTTTTAAGAAAAGTCCAGACCACAAAGCCAAGCAATGCAGCTCATAGCTGTACCGAGTCTGAGATCAGTGAAAATACATGTGGAACTCAAAGCCTGCTGCTTCTTTTTTTTTTTAACCCCTCTGTTTAACCATTCTTAGTGAACACATTTCTCTTCTGATAGGACTGTAACTCTATAGTCAAAACTGTAGCTACAGCAATATCTTTCACAGCCTAATGCTAGGAGAAAAATGCCAAACCCTGGAATCAGTTTTAAAGCACATGAAGCAAGCATTCTCAGCTAGTAGAAGTCAGCACAAGAAATGAAATTTACATGGTCTGTTTTTATGTGGTCCCACCTCCCTCAATGCCCATGCATTTGTTTTCAAGGAATGAGGCTTAAATTCCAGCAGCAGCAGCTGCAGCTGAAGCTTGCATCAAGTAGCTTTTTTTCTGCTAAAAAGGACAGTTACCTTTAATATTGATTTAAAGAAATACTTAACAGGATTCTTCTTTGTAAGAACTCCCTAAAGCTAAAGAAAAAGGAAATACGAGTTAAAATGAAAGCTTTACTTAAAACTTTACACTACAAATATTTCCCTCTTTTTTTTCATTTATATTTAATAAAAGGTTTAAGAGTCTGAGTAGAATTGCACAGTGGGGTAAGCAGAGATTTCTGACTGAAAATCCTAGGCTCCCACTACTTAATGTTAAGTGGTGGGAGGATCACATTATTGCTTTTGATTTTCTGGGTCTGTCTGCCACATCAATTAACATATCTGAGACACTGTCAAGGAAAATTTCCGATTTTTGTGCCTTAGAGTTCTACAACAATTGGATTTCTTACAGATGCTCAACTAGGCACAGTGTGAATCTGCCTTGCCACATCTCTCAAGTGACATTCAGTTGGTACATTCTCTATCATGATTATGCTTTAAATAATATCCAATTCTTAACAAGAAATATTTCATTTGGGACACTGACTTAAAATTAGAGCACAAAGCACACCTAGACAAACAGATCTGCTGGGTTAGTAGAAATTATGTAGAAACAGAAATGATCTTTATGCTTCTAGACAGGGATCCAAAAGGAAGAAGAAAACCTCCCAAAACCTTTTCCACTGCAAATCCTGGCTAATGGATCATACAAAGGGAAACTCCTAGACTACTCTCATCTTAAAAGCAATTGAGTCCAAGTGACTTGTTCTGAGAATGATTTTTTTTTTTTGCTTCCTAACCAAGACAAACAGAAAAAGGTTTTTCAAACCATCAGCTGTGCTCTGAGTCTAGTCTTGCCAAAGCCAATGGAAACATGTCTACTGGGAGTCAAAGTGAGGCACTTGCTGAAGCATTTGAAAACTCATACTGCAATCTCTAAAACATGTTTGGGGGAGTGGAAACAAATAGAAAGATAACATCACTTATTCCAGAGCAGGGAAAGGCATTCTAAGCCTGAAATTTTTTTCTTTATTAAAAGAAAATAAAATATAGGGAGGCAATTTTTGGTCCTAGCCTCAAAAAATAGGAAATAAAAGAGAAGAAAAGCAAACCATCAACACAGAAAACTGTTCGTTGTGTCATTGCCATTATAACTTTTGATGTGTTCCACTAGGCGAACCATGGAACAAGATGCTACAGAAGATACAGATCTATCTGCAGGGTACATCAGACTCTACTGCTGTACGTACATATTCCAGCATTCACAGCAGCACCATACTCGAACACTTTCAGGAAGTCATTATGATCTTAATTCTCTCTCAAATCTCTCCTGAGAGTAATCAGTGCAGAGAATAGCTTGAAATCCTGCTTCAACTTTACAGCCAGTTTAATATAAGGTAATATTCTAATGGTGTTAACTGTTGTTCAAATTCCCTATTTCTTCCTAATTCAAGTGGTCATATTCAGTATTCAGAATCCAGAAATGAGTATCTGAGAAGCAAATGGTTAAAATGGAAATATACAGAATTTTCTTCTCATTTAAAATAAAAGTAAAAATCTATATACCAATACACTACTGATTTTAAATAATAACAGTGAGTTAAGACTGGGTAATATATTTTAAGTAAAATAATTAATCACACCTCTAGCATACAACAGGGATTGATAGCATATCATGTCTGTCTTCTCTCATGGGAAAGAAGTACATCTGTCATTCTCTATTTCATTATTCACACAGTGCTAAGAGGTTTTAATTATAAGGTTAAGCTTGAGATTCAAAATAAATGTCAGCTTCTGCTGCATTTTAGAACGATCTATTAGGCAAGATTAGCATTAACCTTAAACCTTCCAAAATAAATTATAATCCACAAAACTCAGAAAAACTTGTTACTGGTGCTTATGTTCCCCCAAAAAAAGCATCAAAATTAGAATGGTCACTATTCTAATACTTCATATATGAAAAAAAAATTGAGGAACAGAATATGGACACATCATTTAATTCAAAATATACTGTTCTATTCTGATGGAGATTTCATTTATGTTGCAAATTCCTCCCTAAATGTGTGTACATTCTTTAAATCAACTTTGAAAATTTACATGAATTATATCATATGGTATTTTTTGTTGTTGTTGTTTTGTGGTTTTTTTTTTATTTATTTATTTATATAAGCTAAGGAATTCTTCTTGAAAGTATGACTCTAAATTTTAGATGCAGTATTTTGGAGCCACTGAGTTATTCACCTCTATCACAACTAAGAAACATGAATACAGGAAATAGAAACATGATTCAAAGCACTCAAAATTATATAAACTGCCTCCGGGGTGAGTTTTAAGAACGAGTTCTCATCAACTTTATGTTCAAGGTATTGATATACCTTAGAAATTCAGTCCTCTGTAGGTGCTGGAAATGATCCCCGACACTGGCAAGATTTAACATCCCATTAACACCACCCTTGTCAACTATTTTACTGTAGCTATAGGGTGGACTTTTGTAACAAATCTCCCAATCATCCCCCTGCTATAATGATTTGGTCTGTTTCATAGAGTGGCTCTGGAGTCCATGAATATAATTTCATAGGAATGAAACAAAACCAGAAGATGGCAACAGGGCCACAAAGGCAATGAAGGGGCTGAGGCATCTTTCTTATTAGGAGAGCTGAGAGAGCTGGGATTCAGCCTGGAGAAGACAAGGCTCAGGGGGAGCCTAGAGAAGGCTCCAGTTGACCCTCCTTGAGCAGAGGTGTTAGATGCTTTTCCACAAATGTTACACTCTACAGATGAGTACAAGTGTTGTAAGGCTGTTGCAACAGCGCAACTGTGCACTACTGTACATGCATGTTGCTCCTTAGGACAGAAACAGTGAAATGGGCTCAACTTCAGGACTTTTTCCACATTACTGCTAGCATCTGATGGATCTTTATTTACTCCACCATTAAACACCTTGGTGTAGAACTTCTATAACTCAAAAAATATGAAATTTTCTTTAAAATAAGTACGTATCAAATGATGCAGCTATTATTATGAATCAAGGTCTGAGTAAAAAAAAAAACCTGCAACTCCTTTCCAACTGAGATTTATATTACACATATATGATTTTCTTTAAGGAATTATTTTAAATACTTAGCTGCCATTGCTAACATTTGAAGAAATCATTAAATATTAAAAAGATACAAAACCTATGAATATGCTTAAAATATACAAATTTAACCTATTTTTGTCATCTTATTTTTAAATATTAACACAAGTCACATTAGAGCTTTAAAACCAGCAACAACAACTAAAAACCACCCCAGCAATTTCCATTCCAGTTTTAGGCAAACAGCAGTTCACACTGCTGTTCTGTACAATACGGTGATTCTAATTAAACAGAAAGACTCTATGATAACAATATAATCCAGTAGAGTAAATCCATGCTGTAAAATCACAACCCTATAGAATTTATTAAATAATAAATCCACGGCAAAATTGATTCTGAGTTGCTAGGTCAGCATATAAATGTTCTTGCTGATGCTGACAACTAAAGAATACCCATCACCATTTCCATGAAGTACGCATTTTAGACAATTGAATTTAAAAACATTTTTATTGCTTAGCCCCCATCTCTAACATAAAGCTGCAAGAGTGAGTTCTCTCTGAAACAGAGCTCACTACTAATGGTACTTTAACTTAATATGTTTGTTTACTTCAAAGATTATTAAACCAGTAGATACACATGGATAAATTCCTCTAAGACACCTTGCTGATTTTGTTGTTGTTGTTGTTGTTATTATTTTTTAAAGGAAAGCTATGATAATACTATTAAATATTCAGGTGTACTATTTTGTTAATTTTGCTAATGTGCAAGGCATAAGATGTATCAAAAAAGGATGTCCGGGCTTTCTCATGCAGCAAGACTAAGTATGAAATTGCAAGTTTAAACATATTAGATACAACATTGTCATGCTCAGTTTCACTGTAAATGTTCACTTATGTAATCCATTAGTCTACTCATATGAGAACTGCCCTTCTGAGCCAGTTTGTGTTTGTTTTTACATTACTAGCATAACAAAACTGCCCAGTCATCTATTTTTTTCTAGAAGTGTTTATTCAACTAGAAGCCCCTGATACCCTGTTAGCATTCAATAATTACTTTATAAGAAATACATCCATCCAATCTTTAAGACAAACACTATAAAAGCAAACAGATGTGCTCAGCAATGCTTATGCAATCTTACTAATTGAGTAGCATTAAAATAAAGCTAAAGAACTTCAGTGAAGTACTGAGCAATAAAAGTGTTGAAAGAAAGCTGGTATTAGAAAGTAATGGTAAACACTCTAAAAGGTACACACAGGTCAAATGCAACTATCATTTCATAGTGGCATGATTAACCTTCAAGATAAGCCAGTCATATTAGACTAATTAGCTCATATAATTAATTTTAGTCTAATTTTTTATGGCTTATCTCGAGTTTTCTCTCTCATTGGTCTTACAGTATTTTATTTTTTATAGTCCAGTAACGGCACACAAGAAACAAAAACCTTATCTATGTATATTCATGCAATACTATGCTATAATTGTTATATACTTGCCAGAAGGAAAAGATAGAAGAAATAGACGTAGCTTTAAGAATTATATAGTTAGGATATGCACAAATTCTGCAACCACGAACGTCACATATATAGCACACACGCATCACCACCTAAAGCCAGATATTCCCAATATTCATAAAAAATTGATCATTGTTTTTCGATATCAATACTGCATAAAAAATTGTTCTGGAAAAGGCAAATATTCTCAATCACCCACGCAGCCATTTTAGTAACATTAGCTGCTCCTCACAATATGGTAATTTTTTCAATATGCACCAAATCTGTTTTCTCAGTTGCAGTGCATCCTATCCTATGCTCTTCTTTGATGGGCAGATACCAATGGGATATCTTTGAAAGGAGAACCCATCAGATACAGGAATGCTCATGTTCCCATTCAAAATGAGCAATTCACCCAAACCCAAATGTGATTTTAACTTCTTTTCTGCTATTTTACAGTCACTGCAAAACACAGCCAGTTTCACCTGAGCATGACCACCTGACCATGACCTAAGCCTACCAAGATCATCTGATTACTAGTAAGATGATTATTCTTTTTGCTGAAAAAAAAAATGCAGTGTCATGCAGTTAAACAATTAAAAAGCACAAGGGAAATTTCCTTAGCTTTTTGAACTGATACATACATTCTAGAAGCAGCATATTTATAAATAAAATAAAAATTAAAATAAAGGATACTGTGCTAAACACTATCTGAGAAACAAGAAACAGGATGATTTTCTGTTCCAGAAACATATATGGTTATAACATATTATGGTTACACCAACACAGTCTTATAGAAAGCTTCTCCATGTAAAGGTTTGCATTTATTCTTAATCCATTTTTACATTTGAGCAACATAGCTCTGCAATATCTGTATTTCTTCCATTTAAAGCATGTATCCTGAAAATTGAACTTTTTTTTTTATTTTTAATTTTTGTAATAAATACCTCTCAAGCAATCGTACTAAATCTGTCTTTAGTCATCAGCAACTAATATTATAAAGACAGGTTGGAAAACCATAACTTGTTTTATTCAAGTAGGTAATGAAAACAGAACCCAGAAGATTAATATTGAAAGACGAGAACTTTTTTTCCCATTATAAACTGAACAGAATCTTAAGAAATTAATAAGAATTTTGCTGTACCTGACTCTTTCATGCCAATACCAAATAAATATATTATTGGGATGAGAGTACAGATTTTTTATAGCGTGTTCTTGGGATCATCCAGGAATAATATCCATGGACAGTATTTCCTACTGAAGTCCATACTATAATCTTTCCATGAGAACTCAAAGTACAGTATCAGCAATTTTATTTTCTCCATGTTGATCTGTGAAGAATATGAACTTTTACACTTTGAATAAGTAAACTCAAAAATTCTACATGAAAACATTATTAAACATACTTTATTTGGAGAAGCTTAACATGTCCTATATATCACTTTCCTTTTCATTCTTGCCACTTACTCATTTCATTTTTAAATAAAATATATGTTGTTATAAATAGTTTTCACATTGAATTTTACAGTGGATTCAGCTGTGAGTTTTGTTAGTTCAGGCCAAAAATTAAACTCTGTATCTCATGTGTAATACCAGTTCTTCAAGCAGGCAAACATTTAGAGAGATGTTTCTTTCAAACACCTGTAAGATTAAAAATGTTATTCCTTAAATTACTTTTGTTTTCTTGTTTGTGAAGAGTCTTTTCACAAGAAAACAAAAGATAAAGCCAGAATTGCTGAAAAATAAGAAATTTCAGATGTGGCAGACAAATTTTATTTAGCAAAAGCTAAAACACCAGAGCTTTATTTGATTTTGATGTTGTTGTTGTTGTTTTGTTAAGGAAAAACACAAACTTTTTTAAAGGAAAAACACAAACTGATCAGTTTGGATGCCTTCATTGTTGCATGTCCTCTCTGAGATGTGTTTAAGCAGACTTTTTCAGACATGAAAGGCAAAGTATATTTTATTTTCAAATTTTCTTGAAAAAGACAGCTGCCTCTCTCTTGCCAATTTTGAAAATTTGATGAAAGGAAGTTTTTGGCTAAAAGACTGCTATTTGTTCCCTCTATCTAAAGAGAGTACATAACTTCCCAAATTATAACAGAAAAAAAAAATCAAAGATTATTGTAAGGCAGTATGAAAAGCAAAACAATTTAAACCACTCAGTAACTATTCATAGTGGCTTTAAATGTCAAAAAATTATTCCAATCCAAAGAGAAAAACAACTAAAATCAACAACTGGTGATTGCAACTATTTGTGTGTATTTGGTCATTCAGGATAAAAGCCCAAGGAAGAGAAATGTCTTGCACAATTTATCAGACAAAAACGGCACAAAATGTAAAGAAGTCAGCAAATCATTTCTCTGTATTAGCCATTAGGAGGTACAAAACACTACTGATTTTTAATGCATTCAACTGTGGGTGAAGTTTTTTCCTCACTTAAATAACTAATGTGGTCTTCCATTGTAATGTATTGCATTTACCACTCAGAAAATGAAGGCAGAATCAACTGCAATCAAACAGAAATGCCATTTCAAAAGTTTTTTTGTTTTGTTTTTTTAAGAGAATCCTCATTCTAACAGTTGGAAAATTATTTGTGTGATGCCTGAAAAACTATTTTCTCAACAGCCTGTAGGAGGTTTCCAAGAGTCTTACGGATAGGGATGACCATTTCAGAGCAAAATGACAATTTCTTTACTCTTCTTTCATGTTGCTGGTGGCGTGTTCACACGTAAGGATTCAAATCAGTAACTCTGTGGCTTTCTGTTACACCAGGAGTGTCTGTCATACCTCTGACTGATGTACAATCTCTGATCTAATTTTAACTGATAGGCATATAACCAGATAAATAAATAAATAAATAAGAAAATAAATTATTTTATGCTGTAAAATTGCAGGATGGAAAATACCATGCTGCATGTCACCTGTCAGGCTCACCAACTGTCAAGGGACATATTTGAAGGATTTTCCTGCAGAAGGATTACAAAGAGATGCTGGAAATTCCAACTGACTGCAAATCAGTTAGATCTGCAGTCTCTGCATTTAGAACTATGAGAATAAAACAGAAGCTGTGAGTGGTTATGGTAACAAGAGAGAGCATAACCTTCTCAGCACCTAGAAAAATCTAGAATGGTAGACTGAGTAGTGACAAACAAAATGCCTGCTTTTTCTTATTTCTTTATTTCTATTACATTTGGGACAAGACTCTGGGTGTAGTCAAATGTTTATTTGAGTATAAAGTAAAGGCAATTCAGAAAATGTCATCTTAAACTTAGAACTGTCAACGCTTAATCAGACGCTAGCATCTTTTTAGCCTACACATAGTACCTATGTGAACTGTTGAAATTTCTTTCAACACAAGGTAAACATGTCTTCTTAAATGACACACATTTATTTTATCCTGAAATACACAAAAGAAGCAGGACCTAACAAACAAAATCATTACATTTCTGGACAGCTGAAAATTGCCTAGCTCCACTGTGAACATCTTCTGGAAGCCAATGACTTTACACTTTTCACATACTGATACACAGCTAAGAGAGCACATACAGTATACAACTCATGAATACTCCTTATCCCTGAAAAAAAATTTATACCATGTAAAACTGAAAAATACAAAAATAAGAATGCACAGCAACTCATTCATCAATCCTAGAAAAGAGGCTACCCAATAGCACACAGGACTTTATCACCAATGAAAGTAATACGATTTCATCAATGAAAGCAATAGAATTACTGCCAATATTGAGATATTAAGATATGGGTGATGCTTAGCTGCTGGCCAGGGTCAACCCACTACACTGTCAGCTAGCAGTTCTGTGCAAGCACACACTTTTCCAACAGCAATCATAAGCTGTTCCTAAAACCGCAACACTCCATTGAACACACATATCCTGATCTAGTAAGAAAAATCAAATTTAAAGAGTTGAGCATTAGCTAAAAACAAACAAACAAAAAGTGGGATTTTAGTGTTTGATAGAAGGTTTAGAGAGAGAAGGCATTTTCCTTGAAGCGTAACTCCAAGCCCTTAAACCTAGGATTATTTTGAGCATAAGTAGGTTATAGAATACAAATGTATTCTATAAAAAGCTTCCTATTTTTAGCTGAAATTTTGCTTTTAATTTACCATTATGCTAGAAATCATACTTTATAATACAGTTCTAAACTACAACAAAGCAAAAAGAAAATGATAAGTATATGCAATGACTAACAGCATTTTGAAAAGTTTGCCTAGCACATTTGCTGCACAGCCAAAGAAAACTGGAAAATAAATTTGTTAAAGGGGTTTATTTCTCTATTTCTCAACTAACTTTTTGTTACGGCAATCTGATTTTCTTCTGCTTTAGTAGTGCAGGACTTATTTGGGATATTTTTTGATTGGAGTTAATTCAATTTAAATTCATAGATAAAACAAAGTACGGGCATCTTATTCACTCAGCATTCAGACTGTCTTGAATAATACTGATCAATAAACAGTATTCACTACAGGAACAAAACACATTTTCAAATCACCTTTTGGGGAAAATGCCTTTAAAAAAATAAAAAGTACTTATTCTAACTCTCTCTCTACAAAAAGCAAAATATTGAGCTTCTTTTGAATGCTTTATTATGCTATGATCTATTTTTATTATCTTTCATAGGTATTAAGCCTTTTACCTACTACTAAAAGCAAATTACAGCGGTTAAGTTAATACTGTGTTTATTCCATAATAGGATATTGTGTAAAATAGGTAATTGGCATCGTGTTATCTCCACTCAAAACTTCTAAAAAAAATAGAATTAAAACCACCACTACAGTAAAATGGTATTTCTTGACAGCCCTCTTTTTTGTCCAAACCTTCATTTATTTTGCCTAAATCAGACAAACAAGAACATGATTTCTGTTGGAATTTAGCAGCATGTGTGAGCTTTTCTTTTTCTGAATAATTTTAATTTCCAGCTTATCACAGGTTTTTTTTTTTTCTGTGAACTTGTGACCCACTGCTTCTTAGAAATCAAGGTACAAAACAAACAGTGGAACTGGGTTTTTTTTAAAACTTGGTCCATATTCCAGGGCTGAACTCAGTCTGGCTCACTACATTATAAATCATACTATACTCTTTTATCACTGATTCCCAATATTTGTACATTTTTTATATAAAGTGACTTAATTTACATAGGCATCTGAATCATAAGCCTCCAATCAACTTAATATTTGTTATTTATATGAATAACCACAAAGAGCCTACACTCAAAGATGTTATTAATTTTTGATTACACAGACCCAGTCACTATGAAAAGAAGACTTCAAGAGCATATTTTACCCAATACAAAGTTTCTTCTACAATTTGAACCATCTAATGCCAAAAGCCATGATCTTTAAAGCAGCATTGAATTCCATAAATGTAGTTGTCTATACACTAGACATTAAAATGGTAAAATAGAAAAGAAAAAAAATGGTATAAAAATTCTGTATTCCAGGTTGCCATGCCACTAGTTCCAAACACATCAAAATCTCCCATCAAAATATGTTCCCTTCTAATTTTACTTCAGGAAGATTCAGAGGAAAATGCTGTTTTTGTGGCTAGTCAATGATATTGTGTTCATTTATGCTTTCTATATTTGTTTTTACTATACATAAAAGTTAAGAGCATTTTGTCCTCATTCTTAGTCCTGTCTTACATATGACTCAAGTTCCCTGAATGTAAGAGTTTGGACCAGAAGTTTTTTGAAAACAGGATTCCACGGTAGAAGATAAAAGACCACTTTTACAGCTTTCTTCAAGAGTAGTAGAATTCACAAGCTTGTCTCTTTTTTGATATTAAGTTAAACGCTGAATATCCCTTCCACAGTTCTAATAAAAACTAATAGACCAAACTCTACATACTGATGGATTTTCCTTCCCTGCCCCCCAGTAGTTTTACAACGGTGCAGGTGCTGACCTTTATGGACAACACTGGACAAAAGTATCTAAACTCTAGGCATTGTGGCGCAGGCAGAGTCACTACGGAACAGGAACAAACATTTTGAAGAGAAGATAACAACGAATCTTATACTACTTCTGTATGGTATTTATTTTCCTCTCGGGCCTGTGTTATGTTCTAGATATGTTCGTGAACTCAAACACCTACTGCTAAAATTTGCTACCAATATCACAACCAGCTGAAAAGCATCGTTGACATCAGTGATAGAAGACAGCTTAAACTCTATCACAAACTACAAGGCCCCTACTCATACTGACTGGACTTGTGCAGCCGAACACATCACACCTTCCTCATTTTGAAAATTTAGATACAAGAGAGAAACCACTGTAAAAATTGACGTGTTTTTTTTTTTTGTTTGGTTGGTTTGGTTTGTTTTTTTTAGGTCCCTTAGCAATAATCTACAAGCCATCCATAACAAAACTCCAGCTTGATTTTAATTTACCTGACTACGATAAGCACTTTTATGTGATTGCCAGGCTCAATGGGAGGAAACATTGATGATTGTTTGAGAGCCAGAACTGAGATGTTCTATTCAAAATTCATACCTTCTTCATATAGTCATTTTGTATAGAAATTCATTTTCTTATATTAATTTGAACTAGAAACATCTGTCTGTTGTTTCTAAATAATACCTGATATATGAGCAAAACAGTAGGTCGTTGCTCTTTGAATTAACAGCTAAGAACAGCAGCTTTTGTGTTATTAAAACCAGCTACAAGTTAAATGAAAAAAACATGCTTCCAGACATGTTGCCGTTTTGTGGTCACAGCAGAAGTAAAGGTTAACACAAATAAAATAAAAAAGGATATGTGCATACTAGTTAAACTAGCTCTATTTTAATAATTTTATTCCAACTACAGGCATCTAATTTTGTAGAGATTGTATGAAATGATCGATTCATTCTCTTTCTTTAAAATGTACTTTCATTGAGTTTGTGCATCTTTGGTTATCTCAGTTTATAATAATTCCTACATATTTTCATCAAAATGCCAGTCTATGTAACGGTTTTGTTGAGAACCACCGTTAACAGATGTGGGGAGTGATACCAGTGACGGATACCAGAGAAGGTTTCAAGGGCAGATTACAAAATGAGATTTGTTGTAAGGCATCAGGCTTGCAGCTTTGGGAGTGGAATTCACTCCTGAGTTTGACCCCTAAATCCCCCAAAGGGCACACAGTTTAGCCTGCTCTGACTACTGAAGGTTCAGTCTGTGCTGACTAAGGATGTATAGTTCTGAATCCCCTGATTCTCAGGACAGAAATGACCCTGCGCCTTTCATTTGCAGTTCTTGCATGGACTGTCATGAAGACAATGCAAGTGTTACAAAGGCTGCTATTGCTGAACGGGGTGCTATTGCTGTTAGACAGTGCCGAAGGAAAAGCAATCTGCAAATCTGGCCATCTTTCACAGTTAGGTAGAACCTAAAAACCAAGGGGATCATTTTCAATTAGGTGCCATGAGTTTAACATCTTTCTCATGTCTCCCTTTCATAGACACGGGAAGTCATGATATCTGCCATTCCTTGGACTCTTCCCTCAAAATAAATAAACAAATAAAACTCAGATGTCAGTTACTCAGCAGAATAATCATATTCATTGAGCAGCAGGATTTGAACACCATGGATTTCCCTTCTGTTACTGAAGATAAAACTTAGGTATCAACAAGTAATGGATAAGATTTATTTTTACTTCTTTTAACCAACAGAAATAAAAGTAAGCAGAAATTATATCTAGACAACAATTTTACTGCCTAGGTCAAGTTCATTTACCTCCAGGTGCCTTAAAGCTAGGAACTGAGTCTAAAATCTTAGTCTGTTAATGATGCCTTTGTCTTTTTTTTTTTTTTTAACCTCCTGAGATATATGAAAGTGATATGCCTAACGCATAGATGCCTAAGTTTATGTGGAAAAAATCCAGGGAGCGGTATCCATAGGTTTATATGCATACACACATATGTATAATCATAGCTAAACATGAGCATAAATATACGTGGAAAGCACTGACTTGCACAATGTGCAAGAGAAGCAGACAACATACAAGGAGCTCTCTCAGATACATGCTTCAGAACAGCAGAAAAGCTCAGGTTTCTTCTGCCTTTCACACTCCAGGTACTGGAGGAACACAAAAGGCACCCAGACCTCTCACCTGCCTCCAGCAGAAACTACTGACTTGATGCACACCCAGTGCACGTTCACCAGAAGCGTGTTTACTTTTACTAATAATCTGAAGATCTGGTTAAATAAATATATAAATAAATGTTTCCTGGAAATAATTAAGTTCAAATTTTTCAAACAATGATTACAAATCAAATGCGGGTGGAAGCTGTTTCCTTTGATGTTAAAAATGTCACACTGTATGACAGAAGAGAAGGAGTCAATCCTGCAATGCTACAGACTTGCTTTAAAAACTTCACTCATACAGAGTATCTGACAGGGGGCTTTTACAAAACTTTTTTTTAAAATTTTAAACTCCATGATTTTTAAGGCTGATCAGAGAGAGAGCAGTGGGAGTTAAAACACAATGTTCCCAATGTGCTGGTACTCACAGCTTTACTCCTAATTCAAAAGCAACAGCAACAGTAGTGCAATTATGGGAAAACTGAACATTGTTTGGGATGTTATCACTTTATGAAAAAATGGCAATACAGCAAAGAGCTTAAGTTATCTTATTATTAAATGTATTATATATTCACAGTGTGTGTCATATGTTACTATAAAGAATTCTCTCCTGGCATCTCATACATTTAAAGAATAATTTGAAAAATACCTTGCATAAAGAGAATGACAAGATGATAAGCAGCTAGAGTATTTTTTTTTAACATTGTCAACTAAGTAGATGATTAATAAGTTTGAAAATAATGCTAAAAATTTTTGCCAAGACAACACAAATTTGTTCCAAGCAATCTCCCATACCGTTGTCTCCTGTTACTTTATGCTGCAGTTGGTAGTACGCATCTTGCTCTATTTTTTTCTAAAATTTATATAAAACTGTTATATTCTATATCTCGGAAATGTGCAACAGAACCAGAGCCTGAAGAAAATACATCACTGAGACAAATCACTAAAAGCAAGACAGCATCTGTTCCCATCTACATTTAGAGATGTTTTATTTTCAAAATCCATCAATATTTAACAATTAATTTTGTATTGCTGAATTTTAATATTCATGCTTCCAAAATTGTACCTCAAATGGGACATGAGGAGAATTTTTAAAAAAATGTTCTAGACTTCCTAGAAATATAAACAAAAAGGGTTTAAGAGAGAACTGGAATAATTGAGGGGAAAAATGTTTTTCAAGGACTTAAAGATTTCTTATGCATCTCCTCCTCACTCCTTTAAGACCATCAGAAATGCAAGGAGTAACAAAGACTATTCCACCCTATAAAATAATAGCAAGCTTTTCTTGAAAACCTTCTAAATCTATAGTTTAGATAGTCAAAGTAGGGAAGGCCAATTTTACCTGTAAGTACAACAGCAGAATTTACTGAATACATAAGTATTTTTTGTCAGACCACCAGGAAGAAAAATATTTTGACACATACAACAAGTATGTTGTGAAAGTTTTTTAGTTTTTCTCCCAGCATACACCACTTCATCTTTGAACTACAGACAAGGAGTACAACCTCCTCTCAGCCTCAACTGCTCCCCAATTCATAACCAAGTCACACCCTTGTAACTGTAGCAGCTTATTATATGAAGAATATTATAATATCACAATGTTCTTTAAGAGTTATAGTCATTATCTTGTCATTCCTTTTAAAAGTTTTCAGTCTGGATCCTCAAAGAAATATCTCAGTAGCTCTGAGGGAAAAATGCACCACATGCTCAGGAAGTCTGTCTCAACCCTTCTTTGTGGAAGGATGAGGCTTAGAAAAGAAATGTTGGAAAGGTCCAACCAGAAACTTAGCAGGCAGCAGCAGTGAAAAGTGGCAGAATAAGAGAGTGTGAAGAGACGATTGGTTCCAAAATCCTCAAATTCAAGTAAAACTGATTTGACCGCTCCCTATGGATCATTGATATTTTTCTGCAGAAAACCCAGGCTTGCAATTTAGGCACCACTATCACAGAGACAAAAGTCATGGTACTGAAGAACATCTAAGTTCATAATGACAGCATTCATCAAAATGGTTTAAAGATTTAAACAGTTTTATGGGCTCTATACTTCAAAATATAATGCTCATAAATAATACCAATGACTCAAAATACCAAAGACTCAAAATAATTATCATCTTTATTTTTAAAGCTTTCTTTAGTCTAAGTAGCTCCTGTTAAAATCTTGTCTACCAATAAAAATATGAACTCTTACCTAGGGCTGAAAAAACAAGTTGTAAAATTTATGATTTTACTGGTCTTATAAATTGATTTTAGCCATTATTGCACTACACATAATTCAGTAAAGGTGATGGAATGCTTATTTGGTTAGATAGCTAATGTATCCCTGAAGAATAAAAGCTATAGTAATAAGTCATTTTACCATAAAGGTACTATAGACAGCAAAAGAACATTTTGTCAACTTCAGGAAATAAGAGAACTATTAAGAATTATTTAAAGCTTCATAAAGCACCAGCAAAATGTGCAACTGCCAATAGGGATAGACATTAATCTTTCCATACCCTTGAACACACTTTTAACATACTGTGCTCGAGTTTACCAGATGTGCAACTTCATGCATTGACTACTGCATGTTAAAGTGCTGAGGAACAAGCGAACCCTTTAAATGAATATATATTCCTTAAGAAGTAAAGGTCCAGTTAAATAAATGTCAGTATCAGAGAAGAAAAAGTCACAGGAGAAAATTGTCTAGCTACCTACTAGATTAAATCTCAACTACCTTATTAGGTTTTCATATTAAAAATATTCCCACACCCCCATTTAGCTATTAGTGAAGGAGTTACTGTCAACTTTAAAATCAACCATGCAAGTAAAAAAGCAGCCCGACAGCAATATACAAAAATCATCTCAATTATTGGATTTCTTTCTTTCACTTCAAGGAGAATCCTCCAATGTTGTGATTTTAAAACCAAATAGATTTAAAAGGTTAGAGTAACATACAATCCTCAGTATAACAGGCTGTTTAAACTGTGCATGAATAAGACTTGCTGGTCTCTTGAATTCATTACTTTCCCACTAACGTCACACTGATTCAAATGAATGCTATCAGGCGTTACTGTAGATAACGATTTTCACTTCTACATTCCTATTTTTTATGAGGGCTGTTTACATGCAAAGAAATGATACCCCTCTGAAGTACCATAATTTAAGGTGTTGCCCACATGACAGTTTCTTGTTCCTCTTTTGCCTAACTAGGAGAGCATCTTTAAATTACTGTCTTGTTTGTAGAGCATGCAAATCGAACAACAACTGCAAAATGATGACCCTGAATGCAAAGTTTCTCTTAAAAATATAAAACTGGATTTAAAATTATTAATTTATCTGATCAACATATCTGGTATCAAACCAACATTTAGCCTTTAAAGAAAAGTGAATTCCACATTACATAAATCGTTTTTTCAATATTTTTTTTTTCTGCTGCCAGCAGAACAACTTACCTGTACATTGTCCTCCATTAGTAGGATCCCCATAATATCCTGGCATGCATGTTTCACATTGTTTTCCTGTTGTTAAGTTTTTACATTGATCACAAACATTACTGTTGATGCAGGTGCTGTGGCCATTACACTGGCAAGCTAGAATATAACATTTAAAAAATCATTACTAAATTGCTCTTTGGAATAAAATCATTCTTATATTATTACAAAATTGCAAAAGAACGTAATTCTGAGGAGTTTAAACCTGACTGATCACTAGCATATACACATTTGTAGTGTAACACAGAATGTCTTCAAAACAGCATTGTGACAAGACAAATTCACAGAAGACCGCAGAAGTTGATAATGTGGTGACGTGTGAGCTTAAGGGTTGTGAGAAAGTCCATTGTGGGTGACTGAATCCACCCAACGTGCCTTTAAAATGCTGCCTAACCACTCAAGAAATCTGTTAAGAGGCAGTAAGCCACTAACTGAGACCAAATGAAAACCCCCATACGTACACACAATCTTTTGTGAAGCACCTGAAATATTAATGCAAAGAAGAAAATTAGAAAATCACAACTTGCACATGAACGTATTGACTGAGGAGAGGGGACAAAAAAAATTAACCAAGGATCATTCTATTTGTAACAGTTCTGATCCCCTCATTAGCTTTGGCACAATAAGAGGCTTTTAAGACATCAGAAGTACATCAAACATTTGCAGTCTCTAGACAGTCAAGTAGATTGACTTTGGTGAAAGTAGAAGAAACTGGACTCCCATTGACATAGTTTGTTTGACCCTAAAAACATAATTAAGCTTTCTGTCAAAAGTGATTTTCTGGAAATCACTGATCTTGTAACAACACATCTCTCTTGCTCCAGTGGTCCACAAACTCTCAGAAAGCACTGATCACACCGATCACTACTGCAGCAAACCCCGATGTGACCTCTGTCTGAACCATTGATCCCGCTGCCAGGCCTTGGCTGAAGGAGCAGGAGTTTTTCCAAGACAACCTCTCTATATTGCAGGACCTCAGAGCTCACAGTGCTCAGCAGATTAGCAATCTGTCAATTACAGCAGTTTGTCAAGTGTCAGATTATGTCAAACCTGTCAATCCCTACTTGTGAAGGGTGTGTAAGACTCCACAGGGGGCAGGTATCTCAGTATGATCATTCTGTTGACTCTTTTTTGTAATTTGGATTTTTAATCTGAAAGTCACAACGACTGGCGCCTTGGCTAGAAATAAAAGTGGTTCTCACTGCATGACTTAAGTTTTTGGAGTTGGTTTAGAATTTAGCAACTTAATATATTTACATTCCCTGTCAGGCTTGGCTCAGAAACTGTTAAAACTAAGTTTATAATCTCTTCTTATGTATCTATGGCTATAAGACCGTGTAGTCTAAAATCCAACATTTCTGGTCTACTGGAAAATAAGTTAGGTTTTGCTGCTTTTGAGGGGGTGGGTGTTTGTTTTGTTGTTGTTGTTTGCTTTTTTTTTTATTCTTTTGGCTAAGTCTCTTTAAAAATTACAATTTTTCTTGTTCTTTCTTGTTCCTAAGAATGCTTGCTTTTTAGACAATTTTCTGGTGTTTTCCTCTAGGCACAGTTTATACACCCTTACTGCCTTTCTCAAAAAAAGCTATAAGAAAATGCCATGAACAGCTCCATTTTGCATGAGTTCTGTTTGTATGTCTTGTACATTACATGACTTTGATCACAATTTAAAATAAATAGCACATTTGTTTGTCATTACTGTTGTTTTGTGTTTGGTTTGGGGGGGATTTTTGTTTGTTTTTTGTTTGTTCATTTTGGTTGGTTGGTTTGTTTTCCAAATCAAATCTATACTATTTTGTGGAATCTGAACTTGATGAAAGTAATATCATTTAGATAAGAGGATCCCATTACTGGTGCAACTGCAGCAGGCTTAGAGTAACTTTGACTTGAACCCTTTAAACTATGAACTTGTTGACTTGAACCTTCTGCAATATATTTAAGAACATAAATTTTAAAAATGGGATATTAGCATACTTTTTCACGTGAGGATGAACACCAGGTTTTTTTGTTTGCTTGTTTTTCCCTCTTTTGCACAAAGTGATCTATTGCCTTCAAATGATATATGCATAATGACAGAGTCTATCAGATGTCTGGAGCAACCATTTACCTATTATCACATCAAAAGTGAGTGATGCGATCAGAAAGAAAATCCAGTGCATCATATCATTACACACTACCTAAATTTTGCAGTAAGTGGAACAACTCACTTATACGCAACAGGTCCTGAAGATGACCAGCAGGGCTGCACATAGAAGTGAAAGTTGACTGCAAAATCCCTATTTTACCTAGTGAACAGATATTCTTTATTTATTTATTGTGCATAAAATCAGTGTAATTAGAGTAAAGGAAGATTGCCTAATTAAGAAAGTATCGTAGCGTCAGGATAACGTTCAGTTCTGATGTTCTTTAAGTAGTGAGACATTGATTTGTAATTCTATTTTTTCTATTTTATTTCTATTCTTTCTAATGATTATCCTTGTATGTCTTCATTTTTGTGTTATTTAAAGGATAAATAAAAGTATTAATCACATTTTCGATTGTGAATTCTATTTTACTGCAAGTCATAATATTAAGAGCTATCACATATGAGCAGGAAAGCCATACATTTTGTTAAGGCACAAGAAAATGAAGTAGATTTTAAATGAAACTGAAAATGTATACAGCATACATTATATATACCAGGACCAATGCAATTTATAATTTACATGATACACCATTTTAAAACAATACTATATTTCTGCTGTCTTTCCTGTATCTTATTATTAAGGAAAGCGAAAAGTCAGATGAATTGCACAACTTGACAACTTTCTGCGATGCAGACAAGATGGCAATCACACTGAGGGCACAGTATTGAAAACGTAAAATAATAAAATGAGATGCTGTAAAATGACTGTTTAAATAAAACTACAGGGTTAAATTTTAAACACACATTTTTCACTTAGGTGATTTTAACATACATCAATGACAGCAAGAGGGTAAATTTTTTCATGCATACAGATGTGATTTAGCTGAATCTTCAGTGCGGTTCCCTTAAGATAAGCAATTTCATGTCCAATTTATGATCTCTGTGTTGAAATGGTTGGTGATGCTGACAACCATTGATAATTATAGTTTAAAAATACTTACTAATAGGAAAATACATTTAAAAAAACATCTCTGCATCACAATCTGGAACTGGTGTAAAGATACTTCAACTAGCAAACTAACAAGAACCAGTTTACAATACTGAGACTGCTTTTCAGAGGAGAACCTTAGTCATTAAAGACAAACTTGGACAAGCTCACATCCTTCTTAAGCTTCTATTCTCATGAAAGAAGTCCCAATGCTATTCATTTTCCTTTACTTTTCTAAAAAAAAAAAGGTAATCATATCAAAAGAAATGCTATGACAGCTGCTTTGAGGACTATTGATTTCAAAATGACCAGTTAAAAAAAAAACAAACACTTCTGAATACCAGTTTTAAACACAAATACAGTTGCCCTGAGGCACTATGAAGAGCATGGAGATTAACTATTTATATAGGACATTTATATATGTCCTTACTTTCCCCTCACATATAAATATATATTATTTATATATAAACATGTATATACATCATTTATATAAAAACATGAATGGTTTAGCCAATTGCTCATCAATGTAGCAGAATTATTTTCAAAGCAAATGTTATAACCTATTTATTTTTATTTTCCAAACTACAAAATGTTCAGTAATTTTATACAGATTTAGTATCGATTCTATTATATTTCAGGTACATCAACTGAATGTTTCCAGATTGCTGGGCTAAGAAGAATAAATTATGTTAGTATGATCTATTACAGTTAATGTTGTAAAAAAATGGAAACAAACGCTTAGGAACAAAACCTACAGCCTATATCAAAATGAAATTTCACATCAGCTGGAAATTTTAATTCTATGCCTTTGGAAAGATTTGCCTCTTACAAACTCATACAAGTAATAGTTGGTTTTTTTTGTGTGTGTTTTAGTGTGTGTGTTTTGTTGTTGCGTTACTTTTGTTTTTTATACTGAAGTGGAACTTCTATGCATCCTTGGCTATGAATATGAATAGAGAATTTTGAATAGAGAATTTTATCCATGAAGAATAAATGTTAAACAAAGTGATTAAGTCTTCTAACTCAAACATTTTAGACATGCGATATTTATATCCATTACCATTTCACTAGTGGTAAACAGTATGCATTTCAGTGAAAGCCAAACAATACACTTACTATTGACATACCTATATTGTAACCAAGACAAATTACTTCAGTTTCCAGACAACATAATATCATTCTATTGTTTCCAGAAATTTACTACAGGCTTCTTTATTCCAGTAACAATATTAGATGGTTTAGTTTTCTTGTTTGTTTTAATTTAGACCTCAACAGTGCTACCTTGGCTTTAGACTTCATGTCATTTTAAAACTTTAAAAATTTCTACCCTCCACTATTTCAAACAAACAGGTTACAAAAACAAAACCTAAAGATTCTACTTCCTAAATAATATACAAATACACACACATATTTAAAACTATACACACATGCACATACATGTGTACAGAACATTCTAATGAAAAAGATAAAGTACCCAGAGGAGCAAACACAGCTGCATGTACCCATAAAAAGTTTTGATCCTAAAAAAGCTCCAGCTTCCATATTTACCAGCAGTAGGAATGCTTGCTGGAAAAATAACACTTCAGCAAAATTACATGATTTATTCTAAAAATAAAAACACAAAATTAAAATAAAAATAAATCAAGATGTCTTTAAAACTGTAATATTTATTGTAAATTACCACTGGAGGTCTGTCCAACTCCACAGTGTGCTGGACATTTGCTCCCACTTCTGCACTGATGCAGCTACCCTGCCTTCAGGATCTGGATGTTTCCATACAGGAGGCACAGCTTCCACCATCTTAAAGCACCTGATGTCTTGCTTACTTTTCCAATCAGCTCAAAAATTAAAATGTTATAACGTATGTCTGCTTTTGTAGTCTTAACATACTATTTATGTCTAAGGAGTAAACTAATCTGGAAGCACAGCTCAGACACTTGGCAGCCCCGCAATGCTCTCTCACAGCCATATGAGCCTTGGTGTGAGCAGCTGGGATGCAGGAAGCTCCTGCTCCTGGCCATCAGCAGTTGCCTATAGGTAATTTCTCTGCAACTGCACCCTTTGATGGATACAAAAGATAGAAGAACAAAAAACTGAAGGAAATATAGCTGGATTTCAAAATGTGTAAGGACAAAATGGGTGAGAACTTATTTACAAATAAATGGCAATTTTGATTAAACTATTTGTATTAAATTTCACACACGAATGTGCACAAAACTGAGCACATTTGTGTTCACTAGATAGAGACAGAAAAGAAACTTTAGGAAATATTTTGGAAAAACATCTATCCCATGCAAATATTATCTGTATTCCTCAAAATTAAGACATTACTTTGATGTGTCTAAACAGAGAAACTTTTATTTCATATCATAAGCTCAGGAATGCTACAACCAAAAAATAATTTTAAAAATGGAAGATAAAACATATCAGCAGACTTTACCTGGACACTGGATAAAAGACCACTCATAGTTTTTCTCTTTTGGGCAAAGACTAGCATCGAGTGCCATTTCATTAGAATGCATGCTAACAGGCTTCATCGGTCCTCTTGATGATCCTTCCAAACATTGCCCTTTTCCAGTGTTACTGGGATCATTGCACCATCCACAGCCAGGCTGTTCCAAGCACTGCCCACAGGTCCTCAGTCCAGAGCAGTTTTGAGCTTTATTAGATGGAATACAATATTAATGCAAGTTTTTTGTTTGTTCGTTTTATGTTTAGCTCTTAAAAAAAAAAGGCTAGATTTATACAACAATTAGAAAGAAGAAATAACTTTGCATCACTATATCGTGCTACAAATTCAAAAGTTTTAGTAACATTTCTAAGACTATCTCCATGTTTCCTTTAAAAGATCACAAAATACACTACAGGTGATTACTACACCATGAACCACCAAAAAACATTTCAGGTAAACAAAGACAATGAAACAGAAGAGCAATATTACACATCTTCATCTAACTTCAAATCCCATGTTAAATATCTATTTTGTGTTTATATTATTTATACATATTTTATGGAATGCATATTACTAATTTTACTCATGTAAACTGTTCTTCCAACAGGAACACTCCAAAATTCAAGAAAAGGTCAACAATGCAAAAAAGAGAAAAAATGTGGTAATTCAAATTCAAACCAAAATTTGGGCACTAAGTTTTAGGATGATATCTGTTTATTCATCTACAAACATGACTTGGTCTTATCATCTTGAACTTTTGACATAAGCTTGCACAGTAAATGTTTTAAAAAAGGATTGAAATTACAAATCATAATTCAAGATATAGTTCAAACATAATGGTATTAAGAATCTTGTCTTTTACAGTAAATCAGTTGTTTGTTTTTGCATACTAAAATCAAATCTCTAATTATTTTATACTGTACCTTTTAATAAAATAATTACATTTCTCATAAAAATGGTCATCCTCATATTTGAGCAAATCTGTTTAGAACCAAATAAAATTCATATTTTGAAGTTACTGGCATTTCTTATTAATAACAAATTACCAATGTAGTATCTTCAAGAGCGTTGTTAGAGTTTAAAAGGTTAAGCTTTTTATACTACACTCATGTTTAAAAAAACTTCAGCAAGATCCAGAAATAATCTAAGATTATATATAAAGTATTTTAAAGTGTTTTTGTTGTTGTCGTTGGACACTCAAATGGATGCTACACTGTCATAAGTTAAACCTTTAAAATATCTGATGTAATGAACTAGGTAAAGCATGACGACTCAATTATTTGTAATTGTTTTCTTCCCATTAAAAACTCAATTCTTATGCTACTGTTAGGAAAAGGGTAAAGCTAGTTCGGGTCTTGGAGACATTTTTACTTTTTAAAACAGATTTCACTTGTCCTCCTGATGATCCTTCCTAATAATGCTGTGGAGGCATTTTAACTTTTTAAAATTCTTCAAACTAAAAACTCTTAACAATGAAAAAAATACCATATGCAATGACAATTGCCACAGAATCCATAGAAACTTTGAAAATCCATAGGAGAAAGTATAAGAAATATACTTAAGAAAAATAAGAGTGGGAAAGTTTCAGGTGAATTTCTCTGAAAAAAAAAATAAATAAAAAGGAAAGAAATTCAGGACTAACAAATAAGTAAGCTGAGGTCTACAGAAGGCTAGCTCTCATCACCAGGAAAAAGTAAAACTGTCAAAATAATCTCTTAATACGACCATGAGTCCACAAAATAATTACTTCTTATAAGAAATAAATCTGGTGAGTAATCTCTTATCAGCTGATTTTAAATCAAATTAAATGGATTTTCAGGATTTCCAAAATGACTGATGTTGAAATGATGGGGTTCTGCTAGTACATACACGATTGCATAGCTCCAGTTTAGAATTTAAATTGTAAAAATTATCAAGTAACTTTTACTCCAAATAATGATAGAACTATAAGAACAAGCACCAGACTTAACATTTTTTTTTAAAAAACTGTTCAAGGGTTGGTTCAAAGAAAGGTGCAATCTGAACGTGAAAACAATCACAAACAGAAGAGAAGAATAAAATCTTACAAAAGAAAAGACAATGAACAGAAGCACTTTCTGTGTCTGCATACATATATAGTTGAATTCCATTCTTCAAGTAGAAACACTGCCCCTTGACAAGGGAACCGCCTTCATTACCTCAGCAGCATTAAGGATAAAGCTACCTAATTTTCACATGATCTAGATTGAAACAGTGTCTGAATCATGTTTCATTTGTACAGTCATTTTCTTGTTTAATGCAAACTCTTCAATGCTTTAAATTCGGGGGGGGGGGGGGGGGGGGGGACAGCCTATTGACACTGAATCTTGTTTTTCTTTAATTTGTGGAGTAGAAAACATACTCTGATACAAAACTCCCTTTCATAAAGATGAGCCGGCATACAACAAATCCCATTTGGCTTATTTAATATAAAATCTTACAGACTTGACAAAAAACAACAATTAAATTAAAAACATTTTTTTTTTGTATTCCCCAAACAAAGAGAATCTGCCTGATGTACAAATACCACACAAGCACAGAAACAGAATTACAAGTTCACACTGATGTAATATATGCCATTTTAAAAAGCTAAGCATCACTCACATGGCATTCTGTCAATTTTAACTCCAAATTTTCAATCATCTTATCTTCTGCCACAACTCACTATCAATTTTTTAAGTTGTAAAATTAAGTCCTTTTAGGACAGGAAAAAAGCTTAGTGGACTGTTTAAAGAGTGAAACCTTTATATAATTACGGTATTATTATTTCAAATATACATGGGACAAGAGAATAAGTTTCTGTTATTTATTTTTCAATCAAACAATTGCTGATGACTAGCTTTAGAGGACAAAACCCTATTTCTTGTCCACGCTGAACCGGGACACTAGAAGCTGGATTAATATCTGAATTTTACATTTTACATTTTAGCATGAAATTTTACCAGAACAGGTCAACATTGTACTGGCTATATTTTATGATTACTGCGAATGAAAGAGGAGTCTCAGTTAAGTTAGAAATACAGGCTCTGCAGGTTTCACTATCCTTGGATGATTTCAAATGAAAGAAAAAATTCCCTGTTTTATTTTCCTTTTAAACCAATCATCTATCCTAAGAGTAGAATGTATCAATGGATCCCAGACATGGATCCACGGATTACAGACATGGCAGGACCTTATTTTACTTAATTTCGCCTCTTGGACTTAGGCGAAATAAAAGACCTTTTGTCTTTGTATCCATAATATATTAGATGAAATCATAATCAAATTATGACCCTGAAGCACGTTGCTTCTTCTTGTCCAGCATCATCAACTCTGCCACAATATAACCAAATATAAAATGTTCCAGAGACTATGATATCAAAAGACTCTCATGGAAAGAGAAAGGATGTCAGAAACCACTAGTAAGACTCTCAAAAAAGAGCAATAATGAGACTTTGATGGTCAGCTTCAGGAATCCTATATCTTAAGTTGAAGTCCCACTGGATTAGAGTCCTTTACAGGTGGAAAATATTTTAACCAAGTCTTTAAGGATGGCAATTTGTGAAAATTGTAAGAACTGGTCTTCTGTAGGATGATGTCTGAGGAATTTTTCTAAATAGACCATGACTGAGACGAGAATCTAAAGCATCAGGTAGCTTGCTCAAGTATCTGTGAATTATGGCACTGATACATGCTGGAACTGCATGGAGCTGAATTTAACAAGGTCCAGCCAGTTCAGACTTCAGAAAAAAATTGCATTAGCTGAATAGTACACCGAAAGGCATGTTGAATAGGTTTCTTTTTCTCCTAGAGGCATTGGATAGATTTCTGATGAAATGTGTTTCCAAAAGGGACATTTGGGGAATACATTTGCTGCATAACAAAGAAAGGAAACATTTGTCTTTTATTTCCAAAGGATGAAATGAGCACATCTCAATCTTGTACATTAATACAATCTGACCCAGTCTGATCACATGCGACAAAAGTTTTCTGCGCCTCGTTTTATCTGCTGAATAGCCTACTATTCTTTCTACTTCCATGGAAAGGGCAAACAGTTTGCAAGAGTTTATAAACTAATTGCAAATTAGAAGAATTTACAGAGGACCTAGACCATTTGTTTTACCTATGTGTTACAGTATTCTCAAGACTATTACTATCGTTATTACATTGTTTTATCTTTGCATTGTAGGAAAATTGACTTCATTGACTCTGCTAACAAAACGTACAGCAGAATCTTAAAAACACTAAACTCAGTTCATCTCCCTAGATGTAATATCTAAGGTCTACACATTATGTCTCCAATTTTACCAGTATTTCGTTCTAACTCATGGCCATCATTTCATACACCAAAGCTAGTCATAGAAACAAATCACAGTATTTTTATCTAAAAATAATAAACACTTGTTAACTGTCTCATTTAAATATGTCACAGACCATATATCTATAGTCCCTATAATATAGGACTAAATACCTTTCATCATAAAATAATCACCAATATTTCACCTGTATCTAGAAAAATACTTGCACAGTGCTGACAGCTGATATTAGTAGCTCTATTCATCTGAAATTGTTTTTAATCTTTAGTGAATGTGCTAAATCATATAGGTGTTCTTCTGAGTGGACAAAAATTAAATCATTATATTTAATAGGTCAAATGTTCAGTAAGGTACTTACGGGAGCATGTGGCAGTTTGCCATTCTAGACATTGTCCATAGGGGAAGGAGATTATATAGGCGTTTGAATCAACGCATCGTTTAGTACTGCTGCACCACATACATTCCATACCATTACTCGTACAGTTGGAACATGTTGTTCTCAGGGAGCATGGCTTTTTGCATGGTCTTGCATTCTGGTTGGGACTAACTGAAAGACAATCACAAAAAAAAAAAAAATGTAATTTTGAACATAAATTCAATTTGTGTTTGGTGTTTTTTTGTTTTGTTTGTGGTTTTATTGTTATTATTATTATTATGTTTCATTAGAAATATCCTTTTTCAAATGAAAGATGACTTTGATTTTTAAATAGCCATAAAAAGTTTGGTCCAAACTTGTGGTGAAGTATTTAAATACAATAAACATTTATAGAAATTAAGTAATCCTCAGTATAAATCATACACTAGCTCTAAAATAATTCATTTTAAAAGGATCACAGCAATCTTATCTATATACCAAGATCATAAATTTAATTTTTATTGCCTGCTAAGGTCAGTTTAGTTACTTGCACATATATGATGTAAAATACATATCAAACTTTTATAACAATTACAGTAATCTATAGATTTCTGGGTCTATTGTTCTTGTTAGTACTACTTACTTACGACTTATTTGTCTCCTAAAATTTTGCACTATAGTGTACATATGAAAGTCACTAGAATGCAAAGAGAAAGAAACAAAAGGAACATTATTCAATGCACATCTTTTGTTGTTTTTGTTTTTTTTTTTGGTGGTGGTGGTTTTTTGTTGTTGTTGTTTGTTTTTTGTTGTTTTTTTTTTTTTTTTAGGCGGAGACCACATTTTCACTAGGTTAGTAGTGTATGTTAACTCAAGCAGTTGAAACCAAAAGAATTTGCATACTCTGCTCATTTTCTTTGATTTCAAGGTGAGTTCTCAACTCATTCACCGTCTTTTTTTTAGCACTCCCAATCACTAAACCTGGTTTTGGCCTACTTATGCATGCATTCAAGCTGTGATTTGTTCTTAATTATAAATAAAATAATAATTTAAAATGGACAAGAAAAAATCTATCAAAAATCAGCCAAACTACAAAAGTATTCTCATAAGGTTGAAGTACTTAGACTTCTACTGTCTCTGAAATACCTCAAGAACAAAAACAATAATTAAAAAAACAGATACCATTCACAGATGCACATAATGTTCATGTAACTGGAAAACACCGCATCTTAAAAACATCACTTGTGTTCCACCTAGTGTATCTTTTATATTTTGAGGTCTCTTGAATTATGAATCTTTTATTATCCTGAGAAACATCTGGTAAATAATCATTAACTCAAAACTAACACTGTGAAAAAAAAAATTAATTAATAGGAAATAGAGGTGGCATTAACAACATGTTTACTTTGCAATTACATTACTATTTGGAGTTATTCGTAAGAAAATAAAAGATTGTTAAGATCACTCTTTGGTTATGCAAGTAAAGCATAAGAACTCTTAACTATTTCACAGCTAAAATATCAGATTGATAGATTGTGTTATCAACATACAATGGAGCTATTTTCCAGACAATGAAAAAAAACAAATGTTAATAGGAAACATAAAGTGCTTCATGTGCTTAACCACATAGCTATGAAGAGAAACATGGGACAATTAGAGCACGAAAATGTTAATTTGAAGTATAACATGGTTGTTCAGGGTCTAACAGCATGGGTTGATTAGATAGGAGTCATACTTCTTGTTAGCAAATGAAGAATAGCAGATATGAGAAGAATATATTTTAAGAAACCCTGAGAAAGCAAGGTTAAAAAATATCAATATCTATCTTAAAAAAAAAAAAAAAAGTTGGATGCAATTTGCGTTGCTATCCGGACAGTAAGCAACTCCTCTAACTCTAGCAGCACACTTTAGCATCCTAAAAGCTATAGAACCTAAAAGTACCCGTAGCAAGCACATATGCAATATGCAATAGATATTGAAAGTGCCAGAATCCAGCTTCTAACCAAATAGAATATTTAGGCTCCTCTGCAGGACTGCTCATGTCCTTGAGTGACTGCAACTCTAGTTGCCTTTGTTGGTTACCTATTTCTACACTGGGGGATCCGAAGAAGGGGAACGTGCTGAGAAAGCTTCCCAGCTTTCCAAGCACTTTGGGTAGACACTAGCGGGCCATCTTACTGACGGACATCAGTCATCCCCTTTTCCAGTTTCTCAAAGTATCAAGAACTGACAAGTGAGTAGCTGCCGCTGTATCCTTTAGAAACAAAGAAACCTAAAAGATGGAACCTAGCATTTTGTGTTTGTTTTTTTTTTTTTTTCAGTCTTTTAGATCATTGAAATGTTTAATGATGTTCAGGGAGATTCAGAAAGAAAAGTTGTTTTAGCAGCATCAGCTTTGTTGAACATCACCCCAGACTCTTCACGCTACAGTTACTGTTGTCACTAACTACTACTGATTTAATGCCACCTTATAAGACTTTTGGTGTCATGCAGGTGTCAAGCCATGTAAGCTATTCTGCAAATAAATATTTGCAAATTAGGAATATTAATCATTATTTAGAGGTGCACATTTTTTAAAAAATATAAACTAAAATCTTGTTTTGTAATTACTTAAATCCAAATTGCCCAATAATCCCTTTTAGCCAAGTGAAAATCCAGACAGCTTGCTAATCATGACAGTAACGGTAACTGAGTACAAGAGATTGCTTACCGACAGGTTTTTCACAGACAAGACCATCTGCCATTGCAGTGCATGGATTCGCTTTCAGACCTGCCACCTCTGCTCTTTCTAGATATGCACAGAAGCCAGAGTCATTTGGCTCTCCAGGAAGCCATTGCAGAGTTGTATTTGTAAAAGGAGACATGTCATCCCATCCCCAGTAGGAGATGTTGATCTTGCGTAAGCCTACCCAAGGTGAAATTTTCTATGAAGCAGAATGAAACAAATGTGAGATAATTAGTTAAACACTGATTAATACTGTTTGATAAAGAGTTAGAAACCTGGTTGAATGCTCATAATGAAACTGTATTCTTTTCCAGTGGCTACTATACTGATTACTAATTGCTAGGCCAATATGGATAATAAAACACACAGAAGTTAGGAGCACTTCACAGAAATCAAAGTTCACGGGAAAAAAATAATAAATATAAATATTCTATTCTTTAAAGTCTGTGCTGCTGATACTGGTCAGCATCCACCAGCAGTTCAGAGTCAGATGAAAGTGGTACATCCACAGTTTCAATGCCAGTAAATACACAATATACCTTTAGTATTGATTTCTCTGCTACCAACAACATTACTACAATAACATTGTAATTACTACAATGCTACAATAAGCATCAATTCTCAAAAAATAATTATGATGGATCAGTAACATCAGATCACGCTAATTCTACTCACTTTTATCATTTCATATGATTTATTCCATTACCTACAGAAAAACAGATTTTGAGGAGCAAAGGCTTTTATCTGCTCCAGGATAAATCTACATATATCTCTCGCTCCGATCCCTGAAAAATCTCAGGATACTGAAGGCACACTTTTCTTCACGTAATCTCTGTTCATAGGCAGCATTCATTAACCCCAGTTTAACCGTAGGGAAGAGAGTTATAGAGAGACCAGGGCTGTGACAGGTATGTGGTGGTAAGTGAATACCACCTGAATACCACAGAGACAAACAACACAAGCATCTATGCCAGACAAAGGACAGATGTTGTCAGCACCAAAGAAGATGTGTTGTGAATTACATTCCAGCTCATTTAATTTACAGGCCAAAGTAGGCAAAACACCACAATATACCTAAATGTAACCTGCCTTGGTTCAAGATCTGTGTGTCATTTCACAAGTGAATCAGGAGTCACTGCCATCATCTCTCAGATCCTTCACAGCCTTGATCTCACATCCTTCTTTGGCCTCTCAATTTTAATCTTTCAGGGCTCTTAAATTTATACCCGATCAGAGCATTCTTCACCTCTTTCCTCTGCCTCATTAGCAGCAACTGAAAACACGAAGGGTCATTATTGTTTCTTCAGAAATACCACTGTAATTACTTTCAAAAAAAATATATCAGTAGGAATATGATTAGTATTCCTCACCTTCCTAAAAATACATACTGTCCTCTCCCTCTTCTGTCATATTGGTTGGGAGCATGATCAAACAAACCACTGCAGCATCCAACAGACTTACACATGCAAGAACAGACTTAAATAAATGACTAAGAAATGTTCTAATCCATAAGGAGTGATGCACTCTTGGAGACTCTCAAAGAGCATTAAGAACATCCAGAAAAAGCTCCACCTCCTGCTCTCATGTCTCACTTCTCTATTGGCTTCACAACTCCATTGCTACCCCAGGTGACCAACTTTTAAGGTGTCTGAGAGAGCTCCTAGGTTCTAGGTACTAGAAAGAACACGATGCAGGCAGTGAAAGTAGTATTTGGGCATCCAGAAAGTGACAGAAAAGACATCTGTTTTATTTGTTATTGCCTACATTGCTGTAGATGTACATGGTCCACATGCACTAGAAAACCTTAAATATCTATGCATGTCTCTAGACATCCCATTGTAGAATGCACCCAGGCTTATACAGAATATGTCAAGGGCTTACTCAGTAGGCAGGATATACTGCTGTCAAATGGCCCTGAAACAACCCTGAATGCCCACTTTGGGGCTGAGAAATTCTAGCCAAGAGAATGTTCAACATATTGCTGACAATTTTGATTGCACTGCCAAATAATTTGGCCCCAGCACCAGTATAAAGGAAACAGAAATCGTAGTCCATTTATGGTGAAAAGCATGTCAAGCCAAGAATGAAAACTGACAGGGCAGCAGTGACATTTGGAGGGAAATTTTTCTATTTGAGTAGAAGTGTCTCAGAAACCCTTAAATGACGACCAAGTCACAGGGAGGATCAGGAAAGCCAGAACAGCCTTAGAAGATAAAAGCAGCACCCCTGAAATGAAATACTTCAAATAAAAGTAATGATCGGCTTGTCATCGTACAGCTGTCATCATCATTCTTAACACCAGCAGTATCTGGACAACATACAGCCATTGTGTCAGGTATCTCAAATTCCATATGTACCATCTTTGGCTCTTTGCTCGTATAACACATCTAAATACAGACCTGATCACTGATTAAGATGGTATCAAACATACACCGTTGAACCTTGCAGGCTCACTATGTGGCTTTGGGCATATAGTTAGGATGCCAAAAAACAGATTATCCAAAGCATTCTTTAATGTCTGATTAAAATATGGTAAATAGCTGAGAAGTAGGCCACCAAAATGCTCCAAGGACATGCTTAAAGGAAATATTGCATTATGTGACATTAATTCTGTGATGTGGTAGACTACAGTTGAAGACTGCTGGTGATAGCAGAGTTTACATACTGATAACACCAAGGCTTATCAGCAAAAAATGACTGCTGCTGTGCTGCACAAAAGCTAACAGGGAAAAGCAAAAAGTGAATAGAAAATTCAGGAATTTCCATGTGTCACCTGCAGCCATCATCAATGTGCTGTGACAGACTAATTTCTCCTTAAAGAAAGCATATATCTAGTCCTTATCTGTCAAAGGGATGAAAGGTTCAGTCACACTAGTTCAGAGTTCCTGAAGTACTTGAAACAACTGGGGGACTTCAAAAGGTACAGAATGCAAATGCCAATTCAGTTTCTTCTTCCAGACTTAAGAAATAATAAGAATTACACATCCTTAACTTGAACTCTGCGATTATTTCAAGTAATGAAAAATGGATGTAGGGAACCAAATCCTTTACTTTGAATATCTTGCCAAAGATCTTCTAAGAGGAACAGAAGGGAGGGAAAGCAGACTAAATGTTTGCTGTGATACAGCTTGCTGATACAAGGTCATACTTTCCAAGCCTCTCAAAATATATTGTTATAAAACCAGGTTGTTAGGGGGAAAAAAAAAAAGCCACCAGTACAAATCCATTCTTCACTTCAGAAAATGAGTTGCTGACATGAAATCAATTCCAAATGTGTCTTGATTTTCCTCCTAAAGAATACTAGCTTCTTCAGTGGAAAAATCAGATGAGCTTCACTCCACATGTAAGTGGGAAGAAAATTACTCCTCAGAGTTCTGAAGACATTCTTTCTTCCTCAAGGCCTTGAAGCATGTATACTTTCAAGACGTCCAGAAAACACAACCCGGAAACCCACTGCTTGCTGTATTTGTGACTTGGTAAGCTGCTTTGATTCAGAATTGAAGCGGAGCCTGCAACTGAGCAGAATTCATTTCTTTTCTATTTGAAGAAGCAGGAAAAGCTCCAACACATATGTCAACATGTACACACATGAACACATACACATGCAAGACCTCTTCAATAAACTATGACGTGACCTACTTTAGGAAATGGTTCTTATTCAAGACATTTTTGTCCCGCCACACTGGGGTAATCCTTCTGCCCAGCTTCTTACTACAGATGCAGACAATGGGTGAGTGGAAAATACCTCACCTTTTTCTAAACGACTTGACTGTGTCTATCTCACTTTTCAATTACAAAATCTAATGCACGTCACAGTTGCCAATCCACTGTGGACAGAAGTGAATGGAAGCTCCAAAAGCATATCATTTCCCTTTAGAATTTCCCTTAAATACCAAATGCGTGGTCACGGTGTGTTGCACTGGTAAGAATGTCACAACATCATCTGGAGACCTCCACTGTCTGAGCTCAGCAAGACCCATTTCAGCTCTTGCCTCCTAGCAGAATTCATTTAATTTCAACAAAGCTGATATATTTTTCTAGAAGTTGTATTAGAGATTCCTCTTCCTTCATTCTTCAGAGACAGTGAAGGAAGGGAGTGCTTGCTTTCTCCAAATAAGGTGTAAGAATCCCTTAAAGCAAAGTACACTCTGCAGTGCTCTAGCTTTCAAGAAAAGAATGGACAATCTAGTCCAATTTAGGAGTGTATCTGCCTTCAGTCATTTAGAAGCCAAACAAATGGCACTGAAGCTCTGTTTTACTGCTAGTACTGAGACACTTGGTAAAAACCGTGGTCATTCTGCCCTCTCTTCTTTTGATTAACAAAGCACTAGTGGGCATGCAGGATGGAAGTATGTATTGCTGTTCATAAAGATTTCTGTCTCGCAGAGGTAGTGCAAAAGAGATGTCCTTTCAGATGTCATATACACATATGCACAAGCATTCAAAAAAAGACTACTGAATTTTCAGGGATATAGTGGCTACAAAAAGGTCAGGAGGAAATTTTATTGCTCATGTTCTATCGATATTCAGCTCTAGCACTCTTCTCAGAATATGGAACAATGAGACAGGCAATACCTACTACTTTTTTAGCATATAGAACCTAAAATGTTTTCAGTTGAAATTATTTTCTACCCAGTAGAAGTTAATTGTCATGTTTGCTTTAATAATGTATTTTAAAATCAACCAAAAGATAATACCTTAGTAATTCAAAAAAAAAAAAAAAGCATTTAAAATAAATGTTTTACATTTTCATACATTAGCTATCAAAATACTTATCTGAGGTCCTCAATTCCTTAATACTTGACCCTTATTGCTTGCTACTACTGCTATTAATAAGTAATGGAAAAGCTGTTTTGCACAGGCAACAAACAGCCTAACCATTTGCTCTGACTCATAACCTTAATTTTGAGATTCACAGATGTATCCAAGGAATGATCTTCCATTTATGTCTGTAAAATTTTTAGTTTTAAAAGACCATTACTTCCTTAAGCAATGATTTGTCAGTACTTTGGACATCAGCATTAAAGTTTTTTGTTCTCTTGTTGGAAAATCATAAAGAGCTAAAACTGCATTTCATCTACATCATGATACATCCACAAAAAAAATCACCAAAACAAATAGTTTTGTGACTATATAAAACAGATAGTTACTCTTTATAGGTTTTCAAAAATTATTCCAATTACATTGGAGATTTTTTATGTGGAATGAAGAAGTTCATTTAAAAAAAGAGTACTTAGCAATGCTTCATTGTAGAATTAATACAATAAATAAAAATCAGGTTCCAGAATATATCTATGAAAACCCTGGTTATACATTACAAACAATTCATATTAAAACCACCTCAGCAACAACCAAGCTTTCCCACATGGCATTACAGCATTCTATGTTAGTTCTCAGAGAAGATATAAAGGAAGAAAGGAGTGGATGAAAAATATCAAGAAATTATCAGTGTATAATTTAGTAAAAAAAATTACAGTGAAACAAAGGCAATGCAATATACGGAAGATGATCAACTCTGACTTGGAAAAGCTTGTAATAGGTCTTACTAACCTTGCACTGGGGTATGCAATCAAATATATCTCAAGTACTTGAAAGTTTTATTCCATAGCTTTATCCCACTACATAATCTAAAACTTCAAACCATTCTCTAGAAACTATTCTCCCTTCATCTATTTCTTTCTAGGGCAGCTTTTAAAACTTAGAACCAGTCTTAACAAACCATACAATTAGGCTTGAAATACTAGTCAAGAATTATCTATTTTATAGAACTTTATATGCTTTTATATCTTTTACATCATTGGTAAGAACCTTCCAAAACACCTTTTAAGTGAGAGATCAATCTTTGCTCTAAGTTGGAAAAGATTTAGGAATTACTAAACTCAGTGGAAAATTTTTTTTCACTTTATTTTCATCCAACAGGAGCAAAATTGCAATCATACAATACATACCTATAGGATGTCTCGCGTCACCTTGTACTAAAGTCCTATTTAGTTGAATATCAGTCAAGTTTTTAGCCATCATGGGAATTTATTAAGTACTGATCACCACTAACTTCAAAAATGTGCTTTTTTCTTTTTCTTACCCATTGCATTTTAATTTTCTTCTACAGTAGTAATTATGGAACTACATTAGAAAGGAAAATCATGTAACACTAACTACAGAGATGATGCTTCATGTTAATTCTACTGTTTACTCAAAATTAAAGTCAGACTAAGTTGGTTTGAGATCTACTGTGAATACGATCATTTATAATCACGACATTTCAGGCATTACTGCTGCCTCAGCACAAACTGAATGAGGGTTGAATAATCTGTAAACGACTGAAGTTAGCAAATCTACCTTTACTGAATAGCCAACTACTACTGAGGCTTATAATTCTCCTCTGTTTCATAATCATGGAAATTGCTGAGGAACAATACATTTCTTACCATATATATATATATATGTATCTCCAAGTTTATCCATACCTTTATTTAAGGTTCTTTCATTTTGGATATTAAGTTGTCCTGTAAGTGCTCAGTACGCTTCTGACTTATTTTCCAATGTGTGTGTCATTAGACCTTATTACAAAACTTAAAGTTTTCAAGAAACACTTAAACTCCCTGATCCCTAGGAAAATCATTGCCCTGAAATAAAAACATGTAACTAAACCTTGAAAATACTGTTGTTCCTTAGTGCTCACATTTCCACACATTTTGAGAAGGGCTTGAAGTTTTTTCTTCTTTTCTGCATCATTCTCAATGAAAAACTGCTTATTGAGAATAAGAGCTATATGAAGAGAAACCATCCATTTCAGTTACTACCTCATTGACGTGTTTCTATTATTTGAGTATGTGTTGATTCTAACCATGCTAGATACCTGCACATTTGTTTTTTTGTAAATATTTACCCGGTGAATGAGACATTAAAGAAGAGAAAGGTACAAATGATTAAATCTATTTATAATTAGTAGTAGGAGTCAGGTATTAGGCCATAAGAACATTTAATTCTCCCACTCTTATCATATTTTGTTGTTGAGAAGATGGTTAAAAAAAATAAATCTGACAAACTGAAAAAAGCCTACAACTTTCTGAATTTCAATCTACAGAGAAGATTAAAGCTAGTATTCAAAGAGAAATCCTTGAGTTTTCCTCTTTATAGGGGTAATTTTTTTTTTTTTTTTGGAAATTCAAGTTCTATTTTCAGGCATCCAAAGCGAGTTGTGCTCCCCATTTCATGAAAGCAGCAAGCCAGTTCATCCAGAATGAGCTAATGGACAGTCAGTGTAACAACTCCAATACAGAAGTAAAGTGCTGGGAGAATTTATTACACCTCCACAAACCCAATAGTAAAGTGGAACTGCTAAGAACTGTAGTAAAGTCCTCCTATTTCAGAAGGAGGAAAAAAAAAAAGTAGATGTCAGCTTCACTACAAGCAAACCTTCAATAAAACCATAAAAACATGCAGCCCTCTGAGAATACTTTGAGCTAACAAAGAATAAGGCTACCACGCAAAGCTCACTAATTAGCTCCAACCTACACTGAAGTCTGATTTATAAAGGACGCCTAGCCCTGTAAACAGCAAACTAAAGGAAAAGTTGCAAACAGCTTATATAATGTTATGCTTTGTTTAAACCTGTTCTCATTTTTGTTTATGCTTACTACAACAAAACCAAACGCTCTCAGAATTTATTGCACTATAGCAAGAACTGTTTTTATTTGGATTTATATTCCACAGTTGTAGGCAAACTCCCAAGGGAACTAATTGCACTTTTAAATGAGTAGACTCATTTAAAACATATATATTTGGATATTAGAAGGAACAATTAATTAATCTTAAACTGCTGTTCTTATCTACTTTACACAAAAACTCAAATCTTCCCTTTCATAAAATTTTGCTTAGTAGGTCAATAAAGTACCATAAAAGAAAAATATCAAGCATTATTTTGTTTTAGTACAGGAATCTTCAGTCTGTCTATTGTGTTTACTTTGATATTCTCTCAATGAATTCCATTTATTTCCAATGAAAACAATTCAGATTAGACATTCAATTGTTGGTCATTGTTTTAGAATATAATTCCAAACTCAACAGTGTTTTGACTTCACACTACAAAGGTCGTCATATTGTTGCTTTCTTTAGTATCGAATTAACTTTATCCTTATTCTTTAAAAGGAAGCAATTATTGATTCCCAATTTAGTACTAGAATTAAGAGAAAATATTGATACACAATAAGATCTTGACAGGAGGTAGAGCCAATGGCAACCTCCTCCCTCTGAATCCTTCTAAACATCAGTGTTTTATATTATTCTAAATCTAAGGGAGAAATGTTACTAAATTTGTCCCGCAACGCAAACTTTTTATTAGAAAACAGTCTACAAAGCCCCATGCTGTTTCTATGAAAAATAAAGAATTTTTAAGTCCTTCCAGGCTGTAGTATTTATTAATAATATTTTAACAGTTTTTAAAATACACAGAAGCTGCCAAAGTTTTTCTTCTTTTCTCGATACAAGAATATCAAATAAAGTAAAGATAAAAATAGGTCCATATTCTTACTTCCAAATGTCACTCTGACTCATTCACTAATCCTGAAAGCTTTTGTTCCACACAGGAGAAAGATTTTAAAGCCTCTGATATTAACCTTACTAGTCAAACTCCACCATAGATACTTCAGATTAAGGTATGGTGCTCACCTCACAGCTGCTCTGACTACATTTGTGAACTCCACACCACCATCTGTTACAGAAACAAGCCATCTAAAATGAAATCTTACACCTTAAATCATCATGATTGCAGTTTGAGAGGAAAAGGCAGACAAAAGAAAATCAAGCAAAATTTCAGAGAGCTCTGTCAAACCTGATAACACATTTAGGCTGTCTTGCACAGAATAAATCCAACTGGACAGATACAGCTGAAAGTATACATATTTTTCCTTTAAATGTAACTGAAAAACAGCATAAATCATGGTAGCATTTCATTAAAGATCCTGATAACTAAACGATTGCTTAACCCAAGACATACCTCTGAAGTGAATATATTTGTCTACAATTGCATAAACTGTATGTGAGGTATCTTGAAATTTATATCACCACATTGGCTCAGGACATACTTAAATAAAGATACACGCAGCAGGATGTCACCTTGCAGAAGTTCTAAGCTCTGAAACATTAAAAAAAAAAACTAGCTTCCAAAAGCACTAAAAAAAAAAAACTACATCTCAAGGCATTAGCTCAGTCAGGTAATATCAATCATATCAATAGTTTAGCACACTGTTAGATTTGAGGGCCTGCTATGCAGTATTTTAGTAGGAATCTTGGGGGGAGAGGGGGAGGAAGAATGACATGACAAGTAGCTAGACAAATCACTGCCATTTGTGATTTTGTCATTTTGATTTCAATTACATTTTTAACATTATGTAACATCCAAGAGTGGACAGAGAGAATGCGTTTCAAGGTTGCGGTATGTACAATGTCAGGAGAGATCTTCTGGCACAAAAGAATTACTTCTCTCTCTCCTTTATTAGCAAGTAACAAAAAATACCTGTGTTTCTAGGAAAAATAAAATGCTCTGTCCAGGTCCTACATTTATTGAAGGAAGCTTAAGTATATCTTTATATATCATAGTATATCATATGTATATATCATAGTATATCATCAGTTGTGTCTCCTTCTCAAAATGGAATACTGAAAAAGATAATATAGAATATTTTGATTCATAGCATGTCTAAACTCTTGCATTCAGATTTAATATAATACAGAGGCAATCTTTGACTGCCATTTCCTCTGTAGGTTTCTCAATTCATTTGCAATGTAACAGTTTTTCAAATCACAGACTAGCTTGATGTAAGTTGTATTATTATTCATAATTACCTTTAATATTCCCCTGATTGTAAAATACTAAGCTACTTTAAAAATAGTCTTGCTATGCAATCAAGGAAACGTTTTATGTTCTAGAAACCAAAACATATATTTTTAAAAACGTCCTTTGCTAATATGAACTGATTTGTTTGCATTGCATCTTATGCTAAGACATCCTGTCCATTTGATAACTTTAGGATATACATGGAGCTAGTTTAGATGCATGTATCAATGATGTAGGTGGGTTTAAATAACACAGCGATCAGCATCTGAACATTTAATTACTAAAAAAAAAATCTGCACCTGATCACCCATGGGCAGATAATTAATCTTCAACTTCCCCTCTGTTCAACAATTAAGAGATTGATATGGATCATATTCCTCACAAATATCCTGATAACAGATTCCTGTATTTGCCAAAGGCATGTACACATTTTTAACCACCTTCTTCCCCCACTGTTATCATAGAAAGATAATTAGCTCTTTATTCATTCCGTTGCTGCTGTGCAGGGCATTCCCACATGCTACATGTACTAGCACAGCTCATCAGTGCCCCTCTGATCCCATATACCAGACACATACAGAGCTAGAGGTTTCAGAGCCGGGAGCTATATACCTTTAGTACCTTCCTGTCCTCAGCTGTTTGCAGCCCGTGTCAAATGAAAGGGCAAGGAAACATGCACCCTTCACGTGACATGACATTATCAGGGGCTTTGATGTTTTCACTGATACTGTGGCTGTGTCCATGATTGCACTCTTTTATACTGTCTGAACTGTATACTATGTCTAAACTATGAACTGTCTTTTCATAGGCTGCTCCTGACTGCATTTCCAGAACAACAGTGTGTGAACAGGTGCTGTAATCTGAACATCTGAAGGTGTCAAGCCTGAAAAGTCAAAATAAACCAGAATCTTGAATTATCAGAGCAATTGCCTAAACAGCTGATGTAGTTGATCACTGACACTGCAGACTCCCAGAACAACGAAACAGTTAATGAAAAAGCTGCTATATTCCAAGCTACCTGTAAGCAAACAGATGAGGACAGTCCCCCCAGCATTCCTCAACAGAGCACGTTACAGCATTGTAATCCCAAGGCAACTAAGGCCCAGACAGGGAAAACAGATGTATTTTGTCTTGTATTGATTTAAGCAGTTCGAATGGGGGAAAACGCCCCTATGAGGTACCATGAATTTCTACATAAGGGATAAGATCTATTAATTACAGAAGTTGATATCATTCAAAGCAATTTATTTGGTGTTCATCATCCACCAAAAATATTTGCTTTATCCACAGGCTTTCAGCTAATGTACATCTACTTTTAACAGAAATGAAATGGAGCTACTTTATACATATATACTGACATAGATGCACACAAGATGTATGCACGTATGTATGTGTACATATGCGCACATGCATACACACATATACTATGTATATGTACATACATGCCTGTAGATGTACATTCGGTAGAACAGTGAATAATGTTAAATAAACAAAGAAAGCCATACTGGAGCTGGGAGAACATTTAAATTAAAAAAAAACTGTCTGGGACTCCCACAGGCTTTAAGAAGTTTTATTCAAACCCCATTCCACTCCTATCTTCTCATTAGACATCGCAGTCAGAAGTAGCATCCCACTGTCAGTCACTTCAGAGGTAGCAGACATAAAACAATTCTGCCTTGAATATAGAATAGTCAGAGAATCACAGGGTAGTTTGGGTTGGAAAAGACCTTATAGATTGTCTAATTCCAATTCCCCTGCCATGGGCAGAGACGATGCATGGAAGCTGCATGGAAGCAGCACCAAAAGCCTTAAGTTCTCTGTGGGGCCAAAGAAAATGCCCTTCACAGCATGCTGCATGCTCCCACAGAGCACTTCTTGGCCATAGACTGCCATCATTGCAAACTGCCATCATTGCAATGTGATGAGATTTAAAAACACGAAACACATTTAGATTATTGGAAGAAACTTTGCTGTGCCTGCTGTGTTGTTTGTTTGTTTTTAATACCTTTCCTAGATGTGGTAGGGAGAAACATCTGTTTCAATGGCAATAAAACATGAAGTTACAATTTCCTGAAGACAGGGCTCACCACTAGCTTCCAGAGATTTTTCATCTGCAACTTTAATAATGATCTTTTCAGGCAGGTGAGTTTATCCTACTTCTCTTTTTTAAAATTTAGTACTATAATAGTAACGTCCACATATGAGTACAACTTAAAAGAAGGAAATGCATTTCATATACAGTAAGAATAACTGCAGGGGCAATTAAAAGCAATAGTTTCTTGTAGGGGCTGACGGAATCCTCACATAGCTACAACTTCAAAGAGTGTTCTGCATGAAAACAAAGTTTTACAGTTTTACTTATACTGATATGAAAGCCAGGATTTTTTTCTGTGTTACAGTGAAAATTATTTTGTCTTGTTTTGATTGCTGCTGTCACAATGTGTTGAAAAGGGCTAGGATTTCCCAAATCACTGCTCCAGCCATTCTCTCAAGTCATCTCTTGAAAGCCATTTTTACACAGCAACCTGAAACCGTTAAACCAAGTAAGGATAAACATTTGTGAACTGCTGTGCCATTAGGCTTAAACATGAGTTTACTTTAATATCCTACACATCACTGATATCAGTCTTCAGCAATCTTCAAGCCCTTATGATGGCACACACTTTCCTCTGTCTCCGTGGACAAATCCTTAAAACAGATTCCTCAGAGCAAATTTAATTCACACGAACATCAATTACAGTTACTCAAGTTACCTGAAGCGTATACTTCTGTATCTCATCCAGAACAAATTCCACTTCTTTTGAGGTTGTCAATGAGGCAAGATTCCCACTTAAATTGTAGCAATACAGTTTGGCATTGTCATAGCTTTCACGACTAGAATTTATGCGGAGGCAGGCATCTCCAATATGACTCCATCCTTCCCCACACAGATGAGCTGGTTTAAAAAGTATATGGTTAAAACTGATTTGAAAAAACTTTATGAAAATCTAAGAAAGTATGAATTCTATCTTGTTGAAATAGCAGTTCAAAATATAACCCAATACTCAGTTTCCATTTTCAAGTCACACAGAAAAAAAAGAAAATCTAAAACAGAGTAATACAATATTTAATGTTTTAATTACAGCAATAGTGTAGTTTTATGAAAATAAACTTTTAAGAATGTATTGAAATATTTATAATGTATATACTAACTTTCAGCATAATATTATTATGCTATTCCTCTGTATTCAGATTTGAACACAACTACACATTAAAAACTACATTATGTTTATAATTAATAGCACTGCAACAATCAGTTTACTTTTTTTAATCTAAATTTGAAAAATCTGAAAACAATTATCCTAGAATTGAGCGATCAAAAATGTAACTTATCTTGCTTTATCCTAAACATAAACGCAGTCAGAATAATAGGAAATTCGGATAACAACTTAGGAAGTATTTCCTCTTCAACATATTTCAGAATTACTCAAATGCACAGAACTACCAAAATATGAGTAAATAATTCAGAACAACTTTTATAGTTAATCTTCATACAGAGCTCACAAATGCAGTTTAAAACTGCATATAATAAATTGATCAAAGTTAGTTAAAGAGTAATTTCTGAGAAAAAATGGTGTTCATTAACTTCAGCTGGACATAAAGATCAAATGGAAAGGTTTCGGTATCTATCTGCATATATGTAGTTATGAATATGAATTACCGAATAAATATTATTCAGAATGTTAACATTCACCTTGTGAGAATATCTTATATTACCATTTTAATATTCACTGCTTCCAACATTACCAACATTAGACAATCAAGAAACTAGATCTTAGGCCATACCTGCACAGCAAAATTGAAGTATAATTTATATGGTAGAGCTCCAGCCAGCAGAAACAACAGTGCCAGTGGATATGTAACAGTACAGGACTCAGTATGGCATTTCAGCTCTGCACTCAGCCATCCCCACAGGCTAGAGCTTGTCTCAAGCTTATGCAGAGGTACCTGCCATTATTCATTCACTAGCATTATTTCTCCTAACAAGATTAAAGGTAGCAGAGATATACCAATCAGTACGATGCAATTACACATGTTCACCTTGTACAGGTGCACTCAGGAGGGGAGAAACAGTATGAGTTAAACAAATCTAGCCCTACCCATTGACGAAATACCCTTTGGAAGTAACGGAGAAGATTTACCCAGTTTCGACCACTATGAAAAGCAGCATCCCTGCTCCCCAGCCCTTACCAGGTAAGGCCTGGCACTCCTGCTGCCGCTGATCCCACTGGCAGTTCAGGTGTAGCGAGCAGCTTTTGCAGCTAGTCAGTTTATTGCAGATCTGTTCATTTCTCACGTGACATTTGGTGTAGTTTTTAACTGACTACAAAAACGAAACAGACACAACAACATATTATATGTCAAACTGTCAACAAACCAAAAGTCAAAACTGAAATACACAGCAGGTGGATTCCTCCCAGAAAATCACAGCCATCTAAAGGCTAGGTCTAATTTCAGCCCTTTGCTGAGGTTCACTTGTCAGTTGGTGGAGAGCAAGAAAGACATCTCTAGAGCACAAATCACCCCAGCTGTCCTACATAACTGACTGCATGGGTCAAACAGCACTTTGAAAATGCCACTTCTCTGTATAGAGAACAAGAAGAGCTTAAATACCTCAAATAAAACTCAGTTTCTTAGATAGTTCAGGGATACTTTCTCACTAAATTATTTCATGCTCAAGTTATTTGCAGGTTAAGCAAGCAAAACAATCAGAGAGATTGTAAAAAATGGAGCAAGATGCACATGTAAAATAACTGCACCTCAGTGACTGAAGACAGAACATACTCTACATTATCTTATCAAGCAAAACAAATTAAAATAGGAGCTACAGGTGATCACAGGAAACAATTTCAGGATTTGTCAAAAACTTATTTTACAGTTTGAATTGCAAATCTGTATGTAGCATAGCTAGTAAATAAAATTTACAGGATGTACAGGAAACCATTTTGCCAAGCGGTGTAATTCATCAGAATTTGCGTATTTGCATAATTCATCAGAAACAAAGAACCATTATGTTGGAATAGCTTATTTTGGTAAAAGTCACAGCTAAACAACCCATCAAACAACCCAACTAAAGTAACATCAAAATGTATTCTAAAGACTTCAGAACAAGCTCAGGCTTTCAGGTACCCAGAGGTTTTACGTAAATTCACTCGTCTGTCAAATGTCAATTCACACTTATAAGAAGTTACATATATATCTTATGCAGTAGGAATACATTTTGACAATTTAATTACAATTTTTTTTTTTCAGATTTCAGTTAACTAGATGTGTCCCTCCCTTGTGATAAATCCAAACAACAGCAAAAGAATACTTTAAAAGTATTTTTTGTCCTTAACAGCAAGAGATTCATTCATGCTTATTATCAAAAATGTATTGTGCTTGGATGGCATATATATGGTTCACATTACAATTTTCTTTGCTTTCTTTTCTAATAGTCTGAAAAAAAGATAAAGGGGCAATAAGAGAGTAAGTTATACACCTCCTGGTATTGGAATGATGACAATAGGGCAACAACCTACCACAGCCAGGAGTAAAAATAAATAAAATAAAAACGTTAAAAGGTGGGCTTTTCTTGGCTTTGTTTTTAATTCCTAAAATAAAACAACTGGTAACACAAATTTTCAATCTTACAGAGGATCAGCTTCATTACTGAAGAAGAACACTGCTGTGCAAGGACTTGTTTGGTGCCTTTATTGGATGAGATGCCCACCAGTGAACATTTTTCTGATCTATAAGAAAGGCTACTGTGAAGCAAAGAGAAGAAATAGAGAAAATGTTCTAGGAGCAGGCATCTGCACCACATTAAGAAAACAAAGCCAAAGGTAATTCTGCAAAGTAACAGAGGGTCTATCTAGATCCATAAATGCATACAGACAGTAAGGCACACAAAACCTCTGGTACAAACCCACATGTAGTTTCACTCAGTCAGTGATGCATATTCACAAAACTGCCTGAGCGATGCTTTAAAATGAACTTCAAAGCACAAGTAAGCACCTTCTGCTCATTTACAATTCCTCAACTAACATTCACTTTTAATACATCATGGCATTGTCAAAATCCTTGAGCATTCAGATTACTTTTGAAATATATATATTCTTTAGTAACATTATATATAAACAGATTACAATTTTCCAGCTAAACCAAGATATCTGTTCTATTACTTTCTAATCATGAAGCTTGTTGCGTGCTGGTTATTTAATGTTTAAAATAAAATTCAAAGTACTAGTGACTACTCTGTAATAATGTTCTCTGTTGTATTCCCTTATTCCCAGCACTTATTTCCCTTAAATCCAATTTAAACATTGCTTGTCTGAAAATCTCATTAGTTCAATGTAGATGTGAATCCAATAGGTAATTCATATTAACACAATATTAAGGCCATAACTTAAGCTACCAAAACCAATGAAATTCAGAAATATGACAGCCCATCTGTTACTGAAGTTCTATATTGCTGTAGGATATTTATAATGTTTACACTCCAAAGTATTGGGAAATTTTTATATGTAAGTTTCCCATTTACATCTGATTTACTTAGATTTTTCAGCACTGATCTTGATATGGTTGTATATAGACAGACTTTGAACTGCTCTGATTTTGTGCATATCCACTTAGGTAGATATTTCTGCATATCTACTAAGGTAGTTTACCTTAGAATTTCAGAAATTACTATTAAATGATGTAGCTCTCTTTTCTCCTCCTGGATTTTTCAGGATAACAATATAATCTTGTGTAGTTTGCCTAGCCTAATTATAAATTACCAAATAGATTTGCTACTACTTCTCTGAATCTACTGCCATATTTTAGTACTGGGTGCTCCTGTCTTAAATTTACCTTTTTTCCTCTATTCATAATTTCTTCTACCACTTCATACAATATTACCCCCTTGGCTGTTCTTTAAATTCCTCACATGTAGGTAGATCGCTGTGATTATTATTATTATTTTTGGTACTAGTGTAGCTTCTAAGAACTCCCACCTTGAAAGAGGATGTCATCCTTCTGGAAGCTGTGCAAACATTGCAAAAAGGAAATGATTCTTGCCTTGAAGTTTTTGTGTAAAAACAGTTAACAATGCAGGATTACACTTCTCTTTGAAGCATCCTATACTACCCTCCATCCCTCAACAAGATGCTCTTTATCATCTCTTCTATGGGTTCCAAAACATTTATTTTACATTGCCACACTCAGATACAAAATACTTTGAAATAACATAACAATTTGGTCTGTATTTAGGCTACTTACATCTACTGAGGTTTCATTATATTGAATATGTGGAGAATGACAAATGAGAAATTCAGAGACTGCTACTGGAGATACAGGTGCAAGTTGGCCACAGTTACAGAAGGAACACATCCCCCTGTTAGCCACAAGCAAAAATGCCATGCAGACTGGACGCAGGAGTACCTCAGCTATGCTTCTTCCTGTCACCTTCTCCCCAAACACGGAAAGCACAAGCACTTCACCTGAAAAGATACATCTCCGACTACTCTGACCAGAAGTGTTACATATATGTGCTTCTGCCTGGTGTTCTTCATCCCAATTATTTTCGTTTTCAAATTAGTCGGCCTCCCTTATGTATGCTGTTTGTTACAGTAAAACAGTAGGTATTTTAATAAGTTTAACTATGTAAGCTTGCAGAATAAGAGATGAAATTTTATACAGAAAGTCTTTCTTTTCAAATTTTTCCAGGGACTTGTATGGTTTTGAAAGGAAAGCATTTACTTTCAACCAACAGTGAAAACAATTTTTCACGTTAAGACTGGCATTAAATTACTGCTGCATTTCAATCCTTCAAAAATATTTTCTCTAAGTAATATGGGAATAAGTTACTTTAATTGCAAACTTTTAGTGTGGGCTATTAAAATTCCTATAAACTGAAGGATTATAGACAACACAGTAGAAAAACAGTGCAGCATATTGCTACAGCTACTATCTGCAGTGACTGCTTCAATTTTCACTGTAGAGAAGTATAACAAAAGCAAGGACAGAAGGAAGACATTTCTTGTTAATTCCTTAAGCCTACCTTTCAGGACTTCGTTTATATCTGAAATGAAGTTTGGTGTGGAGACAGGAAAGGGAAAGAGTTATGCTGAGGATATAAAGAAGCAAAACTAATTTGTTTTGATACGGAACTAGTGAAGCACTTCCCATTGTTTCCCAAAGAACGGGGTGAGAGAGGAGATGAAGTGGGTTGAAGAAAATGTTTAAAAAAAAAAAGGGGGAGACAGGGAAGGGAAAACCATGCCTACAAAATTCTGACAATTTAAAAATGAAAAATAAATCAACATATTGTCTGGTAATATCCTACATGTATACTTTAATTTTTTCAAGATTTTTAGCATATAAGCCTAGCAGCACTTGAACTGATCTCAAGTGAAAGGGTCATGGTACTTACCTAAACCCAGCTCACCCTCCTCTTTCACAAGCACATAGCTTAAAGAAGACTGGCAAGCAGGAGGGATTCTAGCACTTTCAAGGCTTGAATGCATTCACAGTTTTTGAGTATGCCTACAGGTGTGTGAAAAGTACATCTGCAAAAATAAACCAGCTTTATGGCCACACTGACTTGTCATATTACTGCCCTTACAGATGATTACTCTCTTAATACGTTAAGGGTCTCCACCACTTTATCATCCATTATTTTGCTTCATTTCTGAAGAGTAAAAATAATTTTTAAAAAAATTTACTCTAAAATTCAGGCCATCTCCTCTCCTTCTCAGTAAAGGAAGCTTTGCCTTTTGTTGCAGCTGGCCAACACTTTTCAGTCTCTGTCCATTTTATTCGTCACAAGTTACAAAAAGATTTTGTTTTCATGGGATAGCTCCTCCCTGAGGAGCAGGCCAATTGTTTGCTTACTCTTCAATGTTAGTACTTCAAGTAAAATGACACCATATGAAGATACAGCAACTCAAAAAGAAATAATCTTTCCACCAAAGACCTGGTTTTTGTTTTTAAAGATTTGAAAGTAAAATTGTAAAATTAACAGGATTTTTTTTTTAGAATATTTCCATTATAGAATATGAATACAATCAGTTTTCTGAACATAATCAGTGAGTATCACTGCTACAGTATGCAAGATAAAGTTTTTCATATGCAGAGGTGTAAAGTGAATATAACTTCATAAAAAATTAATCATATCTACATCATCATCTTCCTCTATCAAAAAACAGGCAAAACACATCAGAATCACTAAGGACCAGGAAGACACTTAGGATATCAGACAATACAAGCGAAAATTGTCGAAATGCAATCAATGCAATGACCAGTGAACTACTGGTAAAAGTCAATACAATCTACCCAAAAATCAGATAACCACAAAAAATCACAAGCAGGACACACATTGTTTGTTTGTTTGTTTTTGAAGGAAACAGAATGAAGATGTAAAACAGAGAAGATAAAGAAAAAAGCAATGACAGAAAGCTATTTCCTATAATTTTAGAAAAGGGTGGCATGCTGTGCTTCAAGGAAAAACAGGAATGCAATCCTATTAGGTTTCACAAGTAATATTCACATAATATTCCTGTTTAAAAATCCATTGTTGCACTGGATGCAAGTACCCATTGAACAGCTTGCAAGAGGAGGTTATACAGAGATTAGTATGACATATTTCATGAAGTCTGTACTCTGAGTATGTAGTATTAATGAGATTGTAACTCACTTCAGCCCCTGTAGCAAACCAGTATCTGTACTTGCACATTTTTGAATCAAGGGAGAGTAAGTGATCTTGCCATTTTTAGCATTCATCAGTAACAAAGATAAAAATGAAATACCATTTTTTATTTTGCATACAAGCATTACGTATGACTACAGAATAAATTCAGAGCATTACGTAAAACCACTGTAATCAGTCTGGGAAATTTCAATGGCTCAATTTCTCAAGACAACCTTCAAATTTTTATTATAACAGAAACAATATCTAATAGACACATTTAGTGGTTAAAAAAAAAAGTGACAAGGCACTATAGTTAGCATTCTGTTCAATCTACTCACTAGCCAAAGACAAATTTCAGTACCATCTTGAACCTTTCCACATATTTTAAGTCAACTGTTTCCCACTTGGGTAAGACTGAATAAGCCTTCATCCCTCAACATTTTCATAAGGTACAATGGGTCAATTAAGATCATAGTATGCACAAGTATTCCTTGTAGCTGGGTGTTTAGTGGGGAATAAAAAAAAAGAATCCAGCTTGCTAGTGCTGAAACAAGCCAGGCCTCCAGAACAATGTGGCATTGAAAGCATCTGCTTACAATTACACTAGATATGAGTATTATGCTATACTTTGATGATCCACACAGTAGTGCCTGCACAGTAGTGGAATAGAGCATCCTGTTAATGCGCTGACTCACATCAGATGGTGAGCATAGGCAGGTACATGTGTATCATCAGTGCATTAGTACTACTTATGAAGTCCATCTGCCCAAACAGCAGAGTTATTTCAGGGAAATTTCCCTGTTTTATAGCCCTTCCCATCAGCAGAACAGTCACTGCTTTGCAAACATCCATGACCATCAGGCCAATGCCAAACTGATTGCCAACATATCTTCAGTATGCTGGCCAGTTTCAGTGGAGAGAAAACAATGGATTCTGAAACATTATTGTCTATCTCATACTGGATGTTCTAAGATCTAAGCAATAAATCAAGGACTCTGCACAGCTGCAAAAAGAGTTTCTCCTTGTGGTATTCCTGAGTCCTCAGCTTGTTACCCCACAGTACCATCACAGTACTGTCAAAACATTTTCATATTGTGGGCCTAGTCCAGAAGTTGCAGTCTATGAAAATGGTTAATCAGCCTGATCTGTGCCATTCCTCCACATGGTGCCATTCTGTTGATGCTATTTTGGTAGGTTTATGTGGATAGCTGCAAAATTCCACCTCCATAGCCTCCCAGCCAATACACCAATTTTGAAATTTCTTCTCAGAAATCGTTTGGATGAATTTTCACTATCCCATTCTTTACTATCCCAACTCCACTCACAGCCTTTTCTATCCACTTTAAACCCTGGATAAAAGGTAAGAAATGATATAGAGAGGACTGGTGCATCAGTTGCTAATTAAGCTGACAACCTTGGTTATGAACAGTTATCAAAGAAGGATATTGAACTGAGAAACCTGTTCTAAAACAGCCAGTGCTCCACATTTCTCAGGGATGAAGACAGTCTGCTCCTTAGCAACTATTCCTTGCTTGAGTTGAAAGCCATGGCTTGAAAATTGGCACTTAACACATTATGCTGTGTTAGGAAAGGAAGAGCCCTTGTAGGTTACAAAGGAAACTAACCATCAGAGCCTGGAATATGAAATCACGCTGGCAGACCGTTATAATATGGCTGCTGATGAATTTACTTCTGCATTGCTTTTATTAGCAGTGACTGTCTACAAACGCCAGTGACTGGAGCTGGCTCTACTCACTCTGAATGGGCAAGCTTTGTGTCAGAGTCAATCCAACTCACACCTTAATTTGTCTGTGTGGAGAAAAAGATTTATTTGCATCATATTCAAATGAGAGAGCAAGCCACTTTTCCTAATGGAAGCACGTAAAGAAAGGATTTTGAACTCCAGTACAGGTGGTGTCTGGAACTAGCAGAAAAATATAGGAAACAGATTTTATCAAGCTAAAAAAAAATATTACAAGCTTCTCAAAAATCAAATGAACAAGCAGGAGATGCAGCAGATGGTGGAGAACAAAGTATAAAGCATGGTTGTAAGCAACTTTAAAAATATATATATATAAAGTTCTTTAAATCTGTAGGTATATGTTCCTTATATTTACACAGATCAGAACAATCTTACCAAATCATCACAAACTGCTTGGTCTCATGTTGACAAAGGCTCATACTCCTTTAATAAAATGATAAGCAACTTTATGACAAATAAAAACATTTGTGTGATGATCAGTGATCTGAACATCAGAACTAGAAAGACTGACCTGGTTTTGTTTGATAGGAAAAAAATAAAAAAAAAACTGCCACACTTCATCTGATTCCAGACTTTCTGCCTGCATACTGTATGCAGCTCATAATAACTCAGGAACATTCCAAATGTCATTAATTAGGAGATAATAGTATTTGTCTTGAGAGATATACAGAGGGCTAACACTACCATAATTTTTTTTTTTCCTGGAATGGATGTCTTTGCTGTAGTCCAACTCTGCCCTCTGCAAGATTTTCACTGCAAAAGCCAGGCAAATGTGATTATGTTCAAAATAAGGTACTATTAATCTACTATTCCACTTTCATTTGGTGTAACAGGCCTCTGGTTTAGCTAGGAAAAAACTACAACATTAATAACATGATCATAGACTTGCAGAGACTCACCATGCTACAGTTACTGTTTGCTGAAATGCACTTCTTGTCGTCACACCATTGGCACCCGTTTGTATTGGCAGTACAGCTTGCACAGTCTGCGTATCGGTAACATCTGTCATCTGCAACAACTGTAATACAAATGAAAGTCACAAAGAAACATCACGCTGAAGGAGAATAGTACCACATTTTAAACACTTGCTTAGAGTATCTTCTGTTATATCCTTTATTTGAACTGTAGCTATTAATTATTACTCTTTTAAAAATTCCTCCAGTAACAACCACATTTGAAGGTTCATAAGTCTCAGATAAACTGGAGGAATAGTTACTGATTTGTAGCATGTAAGCACTTTTAGGACAGTGTATAAATTCAGTTTGTCATAAAGTTTCTTAAATTATTGATTGTTCACTGCTTTAATACAGAAGGCAGTTTTTCTTCAGATGTTGCTTTCCGATAAAAATATAGATCACTATGCAAGAAGGCAATGGTAAAAGTTGTAAATAAAATATCTAAGATGGCTATTAGGAACTCACAAATATTTAAGTCTTCCTAAATTAATTTATAAACCTAATAAAGGTTGGAAATTTAGAGAGTTCTACCCTTTCTGTAGAAAAAAAAATCTTGGAGGAAAAGGTTCATGGTAAATACTTAACACTTTTAAGACTTGGACTAAAATGTATGTTATTTACAAGAGTTTGAAACACAGAAATGCTTACTTCTGTTAAAAGGAAGTTAAAAATTGCGAAATCACCGCGACCCAACCAGGAGAAGTCCTACCACCTCCTACACTGATTACTGTCTTTAACACTTCTACAGTTATGCAGAGGTCTTGGGATCATACAAGTTTAAAAGATTCCTTCGCCAGGGAAGGCTTGTTGTACAAGAATTGATCTTTTACAAACCAACTAACGTTTCTGCTTATCTTTTAATATCATCAATTTCTCACATGATGCTCTCAGGTAACACTTGAGCCAAGTGGTGTAAAAGAATATAAAGAAGAGTTGGCTTTTGGCAGAACATTACCACCTGAAACTGCAAGGATTCAAGGATTTGACAGCATCAAAGCAGCGATGTCCATTTAGCAAGGATTTTGACAGGTCCACATAGTTTCTTCAGAACTGCAATTCTCAATACCTTGTCTCTTGTATGTATCTTCCATTTTGGAAACTGGGCTAACCTTTTTTATTTTGTTCAGCCTGACTTCATTTTATTTCCTTAAATCAGCTTTTTTTTTTTTTTTTTTTTTAGGAAAATAAGATCCGCTTTCATCTGTATTATTTCTGAATTAATAGTCTTAAGATTCATCTTTTCATAAGGAGCTGAAACTTTCCAGATTCAAGATCTCCTAATATTATGAAACAGTACAAAAGCAGTTCATCAGGAAACTACCCAGATAAACTTTTTGTTATATAACGCACCCTTTTTCAAAGTTTGCAAATTTATATCTTGTTCAGAAATAAATAAAAGCTAACAGAAAAAAAAAAGTCTTGAAGCACTAAAAGCAGAGCTAATAATTTGTTAACAAGCACTGAAAGTAGACTGGCAGTTGACTAATATGGCAGTTTGTACATTTAGGGCACAGCCAAAGTTTGGTTGGTTGATGATTTTGTACTATGCTGCAAGGAAAGATGTGAAGATAAAATTTATGTAGCACTGATACATATTCTGTTCGTGTAAGCTAAGATTGACACTTTCACAAGGAAGTTATTTATGATGTGACAAAACCTTAGGAATAAGGTGCTACAGTTATTCGTAATGCTCAATTACTGTTTCAAATAATATGGCTATCACAACCTCACAGCCACACAGAAATTCACCAGGCAAACTGACATAGCATAGCAAAGGGCTTCTTTGTCTTAAGTTTGTTTCCAGCTGTATCCATGCTATTCTATGCTACAGAAATATTCCTACTGATATGTAATCTACTTGAAACAGTGATGTCTTCCCTCCTGTTACTGGCATATAGAGACAGAACTATGCAATATGCCTGTAATGCTAGGTATCACCTGCAGGGGCCAGCTGTGCTCTGACCGCTGAATTCTTGGAATTAGAACAAAATGAGGACTTTTATTTATGTGTATATGTGTGTGTGTGTATGTATGTCCATTCCAGGAATATATCCATTCAAGGTAGAGAAAGAGGAAAACTGATTTGAGACATTACCTCAAAGCCCAAGCTTCAAGTGCTTCGAAAACAATAAGCCAAATTCAATCTAATGTAATTTTATGTAAATTCTTCTCTTTGAACCTTCTTATGTTTTGTATTCCTTATGACCTTATGCTTGTGCTTTTCTGCACCTACTTGAAGAATGTTTATTAAAAATCCCCAAATAACCAAGAGTGTAATGATTGTAGAACTTATTCCCCAGATCTCTTGCATTGGGTATTCTTGGAGAAGAAACATCTAAACAGTCTAGCCCCTATTTCCACCAATTTTTTTTTCCTGTTTTTATTTCGTCACACCACCCCAACCCCATCTCCTACACTGCATTGACACTTTAAGACTAGAAATCACTTACCTGTTTTCTTAGGACATTTTGCTCGAAGTATGTTGTTGGCATTTCCAGATTCCCAGGATTCACAATGTTTCTTGTTCCACAGACACCTTATCCCTGGACGAGCATTCTTACACAGCTCTTCATCTCTGAATGCTTCACAGTTCGGAGGCTTGTATACGAGGATGTCATTCAAAAGAACACTTGAAAAGCCTCCAAATATGTACATTGACCTATTAGGAAAAAGCAAGTAAATATAACTTACAGCAGCTATAAATAAATTTTCTTGTTTTCTTTAGCTGTCCTGATAGGTAATAAAAAATAACACATTATTATAAAAAACATTCTTCAGTTCTCTCTAATCAAGACTCTGTCAATGGTTCCATTATGAAGATTGATAAGTTTTTCTTTGTAATTCTCCACAGAAGTTTAGATTAACAAAAAAATTGCTCAATGTTAGCTGTGCTGTATGTATTAGACAGTGACACATACCAAACGTCTGGAAAGAAGAAAGAATGGCTATAGAGGAAACAGTACTCATTTTTGGAGTTAGATAATAAGAGAACAGTGGGCAGAAATGGGCTGCAAGAAGTACGAACATTTTTTCTTCAACATTTCCAAGACTGCAAGTAATAATCAGGAGATGGATATTTGGTTTTCTTAGTGGATGTTTGGTATTTTCTTGACGGATATTTGGTATTCTTTGGTACCATTTCCAGCACAGTAACTGCTGACATCAAAGCCAGAATAGACTTGAGACCTTACTCCTTTCCTTCCCTTTAACATTAAGAAAGAACTTGCATATCTGTTGTATACTCTTAAAATAGAATAAATCATATAGTTACCAATAACAGAAACCTTTGGAGAGTATCTCATATTGCATTATTTTCTATCTACATAAAACCCGTCTAGAAACATTAAGTTCTAGAAAAGAAACACAAGCATTTTCACTTGAATCTTATTCACTCAAAAACCAAATTTTTCAAAGTATCAGACATAGCTTAGATGTTTTAAAACACAGATCAAAATGTGAAAAACCACCAGATGCTAAAATCTCTCATTCCAAACATTTTCTCTTAATGGTGTAATCTGCTGATTAACTTCAAGTGCTATGCACAGAATTGCAACTTGGTATTATTTTTGTTAAAATCTGTTAAACTCTTATTTGAATTATTATTTATGACCATTATTTCTGACCTAGATATTATTCCTGCATAGAGGACCCATAAATTGCCTTAAATATATACTTAAATCCTAGACTTATACGGATGCTGAATAACTTAGAATGATCCATAGCACACATTATGGGACAGTCATCTGTAGTATTGCAACTGTCAGATATTAAGTCATTTAGCAACCAGAGAAAATTAAAAAAAAAAAAAAGCAAACCTGACTAGTTTTCTACAACTTTGCCATCACAAAGGAGACATTTGTCCTACAATTTTATCTTTGTAGGTTGGAGCTGGGGAAGCTGAGAGGCACTAAATCCAGCAAACTCCAGATCCATCTCCTGTTTCTATGCAATGATTTATTGAGCAATTCTACTCATAGCAAATGACATGAAAGCATGCAATAAACTTTATATAGTCTGATGGTTGCAGGCTTCTCCTTTTCCTGCAAGTGGTTGATGATGATTACTATCAGCATCTTCAAAATCTGGCTTTTCCCCCAGTAAGTAAATTTCAGTTACATGTTTTTGACTTTATGATTATAGAAGAACAAGGACTCATAGTATGCTCAAAAGAGAAAAATATTTCTCCCATTACACCTAAGTGACAATCATAGTTGGTACTGAATTTCAAATTCACTGTACTTCATAATATTGGGAAACACCTCAGTACACTAAAAAGTTCATATAAAATGCCACTGAACAGGTTCCATAACATGCCGAATTGCTAATTAGCACTACTGATTACTTAAGACATGTAAAGCCACTGCTAAGCACTATTTTTCATGTTAATAAATTATACTAGTTATATGTCATTGAGCCATACTTCACACGGAGATAATTGCGGACAGTTTTTCATTCCCAATGATGGTCAGGAAAATTTAAAATATGCTTCATTTACCCATTACTGACAACAGCAGTGTGACCAAATCTGTTGACATCTCGGTGCAGATTAGGTTTTGGTAAAATCTTCCATTCGTCACAAGCTGAAAGTTGAAATGAAAGCATATGGTATTACACAAAATAATCTCAACATTTTCAGAAAAAATACACAAAATTGATTTTTTCAGACACTACTGTATTTTAAGTATTAACTAACTTTATTCCCTATGTAGCTGAGTTTAACTGCTTTGATCTGGGAAAGGAGGCTATCTTCTTCCAAAGTTCTTATGTGCTTTTATTAGCTATCAGTCCCACCAACTCTGAAGTACAATTTCTGATTCTGATATGTTTAAAACCATTTCATAGTATTAGCTTCTGTTTTTTTCCTTAGGTAAACACTAAGCTGCTGTTTTCTACTCCAAGAAACATGCATGCCCTACAGAAATCAACAGGCAGACAAGCTCCCGGGCATACAGTAAGATTGCGTGGAGTACTTCAGGAAACCTCAGACTTTCCAGATTGTTAATGCAATTATCACACAGGTTGATTTTTACTTAGTATTTCTGAATTACTGTATATGATTCTAATGACAACCATATCTAAATAAGGTATACTGTACACTCATCAGCATTTATTTTTTGTTTGTTTAGAATGGAATAATTTACACAAGATATAAATCCAACTGAAAAGGAATATCAGAGACCACGTAGTTCAAGGAAGTCTGCTTACAGTTAAAATAATACTAATTAAAAAGAAATCTTATCACCTCTTCTCTATCACCCTCAGCTTGAAACAACAAGATATTAGGAAATCTAAGAGGGACAACTTGCAAGTAAGGTCAGTGTTATACAGAACCTAGGTCATAGGTCACTCTGGCTAGACTGATCCCATTCTCATAGCCACTGTCAGAACAGTTCACCTCTTGCTAGAGCTGCTGTTCTGGCACTTCTAAAGCAGAAAACCATTCTGCTCTTTGTCTGTTTAGCGTCCTGTTACAATACCATGCTGAAACAGGTTGGTGGATTTGGCACATGACAGAAGGCAGGAGAGCATAGCTACGGGCAAAACTGCAGTAATAAGCAGCTCAATTGACTTCAGCTTCCACAGAATCACAGCCTGAGCCCATGAAAGTCAGAGCAAGACTGTGGCTGCAATAGATAAATCAATTACATCTTTTTATAAATTGGAAACAGAAACTAAAAGCACATCATTACCAGAGTAATACAGATGGTCCAAACAGCAATAATTTCAACAAGAGATGGTGGACTCTGAATTTAATAGTTTGAAGAAAAAAAGTGTGGAAAGTTGTGTTCACTGTCTTATAGGACCGATAGCTGCCACAACTGCCAGAATCCCTCCCCTTTCTCAACTTCTACCTTCTGTCACTGCTGAAATTATCATAATATGATGATATTGTAAATACACTTCAGCTCTCATAACTTCCTTTTGATTTGCTCTACTGAAATAAAACAGTGAAAGTACATATATGACAGAGAGATGGTTTTGAGCCGTTTGCACAGAAGAGATCACAGTACTAGGGGTATTAGAGCACCAATTAACTGTCTATAATAATAAGTTTCAGAAGAAGATGGGAAAATATATAAATATAAAAGTTAAATATAAATATAAAAGATATATATTATATAAATATAAAAGTTGTGTATTCATATCTCAGCCTAACACTGGCATTTGATGCCTCTATAGAGTTTCTTGCTGCTATAAGTCATTGTGTGTTAACAGAAGCAGCATGTTTGAACTCATATGTCAACAATGGTAAAGGAAACATTAAAAAAATACTAAATTTTCATCTGATCTAGGAAAAGCACTGCACATCATTTTTGTATGTGTACAAACATACACAAATATAGAATGTTTCCCGCACTTAGAAAGTTATTTAAGAAAAAAGACGGATTTAACACTGAAAGAAAACCATAAAACCATAATAAAGGCTGGTTTTTCAGATAAGAAATCCTTGAGGGCTGGAAATATAATAACTCCTAGCTTACTGATGGTATTTGTCAAACTGGCAGGTCTTTTCAACAGAGCACAAGAGGAAAGGGGGTGGGAAGCATGTTACAAATAGCCTTCTCTCTTATCTCCTCCTAGCCTTCTCAGTGACTACTGAAGACTGAACAGAGCATTGTACAAGAAAAGTCCATTTGTTGAGCTTTAAATTCCTAATCAGAATTTCTCTGTGCAGGTTGGTTGATGTGAAATACAGATAGTTAACGAACTGGTGTTTCGTTGTTCTTTTTTTTGTTGTTGTTGTTGTGTGTTTTTTTTTGATATAAAATCAAACAGGATTCATCCATGCCTGTTATCTTCAAGCTTCTGAAGATTTCAGAGTATCTAAATCTCCAGACTTAGTGTACAGTGCCAAGAAGAAAGTGACAAATAGCAAACACAGTGTTATTTCCAACATTATTTATCGATATTACAGCCTTCTCTGTGTAGTATTTGTTGCATTAAATCTAATAAGGATGGTAAGTTCTAAGGAATAAACAATAAAATAACCTTCCTCTGCAAAATATCATGTACTCTTACAGTACTATGCAGGTAGTGAGTGGGAGATAAATTCTGTTTACCATTTTGTCTGCGTGTAACCAAGTATAACATATGGCACATAGAAACGTATACTGCTTTTAACAGTAACAGCTATTAAGTAGAAAAAGGGATGATAGTTTTTATTCCATATTGGTGAGCAGCATGTGTAGTCAGTGAAAAGTACAAGGAGGAATACAAAGACTTTCCTTCCTGTTGGTAAGGCTTCAACTTCAAGAACAAATTCTACACGTAAAGGAAAAAGATGTGTACTCCTCCTTCGCGTAGATTAAACGGTTGCAAGAGGATACAGAAATGGCACTGAGACTGGATTCACCATTCAACCAAATTGCGTATATGATAAAAGATAAAAACACCAGAGACTTGCACCACGTTTGAGGCAACCCAGATGATGGTAGCAGAGAGAAAACCTCAGATGAATTTTGCCCTGGAGAACACGCTGCAGGGTACACTCTCCAAAGTGAGAAGCCTCAACACCTACACTTTTTCCAATCACCTACATCTATTTCATGCCTGAATTAAGTTAAAGTGCTTTTGAATGCTGTACAAGTTCAGCACCTAACTGCCCACAATTCAAATTCTGATTTACAAAAATCTGAAAACAGCACATCTATAAGCTATTTTTAGAGGTGACTACTCACCTTTTTCATCATCTGATTTCTTATATGTACTATGGACACCTTTTACTAAATTATTGTTAATGAACACAAAAGTCTATGAGAATGACCCTGAAAAACCTGACAACTCACTCCCAAAACTACAAAATTTTGTAAGCAATAGAGAAGAGCAAAGAACCAAAATATACCCTTTGCAGAAAACATTATAGAAACTCAGGAAAAAAAAATAATATAGGCACTGAACACAAGAGAAGATGATTTACATCTCATCTTCATGTTCCTCCCCTACCCAATGCTGCAATCAAGACTGAGCAGCAGCACCATGCCCACTCAGAGCTGGAATCTGACGAGATACTCACACTGTTTCTAATAAAGAACTGAAAGGGCTCATACTTCCAAAATATGATAAAAGAAAAAAAAAAGACTTATTTTATGTAATTTTATAGCAGTTAGAGTAATGACCCGAGATGCAGGAAAAACAGGTTCATTTCCTACCCAATGGGATTTAAACCTACAGCTTTTATCTCCAAAGAAACTGCTCTAACCTGTCAAGCTAGGTTACTCGTCACTACTCCAAGTTAATGCTGTTCCACTGAACAGGAGAGAAAAAAAAGAAAAAAATTGTCAGAAATAGGCATTGCTCTAGCCTAGCAGCTGGGACAGTCCCTGAAAAAGGGACAGACAGTGTTCTATACTTTATTTACGGAATTATATCTGTATTTCTGAACTGGCAGGCAGGTTTAGTGATAACCTTACCTGTAGCTCCAAATGTAGTAAAAGGTTTATAAAACTGCACGCTATACATTTACTTTACCAAATAGTTTCTCAATTTTTATGTATTTAAATAATTTGAAATGCTAGTCCATTGACTCTGCTCAATCCTATGTAACTCAGCAGTGCAGCCTTATGACATGTAGAATCCCATGTCAGATTGGGTGTTCTTTTTATGTATTGCTAAGAACCACTCAGTTTAGTAGATTTATATTGGGCCACCACTAAGCATTACAAGAAAACCTATTTTTAATATGGGAAACAATATATAATGCATCTTGACAACTTGATATCAAATTAAGTGAATAAAACATCTAAGATCCTTGCCAACAATTTTAATTTCAGTGTACAAGTATTTGTTAAATATTCCATACACTACCCACATTTTTAATTTTAATTCTTTTGCAACTATTTGAAAATACATCATTACGTTATAAACGGGATGAAAATTCTGGGCTAAACTTTGACTCCCAAAATCTATCTAGTATTATTTTAACTATTTTCTATTTCCAAATTTAGTGAAAAGGTTTTCTTTTTTCCTTTTTTTTTTTTTTTTTTTTTACCATTGGGTATTTATTAACAATCTGCAAAATATTTTTTTCTTTCCACCAAAGCCAAAGAACTTACTAATTACAAAAATAGAATAATTTCATCAGATTAATCAAATTCATGCTGCTGTATTGTAGCCACTATTAGCCTCAGGGACATTACAACATTATACTCCAGAAAACACAGGACTTGTCTTCAAAGTAGAACGCATTGGTCATGCTTCTGTCTTTTCCTTCCTTTTTATTCCTAATAAAAACGGCAGCAAGAATTCCTTCCTCTTTTTGCAAGTGAACATCATTTTTAAATGACACAAGAGCTGAAATACAGCAATAGCCAGGAAATTGGTCTTATCAATGCTATAAAGTATTCAAACAACTTCATAAAGGTACAGAAGGAAACTGTACAGAAGAAACTGTACAGAAGGTATATGTATGGGAGAAGGACATTTTTTCCTTGTGTTCAGATTTCAAGGGTCACATCAGGATAACATTTGGTAACCACACATTTAACCTGCTGTTTAACTAACAAATCTATTTAGAAGAACAAACAAAGCAACAGACAGAGAGGTAAGTGGTGCTTATCTGTTTAGAAACATTTAAGCATCCAGGTTTGGGGAATGAAGAAGCATAATGAAGCAAGATTATCACATGTGTTGGCAGTACATCTTTCTTCTGTCGTCAAATAATTCTTTCTTGCTGACAATTTTTTCTCTCATTACAGTTACATGAACTTTGGTAGGAAGGTCAGGAAAACTCTGGTAAAAGCAGAAGCATTAGTTTTAGAAAGTAAAGGCACAATACTTCTGCCTGGTTCGTTTTTGGGGGGAAGGAAGGAAATCCAGACAACTAACCACAACTAAACAAACATCTAAATCACTATGAAAGTTAGGGAGAAGCAGAAAACTCATTTTCCAATTCACTCACACTGAACAATGTTTTTTTTATTATTATTATTCAGATAATAAACTCCTTACTCTCAGCAAACCAGACAGGCAAACACGTTTGAAACAGTGTGAACTGAATTTTAACTATAGATCTAACATGCACAACAGAGTCTACATGGTCTACATGTATAAGAATGACTCCAAAGCAATATTAACAAAAAAAAAGTTCCAATATTAAAGGCAGAAATTAGCGCATTATATTATTAGGGCTTTGCTTTTCTAATTGTACAGTGATACAGAAGTAATTGCTGCTATGGACTGCACCAGAACTACATTTATGACTTCAGTACTCAGCAACACATAAAACAATCTATGACAGACACCGTTTTTACATTTTCTTTGTGGTAGCTTATTGATAATCCATTTGTAATTTTGGAAGAAGGGACAACAGTCCAAATATATATTTTTGCATGGAGGAGAAAAAAATCTTATTAGTCATTTAAGTTCACTAGTTTTGTGGATGACAAAGACAAGAGTTAAAAGCAATTTATTTTACAAGCATGTTATGAATAAACAATTCATTTTATTACAAAAATAAAAACGATATGTTTGATTTCAGGTGACATTAAAGTTAATCAATTCTGAATATTTTTTTCCAACAGGTAAAAGGAAGAAGCTTTATATTTTAGAAACAACATTGTTTTTCACAAACTATTGAATTCATGTTATTTACTCAATAATAAACTATCAGCAGAAAACCAGAATGTAATAAGGCCTAAAAAAGAAGCCTTGCAGAGTACATTGTCTTAAGTGTATTCACTCACTGCCCTCTCCCCTAGACACAAGCAATCGTGCAATACAGCTACCACTAGGAGAGGGCATGCGAGCAACTGCCACGTTCCAGTGATTTGGGATTGGGTTTGTTTTGGAATTTTTGTTGTTGGTTTGGTTTGGTTTTTAATTATTATTTTTTTTTTTTTGAAATTCTCTGTCAGTCATTCTGCCCAAATTTCTAGAGAATCCAGATATGATACTAACTGGCATACATGAAACAAAACAAAAAAAAGACCAAATACTTCATACACAGAAACTACAAGAAGTGCCTTAGGCATATAGAAATATCTTTATTAACATTACGATTTGGCCAGGAACTAAAATGAATACCGTTACTTTTCAAAGCACTTTTTTTTTTTTTTTTAATAATATTAATCTCAGTGGTTAGAATCAGTTTAAAATTTTGGTTCTATATGTACAATTAATCAGTTAAAAAAAAAATCTGCAAACTTTGCAACTAAAACCTCATAAAATACAGTCTAAATGACTTCCTAAACTCTGGTAAGAATAGAAACACAAAAGATTTAAGCTTGGGAGGATGAGATGGTGAGGATAGCTCCTAGATCCACAGTTTTACAGGGAGGGTGGAAGAGCAAATGCTCTTGTTAATCCCCAGCTAATCCCTCAAATATTTAACCTAAAAGTTTAGACTACAGCTTGGGAATTTTTCATCTGCAGTTGAGCTGAAAACAAGTTCTTCAATATACACATGTGCATATATATACACACGTTTTACACAAAGATTTTTTTTTTTTTTTATTTTAAAAAGTCTTTCAACTGCTTCCCCTGGTTGAAAATTGAGCACTCCTTCAGACTATTAAAGCCACATGGACACATCTTTCCAAATACCCACCCCCACCACTTACATATTGCTTATAAGAGTAATTTTGGCCAACTGCCCCATGTTCCACATTTTTGAGGAAAAAAATGCTATTTCAACTGTTATATTAATTTTGAAAATAAAAATACATTTAGAGAGACAGTATCTTTCCAGTAATGCTAATATCATACAAATATATCAGATTTATTGGATGCATTCATCAACACCGTAACATCAATTATTGTGCAGCACAAGGATGTCAAACACATGATGGGCACTTTAAATCTTCACACCAGATTCACTGACTCAGAATGAAAGTGAAGAAATAGAGCACCTCTCTCTTCAGGCCAAGCCCGTTACAGAGAACAGAGCGAAGTCATATTCTTGCTGCAAACCAGACACAATCTCGGCCCAAAACTGGTTGGTATAGCCTAGAAGATGGAACATCACTCAATATTCACAGTGTATCTTCAGGTATTTCTTGGGACAATACCAGAGAGTTCTGTTACTTTCTCTTGCAGGTACTTCTGTGATTACTAGAATAACAGAAGACTGCTAACAGCAAGAAGAATCCATAATCATTTTCAGCTCATTTAGATTACACTGAAACCCATTTAGTAGCTGATCCAAATATGCTATTTTTACTCAAATTCATGCAAATATATGCAAAAGCATGTCCCCAAATTTTCCTAACTTAAGTAGTAGTCCTTGGTCATGAAGAACAAGACACCTTCACAAAGTGGTTTCATCCCATGTATAAATGTTTAACAAATTAAGAACTGCATTGTATGAACTTCTTTTCATTTCAGTCCAGTTATCGAGATACGTAATTACTATACTAACTTCTGCCAAACAATTATAATCTGAAACAAGAGTTGGTCGAGAACATTACACAGTATACAGATCCCAATGGTTCTCTCTCTGACTGAAGTATATCTTATTCTTTACACTTTTTACATAATTAAATTAATAAACGATTCAGAAAACTTCAGGACACTAGCCAGGTAGGCAAACCACACAGGCAAAGTGGTGAATTTGAGGCCATCAGTAGTTGATTCATGTGATTTTGTTCTTGAACACACACACACAGACACATACACAAAGAGAGACTGAGCTAAATAATCGACAACCTTCATACTATGAAGAAAGCATAAGCAAGGCAACAGCAATATTGACATGTGTCACACTTCCTCTCTAGTTCTATTACGTGTTTAAATGAACTTATCTGTGTGGGGTTTAGGCATTGTGAAGAACTTTAAGTCAGCAGTAATTGCCTGCTTTCTATCTATCATGTCTCAGTCTCCTAAAAGATACACAATCCTTATGTTTGTATAGTGCTAAGGAATTGGGAGAACTGGGGATATAGTTCCTAACATAGTTTCTCAACTACATAGCAAAGATAGAAGAACAAGAAAACCAAATTACTTTGAAAGATAAACACCTATTAATAGCAAAGCAACAGTTCAGGCTGATTTTCAGACACGCATCTCAACTTAATTGTCCTTTTTTGTATGACAACACACAAACTCCTTCGTGCACGTAACTCCTTGATTTCAAAACAGTTGTCACAGAGCACAGATTTTCACAAGTACTACATAGATATTTTATGCCATATACAACTAATAAAGTTCCTTTTTTAACAAAGAAAATTGCTACAAGTATACGTCAAAATGCTGTAACGGAAGAATTGAATAAACATCCTAGTTTCAACACCAAAAGTTATATCCGTAATAAGCAGAATCTTGCAAGTTGATATCCTTCAACTTCCAGCTCTTTTTTATGTATTGAACAGTAGATACAGAAAAGCTGTAAGAAACATCAGCTAAAAAGAGCAGGCCAACAAAAGCCTCCAAGACAGCCCTGTCACCACTGGCATGGTTCCTCTTTCAGCATCATGCAGGCAATAACAACACAGTCAGGAGAAAAAGCTCACCAATATGAGGATAATTTCAGGATCTTTATGGAGCTGCCAAAGCAACTTGGTGGCAAAGCCCAGAGTTAAGACATCAAAAGAAAACAAAAGCATACCAAAGGCCACACTTCTAAAGCCCATTTTATGCTGCAGACTTCTCATCATACAGTTTTTTTGCTGTTATTTAAGTAAATACATGAAGCAATGTTACGAAAATAAGGGCAGCTTGATTTTTATAGCATCTCCAAATTTGTGTCCTTAGTTAACAAATATATTCAGATGCAGTAAGCGTTTAAAATCACCGAATTCAACTCTTTCTTGGCTCATGACATGTAAGTTTAGCTGTCTAAGCTTACGCATGTAAACTAAGTTCAGTACCTAGAGAACAATGGCTGGCTCCAGAGGAGATGGAAAAAATCATTCTGTCCCAAGCTAGGTGAAACGAATTGTTCTCTGGAGATGCTTATCTCCCTCCACTGACTTCAGCAGGAGTCTAGATTACCAATTGTTATTAGAAACCAGCCTTTTAGGCAGCTAAACTTAACTGAGATGAATGTCTCCAAATAGTTATTTCACATTAATATGAAAAACAGTAAGCATTTCCATGGATAATAAAAAGCTGAAGCAAACTATCCATAAAACTATGTCACATATAATAAGAGATATAATCAAAAGTATTCCATAGCCCAACTTGAACATAAATAGTATAGGCTATATCTCTAGGATTCAGCTGGTTCCCAGACGGCACCCATTTTTTACAAGATGCAGCACAACACTCCATCATTTGCAAGGTATCTAGGAAACGTGATACTGATAACATAGTATATTTTGTCTTCCAAGCTTTGTTCAAAAGCTCATGATACATGTAAAATTCTGAAATATACTCATTCTACATTTATCTAATTCTTAATAAAATAAATATTCACTATTTTCTGTAAATGTCTGTATCTAACGTGTACCATGAGTCTGTGTGTTTAATTTGGCCAAATGAATAATACAGAAGATTAAGCTTGTATCAAATCAATCTTCATGGATTTATAATATTTTTTTTTAAGAGTAATTACTACATCTGTTTCTTTTGTACTTCACCAGCTTGATAATGCATGGAAAATGAGACTTGTAAGAAAACAAAAATACCATATTAAATATTGTAATCAACTAGAAAAACAGATATATCATTGAACCTTAAGAAGAGTGTACTACATTTTCATGATGTAGAATGAAAATGCCCTGCTGTGTGAAAGTCCAAAACACACACTTATTCAGATCCTTGGACTCATACTCTCAAGACCACTTTAAATACATAAACGTATAGCAATAAGTAATATTATCCTTTAAAATGAAGGGGGGAAGCTCTGTTTCATTCAAAAATAAAACCAGATGTAAACTGAAATTGAGGCAAAAATCAATAGCTCACACCACCAGATACCTACAAGAAACTATGGAGTATGCAATACAGGGATACAGTCAAAAAAAATGAGCTGTACTGAAAAGGCTTTATGCGCTTGCTTAGTGAACCATCAGGAAGTAGCACATATGTTCCACGTGATAAATTTACCAATTATTTTCTTATGCACCATAAGAAATAACATTCTTATGAACACATGCAGAACGGTTGATAGATACACAAACCCATAAAGAGGCATCAACTACTCCTATAAAAAGGATCATGTCTCACCCTTTGTTACAACTATAGCCAGGCAATAAACAATTGCCAAAAGGAGATGCCATCGCTACCCACGTTATTCTCAACAGGACCATGCACAAGTATTTCCCAAGCTGCTCTAACATTTCCCAATTTTTAGTTCCCTGGGTGAAATTTACTTCAACTTTTGAAGCTTCAGTCAGTGGGAACGAAGCCTGTATTCTAACATTTGTACTGCATACTCGTAGCTTTGGTAGTTCAGAAAACTGAATGTCTTGCATCTCAAAACTAAGAAATCACAAGTAGCTTAGCCACTTTCATTGCACTGTTGTCCATGGAAACAAAGCTCATCCTTAACATAACAGTGCAAAAGCATCCTATAGTTCTATTATCACCCTGATTCACTTAATGTAGTTATCCCATTAGTCTGTACTGGGGAGTTGCCCCCATAACTCCACTCCCACTCAGCAAGACTGCTCATTCTAGATTGTGGGTGAGGTATTGTTCCAACTGAAACAGACATTTATCAAGCCACTCATCCTGATCAAATAATGCTTTTTCAGTCTCAAAGGTAGGAAGCTTAATTAATATTCTCATCTGAAATGTATGGGGATGGAAGCTGGTGAGAGCAACTTGTCAGAGGAAGATATCCAGAAAAATCCACGCATCTCCACTATCATCCCCAACGTGTCTCCGTATCTCTCATTTTCAATCATGGCACTCCAATATAAGCACTAAGCAACATGTTTTCCAAACTCCCCTCAATTCCAAACCTTTTAAGGAACTTCTCAAATGTTACTTGGGTGAAAACATGTTCTTAATGTTCCATCATTGTCCTTCATTAGTACTCCGTAGGTATTAGGTATGAAGAATAAACCAACACTTGATATTTATAAGCACTAGACTGTCCTTTCAACACATTTCAAAAACAGTGAAATGCATTAACTTCCACAATTCATTTAGTAATATCTGTAATTCATAAGAGAACATGATCTTTTTTTTTTAATGTGCTTAATTTTAGCTAGTACACTTTGTCCCACAAATCAAAACCTTAAGACTTTTATGAAACAAAATGGTCTGGCTTTAATTTTACAGTATAATTTTTAAATAACTTTGAGGTGTTTGTGATCAAGACATGAAAAGAGCATGCTAGCTGGACTTGAGAAAACAATGCTATGTTGTTTAAAATTCAAATGACCAAAAACAGAGTACAAATACATACCTACGTCATATGCAAGAAAGTCAGCAGAAAAGCACTTCGCACCATTACTCAGGGAAGTATCATTATGAGTATTCCCACCAAAAATGAGCATAGCTCCATTGATTAAGACAGCTGAATGAAGATACCTTGCAAAACCACTCTCTTTCAAAATAGTCCTGCAAAGTATAAGAAAAAAGTAATATATATTAACATGCAAAAAACTATATATTCACACATACACCAAGAAAGTTTATAGATGGAAACATTCATGGATGGAAAAAATATATAATACAATGGAAATTAAAGCTATATTCAGTAAATATGATAAAATACATTCATTGTTTTTAATATTATTAATTCATTTATAATATATTTAGTATTCCTTTGAAAAACAATTGCATTTAAAATCAGTGACAACCTCACTATAGTTTTCTTCGCATGTCTTTTGCTTTACCCTGTTTCTATAGCTCCTACCTTCTAATTTACATTAATTGCTATATACTAGGCTCTGTATTGATTGTCCAGCCCTGCAACTGTTTACAAATACTTGTCTTAGTGACTAAAGGCCTAAAGAGTTTGTACACTGTCTTGGAGGAAGACAAGGATTCTGCTCTCCATAGGGGCTATATTAGCAATCCCCACAGTTATTTCAGCTACTCATTTTTCTACTTTAATCGTGCTGTCCCAGTCCCGGTTCCCCCATACAGATCTTTTCTATAGATTCCTTTCCATTTTTGCATATTGTTTGCTCCTACTGATATCAGTCACATTTTCCCCAAGATTCAACAGAAGTGTAATATGGATCGAGTTCGTTAATTCGAACACAATTTTCACTATTTATAATAAAAGCATCACTGATGAGAGCAACCTTCAGAACTCTCCAACACATAACAACCTTACGCAAATCATGCATCTCAGCACACTTTACACTGAATTCCTAATTTATGCACATATGCGTATATTTGCAAACATTAGTTCTGGTTAACTATATTAATGCCAAGTGTTGCATTTAGCTGCATGATGTTATAATGGCAATAGAAATACCCAGAAGTAAGTAGGTGCTTCCACAGTTTCAAGCCATTATCTAAGCTCAACACAACATTGCTCCCCATTACCAACTGCAACATTATGCAAATAATGCAAAGCCATGCAGGTATTACAAGCACTGTAATTCTTCATGATGTATTAGAAACAATGTTCACACTAGGAAACAACACACTGCCCCCCCCCCCCATCTTAAGAAAAAAAGCTTACGTTTAATTAATATGGAGAAATGAAAACCCATGCACCACTGAATAAAACAAGCAACCAGACTTGACTGCCAAGACCATAGAACAACCTATGAACCTCAGCCACATCAGACAAAGGACAGAAATAGAGACAGTGAGCACAAACAAATGCATGCATGAAAACAACCAAAAAAAAAAAAGGGCATATGTGCATTTGAAATCAGTTGTGATACTATCTCTGCCTTGTGCACTGCCCCACCAGTGATGCATTCAGGCTCAGCTGCCTCAGCGAACATTTTGAATACTGACTATAAGCTCACTGATACAGGAAGCAAAGATTTCGTTCCTATGTAATAGTGTCTTTGTCCCATCCCCTCAACCAGTTTTCAGTCCCATAGTAGGGCTTTCAGTGAAGGAATATTCATGGAACAAATACAACTTAAACTCTTTACGAGCTGTGCAGAATGCCACATTAGTGTAAGTATAGAAGCATTCATCATAAGTTATTAAAGTAATAATGAATAATAATATTCAAATAACTTATTTTATTGTTGAATAGACTTTCAAAGGATACAATATCGCTTTGATCCATGAATATAGTAAGAGAGTGTTAAAATTCTAGCGATTTAAAAATATATAAAAGTAACCAAAAAAATTTAATGCTTCCAGCTACCATGAACTAGTGGCATTCAAAATAGCCTCAGTGAAATCAAACCCACATATTTCTAACAGGCTGATCTGGGAGCAAGTCTTGTGTGCTTTAAGTTAAGCCATTAGCGCTCAAGGCAAACACTCAATTGCAAGACTACAATGTTCTAAGTAAGAGATCTTGATCTCAAGTCATCTTTAAGGTAAAAAATAAAAAAAAAAAAATTAAGGTCAGCTTGCATATATAACACATATGGAGCATTCGCAAGTTAAAAGAAATTGATGGACAAGGAACTGAGAAAAATAAAAATGCCAGAAAATGAATCACTAGGTTCCCTATTCAGTCAAAGAATTTTTTCCCTTTTCCTTCAGATAATTTTGTGAAAAATAACTTTCCATAGTTCTTGGAGTTCTCTACTTATTTACATAACTTGTACATGAATGTGCATCAGCCGTACATTCATATCATGTGGTAGCAGCACATGTACTGTTTCTGCATGGTGGTTATGTCTGAATAGGACAATCTTTTCTTAATTTATATGCATATATTTAGAATATATGCAAAGCTTCCTCCCTACCGTTGCTTTGGTGTGTAGCTCCATTAATCCACTGGCTCAAAGCCTAATCCCTTGCTGCCATTCTTTCATTTTGTTGCAGAGAACGTACTGTTCTGCAACATGCAAAGGACACGGAGGCTCCTACGTGACTTTACTAGAAGCTTCCTTTATGCTTATGGGTTTTTATAGAGTGAGAAATAACTTAGTTTCCCCTATTACAAATCTGACTTACCATGTTCTAGTATTAACTTCATATTTGTAAAGATCATCAACCAATCCGTATTTATTACCAGGTAATGCTTTGTATCCACCATGGACATAAACAGATTTTGTCAGTTCATCATAGACGCTAGTATGGCCATATCCACCTTGTACAATCGCTCCTTTCGTTTCTGGTACAAGCCAAGAATTTGACCCTGGAAAAAATGTACAAAAGACATAGGTTTCAGGCTTACTATTACTAGAACACCACACTGGACATTCTAAGTATGCAGGATAATTTTCAGTCTAATTCTAAAAACAGCAATAACTAGCGACCCATTTTAAGTAATTTTACACCAACGTATCAAATATTTGCAATTGGATACTATTATTAGACTGCTATAAGCTATCCTTAATTAAATCACAAACACGTGGTTGTTACAGGTACCAGGCAGCATCTCATACTCTCCCCAAATGCTCAGTTCAGCACACACACACACACAAAAAGAGATCAAACCTTTTGGAAAATATGAAACAAAAAGTTAAGATTCATTATCTTTTAACCATAATTTAGTCCCACCAGTGATGGCCCATGAGAATTAAGCAGTCCAGCTGTATGAGGAACACCTGTACTCAGTTGTGAGGAAACCAGGTGGAGAAGCCTGGCAGTAATTGAACTGCTGTGATTTGTGAGCTCACAGAAACATTTAAAAGAAGTTAGCTCTAAGTGTACATGGATACAGACACTTTGCTGGGGAATTGTAAAATGACTAAGCCAAAATCAGTCTCTAACTACTGTTTATTGGTTATTTAACTGCAAATACTCACCTGCTGGAAACTCACAAAAGGATTTGATAGTAGCTTTTTAAACTGGCATTTAAGTCTACCTTTTACGTAACATCATTAATAATTGCAGAGACAACAAATAAAACCATTCACAAAAGCTGTTACAAGTGAAGACTAAAACACAATAGGAAAATATTTTGCTATAACATTGAAAAAGGTAAAGAGATTGAATAACTTCTTGTTGCCTACGGCCCTGAAATCTTCTTCCCCCCACCACCTTGCCAGACGATGTTAGGAGCCACACAAAGAGCAAGCCAGGAGATAGGTATTCTTGGAGTAGCCAGCATATTCAAAAGACCGTATGATAAAGAGGAAGCCAATTCTACACATGTAAAATGGAAAAAATAATTTGCTTACAGCCTCTTGAAGATTATGCCAGAAGAATACAAAATGTGGACAAGGACTTCCCAAATGGCATAGTCTTTTCCCAATTCTTAGCCTAAATTGGCTGCCTTTATAAAGTTACTTATCCAAGTGTAGCACACAACACCGTACATCCTGCTTCATCTGAGAGTTTAAATTCCTTTTCAATTTTTATCTGATATTATGTAGGCAGTTTAAGATTACCTCTTTATCCTAAGTCTTCTGTTCAGTGAAAAGACTTGCAACTTTCCAGTTATTACAGTTGCTATACTACTTTCATTAAACAGTTTCCTGGCACTGCTTCTATAAGCAAGTTACATTTTTTCAGTAACAAAATAAAATTCTATGAAATGCAAGAGAGCACTTTTATTCCTAAATGCTTATATCAAATTATAAAGTATGGATTGAACTGGAAGATATGTGCTGATTTTTTCATGTATGTATAAATGAACATATTTGTGTAATACACTAGTTATACCTGATACCATACATTTACATTATTAATATGTACTGCAATGTAACTTCTATTTTATTCCAATCTTCATTTTGGATGTTATCAAGCTATTAAGAACTGCAATTCTGAACACAAATTAACAAATTTAAGCCAATAACACTGCATTTTACATACGTATTGCCTTGTCAACAAGTAGGGTTACTTGAAACAATTTACATACGGAGGTTGGTGAGGAGTCAACCTGCTGATATACCTTCCTATCAGCAATTCCATCCTTATTTTTTGATTTAAATACCAGTCCAAAAGATCAGCATATATGCTTTTCAGAGAAAAACTACTACTACTACACACTGTCAACATCATCATCAGTTTATTTACATAAAATAGTTTGCATTCACATCTGACTGGTTCACATAACACCTAGAACATTTTCACAGTAAAAATTGCATATTGAATACTCTCCGTGACTTGCACAGAAACATGAATAGCTGTTCCTTCCTGTATATTTAAACAAAAAATAGTATGGATAACTAAATTTGAGAAAGGTCCAGTGGCATCCTTCTGTCAAAAGGAGTATTACAGTTTCTGCTTCTTTCTAAAATTTAGTTGAACTATCTGAACTTTCACTTTGAAAACTGCAAAGCAGATATGCAGGTTTGATCTCTTTTGTGCTTCTTCAGCATCTTGAATACTGAACCATTCAGTACAGAAAATAGTTTCTTAAACAATTCTGGCTGAATTTAAAAACATTGCTACGCAGCATACGATCTGATCTTTTTTTTTTTAAACTACTCATCAACATGGATCTTCACTTTTTTTTTTTTAAACACAAACATCCAATCATCAAATGCATTTTCATAACTCTCCTCATACTCAAAACTCAAACACATCCCACTCTTTTGAACATTGGGTCAGTGGAAATGCTTGGTTGACCAAACTGATCATGCAAAATTCTGCAAACTCAACAGCCTGAAAATCCTCATTCGCCTAGAACTAGCAAGATTACTACTCCGATTCAATTTATACTTTAAATACAAAAGAAGCTGGTGTGTGTGTTAATTTCCCAGATATCAATTTTGTACATCTAATGGACAGTGCAAAACTTATAATTTTTCAAAATCACAGAAAAAGTAATTCCAGTAATAAGGGCTTCTAAATTTGATTTTTGATTTGAATCTTTATAATAAACATGACATTTCTCCATCAACATCTGGGGAATTTTCAAGAGATCTACCACACAGTTTCTCTTTCAATGCTCAGACAAGTCATTACAATAACTTCAGATATTTAAATCTGTCAGACATTAAACAGATAGATATGGCTATGTGCTGAAAAAAGTGGCCAGAATATTGCAAAAAGAATTAAACTTTTATGTCCAGTTTTGTACAACCATTTCCAGGAGTCTTATGAAGCAAAAGAATAAAGAATTTTCACGTACTATAGCTGGACATATGACTCCATTCCAAAATTTTGATGAACACAGTGAATGAAACTGGAGATCTAGAAGCAAGCACTTTAAACAAATCTGGCTACATATGAATAAAAAACAACAAAATTTAGTGCTGACAGTAGGAGGCGTAGTGCTGAAAGCAGAAGGAGGAGAGAGGAAGGAGAGAGGAAATGGGGGCCTTAACCTGGCCTCAGTAACATGCCAAGGTTTAGAACAAAGTTTTTGTTGTTGTTCTTTTTCCAAAAAAAAAAAAAAAGAAAAAAGAAATGTTAAAAATAATGGCAAACTGGACAATCTAAATGTACCAAACCGGTTACATCATATTTAAAAAACAATTACCTACAAAAGAAAGCATAGGTGGTTTCAATAACTGGACTTCAGTAATGTCCTTATACAGCGCCACAACGAGAAATTAGTAACTAAGCCATTATAACAGAAGGTGACTTGGGCACCAGGGAAGAAGCAATGCACAACGTTCAGAGGTGCTGGAATTACTAACCAACCTTCTAAAGGATCAGAATTAGTGCATTTTACAGCACTCACAAATTTAAAATATGGTAATTGAAAAAAAAAATTAGACATCAATTCAAAAAAGCAGCAGAATGACATTCAGAATGAATTGATGATCTTGGCTATCAGAAAAGGAAAAAAAAAGATCAAAATTCAACAATACATTGAAGATATTGAGCACTGGGATTAATAACAGGAGCTTCTATGAAACTGAAGCTCATCAGTTGATGATGACAGAGAAGAATGAGTAGGTGCACTGCTTCATCAGAGAAAGTCTATGAGCCATTAATGGCTTTCTAAAGGTAGCAGTACAAATGTCGTTTTACCACATACCAAGTGAGGTGTTCCCAATAAAGCAAGACTAAGGTTACTTAGCCAGGCATTGGTGAAATCGCACTTAGAATATCCCACAGGCTTTTCTAATCATCCACATTCAAGAAAGGTGAACTCCTTGTGCAAAGGCTGCAGAGATGAACTATTAGAATGAGAGAGATGATATTACCTTAATTAGGCTAGCAAAAATGAGGATTGGTATCCATAAATATTATTCAAAGGGCATTCCAGGAAGAGAGATGAGCTGCTTACATTAAGCAATATATCATCCAGAAAACAAACGAACGTAAACCAGCCATTGATAAAAGCTTGGCTATGATTTAGATGATATGCAGTGTCTAAAATTTTAAGCCCTGAAATAATTTTCCAGTAATGTTGTGAACAAAACCCAAACTGTTTAAGATTAATCCTCATCTATTTTATAGGGAGTTATAAAAAGTGGTGTTTACATTAAAAAGCACTGGTTTTGATGGCCAAGGTGATACGTTCCAGCCCTTTACTCAGAGCAAATTAATCACACCCAAAGATGTAACACCATTCCATCAAAGAATGCAAATCCAGAGAACTTCAAAACAAAAACTAATTCTTTCTTAATGCTTTCCTTTTTTTTTCCTAGTTATTTTTTTCATATAAGACTAGAGTGTTCACGTTCAAAAAAAAAGGCAAATTTGAGCAATAATCATTTTATCATTTAAAAACAAATAATTGAAATAGTATTTGAGGATAACTAAAGGTGCTTCTAAACAGATGTTTAGAAGAAGTTATTTGCAGTAGTATATCTAGCAGAAGTCAAAGCAAAGGTAGATACATTGGCCTGACTCATTCTTAACACATTAAAACCTTTGAACAGATTAAGTAAAAAGCACAAAATTTCCAAGAAGCTATTCAGTGTCCCATCTTCATTTAATTACAGTGACAATAAACTATAAAATTTTTCCTTGCAATTAAGCAGTTCATGCTAACTTACTAAAAATAGGAAGTACACATTACATCATAGGGCCATTTCTTTTAACTTCAAAGAAATATTTTTAAATCAAAAGCAACCTAAAACCTACTTCTAAAGTCATAAAAAAAAATAGCCTAAAAACTGGAGCGATATGTTGCTGATCCAAACAAATTTCTATCTTCTAAAGAATAAAATAAAAATCACAGTAGGTTATTCAGAGGTTTCATAATGTATAAGGAGCTTTTATAAACTATAGTTAAAACAAAACACCATTGAGATTCACCTTGAGACTCACACTGTAATTCTCAGAAGGTTTATGAGGTATTGCTAACCTAAAGAGAAATAAATTTCCCTAGGGAGTAACCCAGAAAAGCTTTATGGTTCAAGTTCGTAAAATCAGTCACATAATTCCCATACTGAGATTTATGGTTTCCTCAAAAGTCCCAACTCCAGTCACAGCAAAAAAGGACAACAGGAAGCTCCTTTGTTACTGCAATAACCATCATACCCTTAGAGTAGTAATTAATTCCTGTGCATTCACATGGTTAAAGTCTATCTGCAAACCATGTCTGATTTTTACAAGATTTAGTTGACTTGGATAGAAATTACTTTCTTTACTAATCTGACACACATGAGAAAAATTTTGAGACTATGCATGCATACAATTTACATGCCTTGTTAATAGAACCGCATACCTATGGGAAAAGCTAAAAAAGTTCTGTGTGTTTCTTGACTCAAAGCCTGTGGAAATCAGGGTCACAGTAACTAAAGAAGGCTTTAGCAACACAATTCCATATATTAAGATTATGAAAGTTCATTAACAAGACTGGATCACTAGCAGTTTCATTTCCTATGAATCAAAGAGAAAATTTTGCACAATGCCTCCTTTCAGTAGGCAACTGGTAAAAGCTTTAAAAATACTCTTCATTAAAATTAAAAGCCATGGCTAATAGCATTTAGAAAGAATAAAACAGTACATTTTGAAATGTTAATGCAACGTATTTTTGAAAGGAAAACAAAAAGGGACTAATTTTTCTTTCTATAATATCAGAAGAGCTTTATTCTAAGAAGTTTTCTTTCCAATTCAGGTGGGTTCACAGCAGTACTTATATCATTTCCCATACCTTTTACATTTGGATTCTGAGCTGCTGAATTCCCTAGAAACTTGTCATTCATAGTCCAAACCGCTATCTGGAATTTCACAGTTAAAAATGATCCTACAACTGCACAGTTGTGGATAAATGCTGCAGCTGACAGAATTCAGGAAAGTTTACCACAAAATTCATTTGTGGGTTTTAGGACAAGGGAGACAATGAGGTAAAATGAAACTGCAATAATTTGGCTTGTTTTTGTGTGTGTGTGAGTGTATTTTGTTGTTGTTTTAAATATATGCGTTTTTGCAGTCTGTTTTACTAATCCTCCACCAATAGAGCTATTTTAAAACTTATTCAACAAGTTGTATATTTCAACCATAAGGACAGCAATAAAATATCCCAGACAGAGAAACTTTTACATTGCAAAGTGAATCACATATTCCTCAACCTTCTTATTTTCCTTCCATTATTAAACTATCTATAATAAGTAAGAACAATATTGGTATTTCTTCTACACACTAAATAATAAACATATGGAGAAGCAAATTATCCAAAGTTCAAGTATGCACTAAACTGAATGAGCATGCAGAAAACTAGAAATTGTTCTTTGTTGTTGTTCTTCCTTAACAAGTCTTCAAGAAAAGGCCTCCTCTCTGATAGTTTAAAAACAAACTACAACAACAAAACAACAACAAAAAAATCCTTTCAAAACTTTTTTCAAAAAAGCTGGCCTTTGATACTTAATAAACCTTAAAATACTGTTGTGTAACATCATTGTTAAGATGAGAGATTTTTAGTAGGTTCATGGAGCTTAACCAAATTTTTCTACAGGGAAAAAACACATTATTGTGCTTTTCCTTTTATTCCCATTCTCTTTCTTCAATATCACTACAAACTTTCAACGCTACCATCAAAGTTAATTCTAGGAAACATAAGAACCCTCTAAGTTTTGAAGGTACTTCCCCATCCCATAAATCTGCTCGAACAGGGTCTACACAGGTGTACACACACATACAAATGCAAGCAAGTAAATAGAAACTACTTGAAAGGCATTTATTATGTCTTAATATAAAAATATTACTTTGAAATTTTGTATGTATGCATGCCGTTATTGCTTAAATAACTGTAAGAGCCTCGGATCAATTCTACAGAAAACAAGGACTGAAAAAAGACATCATTATTTGATTTAGTGAGTATATAAATATTCCTAAAGATGCATTAAGAAGGTTTATTTTCAAGATCACGCTATTAAAAGTATATCTTAGAAGTATCACGTATAAGATAAAATGTCTTGGTCTATTTAATTCTAACATTTTTAGATCACCCATAAGAAAAGCTTGCTATGGTGCAAGGGGAATTCCAGACAGACATGATGGTTATTTACAAAAATTGGTCTTAATTTTCTTTTATTTCTTCTAGTCGCAACAAGTATACACTTCAGAGAAAAGCCTACACATAAGGATAAACTGTGTTATTATGTTTTGAAAATACACGTGAATATATTACAGCAACATTAATCTAAGAATCTTCAAATTTAGTTAATTCTTTCAATAACTACTCCATTGTATTCTGTTTTGCCCTTGGGTTTTCACTCCATTCACCCTTTTTTACTCAACTATGTAGTAAAAACATTAAGCATATTGGTAAAAAGAGTAAGTTCCATCAGAACATTAACAACTATTTGGAATTTTTTGTTTCAGCCTTTACCCCCTTTAGAGTACCACAACCATGTACAGAATAACAAATCGCCAAAGCTATTATACTCCAAAGACGTACGAATACTGCTGGCTAACAATAAATCTGATCTACATAGTTAGAAAAAATATGAGATTTTATTCATATTGCCAAATATATATTTTCCTTTGTGAAAAGGGGAAGCGTACTTAAGCTAAAAAATATTTGAAAGTGACTTACTGATGTAGTATTCTTGCACAATGCTTGTATAACCATATATGGCAGAATACCCAAAAATGATAATCATAACCACATCTCTGCTGTCCAGCTCTACTATGTGTGCTGAATGACCTTCCACAGCATACTGTTGGCCATGTACAAGTACTGCAGGAGTTCTGATACTCCACGTTTGACTGTGTATGTTGAAAATCCACAGCTCATCAGTGACGTTGCCATTATTTGTTTCAATTTTGCCTCCATACATGTAGATGTCCTCCTGTAAAAATTGGGAGAGAGCAGTTAATGGATTATAGTAAGGTAACATCTGAACTGCATACTTCTGTGCTGCCTAATACTTCATAACTGAACAATCTGATTTAAATCTTCACATTTAGCTGATACTACATTAAACAGCTCAATATCAGACACTAGTCCCAGACAACAATATTTAAGCTAAATCAACAGTGATAAGGAGAATGTTTCACTGAAGAATAAACCCAGCCATGAAAATGACACCAAAATGAATCTCAGCGGGATTACTTCAAGCAGAAAAGCTTTAATTACATGACTCTAATTCATACTGCAGCTATTAAAAAATAAAAAATAAACAAACAGAAGGGTTTATACTGTTTTCTTAAGGAATAGCTCACAGAACTAAAATGTGATTTACCATACACTCAATCTATGGGAATTTAATTTGGCATATACACAAGGGAGAACATTTTATCTTAATAACAACATAAATTAAGTCCTCAGAAACTTCACAATCATTCACAAATGAGCCCAAAGAAAAGGGACCATGTCTGTACAGCACCCCCTTGGGCACATTTGCTAAAAATCATATCCCAATGGGAGAGTTAGTTGAGTACTAAAGGGATGCAAAACAGCATGGTCTTCATGAACCACATATCAAAACAGATGGCATTGCTGTTTGAGATAAATGAGTGATTTACTTAAAAATTGACTTGAAACCGATTCTACTATATCTCTAATTTCATCTAGAGTAGCAAATCAAGGCATATAAGTCACAGAATGAATTTCAGTTTGTTGGCTTCACTGACTGGCTCACTGTTGAAGGACAGTTTATCCCAGGTAGAAAAATACTGCCTCTGGTTCTGAGAATGACGGTTAGTCTTTGCTAGGACATGGCAAGTCCACATGCCGTCTGCATCTAATCTATGTGGTGTTTGGGCAGTTGTCTCTTGCATACTGCAGTATAACAAATGCTCAGGTTTAACTCAAATTCAATCTTACTTGCTTAAGAAAAACAAACAAAAAAAATCAAAACTGCAGGCACAGTTAACTACTGGGCCACAGGAAAAAAAAAAAAACACATAAGAAGCTTGAATGAACCATGGGGAAAATTCAGTCTTATTTTAAAAGGAGCTGAAGGGATCTAAGTAGAAATGTAAACTAAGCGTTACTGTCTTCATACACTTCAAGAAAGATGAACTCAAACTGACAGAAAAGTAAAAAATAAATGATCAGTAGATTAACATTCTATTTAGACTGGTAAAACACAGGCTTGAGGTGGTTAGGATGTTGTCTGTATACCTAGAGGATAGTAAACAACATAGAATCAATCAACAGATGAAAAACTTCCCCACTCCTGAGAGAGATTAGTCAGTTAACAAACAATTAAACTGCCTGACCTGTCTTTAAGAGCACACTTAAAATTTCTGCAATTTTTAACTATTCTTTCATTTGCTGTAGGTAAACATTTCTTGATTTGGAAGTTAAAATTGCTCCTACACAACGATACTCTGCATTAGAGATTAGTCAGGACTTGGCTTTGAACAAAAGACATTTACATCCTCCAGTATGACTTTACCTTAGGATTAGGTACATATATCTGAAATCATTTTTTTCCCTATGAGATAAAACAATATTTCAAAGAACTTGGGTAAAGACCCAGGAAACCTGTGAGGAGGCACTGACTGCACACACATCCAAAAGAATTGTTTTTGTGGGATGTAAACACTGGAGGAATCTACAGATGTCAAAGAAGCAAGACAGACTAAGTTAAAAATTCAGAAAAAAATATTAAATAGAATTTCTGAGATACATGTTTATACGTATATGTATAATTTAACTTATTTCCAAAGCAAGAGAAGAAAATATTCCTCTTAGATTTTTCTGGGACTTCTTCCATTTCTTCCACTTACTGTTGCTCTTACAAGCTCCTCATGAAAAGATTCCCTAAAAAGCCTAGCGGAAAGGAAGATACAATATGAAAACCTGACAGCAAATTTCTCAAGAATCAAATCAGCTGACATGATCCTAGATTTAAGTTCCTCGAGAAATAAACTGGCAGGTGCTTACAAAAATAAAAGTGAAAAAAATTGAAAATTGTTGTCCAGATCCCAGTATTTCCATTTAATTTTCTTGAATGTGCCAGTCACAGGAAGAGCTGAGATCAGAGATTCACCTTTTCCCCTTTAAAATTTATTTCTGAGAATAATCAAAAAACTTTGTCCTGCTATCATTATTTTTACTGTTGACACACAAAATCATAATAAGAGATACTTTTAATAAGTGCGTTGTTACACCTATGCCACTATCAAAAATCTCGATGCTCTAAAAGAACAAATCCCAAAAAACCTGCCAAGACTTTTTTCACAATACCACAGTAACAATGGTTATACCATAATAGTTATTGCTATCATGGGTAAGGAATGAAGACTTGCTTTGAACGCTGTTCTGGCAATACCTGTCTGCTAGGCTATATTTTAGCTCATCCTACTATTTCTTAAGAAGTCTTCTTCTAGATCTTTGTCCTGTAACACAGAGCCTTACTTTCAAAGATGCTCTCAAATATCAGTTACTATTAATTAGAAAGATGGAATAGAGTATGTCAAGAAAAATCTAACACTCAAATTTCATGAAGGAAGGCAACATCCAAAGGAACTGCTCCCCATAAGTCTTATGAATGTATTTGGACAACCACAGTAACCAAAATAGATGGCAAACAAAAGTATTTATATCATTTTAGGCTCCTGACAGCCTCAGTTTTCTTGAATAGCAGGGTGTTTTCTAGAAGAAGTGTGCTACAGCACAACTATTGGTTCAACAGTCTTCTACTGATGAGTTGACCCAATATTCCATGATACATGATGCAGAATCTTTTTTCTTCTTCTTCCCTGGGCCACACACCATTCACCATCCAACTCCCTTTTATTTTTTTCTTTAAACACAGATTAGCTGTAACTGGATAACCAATCCACCAATTTTTTCATCAGAACCAAATACAAATACACATTAAGAGCATTAAAAGTTGCTTTAGATAGATATCTTACTGAGGGTAAGTGATAAGAAGAATTCCTGGTAAAGATGAAAATAAACTCCAGTGGACGATTGTTCTGAAGTGGGAAGTGTAAGAAAAGGTAAGCAAAATCAGGATGCAATTTCTGTTTCCGTGAAGCTTAAGTTTTATCTGTAGACTTCTAAAACATCAACTTCTTGACGTGTTCTGACCCTACACGAATGAGTAACGTCAAGGCAGCTGCAAATTTCTAGAGCATGATAGAAACATTAACACACAGAACATAACCACCCCTTTCCTTTCTGAGGCAAAACACTTAGTGTCTCAACATTTGACTCATTTCCTGCTGGGATACTCATCATGAAATACATCAATGGTAAAGAGTGAACCTGCTTCCTAATTGGTTCTTCAGCTGGACAAACTGGACCAACACTAGGTAGAATTTACAGTTCATAACAAGTCACATAAGAAAAATGACTATTTATCAACCTCACTTTTTCTGTGCAAGATTAGGTATCCAGGTAGCAGGGTGCTACAACTGAATTATCCAGAAATAAGATTTATCTCAAAAATACATCTGACATCAGCAATGACCGATGTCCATAATTACAGTATCAAGATACATTTTGTACAGTAGCTTTTACAGTACTTTCCTAATTCCATCGTGTTTATAGAGAAATAACACGTCAACGTTAACTGGGTTTTTGGTCTTTGACACAGGCTTCAAGCTTCAGGCCAACCTGCCCTGCCTTACGTACATGTTTTGAGGAGGTACATGCTCTATTACATTCAGGAATACTGCTTTCCTCCTGTGTCTCTAAGGGACATCTAAAATCACTGTTGAGTGCTGAATAAAAAGCATCATGCATTTAGGTAGGATGAAGGACCAAGAAAGCAACGTGGTAACAGAAGTAACAGATCTGATTGAGCTTGTTTCTTAGTTCTTAAAATTTACAGGCAGGAGGGTGGGGGGTATTATAGGGGATTTGTGGGCTAGTAAAATATGAATAGCATAAGCAAATATTATTCTTAAAATTAACCTAGATAGCTCAGAGCTCATTCATTATACTGCCAAATAGAACTAAGGTAAATCAGCATCTGTAGCATAATCAACTAATTTCTCTCTCTTCTCTTTTTTTTAATACAGACAACAGATTACAGCAGAAAGAAGCAGCTAATTAGGTAGTTGCAAGTGAAATATAACAGTATTTAAAAAAAGATTTCTGAGATTGAGCAAAGACAACAAAAAAAAAAAAGGTGACCTGAAGAGCCACACGAACTTCAAAATGATTAGTCAGACAGCTGACAAAGTCCTCCTCACAGTTCTACTTAAATGATTCCAAGTTCAGATAAAAGAACACTCCTGTGAGGAGCAATCTTTATAAATGACACAGCAGATCCTGTACACGAGACTATTCACAGAGTTATAGAGAAAAAGACAAGAAGGTCATGACAACTGCTTTATCGACCACAAAAACAGATTTAACTAAAGCTTTGCTCAGGGCTATTTCTAGGATTACAGAGTTCCTGGAGCTTCTAATAATAATAAAAAAAAAAAAAAAAACTAAAAAACACTTCACAAGTTAGCAATGATCAACTGAACATGAACCAAAAACTACAGAAGAACTACAGAATTAAACATGTTACATGCATATTTATAACGGACAAAAGCAATAGTCAGGTATTAAACTAGGCACGCAAGGGTGGACATATTCTGGAAAGTCTAGGAAGATATTACACAAAGGAAACGAAGTGCGAATGGTCCTCAACAGCCTAAAGACAGTAAAAGAAAATAAGGAGTTCCCTTATAAACCAAGTATAAACCTAGGTATGCACTAAAGGCGAAGCTTTCTGACAGGCACAGTACAGATACAGATTTTCAAGAGCGCTAGGACAAAAACGTTGCTCACCTTTGAGCACACCAATGAAGATCACTACATGTTTGTTCATAATAAGATGGCATACTGAGGTGAACAAAAACAAGTAATGGTTTAAAAACAATGCATCCTCATGAAATTAGTGAGGAAAAGTGACAATCTGGACACGTGTTGCAAATGAAAGATGTTAAAAACTGCACTCCACAGCCTGGAGGAGCAAAAGGGCCAAGAGGCAGACTGTCCACGACAGAACACAAAACAGCAGGCAGTAAGCATCAGGAAGACGCAAGGTCTCCAACACATTTTTATTTTGGGGTTCTGTCTTAGCAATGTCTTAAATCGCAGAGTGAAGAGTGCAGGGAAGTATTTAGTCTAAATACTAACCTTGGTCATTTCAGATATATTACTTTACACTACTAAATTTACCAAACTTACAGAAACCTCTGTAAGAGGTAAGATGAGCAAGTAGGCAGCTCGCTCATTCATGACATAGGAAGAAACCTACCTACCACAACAGCTGGTTTCTTGGCAACTGTTCACATAAAAGCAAACAGAACAGCCAACACTATCGCTTGGTTGTTTCAAGGGAATAAAAAAAACTTTCCAATAGATTTTACCAGTTTTACAAATCAGATTTTTTTTTCCTGTATGACAAACAATACAAAAATAATCAATTAAATGATCACAAACAATATCCAAACTATTTTTTTTCATTTAAGAATTACAAAAACAAAACAAAACAAAACACACTTTGGAAAGTCAATTACTTTGTGTGACCTAAACAGATGGTATAGGAAAAAATTACAGACTTCTGGTAAACAAATAGCAATCAGCCTAGCAGTCTGAGCTATATAATTTAAAAGGCAAAATTCTTTTACAAGCCTGAAAAAGAATAAAAACTTTCAATGTGCGTTTATCCTCAGGATTATTCTAATGAAGGAAGACAGGTATTTACATGAAAGCACTAATTTCTGTAAATGAATAAAGGCCCCAAATCCAAATATAAATCCTCTGCTTTTAAGAGTATAAATAAATCAATAATAAATTAACTATAACCATGGATACTTGCACACTCAAAGTTTCATAAGAACAAAGAAATGTACAGAATTTCCATAAAATAGGCAAATGAATTATTGTTTTTGATAGAGTTAAAAGGATAAAAAATTGCAAAAATGACCAGCAATCTGGTATATTAACTAAAAATTCTTGCATGAGTCTCCTTGTCAAAACTAGAAGTCTATAGCACCTTAGACATTTGGCACTATTAATATGGAAGTTTTCATAGGCACTTGCATGACACAGTAATATAAATTTTATTTTAGAAAAAAATAATTTTTATTGAACAAAGTAAGCTGTATTTCTCAGGTTTATTAAAATACAGGAACTTGGCTCCTTGACAATAAATATTTACGAGGAGTAGTTCAAATAATAGTACTAAAAGAAACAGATCCTTCTTAAGAAAAAGATGTTGTTGACATCCACAGGGTTCAAATATTGATTATATCTCCCTGTAGTCAACAAGCTTCAATAACTTTTGTCAGGACACATTATCAGGCAACCTGATATTTCACTTCAGTGTTTGCAATCTATTAGAAACTTTTCAGCTTTTTGCATATGAAATTGATTCTCATTTTTAAAATACTTCCACACTGCTGCTGGATCTAGTTAAAGGTATTAATTCAGAGAACGATTCAATTAAGTCCGTTAATTTAATGATAATATCAGTTAATTGAATTATATATATATTTATATATCCTATATACCTTAAACTAGTGACATTTTCCTGGACCGCTGCTGTATTCAAAACACAAGACAGTGAAATAAAGCAGCATGTTTTTGGAAAGCAAAACTTGAAATATACTTGTTTGTCTGAACATTCCTACATGTACAGAAAACCAGGCCAAAAAAAAAAAAAAGCATGCAAATAAAACTACATGAACCAAGCTCTAAAACTAAGGTATAAGCCAAAATTTTAGTACAGAGAAGTCAGTCTGATCTTTTGCAGAATATTTAGATAAAATATATTGAAAACGATTAAGTAACAGACTGTATAGAAAAGCATTTATTAGACCTCTACTTTAAGATCTACTAGACATAAAAGGCAACCATGCTTAGACTTCAACTTTCAAACCACTTAGGATATAATGTTGAAAAAAGCAATGAAAAATATTGCAGTTTTACATAAAGAAAACAATCTCTTCATAAGTAAGGTCCACTTAATTTCAGAGGAACTCTGAATAGGCTCTTATCTAGACTACATACTAGAAGCATGCAATGGCACATCTTACCCAGTTCTCAAGGACTTCCGAGGTCCGCAAATTGGAATTAGAAAGCAAACTGTGCATAAGATGTAATTGAAAGTCATAAAATAATAAGAGTATGCAACTTGGTGGTACAACTGGCTAATAAGTATTAACAGAAGAGTTAGAAAAGACTCTTACATTCCTAGAGCTGCTGTTTCAAATTATACTACAATAGCCTACACAAGTAGGCATATAAAAGTACAACAATAAACTAATAGACAACAGAGTGTCTCACTCACGTTAAGGCAGAAAAAGTTTCACTCTTGTTTTGCTTAGGCTAATAAAAATACCAGAAAAGTATATATACACTCAACATCAATACCAATTAATTTAGAAAAGGAATCAAAACAATTACCCTTTTTTAATAAAGCTTTAAAATTAGAAGTAACATTCACAGACCTCAACTGAGTCAAATTAAGTTTGTCTACATATAAAATGGCTCATATACTGGGAAACATCTTTACAATTACTACTACATCAGCCTGCCTGTTTGCTTCATTCCTATTTCCAGTCTCAAAGGAATCTAATTTCAATGCCCAGTCATCCTTCCACTGCCACAGGACTACTAGCAACAGTTTAATTATGAGGTCAAATTCTGTGATGTGGCCAGAAGTTCACAGCACTGACCATATACCCACTCTTTATGCAACTCCCGTTGTACTTTATTCCAGGGATCTAGCATTTTTCAATTTACCACCTAACATCCTATCTAGTCGCAGTTTAGAAGAGCTGTATGTACTACTTAAAAACCTCACAAGCCGTTTCCTCCAGTCTCTCCATAATCATTTTTCTTTTATGATTTATTTCAAAGTACGTTGACATTTTTCAAGTATCAAGATGCCTGGAACTATATATGATCTTTGAGATATGGGAGAACCAATCGCTAACAGAGATAGGTAACGCCTTTCCAATAACCAGTCTGAAGGGGCACTGAAGGCAACACTAACAGTTTAGCTGGTCTAAAAGCAAGAACACTTTTATACTCTCTCCACTATAAATGCATAAAAAGTCTTAGTCACTTGTTATAACTATACATCAGTGGGAGTCTTCTGATCTCTTTTCTTCAGAGTAAAGAAGTACAGTACTTCAATTTTAACTAAAGAAGCTTTCTGAGGGAAATGGGCACAGTAACTTATTTCATTCTCCACAGAGTCAATTATATAGCTTCAATTTACCTTGCACCACAATCAGGCAATACTAGCTCTGTGCTCTCACTCTGGTCTAGCACAAGGCTTTGAAATCTCAGGAGCTCAAGTCAAAAACTTAATCTAATTTCTTTGTGGATATTTTTTTTTCCCTCTCATCTAAACAGAAAATGTTACACAATGACTAGTACACAGCTCAAAACACAGCTCAAAACTGCCATCTCTAGGTATTATATAATGTCCAACTGCTCTTCACGCTAAATTATTCTTCTGCTTTTCAAGAGACTGAATATGTGAAAGGAAAAATAAAAAAAATTACCTCAAGTTAACTTAAGAACTTACTGTAAAAAGGATGTGCATTTTCACTTCAAATTTCTTCAACTTATATGATCAGCTCCTTCGGCCCATGCAGCTTTTGATATTTGATATAAGTGCTAGCAGAACCAATGTATTAGTAGTTAATTATTTGACACTAGTGGTGTTTGTGTTCGTTATTAGTGGATTTTAATTACTAATGAACATGTGCCTTTGACAACAACAATGCTTCTTAACTACACACTTGTTTGGTACTTCATTACTATTAACGAGTAGCATTTCCTCACTGAAAGGAAGATCTCTGAATCACAAGGCTATTTACATGGACAGACAGCAATAGTAAAAGGGGTAACAGCTTTAAAATGAAACTGGGGAGACTTAGATTAGATGTTAGGCAGAAATTCTCTTCTCAGAGGGTGGCAAGGCACTGGAACAGGCTGTCCAGAAATACTGCAGATGCCCCATCCTTGGAAGTGTTCAAGGCCAGGCTAGATAGGGCTTTCAGCAACCTGGTCGGGTGGGAGGTGTCCCTGCCCATTGCAGGGAGACGGGAACTGGATGGTCTTTATGGTCTGTTCCAACCCAACTCATTCTATGATATTTGCTGGTTATCCTTCAGTCTGGAACATCTCAAGAAAATATTAGCATTGTCAAATAAGAAAAGGCTAAATGATATTTTAAGCCTTCATTCTGAACTGCTAAATGATACATTACTTGAACATTTCCCAACTAAAATGGAAGAATTCCACAAGAACAGTTATAACCAAAGATAGCAGTCAGAATTAACCTTTCAAAGAACAGATAATACATTAGTAATGAATCATAGAACTGCAGAGAAAAGCAATTTTTGAGTCAATGTTGGGGCACACATAGAAGAATCTAGTCATATTACTGCAGTAAAACAGCTTTACGATACTAACCATGGTATGTACAGATTCAACATCTCTGGAAGAGCAACACAAGTCAGCAGAGGGTGCAAAAAAAAAAACCCACACCTGCAATTCTCTTTAACTTCTAAAGGAACGCTATATAAAAGGAAGACTGTTCATAAAAAGAAACTGAAAGGATAAAATATTTAATGACAATATGATGACATTTTAAGGGCAGCTGCACAGATCCCATGAATGCTTTTTATTTAATTTTAAAATAAAATTAAAAAATGTATATGCACAGTTTCCCACTAGAAACACCAAAATAAATCAAGCTTACAAGAGGATAAAGGAGAACTGTTAGAAGTCAGAAAAAGTACTTCAAAATCTGCTTCAAATCCAGGAGATTAAAATGTGGAGACATATAAGGCAAGCCAAGAAACAGCTTGATGAGTTGCCTGCAAAATTATATATAAAGTACTACCATACCGTTTTTCAAATGCATTAGAAGTACAGCCAACTAGATGATTTGTGGTGCCAACAGACAGTACAGAGTATTCTGAGAAGATACAGCCTTAGCAATAAAATTAATTTTTGTATTTGAAGTCTTCACAGTAGACTTTACAGGTACTTCCATAGCAGAAATTGCAAAATAACAAAAATAACAAAAGCTCATACTAAAGGATAAAAAAGACAAAACAATCAGCAACAGGTCATCAGGATTCAGGATTCTGAAGGAATTTAAGAATCAAACAGCTGACCACTGTCTCATGTGTGTAATTCCCTCCTTAAACATGTGTCAATACCAAGAGACTTAGGAACAGCAGACAGAAAGGACAGAATTAGTGAACACATGAAGAAGTAAGATAGATTGAGGAAATTTCAAACAGCTTTTGAAAACAGAAGTTACATCCTACAAATGACTGAATTTTCCTGAAGGGGAAAAAAAAAAAAAGGTCTGGTCTGGTTGATACAGTTGGAATTTGTAAAAGATGCTTGATATTGTTCCTTATGCCTTAAAGAAACCAAGCTGCTCTTGGAAAGGAAAAACAGATAACTCAAGGGTAAATAACTCAATGAAGCTTGGGAAAAATGATCACTTTCTACAGTGAGGACAGGTCATCAGTGGTGTACCACAGAGAACAACTGTTTGTTCAGTCTGGCATAAGAACAAGAAAGCAAAGCGAAGGCAAAGAAATGCAGAAAAATCTCATAATACTGAACATGCAATACAAGGACAAATAGACGGACATACAAAAGTTCACGTAGATAATCATCAAGAGCTGCATAAAAAAACAATTTTAAGTCTGTACACATAGTGGTAAGGTTTTAGTTGACTGGAATGAGATCATGATATTGTAATTGATAGTTCTGTGAAAATACCAGTACAAATCCAATAGCTGATTTTCAAAATGCTAAAATATTGTTAAGAATTATGAAGGAAAAAGTAAGACTGCTAAGTCTATGACATCATCAAACTCTGAGGTACCACAAAGACTGTGATTCCCCATATCTCAGAAAGGATGTAACAGAACTAGAAAAAAAGATAGATAGCAATGACGTCATTGTCTCTATCATATGGAATAGCTTTCCTCTAGATTGTTAAAGAGGCAAGAAACTTTCAGCATGAAAAAGAAAGATGTATATGTCAGTATATGTCAGACTTACAGAAAATCATGAATGGTACCCAGAACACAAATATGAAACAGCATAAAGAACTTAAAAATATCAAAATTAAATGAGCAAGTAGCAGTATCCCAAAAGGTGGTATTTCTCCATTTCTCCACACAACACCCCAGAATTCTTACGCACAGAATGATATCAATGATTAAAAAAAAAAAAAGGAAAAAGGCCTGAAAGTGTGAAAAAAAATGACAAAGTTCTAGTCTTCTCATAGAAATGATACTTTTAGTATATGTAACACTAATCACAGAAAATCCTATTTGCAGACTAGGAAAATGTTCTGAAGAATCTTCTATATGTTCTTGCCATTTTTCCTGACATTCTTCTTCAGGCATTCACTGCTATCCGTTATTTGAACGTGTTACCAGGTCAGATGAATGTTCTGGTCTGGCTTAGTACACTATTTTTTTTGTTCTTCCCTACTGAAGTAGTCTGAGGCAAATAACTGAAAGTTTGGGATTAAAGAAATCTGTATTTTTCCATCACGTTTAACATGTTTGCCATTGTCTGTACAAGGCTAAATTATGCACTACTTTCACTGGTCCTTAATATTTTGGATCCTTGGTCCTTTTATTTTTGGTCCCTTATATTTTTGATATATTAATAACACTAGCCAAAAATGAATTGATTAACAAAACCTGTTTTTTTTTTTAATGTTCAGTCTTGTCTATATTCTATCAATAAAAATAATTTATTTACTAAGTGAAATAAGCCTTTAAAAGTTGTTTTAATAAAGCAGCATACAGACCGTAAGATATTAGTAGAAGCAAAACTACTGGCAGTCCACGTTTATTTGAATTTACAGTAAAATGATACTCTACAACTATAGTTTATTTGTGGTTGGGTTTTGCTTGTTTGGTTGGTTTTGGCGGCTTTTGTTTGTTTTAAATACTGCTCTGGTTCTGTACTAAGTGTAATAAAACAAAAATGTATTTCTTGGTGTCACAGCCCTTATGGCACTAACAGGGCCACATGGCCCTGAATAGCATCACCTGGGGCTCAGCCAAGGACCCACTGTCCCTGACTGCTTGACTGGATGGACCTGAACCTGGTCTTGTCTCCTGCATGGTCCCCTCAGACACAGGTTTCCAGACCTGTCTCTGGCCATGACTCCTGTTGCTCTCAAGTAGACTCCCTGAATGGTCTCTGGACCTGGGTCATCACTTGCCATCCCAGAGGCTGTCAAAGGACCCTGCCACTAGCACCCAGCCCTGTGTGCTGGGTTCCTGTGGGATGGTGCCCACTCAGCCTTGGCTCCCAGCTTGCTCTCCCTTACACCACAACAAATGCAATTAAAAAAAAAAAAAAGCTATAGATTTAAGTACTAAAGACGATGCTAATACGAAGTGTTTAAGGACTAAACATTGAATTATCCTCAAAAATCCACAAATCATTTTAAGATTGCTAACACCACACACAAAGAAATTAATTAAATTGAAGGCTAAAGAGTCCAAACCTGATACAAAGCAAGAGTGTGTCCATATCTCTGGAGTGGCCCTTTGGATACAGGTACTACGTTCCATATACTGCTTTCCAAATTGTAGCTAGAAGAGAAATAAAAAAGTAAATGTTTTCTACCTGCATATAGGGCCTTTTGTATGTTTGAACTAAATTTCTATTTGAACTAAACTTCTGTTTGGCAAAGTGTGCACACTTGATCTGTCACTGTTTATCTGATGTGGTAATCTGTTATAGCAGCAGTAACAAAGTCGTTTTTAATTATTATACCAATGTACTAACTCACAATAACATACTAAACGTTCGCTGAGGAAAATCATGAACATCTCTTTCAGAGACCTATCAACAGTTTCAGAAAATGGGACCATAATAAAAAATCACTTGACTTACAAGTTATGAAACTAGGTTACTAAGCTCAATTATCAGCAACACACACACACACTAAACTGCCTACGCCACAACCTTTTGCATTACTTCGAAGACTTGATAGTGAGCAACCTCTCACATCTATGGTTGATTTTAATTTCCATTAACTTCTAATTAACTATTAAAGCACAATGCAATGGAGGAGAGGTTAAAAAAAAGCAGGCAGAAAAGGAAAAAAGACCAAAAGATAATGGGATTTCTTTTGGATAATTACAAAAGTTGAAAAAGAAAACAGAAGATAGACAAAAACAGGAGAAATAGACATGTTAATAAACAAGTTATTTATAACATGTTAATTATAAGAAAACTGTAAGCAGAAAATAAGAGTTAATAAATAATCTTTAAAAAAAAAAAGCATAAACCTTTCAAATTAAGTAGCAGGATAGATGTAGCTGTGTTGATATTTGTTTTCCCTAAGACATATCAGAGGGGATATCATAAAGGAGAAATCACTTACTTCAACACCATTTGGAATGAACTGTAGTTAAAAGTGTATCCACCAATCACCCACATAAATTTTCCATGTAGAACTGCCTTATGGGAAGCCCGGCCCACAGAAGGGCTGAATGGCTTTACATTTGGTAAAATCCAGTAAGACTCCGTGGAAGGGACATTCAAAGAACAATCTGGACCTGTTTTGTAAACAAATGTGCAATTTGTACAATCTGTTAGACAGAGATGTTAAAGCCAATAAAGCAGAAATGGGGAAGGCTTAATTACAGATGTCAGGATTGCTCATTCTGATAAAATACAGTATACACTTTTATGTTTAACAGATGCTCAATGAAAAATTGGCAACAAGAGACATCAGTCAAATTGGAAGTGCTAGATTAGCTTAAATAATGATACATTTCGGCATTCTTCTCAGAAAACATACTGTATGAGTCACAAATTGAAAGAAAGGCATAACATGTTTTTAGATGCAACGTAGGTCTAAAAGGTGTAGCACAGTATAAACAATATGCTACCTCCAGAGAAAAACTCTGCTGCATTTTAACTAACCAAAATAAGTTTATATTAAAGCAAATAGCATTACAGTAGATTACATTACAATATCTGTTATACTATACAAAGTTTCAGGAATACAAATTTGGCCTTTGCCAATGCCATTTCGCATTGCCTTTCAAGAGGACAATACACACTAAATTGATTTATAGACAGACTGATTTGAGTATTTAAATTTTATAAAACCCTAATAATCAATCTATAAAGCTACAAAAGCCTATAACCATATATTATTTTGGAATATATTTTAGCCAATTATTTTTGCTAAATGAAGAAAAATCATCAAAATGTGTCATTCTTAAAGTTTAATTATTTTAAAAATCATATATACAACAAATATTTTCCATTTGTTGTCTAATAAGCTGTGATCTCTTGGCCATTGGTTTATACTGTAGATACTTGTTATTTAAAACCTCAATATATTTACAACTCTGCTAAAAAAAAAAAGAACAGCATGTGAACTATTTGCCTCGTCAGTGACTCTACAGCTTTACTGCCTGGCTTTATTTCTAGCTGGGAAAACACTGAATTTTTAGGACACCAATGTGTTCTACCTTGAGCATTATCAATCACGGAACTGAAATTTTTATCATCAGTGATGGCAGACATATTGTATGACAGCTAACTGACTTCAGTAATTTGACGCTGATACTGTAAGCAATGTTATGTCCCTCTCGGCCTGCCTAGCTGGAATAAATCCTTCACTTCACATTACTAAAAATCAAAGCAGTTGAAGTCACATTGGGCATAACCTTCTTAAAGAACTCTGTGGTAGCATGCTAAAAAATAAGCAAGCAAATAAACAACAACGAAGAAACAAATGAAAACCTAGTTTTGATCCTAAGAAACATAAATAGTCAAAACTGAAGGATGTATAGAGGTGTACAGAGTTAAAGCAACAATGTATGAACTGTTTCTTGAGAGAAAAAAAACTACAGGAATAACAGAAGCCAAAAAAGTCACCAATGTTAAATGAAGGAGATGTAAAAACCAGGAACAAAAGAACTGCAAGGGAGAGAAATTAAGAAGCTAAAAGGAACAACAGAGAATTAGATTCTTACTGGGGACATACAGGTAGCAGAGGACACCACCTGCTCAGAAAAACCTGGATACACATAAAAGGAAGCTGGCACGGCTAAACAGCAGTGTACGGCAGGTTACCAGGACAATATTCAAAAAGATTAAACCATGATCATATGTCCTTTTTTCAGTTAGGACAGAGTTAATTTTTCCTCATAGTAGCTGGTAGGGTGCTATGTTTTGGATTAGGATGAGAAGAGCGCTGATAACATGCTGATGTTTTAATTGTTGCAGAGCAGTGCTTACACCAAGCCAAGGACTTTTCAGCTTCTCGCTCTGTCCTGCCAGCGGGCAGGCTGGGGGTGCAGCAGGAGCTGGGAGGGGACAGACCCAGGACAGCTGACCCAAACTGGCCAAAGGGGTATTCCATACCATCTGACCTCACGCTAAACAATATATAGGGGTGGCTGGCCGGGGTGGGGGGCCGGCTGCTCGGGGATAGGCTGGGCATCGGTCAGCGGGTGGTGAGCAATTGCATTGTGCATCACTTGTTTCGTACACATTATTATTAGCTATACTATTATCATTATTATTATTATTATTATTTTCCTGTCTTAATAAACTGTCTTTATCTCAACTCACAGGCTTTACTTTCCCATTTCTCTCTCCCATCCCAGAGAGGGAGGGGGGAGGGTGAGCAAACAGCTGTGTGGTGTTTAGCTGCCAGCCAGATTAAACCACAACACAAATGAACAAAAAGAAAGGATAACAAAATATAGCATATTGACTGTAAAAACTACAGTTAGGTAGCTTTGGTTTTATTCAGAGTTGTGTTTGCTTTGGGTTTTTTGTTCGTTTCTTTTAAGGACCTAGCTAAAATAACATCCCTGACACATGAGAGAGCAGCACGTGACTTTTTTTTAAAGGTACCAGGGAGGATCTGGAAAATTACAGGCCTACTGCGCTCATGTCCCTACCATACAAATCAACATAAGCTAAATGAATGGTCAGAAGTAGTCAATAGACAGATAATTGTAAACTACACGTAAAAATCAGTACAGCTTTTGCAAAGAGAAGGCCTGTCTTTCTAACCTGTTAAAAGTTTTTTGAAGATACCAAGATGGAGTGATCCATTTGATACACTGACATGGATTTTCACAAGGCTTTTAACAAAATTCCTCAAATAATTCTAAGGAAATTTGACTGTTTGTAGAAAGAGAATGAAGGTCTTTGCATGGCTAAATAACTGGCTGTAAGCTAAAACTAGAATACCGGAGTAAAGGAACACATCTAAAGGGACAGAGGTCACCAGTGGAGTTCCACGAGGATTTCTGCTTGTACCTCTGCTACACAATGTACACATTAATGATCTCAAAAGTAAAGTAGTGAAGAAAGCTTGCTGCTGATGATGATTTATGAAGGGTAGAAAACATACAAACAGCCTTTGATGAACCACAGAAGTAGTTCTTACGTGACTGAGCAAAACAATTAGACATGAAATACAATATAGATTGGATATATTTGATATCGATAAAACTATGTAAGCTATGTTCTAGCTCAACTAAACAGACGAGAGCCTCAGCTAACCATCACTATTCAGTAGCAAAGTTGCAGGTTAAGAAACTGCCACAATAATGAAAATACCACAATACTCAGCAATGGTCAATAAAACAAATCATAGGGTAGGAAGAGAGGACACCGTTACCCCGATGTACAAATCAGTGGTTCACCCACACTTAGAAATCTGTGAGCCCTTCTCAACAATAAAAGATATATTAGAGCTGGAGACTGTTTTTACAGTAGAGAACTATGATATTTAAAGGAATCAAATTGCTTCTGTAATTGGAACAACCAAGTTGGCTGGTTCTTTCTGTCTGGAAAAAAAATATAATGGAAGCAAATGCTAAAGGTCTATAAAATAAGTGACAGAGGGTGGATGTGAATAATTTACAGTCCCTTCAAATGTAAGGAGAGAGGATCCATCAAATGCAGCATGAAGAAGGAACATTCAAAACAAACAGGAGGAGGTAGTTCTTCATGCAAAAATCATCAGACCTTCTTGCCAAGGAACTCTGACAAAGAATGCTCTGAATGCAAAGGTTTACACAGAGTCAAGGAAAAGCTGGACAAACGTTTAGAAGAGAACCAGTGAAGTTTACTAAAACTAAATAAGCACATGACATCAAGTCCATAATTTTAAAACATTATCCTTATTGAAAAGAAAGATCAAGTTTTTCCAGTGTATATTATCATTTTGGGGCAACTTGTTACAATTACTCCTTATACACAACAACCAGGTAGATCAGCTGTACCTAATCATTTGTCAACTTTTCCTGGTACTTTACAGAAAAATGATGTTGACTTGTATCCAGATTATCTTTTGTTGCTTAAATGATGGAGACCCTCGATTCCCATTGCTCATTATACCTTCTGCCCAGGAAAGATTAATGGTATTTGAATGAGGTCTAATGAAGGTAGGAATAATTCAGTATATTATTCCTTAAACATTAATATAGATACTGTAGTAAAATTGTAACCTCAGCAATATTCTGATTTGGTAAATCACACCAGGAAACACTTAATTTGAATCTAAAAGTGCTCAAAAATAAACAGCTGATTAATTATTCTTTGATCAGGGAACAGTTTATAATTATGAAATCTGTGCCGCCAGTAAAATGAAAAGATACTTATGTTTTCAACAAAAGATAACATTCTTGCACAGAAATGTAGTGGTCAACAGTGTCCCCTAGTGGCAAACCACAAATGAAACACAAACTACTTGCCTGCCAATTGATTTAAGATTTTCTTTTCTGGAGACAAAGCAGCACAGAAATTCACATAGGAAATCCAAAATATTATTCCTGCCTACACTATGCTGAGATAAAAATGACTGTATTAAAATGAGGACAAACAAAACCTTTTTATACAACACTAACAATGCAAAAATCTTAATACTGATAACCAGATCAGTGATTCAGAGACTATCATAGATAACTTGCTTGCAACCTCAGTACTTCGTTGTTGGTAGGTCTACAACGAATGACAGGAAGAGTGAGATGGAGAGGAGAAACACCACATTCCCAGGTCTGGCATAGAAGAGGGACACATTCTGAGGACATGTACCTGAACTCAGGAGCTTGAAAACATTAAATCCTCCACTGTTTTCTTCAAAGAATATAATACCCTGTGCATGACGCACGTGATTATCAAAGTGACATAAGTTGGCATTGCCACCAGAAGAGCCACCCTTGGCCTCCTTACTCCCTATCTCACATCACCGCTGGCACCAATTTTCACGTGGCTGCACTGAATCAGGTGAGGGAACACATCCAGGTTGAAACTAGCTTTGCTTTTCGACCAGATGAACCTTTAATCTGGGTGCATTCCCTTACCTGTTTCACTTTGCACGCATACACGTGGTTGTACCAACACAAGTAAGACTGACCAGCCAGGACTGCCTCTTCAGTAGAGCTGTAAAACATTCATACATACTGAAATAACTCCATCAATCTGTATAAAAATGGAATATATAGTTGAGGAGGGGAGAAAAAAAAAAAAGCAATAGAATAATACTGACTTCTATTGAAACATCATTTAAAGAAAAAATGCTTTTGTGTGGCTAGTGCCTTACAAAGGCAAGGTAAACTGTAGGATTTTGGAATATAATTTACAGATTTTCATACTTAAATATATATATCATGAAACATCATTATTTCAGCACAAATAATTTTCACTTCAGGAACATCACATCCACTAAATATACGTCTTTTATCGAACAGGCAGCACTACAGCTGCAGAATACAGATAAAAAACGCTTTACTATTTTCTATGCAAATACTATTTTTCTCCATTTATTTAAAATTGGATTTCTTTCTTGACCACTCAATCCAAAGGAAAAAAAAAAAGGTTTAAACAAGAAACAACTTTATAAAACTGAATTGGAAGTCAATTACGTTATCCTCAAAAGGTAGAAAAAAATTCTATAGGTTTAAAAAAAAAAAAAGAGATTTACCCACACAACACAAGAGAAGGAATTTAATTTCTATTTATTGAGGAGTTTCATGAACTGCCAAAGTAACAATCTGTTCCAGTAGTTCGAGTCATAAGATCAATTTCCACCTAATGAGAAAACATCATCTATTGTCTTCAACGTTAATCTTCTCCTTCGGGATCACAGGAAAAAAAAAAAAAAGTATTGATCTCTTGAATATAAATGTTATGGTCCTTCTTTCATACAATCTAATCAAAGCATTCAAATCAAGTATTTATTATTCTGTTATTTATTCTGTATTTGATGTATGAGCATTTGAGTTGAGAATTATTACTGTAAGGTAATTTTTCAACCATTACAAACATAAACCAAATATTGCTATTTGCAAGTATCCCATAAAATCTTCATATTATAATGAATTTGAGACTATGAAAAATATGAGACTTGATAATCCTTGTGATTTCCTTCCAACTCAAAATACTCTGATTCAAAAGATTTTTTAGGTTTTTTTTTTTTTTTTTTTTTTTTTTTTTTTTTTTTTAGAAAAGTGAGCATATCTGAATATTACTTTCACTAACAACTCTTAATATTGGAAGTTTTTTCAAGCAGTAAATCATCTTTCTTACAGGAAAGCAATGAGGTGGTCACTACATAAACAAAAATAAAAATAAATATTTTAAATAATATAAATAAAAACCTGCTATACAGCATTGTTCAAAAAAAAAAACACAGAAGGACAGAAGAATTCGGGACTGGTCTTTGGTGACAAACTCCAACAATGCCAATCCACTATCAATGAATGGTGCAAGGAGTGGGGTTGCTGATCCAGGCAATGAACCAAGACAAGAAGCAGTCAGACTGCCAAATGAGCTGCCCTCGTTACCTGCTGGGATGTTCTCCCACAGAAACTAGTGCCAGAGAAGCAGAGGAGAAGCAATCTTTTAGCAAATTTTTGGGCTTTGCCCTATGGATCAGAAAAGCTGAAGAACAGTATTCACAGTGACCACAGGTCTGTGAACAGATGAGAGAAGGTAACTGGGCAAAAAGATAATCGCACATCCCACCAGAAATGCTGGGTTGTCTGTCCTAGACAGGCCTACAGTGGATGCCCTTTAATGCTGTGTCTGCAACCACGCAATCAGATCTGGCCACCTAGCTGGCCACAAGGCCAGGGGCGTGCAGAGCCTCACAGCACTGTGCCTCTGACCTGTGCCCACCCAGCTCCCTGCAGCAGACAGCTGCGATTTGGGAGCCGCGACAGAGCCCAGCCCGCCAGGTACCCTCCCCCCCCCCCCCCATTAGGCTAAGGTATCTGTGCCCAAACTAGCAAGGAATAATAGATATACAGCAAAAACCCAACCAGCAGCTGAGCATTTCATTTCGGCAGGCAGTTGACAAAATCTGAAGTGCCAGAATCAAAACCCGACACAGCTGCACTGAGCAGGGGAAGGAGAATAACCGAGGAATGCTGTCTGTGGATACTGCAAGGAAAGCCCTCCTAGTCTGCCATAACTGAGCACAACAGCACTCCTCGGTAGACTGTGCATATGAGATTTTTTCAGCTGAATAATAAACAAAAAAGTTTTGCTGCTTAGCATCCAAAAGAAGAAGGGCCTATAACACAGCTGCCCCATTCGATCTGTAGTTTTTGAGGCTCCAGATGCTGCCAGAGGGCTACCAAGCTCTAATATTTCTGCTAACAACTTTTAGAAATCTTCACAGCTCTAGCAATTAAAAGCCTGCTGCTGATTTTCAAACTAAATGTATTGACAACCTGTTTACCCATTTTTTCCCCCTCTGTCAGTGATAGCATTTGACTGAAAAAGCTGGCTTCTCTTTTAATAATGTACAGCCCGTTAATGTTTACAAACAGCAATCTTATTCCCTCCCAGCCTTTTTACTAATTTAAACAAACTCTGTATCTTCCATTGCCCTGATCATCCTAATGGTTCTCCTCTGTGCAATTTGCATTCATAAAAGTGTGATAATAAAAATGAAGTATAGTACTAATATTTTCCTAGGATTAAATGTAGATTATGGCTGAACATCCTACTAGTACACTTGACACTTTATAGCTTATAGAGTATATAAAATTAAGTATATTAATTCGTTCATATTCTAATTGATAGACAGGCAAGTTTTCTTCCATGTCACCTTCCCCACTTTAATCCCAGCTGCTAAAACACATTCTTAGTATTCCTAGTCCCTAAATGTATGAATTTAGGATTTATACTGAAGTGATTGCACCCCACACATTACTCCAACATCCCCCCACCCCACCTTATCTTTTTTTTTTAAGGGATATTCTGGTCCACCTTCATATTAAAAACTACTCCTGCCTTCATATTAAGGGATTCCATTAGCAGTCTTATAACCAGATTATAAAAATTATGTAACAAGATCAGTCTTTAAGTACTCACATCTTTCCCTCTTAAGTTTCTTGTTTAGCACTCCCACTGACGTTTCCCAGTTAACAAGCTCTGCTGCTGTTATTGTTCCCTCATGTATACCAGTTTCAGTGATTTCCTACCATCAAATGCTGAGGTTCAGGTAAAATTTACTGCTTTTTCTCACAAATTATTTTAGTATGAACTATATTGATAAATTCACATCTCAGCTATTTCACAATTCAGTCACATTGTATGGTTAATTATTCATTTCCTCAAATTATGGTCTCGAAACTGACACACTGACATCAACCTAACAACTTTTGAGCTGCCTTTGAAATTCAGTCAAGCTCCTTGAAGTTAAAGAATGCTTCCATAAACAAGGTCTGGGAGGACGTGACACCTTCAGACTAATTAATATTTTCAGCATTTCCACAGATAGCCCATTTAACAGTGCTAAAAAATATGGGACTGTCTGCATTCCTTCCAGTCATTCTGAATTGTCAATGACATTATAGAAATCAACTGTTCTGGCATCTCCTCTGCTCATTTACAGTCTGAGACAATCCAAGACAGTGTTACCAGTATCACAAATAAATTGCTGGCTATATACTCAGACTGAGTAACATCTTTCTGAAAATTATCTTTTCAACTTCTTAAAAATTTTGCCTCCACCAAGTATCTATTTCTTTCTTATCTGTGCCTAGCAAAGAGAATAGATCAATAGTTTTAAGATACCTCTTTGCCCAAGATACGCCCAAGGTCTGTACCAGCAGGCATCAGCACATTCTACTTCAACTTACCAAGCCAAATTAACCAGCAGTGTAATGACAGAGTGCTCATAATAGGAAGCAGCATTCATGAAAAACCCCAGCCTCCTTCATGTTCCCAGGTTAATATTTTAAATTGACCAGATTTCAAGGAAGTATTAAATTATTTTTCTATATATTTCTGAGACCAACTACAAATACTACAAAAACAAGCATACCTTTTGTTCAGAATAACAATAATATTATTTGCTTTCTAAGCCTAAAACCTTTTGTTGTCACGGCATCATTTAAATTTGTGTGACCAGCGCCTGTGAATATTTACAATTACAACACCCAACTTCCACAAAATGCACTGCATATAATGAAGAAAAGACCTTGACTTCTACTCAAAACAATTACTCTGCTCCAAAGATGACCCTGTTCTCTTTTCTCAGTGTACTTAACTGTTCTTCACTGATGTTCCTCCCACAGTATCCACAAGATGTCACTATTGTAAAAAAGAACACCCATATATGGTATAATAGGAAATATCTTTTCATTTTTTGAATGAGGATTTTATTTATTGTAGGTATCACTCAATGCAGTTGAATGAATTTTTTTTCCTATAAGAGGGCTAAACACACTCTAATCAACATATGAAACAAGAAGAAACAACATTCTCTTCAGGAACATAGAAATCAGGACCCTGCTTTAGCTAATTAATTTGAACTACCAAAAATAAGAAAAACTTTGGCAGACTGCAAGAGCAGTAAGATAGGTAAAAACATTTATGGTTCCAATATTGCAAATAACCTATGTAGAAGATACTGACACTTTAGAAACTAGCATTTAGGTGTAACGTATATATGTGTATGTATAAATGCATATATATTAATAGCATATGGAAGTGCTCTCCCAGAGGCCATTAAGAAAGTTTGGTAACTCTTTTTTATAATAAAGGAAAATCTATTATAAACTAGTTCACCTGGAATACAATTTAAAAAAATGAATTGAAAAATATGTGGGTTTCATGAAAACATGAGGAAAAAAATCAATTTGTCTATATTTCTACTTGCTGTAGGAAAGACTAGGAACCTAGCATGTACAGAAATTCTAGATGAAAAGAAGGTATTACACATGAAAGTCAGAATATTGCATGGAGTCAATGCACAAGTAAAAGGGTGCTATTCCTACTGCAAATTCTATACACAATTTCCTTTTACAGATATATCTTTCAGGATTGTTTTTTTTTTTTATGCACTACAGTCATGAGAGATTCTGGAGGACTCAGTAGCACTTCTGTCACTGGGTTGGTTCTATTCAATGGCTGTATTGCTAACTCACTTCCTTCAGTGGATTTCTGTGGGTGCATTGGCTGTCTTTTAATGAACAACTCCATCAATTATTAACGATAGAAATTTATTCAATCTCATGCTGTCTTTTGGGTGTGGCAGCTAATAGGAGTAAAGCAACACTTTCAACATGTAAAAAGAAACAGCGATGAAAAAAAAGCAGAGCATGTAAAGAATGGGAAGACGGCATACCAGCTAAGTAACCTGTAGGTACTTTAATACTTCTTTTAAGAGCAGAAGGGCAATTTCAGTACACAGCAAGTTAATGCAATTGAGACTTCTAATAGGAATAGTAAATGATACAAACACCTTGTATAACTATTATAAGTGAATTAAACATTTAAGAGCTTAAATACATGACCTTTAATAAGAAAGGATTATGTATGGTAGGGCTACGGGGAGTAAAACTACCGCATACATTCTTACAGTGCATCCATCATTCAGTACTTATCCACAGTCACACTCGTAACAAGATAGCTTACCTTGTCTTCTTGAGAAACTATATAAATAAAATACAATTAAAAACCAGACACTGAATATGTATTTTATGAAGCATTAATGAAATACTGTGATCTGAAATTAAGAAAGGTGGGGAAGAGAATCAAATATATACAGAAATTGAAAAATTAAGCAAACAGAAAATTAGGCAATGAAGGATCTTAGTCTTCAGTATGCTCACAATTTTACTGCCATTATTTTTTCAAACTTATGATCCAAAAAGATCAATGTCCACTACGAGAAAGGTTTGATCCGATACTTCTGCACTACCTCCAAATAAAAAATACCAGGTAAAGCTGTCAGCCCTTTCTTTTGTTAAGAAGGACAGCTCTAGGTCAACATGACAATTTACCTCAGTATTTTTTCCATTCATGCTTATTCTTTAAAGATGTTAACTTGCATGCTAGATAGGATGCATTACAAGCAATTCTTTTTTAAAGATGAACTTGTCTGTAAATAACAAAACCTTACCTTGCCAGCTATCATTGCATACACACAGCTTCTCTCCTGTCAAATCACAGTACCCATGATCTGGACTGCCACAGTTGGCTTTACAATAGGGAATATCACAAGCTTCTCCTTTCCAATACTTGTCACACTCACAGTATACCCGGCTTGGAACGGACATACTGGTGGTACACTTTCCATGTTCTGAGCAGTTATTAGGACAAGAATTAATTCTGCAAAAAATATGTACAATAAGGGAAACAACAAGGCAAGAGTTGATGAGAATGATTCTTATCCGACACTGTTCCAATAGTATTTGTTAGATAAAATGTTTTTTCTGAAAATTTTCTAAGTACTGATACAACACAACTTTAATAATTTTACAGGCAAGTGAACTGAAAAAGAGTTCATCCAGGCTTACATACAGAGTCCACGAGGCAGTTCATATCTCAAACATCTTGTACATTAACATGTATTAACACTAAGCAGGACAGACCCTGCCGGGACAGATCAGTATCCAACTTCCTCCAAGTTCCAGTATAAGCACTCCTCAGTCTGTCCCTTCAAAAACTTCTTTCCAGGAACATTCACACTGCAAGAGACTGCAAGCAGTAACCCTCACAAATATCACTTAGAGGAACATCTTGGAATCCCTATTGCATAAACAGCACTTTTCCATAAGCAGACTCTTAACGGGCTTACAAATTAGCTTTGAAGGGTGAATAGGCACCCAACGGAAACTGCTGAGAGCAAGACCCTTTATACAAGTGGTCACAATGTTGCTTGCATTTTAGTACAGTTCAGCTCTGCTGCTGCAGGGAGTTAATGACGAGTCAGAGCAAGAGAATCTCTGTAGTAGAACTGAGTCTCAAACTCTCCATCATAGACATACACTTAGTGGGTTTTCCTGACTGGCTTTGGTCCATGCTATAAAGCAAGATAATATGTCTAACATCCAAGGAAAAAAAAAAAATAAAGGAAAAACTGATTGAGGAAAAAGTACAAGATGGTTAATACCCTGAAATTACGTAAAGGAAGCACCTCATCCTTAGTGACAGAACCACCTTAAGCTTGCCTTGTTAACTCCAGAGTCAAAGATGCAAGAATGGGAAAGATTAGGCTCGAAGAAATTGGTGACGGCTTGGGGATTTAGCATTTCTGTGATACACCCAACCAAACACTGAGATCACAGGCAATTGGACTCTGCTAAACTATGCTAGCTGGTTCCAGAAGTGTAGGCAACTCCTTGGAGACAAGAGGAATGAAGGACATTGATGTATGTGGGTCCAAGAGATTCCACAAACAGAGTATGCATCTCAGGCAGCAAGTGCCTCATGAAATCCAAAAAGGATCTGAAATCTCCTTTGATGACTCACAGGGAAGGGTTAGGTTGAAACTCAGAATAAACTGTTGCTACAAATCCCTGGCGATGTTAACACAGGCTCCTCCCTGTAAATGGGAGAGCTGGACACCATCTGCAGCATTCCTTGCTCTTACTGAAGGAAGAAAGAACTGAGAAAGGTAGGAATTGTTCAAGGTGGGCCTTTAACCAAAAAGAAAATACCACTACTGAATTGCAAGCATCCTGAGGGCATTTGCCTAGTTTACACATGGCATTAACACTGTTAATGGCATTAAGAGCTGCGTAACACAGCTGGGAGGAACCTCTCCTGTTGACTTCACAGGGACAGCATTCTGTGGGAAGGTGAATAGTTAAATATTTCCAGTAATGAAGATAGGGACAGTTTAAAAGTAAAAGCGTCCCCTCCCCAACAGGCTTCTTTAAGGACACGAAGGGAAGGATAAAAACTGGATGGGCAGAGTTGGAAGTAGGTCACCTGACTCCAAGAACACAAAGTTCTGGAACACATTGTTCAGGAATAACTGTTTGCAGCTGGCATGGCATTTCAGTCACAGATGCTGCACTCCTGTCTTCCCCCAAATAAAAGAACACAAATAGCCTGCCAAGATGAAGTCAAAAAGCTGACTAGGGTACCAAACTAAGGAAGAAAGAGGGTAACAGAAGCAGAGTAAAACAGATCAGAATGACAAACAAAATTTAATGCTGCCATAACAAGCATTCACAGCTTGGTATTTCTTTCAGCACAAACAGAGTTACTGTTGGCTCATTAAAAAAAAAAAAAACTTGGAAAGTATTCATTGCAACAATAGAAACAAAAGAACAGCACATAAAATTTCGTAAGTTATATATCCCCCTGTACAGGTAATGGAATTAAAAACTGGAAGATTTTTCACTTATTTTACATCTTACAAAGTAATAATGCAATAACATAAGCATGCACCATATTACCAAGCCATAAAGAATGCCAAGCACATCCACTCATTTCTTAAGAATGCCATGTCATACTGCCATTTACTCTCAAAACAAACACAAAAGTGCAATAAAAGCTTCAGGGATAACTGAAAAAAATATCTAATTACATTAGGAAGTCTGCCAGGTGACTTCATTTTACTGATGTCAACTGAAAAATATTGAAAATACCCAGTCTTCTAGACTGCCATTTCTAATACTGCATGTCTACAGAGGTTTCCCAAACTTCTATTATCTGGTAAAAGGCTGCCAAATGGCTGCAAATTATAGAAACAATCTTCCCATAGAAAACTTAAAGACCCTTTACTTAAAGAAGAACAAAGCTATGGTCAGAAAAGTAAATAGGAATTTTAAATGAATAAAGAATCTGACACAAAAATTTATGTACTGCCACATTTGAAGTGCAGTGCTGACAATCATATCCCATAAGACAGTATTTCAGAATCTGAAGGGATTCAAAGGAACAGTATCTGCAATCACAGGAAAACTATTACAAAAGCAACAAGACCAAGCAATCCTCTCTTGAACCAAGCAGCCAGTGTAATGATGCACCACATCATGTGGCACAAGCGTGTTCTAAATAAGACAAATTAAAAACAGCTGGTACATATAAGGAAGAGGCACAGGTCTGTTGGATGCATCTTTAGGGCTGCTGACAGTCAAAAGCAGACTGCAGGAAAGCAAGCTTAGTTGTACCAGATTAGACTTCATCAAGGAAAAATAAACAGTCCAGTTACGAATTATGATGGTACAAGGTAGAACAAAATAGATGATAGAAGGGGAAAGGAAGTACCCTAAAGGTAGAAAAGGAATGAAATAAAACCCTTGTAGGTTGGCACAGAAATAAAAGGAAGACTTTGGTGAAGGTGTCAAAATCCACAAAAGCACATTCTGCAAGAAAAAAAAAGATCAAACAACAGATGACTCTAGTTAAAGAGAAGGGAATCAATGTGACAGCTGATATAATCTCCCTTCTATTCCATATGACAACTTTGTGTGTTGGATAAATACTGGAAGGGGAACACTTTCTAGTTCCATATGGCATGGGACAAATATACTCTTAGAGTGTCCATGTAGCTGCACTCAGAGAACAATATGATTCTCTGTGTTGGTTTTTGTTTTAACTAGTGTCTTAAAAGACTCATTACAACCTCTAGCACCTTAGTTTTAGAAACATACCACAAAGCACAACTCTTATGCAGTTAATAAAATCAGTAGATAAATACTTGCCATGGGTTTGTCATTTTCCTAAAAGGAATGCTAGGTTAATTATCAAAGTAAGTACTTTTTTAATAAATACTTACGAATAGAAAATGTTAAATCCTGTTAGATTATAAGCAGCATCACTAAAAAAGTGTAGCAGTGCATAGCCAGATGTAGTAACAACTTCAGGAACAGTTTCATTTCCACGCACTTCAGGGACTATTAAACCACTGGAAAATAAAAAAAAAAAATAGAGTAATGTTTTTTAAATCAGTCTTTGGGAAAAAAAAGTTAGGTATTCCAGTTGTTAATTATACAGACAAGGTAACTCATAAATCCAGTAGGGTTTTGTTGGTGGTGGTTTTTTTTGTTTTTTTTTTTTTTGTTTGTTTGTTTTTTTTTGTTGTTGTTGTTGTTTTTTTGTTTTTTTGTTTGTTTTTTTTTTAAATCATGTACAAAACTTGTCCAGGCCTCTGAAATTTAGTGCAGGGTTTTCCAGGGAAACAAAACAAAGAGCTTCCCACACACACACTAATGTAAAATTTCACATCAGGTTATTCTGAGGGTGTATGTACAGTCAGTGTAATTTTTTAAAACATTAATTTTGAAAAAAGTCCTTCAGACAGATGCTTAAATCTTACTGACTTCCAGCATGAACTCTACTTCCACATAGTAATTGCACCTTTAGAAGGTTATCTTATTAAAAACACTTCAAACCTGGAAAATACAACTAATTAATTTCCATGAAAACGTTATTTAAAATAAAAAAAAATACTTTTTAGAACTTCCAAAGAACGTTCTCTTTTTCAGTAAAGACTGACACAGGAAAAATAAGCAATACATTAACAAAGGAGGTCACCTGCATAAAACAGTGCCACGTTGTGAGTATAAATTACAAGTTAGAGAAATCCTATGGAAAACATTAACAATCAATAAACTGGGAAAAAAAAAAAGAAAAAAAAAGAAATTTGAAGAATATGGGAAGAGGAACTTTCCTTCCATTCACGCTACAAGTCGGGCTCCTGAACGACGCATTTAACAAACACAACTCTGTGCAATTTTGGGGAGGGGGGAGAGGAGGGCAGGGAAATGCAAGCAGTCACATAACACGCATTGAGAAGTGGGAGGGAAGATGTAGATTGCTATAGTTGGGCAGGGAAGAGAGATGAGCTTTGTTGCAGAAACCATTATCATCTATGCACTTAGTATCTCTTAAAGCTTGGCAGCGTAATCAATATTTCATAACATAAAATGAAATACAATTTCTGCCCCTCTGGGGGGGAGTGTACAATAAGGGACAGAAATTGCATTTCATTGCTAAAAGAAATAGTATTTCAAAGGATAAAACTTTAACTGATTTCTAAGGATTAGGATCCTTTGCCTTCATTTCAACTGCCCAAGCATGGAATATGGAATATTAGTCTTCATTACCTTCCATAAAACTCTAATGAACTATAGCCCACTTGCCTAGAATATCCTTTCTGGAATGCTTCCCAAAATATTAGTGGAAGGGTAGGAACAAACCAACTGAAACATTCCACTGAAGTCCAGGAATGGAGGAAACAAGTTGACATTCATACGGCCTGCTTTTTGTCTCTTAGACACATAGGAAATGTTCTGCCTGGATCTAATACTTTACCTCAACTGTTTATCATCATTTGAAAGGCAAATAACTGGTTTATAACAAATAACAGTATCAGTTAAGTTCACTGTTTACTGTTGTTGGTTTTATGTTTATTTCTAAACTACAAACTACTTGCTACAAATAATTACAAGGATTCTAGATAACATTAATTTGAATACAGATTCAGTTGAGTTACAATTCTTAGCAGCTCACAAAAATATAAAAAAAAGCAAAGAAATCCCATCCTTTCAGTTGACAGCAAATTCCAGGACTTTTAAGTTGGTAATTTCACCTACAACTCAGGCGATGTTGCCCAATTTAGCAATCTAAAGAAGCACTAAAAAAAAAAAAGTACTTAAAGTAGCCTTCATATCAAATTCCCTTCGCACATAAATTTAGAAGTCATTTAGTAGCTATTCTTTATAATTTACAAATAATGCAATACAGCCTGAGTCACAAATTACAATTCTCCATTAAAGATACTGACACTAGTGGCCAGCGCCACATTTCATGCACATTAAAATGTCGGAGTCACTATTGGAAGTCTGCTGGTAAGTACATTTCTGATTGTATATCTATGAGTATTAACACTTAATGCTGACATTGCATGGATTACAAACCACGTAAGGAATTTATGCTGTGATCCCCAAACCAAAGCATTTGGAAATTTATACAGCAATTTTTGCAGGTATAACTTTTCATTCATGTCCCCGGGATATTAATAGGGAAAAAAAAAAAGAAAAAAAAAACTAAGAAATTAAAGCCTCTGATGTTACTTTTCCCCTGAAACTAACAATGTCTATATGATTATTTGGATCGAAAAGCTAATAAATACACTCACCTAAATACAGCTATTAAAGGTGCATATATTGAATCTCCATCATATACATACATATGGTCCCAACTACATTCTGTGGCAAAGTGATTAAACCTCAATCTCAGTATTGCATTAGGACTGGAAAAGAAAAAAAAAAGAACAACAACATTGGCATAAAAAACTATTTGCAGAAGTACTGAACTCATAAAATACAGAACTTAAAACTGATCATGCGAGCACGACTTTATTAAAACAGAGTACTAACAAAACACTTGAGTTAAAGAACAAAATTTAGGGCAAGCAAACATTTCATTTTTATCTTAGAATACTCTTATAATAACATCTGCAGACCAAGTCTAATAATCTCTGAAGTTAACAGGATACTTAAGTTCATGAGGCTTTTAACCAGTGTTCAGAACCTGTAATTTAAAGCCATTAAAATATCTCATTTTATTATATTACTTTTATTTTACAATGTCTGGACTATCAGGTTTAAAGAATCTTCAAGAGAAAATTCCCTATAAACCCTCATTTCAGTATTGTATCAGTGACTGAAAGTAAAAATTTTAATACACAAATTTAAAATTAATATTAATGATGAAAGGCAAGAGGGTAGAGTTGGTGGTTTGTTTGTTTTTCATATTTTACCCAATTTCAAGGCTTATATTACTAGTTAAGTATGAAAATATTTCTAAATACATTTCAAAATGCGTATTCTCATGCTTGTTACTGTTTCAAGGCACAACTCTGTGGCACCCCTTCGGGGAGTTTGACATCACCCTGTCTTACAGAAACTTAAAATGAAAATAAAAAATAAAAAATAAAAATCAAGAAGAACACTCTCTTCCAATAAAACTGTCTTTACAACTAAATCTTTAGTGTCAGCTGCAAGTGGATACTCCAGAAATTACAGGATACAGTGCAGCACCTCCTCTGTTTTCTAGAATTAGCAGTTTCCCATCACACCTGGGGGTCAGTTTTCATCAGGTTTTGGGAGATATCTGGATGGAGACTGTAAATGTTCTGCCTTCCTACTGACAGCCTCAAGCGCAGTTCACCACTGGAAAACTTTTTCAGAGAGAACAAGCAAGAGAGAGCGCTTTGAGAGAACCAAAGTGAGAGCTTTGGTTTTGTCCATTTTTTAAGAAAGATCTTTTTATACGTATGTGAGTTTCTCATGCACTGACATTTTGCACTACGTTACTGGGTTGCATTACTGTCCCACACACAGTGCAGCATATTGTTTCCTCAAGCTAATCATTCTCCCATCTCCTGCAATGAGGAGGAACAGAGCTAAGATCAACTTCAAAGCAGTGTTTGTATACAGTCCCGAGGCACACTTCCACTTCAGTGTATTGTAGTTCAGAGCAGATATTCCTCTACTAGTTTGGGTAAAAAGAGAAGTCTAATGAGATGTGTAATGAGATAACGACAATATGGATATATAAAGAACAGGAGTAATTTTCTTTTGCAGCCTTAGTGGAACTCAGAGCTAGATGGATTCTTCAGCAAAATTCTGATCAATAGCCTGGGGGAAAAAAGTCCCATCGAAATTTAACAAAGTTGTGCACTTAGCAGTTAGTCATACCACTGCGTGTCTCCTTACATGCATGTCTGTGTTTCTATGCTGCATAAACTGGAAAATTTACAACAGACACATGAAATATCTAAGCTGTATAAACTATGGACAAAATATGATTTTAAAACAAAGTACGTAAGGAAAACTGGAATACAAATGAAAATAGTTTATGGAAACTAACCTCCGAGCAAGATACAACCAAAAAATTAGTAGACTGGAAGCATTCTATACTTGAAGCCATTCCTGATTTATCACTGGAGAGTAAGATAATGAGTTAAATCACAGGATCCTGTAACCACTTCTGGGACTTGCATTAAGGTACTCAAACAGGCAGCAAATTTATCATCGGATTTTGAGAGCCTGCAGCACTGGCCAAATTCCAATATCACTGTAACTTTTGCCAGCAATTAGAATGGCAATGTAATTTGGCAAGCTCTAAGCAACCCTGAAAATCCCTTTTTTTTTTTTTAATCTTTATAACATTTAAGCCAATAAAAAAAAGCTGTTTACATTGTATCCAGATGCAATTTAAACTCGAATTCTTTAGATCTCTAAAATACACAATACCAAACTGTCAGAAAATTTAATCTTTGAAAATGAATACTTACTATCCTTCAATTAACCATGTACATTTAGTTTTATATTTATAATTTATTGGTCCATCTGTTAAATATCCAGAAGGTTCTGTTAACCTAGAAGAGAAAAAAAAACAATGCTGTAATACAGCAGAGACATTTCTTAAGCAAATAAAACAGACATCATCAACATGCTAACAGATTCTTTCTGGATGGAAAGAAAATTGTGGGCAGTGGAAAGCGTTAAATCTATTTTTATATTTGTCACTATTTTTTATTTTTGCTTGTAGAAAGTAGAATTCTAATTATTCTGTATCATTGTTTTCTTCCCCTAATCATCAATCACGGGACATTTTTTTTTCTTGACCAGTAACACAGATATTACATATAATCTAGGTTATCCTACAGTTGAAGTGGATCTGTGCAAATGTAAAGGTATTTTTGTGATGTTTTGTTTTTCTTTTTAAAAGCAGTACTTTGTGTCTATGTGCTTTTTTGCACACTATGAGCAGCTGTACAATGTCAGACCAAAACATTAACGTAGCCCAGCATCCTGCCTCCAACAGTGGTCTACAGCAGACGTGTAGGAGAGCTTCAATACCTCCGGGGACTGCCCACAGCATCGCGCCACCTGCGGTGTCTTGCAGCCCAGGGACATTCTCAAGCAGATGCTGTGCCTTCATACTGGTTTGGGGTTAATGCTTCTCCTAGGAATGTGCCCATGTAAACTCTTGAAAACATCTGGAATGTAGAACTTCTAACATGTGGAACAATCTAACATGTGGAATTAATTCTTGTGGGATCTCAACTGTTTTTACCCAAGCCTTCTGACAATTTCATTTGATGTCCTTCATCTGGTGTTCAGAGAGATGGTGAACCACAGTACGCTGTTGACATGCTCTATCCCACCCAAAACAGTGAATTGCATTGCCTCTCTCCCTTCTTTCTGCTGTCCTGAGAAGTCCTTGTTCAGTTAGCTGCTTCTTGTACGGAGTAACTAACTTTGACCATCCCTACTCCCTTTATTTAACAAATCTTTCTATTCTCCTATATGCTTTCTGAGGATCAACACAAAGATCAGCATATTGTGTTCAAGATGCAAGGGAACCATAAATCTGTACAGTGGCAAAATAATGATTTCTGCTTCTTTTCTATTCCAACCCTAACATTTTATTTGCTCTTTCAGCAACTACTGTGCGGACATTTTTAAACACAACTAGCTGTTGTAACTCTGAGTGATAACAGAGTTCAAGGTTCATTGCTATGTGTGTAGAACTTTGATCCCCCTCCCTACACACACCCTTTTCACTTACATTACTACACATTAATCTACACAGAGTGCTAAAATAGCAGATGAAATTCAATAATCTATTACCATAAAAGCCTTCTGAAATAGCTTAGTATTTTTGGCACACTGTAACTTCACTATTTGCCCCATTTTCTGCATTCGTCTTGATTATGTTCTAAAGTTCAGGCCTTAGCACACCTCTGGTAACCTTACATCTCTGGGAAAACTGACCATCCGACTCTTTAAAACATTACAACGATGACCAATGATGCAAACACATACTCGGAAACACTCACTTCTTTCACTGCAGTGTGGAAGGATAACGACGAAGAAGAGGTATCACTGAATAACAGCAAATAAACTGATCTATTTCTTTACAAAATGACAGGACTTAAGTTGCTTAGAGGCAATGTTAATCAAACTGACCAAGTGACAGCCAATTTTTCTTACCAGGAATCCAGCTGAAAAGGAATTCAGTATCTGCTATCTTACTATCTTTGAAGCTCTATACATAAAGTTTAAAAATATTCCCTTTCACACCTAGAGAAAATTACTTATTTACATCTGAATTCACCCATATCAAACACTAACTGCATACTTATTAACAGAGGGCTATCATTCCAAGCACAAAACCCTAAATACCTTGAAAGAAATAACAACAAGGGAGCAAGAAAGAGGAACTTACAAGACAGGACATGTGAACTTCCAGGTTTTTGAACGAGCTCCTTTACCTGTCCTGGAAAACCAAGCTCCACTTGGCTAGGCACGCTGTGAGCCATTCTGTTCTAGCCCCTGGTGGTTTTCAGTGAAAACCTTTTTTCCCCACTACACTTCCTTTTGATGGGATAAAAATCCCTTAAAATGGGATAAAGCTCTGTACTATGGGGAGCTGTCCAAATAAGTGTACTTTGAAACATTTTCAAGGCATAAAAGCGGTATCAGTAAGATATTTTATGTTTCTGAACAAAAAGAAGCAGACAAACAGCTAGCTGTTTGTGAACAGGCTGGGGGAAAAAAGAAAAAAAAAACAACGAAATATACTTCAGTCAATTGCCAGACAAGAGAAAGTTTCCCTAGTAAAACCTAATGCACTGAGCTCGTCTGAGTGCCACCGTTCAATGCTCCCAAAAAGCGATGGTTCCTGGCAAGTGCTGTACAAATGCTGGGCAGGGGATAAGCAAAGCAACGCATGAGGAGGCAGGGCTGGTAACCTGGACAATGAAGAACACAGACAACAAGTCATAGGTTGATACTAAGTCACGCGTCACATATTTTGAAATCAAGCTACTGTTGTTGATGCTTAGCCCTTAGTAGAACCTAATTACAGGATGAGATCCTATGCTTGAGTGCGTGCATGCATTTTTGTGGGAAAAAAGGCAGTACCGCATAAAGTGCCAATCAAAATAATTTTAGTGCTGTCATATGGTTTAGATACAGATGGTCTCTCCTTACACAGAGAGCCACAAAACATTTGCTTTACTGCAGTAAAGTAGTATAAAATAGTATGCTTTCACAGGCATGACTGTTGGCTTCCTGGTAGCTCTACAATGTAAGGGAGGTGACAAAGAATTGTTTTTATTAGATCAGTCCTTTGGCACTAGCAAAGCACAAACCATTTCCCTTTTCACCTGGGCTGATACTTTTTGATAAATAGTTTTTCAGAGGAGTAGATAACCTTTGAAGCAGCTATTGCACTGTGCAAAAAATAAAGAATAAATAAGAGCATGACATTGTTTTGTAGTAATGGCCGTGGAAATCAGTGAGCTAAAGATGCTGTTCTATTTACTATATAGTAATTCTCCTCTGTCTTGCCCTTTCTTTAAGTTTCCTGAGATATACCAACAACTTTTCGGTATCATTTTTCTTTCCAAGTGTTACCAATTCCCAAATCCTGTAAACAGTACATGGGTAAGCAGAGTTACTTTCACACAACCTTTTACCAAATTGAGGACAATGTTCCGTATCACCAAGCTCAGCAGCAGCAACCCGCACAAGACGCGTGGCACCACAGGTTGTTTCATCCAGTGGACAGAAGCATGCCAGCAACTCGAGGGCTAGAGGCTGAAGTCAACACAGGGCACTCAAAAGCAACGCAAAGGGAAATCTGTATTCCCCTGGAACATTAGCACTGCTACAATGCAATGGTAAATATAATTGCGTTACAATTCACATCGGTAACATTTGTATTTACCACTGCAGTGATCTTAAATCAAGACCAATGCAGTTCAAGAAAAGGAAAAAGAAAAGTATGTTCTACTTCATTCAGAAATTATTAGAGTAAAATGAAGGAGAATGAGATGAAGGGGAAGGAGGAGATGAAATCTACGGCCTGCAATACATAAGATGTCAGAATAGATTATTAAAATGGCCCTTTCTGACTGTAATATTTATAGATGTGTGAAAAATGCAATCATGTCATCTCCTGTAATCTTATTGCAAAAGAATGATATTGTCAGCTTTTCCAGAAAGGAGCGCTGATTTAAACCTGAGAAGTCATCAGGTATTTCCTGCCAGCAGAGGAACGGTGCTTCAGAGAGAAAGAAGAAACAAAAAGCAATAAAAAGTCATCAAAGAGGGCAACACTAGAGATCCACTTACGGGCCTGCAGCAGCTCAATTTAGTTACAATGCCCTGCCCCGAAACACCGCGTTTCAAAGTGCCTGGCACTTGGAGACCTAAAAAGCTGCTGGTAGGTGGACAGACAGAGGTCCGAGCTGTAACCCAGGCTTACCGGGGGAGAAGCCATAAGGCGTATTCATAATGCTACCAATACTCACTTAAATAAAAGGAGTTATAGAATGGTTCATTTATCTCTACATTAATCAGTCACATTTCTATTGATAGTTTCATGGAATGCTGGACTATTTTGTAACTCCTACTTTAGATATACCTGAATATCACAGACAGAGCATACAGATTTTGCTATACCAACCATACAGATTCAGCTCAAAATCAATATTGGTCTACCAGCCAAAGACTATTCTCTTTATTGCTGTTCCATTTCTTTTCTCCATCTTTTTATGAAAAATGGTTTTATTTAAAACAGAAAAACAATAACTGCACTTCAAAGTTGTAAGATCAGATCCTCCATAAACACAAGGGCAGCATTTTCAGCTTGGGATCTTGTGTCCAGCCTTTACACAGTTTAAAAAAAAAAAATCTTCAAGAGATCAACATTTAATTAAGAAAGAAGGGAAGTTTTGAACCACCATACAGGACAAGACAGAATCAGCGCTCACTATGTTACCAGAAGGAAATAAAGAGATCAAGAGGCCATTTCTCAGCCATGACAGGAAGCAGCAACTACTCTGTGGACAGTAAATGGAGGCACCACAAGGGACACACGTGTAACTTTGGAAAGCCTGAACTGAACCCTTAGCAGCTAAGGCATACAAACCACTGCTACATGGGAGACACAGCCCCAGGTGCCTGCAGGAGCCACTCACACTTAAGGCAATAAAAGGATTTTCCCCCCCCAGAAACTTGTAAAGTATACAAATTAAAAAAAAAAACAGCCTTACTTTCCAGGCAAAAAGTATTGATTAGTACCTGACGAAGATCCTAAGAACTTGCATTTGATTTTCCTGCATTTCTACGTCTCTTGTAGAACCTTGCTGTCAGCTAATTTTTTCATAATGGATATTAAAACAGAAGACACTGAATATACCAGAGCTCTACTTTTCCTTCAGTGACTAATCAAGAAGAATAAATATTTAACACATTAAGATAGCATTTGTGTATGCCAGTCACACTCCTCTACTTGTTACACACTGCTCTGCATTAATAGAGAAATGTATATTTAGAAGCAGTAAGAACATTCACAACTTGTCACATACTAACTAATTAAAAACATGTTCTTAAGTAGGTTCAACTTCACTCATTGACAAAAGTAACATTTCTTTTTTCATAAAACATCCCTACTACTTAATTCAAGTTTTCAGTTCCCCCTTCTAATTTATTTTAAGGAAAAACAAGCTCCAAAACAATTTAAGAAACACAAAAGTAAAATGAAAGTGACACATCAGCCTTCTTTCCCCATACAGAATATTCGGTATTTCAAGGACAATTTTTTATTTTTTTATTAAAGATTGCAGTGATATATCATCTTCGAGCGGTGAAGAACAAACTTCAGCAGGTGTTTTCTTTCCTCATTTACTGTGGCTGAAAATGGCTGCTAGTCCATATTCCACTTTCGTAGCGATTCCAAGAACTACTGAAAGACTACTGCATTAAAAAGCAGACAGTGCTCTCAAATTACAAACATACCAGGCATCTTACTCAGGTAATGTATTTTCACTTACATAACGTAAATAAATAAAGTGAATCTCTTCCCTCTGCTGCATAATATCCTGTATATATATAATATATACATATATATGTATATAATATATACATATACATATATATGTATATAATATATACATATACATATATAATATTATATATAATATATAATTATATAATTATATAATATAATATGAACTGTAGGCAGCTCATTTACAACAGGGCATCACAGCTTGTGACCATAAGCCATTACAAGGGATCTATAAAGGGGCTAGAAATGGGCACAGTCCTGTGAAGATCTGGAAGACACATGAAGTGGGGAAAATGAAGACAACATAGGAACGTTAAATATAAATTAAAATGACTATAGAAATACCATCTGAGGCCACCTGAGACTTTTCTTCTACTCCCTTAGGTGGTCCATGACTTTTTCCCCCCAAACCCTTGCACTGACATCAGTTTTAACATGCCCTATCCCAAGGCAGGACCAAGCACGCTGAAACCTTTCTCGCTAGTTATTTGTCTAATCTGTTCTTAATAATTCCAGTGACAGGAGTCTGCAATCTTCTTAGGTGATCTATTTTAGTACTGACTTATCCTTATTGTTAGAAAGTTTTTCTGAACGTTCAGCTTATTTTTCTCTTGATTCTACTTAAACAGACTACTTCCTGCCCTGCTCAGAGGGAAGAGAGCTAATCCCTTCCTTTCTGCTCACCTTTTACAAACATCTACCCCAAGCTTCTCTTCTCTGACTCAAGCAAGTTATTCCAGCATTCCTCACGTATCACATTTGCAAGACTTCCCTCCTCCAGAACTTCTCCAATATATCCGCATCACAAAATAGCAGCTGCTGCTCCAACCATATCCCAGCAAGAACAGCAACCAGAGAATTCTTTCTTTCCTGCACTTAATGCTGCAGCTTGTCCTCGGTGTAAATAGCCCAAGAACTGCCTTTCTGCATGCCAGTGTGTATGCAACCTGCAATTCCCTGTGACCGCTTACCTTCCTCCAGAGGAAGCTCTAGCTCATCTTTCTGGGGTTAATTATGCTTACCAAAGCGTAGAAATTTGATTCCAATTCAGTCAGCGCTATTTTTTTCAGACACTATTATGCGGGATCAATGCAGCTTGCATGATCAGGACCTTGTTGCATGGAAAGTTTCATCCATAATCATTTTCTCAATGGGAAAAATCTATTTTTGACTCTCTTGTATAAGCATTCACTTGAAAGTTTGTCACTTCTGGCCACACAACACACTGCCACAAGCCATGAGAAACCCTACTTGAAAAAAATAAAAAAAATCAATGGACTCCAGAAGATGAAAATCCATTTGCATACGTTTAACATGAAGTTCTTAAAAACACCTCCGTTTTCCACCACAGCTATTTTTCTATTACTCAGCTTAGTCACAGGTTTTGAATTCTCATTCATAGTGACTTTGGAAGCAGTGGCACAAAGGCAGTGCCAACAAGATGAGAAGTCGAGGCCCCGCACAGGGAAGGTGCCCACAGCACGGCCAGCCTCTCAGCCACCTCGCATGGGGGATAAAACTGGGCAGCCCCCAAACACCAACGGTGTGAATCAGAGGAGCAAGCACACAAAGCCATGAGGTCGAGGAAAACCCTACTATTAAATCCGAGGAAAACACTGACACACGTACAGAAAAAGCTTTCTACTTTTTAAGCATGCAGAGCGATTTCCCTGTTAGCTTCCAGTGACAACATATGCCGAAGTGCTTTACTTCAAGTTGCTCTGACAAAACGAATTCCGGAGTTGTGGATGAACAGAGGCCAAGAGATGAGGCGAAAAATTGGCACAGCATCGCTCTGACTGCACAAGTGATTGGACTATTTTCATTTAACAACCTGATTTATAATTGGAGCAGATAAAAAATACTGAGACCTTAGTTTCACTGTACAGGTCTTGAGAAAGTCAGAATAACTTCTGTCTTCAGAGTACATAGATATATTCTCTAAAATACATGAGAATAAGCCACAGCTATCTAATAGACAAACCAAATGCTGATTGCCGTGTATTTAAGCAAAGAAACATCATTTTCTCCACTGATACCAAGTATTTGTTTATTTTTATAACTACATATACGAACCCAGATTTTGGAGCAATGGAACCTCTCCAAGAATAGCAGCAATTTCTTGAGAGGGCTCAAACCTAAAAAATAAATTGAGAAGGACAGCAAAGCCTAACAGAATCTGGTCTGCCAAGACACTAATACAGTATGAAGGAGAGTAGCAGAGTGCAGCCAGCATGATAAACAGTTTAGGAGGCTGACTGCTGGGAGAGACAGTAAGGAAAAATAGACCAGAGCTCAGAAATCTCTCGTTAAATGCATTATTGCCCTTCAGTGGATTGTTAGCCTTTTGTTTTGTTTTTTTAAATAGTGAAATTCATATTGTGCAATGAGAAGAAAATCCCATGCAGATTTCTAACAAATTACCTGGATTATCTTCAGGAAAAATTCCTCCCCACCTCTATCTCTTGTTATGCTGCTGTTCCTCCTCTAATGAATATATAGATATCCATAGATATTTTTCTTATTTTAGTAAGACTTCAAAGGACCTGATTCTGTATCCACAAGATGAACAAGAATATTCTTAGAGATAACAGCCTGATTGCAGAACACAGGTACCCAAATACAGGTATTTTACTGAAATATGGCTCACCATTTTCTGGAGGTTTAACCCTAAATCAGATAGAAAATAAAAATCTCTCTGAGGAATTAAAACAACCTAACCACTACCTTCTAGAAAAAATCCAGACTACTAAATACTGTTTTATGTAGATGGATTTATATTAATGGAAAGATTCTATAAAACTGAATGTGGTTGAGTCAAACTACAGAGTTGAAGAGTGAACTGCATGCTTTTACAGCAGTGCTACACCAATTAACAGCTTGAATCTTGCCAATATTTTCCAGGTGGCCCTGGTCCTCTTCATCCCAATTCTGAAATCAAATTCTTTTAAATGACTTTTAAAATATACTGCAAATAGCACAATATCCTCCACTGACCTGGAAAAAAACTGGAAAAACTTCAAGAAATGTAGTTTCATCTCTCCTGTCTTGAATAATACACATATTCTGCATCTATTTTAATATCATAGTCGGATGAGACAGACAACGTCTAACAGCAATGCCCAGACTAGTTCACAGATGTCATGCAAAACTCTGGCTATAAAAATACACCTGCCACTATGCTGAAAATTAAGAATTGATAGAACATCAAATTGGCATTCGATATAAAACTAAGGCATCATCTATTTCTCTGTATTGCAGCTTATTTAATTATAGCAAATGCTACAGAGTTCAAGAAATCAAAAAGCTGAAAAAATAAATAAATAAATAAAAATCCTGCTTGAGTAAGAGGCATACAATCTACCCGATTCACAGAATGACTTGTAGTTTCACATCATTTTAACATATTTTCTCAGGGGGGAGGAAAAAAAAAAAAAAAGGAGGTTTGAAGTATTTGAAATTGTGACTACTCAGCCTCAGTTCAGTGTAATATTAACAGCAGCCCCAAAGTATTCTCATGTGTACCCAAATAGCTACTATTCTAAGCAAGTACTACCAAAGAATCTGCAGAAAGCAAGATGAACTCCTCATTGCTCTAATATTTTACATTGCCCATTCTAAGCAGGAGTTATTTTAATAGCAAAACATTACCAAGAGAAGAAAGAAATAAATTATCAGTGAAAAAAACAGGTTGCCAGACCAACATGGCAATTGCTTACTTTTATCCAACTACCGCAACATTTTTATCATTTCATTTAGTAAAGGTGTGTACCCAAGTAGCTCTTGAATGTTCCAGTTTGTAAGATTACCCAGAAGTAACGTATTATCTTTCATTAACCCTAGTGTTTTAAAAATGTCAGTGTTACAGTAGTTTAGGCTTCTTTAATTAGTAGGGCCATTTCTTTCACCTTTATTTCCTACAAAGCAGACTTCCATTTCTAAAAGTGGCAAAGTTAAGTGTATTAACAAAATAACAGAAATACCTTTGACAATGTCTTTAATTTCATCACTCCTACCTAAAAAATAGATTTCAGTCCTAAGCAGTGTCCACATTAAAATAAGACTGTCTACAGGTTTTGATTTAATAGCAAGATTAGAAATATGAAAAGATAGTTACCTGTTATTTTTATTTACCATGGAATGCAGAGAAGCCCACAAACATTCCTATATATTTGTATGTACTTCATAAAGATATATACACACATGCATAAACTGAGCCATACACAAGTGTTGTAAGAAATATACAGCTTTCTCTGTCATTGAACTTCATAAAATACCTTAAGTTGTGTGACACAAAACAAAGCATACAGACAATGCATATTGACATACTTGGCAAAAAGGAAAGGCGCTGCTCCAGTTTTTCACTGTACATCACTATCAATCCCATTTTCCTTTGTGACCTAGTTCAGGGTTTTAGCTTAAGCTTCCTGAGGTAACAACCAAATGCTCTAAATCCAGCATGTCACCTACTCCCAAATTTCTCATTTTCTCTATGAGACAAGTTTCTAATAAACACCTGTTCTCAACAGGAAGCAGCTGCCTTCTCCTTTCAGTCATTTAGGCCAATTAACGCCAACCCATCCAATCGTGTATTTGTCAAGGACGGGGTGCACCTGGCAGGAGAATACCTCTACTAGGCTGCAAGCTCCAGCTCCCACTAGCTGCATTACTGCACACTGCTTTTGGGATCATTTCACAATTAAACTTTGATTTCCCCCTCTCTGAGAGTGTAACGAATAAAAATCTAGAAGAAAAAAAGACAAATGAATAGAAGTTGGTTTTCAACTTTCTTTTTACACGAACACCAGCCATGCCTCCCCTCTTCCACCTCCCATCAGCACACATTCTTCTTCACAAGAGGCTCCCAGTCCCCAAACAAAACCTCAGGCAGTGCAGCTGCTAAGACAACTCTTTTGTTGCTATCGTATTTTTGCCACATTCTACCTGATTGGTTCCCAAATTCCCACACAGCTGATACCCAGATCTTGAACCGTTAAGAGCCAAAAGCCTCTTTCAGAAAAAACAGCCCGTACTCGTTAAGAGGGAGGGACTGCTCCCCACAGGTTGGATGCAAGCTGGGCACTGAACGAGCACATCTCTGTGGCAAGGACATCTGTGTGCTGTGCAGTCCTACCCATAAAAAATGTATGTAAACACTAGAGAAGCTAATTTATCACAAGTATGGATTCTAACTCACGATGGTTTTCCTTCCGCTTTGTCCTTTAATGCACAAAGGTCCATCAAAAAATAAAGTCAGGTCAGACGTAACTGTTCTCCTCACAGGTCTGGCTAAAAGGAGCTCCAGAGCTGGTGTCTGAAATACCCTGCCAGCTTCCAACCTACACCTTCTGAAATTAAAGTCCTAGTCATTGTTGCATAGATTCAGAGTAACTTTGTTTGGGCTTTGGGAAAAGGGATTGTTTTCACTTTTACTGTCTGCAGAAACACAGAAGAATACAGAACAAAAAATAATTGTGCTATTTAAAAGAGAAATAGCATCATTTCACTTTTTCCTCTTCTTTTTTTTTTCTTCCCCTTCAATGAAGCACAAAACAGTGGAATATTGCTAATATACACCACAAAACTATCTGGAATCTCTGAAAGGTAGTCTCTGAACTTTCCAAATCTTACAGCAAGCGACACACCCAGGGAAATGAACAGGTTCTATCCTACAACCTGATCCATGTCTGTGTACCCCTGTCATTGTAATGGGGAAAAAAATCTACTGGGACCGCATGTTGTCCTACACAGAGTCTGATCCTGGTTTAGGGCTTAAACGAGGTACTATATTAGCACAATGACAAAAAAAAATCTCTAAAGTTCTTTAGTATAACACCCCATAGGTTTATTCACCACAGGATCATTGAATCAGAAAATTCTCTTTTAGAATTTCTTTCTGCCAAGCAGATAAACTACAACAGAAAATTTGGTCTCTTCAAATCCTGTCTTGAAAAGGAAATTGCCAATTCACTGAACAAAAATATTAGAAAAACATCCTGCTGGGATTTCCAAACCCTTTGTGCCCTAGCTTAGGATGGCAGCGATCAGTACAGCTCAGAAGACATACCTGGAGCTAGGCGAGAGGACGTAAGGGGATTTGTCACGCACTAACACAGCCGCGGCTGCCCAGCCTCCCACAAAAGCAGAACCCAGGTAGGAGAACGCTGCCTGGAATGACCCGCTTGCCTTTCAGCAGAGTACAAGAGGCAGGACACCTCCCCTGTGGGACCAGAGCTCTGCTGAGCCTGTTCACATCACCCTTATGAAACGGAAAAGACACGGAGCAGGCACAGCACCTGGGGACACAGCCAGTCTGCCTTGTCCTACCAGTGAGAGGCGATGGAAAGTCTATCGCACAAGAGCAGCAGTTCTTCCATTATGCCTGGATAACAGGCTGCACCCGCTCCCCTCTCTGAGGCTGACGATCTCACTTTGCTACGAGAAGCTCTCAGAGCTGCTGCTGATCTTTCCTCACGCAGTTCAAACACAAAGCAGAACAGATTACAAACAAGTGCCCACTCTTCATGGTGACAGGATAAATAGGAACTATGCCTTTCCACAGAGAGGTACGTCTGCTGTGCAGCATAGTGCCCAAAAAACATCAGGAACCAACAAAGCCATGCGCTGAAGTCCAAAGCCAGCAAATTAGGCTGCTGAGAACAAGCAGCGGAAAAGGAACAAGAAAGCAAGCGATCACTCTGAAATAGGGTCAGGAGAGGAAAAAAAAGAAAAAAAAAAGGAAAAAAAAAAGCAGTGACCCTAAGGCTTAGAGAAGAAGCCATGGTTCAGGTAGTGAAATGCACTAGAGCTGAGAATGGCTTCAGTGCAGCTGAAATTAGGGAGAACGAGAGGCATGGGTTGGCTCTGCCCCATCCATGATTCCATGCATTGCACACCAAAGGAGAGGCACCAGCAGCAATCCCACCACAGCTCGTGCTGATGGAGAAGCTTCCCCAGCTCTCAGCAAGCTATGTCCTGGCCTCTGTAGAATGAAACAGAATCATTCAGAAGAGAGACTTCCGATATTTAATGCACCAACATACAAACATGCCATCAGCTCAGCCTGTCAGCATTTAACTATTTAAGCTGTCATTTAGTGGTTTTGTGTAATGCATCAGAACAAATCTAAACTGCCCTGGTCACCGCACACACAAGTCATCTCACAGTAAAGCACAGAGCAAGTTTCCTGGCACTGATGGAGTTTCAACAAAAGAGGCATTTGAAAGACGCATCAAACAGCAACAATTGCTTCAAATCAAACTGCAACATACAGCAAATTCAGACAGAAATGCGCTGGTTTGTGTAAAGAGACAGCTATCTGGAAGGGAAGTTCTTAGCTGAAAAAAGATTATTAGTGTAGCAAGGATGACAACTGAAACCAATCACATTTAAATAGAATCAACTTCCCTGCCCATGCGACCTTAACCTGCTCCCCTGGATGTTTCTTGAGTAACTTTCCAGTCCTCCATTCCTCAGGCTTGTACTGATGTACACAGCAACCTCTATATCATCCACAGTTGGATTCTAACAATTTATTTTTTATTAGGAGGTGAGTAAAATTATTTTTTAAATGTTGTTTTGATTTTTTTTTTTCCAGAAAGTTTAGCTACATGCAGAATTAAGTGAGCAGATATGGTAAGCTAACAAAAACAATTATCCTTCTAATTTTCAGGAAAAAATAAAAATAAAAAATAAAATGGTCTTATTTAACAAAAGAAAACTCAAATATTCTTTGAAAGGAAAGGTTCTGTGAAATCAATGTGATCTGAAAGCAATATTCATCCAGAATTTCAAAAATGATCTAGAATCCAGATCAAAAGAAACCTCTCACAATTAAAAATAATAATAAGAAGAATGCTTTTATTTGCCCCTCAGTTTAGGGGCTAAAATTTGCTGTTTATGCTGGCATTTCAAATAACTCAAGACTTATAAGTTGCAATTGATCAGCTAATACAGATGCAAAATTGATTCCGTGTTTATCAATCCAAAAATAATTTCTCTTTTAGAGAAAATCATTCCAAGGATAAATTCACACAAACTTAGTACATTAATAACAACGAGTCAAATCACAGAAAATTCAACTTTCCTTAAGCTTTCAGCTGACCTTAAACTTTCCAAAACGTTTGCAATCTCTAACACAGCACAGTCTTCTTTCACCATATGACTCAGTTTCCAAGCCAAGTTCTTACCAAAACGTTGCTTTGGTAATCAAAGCAGGTGGAAGTGGAGCTACGGACATAACACCATTCAGTGCTGTTCCAGGATTAAATGCTGCATCCCCTCATAGCCCAGCTGAGCCTTGATTTCTGACAAAAGGTTCTTGGTATTGGTACTCTTTGGTTAGATCTTATCTAGCATAAGGGTCTGTCCAGCAATGAGTAAAAATAACAAGAGATGTGAGCTGTTCTTGAACAAAAAGGACAAAAAGAAAACAAAATAAATTGTCCTGTACAAAGTACATCAAATCTTTTTTCTGCATACATTTCTAAACATGCGCCTCAGTCACCATGAGCCTTTTTTCACTGATTACTCACCAGAAGGTGCACTTAAATCATTCAGCTGAGCTTCAGTCATTCGTGACCGCAACTCTCCAAGGCCAGCGCCGTGCACAGCGCTGCTAGGCCATGAAACTGGAACATGTTACTGCTTTAGCAAAACTCAACCTGGCTCTTCAGTAAGGAAGCTGAAGTGTTATCTGCTTAGAGAGAGCCAGAGGGCTTGTCGACTCATCCTCAAAACAAGCTTTTATTGTGTTTTGTTGTATTGGAGTTTTGAGTTCTATGGATGCATATTCTTAGTTAATACAAAAACAGGTAAATAAAGCCACAGAAAATTCCAAGGAGAGGAAAATCACTCCAAGACTACATATTTTAAGGCATTTCAAAATATACAATTAAGAAGCTGATGTTTTATTCATCGCTTTAAGAAACAAAAGTTTAACACTTGGGCTTTAAAAATATAGCTACTTTAATAAGCAACATTTCAAGGGAAGAAATCAAAGAAAAGAAGTGTTCATCAAAATGTGGTAGTTCAGGAAGTTTCAGTGACTCCACAAATTAAGGCCAATAAAGTAGATTGCGTAAATAAATGATTGTTCATGGGTTTGGTTTTGTTTAAAAACAAACAACAACAACAAAAAAAACACCTACATACTTTGTAGAGTTTCTTTTTGCTCTGCATTTTCTCAACGTTGCCCACTGCTCCCAACACCCACACCTTCATTCTGCTCCCCTGACCCAGGAGCCGGACAGGTCCCAGCCTGCACACAGCTCTCCCAGCAGCAGAGGCCGACGAAAGCACCACTTCAAGAGGTCACTTGGCTGCACCTCCCTGCGCCTTCCAACCCCAAACGCAGCAGATGCCCCTCTCCCTAGCTCCTCCGTCAAAGAGGGAGGCCAGCCGCAGGCTGGGTGGGCTGCTGGTGGGCACCCTGATGCCAGGCTACGTTCTTGCCTTGTTTTCTACCCCCAGATAAGTAGCTTAATAAAACAGCTGCCTCTAAGCACCAAGTCTAAAAATGATCTCTATACACAAGACCGAGACGGCTTCTTCAGCCTGGATTGTGGGAATTGCCAGCCTAATGTCAGCTTTTGCATTTAGTTGGAAAATAAGTTAAATCTTTGCTTATAAAGTCACTGGGAATACAAGTTTTTAATCCCTTTACATTTTAAAATGCTTTTTCTTGAATCAGCCTGAGGATCCAAGTGTTCTGATTCACAGAAATTCTTAGGCTGCAAATCCATTTACTGAGGATAAGATTATACAGCACATGTATATCATTTTACATATGATACTTTCAGGAAATTTAAACTGACAAGGCTGCTTTAAAAAGCTTTCAGTTGGTGAGTGAGCCTTACGGAAGTATTTACTGGTTCTTCTTGAATTTAGATACATACCCCACATCATTGTGAAAATTGAAGAGACCTAGAAATTTGACTAACAATGGACCTAGTCCTTCTCTCAGTTATTTTGGTATAAAGCTACAGGAGTTCCTAGTTGTTACAAAGGTGATGCAAATATTTTTTGATCATATACTAGTGACACAAAAAAGAATTCATAGCAGAATGTACACAGCTTCACATAATAAAATCCCACGTTAGAATTGTATTTAGTCAAGTCACCATACTTATTTGCTTTTTAAAATAAACAAGCGTAAATAAAAAACTCAAACTTCTCTAAACAAAAATCTGTTTGTTCAGAGTTGGAAAGAGTGGAAACCTGTTAGCTGAGTTCAGGAATAGCAGTTTAATTCATGCGATTCATTCATCTACATCAGCGTTCAAATTCAAACCAAGAACACACTTTTGAGGTGAATCTTACCCTCCTTTTCTCACCACATACACCTTAGCTCCAGAGCAATCCTGCAACACAAACTGGGTTTCTTTTGGACAAACCTAAACCACAAAACACACTTCAACCACTGAAACAGCCATTCCTGAGCACGTTACATCTGGCATGGGTTTGCAGGCATACAGCCTTGGCTTCTAAAGGCAAGGCTAGCAAAGCTTGTCTTCAGAAACTTGTTGAAAGGCTCCTAGTGCTTTTGAGCTACAGTTCCGATTACTCTTCTTATTACACATAAGAAACTCTGCACATGCCAAATGATGGAAGAGGGATTCTTTAGGTTTAGGCGGTAACTGAGAAAACCGAAGGATGTTAGGCCAATGTCTTGTAATTAAGTACGTGGCTAAATTGCAAATAAAGATATTTAAGACAAAACATACTGACCTTCAGAAGTAGATTTAAGCCACTGAGTAGCCAATATATAATGGAGGGAAAAACACGTTGATAAGTAAGAACTCATAGGATGTAAACACATATTATTGATTGAATAGACCAGTATTTTCCCATATTCTTCAATTTATCCAGCTTTTTTTTTTTTTATATGCTACCCACAGCCATATGGATCTGTGCTATTTACCTGTAGGAGTCTGGATTTCCTCAGCACCAAACTGCAGCTTAGTCCGCATAAAAGATACATGCATTTCCTCTATATACTAGATAAGGCAACATCCCAAATGAGGTTAATAACATCTGCCTGCTTCAAAATCAGAAAGAGCCCCCTTTGGTAATGCATTTAATATGTTGGCACAAGTGACTGTTGGGATTTATGAATAAGTCATAAGGAAGCTCTGAATCACCACCTGCTATCCATTAGAACTTGGGGTGGCTACACACGTTAGGTCACAGGTTACCTTGCACAAATGCCTGCATAAAAAGAGCACAAGTTTTAAATAGCCCCTGGTGATGGATAAAAGCAGAACGCAGAGCCACGTCTCTTATGAATAAACTTGAATTGGGTCCTCTTCCACGCAGTGATCTTAAAAGTTTTTACATGACTTCTAAGTCTGCTGCTTCTGTATCTTAGAGTTTTGGAAAGATTTTTAGATGCTCAGCACTGATATGAACATCCTAAAGCATTGCAACAACTCAGCTGTCAGACACGATTCAACAGAGAACAAAAAGAAAGGGAAAAAAAAAAAAGAAATCAATCATGATGGTGAATTCAAAGAAATCTTCAGAGATCATTCAGAACTGAAATAAGAACAGTGGACTACAACACTCACAATCCTGAAAAGTCAGACTAATAAAGGATGGATGGCATAATTTAGCTCATCATCAAGAAGTCCCAGCTGTAGATCTGCAAAAGTTCCAAGCACCATTTTTTTTTCTCATTTTGAAAAGAGAGAACTTTGCCAAAAAAAAAAAAAAAAAGTTATTTATGACCAGTCAGTGAGTGTCAATTTTAAGATTCCAGAAAACCAGATAACCTCAACTGGAGAAACTGATAAATCTGATTTGTTGGAGTCAGGTACTAACTCAAGTCTCCAGATCAAAAAGAAGAATGAGCAGCTCGCAACACAGAGCAGTCTGTATCCCTGAAATGCTCACGAGTGTGAATACTTGATAGAAATGAAGGAAGAGCAGATTTTTCCTTCTCCCTTTTCTGTGAATTTGGCTGAACCAGTCAGTTCTCTGGTCTAAAAGATGTGAAATTACTTAATTTAAACACAAAATAGCCAGACAGAATAACTACCTCTGGAGTATGGTTAAAAGACAAATTTGGAAAAGATGTCAAATCAAGGATTTTACAAACAGTTGCCTAACAAAAGGTATGGCCCATTTGTAAAACTCCATGAAAAGAACAGACAATGCCTTAATATGCATTTGCTATAGTAACACCTATGTTTGAAGTATGCAACTGTCACAGATGAGTGAAACAATAGAAAGATTGGAGAAAGCTTACCATAAATCTATGCTGATTTTAGCAAAGGCTCACTGGCCATCTGTTAACTCCGGAATCCCGACCCTTGGTCTTTTTCCAGTCCCCATGAGTTAATGCTTCTGAAGCCTCCCATTTGCATTACAGGTTTCCCCAGTAACAAACACTGATGACTAAAGTATAAGATGATGGTCCATTTCTTCATGGTAAAGTCAGCAAGATGCAAACATCTGTACTGTCCCAATGGGAGAAGTCATGCAGAAGATGAAGTTTTGAGTCTGATTTGAAAGCAAATTTTACAGCTATTCCCACTAAATCCTGTACTGAATGCACTGAAACAGCAGATCGGTTGAGTTGGCTGTGTTGTTTGGTTTTGTTTGTTTGTTCATTTGTTTTTAGGGCACAAAATTAAATTCCCATTAGACAAAACAGAGACGCCAACAAGGCATCCTTTACCCACCACCACAACATGGCTGAAGTCATGTTTGGATCTGGCTTGCTATTAACAAAACTGCACTTGCATTTCCAACTACCACCACTTCCTTAGTAGATTTATTATTCAGGAAAGCAACTCAAAGGATGTAACAGACATGGAACCACACAATCACATTAAGTAACATAAAACAGTTCTTATGCTGGGCCCTAGCACTCCATAGACTATCTCGTTGTACAAACAGATGCTTCTGAAATGATGTCTCAGGGCAATGCTTTCACAGAAGCTTGAAAAACGTATTTCAGATGGAGATTTATACCATGAAAAAAGCCACTTAGGGAAAAAAAAAAAAAAAAAGTGGCTAGTTATAAAACAAGGCTACAAAGCTCTTCAGTTATGACCTGTTTGGGGCTGTTCTTACACTCAGAATATGTCACAGATCACAACTAGGCTGCAAGGTTTGCAGGAGCTGTTAATTCCAAGTTAAGGTGGCAATATTCAGTAAGACTAGTGTACATTCTCTAAATGTCACTGGAATTGTAAGTGGGGATTAATGCAAGGGAAAATAATGTCATATAATCAGGCAAATAGGCCCCCCAAATATCCAGAAAGAGAAGTCCCTCTGCTTATTAAAGGAAGCAGGTCAGCCTAGCTCTCTCATCTCAGAACAGACTTTCCTGCTAATATTTCATGAAACTGATCATAAAGGTTACTTTCTCAAGTCAGAGATTTGAAGATAATAAACTGAAGTTTTCAGATAGCCCTCTATTCAGAAAGATGTCAAGGCTCAGTTTCAATTTCCCAGTGGATGCTCAGCATTGCACTGACTTCCCAGTTCTCCATATTGCTCAGGTATTTTCCACTTTAAAACACATCTTAGGACTCATCATGGCATTGCTAGTAAGCCAGACCCACAAAAGCCATCATCCACAAAGCTGCACTGCTCTCATTGCCACACAGTGTATTCCATCTCACAAATGAGTTAAAAAAAAAAAAAAGTCTTTGTATCGGGCTTATCTGCTATTTCTGCCAATTTTTTCTTGTTAGATGTTTCCGTTCCCTTTAAAATTCCTGTAAGCCACTGATCTTAGTGTCACAGTTAATGAGCATGTAAAACTCATCAACAGCAAATTTCAAAAATGCTCCAAAGCTGATTTATTTTCTTCTTAGAATCTCTACCCATGCTTGTTTCTGTAGTAATAAGCTGTAAAATTTTGCTTTTGATATGAAATGGAGATTGAAATATAAACCAACAGAGACACATAAAGAAGTGATAAGTTAGTTTGTATTTCAGATATATACTGACATAAAATCTTCCATTTTCTTTGGATTACAGAGCAGACTGGCTTTTTTTATTACTATCATTATCTTAAATGATTTGTGAATAAACACGAAAGAACCTTACTTGAAAAACTGTATAATTTACTATCTAAGAGCAAAGTATGGGCAGATTAGTCAACTGTTTTTTCCACATATTTTGGGGAAGCTAATGTTAATGAAAATTGAGTTATTTGTAAACAGGATCGTTGGACTCAAATGCCTACACTTTAATACCTCTCCCTGTACAAACATTAGTGTTCCTCAGGCCAGGATTCAGAAAAAAATCATATAATTCATTATAAACCTCTCTTCCACAACAGAAATCCAGTAAAAATACTTATTTTGACAACATATCAACCAGATACACATCTATTACCTCTGATTTAGTGTAAGTACTTAACGATTGAGCCATTACTGGAGCATATAATGGCACCAAAGCTTTTCATATTGGGCAAATTGCATAATTACTTTTTAAGTACCAAGTGTAACTAATTAGCACTTTTTAAGCCAGCATGCATCATCCTTAATTCTTAGATATTTCCATTTAAATTTTCCATCAGTGACTACTTTTCATGTGTGTGGAAAAAGAATAGAGAAGATGAAAGAATGTTATATACGTGCATAATGTACCAGTAACAATTTGAGTATCCATATGGATATAATAGATTAAAAACAGAGCAGCTGTACATACTCACTAACACTCCAGCTGGTTAGTCAAATACACTGATTAAATTGTTACCTTTAATAACTAGATATGCACAAAAATCATTCAATTTCCCAAACTACTTTGCAAAATACAATCCTTGGGATCATAAACCTTTTATATATAGATATTATTTCTTTGCTAGTGACAGTTAGAACTTGCTCTCTCAGTGACAGCTAGTATTTGTTCACTTCATAGCATCCGATGAAGAATTTCATTTCATTGACCTAATTAATAATTAAGGTAACTGACTTAAACAGGGTAGCACCATGAATGTGTGTACTTCTGGTAGTATTCAGCATAAATAATTTTTCATTTTAATTAATTAAAATTCATGGAGCAATGGAACTGACTCTGATGCTACTTACCTTATCGCTAACAGGAAAAATTGCCTTGTGAGGCGGAAGTTCAAGCTAGAATTACAATACTGCCCGAATTCCAAGTGAGGCTAAAATCATCATATCTAAGGCAAGAACTCTAAGCAAGACTTTGAATTCCATCTTAAAAGGTAAACTGAGATGCTATGATTATAATCACAGAAATTAAAGATACCACAAAACAAAATGAATGTTTATCACGCAAAAGCTCAGGAAATAAGTATATGGAATTGGAGAATATCACAACTTAAGTAGTAACAAAATTCAAATAACTGATTGTCCTACCAGACCAGAGATAAGAATCTACACCAGAACACTGGGAAACAAAAGATCCAAGACATTAACTTGCAAGTTATGCAGTAGGCACTCTATTAAATATATTAAATTATACCATTTGTCATATTCTAGCAAGTATTGCACCTAAATTTAATGCAAAATGGGAAGGAATTTCCCAGAATTAATAGAAGCTATTACTCTAGCTTCTCATTATTCCATATTCATAGTTTAATCTAAAAATATGAATGTGAGGAGAAAGTAGAATAAAATGCAACATGAATTTATTAACATCACACACTTCATCTTCGATAAAACAACTTTAACAAAAATGACTACCATTATATCAAGACGCCAATAAGCTGTACAATTAGTTAAACCTGGAGACCAAATTAATACAAAAACCACAATGCAAGTAAGGAGATGGATAAAAATGGGATCAACAGATCAGCCATAAGCAAAAAACTCAGCCTGTATGGGGAATTACATAGGACCGTACAGGCAGTCAAAAACTGATCTTAAAAAGAGACTTACCAATAACAGCACAGGCATGCTAGTGAAATTTATTGATGACATGAACTTGTTCATACTGTTAGAAATAAATACATCCTATGCAAAGAACTAGGTGATACTGATTCTTGACTAACTGAGAGGAGATGAAATTTAGCAATAGTCAGTAAAATCACGTACTTGGAAGTGACGGGAATAGTTTCAACTAGCCCACTGGAGAAGAAAGAAGAGAATTAAAACAGCTGCAGAATGACTACATGCCACCAATGGTATACAGCCAGAAAAGAGAGAAATGATCCTACAACATGGGATTTCCAAAAGAGATCAGGCAGTTAATAATATTAAGGCACAGGAAACACACTGGGAAAGATTAAATTGGAACATGAGCAGAGAACACTATTTGAGTAACCAGAAGAAATAAGAGCCTGGTAAGAAGACACTTGTTTATCCTAGTGTAATGAAGTCCAAGGAAAAAATATGACATTCAGTGCATACGAAGAGGACAAAAGGAAAAGCAAATGGAGAGAGAGCAGCTCTTTTGGCTAAGAGACTATATGAACACAAAATGAGGCATGCATCAAGTAGATAGTAAGAACAAACTTAGACTAATGGTCTACATTCAGAAAGTCAAAGTGAGTTTCAAGAAGAACATCTGAACATGTTTATGGGTTATTTAGTTACCAAATGCTACCATTTCACTCCACAGAGTTTAAGTACGGCAGATGAAAAAGAGTTTACTGAAGTTTATTTTATTTAAATCATACATTCAAAGTCTATATCAAAGCAATATCTGCTCAAATCTCATTTTTTCTGCAGGGTTTGGTGGAGTTTTGTTTGTTCGTTTTTAAGTACATAACAACTAACAACGGGGAATTGTGTTTGCCACTTACAGGTATCAAAGTCTTCATTTTAGTTCAGTGACTAAAAAGCCAGAAATAAATATAATGCTCTCACACAGCTGTTAGGTCCCTGCAAACAACTGATGCCTTTGCCCCTAGAAGAGGGAACATGGAGCAGAGCAGAAATCCTGCCATGGGTGTGGGAGGAACGAAACAGAATGAACGCTCGGCACAGATGCCAACAGCCAGAAATGTCAGCCACCAGCCAGTAACACCAGGCTGGAATCTGGGGGGACAGAAAGAAGGGAGCAGCTTGTAACCTGAAATGGAACATCAATGATATTCAAGCCCACACAGTAACTTCAAACTCCTCATCTTGCTGTCCAGTCCTGAGGACAACAATTCATAACAGCTACCTCTTCTGCCTCCCAGCAACTCTCCAATTGCTCTCCGAACAGGACACGCTCGGCTGCACGAAGCTGGCTGTCACATCTGTCCCGACAGGTGAATCTACCTGCCCAACTCTCCTGAAACCTTGGGCAACCTGGGAACACAGCTCAAACGCAGTGGCAGTGATGTTATTTTCGAGTATGAGCACACAGGGAGATGAAGGTCATCCTCCTCCTCCCCGCTTACACTCCGCAGCACAGAGATTCCTGTGGTGGCCCTGCTAAGCAAAGGCGCTCACGTAGCTGCTGCCAGCCAAAGGGCCAGCGGCACTGCAACCTGCCTGCCAGGCTCCAGAAAATCCTGTTCTCAAGTATATTTATATGTGCACACAAAGATATGCAAAAGACACTCGCACATATATAGAAATCTAACAGTTGCAGAATTATTTTGCTTTTATATGCAAGCCTTCACCTTTAAAATCACACAAATCCCAGCTGCTCTACAGACAAGTCTTTTTAATTAATCCCAGTTTGCCCACCTTCTTAATTAATCCCAATTTACCAGAATGTTGAGAAGGCAGACAAGTCATTAGAAAGCTAAAGCACTTTAAAGGAAAAAAAAAAAAATAGATCAAAGACTTCAGAAACTAGGCATCATGGTAAAGTTTCATATTGAAATAAAAACTCACAAGTTGAAGCAAAAGCATCTGGCAATTCTAAATGCTTACATTTAAATAACAGATGACAACTATCAATTAACATATGAACAGGACTGAATAATTTTCATTTATCCCACAAACAATAAAATATTAATTGCTAGTTGTGACTCCTAATGTCAGGCCCAATAGCATGCTAGGAAAGCTGTACCACAATAGAGGTAATAAAGAAACCTCAACATTTATGTTCACTCAAAGTTGACATTTCTAATATTTAATTTTCATTCTCAATGTCGATCACGTTTTTTGGTAACTTATAACTCCCTGCTGCCCTGCTCCCTCCTGAGTATGTCTAAGCTACCTACTTATTCCCTGCTTTGACATAATAACTTTTCAGCAGTTTCAGACAACTGCAACACATTCATCTAGAAAAGAAAAAAAAAAAACAGAAATTGAACATAACAGAACCTTGATGATAACCAGAGAATTATCCATAAAAAAAAAAAACACAGAAATCCTCCTTTTTTCTTCTACTAACAAATATTTTGCTGAATAATTTGTCATTAACTTTATCTCAAACTTACTATGATAGTTCAGTCATTACTTAAAACATAATATTTTGATGAAATTACCATGCACTGCTGATGAAAAACCCCAAAAAAGTCTGTTCTAGAAGACCTCTATAAACTGTGTGCACCTAAATAGCAGAAGGAAAAGAAAAAGCTTTAAAATGCTGCACATTTTGGCATGGAAGTTGGTTTATACAAATTCCAGTTCATGCAACAGTAGATGAATATCTTCTATGCAGAAGATATGAGAGTTCCACAGAAAGTTCTAAAATTCTGGGCAATGAAGACAACTGGCACCCAAGTTTTCCTGAAGAGTATATAAAAAGCTTATTTTATTTATACATCTATTTATCTCTCTACCCATCTATCTATCTCACACATAGAAATATGCTATTTAGAGAGGCATAGCAACCAATAAATTTAGGAAAATGCTAAGATTGAATTTGATTATTTCTACAGCAATGTGTTGTTATCGAATGTAAGCGCCTCTGATTTATTTTTCAAGATGACCACCCGTCATATTTTCTTTAGTCTTAGTTGTTCCATAAAGCTTCACGAATATAATAGGCACTTGTAGCAAGAAAGACCAGAAAGTAACAAACTTTTGACAGCTTATGGAAAGTTGAAGGACATGGAACTTAAACTTATCCAAGAGAACTACAGCCCAGATAATATAATATTTTAACCTCAATGACATATTTCCTCTACCAACAGCAAAGGACATCAGAACCCACATGGAGGACAAATATGACAAGTTAAAGACCTAGAAATACCAACAGCTTCAGCAAGTTTTGCAGACTGTTTCCTTGCAAAATTACAATTGCATTAGAACTTGACCTGGAAATTTAATACACTTGATAGTACATTCAGTACATTCCCCACCGTTCTCCAGGAAAATCCGGCCTTCCTTGCCATGTTTCATAGTTGTCAGTGTGCATCCAAAGGAGCATGCTCCAGCATCACTCACAGAGAGGCACAAGACTTGCAGCTCCAAAAAGAAAATGACATATATTTTATTGTAAAGCCAGTAAGAAAATCGTTAAAGCACTCTTCATTAGAAATGAAATCATTATAAATGATGAGGGATGATCCCCAAGTACTTCTTTCAAAGATTTCCAAAATCAATTTGATTAACATTTTACTTTATTTCCTCCACAATTCCACACTACTCCAGGCCCCACCTTGAAAATTTCGATTATAATATATTACTAACCAGCAGTCTGTAGTAGTTTGTGTAGATCCCCAAACAAACAGGAAAAGCTATGTGGAAAGCTACTTGAAAATAAGAATTGTCTCAGGAGGGAAAAAAAAAAAAAAAAGAAAAAAAAAGAAAAAAACAAGAAGATATTTAGCATATATTCACAAGAAGAATTAATAGAAGAGAAATTAAAAAAAAAATTGCCTCAGTTTGAGGAAGCAACATAAATGGATATAGAATCAAGTATTCATATTTCATACCAGCCATAAAATAATAATAAGAAGAAAGATTTCAAATCTCCCTGCCTCCCAGCATATAACCCTGCACCAAATGATAATATTCATCTTCAGTGTTTTTCCTTCTGTGCTTTTTAGCATAAATTCTAAAGAATCCAAAATAATGGTCAGGTGCTGTGGTCTGCTTGTTGTTTTGTTTTTCAAGGGTAGGATTCTCATTTCTCTTCTGCATCTACACAGAGTAATGCTCCCAGAGAGCTCATCATAGCAACTGTTCTTATTTTCCTAAAGAAGCTACTGACAAGCATAAACTAAAAATATTTTAAGAGAGGATAGAGAATGCTAGTTGAACAGAAGATAGCATTTCCCTTTCTTCACATACATAAATCACAGACAGTGTTCCTTTGGACATCTCACATTCAAGAAAAATATTTGGAACCACAAACCGAAAAGCAAAGATTTTAATTACTAACTTCCTTTCTGTGCGCAACATCAATGTGATTAAATCACATCTAAGAGGACTGTTTATAAAATAAAGGTATTCTCAGCATGGGAAAACACCTTAATAGCTTGGTTCTAAAACTACCAGGAAGATAAATACAGACCTCAACAGTCCTTTAGATGAAAGGAAGATTTCACTGCCTTGCCTCTTATTTATATTATTTTAAAATCCTTCTAGAAAGGATTGACTGTATCCAGCCATGCAAACTTGAAAAGCATATTGCACAGAGTATCACAGACAGACTGTCAACGTCAGCCTTCCCTACTATTATCCTGACATTCTTTTATTGTGAAATTCACCTTTTCTTCATTTTGCTGTAGTATACCTATTGTGCTTGCTGCCTTTTATTTAATAACTCAATATTCTATAATGTAACAAAGTGATGCATTAGTATAAGAGTACACATTTTATGTACACAAAATAATTGTAGGACAGCACACATTTCAACACCTGCAAATGAAAGATGCATTGTTGTCATATACAAAATAAAAAATAATAAATTTTAAGAGTCTGAACCTCAATTCCATTACACGAGCTTCCTTAAATTTACCTTCAAATTAAGTGACAAATAAACCCCAAAGAGATTAATTACACCATCATATGAGTATAGCAACTGAGAATCAGGCCAGCAATCTAACTGCAAGTGCAATATGAACAGTCATATTATTCCTTGTTATATCACAGTTATTAAGCCATAAGCTGTGTTTAAATTGTAGTCCTACAGCTACACCCAGGAATGCCTTCTGATGGCGTATACCTTCATGAAAGTTGGTCAGACCCCAAAACCAAGAAACCTGTCCCATCCTGAATGATGCCCCAAATCCTATTTGTGGACACGTTCACATTTCACCTTTTTCCTACAACACTCCTATACTTCACATGGAGTGACCTCTTTAGAGAAAGTTTATCTCACATTCACCCGCCTGAAGCAAATACTTCAGTAAGTAGATGGCACCTTGGAACTGGGTTCATTAAACATGAAATTTCTAGAAAGCTGCTTTCTGAAGAAGTCTCTCTTCCCCAGCACGCCCCCCCCCCCAAAAAAAAAAAAGCTCACAACTCCAACATGTCTAATTAGATGAGAAAATATACAGTACTTCTGATATACAAACATCAAATGTATCCACGTGGATATGCAATATTACGTTTCCTACCTGAGTGTGTAACCTAGGTACACACATTTGCAACCTACACAAGTCCCTAAGTAAGGACTGAGTAAAATTCAACAGCCAAAAAAATAAAATAAACCTTCTGGTAGTCTAAAACCACAGTAATGTTCTCCCAAACTCCCATACCCGTTAAGAAAATCTAACCCTAAGGGTTCACAGCAGCGACCAGGCCAGAGTTAATGCAGCCTGTAACTCAAGTTACCATCGACATGTAGTATGGAAATGCCTCAAACAACATTACTGGCCTAATATTGTTGAGCATAGGCACAAACAAACTCATCATGCTCATACTTACTGACCACAGCATGCAATCTTTTCTCATACACAAACTTACTAGCCGCAGTTCCATGATTCACGTCAGAGCCATGGTTTGCAGGCTCCCAGGCATCTCCACCCAAATTTTTAAACAGAATTTTCCATTTCCATTTTCCACTTTCCTACAGAAGCAATGACAAGACCTTTAGGACAAGGAGGTTTTTGTAACTACAAGGCACATGTATCCTTCCAAGAGAAATGCAATAAGCAAAAAACAGACAACCAACAATGATGATCAGCTGTTCTTAAGAACAACCTCTCACAATCAGAAAATAAAGCCATCTGGTCATTGAAGCAACTGTACATCTCACTATTTATGTATACTTCATAAATACACAATATATTGAAGATGAACTTGCATAGCATGGTATCTTATAGATTGACAACCCCCCAAATACTTCTGGTCCATTGAAAACAAGCAAACAAAAATAATCTGAGAAATTAAAAGATTCAAATACATACTGAGAAAGTCCAGTGCAATTAAGAACAGGGAGGTGGAAAAAAAAGTTGCTTTTTCCTCATTAATTTGTACATTTTTTTAAAACATAGGATAGTCAAGAATTTTCTTCATAAAATAGCGTTCTTTTATTTAAAGAAGTATGCCTTCAAGTAGCACCAACCAGACTAAGTGATATGATACACTGATGTCTAAGCCTGCAACAGCCTAACTGTGAGAACAACAGAGAATATTTCTTTCACTCAAGATGTTGCACCGCCATGCTCATACTTGCCAAGCTTCGCGTATGTTAGATTTGTCATTCTCCCAGTCTTGAGCACAGTAATTTACCTCCATACCCAGTGAATTGCACAAAGACAAGAATGAAATGTGTAGATTGGAAAGTTACAACAGAAGTCAGAATATCACTCATTGCACCATGCTTCCTTCTTCATAGAAAAACAGACTAAATTTTAAATTGTATTTAAAGATAAGGAATATGATTAATTTGGCCCTGCATCTGCTTTGGTCTTCATTAGTAGATGGAAATTAAAACAGTTAAATTTATCAGGATGATAAAAAAAAATAAGGTGACTGTGAACAACAAATGATGTATGAGAGAACTGCATTAGACTCTCTACAAGAAGGAACCATCCTTAGGAGGCAAGAGTTTTAACTACAATTAAAAATAAATGTGTTTTTCTTTTTTTTCCTTTTTTTTTTAAAAAAAAAATCCTTACTGTGTGTGACCTTAAAATTATCAAAAACAGGGAAAAAAAAAAATCAGTAAAACACTGCAAGCCTCCATCATTCTGAAGCAATCTAATGTACACCGGTTCTGCTTTCAAAGCCCAAGTGCTACTTTACAATGCAGCCAATCAACACCAGAAAGCCTCAGTCTAACTTCAAAGGAATATTCTGCTTCCTTTCAGCTGCCCATCACGGCAGAGATTTTATGTTCCTGAACAGACTTCTGAACATGTACGAACCCCAAAAGCAGTAAGTGCACCTTAATGATGCAGATAAAACTGAAAATAAACTCAGCAGTTATCCTGGTAATGAACGGCTTTGCGAACTGTTACATTAAGACATTAAACTGTGGCTTGCTTGTCCCTCCACACACACAGACACAAAAAAATAATTTAAAAGAAAAAAAATAGAGGACAGACCAACCAGAAATTCAGCCCAGATTTGATATCCTGGTTCATCTGACTGGAGAACACCTTTCAAGGTCAATTCTCTCACTTATTTTCACCAACCTCTAGGCCACACCAGCATTTATCCTGGCACCAACAGAGGCCCGGGCCCAGGCACTGAAAGGCATCGGGTATCCTTTTGGAACAGTCAGTCAAAAAATACTGTTAACAAAACTTCTTGGCTGTGGATCTATACCTGAATGAGAAGCTTCACATCATCTCCTACATCTGACAATGTTCAACAGTAAAGGCCTCCAAGAAAACAAAGCACTCCACGTTGCGTACCTGCAGCAAAGTACTGTGCTATTAGAAAACAATTCACTTTTCCTAGAATGAGGACTGGGAAACGATTACAAAAAAAAAAACTTGTATAAACTCCCAAGCTTTCATTTCAGTTCTGTCACTTGTTCATCAGGTAACCTCATACAATTACACAACCTGAGGTTTCCCATGTGTCAAACAGCTGGAAAAAAAAAAAATGTCTTTTCCTCAAGGCCCTTCTGGTGACCAGCTACTTAGTGCTTCATTCAAGATGCAAAGAAAAACAGAGATGTGTTGGGGCTAAGTACTTCCTTGAATGCACGTAGGGCTTGAGTTCCCCACCCCACTCCCTGAAAAATACACTACTATAAGCAATTCGGAAATGAAGCTCTAGAAAAACTGTATCATACTAGCTCACAGATCATTCCTGCAGAGCGCTACACGATTGAAAATACCAATAAAAACAAAGTTCTAAATATAGATGTTCTAGATTTAATACTTGTATCAGCATAAGGTTTTAGAAAACATCTGCAAAAACATTTCTAACACAGCTGTCTTAATATTACATCTGCGCACACAAGCGCAAATTTATTTTTTCAAAACCAGCAGTCTGTTCCTATATTTTCATTTTTCAGGAGCACCTTCCAGCTCCTGTCCAGTGTCTTAAGTTACCCTCTGGATGAGCCTCAGTTGACTTTGGAAGCCAACACAACAGATTTACTGATACGAGAGAACTACAGAAGCATGCAGCTTAATTCACTTAGAGCAACTCTGACTCTTCCTATGAAATCGAGTTCATTCCCCTCTTTCCCTACACTGCTTTGGTATATCTTGCATATACCGTATGTACATTTGATTATCAAGTATATTCTCCAAGCTGTGCTTGCAAATAAACATAAATCATTAATGGGAGTTACTCTTCATTTCCTTAGACTTTCTTCTTTTCTCCCTCTCTGAGAAGTACATTCTCTCACATACACTGTATAGACTCAGGAAAGAACAATTAAACATGTAATTTACCCTACAGTTGAATTATTCAGCATTTCAGTTTTTGTAGTAGAGCTGGAATTATCAAATCTTCCTTCATATAAAAAGTCAGAGTGTATCAAAGTTCTCCCAGGTTTTGAAAGAAGAGATACGTAGCAAGAAAATGAAGCTGAATGAGTTTAACTCACCACTGCTATCCATTACAAGCAGGAGCATACTTTCAACTACCACATGGCTAGCAGGATATTTTTTCTGGTTAATTTCTCCCTCTCACCGAGTGAGTTAAAAACAACATCGATGATGCATGTTTGTCTTCTTGTTCCACGGTACCTTCGTTTTACTTACACCTTGAATAGAAAGTTTCCCTGAAGCTCACTAGAGTAATCCAAAATTTTACAAGCCCCAGCTCTCCTGCCAGGCTTTTGACCAAGATCGCTGCTGCTCACATTTCACTGCAGCACCTGGTCCCTTTGTGATACTTCTGATTGTTCTTCAGTCCAGTCTCCTGCATCCCAGGAGTTCCATGACAACGTTATCCACTTCATCACTGAAGGCAAATTATTAGCCTTCAAAGTAAAAGGGAGCAAGCTGAAAATTCAACAACGCGAGAACAAACGTCTATACATAAAAGTACGTCTGCAATAAAAATCTACATTTAATTAAAGACTGTGGATCCAGACTCGCAATCCTGGAATAGCGTAATGCAAACATCCTGCAAACTGGAAATGCATGGTTCTTTGATGCGGATACAGGAATTTAACGTCTAATAGATGTCATTTTATGCATACAAGCCGAGCAGTAACTTCAAAATAGCTGTTAAGTAGTACTGCATATGATTGTATTTCACAATATTTTGCTATTAGCTTTTAATTCGAGGTTGGGAGTTAAGGCTTTTGGGCTGTTACCAACTTCAGTAAAATAATTCCAGTGATTCAGACAAGGTACAAACTGTTTTTCCAAGGATTGTCTTGAATAAGAAAAGACTTTACTCTTTAAGTATTCTGCAACAACACATGCTGCTTCCAAGTTAGGTTTAGGTCCATCTGACCTAATGAGAATGCTATTTTACACATATTTCAGATACGCAGCACCACTTGGACAGCAGCACTCCATGCCATAGTACATATCACACTCTAGGAAGAAATGCATTCTCAATTCTCTCAAGTAGTACCTAGCTCATTAGGTGGCCCCATCATTGCAGTCATGGATCGCCTCATGTATTTAATCTTACAGGGAGCGTTATTTCCTTTTTATAGATGAGACAATGAAGCACAGAAATTACGGACTAAATCCCTAGGAAAATTTCAACGCTGAGTGTCATTTTAGGTGTCTGCATCCAAGCCTTAAGTAATTCAGTACTTGTTCAGTTGCCAGGTAATCCTAGAATACCCTGGCTTCACAATTCCCTACCCAAATCATGATTTTCTGGCACATGCTGCTTAAAATTTGGAAATACTCTACAGTCAGCTTGCTTATAAACATTATTAAGGTCATCAAACTAGATATTTTGCCATCACACAAGGGTAGCAGCAGGTTACCATCCATAGCTACACAAACTAAAACACCAGTTTGAACTGATCCTGGAATCCACTTCTTCCAGACGGGTGACACAAGCTCTACGTTCTGGGAGAGATTTTATAACACATTTACCTTCTGCAAAATGCTGTTGCTTTAACAAATAGATTAAGATGTTTACCCTAGAATATTCTAAAATGCTAGTGGCTAAATTACTTTCCAGAGGTTCTAAAAGCTTGAGGTTTTTCTGCCTGCAGGAATCTTGGGAGCCAAAGGTGGTTCTCACAACTGGTGAAGGGACGCGGAGCTACAGCCAACGCTGGGCTCAGGTCTGATGCCTCTTGTGGCACCACAACCACCCAGGGCTCCGACATCAGCACAGCCCTGATGTTCCCTCAGCAGGCTTTTAATAATATATAGGGCAGCTGAAAGCGCTAGGTGGAAAATTCCCACAGCTCACCCTCCTCACATGAAAAGGTGCACTCAGGTAACAGCTCACTGCTGTCCCTTTACGACTGGTAGCTGCTACAGCTCACTGGAGTGCCCAGGCTTTCAGCTATCACCATGTTTCGCTCCTCCTTACGTAAACTTCACAGCATGCTTTCCAAGACCAGACTGTGCAGCTCCTTAGAATCTCCACGGACACTGGCAGAGAGATGTTCTTCAATACTGCATGAGTTTTCCAATGCATTTTTTTCTATTGTCTACAGAGCAGTGTTTTAAACAAAACTTTTTTCACCCGCACTTCAGTTCATGCATGGAAGAATATCCCAAGGTATTCCTGTAGCATCTCATTACCTCTTCTGCCCACATTTTGATACACAGAAATTAATTTCTAGTGCAGTGTGACAGACTGGCATCTCACAAACTACTCATACTCTTTTTAAAAAAGATGATATGAACTGCAGTAATGTGCCATCCAAAACTATATCCATTGTGTCTTTTTGGTCGGAGGAAGTAAGAGGTGCACAGCATGAGACTATGCATTTGCCAAATGAAATTAAAAATATTAAATGCTATAACTTGTACAGGTATTTACATAGTATTTGCAGACAACCTTTGTGTCCGTGCAATGCAGCTGAGCTTTTCACACATCCCTAGCAATGGCAAGCAGGCTCTGGGGCTGGTAGGATCATCAGCCCCTTTCCCACCATCACTGGGCCAAGCACTGAACTGCTCAGCCTGCAGACGAACCAGGCTCCAGCATCCACAAGCCCCTTGGTATCTTGGTAAATCCAAATCTGTGGACGGTCGCAGGCTTGCACACAGGGATGGACTTGGCACATCGGCAGTTTCCTATTGCTTAGGGGAGGAGCGGTGTTTTTAAGAGACCGTAGCTCCATCCCCAGCACAACACACACGTGCAGCCCCACAGTCAAGCATCACACAGAATAGGTAGGGTGGGTTTCCTGGATTTAGGGGGATTATGCATTTGGGTTTGCTGGTTATAGAAAATGGTGAGGAATATCAAGCAGTGGAAGAGTTTTGAGAGGTCTGTAATGGGCTTTCAATCACTGGAAGTGTTTTCAGACATAATCAGATGCTTTTCTAAAGCATATGTTCTGCTCAAACAGGAACTAAGTCAGAGTTACTCTACAGCCTACATAAAGCAAGCTGCCAGAGCAGGTAATCAGAGCGCTTGTTTCTGGTGTTGTCTGTGAAAACCCACAGAAAACATTAAAATATATGAAGTACAACAAAAAACACACCCTAATAGAAAACTTTTTTTTTCCTCCAGAAGGATATTTCCTTCAAAAAAAACACCTCTCAGTGCAGATGGTTTAGCTTCTAAGAGAAGTTCAGTACACTTGTATGGCGTATGCTTCCACTTTCTAAAACATGATTTGAATAAAAATGCATTCCTTACAAATTCAAAATCTCCTTATCACATGAACTATCAACGTATTTAAAAATTTTAATACATGCAGAGAATAATTGACATTGGAAGAAATATTTGGCAGAGCATCATGACTAAAATAAAAATTTAAACAAAACAGCGACCATATTTTACAAAGATAAAATCATAATATTCCCAATAGTTTAATTACATAGACATTCACACGTTGGCTTATAAAAAGGCATTTCAAAGGTATTAATTCGTACACACAACTCACTGATTTCAGTAAGACTAATTATGCGCATGTCTCGAATTAGATACAGGTCATGCTAACGACCAAGGCAGTTTTGCAACTGATAGGCTGACTCAGGATTTCACCACATATAATAGAAGTTGTGCCAGTTTAATGGGGACACTGTCCAATATAAAATTAAGGCAAAAGAAATCTGTACCATTTCTAAAAGGGACAGTTTCCTTTTCCCATCGTGCTGCCTCCCTTGGGCAGTGGGGAGAGGTGTTCCTGCTGGTACTTTTCAACTCTCAGCAGGAAGACTGATGCTTACAAAAGAAGCAGAAAGATTCAGCCAAGGAGAAGCGGGAAGGATGAAGGATGAAGCTGCAGCTAAATGTAAAATTTTTAATACAGTTCATTTCTTAAACAACTTTATTATTTCCGCTTACAATCTGCAATTTAAGGACACTGCTTGTACAAGTTCTGCAGACAGCAGAATTCAGACTTTTAGATTAAAACAAGGGCTTCACCTGGAATAAGAAAATTTGACACCCTTTTCACATTCAAGTTGTGAAGGTTCTTGTACATGGAAATTGTTTTGTCTTTGAAGAAACTGGAATCTTGTATAGGAGCTCTAGAAATTAAGGAGAATATGCAGGAGGTAATTTAGAAGTGCAGTAAGAACCTTGCCTCCGGAGGTTCACTAATCGAATCCATCAATATGCTCGGTCTTCCTTCGTAACAACTAGATACCTAGGACTGGGCAAAGAAGATTAAAGGGGATGTTCTCAATGGTGCTCACCTACCTGGCACAGTCTGCATCATTACATATGACAACAGATACTTGTGCATTATCAAATGAACAAAGACAGTCTTGGCCTTCTGTTCCAGTGCCAATCACCATGAAAACTGTAACTGACCAACAAGTTCAAAGGTAGGGGCAGATGCACTGAATAGTATTAAAAGCTTCATTTCTTTTGTAAGTCAATATAAATAAATAAAACTATCAGAATAAACATTCTTTTGAGCAAAGAAGAAATGTACATAAGGTCATAGAATGCACTTACAGGTAAGCAGAATTGAATCTAATTAAATCAGATTTATGGAACAAAACACCTCTACATTAAGTTCACACTGTCAATAGGAACAGGACACAGGATGCTGGCCTTCAGCTGCACATCACCCCAGAGACCGCACACTTTATAGCAGTGAACATACACACTCTTTTGTACAGCCACCCGAACAGGAGAGAAAAACTCAGTGTCATACATATGAAGTTTAGTGAAGGCTGAAATTAGAAAATTACATCAACAAGTACAGTGGTTCTCCTATCTTCTAACAACCACCAGGATCAGTACTGAACCTGGAACTTCAACAGCATGGCTTCAGTCATGATGAGCCTTGCTCATACATCTGTCCACATCCTGTGGCAATAAGCTCTACAGTTTCATTATGGATTGTAGGAAGAAAGAAGAGCTTCCATTGTTAATTTAAGTTTACCACCTAGGTCTGGCATTGTGAAAAGTAAATAAATAAATAAATAAAAATAACAAACTGAAAATATTCCATTTTGCTTCCTCCTGTGATTTTACATACGTAATTGCAAAGTATCTCTAGTAAGGAGAAAACCCATTTTTTTTCCATGGCTTTAAAAGCTCCTGAAATACAATTGCAAATACAGACTGCCCAGAACAGCATTACAAAGGCAGAATACTGTTCTGTTTCCATCCTACATCTACTCCTGAAACAACTGTTTGCCTTCTAGTGATACTGTCTCACTCCAACACAAAAAAAAAAATAAAATAAAAAAAGAGAGAGTATTAAAAATGTGAAACAAACACAACAAAACACACACAAGAAACAGTTCAAAGAGCTTTTCTAATATTGCAGCATCAGAGAAAAGTGTTGTGGTCTTATCCACAATGAACAGGCATCCCCAGTGAACAAACACAGCAAAAACAAACCCCTGACTACCTGGTTTTCCAACAAAAGAATTCCCATGAAACCTCACAGCCAGAACTGCACTCTCAGCCACTCCAGAGCCCACCGAGTAAGAGAAAAGCCTAGGAATACATTAGGAAGTGCAAAGTTGTATTATCCTTATTGCCCAATGCCCATAGATACAATGCTGTGTTAACCCAGCTTCCTCCTTCCCAATTGCTGTCTCCTTTGGCAAAACATGCACTGAACTACAAGAAAGTCATTTTAAGGGATCAGTAGGAAAAGAGAGAAAGAAAGGAGCACTGCTCCTAACACAGACCCTGCAACATCTCAAGAAAGGGATTAACAGGAAGAACTTTCTACCTCTGCATGGAAGCACAAGGGACAAACTGGCCAATAACTGGCAAGGCAGTATGGTACATAGTTAAAAAATGCACTTTTATTTCTTTGGGAAAATAACAAAAAAATATATATACACAAAAGATCAGGGTTATTTTTCCCCAAAACTGATGATCTTCTACTCCTCCTGCTGTTAAGATGCAGTTTGGCACAATGTTGTTCTTTAACCAGCCATTTACTGTTCTCTGAGCAGAAGAAACTGTTGCATTACCCTGCTGCCAGACTTTTGCCTACGACAATGTCACCACATGCCCATGAGGCAGTGCAGAGGAAGCATGCAGGAACATCAAAGCCCTGCTAATTACAGGAGGCAACTAGGAACATGCTCAGATTTTTCACTAATTTATGACCAGGGCTCAACATGCAAAGGTCATCTTCTTACTTTTGTTAAGATAAATCACTTGAGCTCAGCCTAGTCCTTACATACCTTCCCGTACCTGTAGCAAAAGCCTATCCCTCAGCAAAAGATAATCAAGGCCAAGTTTTCAGCAAACGTTTCAGCTGCAGATACAGCTTACTAGAAGAGAGGGAGCTGTCTGTACAATAGAAGTATTTTTCTTACCATCCCTCCAAGTAGCAGCTGCAGTCATTTAGTTTCTCCCAATTTCACTGTAGCAAGGTCAGAAAGCCATGTGCTGCACATAAAATTATAACTTAATAAAACTTAATTAGATAGGCTAGAGCTTATTTGGTCTGAAATGGTATGGAACACTTGAACGTGTAGCTGCTAGACACCAATTCCTACCTCATCAGAGGGCTTCCTGACCTGGCTTCAGGCCCAAACTCTCCATTTTCTCTCAGCTATTCTCCAGGTCACTCTGGCCATAACGCACCTGGGCTGCCTGCTAATCAATAGCACTTGAGACTCCTGGAACCGAGGCACAGCTGAGTTTCTGGGGTTTTGCCACATCTACGTGTGACGTTCAACAAGTCTGAGAAACAGTCTTCAAACAAAGCAGGGCGAGACTAAAGCCTTAGTACATCACCACTGCCCACTAGCAAAGCAGAATCTCTCACTCAGGCATCCAAAAAAATTGGACCTCGCTCAGGAAGGTGGTGGAGGGAAAACAGCAACAGAAAGATCAGAAAGTGACTATGATCTAAAGTCTGGATTGACTGCAATATGGAAAGCCATTAGCATCTGCAACATCAGAGCTGCAGCTGCCAAGTATTACAGAGCATGGTAATTCTGTTCTGGTGGATCTGACAACTGCTGGCAATTTCATTTCAGAAGAAAGCAGCTACCAAACATTGGCTTGGGATTAACATACTTGGGTCTTTTGTTTGTTTGTTCGCTTTAGGGTTTGTTTATTTGTTTTAATTAAATGGGCACAATACTGGAAATGTTTATACAGTGGAACTGTTAGCAACCTACCTGCAGGTTTGGGGTTTTGTTGTGTTTTTTTTTTTTGGTGGTGGTGGTGTTTTTTTCATGCATGAACCTAGCAGTCACTTCCAATATTCCTTAGAACATGATCAGATCCAAAGAGAGAAGTGTTTTCCAATCCAGGCCTTGAAGTGCCATTTATTTATTTATACTTTATTTATATATTTATAATTCAAAGAATTATACCATATACCATACGTACACCATAAGTATATGTATATATATATATATTATATATACTATATATTATACCATATACCATATGTATACCGTAAGTATACCATAGAAAGGATTTTTGCTTTCATAATGATGTAGGAAAAATTCAAGTAATATTACGACTACAGTATTTGGGGACAGCCATGTTTAGTCACAAGAACTTCTAAAGAATATTACTGCTTTTAAAAAAATGTAAATGCAGTACAGTGAAAATGACCAGGTGAAAACAAAACTCAACGTTGTGTTTTTATGCTTGTGTTTTTCTTAACATCTTGAAAACAGAGCTGTTTGAGGCTCCTTGCTATAAAAACAGACCCTGCTCCCCTTTGGCTTTCTTGTCTTTCGCCTGTCTCCAGTAAGCAAGCAAACAGAATTCCTTTCTCTTGCTTTTTATATTTAAATTTCCCTTTTAATTTTGGTACAAAAAAAAATAATGTCAGAACACAAGGAAAAAAGTGTTTTAAACAAAAGGAAATAAGGCAGCATTGCATTCAGACAGCCCTTTTGACCAGAGAGTAACTGACCACCAAGCAGAGACGATGCCCAGCCCCTCCTGAGGTGTGAATGCAACACAGTGAGAACACCACCACTAGTCTGATTATATCTACAACAAGTTATCACAAACTTCACAATATAAGGAATAAATGCAAGAGTTGATACATAAAAGTAACAAAATAGTGCTGGAAAGTCTTTTCACTCATTTTTCCTCCATCCACCCTTCTTTCATCCATTTGCAAAGTATTCTACTTAGTAGCTCTACAGAGGAAATGCAAGGTTACTGTAGTATTGTCAATTACTTTTGACACCTGCTTACTAAGATTGATCAATTATTTCTGATGTCTCTCTACTATGCTGTTATTTCTCAGTCTAGAAAAGAAATAAAAGGAAAAGCAAAAATGCTACATATCTGTCACAAAAGAATTAATGGTCCCAAGCTGCCCCTAGGTAGAGTATTTCTCTTATGGTAATGTTCCTCATGTTTGCTAATGCAAGTCACTCATTCCCAGAAGAGGAAAAATAACCACATTTGATTTATATGAAGAAGAATAAAGACCCACTTATTTTGCTATGTTTAAGCTTGCCCTTAAAAATTTTTTTTCCTCAATTGATCTAGTGTCAGAAAACAGGCTTTACTCTGTCCAGTTTAGGTCACTAAAAATTCATCTTTAATTTTGCGTAATATAGGCACACCCAGGAACTTCAAACTGCTGAAAGTATGAAATAATATAAATATTTAGAATACACAATGTTCTATTAACATTGGTATGCATCATACCTACAATACATAATGCTTAACGTAGCTATAATAGCCAAACCTACTTTTCAATCTTTCTATTATTCTGAAGCACTCTTCATAATAATTCTTCCTGCAAGAAGCAACTGCTCCGAGGTGATGCACATCCTACATGATTGGTGAAGTAAGAGTCCTACAGCTGCAAAAATCCAGCCATGGCTACTTGAGCATAAAGCAGATACGCACCCTTCACAGACAAAGGGAAACAATATACGAAAGTTCCATGATAATAAGTTAGGCTACCAATAACTACAGTAGTCAGAAAGCTTTCCAATTGTCTGGCCATAAGGCAGACTAACATTCATTTTCCAACTCTTCCGTAAACACGGAGACTTGGCTCATCAACCATTCGACACCCTTCTGAATTTTCAAGATTCAAAACACAGCCACTCTGAGTTGCTGCTGGCATCGCGGCAAACATTAACATATTTCATACCATCCCCAGCTCACAGGGCTTGGAAAGCATTAGAACTCAGAATGCTTATTTTTCATGGCAGAGTATATTTTGCTTATAAGATTAAAGATGAGCTATCAAAGATACTGGTATTGAAAGTGTCCTCAGCAAAAAACAGGCTTCCAATGTGACAGCAAAAGCTCTCTTCTCTGACAAAAACCTGAATGCAAGCATCACTGGCATTTCTAAAAATAATCATGAAAGAATACAGAACAGTTGAGAAATCTATTCTGATTTCTCCAAAACTCCTAAAGGCACACCAATTAACCCTGCATTAGCTGAGCGCAGAAGAGGTGCCCCTTCAACACTCCGGCAGAACTTCCTCTAGGTGGGGATGGATTATTAACTTTCCACCAGAAGTGAGCTAAGAAAATGCAACCACCATGCCTCCTCCGCTCGTTAAGTTCACTCAAAAATACAAACAATGTAAAGAAACATAAACGTTTTAACAAGTAACCAAGGATATACCTTTAATGGCTTGCTAAAGGCTCCAGGAACCATTCGGAACATACACTAACAAAAAGCTTTGAAATTTAAGAGATGAAAATTTGCTTCAGCCCTTGCAGTGTTAGGGTCTGTTGTGCTTGGTGTCGAGATAAAGGCTACCAGTAATCTCTTTACAGCGTGGAAATGCTCTGCTAGCCTGCCTGCTGCTGCCCAGCACACACAAAGAAGAATCACCTGGGCCTCCCTCCCCACGCAATCCCCACGGCATTCGCCCGCTGTGCCAGGGCACATGCCAGCCCGTGCCATCAATACTTGCAGGTAGCTGATGACCAACTTTAAAAGATTATCGCCAAGTTCATATGCAGATAGGATATATATAATTGTCTTCTATTTCCTTTATGACTCAGTTACAGTCTCCCTGACGGAGAAACCCACCAAATAGTATCAGTGAACTGCTTCTCTCTGCAGCATGTGCGTTGTTTCAGCTAACATGTCTGCATGCCAGCTACTCCTCAACTTCCCAAGCTAACATGATACTTGATTTACCTTGCCTTTATTTAGCAATGAGTGATTAAATACACAGATTAAACACTTAAAAGACACGGGAGTTATATAGCTTGATTTTAGTCCTCAGAAACACGTTTTAAAATAGGCAACTGTAACCTGTTAAAGTACTTTTCAAAGACAGAATTTGAATTCTGTAAGATACAGCCTCACCAATATACTGTTTTAGCTAAATATTAGGACAGTTTCCAGCTGTAGACGTCAATATACTTAATAAACGGAGTTTCCTGCTTTTCCTGCTTTTAAGTGGTGTTTTGCAAGGGAATGAAATGAGATGTCCTGTCCAAGGTTATATAGCGAAATAACAGCGAACTGTTAGCTGCAACAGCATTTTTCACTGCCAGTCTTTACCCTGATACCAAAGGGGGCGGGGGGAAGTGACAACCCTATAAATTAAGTCTTCTCTTCAACTACATAGGGAAAAGCAAGTGTCAGGGTATGGTTTTGTCTCGCTGATCAATGACTCGGTATCACATCCACTTTTAAGAATGAGAGGGTAGCTCCAGCATCACTAACCACTCACTCCTTGGCAAAGATGTTTTACATTCATACCATCACCTCTCCTGCAAACCTCATCACTTGTGATGTACATTTCAGTAACAGTTACATTTATGTCACCCTGAATGTGCCCAAACTTAGGTAAAACACGTGCGAGAAAAGGGAACAAGACTAAAATGAGCAAACGACTGTCACTTTCCAGAAGGATAAAAGTCATTCACATCCACCAGTAATTTTTGCTCGCTGGGCAGCCTCATGAAGTACCCATGTCATTTCCATGACACTTCCAGAAGGGACAGCAGCGACACAGCTCCAGGCCGATTTCTCCTCGTGTCGGTTCCCCCGGCACAGAGCAGCCTATTTCCAGCCGCACACCGCCGGGTACAGTTTTCCACCCGAGGACTGCGTCCTGTATCCTTCGAGGGCGGGAGCGTGAGGTGGAGGGGCCTATTTCATCCCTAACTTCTGTCACACGCTTCCACCGGGCAGAAACAAAATCAGAGCAGACACACGAGGGGTGGGAATAACAACGGGAAAACACAGGCAGGTGAAAACAGCAAGAAAAGAGCTAGCGCTGGTCTTGAGAGGAGGGAAAGAGACCGGTAATACGCAGAGACTTACTTGAACCTGCCCTGGCAGTGTTGGCACTGGTCTCCCACCCAGCCCTGGTCGCAGACGCAGGTGGAGTTGACACAATGACCCGAGAAGCAGGAGATCTTGTCGCAGGACTTGGACTGGGACACCTGGGCGTAGAGGGCCAGGTACAAGAAGGCGTAGAAGAGCAGCCAGCTGTTCACATCCAGGAGCGAGGTGAAGCAGCAGCAGCAGGCGGAGGGGAAAGGGCTCCCGGCTCCGGGGGGCGCGGGGGCAGCCCCCGCTCTCCTCAGGGCGCCGCCCGGCTCCATCCTCGCCGCGGGGGCCATGGACCGAGGCGCGGAGGACTGGCAGCAGGGGCAGCGCCGCGTCAGGAGCTTCCCCTGAGGAAGAAACGATCCGGGCAGGGAGATTCAAACCCCCCGCTTCCTCCTGGCCTTCCTCTCCTCCCTCCTCCCGACCCCGGCGCCGTCTCCTCCGGCCCCTTCTGCGCTGTCTCCTCACTCCCGCGGGGAAGCCCGGCAGCCCTCAGCCATCCGCCCCTTCTCCTCTTCGTCCTCCTCACGGCTCATCGCTGCCGTCTTCTTCCATGGAGGAGGAGAGCTGCCTCTTGACCTTGGGCTTTCTCCTCGCCAGACGCGTCTCCCCCCTCTCTCCCACAGACACACACACACACCACCCTCCACCATATAGCCTCGGCCTCCCCCTTCTCCTTTGTAGCCCCGCCGCCCGCGGCACACACGCAGGCAGCGGCGAGGAGGAGCGCGGGGAGGCGGGGGCCGCCGCCGTCCTCCCGCCACTCAGCGAGGGCGGCCGGGCCCCGGGGCCGCTACGGCAGCCCCGCACCGGGGGGAGGCGGCTGGGGAAGGATCAGGGGGCTCTGAGACGCCCCCCCTCTCCGTTGTTACCCCCGCGGGGATGAAAGGCGGGAGGCTGTGAGGGGATGAGGAGAGTTAGCGGCCCCGCCGCGTCCCGGCTGACAGCTTCCAAGCAGCCATTTTTAAAGGCTAATTGTAATCTCCGCTCGGAGCCGCAAGCTCGGGCTAAACCCCCCGCTTCTCGGGCTGCTCGGAGCTGGACCCCGCTGACGAGCCCTCAGAGGCGGCGGGAGGGGGCTCTGGGGGGTCTGGCGGTGGTGGTTTGAGGGGGACGGCGACCACCGCCGGCTCAGCGCGGAGCCGGGGCAGCGGCACCCCGACAGCTCCAGCCACAGCCACCTGCGCCTGAAACCTCGGAACCCTCTCCCACACACGCTGAAAAAAAGACAAACCGGGGGGGGTTGTGTGAAATGGCACAGCCACGGCTTGCCTCCCTCACTCCCCCCCTTTCATCTGCGCTCCCCCTCACAAAGGCGGCAGCCGCCGGGACCTCGGAGGCCCCCGGCCCCCTTCCAGCTTTGCTCCCGTTTGGGTTTTGTGGTGGGACCGTGGGTCCCTTAGGAAGGGGAGCCCCCAGATCGGGGCTTCTCCCCACTGCCACCTGACCCCCCCCGGCCGGCACAGAGCCCCGGGGGCACGCCCCGGCCCCTTGCCTCGGTACTGGCCCCCAGCCCTGCAAAGTTCACGGGCAGTTTTCTTCAAAATCATCACGGTCAGCGCTAGGAGAGATGTCACGGCTTGTTCAGGAGTCCTTGCCTTCCTACAAGTCACTCCATCTTCTCATTCCACAGTTCAAGAGGTTGCCTTCCACTTACAGCGCATGACCAGGAACAAAAGTTCCCACCTTTATAACCAGAGCAGCACAGAAGTAATAATCGCAATAAAGTTGCCCTTTTTTTCCAGCAAGATGTGCCTTACATAGCTCGTTTTTTTCAACTCTGCTATAACATGTTTCTATAATCAGAAAACAATAATGAGCCTCGCTGTCTAGCAATAAAGAAGACATTAGCAATCAAAACCTCTGAAACTTTCTCATAACACTGAAATTGAGAATTTATGACGTTATGTCTCTATTCCAAGAAGATAATGGAAAGGTATTTAATTTCATCTCCTGCTACTGTTTCAAAACTGGCAGGTCTGAAGTGACCTGTGTTGGACCTGTCTCCAGATCAACCCTTCCCCAGTTTCTGCAGCTCTCACCCTTGGAGTGAGAGGAACTGTTTGGTTGGCTGTGGTTTAGCCCGACAGACTGGCCTGTTTTTCCAAGTATACCATTCAATCCTCACCGGAATTTCCAATAAAAATCAATGTACATCAGTACTACAGTAAGGAGCACAACAAAACCCATCAGTATCTATTTGTACTTTGTGTGACGTAAGAGTCCAACCAAAGTCTCTACAGAGAAACAATCTTTGCCTCATGCAGTTTACAATCTTAATTAAGGGAACACCTGAAAATGCTTGTGGGGAAAGCAGAGGTGAAAAGAGATTCATCCAGTTTCATTCTGAAGGCTGTCAGGAAGACCACAGCCGCTCCCAGTCCAGGAGTCTGTACATTGTCTTCCTAACAGAGCTGAGATAGATCATTTCATTGTTCTGGATCAGACACATTTCTTAGCTATTAAGCATCTCTTTGTGTGTGTTTTGTAATGAATTGTTGAGTTCATGCAATGAGAGGAAATGGAAATTGTGTTGCTGCTTTATATTTTATGAAAAAATGCTGAGACTGAAGCCTTTGCTGAACAGTCTGCTAATTGTGCAATATTACATGTGATTAAGGCTGCTGAACAACTGTCCTCTGTTAAATAACATTATGAGACCAGAAACACAGTTAATACAAGATTCTAGTCCAAGATACAATGTCAGTTCGAGACTACTCTTTAATGTCAGAAACACTTTCAACAATTTTTTCCTGCTTAACATGGCAGGAAGATACATTCCTCCTCCACTTTCTCAATTCCTTTATACCAACCAAAAAAGTTCTAAAGCATGCACCATCTTTTTCTCAGCCTGAATAAAGATTTTGCTTCAGATCTACAGAAGTCAGCCAAGTTTGTAAAAATCAACATTCAAAGCAAAGCTAGGCTCTCAACAATCCTTAACCACGCAAAAGGTCTATTCAAAAGCACAACGATCAGTGTGCATTTGTCCATTAAATGCCAAATTTCTTCTTTAGTTATAAATACATAAAAACTAAAATGAAAATACAAAGGAAATGCAAACCTATATTGGGCATGGTTGTTCCATGAATTTAGAACAAAAGCACAAACAGGCCATCAGAAATGGACTAGGATGGTTATAAGAGGTGCAGAGAATAGTATGACAGTACTCTTACTGCTTGAACAATCCTATCTAAAAGCCTAAACACAATTATAAAGGTTTCTAGATTTAGAACAGCAAGGGGTAAACCTTGTATAGATATCTCCTGGCTAAAAAGTAACAAGCTATGAAAATGAAGAAATGCAAACCTTTTGGCTGTTGTACGTCACATCGATGCATTAGACATTTCATAACCTTGGGAAATGAATGATGTACAAATGCCAATATTGCTTCTCTTCTGCCCTCATTTGATAGGAATTTTTTTTTACATCAGATGAAGTTAACAGATCTGGCTGAGAGAAGTCAGATCTGTCAATCCTTTCATCGTTACATGCATATCTGTAAGTTCCGCTTTTCTTGGAAGTGTAACATTTTACACCCTTCATCCCTCCAGTTCTTGACATAGAAAACATTTACACTTCTGAAGGGCTAACGTACTAAAAATCTTTCATAGAATTAACAACTTAAAAGCATCTGAATAACTCTTCAAAAGTTTTAAGTCACTGGATAAAAACAGATAGTGAGAACACAGAATGGAGTAATAATGTAGAAGGGATATCAAACAAAACCTTTCAAGAACATTTCCGTCATATTGTTAGCTATTACCATCAAAACCTAAGTACTAATATTCAAAAATACTGATACATCTGTGTTCATCAGCAAAACGGCTTTAAGTGTACTTAAAGATCTATATGGTTGCTGTTGTGAGGCATGGTGGCATGGATAAAGGGAAAAAGCCCTCAGAGACAGATGTCTTCATTTTTTTCAGTATTTCTACAGGACCCTGAAGACAAGAACACAGCAGAATCCATTCGCCTTCCCTACACACACACACACACACACCCTTCTCTGTTCAGCTTCCTCTGTCCTATAGGCTGATACCAATCAAGCCTTACTGCAGATAATATCTTTCAAAAAGGATGCTTAGTCCTATTTAGGTTATATCGTGCAGATGTGTTTTTGCAGTGATGCTGAGAACTATACAACTGGCTGAATAGAAGAGGGAGAAAAAATACTACCTTTGTGGTTGACCTCTTTGCAGGGATATTAGGAGAAAAAAAAATGTTTTCCATGCCCTTTTCCTTGGGACAGACATTATCAGACTCAATAAGTAAAAGGGGCCAAGCTCTGCACTGCTTCCAGGGGTATTTAGATCTGAGCCAGCCTTGTGACATATTGGTAAAATTAGCATGTAGGTTGCTGTAGCAGAGGTAATAACGCCAGAATGAAGTTTCAAGAGCTGTTCTAGCTCAACATACTGGGGCAGCATACAGGCTTTATGGTATGCAGTGTACAGGCTTCTTAATGAACCTTACAAGTAGAGCTGGGGTACAGACTTTCCCTTTTCTTTCCAAATACACACATAACACCTTGGGTGAAGGACAATATTAGACTTTTTTTTGCTGTTTTCCTAAATCCCATGCTAATTTTTCATTGAGTGATACTGAGGCACCTGAGCCACTTTAAGCCTTTCTGACACTATGAAAACCATCAGTCTATTCCTTGAAGTAAAAGAAATTTATCCCTACTCAGCAGATTCTAGTGCTAAGAGAATAATGCACATTACAATTTTCTGTTCTTACTTGTCTTAATCAATAAGGCAGATCTTGGGAGGCATATTTTTAAGCTTACAAAAGTGGTAAGTCTTCCCTTCTCTACTCTTTTTTAATTTAGAAAGAAATAAAATTCACAGAAGACTCATTGGAACCCTTCTAATATGAAACCTTCATAGAAAATCTCAACTTTCTTATCACCCATGATTGTATTTTGCTACAGCAGTGAGTCAGGTTTATTACCATCATTTTCAATAAGCATTGGCAAGCAAACTGCAAAACAACAAAACCAGCAAAAGCTGTAGAAAGCTTACCAGGCTCAGAAAGAACTTACAAACAAACGAGGAAAATAATGTTTATGTTGTTTTATCAAAAATATCTGGAGAAAAGCAAATTAGGGTCAGTTCTATATTTTCATCCATGTGCATAAGTTAATGTATAAAATCTATTTTACAAAAAAAAAGTCAGACTTTTACTGAAATAGTCGTTCCTTAGCATAATTTTATCATTGGGAAAAAATGGAATTACATTTTTTAAACAGTGATGTTAAAACTGCAGATTTGCATCAAGAGTAAAATCCACTTTGTCTTCTGCTTTGTGTAAAGATGAAAGAAACTTCAGAAAATAAAGAGAAGCCAGGCAAAACCTAAATTCTATCAGCAATGACAAAAAGTGAGCTTCTATACATTTTTAATTCAGAGGGGGAAGAAAAAAAAAGCATGGAATGAGTTTTGAAGTTTCAGACTTTAAGAAAATTAATGTAAATACATTGATTAGTTCAGCAGCTGAATCAGTCAGAGGGGAGCAATTACACCTGAAGCCATCAGTGTCCTGTGACAAGTATGTATGGGAAAGTCAAACGCTCATTTGACCTGTTCATGAGATATAATACTGGTTGATACTCTCCTGCCGATTTCATAAGTTCTCAAGGAGAACCAGCGAGTTACAGACAAGGCTTTAAGGTTATACAAAATCTCAAGCTAATGTGAAATAGAAACATCTATAAAAGGCAGTTGGTAGCCAGGTTCAGTCTTAGCGATCATTTCAAGCCGTGCTCTTTGTGACTGATAAGCATCTTTCATGCTTTCACATTTTTAGGATTAAGTCTCACAGAAACTAGGTTTGAATACCTTTTTTTTTCCAGCAATGAAGCCATGAGAATACTTTTATTCTGAATATTTCTTCAATTATCTCTCAAGTGAATACCCATCCTTCAATCAGCTCAGCGAAACTGCTTTATAAGTTACACTTCATAAGCAAAATTAATTTGCTGGCTCACCCAAGGCAACTTTATTATTGTGTTCCAGACTTTATGCACAGTTTAGTTGCAAAGCTATGTGTACCTACCCAGTGTTAAGAGACTAGATCTAAAATGTGTTAATATAAAGGTTTTGAGAGTAGGAAGAATAAAATGTTAAGAAATTGGCATTTCGTGACAGTATAATACAATTCTTCTCCATCGACATTGATCTCGACTCTTACTACAATTCTTTAATTTTTTTTTTTTGGTTTGGTTTTTATTTTTTAAGAAAAAGATTTAAATGTCTGCTTTACACTTTCCACTGAGAGATGTGTATCTGCACTCCACACTGAAACCTTGATGCATCCTGCAATATATTCCAAATTATCTGGAATATATTACAAGTTATCTGGAAAACACTTGTATTTTCCATTGCAAGTGTCCTTTCTTCTGAGAATTTTTCTATATCTGTTCTGTTGCATTTCATTTTCACTGCTATTCCTTCTGGAGTTTCTCACAATCCTGCTTAATCTTGACTAAGCTAGAGCATTTTTCTTTGTCAGCAAAGCTGCATCTCACAATTCAACCTTTCTAACACATCATTAGTAGGTATACTGAATTTATCCAATACCCTTAATGATCCCAAAGGGACACCGCTATTAGAATTTTTCTAGCTGAGAAAGCATTTACTTTGAGTTATTTTCTCTCATTCCTTTCTAAATCAGGAAATTATCTTTAGGATTCGTGCCACTGCTACCTTTATTTCTTTATTTGTTCCCTTTATTCATAAGTTTCAGCAAAATGCTGAAAAATGTGTTTGATGGTTAATGAAAATCCATTGCCTTTACTGGGATTTACACTCCTCCTTCAGAATTTAGCAGAGTTTTCCATGTTTTTCTGGATAAGGCTAGTTTGCTGAATGATGTTGGAAAAAGCCTTACTCAAACATTCTGAAAATCAAAACAAACCATATGATCCAATTTTCTCTTATCCACTATTTTTTATTTGCAAGACTTAGGAAGACTACATTTACTATTATTAATGGCTTTCCAGATTTTCTTCATCACATTATTCTTTACCCAAGAGCTTCATACTTACTACACTGATTTCTTCCAAGACTGCTAAAGCATGACTTCTCAGCCCATATTTTCAGGCTGACAAATTCTATCTCTCTGAAAAAACTCACAAAATGTTGGGTAACTGTTAAATCAACCCTACAATAAGTATTCTGATTAATAAACTTTTCATCTTCATATTTATATCAAAGTTCAGCTCCTCTGGATTGATGTTGCCTAACCTTAGTGATTCCATTTCAATATTAATTCACATTGTTTCATTACTTTTTCTTATTTTTAAAAATATCTAAAACCAGCTACTGCAGTGACCACTAGAATGCTTAATTTTTCTTTTTTTTTTGTTTGTTTGAACACTGTAAAGAAATCATTTGTTTTTGCTAAAAGATTTATTTCCTTTTCAGGTACTACTTTTGGAGCCTAGTGAATATTCCTGTTGGTTCTCTTTTAAGTAGCTAAAAATACGTACACTTCTCTGTGTACTCAGCTAACACTTGAGTATCTGGGTGATTAAACTTGGGAAAGCGATACTTCCAAAAAAAGGAAAAACAAGTGCATCAAGTAGGCTGCAACAAGGAAAATGAACTAGTGATTGTAGTAGGCATAATGGAATAAAATGGTGCTCATTTTTTGCCCTTTAATTTACATAAAATTGGGAAAAATGAAAGGCTATGCATGCATTGATCCTCGCCTTGTCTTCTACAGAGATGTCAGAAAAGAACTGAGTAGATTAAATTTTTCCCTAAGTATTAGTGTCGAAACAGGCATTATATGCCAGGAATCTAAATGGCATATTGCATTAATTCAGTGAAATTATTTTCAATAATTTGGAAGAATAATTCTCATGTATAAATATAATATTTTGACAAGCACAGAAGCAGTTATTTAATTAGCTTAATACATTAATTTTCCTGAAGATATGAGGTAATACCTTCTATGTCTGCAGCTTGAAATAATGGTAGACCATGCCCGGGGTGACATCTGGCTGCACAGTTTGAGGGTGGACACGCATCACAAGAGGAAAGGGAGAACACGAAGTGACCCATCAAACATCTGAAATACAGAACCACAGATACAGCAGTCTGAGGGGTAACTACCTAGACATTATGGTCTTGACACATTAGTGTAACCAAAGTGATGTTACAGCAATGGGGCTGGATAAACAGCAATGAACATCAACGCAGAAACCTAGAAGAACAGACAGGAAAAGTCAGGTGTTGTGGCTTCTAAAGGGTGTGTTTCCTTCTGAAGTCTAGGGAAAAGCGATAGGAAGGTTTGTTGAATACCAGTTAAAATATGCAAGAGAATAAGAATAAAATTGTCTTAATTATGGGTATAAACCAAAGATTTTCTGATCAGGAAGCATTTTTACTATAACAACTACTGGAGACGTCCAAAGGGCAGAAACTACAAATACCTAAAATGGCAGGACCCAATGGTTAGATGGGAGTATAGCCAACTGGGATCTGCTGGAAAAAGCAGTAAGGCAGGACATATACTCAATCCTTTGAACACACTAGCTACTGTATTTTCCTTTCACAAAGTGGAGGAAATTACACAGAAATTAGCTATTTTAGATTTAATTCAAATTCTTTCAGAGGAAATGGTTGAGAATCTTAAAGTGGAAGTTAATTGAAGTGAAAGAGATCATAAAAATGATAAGTCTTCCACTCTTCGTTTAAATTGCAAATAACAAAATAAGGGTAATGGACTTCAAATAGCTCAGGGAAATGCAAGTATCTGAGAAGAGATAAGGAAAAAAGAAATACACAAGATAAGGGCACAACAGCAAATTATCCTAACAGGGAGGAAAGATTAGAAGTACAGCAAAAATTAACATGATTGCATCAAGAACTCTTTAAACGATCTGAAAATCTAAAAGAAAATCATAAAAAGCAGAAATAAGGACACATATATGATGATGAGTATAATGAAATAGCACAAACAGGCCAGAATAAAATAAAAATAAAATGCTGAAGCACAGAACAAGTCACAAGTTCCATGATAATATTCACATTCATTTCAAATGGGACAGATCTGTGCTTGAAATACTAATAACTTCTATAGTGGTACACGTCAGAAAACTACTGTTTTCCACAAGGATTATGCCACATCACAACAGCTTGTCCCTTGGTTTTGATCCTTTTTTGCTCTCCAATTTCTCCATCTCTTACTGATGATTTTCTTACTTAAGTCCCCAAAAAAATGATTTCACAAGCTCAAAGCAAAGACAGTGGAGTTTCGTTGTCATAGGTGCTCATCCCAGCCCCATTGACGTCAACTGTCCACTGTCATTACAAGGTAAGGCACGCATATGGCCTGCTGAAATTAATTCCATGTATCGGTTTACTTCTGTCAAAGCTGTACATGGCCACGCTAAATATTAAAAAGAAGTCCAAAACAAGATTACAAAATACAATTTTTAATTACATCTTATGGAGCACTTTTGTGGTTTCATCATTGCCAAGAAAAGTTGTTAATGTCCATCAGTATCACGATGGAGAACCACAAAGTTATAGGTAACAGACTGGATTGGTTATACCACTACTTACAAATAATTTTGTTGTGCCATGAAGATGAATATCTTCAGGCTAAAAGAAAGTCTGAGAATAGGAAGGATCAAAAAAAATATCATTGAAACACTGTGGAAGCACTCTTATTTCACAAGACTTTTTTACACAGCTGTATAATTAAATTTACTGTGTTTTGTGCTTCTGTATTTTCTCTCATTCCTTCATTTTTCCAGACTATGAGAAGACTGTTGTGTCATTTACCAGAAAATAAAGTGAGAAAAAACATAATTTGGACCAAAACATTTTCCATCTGTTCAAATAATTCAAATGTCTAATTACACTGCCAAAAATAATTTGTAATAAACTTTGTTTGAGCTACTATAACATAAGACAAGTTATGAAGTTTTAACTTAAGTTTCAGTCTGACTCACTTCCTTCACTGTTTTTGTCAGCTTAAATACTTTTTATCTATAATTCCCAAATTTGGCCTGTCTTCATTTATCTTCTTTGTTCTTTGGTGGTTTTTGTTTGTTTGGTTGGTTTTGATGTTGTTCTTGTGTTAAGGGCAGTTGGAAGTTACCCTAGACTAAAAGAAATTCTACAAATTACTCCTCACTTTTACATGAGGAGAATTTCAGTGTACCCACCCTAAAAGAAAATGTCACATAGTAAAACAGAGCTTATAAAACTCTTCTGATGATAATTAATGACACTTTTTATATTTGAAAGAGGAGTTTTTCTTGCATACTGTTAAGCTGTTGTTTAACAGTCCAGTCTACCTTTATTTTTAAATAAAAGTATAGATGGATTTTAAAATAAAATTTTCTCAGCATTTCACCTACTGCTTTCATTTTGCTGTATCTGGATTACTTTGAAACCAAACCAAACTGAAACAGAAAATAAGTTGCATTCTTTTTTTAATTATTTAATTCTGTTGTTAGTATTCATGGTTCTATCAACGCAGCATAGTACGGAGATCTCATGTAAAGAATATGACCAGCATTAACGCCTTACAAAATTATACTGTGTTACCTACATCACCCATCATTCTGCAGTAGTCTGACGTGGTCCTAATACCTTATGGTTCGGTGGTTTGTCTCAACATGAACACACGTGCACACACATGCTCAAACATTATTAGCACACTTCTTAAGTTCTGTAACTGTAGCAGCCTTTAAAAAAAAAAACAAACTCACATTCCCTCACCTATATAGACACCTTATTCTAGAAGCTGCCTATACAAAGAACTAAGATCCTGGTGATACTTCCCCAGCTGAGAGGGACAATCTCCAGTAAGGCACCATAAATGCCTTGAATAAAAAGTCCATTTGATGTCCAAGGTTGCATATGAATACAAACACAAAATGAATGACAATTTTATAAATAGCAGACAATATGGATGTTTCCTGTGAGGGCAAAAACGGATGCCCACATCTCTCTGAAGAATGTCAGAAAATCATACAAGCAGAATGACAGCTTGTCATTTGCAGGGTAGGGTTAGACTGTGCTTTCAGCATATTTTTGTTGTCTACAATTAAAAAGAATAAACTTCTCAGGTACTGTAGTCTGGGACTTGAGGCAAAAAGGCCGTAAGTGTCAACATGTATTTAAGAAACTACTATCTCTTATTTGTGTCTTTCTTGATAACCCATTTGGTGATCACCCTCCTCTTTCTTGATGTAATTACATGTTGCTAGGTAGCAAGGGAATAGGTCTGGGGAAAAAAAAAAAAAGTAAAATAAGTGTGTAAAAAAACAATTATGGAGGGGAGCAAATATGTGAACAGATTATATTACTTTGAGCGCTGGGCAAAAATAGAGCCCTCACTCCCCAAACCTCCCCAAATGTGCTGTTTGTGCAGATTGGATCCTTTTTTTGCTGGATGACTCTCTGGCCTTACTTTTGAACCTTCTGGCATGATGTCTATGGAGAAGTACAACATTACGGCTTCATCCAAGGCCTGTCTTTCATGTGCCTGTGTCAGAGGACTTCTGAAATGTGAAGGAAGACCAGAATGGTGCTAAAATTAAGGGACAAAGAAAGAGGGACTGCAGAAGAGTCTGTCATGCTCTCTATTATGGTTGCTGACTTTCACGTATGCAGAGAAATACACACGTAATTCAGATGGCTTGTCAAGGGAAATATGATTGAATTATCTCTATAGCCCAGCTGAAAGGTGAAATGATGAGCAACCTGGAATTAAATTAAAAACCTAAACCCATTAAAGTATTCAGATTTCCCAGTCCAAGATAAAAGTGAAAACCTTTGAAATTAAGCAGTCTTCCTACCCTTATCTCAAGCTGAAGACGCTGCTGCTTTGGATAACACAAAGGAAGCCAGGCTGGATTATTGCTCATTTGAACACTGGTTTTCAAATGCACCACATTTTCCTCAAGAAATGAACGTTATTCATTTCAGCTTATGCTGGATATCAAAGTAGCTGTAGAAAAGGACACAAAATAAATTACCAGGCATCCTTTGATCCCAACACACTGCTCTGCTTCCCCACTCCAGAGAACAATCAGAAGGGACCAAATCTCTTCCTTATTCTCAGCACAGTGCTGCATATCCTGAGTCTTTCAAAGCTCATTCCTTTTCTGAAGAATGTCTTTATTCATAAGTCAATAAATTTGAAATTCTGCATAAGATTTCCTCAAATGCAGGTTTTCTCACATGATCTCTCCCTTGCCTTCAGCACCATTCCTCTTAAAATATAATTCCCAAGACCCACCTTGTCTGGCTGAAAGAGATGAACACATCTCTCTCTTTGAGCAATCAAACTCTGTTCATCCATCCCATCACAATGAAGTATGTTGCTGTACAGAAGTATTCCATTCTTATATGCAATATAAACAAGAAAATAAAAATGATTTTCTGTTTAAACTGGTTTTTATGTTGGGGCAGTTACACTTTTGCTGCATCTGAAATGAATCCTTGCCTGCTTTCATAAGGGCAACGTCACACTGAATCACAGCCTGATGACTTTAAAAGCTGGAAAACCATGTGATAAACCATATTATCTCACAAAGTCATATTCCACATAGAGTTAAAAGGGATCAAAATTGAACTCCTTAAATACAACAATAAAAAGCCCTTCACGTATTACAAAGTGAGACCAGTTCTCCTCTATTTTTTTGTTCATGTAATGCACTCACATCACTTTCATTATGCCTGTTTGCTCTCCAAGTGTACAAACACTTCAGGGCAGGCATTCTTGCTTTGAAATTTGCAAGGCACCAGAATAATGAAGCCCCAGTCCTAACAAGGGTCAGTGGAAACAACAGGAGCAGAAATATTTACTGCTGTTACTACTGTTATATTATTGGAAAAAAAAATGGCATTTTTCAGTTGCATTTTGAATACGTTGAAAATCAAATGCAAGCTGTTTCATAGCCCCGGTCCCTTCTGTCCCCATAATGGAACCAACTCCATCCTGGAGTGACCAAGGAGCAATAGCAAACTTCTCTGACATGAGCTGTATCAAGGGACATAAAATCATCAGAAGGAAGCTAAGGGAAGAAATAATTATTATCAAGCTTTTACAGTCAGACTTTTCCAATAATATTTGTAAATCACTTAGAAAATCTTCAGTGGAGGAAAGTTATTAAAGTGCCTTAGTTTTACTCCTCAAGCACTTGCCTATATGCCAGATAGCGATTTAGATATCAATGGAGATTCCCCCAATAAACAGTTTTTAAAATTAAACATAAAGCCTTTGTAATGGTATTACTCTTTCCATCATCAAAATATTATGCTGGTGTAGTTAAATTTTCCCATAGCCTTAGGTTTTGGTTCTCCAGAATTAAGTATTCCATTTCAAATCCACATATGGTATTTCAGTGATTTACACCTCATCTAATTTTGCTAGACGTCAGAAGCCCTTTTAATGAGTGCTTGGAGGGTTTCATTCCATTATAGTTCCAGAGAAGCTGATGCTGCATTTTCTTTCAAATTCAAAAATTTAGTTGGCTGACATCCAGCTTGCAATCAAATAATAATGAATTTTTAAAACTACTCCTTCCAAGCAGAATCTCAAGAATGAAATTTAAAAATACAAGAAATGTGCCAGATTTATACAAGTCTTCAGAGCAATTGTCCAAAAGACAAAGTGCATTGCTGTAATTTCTCTAAAATAGAACCAGTAACCTTTGGGATATTTCTTTCATCTAATCAACTGAAAATATTAACAATTTCACATGTTCAGTGTTCCTGCTATATTAAAAAAAAAAAACCAGCTAAATGTGAACATAGTCTGAAAAAGCATCTATTTAAAGCCTGCTGTACTGCTCACTCTCTACTGCATTGGACAGGATGGAAGTGCAGAGGCAGAGTAGCAAGCATAGTCAAGAAATAACTGAAGATAAGCAGGATTGGTTTCTCAGAAATGATGGCAGAGGTGAAACACTACACAAGGCATCAAGAGGCTGAAATTCTTGTCTTCATTCCATTGCTGATTTTCTATATGTCTAGTTACAGCATTTCCCTTACCTTTAATTTCCAAACCTTGAACAGCCTTTGTAATGCACCCTATCTTCCATCCATCTTCTCCCTCTGGTGCCTACCTATTCTCACAAAAGAAAAGGTGCATCTCTGTACAGCTGTAAACAAAGGGAAAAATAAAAACAACCCATGAATGTTTTCACAGACTATTTGGAGAACAGTGAACAGAGAATTTCTCAGTTAGGTTATGCCAGTTTTGAATGAGTTCACCTTTCCCCACCTTTTATTTGATTGCTCACAAGAATTGCTTCAATTTTATAAAGATGACTTTCATAAGCTAAAATACCATTTATCATCCTCGTGAAAAGTATATGACCATATGGCATATATCTCATGTATACTATTGATTAAGTGTCTCACTAGCAAGTTATGTTGTCAAGACCTGCTGAGGTTGCCAGGTGCTTATCTTGTGAAGATTTTTGTAAACACATTTACCACCCACAGGTAAAAAAAAAAGTTATTTATTTACTTGCTTAATACCATATAGTTCCAAACATCATCTGATCTATTAGCTAAATATTTATAAATAAAATAATAAAACAGTAGACTCTAGCAACAGCAACAGTTTAACTAACACTCCACTCTCCTGCATATAACCAAAATACTGCCATCCTATGCAAGATGCTTTCCTGTCCATTCTGGGAGTAAAAGGACACTGATGTCCCCTTGATGTCCCCTTAGTTCTTTACATATGTCCTCAGGATATGTGACAGTTGAACATTTATACAGGAATTATTTTAATTTACGGAAGGGTAGGATTATGTCTTTGGATGCAGTGATCCTCTTTCAGTTCCTTTTATTACCATAGAAATATAAAGCTAGAAGGGAGGTCATCTAGCCCTTGCCCTTGCCTTCTCTTTTTTTTAATCTAAAAGGATCCTAGTTCATAAAATCTTTCTTCAGAGTTCATGTTTTCTAGACCTCTGACTGGTCTCAACCGTTTCTTACATCTCTGCTCCAAAAGCCGCATTCACAGTTGTTCCATTTTACTGGAAGAGAATTGCTTCTAAGGCAAAATAAAGTTTATAATTTAACTTTCCTTTTACATGTGTGTGTGTGTGTGTATTTGACCAACAGTGGTAAATCCAACTATAGTACAGATTTTTTCTAGTTCCAGTGTTAAGCATGTTCCCTTTTAACTTGTATGCATAATTCACTAGTACATAGTTGTGTAACACACTTTAGCATTCATAAACACTACTTCATTTTGCGAATCATGTTAAATTACATTTTTTCATGATTTTAATGTGCATTCCTTCACTGTGGACTGGAATTACCTTGACATAAAGCATTTTGCAAATGATTTTTCTGTGTTACCACTTGCACTAAAGATGAAGAAATAGAGTAATATAATTTTTACCACTGGATAACTGAGATAAATCTTTTCTTATGACTTGTTTAAGAGAGCAATGCAATAAATCAGTACATTTCTATTATTTTCATAAAATTAATATGGTAATCAGTCCTGGAATCATCATAACATCCTAAAACATAGGCACAAATTAGGACATCATGACTGACTGTGATCATTTCTATGCAAACGCTTTTCAGTTCTTCCTGTTGTTTGCATTATTTTCTTTATATAATGTTATCTTGAAATGTATTTGAAAGCACACCTCTTAAAAGGTACTCAATATCTAATGATTCTGTAGACTTCTTGGTTTAGTGAGCATTGAACTCTCCAGTCCTGCAAATGAAAGGTTGGTCTTGGTGTCAACTACATCACTACATAAGTACACAGGATATACTAAATGGTAGTAAAAATCTCAACAGAACTCCTTATTACTTACTGTTCTCTGCATCACCCCTCAGCTGAATGCATTGTTCCTTTATTGTAGGTCTCCTGGACAAATTCTGAAATACAAATTATACAACTACATGTTCTAGTGCCCATTTGGAACTGACTCAGGTGACAAGAGAATATCACAAAATACTCTAGAAAAGTTATTGTAAATCCAGATTATGGCATTTTCTAACTCTCTTCCTTTGCCAGAGACCCAGTTCTCCTGAAGCATATATGACCTCTTCTAGAAAGGGATGCATTAGGTAGAGCAACAAAGCAACAAAGTACAAGCACAGACATTGAGAATCCCTCAAGCTGCATCACAGCAGGATAGGACTGTAGTAGCAGGCTTTTCCAAGTTTTTTTCAAAAGCTAAATGACATTCTGGAAGCATAAGTACTACAACTAGGGTCCTGTCTCCCAAAAGGACAGCACAGCAACTCATTCTTCTAATTTTCATCCTGGGATCTCAGTGCCTTAGCACATCAGCCTGGTGACTGCACATGGAGCTAATGTCTGTCTCAGATTCAGCACTGATTTTAGCAGTTACTATCTAGTAGGCCACTGAATTTAGGATTCACTTTAGTTTTTCCTGGACATTAATCAAAAGAAAACAAAACAAAACATAACTGGAACAAGTAAGTGAAGCACCTAGGTTTAACAAGACTTTGGGGACAAATGCCACTTACTTCTAGAAACGGTTCTTCCACAGAGCAGCACATATTCAAGACAATGCAGAAGTTCACACCGCTACCTGATGTTCTTCCCATTCTCTTGTTTGCTGCAGGAATTCTGGCTCTAAAGCTTTAAAAGATTTTCAGCTTCATTTTTAATCAAAATAGCAGAAAAAAGAATCCATCATCAGTGTGGAAAGTTTATCTTCTCCTTCTTCAAAGTCACCTTTTAGCCTGGAAAAAAAAAAAAAAAAAAAGGCATTGAGCTACTTCATCTCCCTAAACTAGATTACAATGAAAAATGTGTAGCAAGCCCAATGGTAGTGATTATTTTATTACACATTATAAAAATGCCAAAGGTTTTGTGTTGTATGGGGAGAAAATCACAATTTTTTCTAATGAAAAAAGCATCTCAGAAGAACCCCTGTAATGAAATTACTCTTGCAAGTCTGAATAATTCTGCTGTTTGTACAGCAGGTTTTCAACAATGGGAGGTCTGTTCATTTTCTTAGATTAAAAGGTGTGAACTGGTTATGAACTTCTTTCTAATAGAGAAGGAAAAAATACCGAGGTGGGATATTAAAAATCCAACCTACTGGTTTAATAATGAAAATTGAATCTTCTCAAGACAACTTTTTCTCTTCTAGACTCATTTTCTTCTGTTTCTGCCAGTGATCTTCTGTCTTCTTGAATCAGGATTCTGGTATCTAACAAGCCAGTATATTAGGTAGGGGCACTGAACATGGGTACCTGCTTTCGTTGGGTTTGGAACCAGAAATCTAACACTGAGCTTTAATGAATAGCATAAAGTATCCACTTTCAGTGCAATTTACAGGAAATTCTTTTCAACAAAGTACCAGTTGAGTTGGGCTTGTCCTTTCTAACCACTGGAGAATAAATGTTCAGCACAAGGCCTTCTGCAACAACAAGCATCGAGCCCATTTATCCCTTCATGATTCTCTGAACCTGTATTCTCGCATCTGCTGTGTCAGCAGTTTTGGAAGCAGTAGCATGGAACAAAGCCTGGCTTGATCATGCGGCTCAGAACTACGCTACAAGGAGAGGGGGGAAAAAGAAAAAGGAAAGAAAAAAGAAAGTGTAATTCAGAAGATGGTTGAACTATCTTCAGTAAAAGAAGTGCTACAACCCTTCAGAAACCTAAAGACTGCCTGTCGTGACACATCGCCTTTTTTTGTACAGATCCTATATTCTTGCTTTAGCACTGGACAAACTCCTTTCAGATACAAAAACAGCCACACATTTTCTAAGTTACTGGGAAATAACCCAAGAGAGATTATAAACAATGTAATCTGAGAAGTTGGCTTGATGCCTCTGCAAAGGCTTTGATAGTGCCTCTTGGCTCACGCCAACATTTTGAAAACAGTTACACATATTTTACTGGTAGCAATGTTTTTCCATGGTTCTGCAATCCCAGCATGGGAACATAAAAGTAACTGTCTCTTTCAAGGCATAAAACAGAAAGGAGCAACCAGAAACTGCACAGAAGAGGGGAGGAGGAAGAACTGCAGTCTCAACCTCTGAGCATGATCAGAGATAGAGACCTGCACTCAGAGGTTTTAGTATCTTCTCCGGCACTGCATTTTTCTTGAACAGGGTAGGGCAAGAAATCCCTGTTCTGAACAGCTGTGAAGTTACCTGTTTAAATTAACTGTAAATTAAAGAGCTCAGGAGGCTGGAGCTCTGTAAAGGAATGTGCACACAATATGGGAGTCTGATAAATGAAGACTGATCTGGGTCTGGGAGCAAAGTGGTGTTTCCTAGATTTTAGACCCAAGAATTCCCTTAACAATTCATGTGATTAAGGCTCAAATTTAGGGGAAAGAAGACTACAATGAAATCTGAATCTGGCCCATAAGCAGATACTTGCTACTTAGTATGCAAAGAACTTAGCAATTTGTTTAACTTGTGTCCAATTAAGATGAAATAAAATTCATAATATGTTTAAATACTTTCTCTAAATTGGACCTTTACAACCTTTTCTGGAAACTGATAAGGAATATCTACAACAGTTGAGACTTACTGTAGCATTTTTCTGTATTTCAGTACAGTCACACAGTTACAAGGACCTCAAAACACACTCTTTGTCTACTTTTAAAAATTAATGCTCCCTCTGGGAGCTTTGCTAATAGTCAGAAGTTAATTGGTTTACAATGTTTTTTTCTCCAATCAAGACCATTTCTATCAACTTACTGGACTTCAGTAGTAACAAACCATTCACCCCAGCAGTGAGAGCGATTGCCCAAAGCAGAGCTAGGGAAGGTTTCCCTCCAACAGAGTCCAAATCGTGGAGTTTGTTTGTGCTTCTACTGCACATCACCCTTATGTATAAGAAAAACTGAAGTAAATCAATATTTTCACTTACTTAGATTTCTGAATTCAACTACTGATTCACTTTCCTTGTTCTTGTCAGATGCAGTCTGTTCAGAGAAAAAATATAGTTGACTTAATTCTGGTCCACATGAAGGAGACATTTTTAAGTAGCTGGATAAAAACAACAAACCAGGTCTTTTTTTTCCCTCTCCCCTTGCCCCGTAGATAAGCAGTTCTTTTTAGAATAGCCTGTCCTGGGTTTTACATAGCAAAATGCTTGAAAAATCTGACCTACAGCTCACCACGGTAACTACGAATTTTTTATTGACTTGTGTGGCCTTTGGATCAGAGTCTGCGTTAAACTGTGGCTTTGTGTTTTAAGACAAATAAGAAAACAGAATTTAAAGGGACACGTTGTTTCAGACAGACTTGTTCAATTCCTGAGCAACAATTTAAGAAGTCACAAGGGAAATGAGTTTTTATGGTCTCATCATTTCTTTGATGTAAAAGTGCACACTCCATCTTTCTGGCATTTTGTTCAACAGCCTAGCACAAGAAAAAAAGAGCCCCACTGTGCATAAAGAGAATAAAATATGTTCAAGAAGAAACAGGAAAAGAGATTCAGGTTAATGTGAAGGTCAACCTCTTTCTGTGTTTCAAATCTGCACTTTGCTGAGATCTTAAAGAGAAGTAAAAAAAAAAAAGAAAAGAAAAGAAAAGAAAAAAACAGCTTTAATCTTCTGTGCTGTCATCCTTCAGCTGGAGAACTAAAATCCAAACAGAAATGTTTTGGCTGATGTCAGAGTTGTGAATTGCTGGTAAATTTTTAAATTATCTGTCCCGGAAATACTGGACATGACATGACACGCACTGCACTTTATATTAATAAATTAAATAAAATTGCCTCATTAAGGGTATCAGCTATCTCCGCAGAAATCCACAATCCCCAGACCACCTTCCCTTTCTCCTTCCCTCGTCCTACACAGTGGGAGGCGTGGGGCAGGTTCGACCCCCATCGCCCCCACAGATCTGGGCTGGAGAAGCCAGCCCACCTCCCGGCCGCCTTCCACCGCCCCTCTGGACCAAATCCCAGGAACCAGACGTGGTCTGGTGTGGTCCCCCAGCCGACAGACTTCAGAGCCCTCCTCCCCCCCAGCGTGTGCTGGCTGCTTTCCTCTGGCCAGAGGCTGAAGGTAGGGGGACCTGCAGACCCCTGGGTTGATTTTTTTTTTTGGTTTGTTGGGTTTGTTTGTTTTCTTTTTATTTGCTTGGTTTCTCTTTTTTCTTTTTTTTCCACTTTTTAAAACAAGAAAACGAAACCGAGTATAAGAAGATACTATTGAGAGAGAGCATGACCTGACAGGACTGCTGTAGAAATACTTCATCAGCTACTTTGAGATTTAACTCAAAATGTTTTTTTAATGCCAATATTTTATTCATCCCCACAATTACCTCTTCTTTGCAGGAGAACTGCTAGACAATTACAGTGCCTGCTATTTATAACCTATCAAAGGTAAAAGTCACTTCTCTCAATCACATAGAGCTGGTTTGTTTCACCACTAGTGGTAGAAAGAGTGAGAATTATCTCTTCTGCCTAGCTGTATTCTTTTCCACCTTAAAAAAGAATTAATATATAAAAAAAAGGAGAGACTGATTAAAAAAAAAAACACCCACATTTATCTTCCAAGTATCGTACTATGTGGGTTGTATTACATTAGACAAAAAAAAAAAAAAAAGCAGGCAAAATTCTATGTGCAGCTACACAAGGATGAGGAAAAAGGTTTTCACATAGACATAAGAATTACCCCTTTACTGAAAACTCTGAACTTGGAAATGATAATTGCAAGTATAGGAAAAAAAAATGAGTAAATGTTACCTGCAATACTATTTAATAGCTAAATGCTAATAAATGTAATAAATCATAGGAAGCTACTTGGCAGTTTCTCAGAGACATGACAATAAAAAATAGTATTCCATGATTTCTTTCTGCTCTGTGCCCACACAGAGTTATTTTTCCGTTTCTATTCTTGTATAATCATCTCGAAGAGAGCTATTTCAAAAATTCAGAGCCTCCAATTTTGATCTTGCATCTTTCTTTCCTGCAATATTACCTTCTGCTATACTTCCCCAAAAGACAAAATTGTCTATTTTTTCATTTTTTACTGGGGAGGGGGAAGGATAGTCCACAATTAACAAATTTTCTGCAAGTAAAAGCACAACCTAAGGCATCCCCAGGAAGGAGACAGCCCGAGTTCATACGATGCTTCTGTTTTCCAACACATGGGAACAGCTGCATGATGGAGTAGAAACAACTTTAAATGGACCTGGGAAGGTGGTGAGAACAACTGTGGCTGCTTCAACTCCGTAACCGCCACCCCAAACATCCCATCGTAGTTCAGTGAAAAAGATGACAGTGAGAATCACTACCTGCATGCTGAATGCTAAATGAATGGGAATGACAAAATACAGCCATACTGTTTTATGAAATCCTTACTACAGGAACAGTGGCTGATAGATTCTTTTGCCTTGTGTTCAGGCAAAAGAACCTAGAGAATTTGTCTTAAACTGATCCAGATGTAAAACATTTTTCATTTAGCATGCCTAAAGCCAACTGTGTACTTTGAGTGAGTACACAGCTCAGTGCTGTGTTACATTGGTCTTGAGCACCTTTGGAGTTTTATTCTGTTCGCTTTGATTTTCTTTGTTCAAAATGGTGGTGGTTTAACTGGGACTTCACCAGTTCAGGTATTAGATGGGAAGATGCTCCCTGTTTGGCACCATCCTAGCAGAAAGGTTAGGTAAATGCACCACCAGCTGCAGTGATTTTTAGAAGAAGGAATGAGTAAAGTCACAGGTTGAGATAAAGAGCAACATGAGATTACAGCATCGGAAAGAAATCTGTTTGGAATAGAAAACAAGGAATAAATATTTTTCTCTCCACCGTGAATAAACTTTACATTTCAATCTTCTGGTTTAGTGCCTTTAGCTATCATTTGAGGCTTCTTGTTCTGCTGAATATTTTTGCATCAGAATTCTGCAGCCTAATGTCTTTTCAGTATCAATTTAAAGTTTTCCTTCAGCCTCTCATCCTTTAGTAACAAGCGTAGACACAAACATACCTGTTCAGCCTCTCCTTCCTCAGTAGCTGAACTGCAATTTATACTTTTGTTTATTCAATTACCTGCCCCTCCAGCATATTTAAATGATGTAGCTGACTGGATTCATTGTGAAGAATGTTGAAACTATTTCTAAGCGGAATGTTTACTCAGTGATTAGAGAAAAGCTTTCTAATATTTGTGTACAAAATGTTCTCATGTGAAGGTGGCACATTTAAGCTTTGAAGAGATTATAATCATGTATCATATCCCTCTAGTTAAAAAATTCATGGGTGCTCTACAAAAAGATCAGGAACTAGTATTTCTCTGTAGCTTTGTTACTTTAATTAAATGCATCGTGTGAGGGTGTGCAGGGGGTATGAAGAATACGGCCTTTATAACGCAGGCAGTACCCTGCAAATCGTAGACGCCTGAACTGATGTGAATAATGGACTTGTAAGTGGCTGCAGGATCTGCTGCCTCATCCCGGGAATTGCACCGCTATTGATTTCCTGCCCACGAACCCGTCTCCCATGCCCTTCAACCCACCTCCACAGCGCCTGCACTCATGAAGTATTTCCAATTGAGAGCACCTAAAGAGCAGACTGAAACTGCAAAGCTCCACTAATATGCAAACATCTGCTGACTGTTCTGTATATTTATTTTTTTTCCCCTAAAGAAAAATGCTTTTTAGGATAGCTGTTTTCCACGTTCTCACTCTCTTCTGCCTTTGGACATTGCAGGGAAGGTAGAGATTCATTAGGCATCCTGACAGGTTCTTGCTCTACCACAGACAGAATGTTTCATGGACCTTTTTTTGCATCGATTTCTGGCCAAGTTTTGTAGAAGGTCATTGCAAACTACCCCTTTGCTATTACATCACTACGAATTGTGCTGGTTTTGGCTTTGAGACCCACTTGAGAAAGGCAGTAGCATGCCAAATGTTGGGAAAAGTGTGTTTATACAGAGATTATGCTTATCAACAGCACAGGGAGTGCCAGAATTCCTTCTTTATAAAAATAAAGAAGATATCCTGAAAGTGAATGACTACAGTCAACAATGCAAAAGCAGCAACCATTGAAAAGAATTCCTGAAATGTCCCGTTTATAGTACATGGAATAGTATAGGCATTGTTTCTGCCAAGCAGGTAACAGGTATTTAGATACTTGGTAAGAAGAGAAATTGTCAGTAGCCTATATACATATACTGTAATTCCACAGTGCTTGAATAATGTTGATTAAAGCTAGAGATGCAACTGACAGAGGAGGAAGAAAACCCTCATCTTAAAAGTGAAAATGATACAAAACTAAAGAATGATATTATTCAAATAGTAATGCTGCTGCGTATCACCCTTTTTAGAATTCTGTACAAAACATCTACCAGATTATTTAGGAAGACATATCTTGTCTTAGGTATATTTATTATGGGAAAAACAAATTAACCAGCTGTCAATCCCCTGAATTACTGTCAAACAAACTGCACTATAAATGAGGACGATGTGATTGCCAAACCAGTTACAGTAAGATAGTCTTTAAAATATAGTATAAAAGAAAAAAAAAAAAAACATTTGCTATTATAAGAGCAATGGATCATGAGAAGTGAGGAAATATTGACTACCATAAACACTTACCTTTCTCCAGTCTTTTTGCTTTTTCTGTCACCCCCCTTTTCCCTAATAGCTGAAGAAAAAGGGAACTACCTTATCCTTACCATTTGCTCCTGTAGCAGGAATCTTGTCCACATTAAGCTCTGTGGTGAAGAGTTAGTTGCATCTATTACAACATTAAATAGTGTCGTTGATCTGCCTGCACACTGGTTATCCTTGACAGGTGGCTCTCAGCAATCTGCATGCCTTGTCTCCCTTTTAAGTTCTTCCCTTTCTGGTAGCATACTGGCCAAATTCTCTCTCAGGAGTGTGCACGGGATGCCTGGAGAGATAAAGGACATGGAAGGGAGGGAAGAGATGAGAAGCTCTGGCCTTGATAAAATCATAGAATCACGGAATGGTTTGGGTTGGAAGGGACCTTAAAGACCACCCAGTTCCCATCCCCCTGCCATGGGCAGGAACACGTCCCACCAGACCAGGTTGCTCAAAGCCCCATCCAGCCTGGCCTTGAACACTTCCAGAGATGAGGCATCCACAGCTTCTCTGGGAAGCCTGTGCCAGTGCCTCGTAGTAAAGATTTTCTTCCTAATATCTAATCTAAATCTACCCTTTTTTTAGTTTAAAACCTTTACTCCTTGTCCTATCACTGCACTCCCTGAAAAAGAGTCCCTCCCCGGCTTTTCTGTAGGCCCTCTTTAGGTACTGGCAGGCCACTGTAAGGTGTCCCCAGAGCCTTCTCTGCTCGAGGCTGAACAACCCCAGCTCCCTCAGCATGTCTTCACAGGAGAGGTGCTCCAGCCCTTTGATCATCTGTCTTCATGGCCCTCCTCTGGACTTGCTGTAATATGGCCATGTCCTTCTTGTGCTGGGGTCCCCAGAGCTGAACGCAGGGCTCCAGGTGGGGTCTCAGTAGAACAGAGCAGAGAGGGACAATCACCTCCTCAACCTGCTGGCCATGCTGTTTTTGATGCAGCCCAGGACACAGTTGATTTTCTGGGCTGCAAGCACACATCGCTGGCTCATGTTGAGCTTCTCATCAAGCAACAACCCCAAGTCCTTCTCCTCAGGGCTGCTCTCTATCAATTCTCTGCCCACCCTGTATTTGTGCTTGGGATTGTCCTGGCCCAGATGCAGGACTTTGCATTTGTTGAATCTCATGAGGTTCGCACAGGCCCAGCTCTCAAGCTTTTCCAGGTTCCTCTGGATGGCATCCCTTCCCTCCAGCATGTCAACTGCACCACATAGCTTGGTGCCATTGGCAGACTTGCTGAGGGTGCACTCGATCCCACTGTCCATATCACCAACAAAGATGTTAAACAGTGCCAGTCCCAGTGGTGACCCCTGAGGAACACCACCAGTTACTGATCTCCACTTGGACATAAAGCTGTTGGCCACAATTCTTTGAGTGCAACCATCCAGCTAATTCCTTACCCACTGAGTGGTCCATGCATTAAATTCATGTCTCTCCAATTTCAGGACAAAGATATTATGGGTGACAGTGTCAAATTCTTTGCATAAGTCTAGGTAGATGATGTCTGTTGCTCTTCCCCTGTCCACCAATGCTGTAACCCCATCACAGAAGGCCACCAGATTTGTCAGGCACGATCTGCTCTTTGTAAAGCCATGTTGGCTGTCACCAATCTCCTTCTTATTTTCCATGTGCCTTAGCATAATTTCCAGGAGGATCTGCTCCATGATCTTGCCAGGTACAGAGCTGAGACTGACTGGCCTGTCATTCCTTTTTTCCCTTTTTAAAAAATGGGGGTTATGTTTTCTTACTTACAGTTAGTGAGAACTTCACCAGATTGCCATGACTTCTCAACTATGCTGGACAGTGGCTTAGCCACAGATGGACATCTGCCAGTTCCCCCAGGGCCTGTGGATGTATCTCATCAGGTCCCATGGACTTGTGCACCTTTAGGTTCCGTAGCTGGTCTCAAACCTGATCTTCTCCTAGTTCTGATCCTTGCAATGCTAAGCAGAAACTTGGAGAGCAAGAACAGGGGATGAGCACGGACACGGACTGATGTTCTGATTCAGGACCCAAAAAGAAAGCAGCACTGAAAGCAGGATCAGAACTAATCTGTCCATTCACAGCCTGGTCTATTCGACCTTTCTGTTGAATTGTCTTTATTCCTATACTCACACAGGGTCTGGGTTCTTGAGTGTCATTGTTTCCCCCTGCCTCGATCCTTGGTTTTTTTTTTTTTTTTAAGATACTATTCAGCTTGAATACTGTAACAGTAATGCTGTCTTTAAACCGGTAATGTAATTGGACAAAATGCTACACCCTTTCATTCGTGCTTAACCTTTAAAGGACACATTTATTTAAAAACATCCAGCAGTGCCCTCCCTTTTTCTATCTGGCTGAATGCACCTGTAAGACTCCCCATATTTATTATGAGCATAATTGTGCAGGAATTAAACATATAATAATGTTATTATTTTTAAATAGATATATATTTTTTTAATCTGCAAATGCAATGTTGATTTGTAGAAAATGTCATGATTTCTTTTAGGGTTTTTATGTCCAATGTGCATGTCACAGTTTTCTCAGTTTCCTCCTTACTATTCATACAAAAGAAGATGCAGTTTAACCCAGTTTTCTCCCAGAAGAAACGGGAGGGATCCAAGGTGGCCCGTGAAACAAGAGCCTTAGATTTGTTGAGCAAGGAGACTGAGATGCATTTCTGCACAGGCAGACTTAGAGTCATGCGGTTCTGGGAAGGGACATCTTGACAGAAAATCAAGTCAGGGAAAGAAATGAATTTTGAAGCTGACTAGACAAAAAGACTGGAAAATTCAACTTACATTGATGCCATGGCTGCAGAGGCTTCAGTATCGTATTATCGGCTGTAAAGTAATTCATGAGGTTCTGAAGCAAAATGACATTGCTGGGACTAAAGAAAAACCTGTTTTACTTGTGGTTATCTTAGGCCTTTATATCCTCTCTATCAAACATGATACCCTGAAATTTGGTCTGAAAGGCCAGCCATTCAGAGGCAGTGGGTACTTTCTTTCTCCTGCAACACAGAGACTGACTAGTGTTTCTAAACTCTTTGCAATTTGCTGGCGTCACTGCTGTACATCAGCACTTTAAATATTCAATATTTAAAGTAAATAGAGGACTGCAATGCTGCCAGCCTGATACATATCAGAGGATTAAATTTGCTTAGAAAACTAAAGTAGTTGCAAATTAATTTAGTGTATTTAATGTGCATTTGGGAGAAGGAAAACCCCTTCATTTTAATACTGAAGCGTAATTTTTGTGTGCGTACTGTTCTACTCTGTTCCTAACTATATAACAGGCAAATAATGCTGTTTCTTTGGGCAGATGGGTACATTACTAAAAATGACAAGCCCATTAGATCAACAAGGACTATACAATTATCATGGGGAAATAAAGCCAATAAATCTATCTGGTATAAATTATAGGCCTATGAAGTCATACATAATGAAATAAATATTTCATTTTTCTAAAATCCAAAATCTTCCTTTAGAAACAGGAATATTAAAAATTAATTTCCATTTCTTATGTCGGGTGCAGTGTGGTTGAGTGGTTTCAGCATGGACATGCACTACCAGGCGCTTCTTGATCCTATTTCTGGTTCTGACATTGATTCACACCATGGTCTGAGCCAAACCATTGCACCTCTTTCTACTCCTCTGCCCATCTGTAAAGCTGAGATAATGCTCACCTGCTCCACAGAACCATTAGGAGAATTAAGAAACATCTGCTCTGTATCTTGAAGACATGAAATGCTCTAAAAATGCAAATGAGCATTTTTCAAGAGATGGATAAAACCTTCCAGGGTTTGCAGATTTTCACTTTGTCACCAAATTTCTTAGTACCTGGCAGGATTGATTTCTACTTCACTAATTCAGTCAGCTCCCTCGTTCTATAAGATTTATTATTTCACTCTCCTTAGCTAAGTCTGCCACCATTAACAGAGATCTGTTTACTGTAAGTCACCTCTTCCCTAAAAATAATTGGCAGCACATTTCTTGTGGAGACACAGCAGAGGGATCATCCTCTGCAAAAGACTCAACCTCTGCTAATGCAGGTCCTGCACTAAGAGCAAAGATTCAGACATTGTCTGCTTCATAATTATGGAGAAAAGGTGGAGGAAAAGGGGCTATCTAGGGATATAAGATTAAAAAATGGAAGCACAAGCAAAGAGAAGATGAAAGATTTAATAGTTAGAACTTTTGTTTTCATCAAGTATTTTGTAAACTGTGCGGAATAGTGCGGGCAACTCCATAAATAAAATTGCAATACTTGTATTTCACAACAAAAGTAAAACTGTTTTCCTTTCTTATCTGTCATATTGAATGCTATACTAGTACAGCCATATTGTATTTACCCATTCTATGCAACATATTTCCAAAATTATTATTATTCTTTGTCTTCCTGCCTACAAATTTTGTCATACATATGTCTCACTTCAGTATTTATTTAATTTTCTGAAGTAAAATATGAACTTGGTGATACTATTTATTTATTTATTTATTTCAGCTAAAAGAAGGGTATAGCTTCATTGATACATTCTCAAGTAAATTCTATTTGTACACTAAAAGTCCAGTGAAATATTTTTAGATGTGTAGGAATGGGCTTTGTATTTCTAAAGCAGACACTAATTTAAAAAAATAATAATTATAATCCACACAGCTTAACAAACAAGAAGTAACACTTTCTAATCGACAAGGGAGAAAGATGAGACTCACCATCCATTTATGTCAGAGGTGGTTTAGAGCTCATTTTATGTGTTCTGCTATGCCTGAGTGGTATTAATAATGATCTTTGCATGATTAATTCAAAAGCCTATCCTGAAAAGATAGCCAGCAAGATTTTAATTGCCTTTATTATGGAATTCACTTTGGCCCTGTAGCCTTTAGTAGACTGTAAAATGGGGACTGTTCCACATAACTGTTCTCTACCACCTATCTGTCTCCCTTATACACATTCACAGATTACAAGGGCAGAAAGAATCACTCTCATCGTACCTCCGCCTTCAGACTGATCTTTTGGATACCCTTGGTGGTGAATTCCATTTAACCCAGATCAAGCTTTGGTTGAGCTAAGTTCCTCCTCCTAGGAAGTCAATGGTCTTGGTTTAAAGATTTCAAGTATCCATCCTGCTTTTGGCCAGTTACCTCTCTATTTTTTGGCCAGTTGCCTATCTATTTTTTTTTGCCAGTTATCTGTCTGAGTAGAAAAATAGTTCTTATTTTTACACACAGAGTAGTCTGGCTGATGTTATTATGCTTTTGTGGGAGACAGAAAGAAGCTGCATGTCACCAGAAATGACAGAATAAGTATTTGTAGGCTGATCATATCACTTTTTTATTTTCTTTCTAAAAAGAGTGAACTAATTAAATCTCTAAATACCTGGTAGATTTTCCAAATCTCAAATCAGTTTTGCAGCCCTGCAGTGAACCTTCTCCATTATGTCAACTTACTTTCTAAAAAGCAAAAAAAAAACTATTTTAAATGCCTTGAATGATTTCACTGTGGTCTCGGGTAGAAGATGAACGCTTCTAGAAAATAATTTGTCACTGCTGTTTCTGTAGATACCTAAATCCGCGCTCACAGGAGAAAGATCAAATGACAATACCTGAAATAATCAGTTTACCACACAGACACCGAGCGACTTCCCTTCCACGTACGTCACAGCACGCAAGGCAAACCATTGAAAGCACCCAGGCTAAGCAGCTAACAGCTGTAACCACGACAACTGTCCTGAAGCTACACGGGCCAGAAAAAGATCTCCAAAACAGCCATGTGTGCTGCAGCACTATCTGTTCTTTCTGAGGCAATTCAAAGCATTTCACAAGCAGTATTCACGTACCTGGACCGCTTTCAGCGTGCGTACCGATGTCGCGGTGTGGATTTGGACGGAGGGCCGTGCTGCCGGAGCTCAGCATCAAACCCTGCTCGGCACTGTCTGCAGAACGAGGTCCCGGGGTGGCTGGAACTCAGCAGCATCTGCAAAGCATGGGGACAACCCACCTGAGCACCACAGTGGGGGCTGTAAAACTTAGGGGCAAGGACACCGAGCGCTACAACCGTGTTTTGATTCTATACATCAGACATCTTGTATGCTAGTGTACATAGCCATACCTCGATAGCTTTTGATATTTTACTCATCCACACTGCCAGTATAGTGCTCTAAATATGGCATCATTTCTAAAATACCTAAGTTCTGCAGTTAACCCTATGAACAGGTACACAATCATAAGGTATGGTGTGTTTTTTAAATCACACAGTGAACAATAATTTCTGAGTTCTTTGGTTTTTTTTTGTTTGTTTGTTTGTTTTTTCCATTTAAATTTAAACAAAGGAAACACAAAAACAAGAACAGGAATCTATTTACTGTTAAGGAAAAAAAAAGTACATTCATGCCCCAGAACAAATGTCTTTGGCTGTGTCAAAGCCCAGAGAAGCTGGAGTTCATGTGGCAGTCATTCCCAAATGCACCATGAATGCTACCCACAAAATATGCTTTAGATAAATTTTGCAATTTCCTTTTGCTACGTTCTTGGGGAGTTTTTTATTCCTGCCTTGGGCACAGATCTTAACACAAAGGACTGGATAATGCAGCTCCAATTCATGTCAGAGCACCTATGCCATGAAAAATCTCAGTGCCTTCAATGAGATATTGGTATATGTAAGGATTACTAATATGAGCAAGAGTTGATGACTAACATGAGCACCTGCTTCAAAAATACCACTGCTAGAGCTGAGATATTATTATAGACAGTCTATTGTACTTGCAAAAGACAAGTAAAGAGTTCTTGGTTGAGAATACATGTCAGAAAAAATGACATGTTTTCATCACTTCCAGCCGTAGTTAAAAAAACTCTGAATACATTAACCAGCTGAAGGAAAAATACTTTCAGCTTTTGTATCGCAGTGGGAATCTGTAAATGCAAGTTACAGTGTAACAGACAATTAGCATGAATTCAACCGTTCATCATATCTAAAAAGTTAATAATTTTTTTAAAAATGTACACAGAAAAATGTATTTTCCGTGAGTTCCCAATGCCTCACTTTTGGGGATCCAAGTGAGTGGAAAGCGTTTAGGGTGGGCAGGACTGGCTGAGTAATTGCAGCTGAGCAGTTATTTAATACAAAGCTTTAGGTGGTTATTTCAACCCAAGCACATGTTCCTATATCCCACTTCAAAATGATCCGCATCCTTTTGATGAAAATCTGGTCACTAATTTAGCATGCCACCTGCATGAGATCCTGGGCTTTGCTTTCAGTAACTCTCATCAGCAGTGGGCATCTCTTCTGTTTTTTTTCTTTGATCAGACTTGCTGTTTCCTTTATCCAGAAGACTTCAGCCATGCTCCACGGACTGAATTCCAAGCATTTGTAGGGACGGCTGTGTTATCTCTAGGAAGGCATGGCACCACTTCTGAAACGGGCTGCTTATGTTGGCACCAGCAAGCATCTGAGCATACTTGTTTTGGCTGAAGTTTTCTTTTTGTAATCTGATACTGACTTGGAATCATCTTTTTATGAAAATGATTGTGCCCATGCAGATGGACAGCACTGGTCCTTCTCACTTTGTGATTCTGCATTTCTTAAGCTAGCCTGGACTTCCTTCTTGAATTCAGACCAACAGCACGAGACTGTCGTGCTCTTTGATAGGAATACACTACTGGTTCACGGATGAGAGGATGGGGTCCAGTCCTACAGTCTTTAGTCAAATTACTTGCAAAGGAAATTGTGCTACGTTTAAGAATAGAGTGCAAAAATAACACATTAGTTGCAAATAACTTTCAAAGAAAAAAAAAAAGAAAAGAAAGCAATAAAGGAAAATGACTTTTTGATTACATGCAGGACGCAAAGAAGCAGGAAAAAGGATAAAAGTTGCTAGGAGAGCTGTGACCACAGAGACAAAAGGTACGTGCACCACTCAGGCTTCTGTCAGTCACATCTACAGGCAGGAGCATTACTGAAATGGCTAAAAGGAAGCACCAAGGGGTTTCATACTACAAAAAGTCTGAAAACATAAGTATGCATATCATCTTTACCATAAAAGAAAAAAATAAGTTTTCAAATATATATAGATTTCTCAAATACCTATTTAAAGAGAGAAAATAAATTAAAACTCTTACATACAGGAGTTTTGCTGGTTCCATTTAAAATCTGTCTTTTAAAATGGGGAACCAGATCCCTGAAAACATTTCTGTACTAATGCAGACTGTTACCTGGTCCATCCATGGTAGCACAATACTCTGCCGAGCTTTTCCTTCCTGCCACAAATCTAATTTTTCTCATGCATTTTGAGCAGCACCAATTTCACTACAGCAAGAAGAAAGAGAGTGTTAATGTAAATACGGGACTGTGAATTGTGAGACCTGGCTATTGTTCTCTGCTCCTCTGGTGTGCCAGCAGAACAGCACTTTCTACTCTGTATCAATAGATTGCACTGCTTAGTATCTCTGAAATTGTCAGAGAATTTCATACCAAAAGAAATGAAGTGTTAAGCAAAGAATCAGTATTAATTGTCATCAATTTTTTTAAGCACATTCTATCACTGTATTTGGTTAGATCTTTTTTTTTTCTCCTTGTTTAAATTGTTGTACGTAGACCCATTATTATTTCCTCCATAAGCCAGCCTTTTCTCCCCTCTATTACTTGATCCCTGCAAGTCCCTTAAAAAGAGACAAAATTTAGGATGAAATCTGTAATGGCCAAATTAATGGGCACTTCCTGGTTTCCTCAGATGTCAGTGTCTGAAGGCAGGAGCTCTTTTGCCAGCTCTAGTTTTGTGAAAAGATATACGTTCATATGCATAGATACATATATAGCCAAGAACGCTCTGGGGGCTGTTTCCAAAAAATAAAAAATAAATTTGAAAGTCAACAGTGGCATGAAAGTTATTATTATATATCATTTGAACAGTGTAATAAGTGTTCACGGCAGACAAAGGAATATGTGCTTTCCCAGAAAGTACATGTTATAAGGCTGTTTAATTAATCTGATGGCTTAGTAGGTGCCATTAAGCACCTCTTTAAGTTAATTTTAGTCTCAGCAGGCATGTGGATAAATAGGAAGTGATTTTACACCTTCTTCCAGACAAAGCAGCATTTTATTAGACGAGACGGGATTGGGCATTTTCAGTCCTTGCATTTATCTGACTGCACTATGAGGTGACAAATCCTCTCTCTGTTTCAAGCCTTACAAAAGCATTAAACCCCCTGGTAAAAAGCCCCAATAGATAACAATTTAAGCATACACTGCTCTTTTACTCACTCACTAGGAAATGTGAAAATTTGAGGGCAAACTTGAAGCTAAACAGCAATGTCAACTTCTGGAATGGAATTACCCTTGTGACCGTGCTGCTGCTCTTAGCCCCAACCAGATCAGCTCACCCTCATTTAAGCCCACTGCATGCACAAGAGGACAGAAGACAAACTAAGGGTTCATCCAAACATTGTGTTCCCAGTGAAGAGCACTATCATAGCTAGTTGTCTCCAGTGGCAACTGCCTACGTATGAAACATGCATCTATGATAATAAAAGATGCATCTATGGTAATACTTCTGCAGATATGCCCTCAGCATTTTCTAAGCAAGCTTGAGGTACTCCTGCTATCACAAAGTTAAAACCATATATTTTACTAAATGCTACAGGCTTTTCCTTTTTAAGCATTCTTCGAGTATTACGCAGAAACTAGAAGAGCACTTACCTTCCATACTGACCCCTTTCGAGTGAGGACACCTATTGTATACGACCTTGCACCAATAGCTGAGACAATTAAACACATTAAAAGGCACAGAAATTGATTTTGACAGAAGTAATATACTGCATTGAAAGTGCAAAGGAAACGCTCTGGTATGACTGCATTACCTTACTTTATACGCGAACTGACAAACATATTTCCAGGGCTTCAAATTTATGCACTAGAGTTCAGATACTTAAAAGTTTAAACATTTAAATCCGGATTTACTTGTTATCCTAAGCAGCCTCCTGCAGGTTTACAGCCCTAAGTTCTTCAGATTTGTCTAATTCAAGGCTGTCTTTGCATGACACGTTGGAGCAGCTGTTAACCAACATGCTTGTTCCCGAGTTGTCGCCAACAACCTCAGGCTGTTCTGAAATCAAGCGTCTATCTGGTAAAGTGTGGCCACAGACATGAACACTGCTCAACCTGAGCAACCCTCCATAACCTGTAGTCCCCAAACCTCAGTTGCACTAAGGCTTTTTGGTTTGCAAGATAAAACATTCATTGACAAATAGGTTCTGTATCACCTCCAACTCAGCATCCGTCTGAGTCATCATCTGCTCTCATCCCCAGCACCAGAAGGAACTGAAGAAGGAAAAAAAAATTAAGAGAAATTCATTTTTTATACAATCATAATCTCAGAATTGAAATACAGCAGTATTTCAAGCCACCTTATTACATCAGAGGCAATAAATTGAACCAGTTTAGCATGGAATTCACTATAGGACACAATGAAGTAGTAGGAATTTGTTGATAGCCATCAAAATAAAAAGATGGCAGAGATGAGAGAACAACCTAATATGCATTATTAACATTATCTACAGTCCATGATAGGCTTAGTTCCACTGAACAGTTTCTCTGCTTGCTTCTTATCAGGCATTTTTGTGGTATTTAAATGTTGAAACTACAAAGAATTTGTATTTCTTTCCCCACTGCAATGGGAGAGCTCAATACAGAAGATAATATCGGTGTTTGAAGTCCCAATACGCTCTCAGAAGGGTGTACCTGCTGTGACAGGATGCTGTTTCCTGATTCTGAGAGAAGGCTGGTTGTCAGTTCCATTTCCACAAATTCCTTACTCATTTTTATTATAAATAGTGCACACTGAAAAACAGAGCATAGTCCAAAGAGGCAGTTAGAGCAAAACAGGATTTTCTTGCTCAGGATCAGTCCCAAGGTGTGTGAATCTGAGGGGGGGCTACTTCATGCACTTGGCGGTGTACATGCTTGTATCCATACACTTTGTCACGTCTCATGACAACACACAGGGGAAGCAGGGAGGGTGCCTCGCTCCATCCTAAAAGAGCCTCTTTCTAAACACAACAAAATCTTATTTTTCATATCCTGAAGCTACAGTTGTCTGCAAGCCCATGCAATCAATACAGCAGCCAGAGATATTAAGGCGCCCCTTTCAATGTAGGTTCTTTCTTCAGACTCTTGAGCACTATTAAAAGAAACACTGAACTTACACCTGAACGTGTCACTCTTCTTAGATCTATTTTCATCCTGCATGAAGGTTGTGCTGGTTAACAGCAGGGTTTCTGGGGCTAGATCATTTGTACTGGAGCGAAATGGCAGCTGAGGAAACAAAAAAATAAATGCAGGAAGTTAGAAATAGTTTTAGCATCATTTTAAGCTTCTTGCATTGGCACTTCTAGGGAAAAAAAAAAAAAGTCAAAGTTTTCCTTCTTTCTCCTTTTTCTGTAGGGCAGCTGACAGTTTGTGACAGGACCTTAACTCTGTAAATACCACAATACCAAAATTTGGCAACTGCCTCCTCCCACACATACCTTTGCTTTTGAAAATTGTTTGAAATCCAAAGGCTGAAAGCTAATGGAAACCTGGGACTGAAAGGGCTCTTTTGGACCCCTGAGCCTAAGATGGCTGCACTTGCAAGAGAAATGCCATAATCTTCCCATTGTAAATTCATCATTAGCCATTTCAACATCTGTTGGGTCATTTGCTCTCGCTACTCCCAATACAAAACCACTTGCAAACCTGTTTTTTAATCATTAAGAAAAATCTAATCTCCAACCTAAACATTCTCAGGGCAAGGGGATATTTACCTGCTCTCAAGCCAACGTTATTATCTGTTCTACCTCAATTACTTTTTTCATTTTCTGGCATTTACTCCTCTCCCGTACAATCTCTTTGTAATTATTGATATTAATTTTCTCTCAGACTTCAGTAAGATACACAATCCTAGCTTTCGGGGTTTTATTTTCTGGATCCATTTTTTTTTTCTGGATCCAAAGATAGATATCTATGTCAAGAATTTTTGTGGTGGAACCAGTTACATCTCTTCAACCTAAGATCTTCTTGGTCAGTTTGCTGAAGGGAAACATTATCTGGATGTTTCCTCGTGGTCCCCAAAATCAACAGAATTGGAGAAAAGCAATAATCCACTGCTCCACCCCCTGCACGCCCTTAGACAGTAATGTTAAGTAAATATTCCCACAATTTACAGAAAAAAAAAATGTCCACGAAAACTAGCTTTAACCCTAAGGGAAACCCAAACCCTTAGGGAGCTACTTTAAAAATACTAATGGAGAAAATAAGGAATTATAACGAATATATGTTAAACATCTCCTGACTTGGAGCACTTGTGGTGCTATCGAGCTCACCACAGCAGTGATAAGTTTGGGAGCAGTGAACACAAAGACTCATCATCAGATAAAAAGCTGAAAACAGAGTCACATTCTTTGCTTGTCAGTGAAGCACTAATACTGAGAGGGTGTGGGAAGCCAATTTACATACAAAATTGGGAGTCACACAGCTAATGTACTCAGATTTGTCTCTCAGGCTACATTTCACTGATTGAGGGGTCTTTTCCTGTAGCCACACACTTAGAAAAAGTGGGTGATTGTGTTCCTCAGCCACTCGCTGTTTTTCCATACCACTCGAGTATTATTCTGAGTTCTGCTGAAACTTCTAATGTATTCTAATGAAAATTGGCCAGCCCATCTTCTCATCATTTCAAAACCTTTAGAAATACTATTTAGAAAGCACACAATTGGAAAGCTATGCTGAATAATATATAAAGAACACATTTCTTTGAATTTCACAGCCTTTTGATGGCAAAAATTTGACAGACTGAAGGATGTTATTCTGCCATGTAGCACGCTAGATGAAGAGCCCTGTAAAGTTTTCTTTCTTTCAAGCACATCCACCTCATGGAATTGGATATCTGGGAGTGCCATTATGTTATACTTATATATATATATATATACACACATATATACATATATATGTACACACATAAATACAGTTGTTTGGTTTTATTTTTCCCCAGAAATCCTACCCTACCCTGTAGCAATGGGATTTCCTAGGCACTGCCCAGAAGGCACGGGGCAGCCTTCCCTGCAGACAAGACACAGGACATGCTCATGGCCAAGGTTTTTGATCCTCCCTGCTTCTGAGAAGGACTCAAGCACCATGAGTGATTGCACAGGGACAGGGAGGGTTCGTCCCAGAGCAACACCTGCACTGGATTAATAACTTCGCTTTCTTGTCAGTCCCATCGGCCTTCCTCCCCTCCTCTCTCAGCAATGAGGCACAGAGACCAGTTTAGGATGAGCACATAGTACCATACATTTAATTCCACAATTTCAGGAAATTCCTCAACAGTGCTCTCTGTTAATAGGTGTATCATTACCTGTGTTTTATTCCCACTGTAAAAATTAGTCATAATATACCATCTGTTTTCCCCCTTATTCAGCAGTTAGTACATAGTACTATGTGTAAGAGCATCAGTGGATCCTTTCAGGGTGCAGATATATTCATAGTGATCGTTTTGACTTATTCACTTGTAGAAAAATAGAATTCTCCCCTTTCAAGGATGATTGTTATAGCGTGCTTCTTCTGAGAAAGTAGAATTATTATGTTAACCCCTGCAGCAGTCTTAATGCACGTTGCATACGAGGTATTTAATGTGCACAGCTGGTGTGACCATTTAAAAAAATTAGGGAGAAAATAGCTTCTTGGTTTTCAATTTCCTCCCCAAAAGGAAAAAAAAAAAAAAGGCACATTTTGTTCTGCTCTAATTAGTATGTGTGCCAGTGCATGACTTCCAAAGCAGGCAGATGCTCTGAATGAAGTGTAATGTAGATTTTCATTAATCTTCTTTGGCACAAGACTTTTCTTCTGTTATGTGTATGCAGGAAGTAATGACTAGAGAAGATGAGCAATCACAGGCAGTTCTAACCAACTTAAGCTTGCTTTTGTAAAGGGGAAGATAGGGTCACAGAAGAGTATGGTTACCTCAGTGTACAACATCTCTCTGTTTCTGTTTTTTCAGTATAATGAAGGTTTGGGGATAATTCCTTTCTAATAGTAATGCAAAAAAGATACGGCACCTCTAAAGAAATTAAGTATCAATATACTGAATAATGCATGTATTTCAAACAGCTACATGGCTGATTCGAAAGAAAACCACAGACACGTTTTCCTTACAGTAGGCAGAGAATTAAAAATTGTACTTCCTGAAACTGTATTGATTTCTGGTACAAAGGTAATAAAGAGGGGTTTCCCATCTTGCTAAAACTATCAATTAAAGCCTATCAATAAGTGGTTTTAGAATAAATTTGGAATTACTTTCATGGTTTTCTCACCTCATTTTAGAGACATTCTTGATTGTTTTAAATATGGCTTTAAAAAAAAAAAAGTCTGCTTGGGGCACAGACCATGGATATTTCTTCTTATTAAATAGCCTAGCTAGGTTATTCCACCAATGAGTCAGATTCCATCTTTGATGCAAGTCCATGTGCTACAGAAAGAACTGAAGATGCTGCAGGCTCATTTGCCAACAGCAGAAAGTGCTGCTCTCTTGTTAAGAAAGGATTGACACAGGGAGTGAAAGTCAAATATAAACTACTCTTCAGAGATACTCTCTTAATTATGAAGACATAATGGATGATGTGAGTTTTTCCAATGTTGTTTCCTTGCATTCAGTACAATTTAATACAAAAATAAAATAAAATAAAATAAAAAATCTGGTCCTTTTAGGGATCATTGCTATTATTACCTTTTGCTTTACTGCGGTCCCTTTCATGTCTTTTCTTCTTCTCCCAAGAGACAATTGCTGATTCCCTCTGCACTCCTTCTGTTCATTTGTGAGCTATGCCTCTTACACTTTCCTGTGCTTATAAAAAAAGAGGTAGCAGATTACTGGTCCATACATTACAACTGAGAATTAACTCCTGAATGAGAGTAATGGGACAAGGAAATTCATACTTCCTCAGAGAGGCTAGCTTGGGCAAACACTCCTGCTCAGCTACTTGATTTCCACTTTCAGAAGAATATTTCTTCTAAGTATGAGGCCTAAAATGCAGCTTCTTCCACAAAGTCTCAACTTTGTCCTCAGTAAGAGGCAGACTCGTAAACATATTATGCGGGTTAGCTCCAGGCTAAAGATGGGATGTTTGATGTCTATGTATAAGAAAGTTAAATAAAATAAATACATCTTCCTGCAATAACAAAGTCATTAATTACAAAAAACAAAAAATAGATTTCCATTTACAGTGTAAGTGAAATCATGAAATTAAGAAGATTACAGAGTAATATGCAGTACAGAACATTGCTTTCAGGAAGAGCACAAGCCAAGAAAACCAAATGAAAAAGGTGTGCCATCATATGAGATAATATATACAAGACACAAAAATAAGTTCTAACATTTGAACGGAAAGAGGTATTATTTTCTGACCTCTTTGGGAACAGATAAGTCCGTTAAGCAACGGTGCAGAGGTTTTCATGTGCCCTAACCAAGCATTAAAAAAAGTGGATTTAATCTACTCTATGTATTACTTATTCCAAAAGCCATGCAGAATAAAACAAGATTATTATTTTTTTCATAAAACAGCATGCATCTTAAATGGGGAATATTCTAGGAAACAGAAATGAAAGCTATTACATTTAGGAAACATACTTGCTTTAGGACACGGGTGTTATGGTGGTGGGACCAGACTAGATGTTAGGTTCCCTGGAAATAGCACAGTTCAGAGATTTTACAGTGTACCTTCCATTTTCACTTCGCAGAGTAGAATCATTGCAACTTAGTTTTCAGGCATTAGATAATAAGCACAAGTACCTTGCTAAAGTCAGAGGGTCCCATTCTGTTCTTAGGCTTCACGCTTCTGCACAGGAACAACCCACCTATGGCAAAAAAAAAAAAAAATGTCAGAGCAGCTCATGAACACTTTTGTCTAAATGTGCATTTCTTAACTATAAAAAACAGTGGAGAGATTCAGTTTTTGTTGTTTTTGTTTGTTTGCTTCTACATGAAATTGTAGAGACTGGGGATTAACAAACTGATATAGGGAAGAAAGCGGGCAAGCTGGCAGGTCTGGTATCTCATCTATTTCTATTTCTATTTCCATTGTTCTAAATCTTAAAAAGATGCTACCTCTCTCCATCAGTTTTGGTTGTACCCTTAAGAGAACAGAGCTCCACCAGCAGTGTGACTGCAGGAGGTGAAATACCACTTACTGCCCAGGCTGTGCAAACATGCTAGAACCTGTTGTGCTGAACATTTCGGTGTGTTGGACTCTTCCTCTAATTTATCATGACCTTTGTCATGATACCCGTCTACTTTAAGAATTTAAATCCTTGTTTTGATTTAAAAAAAAAAAATAAAGTATTCACAAGTTAAAACAAAGCTATCATTTCTCTTGTTCATTCAAACAGTAAAAATTATCACATTGCACCTTGAGCTCTTTTGCAGCTGTGTTATTGTATTAATTACTGTAAATCTGGCCTTGTTTGCAACAGGACACCATGGCAGAGCAGATGACGGTTTTGATCCCTGCCCTTAAATGTTTTGTTAAGGGGCTCCTATGGCTTTCTTTATATTTTTTTCCCAGTATGCATCATTATGTTAATCTATCAGTGGTTCATTTTCAGGCATGTATCTACATCTATTCACCTATGCATATAAATCTGCCAGTTCCACGAACACAAAGTTAACATTACATTTAGACCCATAAATCAACAAGAACTCACCTGACTCTATCCAAATGAACTGACTACTCGAGCTCAGACAATTTATGTAATAGTTGAAGACAAAAAAAGAACCCTCCACAGAAAGAGCTCATGACTTTCCTGTAAGACCTTTCACTGGCATCAGTAAATCTACTCAAAAAAAACATGGTGAGACCCATTTCATAATTCAGGTATTGGAAAAACACTGGCTAACGGCAGTAGATCCATGAATGTGCACTTTAGCTTTAAAGCTATTTATAGAAACTATTGATTCAATAGATTATGCTGAAACAGAATACACTGAGGCTGGATTTCCTGTATATGTATCTTACCACACCAAGCATGATCTAAGAAATTAATGAAAGCAACAACAAATGATTTGGTTAAGTTAGACCTTTGAGCCTTCTATGCTGCTATATTTCATAAACAAATATGAAAGTGGATGGACACAAGCTACCATACATCTAAGAGGAAGAAGTTATAAAGGAATATTCTTGCTCTTAAGGCTGACACAGTGCAGAGTATTTCTCTAGCTCAGATAAACAACAATTCTTCAGCTGCAAAGAAAAAAAATATATATATATATATCTCCATCCTACAAATAACCTTTGTTTCATAAAAAGTAATTTATAAGAAACCTTACTGAGTCATGAGGGAGTTCTACATGAGTTAAAAGCTAAGGGAAGCTAAACCAAGAGAGAAGGAGGGAGGTGGGCAGGCAGGAAGCAAGCGATACTTGAAAGCAGACCGGCACTTGGACAGCCTCCCTCTTGCAGGAATATTTTGAATGATTCCAGTTGTCATTACCTTAAGGAAGTTTTCACTTTGATAACATAAATATTAAATGTTTTAAGGATGAAAGTGGCAAAGGATCTGGCTTGAGTTGTTTTTTTTTTCCTTCCACACAAAAGCAGCAGTCATTAAATAGACTGCTCATGGGCTACAAATAGATAAGTAAACCTGCCACGCCGTGACCTTAGAAATGACTAACTGCGGATTTCATTCATGTAACGCCAAACTGAGCTGTTACAACAGCAGCTTTGACCTTTTGTGACTTCAAATATTTTGGCTATGAAGCCTCTTTAGGGTGCTTCACATAAAAATGTTGTTAATGTACCAAGAAAAAGATCCACTAAGCAAACAATTACAATTAACCAACCAAACATACGAAAGCATGACCTAGACATGCCATATATGCATTTATCTGTATTTAAAATTCCATTAGGGAAAATTCTTTTAAAGGTTCGACACTAGCTTCAATTTTAATGTGGTATTTAGGCTATGCAACAACGCTCTGCAAATAGTGGAACAACATAATATGTTATAAGGGGAATAACATCAATAAGGGGAACAACATCAGAACAACGCACAGTTCAGTTCTAATAAATCTCCCCTGAAGAGCTCAGTATTTCAGTATCTCGGGCCTTTTTGGAGATGAGTGTGAGATTTAGCACTTGTATGCGATCTGAATATTATTTTCCACCAGAAAGCTGAGGAAAGAATTGAGGTATTTCAAAATGAAGCAGGGACAGAACCTAAAATAAACAAACGAAAGAGCTCTCTGGAGGAGGAGAATCCCATGCATCCCATTCACTGAGCTTCTCTCACCACCTCATGCAACCTCAGCCCCCTTCTTCGGGGCTAAGCTGATATCACAGCTCTGCTGTGAGACGAGAGTTACTGAGGAGAGCTGTTCCCATAAAAAATAAAGCAGAGTGCAGAAAGCAGAGTGCAGCAAAACAAATGAAGCTCCCAGCATCACGATTCAGGGTAGGGCAAGTGGGTGGAAGAAGCTTGGAAGGGAATCCTGGCCCCATGGAGGGGAAGTGCAGACAGGACAGGGAAAGTGCCTTAAACAGAACTCAGGCAGGATCAGCTACCACAGGCTAAACCCACCTTCCCTGAAGAACAGCACCACCTCAAAAGCTGATTCTGTTGCCCTTAGTGGCTGAGGGGACTGCGGGGCAGAAGTTAGCCCAGCCAAGATGAGAGGTGTTCCCCAGAGCATCCCAGGCACCGGTGAGGTGGGAAGTGGGGACTGGAGCTGGGGTCGGAACAGTCCAAGAAGAGTTAAAAAGGATTCCCAGGGCTGCCCATGACCACCTGAGTTTCATTTCCCTTGAGACAAGCCAAGGCAAATTTGTGCCTGGCAGAAGAAGGGTCGTAACTCAAACACAGCAACAGCGGAGATAAGAAAGCTCTCCCACCAGAAATCTGAGCACAGGAGTTAAAGAAACAGAGGAGTACGAAATCATACACATCTCACAGATTTGCAGCCTTGCTCCTGCAGCCAGACCAACCGGTAGGAACCCACCAACTGCAACAGCATCATGATTTTGCAAACACTAAAAATGAACAGAAATTTGTGCTGTGAAGGTGTAAAGAAAATGCAAAATGACATTTTTTTATAACTCGGAGGTAATAAAGTTACCATTCAAGCACACAGAATGATAATTTATCAAAGCCCTGGCCCCAGCTGGAGAATTCATGACTTCTGGAATACAAACAGTAAAATCCTTAATGAGACAAGCACCGCGGATAAAAATGCTGCTTCAAAAATACCCTAAGCATCCACAGTTACCCACTTAGTTATCTGGCAGGAATGTGAGCACATTTCCCCATTCAGCTCTACAGAGGAAAAATAAATATTTAACGTTATGTAAACTCAGTCACTGACTGATCATTAAACATTACCCGAAAGAAACAGGAATATCTTATAATAAACTCACCCATATTTTTTCTGTCCTTCTCCACATCTTTGTGAAGATTTAAGAGCAAAAGTCAGATTTAAATTAAGAGCTGCACGTTTTCACAAAATAGCTTTGTGTGTTTATTGGCTACACCAGAGTATTGCAAATAACTATGCCTAAAATATAGTTTATGTGTGAGGAAAATGCATGTGATGCTGAACATCCCTACATTTCCTGCAGGGTTTATTTGGGAGCTAGGGAAAAACATTCTTTGCTTCTCTCTGAAGTGCAGCTTTGCTTCTCAGAGGGAAAGGACCATTTCACTTTTACCACCCTTGCCCTAAGCAAGGAGACACCATGAAGCAGTGGTAGGTCATGAAATGTGGGGTCAGGTCACGCACTGCTGGGCAGCTCTGCCTTTGCCCATCCAACAACCACTGCATACAACTGGGTCACTAAAAATGGGTGGCTGCCCTGCCCCTTCCCCACCAGCTGTCAGCATGGCAGCCTTTGGTGAGTTCACAGCAATGACAAGCTGCTCTATTTCTCATTAAATGTCCCCACAGCTTTTCAAATTGTTGATCTGTGTCAGCTCTGCTCCTCAGGAAGGGAGTCGGTGTATCATTAGTGGCTGGCTGCTGCAGAAAAACAGGACTGGAACACCCCTTCAGCATGTACACCACTTAAAGTGCTGAAGTTTTCAGGACACCAGCTTCTCACTTCAAGAATAAAAAACATTCCAGGTGAAACAACAGGAAGCACAAAGAAACGGTACTAGAAGGTCACCACATACCCCTGGAATCGGCTCCTACAGCCACGGGCTGCACTCGCTGCGCCCCACCACTCACCTCCAGAGCCTTCCTCCCGCCGGCTTTGCAGAACTAGGCTTGCATGCATGCTCTCTGCCAGCAGATCCTGTCATACTGAAATCAAAAGGAACAAAACTGTGTGGAGGTGAAATTAAAATAGAGGTTGTTCTAGTCCTACTTTAGTATGGTAAGTCAAAGCGACCATCCGCTTCTCTGAACCGGCCGTGCCACTGCTCCCCTCATTGCAACAGCTAGCGTAACCTCCTCACAACCCCAGAGGAATTTGCTACTTAAGGCATTTTTTGTTTCATGAATAGCATCCAGAGCTTTTGATTAATCATATGGTAATTAATTAGCTGCACTCTTTATGGTCTGATTTCAGCAATCAGCTCCCCAGAGCAGCACGTTCCCAGGTTCTGACGGTGGCCAGTTACCTGTCAGTAGATGCAGGTGTGGCATCTTCCCGTGTACTTTCCTCAGAGGGTTGGAGTATGGCCTTCCAGCGCTTCCACAAAAGCAGTAGAAGTTAGCCTGTTAACACATGAACACTCTGCAGTCAGCACCACGCAAAAAGACATGTTTTAAACATGTATTAAAATTTACATTTACTTTCCACAAACGTTATTGAATCAAGAGGTTGAACCAACAACGTTTGTTACCAGATAATAAATATGCGTGGCTTACCTGGCCGGGCAATGCATTTTGAAAGCAAAGCTGCCTTATATACAAACATTTATTTTAGTTAATAATGTAGAACATACATCTTTCTCCTATACAAAGCTCACATTTTATAGCAGGGACTTGTTTGAGCGAAGACAATAACAAATACCCATAACTAAGATGTACTAAGGCAGAGAAGGCGGTACCGTGTTGAGGTAGGGAGCCTATTCCAGCGCAATGGGAACTCTGTTTTACAGGTTTCTGAAATTTGTTCTAACCCTAAATATTCTTTCTTTCTGACCAGCATGCATTTAAATATGCACAAATACATTTCTATACTCTTACCTGGTTTGGAGGCTTAGGGGGTGGGAAAGCACAGCATCTCTTCACGCGTTAGTTCCTAGTCATGAGTTACAGTTTTTGCGAATTAGCTGTTGGAAGCAGCTCCAGAAGGAAGCAACTGTTCTTTCCTTAGTATTTAAAAACAAAACCACAGAACCTAAAATGGAGGTTAGCAAGGATATTCCTATTAAAGCAATTGCCTCGCTGAAATTTTATAGAATCAATACTTTTTATTTCTTTCATGCTATTTTCCTGATTTAGGATTGCAGAACTAGAGACCCTGTATCTTCCGTAAGTTTTAGGGGGGGTTATTTTACTTGTATGTACAGAATCCAGGACTCTTACACAGAGACGCTTCCTCAATCTATGCCTGTTCACTTGGTGCCGTTTCCTGAAGATTTGATGTAGTATTTGAGAGGAGACATTGCCAGGGTAATTTTAGAAGTTTCCCTGGTAACCGCTGCTGACATCTCTAACTCAAAATTTAAGACTACAGCTCTCTGTATCACCCTTAAACGGCAAACTGCCTTCTATCAGTTGGGCTAAGGAACCTCACAAATGAGAATTCAGCTTCCTGGGCTGCTCAGAGAGTTAAGGTGCCTGCCCACAGAAATTTCTTTCTCTTAAAGAAAGCTCCCCCCACCATCCCCCATCTGCAAGAAGGGAACAGGTACAGACAAAACTCTTGGGAAGCGGTTCAAAGAAAGAAAAGTGAGACTGGAAAGAGGTAGGTGCTGGAGAGACTGCAGCTAAGAGACACAAGGAAAGGAGAGAAGCTTTCAGAAGCTACAGCATTTAGAAGGCAACAGGAACCCCTGGAAAAAGTAAGTTGGCAAGAAAGAAACCAAGAAGAGGTCAGGGGACAACAGTATTTCTAGCTCTGTTTTAAATCTTTAATTGCTCTTTCAGTATGTTTTTGGGAGAATGCTCATCTCTCTCTCCATGTCTGGAAGGAAAAAAAAGTGAAGAGAGGGTCACCATGAGGTGGTATTAGTGGTCCCCTACGTCTCCCAACGCTTTATCTCTGGTCAATCCTGTCTGCAAAAAGCACGAATAGTTCAATCCTTCCTGTTGATGACTCAGGTCTAAACTAGACAGAAAAATCTATCTCCTTTATTCAAGCAACATCACAGCCCAGTAGTGCATCACAGACACCCAGCAATCCTTCTCAGCTAAAACAGAGTTCAGCATTTCCCACTCACAAACCCTTCCCACTGGTTCCTCCCGTCTTCCCTGTGCCCTCCACCACGTCCCTGCAAGGCACTGGTGACCGCTAGCTGGTTGCCTTCTTGTTTGTTCTTACAGACAGCAAGGCCACATCTGTCTGTTGCCCACGACTCTGTGAGTACTGTCCTCAAGAAACAGCCCTCCCATACCCATCTAAATCCTGCAGTCCCTTTCCATGACCTTCCTGCTGTGAGCTTTTCCCACTCCTATTTACCCCAAAGGCTCACCCTATTCTGATGCCCAACTACCGCCCAGTGGTGCTGGGACACCGTGAGCTCTATGGAGCAGGGACCTCGCTCTTGGTCTGAGCTCACTCAGCACCAAGTGCTTTGGGATCCTGGTGCACAGCAGGCTCTCACCCACACAGCGATCACAGGTAATGTGAGAGAGAAAGTGAAGAATGGATACTGAGACAGTAATAAAGAACCAGGGGAAAAAAAAAAACAACACTTCTGAAATGTTGCCTTGTCTTCATTTTCTTATTTTCCCACATATATGATTGCACCCTCCAAGACATCTCTGAGAATGGATTTTCCTCTCCAACATACATTATTACTACTTTTACTTTAACTCTTCAAGGACTGCAGTGCTGTGCATCAGCACACAGTGCTTAAGGCACGATCAGGTGTCGGGACATTTCCTAGGCACTGCGACCAGTGCAACTCCACCGCCTTCCTCCCATCTTTTGGCCCTTTGGGAGTCGAGTTCCAGCTTCCTCAACACAGATTCTCATTCTCTCTCTCTCTCCCTCCCCCTTTGTGCAATGCCTTTTGTGCAATGCCTATCATAACTGAAGCTCTGTTTTTCTTTTTGAAGGCTACCAGAAAGGGAAAAGAAAAAAAAGGCAATAAATATTAACAACAATATAGCTAAGGACAGCATAATTTAAGAAAAGGCTGGAGAATACCTGCCAATTACCTCTATTGAACAGCAAAATCCATGGATTGTGGTGCTCATTAAGGTGAAAAGACACAGGCAAAGGGAAATCCAGCTGTTACGGCCCTTACAGCAACAACAACAAAAAAAAACATAGTGCCAAGGAATGCCAGAGGGGAAAAACAACTGTGCATGGAAACCACAGAGCAGGGAGAAGGGGAGAGCTAGAGAGCTGTGAGCCGTTATAAACAGAAAGTGCTGAGTTAGGGAAAAAATACTGCTACAAGAGAGGTCGTGAGGAAACGTGCTCCGGGCTGGGGCCCTCCTGCAGACTTCGCAGCAGCAAGGGAGAGTGAGAATCCCTCACAGCACAGGTGAGCTGTAACTATTGCAGGGGAACAGGTAGGAAAGGGATTGTGATGGTCAATGGTTGGGATTTTCAGAAGTACTCAGAAAGCTTTTACCGTCAATGACTTGAAGTCCCCCATTGTCTTTACATCCCGGGTTACTGACAGCTTCACCCACACAGGAGGAACACAGGGGTGATTAGGTTTTCTTGGTGTACCTGCGCTCACCACCTCTCCTGAGAAGCAACCGATGTCTTCACAGACAAACATTCCCCCTCTAAAATTTCCAAGCCATGTACCGTAGCATCAACCCTTCAGCACTCCTTCAGAATCTTTAACACATTTTTTCTTAGATGACTCGAAGGGAAAATGTGCTTTCCACTATTATTACATTACTGTGCCTTCCTTCCATCAGCTCCTTTATTTTCTAACTGCTTTAACATGTTTGAGAACAAGCAGTGCATAGGAGTGCAACTCACACTTTAATAGACATTCATAAATTTAGATCTGAATTGCACTGCTGGTGCCATGCTGTGCAGCTGCTGTGAGGAAACTAGGCCAGGATAAGGTAGAAAAGGCAGAAAAGAAGAGCCTTTCTCTAACAGCACTGTCAGGTGCAATTGACAGGTCAGCATCTCCGCTTTCTGAGCATCTACGACGGAACAAGAAAAAAACCCTCAGCCTAGATATGTTCCAATATCAGTGTAAAAAAAAAATAAAAACAAATGAATGTTCTCTACCAGAAAATCTCATCTCATCATGTGAGCAGCATGTGGTATAACTGGGATGGAGCACAGGAGACTTACCCCAGTGACTGGTGTCACTGCAGAGTTGTGCTGTGCAGCTCCAAGAGACCTTCCCTGTAAATAACACAACCTCTTACTCTTCCTCCTCGCCCATTGGCACAATTCACTGCCTGCTAATCACAAGCTTTTCCTTACACTACAGATAAACGTAGAGTCATGCAGCATAAGCAGGCCAGCTCTCAGTGCTTACGAGCCATGCAAGCAGCTTGGCACAACACGAGGATACGAGCAGCAGCTAGGATTGCAGGCACGGGGTTTGAGGGCCCCTGAAGGCTCTTCCCCTGTTTCTGCAGCTGCAGGTTTCAGCCCATGCACCTGACAGCAGCGTGCACAGAGGCAAGAAGGTTTTCTCCTCCCTGCCTGGCGTCCAGCTCACCTTCCAGTAGGGGCAGCAGGCTGGGTACACACACGAGCAGAGCATGGAGCATCCCCGCCGTGCCCCCCGTACAGCTCGGCATCGTCACGCCTCGCAGTCTGGCCTTACTTCCAGCTTGCACGGTGAACACGATGCCTGAACTTTTCCATCCCGCGACCTACTCCTTATCCCACATCCACCAGCAGCTACACCACGGAATCCACAAGCAAAAACCCCTTAATGTCATGGTGTACTGAGAAACCCAAAATCAAACTGGGGCTTTACTGTGCACATGAGGAAGGAGTTTTTGCCTTGAATCACTACAGACTAAAGGGGAGGGCACAGAAACAGGCTGCTGAGATGGGGTTACACAGGGCAGTACATCACTGACGAGCCTTATTACTAGGACCCTCCACTGCCCATCTGCCAGCCACCTCCTAACTCATTTCTTCCCAGGGAAAATCTGCTGACGCCGTACCACCTCACTGGGTGACATCCTTACTTAGCATTTGCAAACTCTGTTCATATCCCCAAGGAAGAGGTGTGATACACGTCACATTACAGAAGAACAGCTATTATGTCTGTACTCCTTCAAGACGACAGGCAAGGAGGAATTGCTTATGGAATAATTTCTTCACAAGTTCCTTCTTTAAAGGAAATAATACAAGACAGACTTAAGTTTCATCTGCACTTGGACCACAGAAATATTAAAGGATATTTAGCCGAAACATTTTAAAGAATGCCAGAGCCCTTCCATTTAAGCTTTACCTCTAATGAAAACAAGACAGAGGGCAGGGTTCACTGCATCAGAAGAATTCTTGTTAAAGTGCAAAATCCTTCTCAGAAATGGAGCTTCAGAAAGCAATGTGCTTTGAAATAACATCCTCAATTATGCTTTACAGTTCTAAGTTAAACAGGATTGCAGATAACATGTACTTCCAACCAGCAAAGCCTAAGGATAGGCTGATTTAAAGTAACTCCAACCACTAACCTGCAGAGATCCGACTGCTGCTGGAAAGACTTCCCTGGGGGCACTGGACTTTCTTTTTGAACTCATTTTGAACTAACACCAACAGGATAAATTTCCTGCATTCCTTCCTTATAACTACATATAAACACATGGGAGACAATTATAAGTTAAATTCAGTTTTTCTTTTTTTTTTTTTAAGCACACAATGCTGAACTATAAACTAGTCAGAAATATCTTAAACTACTTGTAAACAAGCAAACAAAAGTCTCTTCTCCTGTCCTAAGAAAACAGCATACATTTCCAATTAGCATGTGTATGTGAATCCTAAATTACATTGCAAGTAACGTTTCAGCTTGGTGACAAGAGCCAGAAGCCAAGTGGCTTGCTGCAAATCTCGGCTCAACAAAGTGAGCTGTCAAGCTTAGTTTCTGTTGGACCTCACACCCTTAAACATCACCCTAGAATTTATTTCCTGTCCTTGTGATATACCTATTTTGTTGTTGTTTTGGTTGGTTGGCTTATTTTATTTAAACTTGGAAACATGCAGAAGTAAAACTTACTGACTGCTGTGGATACTGCCATTGTCTGTGAAGGAACACTACTGTTCCATGTCAATGCTGTTCCACATCCACACGCTCAAATCTATTCCAAGTGAACTAAATGCCTCAACAATTGCTTTAAAGCAAAGCTTGACACCCTTGTGACCAGGAGTCAACAGTCCTGAGGCTAGAGTTTGCTTCTTAAATTAAAGCATAATAATATCTTCATTTCCATGGCTCGCCTTTTATGACACGTACCTGGGCAAACAGATGAGAAAGAAGATGAGCTGCAGAGCATTAAGTAATACTCAGAAGAGCCCGTATATGATGCATGCTTATGACACTGACAGTTCTTCAATTAAACATCACAGTTTTGACCCGGAGAACTTGTGAGAGCTTGCAGTTTCTCATTTCATTCTGACTTCAGCCTGCAACAGATTGCACAGATGTGCAAGTTTGATCAACCAAAGCCAGATAACTTCTAATATGATAGATTTTTAAAGCAAAAAAATAAATCTTCCCTTCTCCTCACACATTTTTTTTGTGTGTACCCTTATGCCTAGCACATCTTGTGCCCTTTGATAAGATGCATCCTTCCCGCAGAGTTAATTTTGATCACCTACGCTCAGCCAGCTGCGTGGCAGCTTTCAAGCTTTGCTCCATCAGCCTGTAACCTTGACAGACCTGCCAACACACTGACCATCCCGGCGTGACAGAAACATGAAACTCGAATTAAGCACTTGTGACTCAACAGGACCCCGGTTGGGAACAACGCCTTCGCTGGTAGTCGAGCCACAGATCAGCAGTTCGCGGAGCCAAATGACCAGAGTATTCAGCAGCATGCCTACAAATCCTCCTCTCTCAACCCACATTAACCCACGCTTTGGAAAAGCTCCCTGCTAACCCTGGGAGGTTACCGACGGGTTTATTTCTCCGAGCAAAGGTTTCAAAAGACAAATATTTTTTTCCTCTTTCAAATCATTCTTTGATATTCACTTTCTTGTGAAGGCTTTCCATATTCATCAAAATAACGAAAACAGCTGCGCTTGGTTTGAGCTCCCTTATTTACCTTTCAGATCATCAGGTCTGATGCTTCTGCTGCAGTCGGTACAGAGCACACATTTTGGAGGCAAGAACCGAGTCTCTGCAGTCATGCACCACGACACACATTTTAGGTTCAGTAACTCCTCTCTCAGTTGATCAGAGGCCGATAGATTGACTCGCATAGAAATAGTATTATAATGTATTTAAAACAGATTCTAACACAGAGAAATCAGGCTAATTTGAAGAGGTGCTCTCCCTGGGTCAAGTAAATCTCCAGCATGGAAGAGGAAGCACGCTGTTTGGCTTATGTATAATTAAAGAGTTACTGGCTTGACCTTATTTTAAAGTGAACACCGGAAAAACATTTTCCTCTCTGAAGAATGAAACACACTACCTTGAAAGCTGAAGATTTCATTCCCCCAGTCACCCTCTTCCTTAAAACAGCCACGGCATCCTCAGCAATTACTCCATGTGCCATCACAGGGAGCCCTGAGGGTACTCCCAGTCCCTCCTCTTGGTGCTGAGGTCTTGGTAAGTGCACTGCAAGAAGTGCAAGAGTAAGCTTGAGTTTCAACTTTGCTGGTTACCTATTGCATTTTATCTACACATTTATAAATACTTAGCCAGAAACTAAGCAAATGATCATGTAAATAAATGTACCGATTGAGCTTCCCAAAACGTGCAACTGGACTTGACCTGGTACCAATAAAACCACTTTCCTGGCATTTCTGTAACATTTTTGAGAAAGAACACAGCTAAGTGCTATAAAAACTCAGAAAGCCAAAGCACTTTTTTTTTCCAGCCTTGTACCACACCAGTGTTTTCAGACACTAGCCATTTTTCTTGATTTACCAAGAACTCCCAGTTGTTTCTCCCACTCAACAATTAGCTGCTTGCTCCTGGCCAATTTTTTCCTTCCTCAGGACTGCAGTCAGCAGCATCCCTAGGCTGCGAGTTTGCTTCATAGCCTTGGGCCAGTTATGAAAGCAGCAGATTGTTGCAGGGAGAGATAAATGATACCAAGGAGCAGAAGGGCTCGGGGAAGGCTTTCCAACTTCGAAGAAAAATAAGCATGCACACATGCTCCAGAAGCGACGAGAGGAGGGCTGTGCATTTCCTACACGGGGCGATGAGGAAGGCACGCCGGGAGACAGGCAGCCCTGGAATGCCCTCTCCCTGGGCCAGCTTCATCTTACGTGGGAACATCCACAAAGCAAAGAGTCTGTGCCTGTAACAAAACAGATGCTGTCATGCATTCCCTCTTAGATTTTTCCAAAGCAAACAAGCTCAGAAAACCAGAAGGGAGAGCCAGAGGAGCTCTCTGAACCACATCTTGTGTGGATACCAGTCATGGAAAACTGCGGAAATTTCAAGAAGTGATGGAAGGGCTCAAAATACAGGCCTTGCAATCCGAGAGCAGAACTGATAGAGTGAGCTCCTTCAGCAAAGGAGAGGTTTTCTTTTGCCACAGAAAAATGGTGGGAGTTTTCCTCCTGTGATCCAATGGCAGGACACTCCTCCAAAAGGCGCACCTCCTCGGAAAGGCCGCCTGGGTTGGGGTCTCCTGGATCAGATGGCACATGCATGGGAAAGGCTGTTCTGCTGCCCTGCTGTCTTCCTCTGTGGTCATAAAACGTGCCCCGTCTCCAGGTGCATTTCATCTCCTCGAAACATATGAAAGTGCTGCCTCCCCTGTGCTGTGATGGTTTATTTTGGGTGATTTCTGTACAATTTTTGGATGACCAACCCGGACTCAATAATAGGAGGTGGGGGAGAGCGGGGACGAGTACTCTGTATTTCCCCTGATATAAAGGAATGGCTACAGACCAGCCAGGCTGTATGAACGTGCTCTTCTTTCCAGTAATGACTAACATCTGCAACATAGCAGAAAACTGACAAAATTGATGCAGGGACACTGTACAGTTCAACAGAAGTTGCATGTTCCTAGCTCTAAAAACAAATCCCCAACACTCAACGAATACGTTTACCCATTCTGCACAGATTTTAATAGCACTCTCTAGAGAAATAATACATTTCCTAGATAAACACAATTTTACAAGATAACACTAATTCTATTCTGACATTTTTTTGCGTTTTTAAGTAGAAAATAGAACTGCTACATATTCATTAGACACAGAACAACTCTAAGTGATGTGCAACACCATTTACTCTTTTTTTCCCCCTATAAAAACTATTTTCCAATCCATCAGTTTGCATTACTCAAAAAAAAAAAAAACTGAATAGGTGAAAATGAAATACATAAGGCCTTAATTCAGTGAGTAATAATTTACATAATTTACTACAACAAGGCAGGAGTCCTCTTACCGAGGTCAAGAGAAATAAAGCCATGGTTTAAGTTAGCTATTTTCCTTATATACCTTGCTGCCATTTTCCACTGACTCTCGCCTGGAGGGAGTACTACTGGAACATCGCTGTCCCGTAGACCACTCCCTTTGCTGGTGGTTAGCTGAGCAACACCACGAGATGTTTGGTCTTCTGCTTGGGTAGCCTCTGGTAAAGGTGCAGAACACTGTGCTAGGAACTCATGGCTAGTACACACAAAATTCAAGTCAGCAGTCACTCTGTGTATGAGCAGCGCCAGCAGCTTGGTGAAACGAATCACCAAGGAATGCCCTTTGTCAAATTAGAGTTTAAGAAGAAACTGTACACGAAGCAACACGGCACAGCAGCAGCTAGGTTTAATGAATTCCGGATAGCATTCTACTGAAAGAGCAATCTGCATAGCAAAGATTACAGAGCATTAATCCTATTTTCTATGTAAATTTAGTGTTTGTACACAATGTTCCATTTACGCCGTGAATGCATATTACGTACCTGCAGAACACGAAATGGTTTTGTTGACCCCTAGGAAAGCTAGCGGAAGCAAGTGACTTGATGTTGATATACCACTCACGGAAGAATCAGCTATGCTAAGGATTTATTGCAATTCAAAATAAACCAAACAAAAATAGTGAAATGTTACTGCCTTTTGAAGGGCGTCGTAGGAGACTATCTTTTCAACTACTGAAATGAAGATAAAGGTTTTTTTCTCACATCAGGATACAGTAACAGCCTCTATTATGCATTTCTACATAAAAACTTCTTAAGCCTCAAAATGATTTATTTAAGCTAATTATTTTATGTGCTTAAAGAAACAGAAAAGCTAGTAAAAATTGCATCCTTTCTCTTTACCTTTCCTGCTTTACAATACTTAATGTATTTCCTTACATTATTACCTAAAATGAGCTCATCGGTTTCAAAATGTACCAACTGAAACGTGTATTTACCTCCTGCCATTCCTCTTCTAGACCCCCCCCCCCCCCTTTTTGAACTACAAAACCATGTTCTGAAGCCACTAAAAGTAGTCTGACATCTCTGAAATGATGTATTTTGTTTTTAATGCATGCACTCAGCTGCAGATCCGACTTCGGAGTACTTAATTCTGAAATATCAGAAATAATCCTATGCCCACAGAAAAAGCACTGAAGTATGCAGGATTGTGTCTTACGAAAAGGGCAGTGCTAGGAATGGGTCAGATAAACCTCATTCTTTTCAGTTCTACTCTGTTACCAGTTTTCTTGTCCCCCCAGACGCTACTTCTCGCTGCACATTTTCCCAATGCTCTCTTGTACCTGGAAAAGAATTCAAAAGAGTTTTAGGGTGAACTGTCTCGAACAGCAGGCGAGTTAATGGCATGCAAAGCAGAAAGGCCAAGCACAGAGCTGTAGCCTAAGATGAATAAATCTGGTAAGAGGAAGGCTATTTTGTAGGCTGGAGAGACATTTGTGTGTTTATACTACAAATTCTATTGCCTCCTTTCTTCTCCCACTCACATTCAGTTACCAGCTTCTGGGACGAACCACGTATGCCCTTCTCCAGCCCAGAGTGTGAGCACAGCATTGTTTCACTATCTACAACACACGCGTGATATGGAAAAGTTAGGGAGAGGCAGCTCCTTAGACATGACCCCACTTCTTGGAGTGAGAGGTGAAGAGGGAGCAGGATTCAAGTCCAAGACATTCACACCCATAACAAAATCCTCAGGGGTTTCTCTTGCATCCACGTTAACAGTTGCTCTGAACCACTGCAGCATCTCTTAACATGTCTTCAAAAAGAGAATTGGAAAAAAATAAGGCTTGCTTAGTGCAACACAGTCCTGTGTTTTCACTAAACATTTCTTATCTGAAAGCACCCGCCCCCACTTACCATCTTCTTGCTGTGCCCGCTGGACACCTGTATGAGCCTAGAAGCTCTCAGAGACAGCAAGCAAAGATGTGCGGTCTCATCACACAGCGTGGAGACATGAGCATTCAGATAACCCTGCCTGTCTGACATGCTCTTAAGTACTGGTGATTTACTTAATCAAGTCTCACAAAGAGGCGAATTAAACCCCTGGCTATTAGAAACAATGACTGGTTTTTAATAGGGGCAGCAACTTCGCCTACAGGCTGGCTGAACCCATTCACTGCCTACACGGCTTCCCTCTGGCTGCATGTTGTCACACACTCACACGTCCACGTGCACGCTCGCTGTGTTTCTCTAAGGGCTTTTTAATAAAATGAATGCTGTTGCCAAGCGATTCCTTGGCTCTGCCAAGCAAACCAAGAATGACCCCAGCCATTAAGTTCTTAGAGCCATTCATGCTCAGAATAGCAACTTGATCATTTATTACACTGAAAATATAAAATCATAAGGTATCCCAATATTTTGGGAGTTATTCCAAGTTGTTTGACTTGATTTTCTTCTAATAAACATACAAATCAAAAGCAGAACTGCAGGGTAAGATGCTAAATGCTTAGTTATTGATCAAGGCACTCCTAGAATATTTTGCTAATGGCTCAAGCTTGATGAATATAAAAAAAAAAAAGAACCTATTGATTTTACTTTAAAACATTTCAAAAGTGCTAAACATGCTGGCAGCAGAAACACATTACGAGATGCACAGAAAAACTACCGTTTAAAGAAGGAAGAAGGAGACCCAGCCAGGCAGAGGCATTAGAAAGCGGTAAGTTAGGAAGCCCTTGTCAATCTCATTGACCTAGCCCCAGCACTGGCAGCAGCACCAGGGCCAGAGGAAGGCAGCCTGCTGCTATGGGCTAGAGATCACGAGTGCAAATTCAGGATGAACAATGTTCAAGTCAGAAAGCAGGACATGGTTTTCTAATAGGACTTCCCCCATGAACAATGCTCATTAAAATGACACAAATCTTTACGTCCGTGTCACTGACATATTTTAAGTGGTCACAGAGACACGTGCGTTTTATGGCCAGAAGAGCATACAATTCCTATTAACTACCCTTTGTATCTAAACCACTCTCAGCTGGGCACTCGGTACTAACTTTTCTACTGGCCTCAGAAAAATTGCATGTGCACGTTTCCTCTCACTCCAGATAGCCCCTAATTTTGAGATATGAACGTCAGTAATCAAGATCCATGATTTACTTCTGAAAAAAACTTAAGTATTTCTGTGAATAAATCACAATTCTGAAGTCTGTTATCTCAGACACATGCATATTAGGAAGAAAAAAGAAGTTAAAATGAGAGATTATTTCCCTAGGTTCCCATGGGAACACAACACTTACTTCCAGATCTGGAAAGTTTCAAGACACTGGGTTATACACTCATTAAAACACACCAAAGAAAAGGTACTCTTGTGTTTTTCAGTGGCTTCCTGGTTACTACTTACTGGGACTAATGACTTAAAGGGAAGAGAGCCATTAAAGCACAGGGTTTCCTAGGAAAGAGCACATACATGAGGTAGAGCACGTAGCAAAGACACTAGGAAGAAGCTGGCTTCTGTCTGAATTTTTAAAAAGATAGCTCAACTGGTCAGGGCTCCCACTTACCTGTGGTCACAAACCAGGCTCTTATTGCATCATTTGTTCATGGCTTTATGCACTCGTTACCTTCTAAGAACAGCTCTCTGATGTCTGCCATCATTTTTTACGCTATCCAGCCATTTACAGCTGCAACCAAGCATACTTCATACTCAACTTCTAAGTGAAATAGCTTCTGAAGTGCTGTACAACTTATCTGGAGAGAAGGTGTTCATTAATTTGAGATGCAGTTCATTAAAGAAAAAAAAGGTTGAGGTACAGCTGGTGAAATTCTCTCGCTTTTCCTACAGAGGAATAAAAGCAGTGAGGGAAATTTTATTTGTAGACTGAAAGTACCATCAATCTTCAATAACACTGTCTACACACCTCATGCAGATTCCTGAACAAGTACAACCGTGTTCCTTTTCTCTCTATGCTTTCCATACATGTTAGGACTTGCAGCCTAAATCAGGAGGTCTTATACGGAACAGCAAGAAAGCCATGGTGAGCATTAAACAAACTGCTGAGATCTGAAATGTGCTGGACACTTACAGCACTGTATACAAATGTATCCTGTTAGTACAAGGATTTCTCAATTGCACTAATTTTTAAAGAAACAAATCCCTGTAGATGGAAGAAGTAGACTAATAGGATAATATCTACTGGCTATTTGTAAAAGTTCAGAAGGATAAATACAGAAAATGAGAAGTTATTCAATCTAGAAGACCACAGGGATATGGACAATAAGAGAAGGTGTGTTTCAATCAAAGACTTGGATCATCCAACGTAATAAGTACATGGGAAAATAAAGTTTTCTGCTTTACTTCATTTCTTTAGAAAATAATCTTTCTTCTCTGTTCCTATCCAAAGTACCAAAAAGTACTCCTAAAAGAAACTAAAATCTCCCACTGTTCTCTTACAACACTTTTCTTCCATCTCCTAAATCACAGTTTCTCAAAACAGTTACTTCATCCAGTCTGCATTTCCCTTAAGTTTTTGTAAGAATATATATAAAAGAAGAAAATTGTCTGTTTGCTGAACAATAAAATACAAACTCCATCCTCCCACAAAAAAAGAGGGGGAGGGCTTCATTAATCTTGCATATACTTCAGTTTCTTATTTTATAGAAAACAAATAAAAAATACAGCCGTCTGGAAAGGCATCCTGCAGTAAGAAACTTCGGGATATTTATTTCTTTTCTGAAGCTGAAAGCAAAGTTGGAACTTGATCATTTCACATAATACCAGCACACAGAGCAAGCTGCTTTACGTAAGGTGCAGATAAAGACATAAAATGCAGGGTGTGGAGATTCTAACTGGGAACAAAATGCAACTTCTTTCCAACAATAGATGTAATTAGCTAGCAAGATAACTTACCATGGAAAGGAGCAAGGCAATTAACACGGAGTCATTAAATCAAATTTTCATGTCTTTGTAAAAGATACACCCAACAAGATCTAACCACAGCCTGTTGGCTTCACAGCATTGAGTCACTCAGAGTAAGAGAATCGAGTCTCTGTACTCCAGAACTACAAACTGGACGCGTAGGAGTGGTACAAAGCCACAGCAGCCCACCTGTCCAGCAGCAGCGTAGAACAGCAGCCAGTCCATTCCTCTTTGATGGCATTCCAGTGACACTTTCGAACGCAGGGCTTTCTCTCAGATATTACTCACATCTTTAAACTATTCCTCTTGTTCCACGTTATGACAAGAGGGAAGTAGACCTGCTACTAACTTGTTGATTGGGGACACATATGGTAGTCCTCCTAGTCCATTACACAGAGGGAAACCACTAGGGTGCTTTTTAGCACTCTCAAACACCACTGTCTTTTAACCATTTTGGAAACCTCAAGGGAAGCAGTGGTGAGAAATAACCAGTGCAATCAGATTCTGTTGAACAAATGAACTGCGGAACAGGCCCTCACTGCCCCACTGAGCTAAAATGGTTTCAACAAAGATGGTTGGGGTGGTGGGTCCCACTGTTGCCCACCCAGCTTCTGGTCTGCAGCAAACCAGTCAGACCCCAGAAGCACTGCAGCACCTGATCCACAGGAGACAGCTCAAGCAATACAAGCAACACACAGTAGAAGTAAATTCCACAAGCCCGACGAGGACATAACAGGTAGCTACACTTTAAATGATAGACCGTCACCAATTAGGACATCATACCAGAACAGGATATACACACCTGTAATGAGGACCACATCTTTCATAGCACTAGTTACCAGTTACTTTTATGGACTCTTTAAACTTGTAAACTACTTACTCTGCTATATCAGACCTAACCTAAAACATCGGCATCTAGGTTTAATGCATGCTGGGTAACATTTGACTGAAAGAACAATCAGCATAGCAGAAACTGCAGGAAGTGGGCATTTCCTGAAATGGATTTCAAGAAAACAAATTGTCACTCCACATTCTTCTACCCTTTAAGCTATCAAAGTCTTATCACCATGGTATTTCAGCATTCGATTAGCAGCTGTAAAGGAGGAAAAAAGAAAAAGATTTTTCTTTGGACCACATTTAGCAAATCCTAAGGACATATATTTTTTTTATTGAGGAATTATTAACAACTGCTATATTACACCCCATAGGTTCTTTAAAAGTTTATGAAGACTTGACATCAGTGACAGACCAATTTACAGCATGTTACAAGGGAAATAAACAGATCAGAAAACAGCAAGCACTGGATATTTTCAGTGAACGTTCTAGCCCCAGGAAACAAAAGAACCATTTTTCTTGCACTGCAGTTTGTCCCAATACAGACCTGTAAATTTACACAAAAGGCAAGACAATCCCAATCCAATCTTAAAATGTCTCAATCATTCAGTCTTTTTCCTTGACCTAACTTATCACTTATCTTCACAGCTCACAGCAGTTTCTCCAGGATGCTCTGTCTTAAATTTTTTATGAGATGGTTCTCCTGGGAGAAGAGACATGCAATGCTCTAAAGATCGCGCAATTTCATCAATTGTCCATTTGTCTTCATGAAGTGCATGCTCCTCTAGCGTAAATGGCCCGTGTTTGGTTCGGGTCAGCTCTTGCATGCTGGCACAGGTAGAGAGTTCTATAGTACAGGAGAAAAGAGACTTTAGAAGAAGTGCATGGTCAAATTTAACTATTTGCAACTCGCTTAAAAAGTACTTTTATATGTAGCCTTCTACATTATTCTGCTTAGTGTGAAAAGGCAGTTCATGAAGATTCAACACTCATTTACATCTTCTTAAGTCTGAGACAAGGAATTCCTTTGATTTCAACAGATCTCCACTGCAGTAAGAGTTCAAAATCTGACAGAAAGTTGTCAGGAGGTTTTCCAGATTTAAATCAGAATGATGAGAGAGAAATAATGACATAAAATAAAAGCAGAACATTCTTTATTCAAGTGACTTAGAAGACCATGTGCTATTTTCCATGTTTTGGAAAAGCATCTGTCCGTGCTTTTCAACATTTTTATCCTGTGCCACTCATTAGGATAATACAAAATAAGGAAAAATTCAAAATATAAACAAATGCTATAATGGGTTAAATACAAGTAGGACAGAATTACATAATGAGCGGTTACAAAAGACAACCCCTTTTGTTTGTCAGCAACTGGAACTGACTTGAAAGTGCACAGGTGTACTAAAATATTCTTGCCCATACTTGCAGATGCAGGAGGATTTTTACTGCATTTCATACTCTGAAAAAGGGCCAGCTGGGTAGAGACTTTATCTCAGTTTGTCTTTAAAGGACTGAACACAACCCAGTATGCTCAGAAGACTGCAATAGGAGAATCTCTGACTTGCCTAAGTACAAATAACAACACTGAAATTCATAGAGCTCTCCCACATCACTTGGTTTCTTGATCTGCAAATGTATCACTTAAAAAAAATGAAATGGACTATCTGTTCTCCATCATGCAGTTTGATAGATATACGGCACAAGACAAATAACCCTGTGGGAAAGCAACACCATTCACAGTAAAAGGAAAAGAGAAAGAAAACACTAGAAAAATCATCACAAATGAAGAAGTCTTTCCAGGAGATAGGGTTTATTATGTGCATGGTAATGTTCTGTGCAATCTGTTTTCAAAATGTGATGAATAACGTTTAAAAAGACAGTATCCTTCTTCTTCTCACCCTTAATCTGACTTAGCTTTAGCATATGGAGGAGAGAAAAAAAAATTCCCACCTTGCCTTGCATTTTCTTGCTCAGTGCTATTCCTTGCTCCATTTTTAGCCCCCAGCCCCCAGGGTCCTCCAGCAATTATTTAGCCCTTATTCCCTCATGCTCCCAAGGAAAATACCCTAGTATATAAAAGCAAGTGATAGCAGTACCAATCTGCAAAATAGCACATAAGTCTGGTGGCCGGAGATATAAAAAATGGCAAGATTTTTCTATAAACAGACACTTTCATTCCTTACACCATCACTTTTTTTTTTCATGCCTACCTTTGCCAATGTCACTGACCAGGCTCCTGACATAAAAGCCACCGCCGCATTCAACATCTGGAATGTTAATAATGACATGGTAAACTGCCAGTACAATGTGAAATCTACTTTACATGGAGACCATGCTCCCAAACAAATGTAAAAATGCACTAAGCAAACAACCCAGTGATAAAATATTTATAGGATGCAACATCAATTATTCATCCTGTAACATATGTGCGGGTGAGATTGCTAAACCAAGACAGGAGGGAAGGCAAATACAATGGCAACCGAACTAACTCACTAGAAATTAAGTACTTGCTGTGGTACGTTAAAAAATGCTTCAGTTTTATTCATTTTAAAGGTTTCAGATGGTTGTTTTGTATTCCTAATGATGAAACCAAATTATTTCAAGAATAGCCTAAACTGACTATCAATGTTTTTTTTAAGATACTGCACATGAGCAGCTCCAATAAAAGCTGCTGACATTTTAAAATTCACCTTTAACTTTCCCTGCTCTCTCAACCCTTCCCTTCCCCCTCTGCCAGTGATCAGCTGCTTGTCACCCAGACATAAAGTAAGGCCCGAAGTACCAGAGCACCGACTTCTGTGGTTCATACCTGCTCATCATATAACATCCGGCCCATCAGAGGACTACAGGTCAACCAGGTAGTTCCTCAATGCAAATGATTATCCAACCCTCACCTGCATCAAATATTTACAACAGTATCTTTGGTTCATTTATTAAGGTGCTTCTTAATGTACTACCCACACTTTTTTATGTATGACAGAAGGGTAAGATCCTGTCTCTGCAACCTAGAAAGAGGTCTGACAGTAACTGATGGTGGCCCTTGATGAACTGAGATGCCAGCAGTCTGGGCACTGGGGCAAAGGAATGAGTCAGGTGAAGTAAGGAGACCTGAGAAAGGAGTAGTGAGCTGGAGGCTGCGAAATCATGGACAGATGCAAGTAATCTCCTGGCCAGCCTCTCAGAATTTTCCCTCACAGAAAAGATTACATATAATCAGCTTAACTTAAACCCAAAATATGGTGCTTTTACTGCAAAGTGAAAGTCTGTGCACATAGGCTCACACTAAAATAAGTAGCTGAGGGAAATGAAACCCATTTCAATATCTTAGTCTCATTCTGAGTGTAAATAAGCACTAACAAACAAACTTGGAGCATCACTCTATACAATAATCTTTGGCCTTTACCCAGTGTGAACAGTGGTGGCTGGAACTGTTGGAGAGAGAGGCTGTATACTCTTACTGGCCGAGCTGGCTTTGCTTCAACTGCTTCTCCCCTCTTCACCAGAGTTGATAGCCTTTCTCCGTCCTTCTTCAAAGCAGAATAGCTGATCAGATAGAGCACGAAAATGTGTTACACTGTTGTAACAGAACAAGCTTCCCATCCTCCAGATTCTGTTAATATTGTACAACAGCATACATTTTACCCTTCTAATCCTCTCCAAATGCTCACATACAAAAAAATAAAACCTAGCAAGTGCTTCTGAAATCTCCTGGACACAGAATAATCTCCTTCACCAGTAGCTATGTAAACTGGAAAACAAGAGGCGGTCCTCAATTTACCTCTTGCTGCACGGATTTAAAAGTGTTTCATCACTTAATTTGTAGTTTATGAAAACTAAGGGTTTCTACAAAGGGTACAATACCTGCAGCAGCCTTTAACATTCTGCCCCTCAGAAGGCTGCAGGACACGCTCTTTTTCAGTACTGTGGTGGGGTGAGCACTGGGCATAGCTCGGGCAATGCCTGTAATTCTGCCTTGCACCTTTACTCTACTGAGACCAGGGTCTTCCCTGAACAGCAGCTGCCAAGCTACAAAGCCTTGTTCCAGGGTGTTTAAGACCACTGTGGAATTTAACAGAAAATAAATAAAGAATTCAGTGATAACATGAAACTTCATCAAAGTTCCAACTCTGGCCCTGAAAAAAAGACTACTATAGAAAAATCAAGAAAGATCTTGCTCAAATTACCGGAGGGTAATTTGAAAAGGTCACACAAGCAGAACACCTACTGAATGGCTGACCTTACAGGGCTCACAGCGGAACCACAGTAACCGATCCATTGCAAATGCAAAGGAAAGCATGTTAGCTTAAATCACCAGAAAAGCCATCTGTCACAAGCTAAGCACTTGCATATTGCCAGTTACCATGGCTCACCTGACTGGAAGAAATTTGTTAAGCTATGGAAGCTTAAATCACTAACAATTTATTCGTACTCTAAGTTTCCACAAAACTAATTTGCAGGCATTAAAGGAATTTCCGTGCTGATGTCATTAAGCCTCCCCCTGCCCCATAAATAAAATTAAAGTCTTGAGGCTTTCCCTTTTAATTGTAAGACAGGACAGAACAATCCAAGCCCTGCAAAAGCTGCTTAAGACTGCTACTCTATATTTACCAACAGAACAGGCTCCAGGTCACCATTTGTGCTTGATATTCAAATCAGCATGACCTGCAGTTCCAAATGTTAAACTCCTAGGTCTGCCTTGCTTCTACCCTCTTGCCACAACGCGTTTTTTTTTTTTTTTTATTTCTGACAGAACTGACTCCTGTTGGCAAGTCCTGACAGCTGAACACCGCTCCTGAGAGTTCTGAATGCTGTGGAACTTACAGCGGAGGAACCTGCATTATGTCCCCTGTGAACTTCTGCAGCGCATTTTCAAGATCTGTTTTTGTTACCTGGTCTGTAGAAAGAAAACAAGTATGTTAGCATCGGTTATTCACATGGCACCAATGGAACTGATCACGTTCTGCAAACAGATACAAAGAAGTGGTCCCTCTTGTCTGAATTTAGATTGGATGAAAAATGCCAAAGATAAAAAACAGAATGTAGGTAGGAGTGTGAATTATCACAAGAAGAATGGAACAAACAGTCCAAGGTGATTAAGACAGTCTGGACGCTTTCAGAAGGGCACAAGTCCCTACACACACAGTTCTGCTTTGCAACTTTTCCTCCCTCAGGACTACGAATTCATTTTTCTTGGAAACCAGGCAAAACTACAAAACTTGTCCTATTCTAATCTGTGTTAAAGGACTAAGAAGAATAAAATGCTCATCTAACATTGACAACTACTCTTAAAAGTACATAACTGTACTCACAGGAAAATTCCAGCAGGTTACTAGTGAAAAAACACTGCAATTTTTATTTTTTTTCCCAGTGAAGAAAGACTGTATCTGGAAAAACATACTAAATTCCTCCACCACACATCTAACCTGCAGATGCTCACAAAGGTATGGTTACACACTAAGTAAGGCAATTTTACTGAAGAAATCCTATAAAAGAAAGTAACTGCTTCATGAAATCTACTCTCTGGAGTACACCTACGTACCCCTCCCACTTTTGTTAGAAGGCTGTAACTGAAGTAGCTGGTTGCACTGGTCCTTTGAAATACTATTCGATAGGGATGACATTCATAATTAATTTGTTTAGAGTACAAAAGATCTGTAGGCAAAATGCCCTTCAGTAACTGTCTAGTCATGTGCCTCCTAAGTTATATTCTAGTGGTAGACTTGGCAGTGCTAGGCTAATGGATAGGCTCGATGATCTTGGAGGTCTTTTCCAACCTAAGTGATTCTGTAATTCTATGATATTAGAGGCACATGAAGTCAACAGCATCCTTGAGCATAAATAAAATTAAATTATTTATTGCCCCTTCATTATATTTTGGAGAAGACCTGTGCTTTCAGCCTTTACAAAACAGCTGTACTTCATGCTGTAAGGAAAAAGGAAGAGTTTTCTTTCCACTGCAACTTCTGAAGATGGCAATATGGCATCTCGTTTTGGCCAAGCACATTTTGCAGCCTTAGGAGCACATGCTGCCCACAAGAGTTATTAACTGCAAGGTTGCAAGGCACACGGGTCAGTCAGGGATACTGAGAGAGAACAATGTACAGCAGAACATGGGGAACGAATGACAAAATTGTTTGCACAGTAAGTCTGGATCATCTTCTGAAGAGGTTCTTACATGATTGTTTAAATCCGATAGCATTGCTGTAGTTTAGCAGTGCATCACATCAAGATTACACAGAAAAGTTAGCTTGACTCAACTCCATGCCTGTGATCCTGTCTGCCTTCTTGCAAAACCCAGGCTGTTTCAGGGTAGAATTTAGTATTTAATATCTAAGGAAAAAAAAAAAATCCCCATGTGAGGAATGATGCATTAAGCCATTAACAAAGCTGTGCAGTGTGTTATCAAAGTAAATATTTATAGATGAGTTTGCTAAGATACAGAATAAATCATATTTGTCTTCTGTGATGCATCATAGCACAATCTGGTCAGTATTAAATTCTGAAAATCTCAAAACATGCTTTTTTTTTTTTTTTTTTTCCTTCCAGCATGCACTGCCTTTGTGTTAATGGGCTGTACTGGATTCTTGCTCTTTCCTACAGCAAGCTGGTGCAGCTTTCGCCCAGCTCTCTGATGAAGAAGAATGCCCCATTAATCCAGTCCCAAACAAACACTTTCACTACGTCTAAATTGTATATTTGTCCCAGGCACCAGGCTGGACTCGTGTTTCCGCAGAGCACACAGCCCTTCGCTGCCGTTCAGCTCCCCCTGTCGCTGCGCCCACCGTGCAGGACTGCGGCCCTGCCCAGCAGAACCATCTCCCTTCTGGCCCCCTGCCCACAGGTCTCCCTCCCCTGGCTGTGGGCTCGGGTTTAGTAGGTTAACAGCCTGTCTTGGCAGCGAGTTCAGAGCAGCATTTGCACGCAGCATTGCTCCATGAAGCAGGGAATATGAACAGGTTCATGAAGGCCACACAGTTTCAACTGCTCCAGAACGTTCTCTCCCCATTCTCCACTCCCTGAGAGTAAGCGGCAGAGAGGTTTCTGCAGGACTTATTTGTCACAGATCCCAATCACCCTTGCTACCAAGAACTAGCCCACTCTCTTCAGTAACCTAATTGCAAAAGCTAGGTTTTGCTAGAAGCTGGGCTTAAACTGCATCTCTCTGCCCTTTCAGGGACAGACTGCTGCCCTGTTTCACAATGATTCCAGTCTGGGCTGTCTAGGTTTGGCCCAAGGGATAACCGCATCCAAACCGCAGGAGTAAAGACAGCCCTAGCTTCGAACAAGATGACTGGAGCTGCTCTGTGTGCATGCTATTTGAAATACCTTTATTTCACACTGTTTTCTAAATTTCTTCGTAAGCCCTTAGACTGACAGTGGGTTCTGTGATGTCTGCACAGGCCGTGCTTCTTCCAGTGTGACCGCTCCCTACGATTCTACCAGCATCCCAAAGCACCCAAGACTTCTTGTCTTGAAGGCTTCTAAAAGCATTTAGAATAACGTTTTCATCAGAATAATGTTTTCAGCTTCTAACATGAACATTTTCAACACTCCTACTTCCGAACACTGATAACTGCTGACCCATTTTCCTGCTGTAATCATAAAGGAAGGTAAATGAGTTACCAAACCAAAAGGCGCCAGCTGTGCCACAACTTCAAAAAGCCTCCACTGAAGGGTGATCTTGCCCTGTGCTTGCCAACAAGTGATACCAGAACAGAACACAAGATCACAATAATTAACTGTGACAGTCCAAGGGAACTACAGCAAGTGGCCTCAGCTCAGTCTGGCAGCAAGTGTCTGCAAACAGACAAGCAGAACGCTGAAAGGACTACATTTATTTATTTATTTATAAATTATTCAGGTAGCTCTATTAAACACATTTTAGCAGAATCAGCAGAAACCTGTAGAAAACCCTGAGAAATTCTGTTCTCCATGTCTGGATGCAGTCTCTGAGCAGCTGGGAGGAAGCGGGTTTCAGAATGCACATTCCTGTGCGTAGTTGCAGAAGGGCTGCAAGTGTTAATGTTCTTAGAAAGCTTCAGAGGAACATTAAATCCTCGGTGCTTCCAAAGTCAGCATCCAATAGCCTGGGAGCCGTATGAAGCCCTAAGTAAACCTCATGTGGAAATGCAAGTTCTTTCTCTGCTAAGAAAGAAATAAAAACTCTCGGAGGTTCAGGAGGGGTTAAACCCAAGCAGTTCTCTTCAACGCATCCTTTGGTTGCGAGCAAGGGTAATTCACAACAGTTTGCTTTCCGAAGTACTGTCCAGAGACACCTTGAGGACTAAAACTTAACACTTTCTTACAGCAGGCAACTTTGTTCAGGCACTTTACTCTTGGGGTCCAGTGGAGTCATTCGGAGGAGTTTTAAACATCTTGCAGGCTGCTTTACTGCCCTCTCCCTGCATTAAGTCCCAGCCCCAGATTCTGCTGGTACTGCAGGATTTGTATTCCCTAGCAGATGCTCACCATCTCCCAGGATCCCTCTAGGTGTCAAGGAAAGCTGAAATTCGTTTCAAATACCTGCTGTGTATGTTCCTGGAGTAGCAATTAAGATTAGGAATCGGTATGCCACCCAGAAAGCCAAGCTGCTTTGGAAAAGGCACTGGTTAAGAATAGAAATACCTGCTTTATGGAAGATGAGGTAGGAAGAAAATACAAAATACGTAGGTAGCATGCAGAAAGAGAAGGAGTACATATTCTCTATTCCTTCTTTATGAAGAATTCAACTCTGATTTGCAGACATATTGAAAGTAACTAAGGCCAATTTGACAAGAAACCCTTTCAGCAGTCAGCTTCAGCAAAAGGAAGCTTTGTCCCCTACCCAGTACTACACTGCCCCAGCAACGCCAATACTTCCCTTCATGAAACTGCATGATGAGATGGATCATGGGATTGATCTCAGTTTTAAAAGGATAAGCACCTCAAAAAAGTGGTTATTTTTAACCCAAATCAGTTCCCCAAGCTTACTTGCCATACAGTATAACAAAAACCTAAACCACCCTAACAGAGGAGGTGGTGCAGAGGTAGGAAACTACTGTCGCCAACGCTGTCAGTGGAAGAAATGCTCATGAAAACACTGTGAATTCTGTCTGCCATAAGCAATACACAATTAAAAAGCAAGACTAAAGTTTCATGAAACTTATTTTTTAAATCAACTATGGGAATTTCATCTATTTGAAATGAACACTCAGTGCAGCCACAGCATTCCACATTGACAGGTATACAAAGACTAGGGAAGCGTCCACCAGCATCACCAAATGTTGGCTATTACCTCAAATACCACGCAGATGCTTAGTCCTTTAGAAGCTTAGAGAGAAACTTAGAGCTAGATCCTGAGGCAGAAGCAAATGAGTCAACATCTCTGACTAGCACTGCCTAGTAAATAACACAATTTAGAATGATCTATCGGGTTAAAGGTGGACAAGAAACTCATACTTGCCTACCTCGTGCAAAAAGAAAGACTACAAAAGAAAGGAGGCTGGGGGTGAGGAGTGGAATCCAGGCTACCTTTTCATCATGCTATTAAAAAAAAAAAGATAATTTACTTCATGTGCTTATAACTAGGTACCACAGTGTGGGACCGATACGAGTTGCTAAGCAACCAGTTACCTATTGCTTTTTTTTTCCCCAAGGTTGTGAAAGAACTAATGGTAAATGCATTTGGTGTGTCGCTGTTTAGTCCCGCTCTGTTTCTAAGACAGCCCAGGTAGTGTGAAATGTCCACTCCAACACAGTTGCAGTCAGGATTAAGCAGAAGCCTGAAACCCTTATACTATGCTCTGTGGTTCAGAACATTGCCTTTATTAGGACAGAAACTGCAAGCAAGAGCAAGATTTAGTAGGTGAATATATGCAGAGGGTAGTTTATGCCATCCCCATTTTTACACCGAGCAGTCTGTAGTTAACCAGACATCCTGGAGGGAAGATCTAAGTGCTTTATTCCTCCACTGGCCTTGAAGGGTGTTACTAAAAGAGCATTCGTGAGACTACACACTGTAAGATGAAAATTTTACTGGACACAGCATGCCATTTGTCAGCCTGTTAAAGATTTAAGATGACACAGTCCTGCCCAATTCTATTTTCACCCCCCTTATCTAGTGTCTGCTTTGTTTTTTTTCCTCAACAGAAATGAACACTTGCACTGGGCAGAATTGCATGAAGCTGGACTGAATTATTTCATCTTCAACTTCAGTGCTCGTATAATCTTAGTTTGATTTCACATTTAAATTTAATTCACAGAGTCTCAAACATCTTTTCCACTTTTCTCTGACAGAGACCATTTATGCCTTCAAATAACATCAAGCATATTGATTCATTTATGATTACCATAAGGTTTTTCTTCAGTTATTTTTCCTGTAGCATCCAACGTATCAGTAGCTTTGCCCAGTAGTCCAATGGCAGTGTACTTCTGGGAACAAAAAGAGAGAGATTAGTGAGTCAGGTCTTCCAGGTTTCCTTGTCTTCCTTTTTTTGTGAATTGGTTTTGGTTTTTAAATGACTTCAAAACAACAAGGACTCCAAAGGAGACCAGGAAGAACACTAACTGTGAGTAAGCCGAAGTAACAACGATAAGACAGGGAACTCAAAAGAAATTAAATCCTGCATTACATGGGCCTATGACTTTTAGAAACCCAAGGAAGAAGAAAGTAATCTGATTTTTCCTATAAATACATCAATACCATAAAGAAAATAGTGTTAAAAATCAAAGTCCCTGTGGGGTGTCATAAGTCACTGTTTAAGCAAGGCACACAGAGTACCTCTCACGCAGTTTTCCTGTTTCTTTACAATCTTAAAAACAAACAAACAAACCAAAACAAAAGAACACAAAGAACTTGACTTGTGAAAGCAAAACACCCACTTCCAAAGCAAAGCATTACAACAGTTCAGCCGTGAAATGCAGTGACACACAATAGCCTACAGCTAGAGGAGCTGTGAACATCTGGAACTGGTGCAGACATTGTGACTAGCACACGGAGTGCAAGGCCACTGAGTGACATCTCCGCTTGTCATGGGATCGCAGGATATTTCCCTTTCAGGGTTTTTCCTTAAACAGTTATTGTCGAAAGAACTCTCCAGACTGTGCGTTTGTAGCTTGCAAGAAGGAATTAACCTGTTCCCAGGCCAGTGGCTCTTGTCTGTACTGTGTTTCACCTGTGTCCTCCATTTCCACACTTTCACCCCAGGTACTGCCAGGCTCTAGGAATAAGGCAGAACCTGCCGAAGCTGACAGAAAGCTTCCCATGAACCAGCTGCCCATGAGACTCACTCCGTACAACGAGTTTGGGTCAAGTTTGGAGATCTTTTCATACCTGAAGGTCTGTGCTTTGAACTACTGCCTATCCCCCTTCCTTACATTTCACTAAGCCCTATACCAAGCATTTCGATAGCCTAGAAGAGAACAATCAAGGCGTTCCACAAGCCTAACTCCCTGGTAAGGCTTCGATTAACTTCTTCCCAACTGAGTTAATAAAAATTTGAATCAGGTCCTGAAAAGATGCACCTTCCAGAAGCTGGTTGACCAAACTCTACTGGAATGCATCCAAGCACACATCAGCATTAACATTTTACTCTTCGATGCAATTCATCCTTTTTCATATGCTCGGAAAGAATAAACAAGCTCAAGTAATAACAGTGTAGGAATATAAATCACATCTACAGAAAGGGACTACTAAGACCTGTCTTGATTTTGTTCTGTGTGACAACCTGCCACTTGAATGCATTTCTTCAAGCAACTGCCATGAAATGGGAACAGCAGAAATAGTTGGACAAAAGGCAGCGGAGTGCAAACTTCAATATAAAAATAGCCGTAGCCTTAATGTGGTAAGCAAACTTTTTTTTTTTCCTGCAGTAATATGCTGCAAAATTAGGCATTAAAATTTTTTATTTTTATTTTTATTAAAGTTTACTTTCTTCTGGGAAACATGGAAAAGGAAAGGAAGGAATGGATGAAGGCTGCTCCACAATAAATATTTATATCAACTTCGCAGTACATCATCTGCTTTTAGGACCATAAAAGTGCTTGCTCTCAGAGACATTTAATGATCTAGTTCTTAACTTTTAATAGCACAGTTAGAAAGAGACACTATTCAGCAGTTATTTCTAGAGGTTAATAAAAAACGTGAGTAGATCTTAATTCTAGCAAGATGAATGATCCTAGCAGTTCAGTAAAACTTGAAATCTGAAAACTTCAAATCCCTCCACATCAGACTCTTCTAAATGGAAGTACTGATACTTCTTCAGTTTGAATGCAGTTCTTCCTCTTAATTCTGTTTTTGGCTATGCTGCTTCAGGCTGTCTGTTCTAATGACAAGCTTTATTTGACCTCCCTGCAAGGGAGAGAGAATATCATGTGTTCATATGTAAACACAAACTGTAGGAACTACACAATCCAGAGCTCAACACTTGACTTGCCCTTTAGTTTCTGCAAAAAGAACATAAAGCCATCTTTAAAAAGCCATCCCAAAAGAAAATCCTTAAAAATTGGTTACAAATTGCCATTCCTTAGAGAAGCCTTTAAAGAGGCACAAAAGCAGACTCAAGACAGAAACGCAATAATCCACCAAGAAGGCAGCAAGAATTACAGTTGGTTTACAGATCGGTCTCTGAAGTGCCCTTGGATATCTACAATTATACATCATAATTCCTACTAGGCACTTTGTAGGGTCTACTTCCCCTTTTTAGTGTCCAGGACCCAGAGCTTGTAGAAGATGAGAGTCTCAATTTAATCTGTTTTTCCTCTTATTTTGTGTCGAAATTCAGCATTAACTCCCCTTAGCCTCTACCTCACACTGCCCTGGGAAGCGCCCAACGGATTGTGAGTCATTTAGTAAGTGTTTGGTGACCTGCCCTCACCTGTGTCGACAATCATTTCTTTCTTCCAGTTTTATAAAACATATCTGGCAACATTCTTCCTGTACTTAAAGTACAAATCACTGCAGAACACGGACAGCGACAGCTCACAACCACACTGATTGCAACCCACACAGCCAGCAACAACAGGAAAGCACGGTAGTAGGTATCTCAGGAAAAGCCCAACAGATCCAGACCATGACAGGAACATCCCAGTATGAGCAGCTCGTCAGAGAATGGTCTGCCAATTGACAGCCCCAACATCTCTGCCCCCTGCTTATCTCAAGTGACCGAGACCCAAATCATTTAAAGACTGAAACCAGCACCTCAGCTTCCCTATGGGATCCTACGATGTGCAGGATGTAGGATGTGTAGGATCCTGCAAGTGTAGCACGTTGAGAGATGAAGCACTCCCAGCCACAACTTGCATGCACTGCAGCACCGTGCATTAATTTCAACTTCTGATGAGGTTCTGAAAGGCCCCAAAGCAGCCTCCCAATTACCAGAACAACATAACCCTGAGGGGATGCAGACCTTCACACAACATTCAGGCGTTAGGGTACGGTTACATCTCTCTGCTGCCTAGAAAACATTTTTCTTGATGTTATGACAACTGCAACAAGAGGCAGCAAAGCGATCAGAAGCCCTCAAGTATAAGCAACTCTTTCATTCACACTAGTGAGGAGACGACCTCAAGGTGCTTTAGGTTGACAAACCACTGCACTCCAACCATGACGATATAACGAGGAAACTGTCCTGCGGCCTCAGGGATACACATGGTGGGTGCAGCCCCAACAAGACCAGAAAGAAGTGCTCGGGTAGCCGTACGGCTGCTACCACACCTGTGACCAGGAAGACATGGCATAAAAGCCAGTACCAGAGAAAAACGGGACCACAGGAACCCTTAAGAAACAAATTACAAACCCTCCCGTAAAGCTGAAAGATCATGGGAGGAGAGATTTTGTTTTTAGTCACAACCACAGGCACAATCAAAATTCTCACTGTCAATAAACATGATGCTCACAATCATGTTTTAGGAAGAGAAAAAGCTATCATTTGGCATTTTGATTTCAAATCCAATTTAAGGGAAATCCTGATACTAGCTCGGAGGAGAACGAAACTGTAAACATAAAAAGAGAAATTACAGGACTTTATCAGTGCGCATATTTAACTGTGGGAGGAGAAAAGGAGGAGGAGGAGGAGGAGCAGGAGGAGGAATCCTCTCCTGTTTGAGGGTTCCTGCAGCCAGCAGGCTGTTAGCTGCACAGCCTGCCCAGAGGCTGAAGCCCCTGGGCTGCCTGCCAGGCACGTCTGCCCCACTTATCAGTGCAAGTGCCAGACAGACCATGGAACGGAACTTCCCCATTTTAATTGTTAATATATCAAAGGGTGGTGTGGTTTTTTTTGTTGTTGTTGTTTGTTTGTTTGGAAAGAAGCCAGATAGCTGAAATCTTAAATTATAAGATGTTTAAAAGCTTTTTTCAAACACGGAAAAGCAACGCTTTGGAGGAGCTAGACAGCAGCACACGTAATTATGAAATAAGGTCACTAGTAGCTGTCAGGAAGATTTTAAGATGGCTCCCATTGCAAGAACTTCCCAGCAAAGCAAGCTCCCTGGAAGAGGCAGTTCATAAGAGTTCACCCAAGGATGACCCGTTTTCTAATCACAGCAGCAACTGAACGGAGAAGTGTAAAAGGAAAGTAAAGATTGCAGCTCCTGTGCAGGAGGCTGAAAGCCAGGGAAGAGAAGCCACAGCTGATAGAAAGTCAATTTATGCAAACTGATGCCTGCATGGGGCTGACGAGTTTGAGAGAACACGCACAAAAATTCAACAAAAATAAATAAATAATAATGAAAAAAAAGTGATTTGGGAACCTGAAAGAAATCGGAGGGAGCACCCAGCAGGCCAACACGGATTGGAATTCCTGCTCCCGTGCCTAATCCATGCAATCTACACTCCTGGTGCAAGCAGTTACATTTTTGTAAACTTAGGCCAAAGAAGCCTTCGGCTCTCAGTTTTACACTGACATTCAGTTTGTATGCAATGATTTCTAAAGCACGACCAGGATGCTCCGGATTTACGAGTTACATAACTCGTGTTTGCTGTTTGTGTAACGTTAGCAGTGACCAATGGCCTCCCGCATGCTAATCATCCACCGAAACAGACGAGTACATGAGGTAGACAAATAAGCTGGAAAAAAAACAAGAAGGTTGCCATAGTTTCAATTATTTTGCGAAACAAAGCACTCTCACTACGTAGATTCTAATATATTAAAAACAAAGAGCCCTAATCTCTTAAAAGCAGGTTGCACGGGGGGAAAATTAAGACTGCAGGATTAGGGAGGAGCTCCATATTTTGTGATAGAGCAAGTTCAAAATTAACGAACACCAAACATGTCCTCTTAACACACACAAAAAAAAACTTTCCTCTCCCATTCATTTTTCTCCTAAAAGAAAAAGCTGACTTTGTGCTAAGCCTGCACTAAATTTTATTTACTGCTGGATGCTGTAATTGTACTGTCATTGCTGAAGAACTATCTGATCTTTACTCTCGGACTAACAGGATTTTCTGACCTCTTATGTCAGCTTATTTAAGAAGTTCAAGCGCACAGGGTGACTGGACTTTCAACATGAAGGACTTGAAGCACCTGTAGTAGGGGAGCCCACAAAAGGTACCTTACCTGCAGTTCAGAGAAGCCACAAGGTAGTAACTAAAGGTAGCACCAAGTGCTGGTGTTAGAGGGAGGGAAGGAGAGGGAGGAAAACCAAACCAATAATAATTAAAAATAATACTAATAATCCTAACAGGAACACTAGGTCACCCTAAATAGCACCGTGGCCCTGTGTCACTCGTAAACGCAACACAAACTCACAATATCCAAGGGGGGATGCAGGCTGATGTGCAAAAGCAGCTGCTGGTAAACCACAGTCTGTTTATTCAAACCTGTCTGACACTTGCTGCCTGTGGAACCTACCACACAGCAAAATAACTTAAGTTGGCTCTTAAATGTTGTCTTCAGCACCTGTTTTTGTTGTTGTTTTGTTTTGTTTTTTAAACACCTGTTTCCTCATTCTGCCATCTAGCACCTAAACCACAGATCAGACAAAATAAACCAAGCCAACCTCCATCTCCTAGCCAAGAAACAGTTTTAAGAAAATTCATAATTCTTTGCCCAGAGATAAGACAGTCCCTCCAGGGGGTGGTAAGACTTTAGACACAGAGCATCTTAAGCTTAGCAGTGCCTTTGGATTCACTTAAAGGCTTTCAATTTTATCTTAGTTCTAAAATGCAGAGTTAAGAGCATCTCCACGTTACTAGAAGAAGCACTACAGAAAACAATGCAGAATGGCTAGTTTAACCCTGTTAACATCTTTTCTTTTTTCCCCCCTATGATTTTGACTAGGGAAAAAAAAAAAAAAAAGGAAAGAAACAAAACTTGCCATCCTGCAGCCTTGGTTTGGGTTTTCATTTTTGTTTGTTTGCTTTGTTTGGTTTGTTTTTCTTTGAACGAGTGAATGAATGCAAGACCTGTACATGTAGCACAGACACACACAATTATAGAAAGGTCAAGAGGAAAGAGGGCCACAGTGACCTTGTGAAAGAAAGCACATTCCAGAATGCTCTTGAAATATTCTGTGTTTTTGGAGGAAAGAGCTTCTAGAGCACAATAGGTGCAGTCTACTCAATATTTCCAACAGTTAAAAAAAAAAAAAGTGTGAATATTAATAGAGCATGAAGCTGAGCTATTAATAGATTAGGCCTCTGGGGTTAACATAAAAGAGACTTGAGCAATACACAGCATGTTAAGCCAGCTTATTAATGGTACTGCAGCAGGAAAGCTTCTATATATACTATCTAACAGCTTCTTCTTCTACAACTGTGTTTTGGGGATACCGGGTAGGTAAGGAAAGAACAGATATTCAGATCAGCCTCTTTTTATGATTTTTTTTAGGGTAAAAAACAGGTTACAAATGTACTGTGTTTTGGAATAACGGGTCACTGAAGATGACACCAGTGTGCATACATGGAAGGGGCACATTAAGACCACATTTATCCAGCTAACACTTCAGCCCTTCCTGATTTCTGCATCCTACACTGTGCATGCTTAACGTTCTCTCAGTGCACAGACACCACTTCAAGTTTTGCTAGCACCTTCTACACAATCTCAAAACACATCAAAACCAACAGAATTCATGCGGCTCCTAGCCTTCCTTTTTTGTAAGCATTTTCCTTGTAACAAAGTAAGGAGGAAGACCATACTTTCATAAACTGACATTGATCTCCAGTTAGTATCTTGAGACATTCAGGGAACAAGAAATTCATTATCAGTAACGTACAGTGATACGCACAGATCAGAAACCCACACCAAATGTACGTAACCAATGATGGTTGCTGAGCTCTGGTACAAGAAAGCAGAGCAGAGCTCTGAGCTTGTGGTCTCTGCTCTGGTACGAGGGCACCGTATGACAACAGAACACTCTGGTTCTGCAAAAATTCTCAGGTGTCAGTAGTGGTTAAAACAAAAGGCAAACAGTATCACAGCGGTACTTGGATATAGCTGTCATGCACTACAGACGTAAGTAGGACAAGTTTTAGCAACAGAGATAACGTCTTGCACCTAAGACTTCCTTATCTGTTTGCACAACTCTGTAACAAATACCATGTAACAGAAATGGCAAGACTTCTCGGTCCTGTATGTGTATTTCAGGAATGTAATATACTTTACTGAACACACCAAAATGGTAACTAAATGGATAAAATTAAGCAACCACTACATGTCAGGATGAATCACCTAGCCCATCTACAAGGGCTGAAACACATCCATCTGCCTGTGGGTTAACATCACTCATAAAACAATCACTCCATCTCTGATCTGCCAGTCCTGTTCCTCAAGGGAAACCTATAAAACACCTTTCAAAACAAGCCTGGGAACCAAAATTCATAACTCCACTGGGCTCAGAAAAAAAAAAAACACGAGCTCAATAGAGATATTGGATTTATGGCACAGTATAACGTTACCTCACACTAACCCCCTCACATTCCACAATGAATAATATACCAGGCTCTCTCCTTCCCCTAGGAGATAACCTTATCTCCTTCTTTCCTCTCCTACCTTCCTTGTAAGGAAACAGTAATTTCTTTGGGCTTGAACAGAGGCAAAGCAATGACATTTTATGTAGCTACAATCCATTTTGCTTAAGTGAGCGGGTCACATACAGCACTCTTTTTTGTTGCTTCTCCCATCTCAAAACCAACAGAAATTCCGTCAGACCCTTGCTTAATGTGGACGGCATACCACAAACAAAGAGGTGGGAGAACGAAAGGGCACGAACCACGGAGTGAAAAATGAGAAGGTGTTGCAGATGAAAAATTTCCTAGGGAAAGTGCTAAAGAGCAAACTATCCAGTTTTACTTGGATTCCTCACAACAAATATAGATAGCTGGATGTGACAGCAGTGCAATTCAGAGGCAGAACGCCAGCTAAAACTACAGTGTGTTGGTTTTACCCAGCTGAACTCTACCACAACAGCTCTCTCACTCCCCTTCCTCAAAGGGAAAGGGAGAGAAAATATGATGGAAAGGGCTCAAGGGTTGAGATAAGGACAGGGAGATCACTCACCAATTATCGTCACAGGCAAAACAGACTCAGTATAGGGAGTTTAATACAATTTATTGCCTATTACTAACAAGCTAGAGAAGCGAGAAACAAAGGAAATAAACCAAAACCACCTTTCCCCCTCTCCCACCTCCTTCCCTTGAGCAATGCAGGGGAACAGGGAACGTGGCTGTGGTCAGTCCCTGACACTTTGTCTCCGCTGCTCCTTCGTGGTCCCTCTCTGCCCCTGCTCCCCGTGGGGTCCCTCCCACGGGATGCCGTCCCTCCCGAACTGAGCCTGTGGGGGCTGCCCACAGGCAGCAGTTCCTGAACTGCTCCCACATGGCTCCGTACCACGGGGTCCATCCCCCAGGAGCAAACTGCTCCAGCACGGGTCCCCCACGGGTGGGCAGCAGCTCCCCCCAGCCCCCTGCTCCTGCGTGGGCTCCTTTCCACGGGCTGCAGCTCCGGCCCGGGGCCTGCTCCTGCGGGGGCTCTCCATGGGCCGCAGCCTCCTCCAGGCCACATCCACCTGCTCCACCGGGGGCTCCTCCACGGGCTGCAGCGTGGAGATCTGCTCCGTGTGGGACCCGTGGGCCGCAGGGGGACAGCCTGCTCCACCAGGGGCCTCTCCACAGGCCGCAGAAGAACTGCTGCTGCGTGCCTGGAGCACCTCCTGCCCTCCTGCTGCACTGACCTGGGGGGCCGCAGGGCTGCTTCTCACTCCTCACTCTCCCAGCTTCTGTTGTGCATCTTATTTTTTTCCCTTTCTTAAATCTGCTCTCACAGAGGCGCAAACAACATCGCTTATTGGCTCAGCTCTGTGGTGGGTCCCTTTGGAGCTGGCTGAAACTGTCCCTTATCTAACATGGGGCAGCTACAGGGCTCTGCTCACAGAGGCCACCCCTGCGGCCCCCCACTACCAAAGCCTTGCCACATAAACCCGATACACACGGGTGAACAGAAGCAAGACAGGATCTGAAGACTCATCATGCAAGCAACAGCAATACCCCTAGCCTTCTTGACTGGAAGCCTGGCTCATTAAGTAGTGAACAAGAATCCTGCTACCTCACATGGGATAGAAGTTGTTTTCTTAATCCATTTTATTAAAAGAGGCAATAAAACATAGCCCATCTGTATGGAATAGTCCTGGGGTCTTACCTACCTGCTGCCTGCCTGGCCAGAACCATTGGTGTACCATGGTCACAACCACTAACTACTTTTTCTTTCAGAAGTGATCTAAAAGATACCTACTTCACTAAACTCTAAACAGATCTGAAGTGACATTTAATTTAGAACCCATGGCTTCTGTTTTAGACCTGAGAAAGTACTTGCAGGTTCAAATGCCTAGCTTTCCTTACTACACCAATAAATCTAATAAAATACAAAAAAAATACTACCATTACTCACAAGCTCACCCTTCCAAAAGAATGTTAAAAATACCAGAATATGAAAAAGAAAACAGAACACACATCCCTACGTACTGTATGAATAAATAGTTTTGACTTTACCAGTTCCAAAAGAAAGCATGATGAAGCAAAGAGCTCAGCTGGTGATACTGCGGAGAAATCTTTTAATATTAAAAATAAGAGCGCACACAACCAAGAGCATCCCTCAAAAGGAAAGTCAGATCAATTTTCTTGCACTCATAATTCAAGTATATGAACTGGAGCACAAACTGCTTTAGAAATACATTTTAAAAGAAAATAAAAGGCTCTTTAAAAAAAAAGGATTTCATAAGATGTAGCACTCAAACCATCACGGTATGCATATTAATGCGCAAACACACAAATGTTAGCAGAAGAATAGAGTTCTCAGAGATCCTGAGTTCTTATAAATCTCAGGAAAATAGGTAGATAGAGGAAACAAATCTACTCCAGCTTCCACTAAGAAAAAGGCCCCAGAGGGAGCCCCACTGTATTACTGGATACCAACGAGTCCACATGGGGCTTTGGTGTCTAACGAGCTGTAAACAAATGAAGTCACAAGAAAAGGCTTCATTAGTTCTGCTCCTTATAGAACTACTAGATGTTCTTTTTAATGCATTATTAATTCATTGAACTCATTGCCTTAAGATGGAAGTTAAGGACTAAATTCAAAAAGAAAAAAAAAAGAATTTAGAGAAAGCTAGCAATCTTTATGTTCGAGAAGTTAGGGGATACAAATTAAAGCTTAATCTTTTAGGACAGTAAGATAATCACAGGAGGTAAAGCAACAGCCTCCTTTATGGACATTTTGTTCCGCAGCATCTGGTCCCAACCTTCTAGAGGAACAATCCTGCAATATATGAATTCTAAACCAAGTATCACACTGCAAGAAGCAACTTACATGTCTCCGAAATTCCCAGAAGCGATGTGGAAACAATTCTTCCATAGGACAGAAGTGTGAATGCCAAGTTTTGAGACCTGATCGCTGGGCTTATTTCCCATCCAGGATTCACAAAAACTCCAGATAGTCCAATTATAATAAATCTAAGTTGCCACATATCAGGTAACTGATGTATCTTTGTTCTGCCCATAATCTTTTTTTCTCTTTCTAGTGCTTGCGATGACTTGGATTTTGTGTTTTACTCCACCCAGTGATTTTTATTTTATTTTTTATTTTGGATAGTGTTTCATTCTGGAGAAGCCAGAACTTCTGAGATTACATTTTCTGTTTTAAATAGCTCCTGCCCAAGCTTGTGCAAACATCGCTGTGTACTCGAGCAATTCCCTTCATATCACTGAGTTGTTGAGGCTTCAGATTATAAACAGACCATGACATGAAGCCGCATCCCCAGATACAAACAAAACACATATGCTTTCTGCTCATCAGGAAGCAATGATTTCAATCACAGTTAGATGGATAGCCAAGTCCTGGCCTCATTCACACTTGTAGGAGTCAAATAAAACTCTTAGGGTGAGCCCAGATGTTACCTCACTGAAAAATATGCAAATTAAGCACGGAATTGAAGTATAAAAGTTTAAATTATCCTGTTCTATCCTAACTAAAAATAAATGCTGCATGTGTTGGAAGACATCTCCTCCCAATGGAAAGCATTAGAATAATGAAGAATTTCATTACTTAATGCTATTTCCACCCCCCCCCCCCCCCCCCCGGCTCTGATGAGTCTGTTCCTACATTACAGCACATTCTAGGAGATGAGAGGTTTTAAAATAGCATTACCATTTGGGAAAATGTACTAGTAACTAGCATTCTCTAACCTCTTCACCCTCCCCAGAAAGTCATTTCTATTATTGTGTTTGAGAGAGACAAGTCACCCACCAGACTGAGCACTTGAAAAACAGTTTACCATAATAATAAAAATTGGTCCACCCCAATTCTATACACTTTACCAGTGAAACAAGAAATAGTAGAATGAGAAACTATCGTTATTTTGCAAACAATAAAACAATTTATCTCAAAACAACGCAGTGTGAAAACTCCAAGCAAGACTAAGTTCAAGCACATAAGATGGAAAAGTGACTCTCCTATGGAACATGTATTAAATGCTCAGTATTTACATTCCAGATCCAAGAGGATTCAGCTTCTCCCCCTCACTTGAAACATTTGAAACAAAATAAAGCAAACAAACAAAACCTAAGCCAGCTTGGACATATTTTTATTTCTGGATAAATACTAAGAATTCGATGAGATCTGGAACACTAAGTAGGTATTGCCCTTGGCTACACATTTTTATTTGTTTTGAGTTACTACATAAGGAGGTCAAACTGACAGAACACCAGTGGAGAACAAGATTTACAGAGGAAGAGTAACACTCCTTGTATAATATGTACAAGTTGCAAATTGAGTGATAATGTTCATAGCTGCCACACAGAGTCAGGAAAGTTTCACGCAATGTTTGGGAGAAAAAAAAAAAAATCAGAAATAGTCCAATCTCTGGCAGAGCCACCATATGGAGTTTACTGCAGTAACATACGTTTTGGCCACTCAGCATAGCTCTGCTGCCAACAATGATAGACTGAACTATTTCTTTACAAGATACATTCCTATAAAGAAACAGTAAATCCTAACCAGAGAAGCTCAGCCAGTTCAGCTGAATCTTTATAGTAATAAACAAAATAAAAGAAAAACATCACACCCTTCAGCATACACTTTAGCATCCACAATGGTAAAAAGATCAGAGCATAAAATTGTAATACATGGCACGGGATGCAAAAAAAAAAAAAAAAACTCGAAAGGTATTTAGACAGTCATGTATTTATCTGTATCGTCTCTCACTACATTATGAGCCTTTACTGTAAGCACGGTCAAAGCCAAAAAGGCAGGTATCTGCAGCAAATCCTTCAACTTCCTTAAGCTTCCTTTCCTGAGTTACTGCGTGCCTAATTTATCAAAGCATAAACAGAAAATAAGAAAGCAGAGGCAGACAAGCTCCAAACGAAGGCTTGTGACTGTCAGGCCATCTGGCACAGATGCTAGCTGCCTCGCTCCCTCTGCCATATCAGAGCATCCAAACAGCTCCTGTGGAAGAGCAGATCTGCTGTAAGGATGCAGCTTTACTTGCCTCATTAAATCATGCACCTGCAGCCCATCCAATCTAAGGCCAGGTGAGAGCTGATGGATCTGGCTGGGGCAGCTTTCTGGACTGCCCCCCCTGCCCGTTTCTCCTCTGTGTTCCCTTGCCTTGTCCTGCAGCAGCAGCTCTAAGCCTTCTTGAGCTCCCTGGGTACAACATTCAGATAGATAACCCTACTGGCTGCAGGACAGCAAAGTCACCAAGGAGCTCTTCTGCCAGAACAGGAGGAACTGCCTCATCCACCACAGCTGTTTCCTCTGAGCATCAGCTTAAGAGATTCTTGGATTGCTTTAGGTGTTTTGAAATCAAGACTTTTTCCACACATTTAGCTACAAAGACATAACTGATTTATCTCAAAGCTTTAGTTTAACTTAAATGTTCTTTAAAGGGAGATGTCATGTGGTAAAAGGTTAGAACTTCCATGCTGAAATGCTTTAAATAAAAATCATTTCCTAATGAGGGTTGGAAACTCACTTCTACAACTGGAGGGCTGTGCTTTCCTCTTCCCAGATGTTACGGCAGCTGTGCCAGAGGGCAGGAGGATACAAAAACTTTGGTGAAACTCCTCAGCAGGACAGATATTTAAAATATTACATGAATCCATATGAAGATATGCAAAGTAATGCTGCTTCAATAGGAAAGCGCAAGGTTTAAGTGCTTCTGGGCACTGCTGAACTGGTAATTAAACAGCCAACTAAACAAGAGCCTTCAAACTTTATCAAGTGTTTAACAACAGGAGGGTAGAGAAGCTGCTAAGGAAGCAGCATTCAGTATTGTAGTGTGCTTCTTCCTGGATGCTTTTGGGTTTTGGCCTCATTAGCAGGTGAGCACTGGTCAGATTGCGTAGGAAACTACAGAGGTGGCTTTAGTTAAATCACTATTTTTTTTTGCCTGAAATTGCAAAGATTAAAATTGTACTTAATTTTTTTCTATTCAAATGTCTGTTCTAATCCCAGACTAATTTTAATTCAGTTTTGCTTAGTCAATGAGAGAAATGTAATGTCTAGGACATCAGAGATAGAAATCTGTGATTTGTAAGAAATACAACGTCTGAAGTGTTGAGAACATACATAGTGGATTTTTCACCTAACTCCTTACACTTCAACTGTAAATCCAGCTCCAGCTGCTTACTGTATGTTTTAAAACATAAAAGACTGAAATCTGGTCTTATACATCAATACAAGCCCATTTCAGTCAGTTGAGAGACGGACAGAGTACACAGGAAGTTTTGTACCAGTCTCTCCAGCTACAGCTTTTTATCCTGCTTGTATTCTCTTCTGTCAAAGTATTTTCCTTTGAGCTGAACTGAGGATTATCAATCAAATTTTACCTCAATTTATCACTTCAACACCTATAAACAGCTTAAGTGATCAGACCAGAAGAGAATGGGAAAAAAGAATAAAATGCATTTAGAAAGGCTATCAATTTGCTGAGCCCCTCTCTATTGACTTTCCCTGAGTACAAGATGAAATCTGGTAGGCTTAATTGATTTCTGCATCTTTCATTCTTACCTAAACTTCTCATTTAAAAATAACGGCTAAAACCACGGGATTTTACTTGCAAAGAAAGAATCAACACTGGTAGGTTATTCCTGGAGTATGTGCACCTCTTTGTTTAAGTAACACCTCCACTCTGGAGTGCACTCACCAAAAACGTAGTGCAACTAATCAAAAGCAGCAATGAACAAGATTTCTGCCTGTCGAGGCTCCAGTTTGGACTAATTCATGCAGCCAGAGGGCTTTTGTTACCTTTAGCTCTTTACATGTGCCTGTCCACGTGTTTGTAAATCACCTGTCTGAAATAGACAGAATTTGGAGTGAAAGCTACCATCACACCCACAAAACATACTTAATTCCAAAGGGTACCTCCTAAGGTCTTGTTGCATTTAAGAAGGGAGAAAAGAAACAAAGACCACCTTTTACTGCAAGGTGACCAACAGGTATGTTATCTACACACAAGGAAATCAAACAAAAACTGAACCATCAGCCACAATTACATTCCAAAAGCATCCCTTACAGTGCCATCTTCATTACAGGTTTTCAAATTTTTCTCTTTGTTGAAAACACTGAAGTACTATAGAAGTCTTCTTGTAAAATAGGAATTTGTTTTCCTAAAGAATGCTGATAAAGACCAAAGACAAACAAAGGTTTTTAAATGACCAGTCTAGATGTAAGAGCCTCAATATCAAACTTCTTTTCAAATGCAAAAAGGAACAGAAGTACATATTTACTATAAATGTAAAGGACATTTCAGATATTTGTATGTTGGTGCAGCTCTTCAAGGGAAGAAAAGACAAGCAAAACCCACTAATACACGACATTAAGTATTCCTTACCTTGGAACCAGCCAACATAGTTTTCAGCAGTTTTGTTCCCTTTCCAATGCCAACCACTGCAAAGACAGAAAGAGAAGTGCCACTTCAGAACTAGCTCTGCAATTCCCTTATTCAACACCAGTCACTTCTAAATATTATGCTAGTCAGAAATACTGCCTTTCGTGCTCTGTTAGCATATAAGGAGAGCCAATGCTTATGAGAAAATCTCTCTATGATGTTCAAACAACATGGGACTAGTGAAAGAAAAAAAAACAAACATCTAAAGCAGAAGAGAAATAAGTTTCACCTAATTCTTAAAATGCTTTAATTCAGCTCCTATATTTCTCTATCTTTTAATCGCCAAAGAAACAGACAGTGCAATTAACCCCGTCTCTGGTTTGATGAAGGCTATGGCTCACTAATAATGAATCTGGCCTTCACTCTAAGTAAATAGGCCTTTTAAAGGTTGATGGTGGCTAAGAGAAATACAGGCAAGATAGCGTAATGAAATAGTTTATCAGGGTCACAGCAAGCAAGTAAAATAAACAAAAGGTCTCACTGTCTCTGTCAAAAATCTTCTATAATCAAACCCTCCTGTTACTGTGTATGTACAAACCGTCGTCTTCTCTTAAATCAGTACCACGCAAAGTAACAATCAGTCAGCTTTTCATAAAAGAAGCAGACAGGAAAAAGAAATATTTTACATTTTGCTTTAAAGCTTTTTACAACATGGTGCTTTCCTTGGATAAGCTTTTCTATTGATTTTCTCCACATACAGCAATCCAAAGAAACAAAAGACAACAGAAGGAGGATAGAAAACAATGAAGAGTCAGATACGCTGCCACTGCACATTTGTGAGAGCATTGCCATGCTATTTATTGTAATTCATTGCAAAATTCACCGCGAGGTCACATCAAAAAAAGACAGTCAGTGCTGATGAGAAACTACGAAATTATTCTGAAATTGTTCTACTGTTGAAATAATACAAGGTCACCTTCACCTTTCTTGAAATTTAAAATGAAAATATTGCCCATGTACTGATGCAATACATAACAGCTATGTCCTTGATTTTAATAAAACTACAGGAGTTAAGGGAACTTGCAAGAAATCAGCTTTGTGTTAACCACAAAACAAAAGCATCTAGCCAGCTAATGAATTTCTTAAAATAAACAAAAACCACATTTGTGCTCTAATACTTCTCACTCTGAGACTCTTAAGAATTCTTATTCCCAGTAACTTATCCTCTTGATTCTCAGGGCTTTTTACACAGTCACATATGCCCTTGTGCATGTGCTTTTGTGTGCCTTCAGTTCAGCGTGTTCCTGTCATACTCACCAGACTGAGCTGCAACAAGGCTGAGAAAAGGAGATAAGCACACAGATAAAACTTTGTAACCACGCACTTCTCTTACAACTTGATGACATCACTGACAGTTCAATGCAACTGCTGAGCTGAAATTTGCTTCAAAGTGTCAAGAGATTCAATAGAGTAGTTTTAGAGACATCCAATGCTTTTGTGAATAAGAGAGTAACAATTTTCCTTGTTAATCATCAACTAATGTAGCATGTGTGCTATTGAAAAAGAAAAACTAAACTTGCCAGACTACACAAGACATACCAAGGTTTAACTGAATTTCACACTCGCATTTTGCCACCTTCCAAACCACTTCTTAAACGCCTGTTACTAACTGGATTAAATAATGCTGACTTCAGTTTCAGAAGTATCACCACTGCTCACTTACCTCTGCCTTTTTATGAACGGCTTAGACTGGGAGTCCTGTGTCCTCGGAAACCCTACAATTTTACTCTCAGATCTTCCTCACATAAGGTTGAACGTACCTCCATAACATATGCTCTTTCTCAAAGATGTAATGAGTTCTCCTAAAATTTTACCACTAGCTTTTAATTTTGTGGCTTTTTCTTCTTTTCTTCCTCTGTGGAACTACAGCTCATTATTGGCATAGAGAAACAAGAAAAATATGAACAATTGCTATTATACAGCAAGAAGCACTAAACGAGAGCCACAGCCCTACACTGATATTAAAACAAGATACTCTAAAAACTTAAGAGTTCCTTGCTTCTTCTATCTAATATATGAGACCTCACTGAAATACAAGCTGAGTTCCAGCTCTCATCATCTTCCAAACGCAACAGAAGCCACAGATGGGGACAGAAAAGATTTCACCTCCCAGAGACTGCAGTTGCTCCAGACTCCTATCAGCGCAGGGCCATCGTTTGCCACTTGGTCCCTAAGTCACCTTTCATTAATAGCATAAATGACTGAGCTCTGCCTCCAAGGCCCTTCCTCATCTACACTTGCTGGGAGTAGGAAAAGAAAGTGTGTCTTCTGATGAAAGGCACTGCCCAGGTGGTTGCAGTACACTTTGCACACCAAGCAGTGCTCTGTATCAGCCACTTCACATAAACAAAGTTACAGATATTCAGCACATACAGTTTGTGAAACAGCAGTAAAGATGGAGAGCGGACAGTTAGAGGTTTCAGAAAATACTTTATTATGCTCCCATACACCAGGGAAGAAAGCTTCCTGCCCTTCCACCCCACATCAAAAAGCAGCACACATTTTCTGAATAACTTGTTTCTATTGTGTCTCCAAATCATCTTACCTGAACCCCCAGGAAATCTCAACACATTCCCTTCCCCATTCCTCACAAGTCTTGTCCTTTCCAGTTTAACTTCCACTGATTTTTCTCTGTGTGTTTTGTATGGCACTGGAAGGAAACATCCTGTGCCTTTTTGGATCAATCCATAGCACATTAAGGTGATGAACTTCTCTGTCTTTACCAAGCACATCAAGCCCAAGTACTTTTTGTCATGCCACATGAGCTGGCTTTGGAGACTGCTGGATATCACAGAACACTAGGAGAAGCAATTAAGGACGAGTGATTTTTCTTTTCCTCTGGATCAATGCTGTTGATGTCCCACAATGAGCAGTAATTTGCTCAATGGGAACATCTCTGCAAAAGGAAAACCTTGGCTTCAGTGAGACACGCAGTGTTCTCCGGTGAGTGGCCACAGAGCACAGGAAATCGGAACTGGAAGAGCTAGTACTTAACTCCTAGCCCAAGAAGGTTCCATTTTAAAATGCTCGAGGTGACAGAGAACAACAATTACCAGCATATACAGGCCTCTACTAGCAACAACCTCTGCAAACAACGTTCCTTTGAAGCACAGCTCTCCCTGAGAGCCATTACATCGAAGCTCAATGGGTTTATTTTGTGTATACTCATAGTTGCACTGTTGATTTTCAATACCCAAGTATCGCTGTTATTTCTTCTAGCCAAGGTGAGCTACAAAACTATGATTAAAGCAAGCTGTAGTTTTCCACATTACCTATCAACAAAACCACTGGTGACAGTATATGATACGGGATTAATCCAGCCCAATTATCATACCCCCAGCCAAGTTTTCAACAGCAACTGATATATCCTGTTCTTTAATAAAACAAAGGAATTCAATAAAAAAATCACTATCAAAATTAAAAGGAAAAAATCTCCTTGATGACTCTTCTTTAATAAGCAAGATAGGACAGCAAGTGAAAACTATTTCTGTGCTAAGCCTCAAAAAAACAGCACTTGAATTGCTGTTACTCATCTATCCTTTGACAAGTATACAAGCCCAAAAGGCTCTCTCCAAATCCCAGAAATGCATTATTTTAAGAACAAATAGTTTAGAAAATTATGATGACTATAAATCCCCAGCTTAACTAAAAAAAAAAAAGCCATAAATTTCTGAGGTTATTTAGAAAATACAGAATGTTGTGCAATGAATTGATGTAATAGCCCATGAGTTATATCAGGGATTTGGAAAAAAAATAACCTTTTGTTCAGGAACATATTATATGCATGTAAAAGTATATGAAGGGGAAATTTAACCTGGATCACTCTTTTCCAGTAACTCGTCCTTCCCCCAAAGCCACAAGGTTTGCCACGTGTATCCCAAATTGTTCTTCCACCTCTGATTTCACGTAGGTGTGAAAATATTTCCCGAGGTCATTGTATGACTGTATGTATACTTTTCATTACCCAGAACTCCTGTCGCTGCACTGTCCAAAGTTCCACCATGTCCAATTTTCAAGACCTGACTTTTTCTTTTGTTACCATTCGTTTGCACACCAGCTTCTGAAAATAGAAATGGAAAGGAGGCATTACAGGACAACTTTCAGGCATTACAGTACAAATAGAATATATTTCCAGATTGCCGAAGGAGAAAAAAAATAAACTATGAAATTGTAGTGCAGAAACTACTGTACTGATTAAGACCAATGATTCATTTAGATCTATTCCCAACCCAAAACAACTTTCAAGATATTATCACTTATATTTTAATCAACTCTTTTGTACTGTTATAAACAAAAGTTCAGACAACACTACTAGAAAACCAGACAGTTTACCTGTGAAATCACGTATCATACACAAATTTTATGCTAAATAATCTGAACAGTTTTTGCTGAATTTACTTCCACGCAATGGGCCATGTTTAGAATAGAACAGAATAGTTCAGAATAGTTCCCTGCTGTTGGAAGGGACCTACAGCAACCCGCTGCCTGACCACTTCAGGGCTAACCAAAAGTTAAAGAGCTACCCAAATGTCTCCTGAACACTGGCAGGCACAGGGCATCAAGCCCCTCTCTGGGAAGCCTGCTGTGGTGTTTGCCCTCACGTTGAGCCTGCTGCCAACCAGCACCCCCAGATCCCTTTCTGCTGAGCTTTCTTATTTATTTTTATGTTTATTTGCATGTAGGCAGCCCCATGGAAATTATACATATATATATATATAACTTCCTCGCTGCTGCTTTCATGCTGTCAGAGCATCCCAACCCACCGTACTTCTCATGTAGCTGATGACTCCAGCAACTGTTCAGAGACCAATGCTCCTTAGTTATTAGTACCAAGTGTGATTAATGTTCTAAGCCCCCTTACTTATTTCCAAAGTTTTACCAGGACGCTGTATTATCTCTCCATTACACCTTTCACGTCAGGCCATCAGACATGATCTGGCCGAGCCTCACCCACACAGGAGCTGCAGTCTGTGCCTCCTCACTATGGAGCAAATCAGCCTCAGTGGGCGACCACCAGTCCTAAACTTTGTTCTCACCAAGTGAGCACAAGCCAGTTCTCCAATACAGGCCTATATTAGATGAACAAGTACCCCCAGTCCATTATGAAGGAAATCCGTGCCACAGCCCTTTACATCTTTTCAATAACCAAACTTTTGTTTTCCCCTGGTAAGGGACAGCCAAGATTCCATTTGTATTCAGGAAAAAAGTTCCTGCAAACCATGCCCTGAACTTCCAACTTCCTTGAAGCACTTTTCGGTTTTCACTCGGTTAAAATTTAGCTATTTTAGCAGCAAGAGGCAGCGGGTGCGGAGCTGAGCATCCCTCCTGCTGTCCCCGGGTCCGGGCCCCACGGCTGTGGGGCAGCAGCATGGGGACAAACCCCACAGCCTCCCCGTGCCGTGCCTCGGGCCGAGCCCCCCCAAACTACCCCTCCTTGGGGTTTTCTGGCCCGATGGGGGACGCGGCCCCAACCAAACCCCGTCCCCACGGGGCCTCCTCCCTCGGCTACCAGGCCCGGCGCCTACCTGCCAGCAGCTTCTCCTTCAGGAGGTTGAGCACGGCGGCCGAGGTGGGCCCCTTGGGCTTGTAGACGGCGAAGAGCCCGCTCAGGGAGAAGAGCTTCTGGGCCGCCCTGCCCGCCACGCCGCCGCCCGCCTCCCTGGCGGCCATGCTCCGAGCACGGCCCCGCCGCCCGCCCGGCCTCCGCCCCGCCGGTCCCCGCCCGGGAGCCGCTGGGAAACGTAGTTCGGCCGGGCTCCGGCTCGTCCTTCCTAGTGGGGACTGGGGAGAAGGAGCGGGGTCCTGTGGTGGTGGGGTGGGGGGAATGGTGATCAGCGGGTGTGAGGTGCAAGGGTGTAAACGTGAGGGGTTGGAGCCCCGCGGTGTGCTCAGCGAGGGCACAGGGCACGGTGAATGCCTTGTGACTGGATCCCTCAGCAGCTTCGCGGGGTTGTTCTCTGCTGGAAGCCTTTCGATCAAAAAACTAGTTAGGAGTCCTGTCATAAAATATGCCGTAGCGCGACCAGAAATGAGGGCGTACTGGGAAAATAAAGGAAAGTCTCCAACTGGTATCCCCAAACCAGGTCACAGTGGGAGGTGGCAGGTAGCAGGGCTGCCCGGCTGTGTGAGCCGTGCTTACAGCTGGGCATATGCGCAAGAATTTGTGGGATTACGGCCCAAGTTTTAGATAAAGCTATCAGACTTCCCTAACAGCTGGAGGTAGTCAATTAGAACATAAACGTATCGCGTTTTAATGAAGGCGGTGAGACCCCTGCAGTTCTGCCTTTGGCACTGAGAAGAAAATCTTACAGCACTATCAAACCGGCTCAAAGGCGGGATTTGAACCATCTCAGTGCTAGGTGCTTGATTTCTGGAATATCACATTTATGGACGATAGCTGCTAATCTCAAGTACATAAGTTACCTTTTGTGGTTGCATGCAGTTCGCCCTGTCCTACAGCATGGGTAGAAAGACACATGGCTTTCTGATAAATGGGTTTGGAGAGCTGCTGTCCCTCCCCCTCACCCGTCACAACGTTAGTCATTGTACCTTCCCCGCACAACTTAAAAGAATTACATTCTGCTGACTACTTGCTCAGTCCATTAATCTTCCTGCCTTCACGTGTGTCATATAAGAAAGTATTGCTAAGGCAGGCTTCTCTCGGCTCTCTCCCTTCTCCTGTTAAATCACAAGGGAAGTACAGCGCGTGGGTTTTCCTCTTCAGGCCTGACTTGTACAGACTCATTTCTCTGACAACACTCCCAAGGCATTAAAGCAAGCTATACATGAGCAAGGTACCAGGAACTTGGATGTTTCATTCATTCATTTCATTTACTCGTTCATAAGCGACTGCAGATGAACCTATGAAGAGACACTGAGGAAATAAACACATGTTTAGCTAAGGGCTAAATGTGTTCCCAATGCTCCCCAGAGCTTGAGAAGCACGTGTTCCTGCTGTCGCTGCACAGAGCAGGACCAAGGCCCACGTGTGCTTAAGCACTTTTTCGGCTTTCACTGGGGCCAGGGTCTCCCTCAGTGACTGCTCACGCCTCCTACAGCAGCTACCTGGGTGCCCAGTGCTTGAGATGCAAGCTACGAACACTGCTTCCAGGAGATGAGTACCCGCTTCCTGCCACTAGCAGTGCTGAGCAGCCTCCCTGACACACTTCTTGCACATATTACTGAAGGGGTCTGGTTACAAAGAGGAGTACTAGCTCCTCTCTCCAGGACAATCGTGTGCAGAAGGGTTTAGTAGTACACATGTGTTCACTAATGGTGAAATCCAAACCATTCCTTCTTAATAAAAGTAGGGTGCCTACATCAGCTCTCTGGAACTATCAGGCAAGGTTTTAATTATGTGCCTTATTTGCTTAGATCTCATTTACATAGCTATAATCTGGCTGTGGAAATATTTGCTGTCATCTTAAGCTGTGAGGGTGAATTCCCTGTTGAGCGGTACGTGTGGCCATCATTGCAGGATGTACAAGAGAGGCATCAGAGTCCTTCAGAAGACAAAATGGCAAAAAAAAAAAAAAAAAAAAAAAACTTGGGTAAAAGGTCAGCAGGAAAATTGCTGCTGACTTACGTGAAGTTAAAATTTAAGCAGTATGTTAAACCATGTATTGTAAACCATGATGGTGTTTCTTTTGCAGATATGGCTTAGTCAGGCTAACCATTTGAAAACCATTTGTGAAATATTCTCACAAATGCCCTGCTAAAAAGTTCTTAAACACAGATTGCTCTGAAAGCAAGCTCAAGCAAAACTACTTAAACAGCACTGTTTAAATAGAAATACATTTAAATTTAAATTCTCCAGAAATGGAGTAGCAAGCTTCCAGCAAGGAGACTGCTGCCCAAGGACCGAAATGCAAACCTGTCACAGTCATGCCCAGCACTATCACTAGGTCAGCAGGCTATTCTGAAAACACTGCAAAGGGGTGGAAGTATGTAACGCAAAAATGAGAGCTCCACTGTTGGCACAAAGATGTCCCTAAGGCAAAGCAAACCTCATCTTTCCAATACTGCAGCAGTGGATGGGGCCTGTGCTACACCTCCGTGTACTGCCTTTTAAAGGACTGACCTAAGCTGAGAATTGTCTAAAATGATTTGTCTACTGTAATTACCACAGATGAAGGGCTTGAGCTGAAGGTCAGTGTCTCACCCTGGTACTGTTTCCACAAATTACAAAAAGCCCCCTTTTTTTTAATTTTTTTTTTATTTGAGGAGACGGGTTTCAACTGACTAAAGAAACTACCCCCTACCCTCATTTTTAGGACTGAGCAGCAAGTTCTTCTTGGTCTCCCAGACTTCTGCATCAGCAATTAAAACCCAACTCTTTGTTACTGCAGCAGATGGAGTCTTTGAAGGCTTAGAAAGAAGAGGTTTGCTTTGACTTCAGTGGGCATTGGATAAGGGCCCAAAACAAGAAATGTGAAAGACTATTAATGACTGTCAGTATTTTAGTTAGCTAGAAGTATGAGTACATAAATCACACATGGCTCGCTTCATGGGGCAAGGTTATTCAGCATTCGAAATGGTGGGAATGATGTACCAAACTGTTCGTCTCAAGGGCATTATTTCAGATTTGCCTCGTGTTGCTAGTGATTAAAAGTCATTACCATCTGCTCAGTAGCCTATTTGAAATGAGATGTTTATCTCCAACGATTCCTAGCCAAGCCAGGATCCACAACAACCAAAAGCATGATTAGAGTTACTGATTTTATTAGCAACTTTAAAAAAGGGACTCAGTAAAAGGTTGAAAGGACGTTGTTGCTTTATGCATAAAGCATGGTAGGTCGGGTAGGGACAGGCCAAATGCTCCATGCAGGTCACTGGAACTGCACAAAGTGATGCCTTGAGGATCTGGTGATTATGCTTTATAGAGAAGAAATAATGTGGAAGATAATAGTAGCTCTAGTATGTGCAAACAGCAGATGAGTGCTGTTGCAGAAGAGGAGGAATCCTTTACTTGTTTGTGCAGAACAGAGATGCAACACTTCCTTCTCCAGGAAGATGCTTACTTCCTTGTCTGCTTTTAGATGAGCTTTTTCTGAAGCAATGCTTACACACCAGAATGCAGAAGAAAATGATGCTAGATGTCAGCTTTTAAAGTATATTCATCAGCAGAAGGCCATTTCTGTATCTGTGTTCAGCAAATCACTTTATGATTCCAGCTTTATTGTCTGCATCCAAATCAGAGCAGATAATTGCAAGGAGGTCAGTCATGGCTCATGTTCTTCCTGTGAAAACAGAGTTGCAGCTGTCTGAAAGTTTAGGTCCTAGTCATGTGAACTGTTCCCTTTGTCAGCTCGGGGAGTTTTGTCCGTAATAGCAACTGTTAAAGCCTGAAGTACATCTAATATTTTTCCTCTAACTGTTCCATCTGGTTGGATAATAAGGCGCTGATAAATAACTCTTCAACTTGTTAGTTCTTTCAGTCCCATTCCGATGGGCACATAGCACATACTTGATTGTGTGTGAGTGGGTCTTTACAATAAAAGTAGGTTCTTCAGCATCTTGTTGAACTGCAGCAGTTTTGAAAAAAAAATATCAATTATTGCATGCAAGGGAAAGATAAAACTACCCATGACATATACTAGCACTAGGTTTGGCAATTTTTGTTAGTCATTGTTCCCATGATGGTTCCTAAACTGCAAGTATTTCATGAACAGATTTTTCTATTTTGTTCAGAACAAGATCGGTAGTCTAGGTTTACACCAATTAAAATTTTACATCTATGTTTCTGTTTATTTTTAAGAATATTTTCTTTCCATCTTTATTCTGACTTCTCTGATATTAGAGGGATTATTTTCAGTTGAGAATGGTTTAGGTAAGAGCAGGTTTTGGTTAGCTGATTTACTGCAGATGTGTAGTGCCAAACTGAGTTGGACTGAACAGAATCGCAGAATCATTTAGGTTGGAAAAGACCTCCAAGATCATCAGGTCCAACTGTTAACATAGCATTGCCGAGTCTGCCACCAGACCATGTCCCTAAGCACCACATCTACACGTCTTTTGAAGACCTCCAGGAATGGTGACTCAGCTGCTTCCCTGGGCAGCCTGTTCCAATACTTCACAACCCATTCAGTGAAGAATTTCTTCCTAATATCCAACCTAAACCTCTCCTTGCACAACTTGTCCTATCACTTGTTGCTTGGGATAAGAGACTGACCCCCCATGCCGCTACAACCTCCTTTGAGGTAGTTGTAGAGCAGGATAAAGTCTCCCCTCAGCCTCCTTTTCTCCAGGCTAAACAACCCCAGTTCCCTCAACTGCTTCTCATAAGACTTGTGTTCCAGACCCTTCCCCAGCTTCATTACCCTAAATGAACACAGCATGATTCAGATGTTTTTAGTTATTCCTTCTTAACGTGAAATGCACCCCTGGCAGTTAACTAAAGAAGAGACCAGCAATTCTTCCTGACCACATATTGGTCATAAATCACCCATAGAGCTATGCAGTAATATGATATAGATATGATTTAAATTGTTCCTTAAAGAGCCTGTTGCATTTAGTAGGTGAGGACATACCTGTTAAGGAGTGGGAAGTCACTTTTAATCTCTGGTACATGTCCAGGTGTAATGACAGAGCATGGTCTGGAATCAGAAGACTCAGTGATGATGAGGGGAAAAAAATATATATTTTGTAGATCTTTGGGTTGGTTTTTTTTTTTTGTTTTTTTTTTTTTTTTGAATAAAAGCCTTAGTAGGATTCTCAGTTCTTGTTTAAATTTGCACAGTTGCTTGTTAGAGTTGCTGTCAAAGAACTAATTTTCCAAGAATCTGCATCCTAATTAGGAATGACGAAGGACTCACCAGATGTTCATACGGAAGAATGCAGCACATGAGGGATTGTTTATGCAGACCATTCAAGTCCACACTGCCCCCCTGTAAATTTAGAACATAAGGTTAAAAAGATTTAGACACTGACATCTGAGAAGCTGCCACTGCTACATTAAATTCAGCAATATGAGTTGAATTAAAGTGTGTTTTCTAGACAAAACATTCAATCTTGATTTGAAGATAGAAGGAGACAGAAAAAAATTAGATTTATGCCTTCACCAGTAGTTCAAATTTGTGCTTGTTTTCTCACCTGGCTTTGTACAATTTTCATGTCCAGATAAATGAGATAATAATCAGCCCTTTGGTGGCCCATTCTCACCCCGTGAGCACACATACAGACTGATTCGTGGTTTGTGACGGATGTGCAGTACCTGAGCTCCCACACCTCAGATGACCGTCTTTCCTCACCTCTTTTGATAGAGGGAACAGTCTGTATCTCCAGAAGAAGAAAAAGAAAAAAAAAAAGAAGGAAAAAAAAAAAAAGACACTCTACATCTAGCATTAAACTCACATCAAAGTTAAATAAATATTGTGTAATTTCTTCACATAAGCAAGCTGAAGCCTTGATCTAGGGGGGTATTCTCTCCCAAAACAGTGCTACCGTTCAGATTTGTTGTGCCTGGGCTGCAGCAGTGGCACAGCCATCTTCTCTGCACGAGCAACTGGGTCGGTCCAGGTCCCCAGCCCTCGACTAGCAGCAGATGCTTATGGAAAGAGCAAGAATGAATACTGCAAGGAGTTCCCTTCACCTCTTATGTACCTCACCAGCCCAAGCAAATGCCTCTGATAAGAAGGTCAAAGCTGTGGGTTTGCTATGCATTGTCCCAGGAGTGAATTTGGAGGCCAGAGGTGTCCGCTGTATGCCCTGGCAGGGGGAGCCAGTGGCCATTCTGGCACATTTTGCCTGGAAGATGTCCTGCTGGCATGAGAACTACCACAGCACACCTCCTCCGTCCCCTTTTATTGGCAGGCTCTCACCCTGGAAAAGCACAAGTAACCACGGATTAGTTCCAATTAATTCAGAAGTGCAAACAAACAAAAGTAGCCATTGTCCACGGGTGAGGGCTGCCAACTGCATCGCTAATGAGAGCTCCAGAATCAATAATCGAGCAGCTCCAGGCAGAGAAGTGTAGTTCTAATGCACGTTATAATACTGTTAACAGAAATTTTTCCATTTACCATAAATTATTCAACTTTTAATTGCTTAGGCTGTAGAGTCTGTAAAGATGCTAATTGCCACCTGTAAGATTAAATTGATAATGTCTGCTTTTTATTTTCATAAAGACAGTCTTAAAATGGCAGAGAGAAAAAAAGACTTTGATTTGTCGGGTACCCTGTTAAAAATAAAGAGATTCTAAAGATGGTGAACGCTCTGCTTTTGATTCTGGCTAGCAATCATTAAAATGACACTGCATATTTACTATGTTGCTGTGAATAAATAAATATTTTGACATAGCTGGATCAATATTATTCTACTCTATCCAGATTATCCTATCTCATGTCGTGATCACGGACTATGAACAACCCTAAGGTCAGAATATATTTTTGCCTGTCACAATGAAAGTCCTAAATTATTATTATTTTTTTTAATAAGAAAGGAAAATGGAGTTGAGTATTGTCAATTTTCTGACAGGTTTCTTATAGATTTTCATAATATTTTTTATCATTCTTTCTTTATCTGGCCAGGTTTGTATGGATATTCTCTAGACAGATGGACAAATTGACTTTGTTTGCTTTTTATACTAATCACACCAGGGAAAAGATAATGAGAAGTTTATTCAGAAATATTTTTGCTAGTAAAAAAGGATTCCATTTGCTGCACCTATAAATCCAATACCACCTAGAAAGCCCACCTGGATTATTTTTTTTTTTAATGGATTTCCTTTAATTTGAGCCTTCCTTTAAAATGTTTGATGAGGAAAGAAAACCATGCTTTTCATAGTATCCTGATTCACCTTCCACTTCTGAAAGGAACATTGCATCCAATCTCCACTGTTAAAACTGAAATAAACTAAAACAGAGAATGTTTTCCTCTGCTAGACATTGAAAGCCTCCTTCCTGGAAAGCTGAAAAAAAGGCCAAAATATTTTTTTTTCTCTTAGCTCAGGAGCTCACTTTGAAGCAGTACTCACTTACACAGCTGAAGAACTTGATCCCAGGAGTGCTATCTGCTGAAGTCAGTGAGAGGAAAAGGATGCTCGAAACCATGCCCTAATTGCTAACTTGGCTTGAAGGTACCTTCTGTGTCCTACTAAGACGCCATCCCTACAGTTTACGGTAATCATCTCGTGTTGTCACAAGGTCATGGTGAGCGGTGATGGCCAGGACTAGCAGCGTGCAAGTGTAGTGTTGACACGAGCACTAAGTGGATGGTACCAGAGCAATGATATTTTGGCAAGAGATCATCTATAAGAGGTGACCAGGGATGTGCAGAAGGAGATTTACTTGAGTTACTGCTTCAGTAAAGATACTCTGCTCGAGTACCCTGTTGGTTTAAGTCCTTGAGTTCATAGGAAGGTCATTAAGTTACTTGTTTCTGGAGTATATTTATTACTTTTAAATCCAGTGCAGTCTATTTAGTCTTTCTTGAAGCTTCTTTGTGAAACATTAATGAGAAGCTCACGCACACAGTCATAGAATTTGTCTGATTACTCCATTCATATTTAATAAGCTTGCTGCTTACACTTCAGAGCAACAACAGAAATTAGATAATGCAATACTTTAGTGCTGGAGTGACCCTAAATTTGGCTCTAAATTATTCATTATACTGGCTGAGGGCAAGACAGCTGTCGTAACCTTAAATTTATCTAAATCCTACATTGCCTAATTGGTGCCTCTTTGTTGTTATTCCCACTTAAAAAAATAACTAATTTTTATTGAAACCGAAAACATCCAGTTTTAATCTGTTGCCGATTTATCATCAGTCTCTGCAGAAGTACTGCAGTCAGCTAAAAGCAAAGATAATTTAGTTGGACTTCAGCTGTATATACAACACGTGAGCCCTGCAATCAAGTGAGACTGGGAAGATCTGTTTTGTTAAAGGGGTGATTGTATTTTCTAGCTAAGACAGTATTTTTTAAAGCTGTCAATTAGATGAGAACACAGATATTAACCAGATGTTCTCCCACATTTTTAGGTTTTTATGGTTTCATTTTATAAACTATATGTCTCTTTCTCATGGGTCTCATCCAGAAACACACTACCAATGTAGTATTTTTTAGGGTTTTAAAGAAAATAAACTCTGTAAGGTTAAAGGTGTAATACAAATGTAGGTATAGTCCAGCCATCAAGTAGAATCTAAAATCATACCTTAAGTGTAGGTGGGCTCATAATCTGTTTACCAGGTGAGAAATCATACCTTCATACCTCTCATACCTGTCATACCTCTAGGGTTGTCACTGGGAATGGCCTGTTCTTAAACGTGGTATCTGAAAAGAAGCACAGATTTCATCGAAACATCTGAGGGAAAAATAAATGGCAAAGATGAATTGGGGTGTAACCGCCCTGCGGATGAGCAGGAGGAAGCCAGAGGCAGCGCAGCTGCCCCTGCGTTTTCATCACCTGCATCGCCTGGACAGCCCCAGGCCGGGAGAGTGACGGCACCGACAGCACCGACTTGACCAAACGACCTGCTCTGAAAGGCCAGAGGGAGGGAATAGCATATAAAATGCTGCCACGTTACTCCTAAAATACAGTAACTGCCCATCAGAGGTTTGGAGCCTCTTGGTACTCATTGCCTTTCAGGTGCCATGCACGGTAGTGCCTCGCTATCAGTGTGTGTTGTTAACGAATAAAGTAACATGTTTAAGAGTCGAAGGCATTTTATCGTACCTCGAGTGCTGACTGGAACGCTCACCGAGACAGATTGCATATCCTGACAGCGGTCCAAGGGGGAAAAAACAACTTTGGGAAGGCAACACAATCTAAATTTTGTAGAGTTGAGCCAACAAACAGATGGCAGGAACTAAACGTCCTTAAAAAAAATAATCCCGTGGCCGTGGCTGTCCTGGCATCAGCCTGAAACCCTGCCAAACTGAGAGCCCCGGTGAATGAGCTGCAAGGAGCTCACAGTCATCTCTGTCCAAAAGAGCTTAAGGGGGAAGAGCTGGGAAGAACTGCTGCAGATGACGGCAACTCCAGAAGTTAACACGGGAACCTGCCCGCTCAGTGAGGTGGGAGGGAGGGACGCTGAAAGAAAGCAGCGATTTCTTAGTCAGATTAGTAAGTTATTTTTCAGCAGTGGCAAACCAGCTCCTGTAGCTGCTCCACAGCAGGCAGCTCCAGCTCCTGAAGATTTGCCTGGCGTGCAGGGAAGAAGGCAGGTGCCTATGGAGCTGAGATCCGTCTCGCCCAGGGCACGGCAGAGGAAGGTCTCTGGACCAGCAGCCTCGCCGGTCGCCCCTCAGCAGCCCCATCCCCACAGCAGCCCCGGCCACCCACTCAAGTCCCCCCACAGCACCGGGTAAGGGCTCCCCTTGCAAATAGATCCCACTGAATAACTCCAAAGTTTCCCTCTGCATTTTGGAGAGCAGGAAATACCAGCCGGGGAAGGGGTGAAGCCTAGAATAGCAACTTATATTGAACAAGACCTGCAAAACTTTTTTCCTCATTATTTTAAATAGGGCTTAATGTCTCAGACAACTAAAAGAAAATCTGTTTTCCCCTTCAGAAGCATTCTGTGCTCTTAATTCATCCAGATTTAGCTTCAAAGTCCAGCTCTTTTAATGCTGAACACTGTGCTTTCTGTGAGAATTAAGAGTTCTGCTTGAATCCTTCACCAGGTGACGCTGGCAGCACCGCAGTACACTTGCATTGAGAACAGACAGAAGCCCACCAGAAGCCCTTCCCTCAACAGGTAGAGTTGGCAAGATCTCCTGATCGCTCCTGATTCACATTTCCATCTGTCTTCCCATTGAAGGGTGAGGGCGAAATGCCTGGGGGAAGGCTGGCCACACAGCTGGTACTGGTTTTCCCTGCATCGTTGCCATCCAAAGTGAAGGAGACAGGCAGGAGGGGCTGCAAACACTCACGAAATGCTGAGCTGATTAAACTTGCTTTGATCCTCACAGTAATTCTGCATCCAGGATGCTGTGGCACATCACTGCATTGCACACATCACCGAGCTGGAGCTGTTCCTGGGGGAAGGTTTTTCTCCCCAAAGCCTGCAAGAGGATTCTTTATTCCACGGTTAAAAGGGAGTGACTGAAGCAAACTGTCAGGGGAGCGAGCAGGCTGCGGGGTCTTTTTCTTTCTGCCGTGGCCTGCCTGCACGGCCAGCCCAGCACAGGCAGCAGAGAGGACACTTAGAGCCACTTCCCTGCTTGCTGGGTTTGATTGCCGTGTGCTGCTTGCCTGCGGATCCAAGCCTTCGCCGTTCTCTTTACCCTTCCCAGAAGTGCACTTAGCGATAAATGGAAGGTTCGAATTCAGACATTCACTCTGGGGAAAAAATGGGTTGCAATAAATAATGGTCACAGGTTAAGTCATCCAGGTATTGTGTGTTCCCATTAACGGGCATCAGAGAAAAAATATGCTGTAATGCTTGCATATGACTTTTTTTTTTCCCAAGAACATCCATTTTAAATTACATCTCATGAGAGATTTCAGCTATTTTCTTTGCGTTCAAACACAGCTTCCCTCTATATCTCTGACTGAAGCAGAGAGCTGAATGCAAGCTGCAGAGAAATCTGTTAGAAGATGCCCGCAGGTATACGTGGCACAAAGACACAGGAACTTTATCTTATTTTCTGGCTGCTCTGAACTGATTGTGGGGATTAATGATTTATCTCTCTTTAAAGAACTCCTTGGAGCTACACAGTCTCAAATCAGATAAAGTATACACCATTCCCCAACCAGGCACCTGCCAATTTAGGTTTATCCTTTAATCTGGGCACATCTAGTTTTACAAAGATTTGACTTAAAGGAAAGTTTCCTGAGAGACATCATCAGTGCTCATCAGTTTTCCAAAACCCATGTGATGTTTCTTCTGAGACCCCCCCTAGCCTGGAAATTTTTGAGATGAGAGGAAAAGAGCAGAGATTTACTGCGCTGCTGGGAACAAGCCGGTACCACACCTCTGCGATGGGGGAGTCCCCTGAGCGGTGCAGAGGGCTTGAGCTGGCTTCTGACACAAGGAAAAAGTTTGCTTTGGAGAATATCACAGCCATATTTCATCCTGCTGCCAGCACCAATGGAGGCTGCCAGCAGGCACAGAGAAAGCAAGCAGCTCCTTCCTCCGCCTAGCATCTGTTTAAGTTTGCTGCAAACTTACATATCCATGCAAAAAGGGAGTAAGAGATTGCTCAGAATCAGAAGTACATGACACTGGTCTATAGACAAATCTTGAAGAAGTCAATACGGATGTTTCTGGAAGTACACCAGAGACAATGTGGCTCAGTGACATTAAAGCTGATTATTGACTCCCTTGTAATGAAGTCAATGGGAGTCATCTTGGTGAAAGCGTGTTTCGACTAGATACTTGTCTGATTCATGTCCTCATTTATGTGAGTCTGAAGTGGGATTTGTTCTTTGCGGGGAAAAAAAAAAAAGATTCATTCATATATACAATAAAAGGGAATTCACACGCACTCAGGAGAAGTCTGCCAAATGCAAGGCAGCTCCAGAGAAAAATGGCATTGTAAACCACCTCATAGCTTAAAAGAAAATAAGCTGGGCGTACAACAAGGTGGGAACCATCTGCTTGGCTTCAGTGGGAATTTCCCCTGAGTATTCACTGCAGGGGTGGATAGATCATGAAACAGAGGATTATTTTTCCTCCTTTAGTAATTAAATTTACTGGGTTTCTGCAGAACAGTTCCTGGCACAGAGTAAGACATGTATATGCAGTACCTTATCATTGTAAGGCCACATAATTACAGTGATAAACAAGCCCATTTCGTTAAGCAGAGTCTGACATTTTGTCTGATTGACAGACCTTCATTTGCTACAGACCATAAGTCCATTTTATGCAGTCATGTCAGATTTCCCACTCAGCCACTAGTCCGTGCACCAAAATGCCTTTCCTTTCCCTCGGCATCCAAGATAAATACCCGTTTGATGTAGTACCAGATTTCTCTAGCGAGCTAAAATTTGAAGGGGGCACCATATTTGCTTCATTCTTCTTCATGACATTCAGACTAAACAGCTGGCCTTCCCACAGGTCTTCTGCGAGGCTGGGCGCAGAGAACATGAATCAACAAGGCAAAGGTCTCTATGACCTTGTGATAAATTGGCATTGTCCTTTGTCTAGGTGCTTTTGGACCCGCACCATAAATTCTTGATCAGGATGTAAATCCAGACCTACTCCCAGTTTGCTTCTCCTGTGATATCTGGAATTAATACAGCAGGTAGTGGTTCAGTTCCAGTGCAATTGCGGTTAAATATTGCTGTCAATCTAAGTGCCTTTAATTAGGAAATATTTACAGAGCAATTGGATGTTCTGAGAACTGCAATATAGTGACTTTGAATTCTTCAAGACTTCTTTTTCTTTCTTTCTAATTTCAAGATTTTCTTTTGCATTTCAGCTTCTTTTGCACTTGTAATTTAAAACTGTGTCACATCCTCACAGCTGACCTGTGGTGTTCTGTGCTTTTTTCCCTACAGTTTCAAATACTACATGTTGGATTTACTTTTATTTTCTACGTGAAATGAAACCAACCTCAAGAGTTGCACGTCAGAAGGAACACTTTCTCCTAGTTAAATTTTCCTGAATCTTGTTGAATATGCTAACCTCATTTTTTCCAATTCCCTTGCTAAGTGGAAAAGGCCAGAAGAATGTACAATAATTGCTTGCTATTGTCTGTACTATTAATTAAAAATTCATAAATAATGTGTACAAACAAAGATGAATAATTCATCTCCGAACAGTGGGTCTGACAAGGAAAATCCATATTCTGAATATATTTTCTCCAGATGCATCAGGCAATGAAACCAGCTCCCACAAAGGAGTTTAACACTATCGTGTTTGTGTATCTTGAATATAAACATGGCCAGGTGAGTTTACAGAGAGAGACAGAGAAAAAAAATAGAAGAGAATTAAGGAGAGATGTATAGAATAGGCATTTAGTGGATATAGGTTAGGGAGCCGTGCAGGCCGGGGGAGCGGTGTTCGGTGCCAGGCCGGCTCGCAGGCGCTGGTCAGTCAGTGACACCGGGCTCCTGAGGGGCAGGCGGAGGCCGTGCAGCTGGCTGGGTCTGGGCGCCAGTGGTGGCCGCCCCGTCTGCCAGACAGCTGGAGGTTTCCTTATCTCTGAAGCCTTACGCTAAATATGCTACCAAGTTCTTCTAAAACGCCTCACACTCCCTCAGGGAAGTGTCTGAACCTCCCAGCTGTGACAGCATTTGTCCTTCCAGGCACACGGTGGGGATTTTTTTTTGTCTCTGGGCTGCGATGCACAGAGGTTGTCTGAGCTCCCAAGGGCACAAGAGGAGCCCAGGGGCCCTCAGACACACCCAGAACTTGTGGTTTTGCTCCATTTCCTTTTCTCATGTGGAAAACAGATGATACATGACGTTATGCTGGACAGCCATCATAGAAAGCTTTGGGTTGGAAGGGACCTTAAAGACCATCTAATTCCACCCCCCTGCCATAGGCAGGGACACCACCCACCAGACCAGGTTGCCCAGGGCCTTGTCCAACCTGGCCTTGATCACCTCCAGGGTTGGGGCATCCACAGCTGCTCTGGGCAGCCTGTGCCCGTGCCAGAAGATGCTCTTATCTCAGCAGAGCTGGATCCCCAAGCTGTCAGCCCCGCAGTGCAACGCGGCTGTGCCGCGGTGCCACAGACCACACAAGATGGACTCCGGGCAGGAGCTGGGCTTGCTCGGGGGATGGAGGAGCTGGGGCCGTGGGGAGGAACCTCCTGAACTGGCACAGCTGAGATCCCAGGAGTACTGAATCCGTGCTTTGGATCAGGAGGGTAGGGTATGAGCGATTCTCCTACAACGCATATTTTGAGATAAATGCCAGTTGCAGTGAAGCATCCACTATGAACCAGTCTGTTAGAGAAGGGGCACGCTGCTGTTGTGCCAGTTACCGCTACAAAGCACCATTGGTCCACGCAGCCTCGCAGGACATGGCTCACAGGAACCACTTCGGCAGGGTAATAGAGGTGCTATATGTTGGCCCTGACTGAAAAGCTACAAAACTGCCCGGCAATGAACAGGTTTCGCAGCCTTTGACTGACGATGAACTGGCCTTGTGAGTTTAATTAGCCGGTGAGGAGGCAGAGGTACCAGAACTGTTCTCAGTTTGGTTCAGTGCAGAGTAAATAATCGCTCTCCAACTTCCCTCGCCCCTGAAATTTATTCCTTGCTTGGATCTGACCGCATCTGCGAGTCAGGGAGGCAGACACTGGGAGCGAGGAGGAGGCTTTTGCAACCTGACCCTCAGGATGAGTAGCTGCAGCTAAGGCTTTTGCACTGACCCATTTTTCTAAAATATTTATGCCTGATCAGCCGCTGCTGTTTACTTCAGGCTCTGCCCTCTTGGCCCACCCGGAGCTGCCTTATCAGCCAGCCTCTGCTATTTACAAAGCACAAAAAAAAAATGCTGCGAATCTGAAATTCAAGAAAACCCTTCCTTTTTGCCATGTGCTGAAGTTTCCACTAAGGGAGCCATGAAGAATTAATGGTGCAGGCAGACAGGGCTATAAGTGGAGACCAGCAGATGCCCCAGCAGCCTCACATGAGCATGAAAGGCCGGGTGCCCCTCACCTCAGCAGCCACAACTGTTGTCAAATGTAGGTGCGGATGGCTTTTCAGGGCCCCTTGTCATCTTTGGGTGGTGTGGTCAGTTGTTTCATACATACTGGGTGCTTTCCCCTTGCCTGTTTGCAGAAGGGGCAGCCTCTGCCACAGAAACACATTGAAAAGCCTCCGAGCAGGCAGCAGAAAGCTGGCTGGCACTCCCCATATAGATTTCTTTCTTTCTTCTTCCTGTATATTTGCTTTTAATGGATCAGAAGCACGGCATGCTCCTTTGCATCATTTTCAGTGAGGAAGGAGCTAAACTCCTGCTCCGTGCTCTCCCCTCTGACCTCCCTCATTACTGTAGGAAGGGCAAAGAAAGTCGATGTGGAAAAGACCCGCTGGATCCTGAGATCCATCAGGCTGCTGGAGGAAGGGTATGGCCTCTCTGAGGTGACAGATGGAGCTGAGGTCAGCAAATTTGTCCTTTTAAACAAATTTGCAAGAAAAGGTGCTTTTGCTGTGAGACTTTGGGGTTGCTTTGGTCAGTTCTGCTTTTTCACTGTGTCTAGATCCAGGCTGCCTGGAGGTAACCATGGGTTTGCCAGTGATTTCAGTGTCATGGGAATTTGATCTTGAAATACACTGAGTTCACAGGCCATATAAACTACAATATTTTGCACGTCTGCTCTCAATCCAGAGAGCCAGAGGGCTGAAGGTACATTTCCTCACTGCAAACAGCAAGAAATAGATCTTGACTTAAAGGAGAGCCACCTTCACTGACCGTTGTGCCGTTCCTCAGAGAGGGCATGGAAGGGGAATCATGGCCACCCACACTTTATTGACTTTATTCCTTTCTTAACTAACAGACGAACTTCTGAAAATGTGCGCAGTAGACATTTTCTGAGATATGAGAGCCAGCTCTAAATTACGATCCTCAAATCACCAATTCAGAGCCCTCAGAAATATATATATTTTTCCATTTCTTCCACTATAATTTCCGGGCTGGGGCTTCTAGCCATTAATAGCATCTACATCATTACGGTGCCGTGACACTCCAGCAGCACCCTCATCCATTTCAGTCATTGATCCACTAATGTGTGCCGGATGAAAGAGGAAAAGGTCCAGCTCATTCATCCTCCCCTCCCTCCTCCTCCTCCTCTCACCAGGTGGCAGCCACTCACCCTGTGCTTTAAATCCCTATCGGATTTCAGATGCTCGGTGTTAATTTCTTTGGACTGACCCCAGACAGCGAAACTAAAATTAAAGTAACGGGGCCATAGAAGTGGGTGAAATGCTACAGGACTGAATGGCTCTGCAGCTGCTTCCCTTGGCCACAGTCTGCTGGCAGCAAGGAAGTAACAAGTCAGAGCTGGGGCTGCAAAGCACACTCAACAGCATTGGATCCTTCCTGGAACATGAAGCCGAACCAGGAGAAAGGCTATAGAAATTAGGCAATAAGGACATCAAAGGTGCAGCAACACGCTGCTGCAGGGATGGCACCTGAAGTAGCATCAACTGCACAAGTAATGCTGCAATTCCTGCTGCACGTGAGACAAAAAAAAAAAATCCTCCCTGCGGCCATCTACAGTAAATCCATACTGCAGCTCTGTGTTTGAGTGATGGTGTGAGCTACAAACGTAGCTGAAAGATACATTGCTTATGCTTATAGCTTGTCGGGGGGTTCTAATACAGCAATTTGATTTTTTATTTATTTATCCACGTAACCTACCGGCAGATTCCCCCTTTCTCTTTGTACTCATTACTTGATACATCTGTTCTTTTGTTCTGTTTTTCTTTATCTTTATATTGCTCATTTTGGGGATCAAAGGATAATGGAAATAAAAATCCTGTTAGTTTTCAAAGGTCCCCACAGCAGCAGGTAATTGGTTTCCAATCAAGCCCAGCCTGTCTTTCATCTCCAAAGGCCTTGCAAAGAACATTTTGCTAAGACACAAGCATATGTGTTCAGCAGCACTGCCAGGAGATCTAATTTTGAAAGTCTGCAATTACCTGTGCAGTGGCACTTACAGAGATGAGAAGCGCTGATAACAACGCTTTGTTTTTCTGCCATCTTGCATTAATGAGCCGTAACTGCACCCTTCTGCAGGGGCTTTCGGCGGCACTGCTCCCACGCTGGAGTAGCAGCAGTGGTGGCACAGGGCCAGGGGCAGGCTCCAGCTTCCCCCTGCTGCCCAGGCCAGGGCCTGACCATGCGGCCATCCTCCTTTCCCCTCCTTCTTGGTGAAGCCAAGGGAGATGTGCCACCCGTTCCCACCCTGCTTCATGCTTCCACCTCCCTGCAGCAGCATGTGAGCTTGAGTTGGCCACCTGAACTTCCTGGGCTGTGTCACAATGACCCCTGGAATATCCTTGTGTATATACATTTACCTTTCAGCAAGGGGAAAACACGATGCCAAGCAGCTACAGACAGGAACTTTTAAAAACCAGCTTTGCCACCAGAAGAACTGAAACTCCTCCTGCTCCACCCACAGCTAACCACACTAAGACATACTAATGGATTTTGTTCGTGTATTGAGCAGAACAATTCTGTGCCATCTAGAGAGGCAGGAGGCACCCAGGTATGTACTTATGTATGCACACCAAAATCTGGGGCTGACTCTGTTTCTTTAAATAAACAGTATACATTCATTTCACTTAAAATAGGACTCCTGTCAAGCTTCTACCCTACAGCAACTACCAATTGCACTGTCAAAATCACTCTCTGTGGTTCTGAATAGGTTCCTTAATGAAAGAGCAACATTAGCTCTTTAGAACATTTTGTCCCTGAAGGATGCAGCAGCAACAGCCGCTAAATGATTTCTGGCTCAGAGATGCTTATAAATGGTAGGAAACATAATGGTTTAAAACATGAGTATCAGCTCCCTGGAAATGCTTCATAACAGCGAATCAGGAAACCAAGAGAAAAATGGATGGTTAAGAATGGTACCCACTGATGAATGCTGTTTCCCACACGCACGCTGACCCCCCTTGAGAATAATTACTGTGTGGGTATGTTGTCACTGAAACAACGAAATAACCAGAGAATGAAATTATTCGGGACTCAATCCAAAGAAAAATACTTGCTGGTAAAATGAAATTTTAATGTCCACTGGTTGCTGGATTAAATAATGATGAGCATCCGAATGAAATTCTCTGTTTCTATTTTTGCAATCTGTTCATGCTGACTGTCAGGGTGGTCATTTTTTATCCTGGTTAAACCTGGAGGCAGTCGCAGAGTAGGATTTGACTTCAGCAGAGATGTTTGGATTCAAAACAAAGAAAAGGAGCTTTTGTTAGACGCTGCATGGTCAGAGGCAGGACTCAGGTGTTCTTTTTCTTTAATGGGCATGATGTGGCTGAACTCAGCTGAAGTCTCCAAACGGGGACTTTGGCACCATTTAAACATCGCAGAAGATTTACCAGCAGGCTTGTGCACATCCCCAGTCTCAGTTCCAGACTGACTTCAGATCAAATGTCACTCTTCTTATGCAGGAAAAACCCGCGAGGAGCCTTTCCACAGCATGGTGTGCATCAGGGTCAAGAACAGTAATAAAAGAGATGACATTTGTCATGGACAGGCAGGAGTCTCTGTCCCTGCTTTGTCAGAATCTTTCCCCTGGCCGCAAGAGAATGGAATTTTTCTGCTGTGTTTGATCCTGTTACTTGTTTTTTATTTCTTTTCTTTTTCTTTTCTTTCCCTTTTTTTTCTTTGTAGTTCTGAAGTGTATTTTTTACTGTTACAACCCCAAATTTTTTTATGGCCAAAGAGGAAACACACCTGATATGATATATAAAGCCAAGAATTTACTTCAAGTAGAATTGAAATCTTTGAAGTCTGTTCCAAGAGCCACTATCAGTCCAGACCTGATTATTGCAGAAAGAATTTTGTCTAGGCACAAGAAAAAAAATCAGTGATTTCTGTATTTCAGGTCATAGTTATAATACAGCCATACAGACCACGGGGTCTCCAGTGCTGAGCCCGCTCCCCACCTCTTCCCTGCGGGTTCTCCTCTACCCTCATGCTCCCGAGGCCTCAGCCATCCGACCAGCCCCATATTTCTCCACACCCTGTCGCAACGCTACAGTGCAGAGCTACACGTGGTAGTACCGCTATGACAAGCCAAGGAAAACACGGCCAGCTGGTGAGAAGACCAGTTGGTGTTGCAGCTAACCCAAATTAAAACAAGGCCGCAGGCAGGTCGGGAGGAGCTCAGAGAGGCCTCAGCCCCGAGGCCTTGCAAACTGAGCACAAAGCCCGTGGCCTGTTACCACAGTGGCAATGCCGTGTTACAGGGCCCCAGGGCCGCTCTGCTGTGCTGCTACTACATCTCTTGTTTGCTTCCCATCCAGCTGCGACCCTGCTCCTGCCCAGCCTCACGGCCTGAGGAAGGTAGCTGTAGGCCCAGGGATCAGTCCGGCATCAGGAGGCCTCTGTTCACCTGGCTTAATGAAGAACAACTCCATATCAAATACCACATGGGGGATCGGTGCCTCCTTGGCTGTGCTTATAAAATTTCAGGGAGCCCCTGGAATAAATGGTACTGAAGTAATATGAAGCTATAAACAGGGATCTTTAGCTGCTGTAGTAGGTGAGTTACAAAGTTAGACTGACCTTGGCTCATGACGGTGCGAGTTTTCTTCATCTGATTTCAGTTTCAGCCTGGAGATCTTCACATGGCATCTGGGTCAGCTTGCTCTGTAAATCCTTACTTACTTCTGATAATTGTTGGTGTAACTGCTAAGCACACAAAGCTTCTGTGGAAAACCGAATCCAGAGTAAGAAGTCAAGCCCTCCTCTGCCAAACAGTTTAATACAGGAAGAGCTGAAAAGACGAATTACACCTATGCAGCTTGTACTTATAAAAGTTAAATGAAGTCTGGATTGCACATTCGTGGCATTCATGGCATATGTAATTCCTCTGTGACAGCTTCCTCTACTAACAGTCTGACTCATCTAGCTGTCATATGGGGTAAAAACCATGTGCCACTCAAAAACACCAACCCAACAAAGTAGCTCAGGTATTCAACACCACCACAGTGTGTGGATGGACATCAAACTGATTAACAACTAAGGCAGAACAAACCACAGTGATCTAGGAGTAAAAAATAATCCGAGCGCTCAGGTACTATGAAAAATTCACTTAAATGGTACCAATCACTGCAATTATTAGCATCACATTATTTGCAGTTCCCATCCCTTTGCTTCTGTCTGAAATAAAATTAAATAAGTAAATATTAGTTTACTGGATAAGCATCAACATTGAAGTGTAGCTGTTCGGAGAATGGTGAATCACTGTCAGCTGTACCACAATCCCAAATGATTGGAAGCAACAAATTTCTATTTTCCACCTCAGAAGTGAAAGACAAACTTTTGTGTTACAGTTTTCCCCTTAGAGCTTTCCTTTCCTCAGAGCTCACTGTGCCAGAGCTTCACTTGAGAGACTGAGAGAGTGTGCTCCAAGCTGCAGGACTGGCTGACTGGTAGCACAGATCACATATAATCGCATCAAGGCATGTGTTTTCTCATTATTCTCTATGGTTGATATTTAGAAACAAAAAGGCAACCTTATTTTAGAAATTTAGCAATTAGAATTATATTAGTAGATCAAATTGACATTTGGAATTAATTATAAAAGGAAAAAAAATAGGGGTTATGCTCTCTCTTGATCTTGTAGAATGTAAAAATAGGGTTTGATAAATGTGGTTTCCTGCACATTTCCCATCTTAGAAACATCAAGGCTTATTGTGATTTGTTGGTTGATATTAACCCAACTCCTTATTTAATGATCCAAGCTGAGATCATGGCTCCAGAGAAGCAGACATAATACATAGCATGAAAGTGCATGCTAAAGCTAATACAATTTTGTTGCACGTTTCACCCCGTGTTGGTACTACTCCTCCTAAATTTGAGTGAAAAGTCAGAGCAGAGGAACAGCCAAATTCCAGGCTGGTAATGGGAGGTCTTGTTTACCAAGACCAAGGCTGGCTGCATTCTGGCAAATGGCAATGAGAGGGTAACACTTCAATTATCATCGGCTTAAATTAGCATCTTACACGATGCAGACAAGTTTTTGCCTATGTAAGCAAAGCCAGGTGGTTTGGGGGACTGAATTTTGATCCCACATTATTCAGGCTTTTGTTCCTTAGGAATTTGTGTTAAATAGGTTTGTCTGAACAAAGAAGCACCACCAAAGCAGTAACATGTTTAGCAACCAGAATAAAACATGCTTCTCTTCTCCCTGGTTTATGCTTTACTCCTTTGGTGAAGCCAATACCAAGCTATTATGATTACCGTGTTCCACGAGTGCTCAGTGTTAGCCAGGACCTCAGTTCTCGATGAAAAACAGCCAGAAGGACGCAGAGGTGCTGGGCCCTGCCTGGGACCCTCACAAGGCTGCAGGTACAGGACCCCAGCTCCAGTTCGTGGAGTGTACAGGCATGCTCCTTAAATCAACAGAGGGAACCTCCTTACACATCTTTCCTTTAAACACGACCAAGCTATCCAGTTTTCTTCAAGCGTCATTAAGAAACTCCTGAGCCCAGTTTTTTCTTCTCTGCTAATTTGCCTTCCTATTTTTCTCTAGAAAATTTTAACGCATTATCAGAAATGCCTAAATCAGCTTGCTGAGCAGAGAGAGAAGACTGCATCATTTCTACCGAATGCCAAATTCCAGCCGATTTCAACATTTGGGTTTTCACCGACCCGCCCAGCCACACTCACTATGCAGCTAGGACTTTCCTAAGGGATCCTGCAGCTGGAGCTGCACGGACAGAGGCAGCGCTGCTTTTGTCTGCTATGTCCTTAACACGCCGTGCCCGCTGGGCTGAACAAACTGCTGACTGCAGAACTCCCAAGGTGAAGGACAAGAAGGAAAATATTCCCAGGGATCTGAAAGGATGGAATTAACAAGGCAAGAGAGTGTGAGTCTTGGGAGGCAGGAGAGGCAATAGGAAGATTTCTGTCCTTTACAGGAAGCTTAAAGGAAAATTGTCTGGAGAGATGCACAGTGTCAAAGACTTGCTGCTAATAATAAAAATAGAAATCTCCAAAAATGTTAGGAAATAAAAATTCATAACCGAGAAAATAAACCCAAATTAAGAAACACAAACTTGACAGGTGCTTCCTGTGGATGCGGAGATGAGGGAGGTACAAGTGGCTTTCTTGAGTAAAGGATAATGAAGATCCAGAGAACAGGTAATTTGTTTCTTCTCTCGGAGGTGCCCCAGCATGGGGGGCTCCTGGCCCAGCTCATCAAGCTGTGCCCCCCGCTGCTCGTAATGGGTGCAGCTTCTGCAAAGAGGTTTTTATGTAAGCGAGTCTCATTTTGGAAGGCTGAAAATTGCTTTTCTCAGATTGCAGCAACTTTCCTCATTTGCAGGAGACTTTCAAGTGGATCAGTCCATTTCACCGCTTTCTAGTGGAACAAATACAAATCACGTAGGAGCCGTTAATTAGCCGGGAGTCTGAGGAGGTAAATGGGATACACGCTCAGTTCATCTCCTCTCTGATACAGCCTGGCTTCCTGTTACAACACTCAATGTTTTGTCCAGTCTGGTTTTAAAACGTGTCGGGTAACAGGCTCCTTCCACGTCTAGCCTGGCAGCGTTCAGTCAGGAAGCTCTCATCGATCAGGGGTATCAGTTTTCCTCCATGACATTACCTCATTAATTACGTGCTGATAAATCAGGTTCAGTATTTCCTTCAGTCTTAATGTGTAAGGCTTTCAAATCTTTTTATTGTGAGGAAGTGTCCCACTAAGCCTGAGCCATAATTTCACTATGCAAAAAGCAGTTACCCCCGTTGCCCTTAGCTCCTAAATAAATTGCTGCACTTCACTATCTTTTGCCGTTTTCCCCAGAACTTCCTGTAGTCTTGTTATCTGTCATTACTCAGCACAATGACTCACATTTTCATCCAAAATGTCTCCATTTCGTATGGAGACATCAGAAAATACAGAAATCTCTCTCCAAGCTGGGGTAGGGGATACTGTACACATAATGCAAATGTCTCATTTTTGCTGCCCCTAAGGCAACACATTTGGGGGTTTATAGTTGCCATCTAGGGCTCTCTATGGAGGGTACCCTCCCCCCCCCCCCCCCAACACCAGTTATTTCAGAGAATACATAGAATAAACCAAAGTCCTTTTTGGAAAATGAAGGTGATTAAGAATACATTACGCTTTTCTTCATGCTCCTACTGCTTAACACTGCAGTGGGGCTCCTCCCTTGCGGGTGCTTCAATAGTTTTCAGTATGTAGAATATTTTATCGGAGTGGCAAAGCCGTACAAACCCCTGCTGAATTACGATGCTGGAGAGCAGAAAGGCAAGAGGAGCAAGATGTACCTGCTTCATCAAAGTAGCAAAACACCGACAAAGTTGTCAGTGCCACAGTGCTATCCTAGCAGACTCCAGACCACCAGCAGCACTTAAAGTAATGTGCAGGAATTTAATGAAATGTTGTTCAGAATATATGCACCATCTTAGCAAGGTCGATTTAAGTAGCCCTTCCACTTGGTGAAATACTAAATTTTAAGATGCATTGCATCTTTTTATCTTTATCGACCGGACTCCAAAAGCAAAACCAGTAACCAGTCTGAACTTGTAAAATTCAACTTTTCATACTTTCTTGCTTTTCTGGCATTCCCAAGAAGCTTAAGTCACCTGAAAACTTTAATCCACCACACGCTTCACTTGATTCCTAAATTGCTCTTCAATCCTCTTGCTCATCCTTGAGACAGAACATCAGCTGATCAAGGATGCACCAAGAACATATGGGTTTAGGCCAAAAGGGCTCATACAAGTTGTGACAGATTCACTTCTCCGAGCATTAATACCCTTTAATCCAATTGGATCACATACCAAACCAGCAAAATCCTGCAGGCTTTGACTGCACCAGCTCTGGTAATATTTAAAGGTTAACAAATTCGGTAGATCCTGTGCTACTTGTATCTGCACTGAGAGCTTTGACTGAGAGTTTGTAAAATGAGCTAACGAATATGAAGGATAAACCACACGCCCATAGCAGTGTTTTTTTGTGTTTTTTTTCTTGCAGTAGGATGTGGAGCCCCCAAACTTGCATCAGAATGCAAGTGCCGTAAGATTACCACGCTTCAATAATAAAGTGATTTCAAGGATATCGAAAGTAAGCGAAAAATACAAGAAGATATAAAATGTGCAATTTTGATTCAAATTCCTCACTGCTTGAGGAGCCAAAGTGTCCCTAAATCTCTAAATGCCTCATGCAGGCACAGCAAGTAAATGATTTGGGGTGGGAGATGACAATCTCTGAGACCCAGGAGGATGGAGGAAAGATGCTGAGAGCTATAAAAAAGCTGTCAAGTGTATCATCTTGCTGTTGCTCTCTCCTTGTTCAAGATGCAAGAGCACTTGCAGCTGTTAAATATTGAGAAGGAAAAACAGCTTAACATCCAAGTGTAGCCCTCAAAGGGAATCTTACAGAGCAGTAAGATTTTTTAAAAGATTATGAAAACTTGAAGGACACCAAAACTAGATGAGATACTAAGAAAAGATATCCAACAAATACGATTTAAAAATATATAAAAACATGTAACAAAGCTTTCCTCAAAGGGCCTGAAGGAAGAAGAGATGCTCACTCACGTACATGACATTTGTACCCAATTCAATAAACCGCTGTTGTGACTGAGGCACTCTGCTCTCAAATGCAATAGAAAACCAAGGTCTTGACCAGCTGCAGTCTTGAAAGATATTAGGGCTTTCAGGAAGAGCAGACATTAATCTGTGTTCAGGATGACTGTATCCTGGCCATTTCCCTTTGCTTCCATTTTTCATGGGAAAGAGTACACTGATTCACTCTGAGCCCTGCACAGTACAGCACAGTGCAGGAAATAGGTTTATTCCAGAAGATGCTGCAGTGACAAACAAAATAAACTTTAAAAAAAAAAAAAGATTTCAAGATCAAAGGCACGATATAAAATATGACACCAAGAAGACTCAGTATTTTCTGTCTTGAGGTCATCTAACAAAATCCGTTATGTATTCTGTAATAATAGAAGGAGTGGCTTCATTGAAATTCATTTATTTGGAGAATATCCCTTTTAATCCTGCATGCATTTTTTAGCACAAAAAGTTGGATTTTCTTGCAACCTCCTTTGTAAAATTTAATATTGTATGTCTGCTAATGTGGCTGTTTCAGCATTCCTCACCGGAAATCCCACACCTGTGAAACTTCAGCAACACTATCAGTAAGTGACCTACACAAAGTTTAATAGAAAAATTTTACTGAATATCCTCTGTTTAATGTAAACAAGGCAGGAGGCAAAACAAGGAACGTTTATTTTATATAGTTACACTATTTTACAGGGCACAGAAACTATTGAGAATCACGGTTTGAAAACCCTGTAGGATATGCCATATCGGATATGGATTTTTCATGTAGCACTAAATCTGCTACATAATCCTTAGATTTTACCTAGCACTTCGGTTTAGTACTGAGACAGTAAGTAATGATAAAATGTCACCTGTGGAGTCACACAGCAGGTTAAGGTAGAAATTACCATGCATTTACAAAGCCATTCCATGATTACTTGTGCCCTGTAAAATCACGTGCAACGATCTTTACACTAATCATAGTGTAAGCAAGCTCGGAATTCTGGTTCTCATATATATATATATCTATGTATATATATACATAGGTGATATACAACCAGACTCAAGCTGTGTCAAATCACAGCTTTTATATTGCACAGACAAATACATAGTAAGAACATTACACAGACAAGATCTGAATACCAGGAATATTACAGTCATATGAGAAGACAACTAAGGACAAACTTGTTCTACGGGAGCTTAGCACATGGCTTATTACAAAATTTGCTATATCAGAGTCTAAATCAAATACATACTTTAAATGGAAAAAACGTAAAAATGTGTCTATTTACACACGTGCATCAAGGGTTAAAAAGTAGTTTGCATCTGCTTTTTGAAATCAAAAATTATTCTAGTATTCCTCTCAAGCATTTCAATCTAATACTAGTGGCCATATTTTCAAAGGCGATAAGCACTTGCACTTTCCACAGACATGTGGAGGATCTCCATATGTTGTGAACTTCAGGCCATACATTTTCTCAGGTGTCCATCTCTGGGTAATAAATATACAAACACAGAGACACAAGATGGGCACCTCAATGGCATGCATAGATTGGGAAGGTGAAAACATGGACCTGAACTAACTTCTAACCTAAGAAGAAGGTTCTTCTTTAAAAAAAAGTGCATGAAAAGTATCACAAAACAAAATTAAATGAGTTCCATCTCTTAAGGAAGATTAAATCACTTTTACAAAATAAAGGTCATTGTCATCGTGTATGGTAATCAAGGGTTTGTAGGCGGCACTCACAAAATCAGTTCAGGCTAATGCAACTTTAAGCATTGCTTCACTTCTTACCAAGACGGATCCGTGTCTTACAAATTTATCAGCTGAGTAAGATTTAGTTTGCAAGAACATCTCCAATGTTGCCGAAGACTGAACAATTTTATCCTGAATTTAAGAGTACTCACAGTTATATCTACTTTTTTTTTTTTTTTCTTCCCCATGTACAAGAGTTAAGGAATTGTGTTTGCAGCTTGGTAAACTGTTTTGCATTAAAATGCCACAGACATTGCAGCAGTCCTTCCAGAAACTGACTGATACAATTCCTTACAACGTAATAAGCTCAGGTATCAGTAAAAACAACAATACCAGAGGTGATGTTAATGGTTTCATTTAAGATCAGGCATCTCCCGCATGGCTTTACAAATCATTATATAGCTTGGAAAGCTCTTGCAAGTTTTGCTTAACATTTCTCTCCCTTTCATTCATAGCAGTATTATTACTTCCAGTTTCCACTGAAATTAGGACATCAGAAGTATCCTGGAACATACACTCAAAAAAATAAATAACGAAATATAAATTTTAAAGAAAAAGTAATTAAGCTCAAGAAAAAACAACAAAGACAAATTGAATGAAACATCAGCATTTGTGCTCAACAGCTTAACTCTATCCATGCAAAAGACTGTGATTTAGGAAAATTATTGAAATTAACCTTACGTTTAACTGTTTCACTGAATTGTGACCTTAATTATAGCAAACGTATGTATTAAACATCACTGCACAGACATATGTTCTAAATTATATGTCAAGTATGTTACATTAATGAAGCTTCTAATATGGACTGACTGCAATACATATTACTAAAATTATTTGCTACTTTCAAGGTATATTTCTAAAGAACAAAAATGAGAAAAGTGTCATTTTTTAAACTTTATCCTACTATGCTACTTTGATCTGAAAACACTTCAGGGCTAAATTCAGGGGGAAAAAAGGAAGATTGGGAAGTAAAATACATTTGCTTTTTTTTGCCAGATAAATCCAAGAAACTGTACAGACGCCTCCCAGTATAAGGAGCCACTGGATCTGGTTTTACCTGCCAAAATATTTCCCCAGTTCCAGAACTGCTCTGTTAGCCTTCCTCCCCAGCTGAACCTGCAGAGGAAGCCTTTACAGCAGGACCACCTTCACTGTTGTGACAAGAATAAATTTAGCCCGTTAACTGTGACACTTCTAATTAGCCTGCTAACTTAAATGACCTCTCAACACCCAGATTCCGTAAACATATTAAAAAAAATGATCTCAAAGGCATGGATTCAGAGCAGAATCTGATTCTAGGTACAGTCACGCAAATCCAGGACAATTCCAGTGACTGAGTAAATGAGTCCATATTTGCATATAAGCAATCACATCCAATACGGGCATTAGCTGTGCAAAAAGGACACTAGCAAAGACAAAGAAAGACAATGTAAACACAAGGAACTAACCTCTACCTTGCCTGCCTATACTGTTAGGTTTGTAGAAGGGGAAAGAGGTACTATGCACCTGTGCGGTGTGCAGGACAGGTCTCTCACGCAAATCACTGCGTGTGGCTTGAAGGTTAAAGCACAGCCTCCTGGCCCTGTTAGTGCAGGGGTGGCAGCGAGCTGCAAGCCCTGTCTGAAGGGCTCGCTGCCATCACTGTAGAGAAACAGCAGCAAAGTCCAAGCAATGAGAACGACTGCCCTGGCTGACAGCATTCACACTGACAGACTCACTGAGATACCCTTCTGTATCCCAGCACCATGCAAAGCAGGTGTACATTTTGGTCCTACATAACGTAGCAACACTCAGGCAATCTTCCGCTGGGCACCGCTGCTAGGGTTAGATAAACAATAAACACGTTTCTAAAAATGACAGAACATTTATGCTGCCAATTTTCAAGGCACAAAAGATTCTTAAATAAATTCAAGCTAAATGTCAATTTAGAAATTAAAAAAGAAATTAAAAATACTGTTTCAGCAACAACTACTAATGACCTATAATTCATTTCCCTGTAAAGGTGAAATGCCAAGCAACTGGAGTTCACATGCAAAAAACTGAAGTAAATCTAGTTACACAGATGACCTGAAGAGCAATCACTTGGAAAGACAGAGACAAATGTGCAATAAACATGTACATTTCAGATATACTTGTTATGGACATGCTCCTGAATCAGGGTTAATTCACTAGTATTGGTTTTATACTAATATACCTCCTGAAGTAATCCACTGGGGAATCAAGCTCAGAGTTGTTTTTAAGAGTCACAAAATTAAAAAAAAAAAAATCCCTCATGAATATATTTCACTGTATACGAATTAGTGGATTTTTTGAACCTCTCTTAATTTCTAATAATATTCATTTCAACTATAGTTGTGATTTCCTTTCACATGAGAAGAAAGGAATTAGGACATAAAAATGTTATAAAAATTAATTTGCTACTTAAAAGTAATATGGTCACAAAAAGCGAACTGGCGCACGTGAGCTCCAAAACATGAAAGACCTAGCTCCCTGAACATCGTTGTAATAACAGAACAATAACCAAGGTCTGATGTCTGTGGTTCTCCATGCAGCTTCTGCAGATCCTTGCACAGTGGCTAGAAATGCTACGTATTGGTTTCTCCCAAAATGCCTTTAATCACATTCTAGGTCCATCTGAATCCATCTACCTCACAACGTGGCGAATCCAACAACTGGTGAAAGTAACCCGTCTTCCAGTCCTGCCAAATGTCAACAGACGCTTTGCCAGGAGGTGTCACCTCTTCTAGCTGGGTGTTGTCGGTAGTCCTTCTGGCTAAAACAGGCCGGGTGATTTTACAGCCTGGCCACTCGTCAAGGCTGCTTATGGTGTAGATGAGGCATGATACTTCACAAATGCAATTGCTGCCAGCTCTTTGCAGAATTCTTCCAGCACAATCACACCCTCTAGTAACGTCATGTGGTCAATGCTGAGAGAAAATTAAAATAAAAATCAGCAGAGAATCAGGACCGGCATGCACAAAAACCACCAGTGAGCTTTAGAGAATATGCAATGTATTTACTCACATGGGCCCTTCCGGCTCCAAGCCCAGCAGGCGTTTTCTGACCAGCAGAAGTTTGGGAGTGAAGTCTGGGATGCGCTGGATTCTAACCATGAGGTCCCCAACAACCTGCAAAGCACAGCGCCATCAGCACACACAGTCACACCCTTGCAGAGCGGCTGGCAGCAAGGACAGATGACAGCCTTCAGTGCCTGGGACACAGAGCCACTTCAGAATCGTCACAGGCTCACAAAACAAAATGCGGAACTGCTGCTCTGTGCCAAAAAAGGGTGAGTGGTCGTAAGCACTAAGGATATGAGCAGGGCCAAGGGTGTGAGTGAAGAAAGCAAAGAGATAAAAGAGGACAGGAGCTCTGAAGCCTTCCTAGCTATTGCCATAGATTATATTACTCATTTATTTTAATTACACCAGTGATTAATTCGTCTTAGTAAATGTTGACGCAGGCAATTGACCAGTAAATTCACGGGTTTAGGGAAAGCACAAAGGGAGAGAGTGAAGATTATATTTGAAATGGGGAGGGCTGCTGGGAAAAAGGGAGCTAAGCCCTCTGTTAGCATTGGGTAAGCACCATTAATAGGCTCCTGACCAGCTTAATAACAGCTGGTGCGTGGGGTAGCCGAGGGATCTCTGACTGAGACGACTGCGCTGTGACAGGCATCCAGCCAGCACTTGTAGGATGAAGGTCTGGCAGGAAGAGATGAAATCAGAGAGGGAAAGGAAAGGGACTTCCAATAAATCTAGCACTTCATTGCTGACCGGAATCCAGAGAAGGGTCACAGGCTGGACTGTAAAAAACAGCTTTCATCAGAAAAAAAAAAAAAAGAAAAAAGAGGATGAGCAGAGATATTCACTCAGGCACAGGTATTCAGAGTGTCATTTGCTGGAGTGTAAATTAAAGCCCTCTCTTTCCCATCCAGGTGCAAACGTGTACTTTTTCTGTTCTTACTGCATTACCTGATGTTGCCTGCAAGTGACAACAATGTCACCTAGTCCTAAAGCAACATCAGTGCCAGAAGGGATATTTTACATCTGCGCTATGAAACTAAACAAACAAACAATTTTGAAGACATGCAGAATCAGAATAAATGCTGGAGAACATATTTTCCAATATTTTTGGTAGAAAATCAGTAATTCTGATTTTTAAATCCAGAGCTAAGTATCTGTTTTCAATAGGAAGCCATTTGCCAACTTAAACTACCCAGCTTTAAATATTCATTACGAAGTTACTAAATATATCACTGCTATATAGCCATATGTAAATATTAACCGTGTGTTTACTCACCCTGACAATAACAGAGAAGAGAGACCTGCAGCCAGAGGCTAGGTTTACATAAGGATCCAAAAGGTATTCGTGTATATGAGGATGGGGAAACAAGGAGAGTTTGGACAACACTGACGTAACTTGTAAATTTACATCATAGGGCTGCAAAAAACAAACAAAAAAGGAAAATGTAGTGCTTTGTTATTTTCACATTGAGTTCTTTTTATCCAGCAAGTGTTTATTCAACTACTACAACCTCACATACAGGGTTATAAATATGTACAGACAAAAAGCTAGATTAGAAGACAGGCCCCAAACCTGTCCCACAGCAGGATTAAAAAGAATATGACAGTTAGGTATCAGATATCATTATCGATGTAACTGCTACAACCACAGGGCACTTCTGCACACTTCCTGTTTACTGTAGGATAAGAAGTCCTCTTCCTATAAAACCGTTCTTCAGCTCACTAGCTAAACAAATAGCATAGAATCAGCCTACATCAAACATCTGCCTCGATGAAACATCTTCTTGCTTCTCCTGGATAACCGCAAACTATATGAGCTTAGGAAATTGACAGTGATAAATCCCTGTTTAAAGCTAATAATGTATTTCTCTTCTTTTATTTTTTTCCTGGAAAGAACCACTGCAGAAGGCCAGGTCATCCTGTGGCAGCATGCTACTGGAGATGAGGCAATCCTGGGCTGGGAACGCGGCACGAAATTCCGAGCTTCTTCTGCACCGCCTTTCCCCAAATCAACCACATGGAAGAGGCAACACTGTCAGACGCTGCAAGATGCTGATCAGCCATAAGGGCTTTCTAGGAAAAAAAGAGTACCTAGCTTAAAGGTTTTTACCAGCCCAGGAAGAAACTCATTTCCATAAAAGAAAGTGCTTTCATCACAGCTTCTTCATGTTCCAAGAACTCCTTTTTTTTTTGTCTTCAATTTTCTCGTTGCAGGGAAAACAATCTGATGTTTTAATGTAGGCCAAAATTTCCAAACTAGTGGAATTTCCTTCCATTTATTGAGTGTTGGAACAGACAATGATGGCAAGAGTTGGACAGACATTCCCTTGGTACATGCCGATGCCAGTCTGAAAATATTACCAATGCACAGATGGTTTCACTCAACCTGCCTGATTCTACCTGAAATGGATTACCGGGCCCTCATTCAATCCCTTTGCCTGCCAGAAGCATGTTGGCAGCAACATCTTCATGGCATAATCACATCTAGGAGACGATGTGTGCTCATGGGCTCAAATTATCCCCTTGATGCTCTCAAGTTAGCATCCCACTGAAGAATCAGGGAACAGATTCTTCCCTTTTCCAGAGCAAGATTTGGAAGACTTCAGCTTCAGATTTAGATATATTTAGGTGTGCCTACATGTCTAAGCTCTCCTTAGCCTACTCAACAGAGATTTGACACTTGATACAATTGCTTATAAACACCTCATGCCGCCTCAGATGCTCCCAAGTATCCTGATAGTCTCTTGACAGTTCCACAGAGGGTGGATCCTGCAAGATCTGTGTGTAACTGCCAGCTTGTGGGAATGTCTCGGGCATCACAAAAACAGCAACAGTTACCTCAGTTCAGGCAACTGAGTCGACCTGACAGTCATTACAGTCAAGGAAGCTGAGATGGTGATTCATTAGGTTTAAAAGACACCTACTGGTTTCTCAGTCTAACAGCTCCTGAGACTACAGGGGCTGTTCTGACAAAATTTCCACTGACTAGATGTGGACACCCAACTAACATTTAGGTATCGTAATCCTGAGTTCGTTACTAGTCACCGTGGCATGCCAGAGGGAGTTGTCTTACAGTTCTCGTGAAGGGAAGGCACTTATTTCTCCCAGTCAGCAGCAGTTATTTCTGTACTTGATATGTTCTAGCGAGAGATTCATCCCAATCTTCTAACAAATGAATGAAGCTTTCAGATTCTGGGCCAGAGATGTTATAGGTGACAGGGATTACTACCTTTTGAGTTAGTGTGGAAAAGAAAAGTTACTGTGCAGACAGAGACACAAATTCCCCCCATAAATCTATTCCACTGTCTGTCTAACTGAACCGCTGGAGAAGGTCTTTAGAGTTGTGTGAGTCAGTCAATTCATTAGGAGGTTTTGAAGCCATGAGATTTATCTGGTGTTCGCAAGAAGAGAAGGAAACAAAGTAGTAACACGTGCTGCATCGTTCAGACAGACTGCTGTTGTGATTTGAACTCATTGAGAGCATTAAGGAAAGCTGAGCTTTTATTTATGTCCATATGTTCTCTAGTTAGAGAAAACTAGCAAAATTTGGAGTTTAGAAAGTTCTTAGGAAACAGTTACTTCCACAGACATTTAGTGGGTAATATTAACAGCAGGAAGGAGGTACTGTCTAGTAATTAAGGTACTAGATTTGAACAGCCCTGAAACAAGTTACTTTACTTCTGTGCCTCAGCTATCTTCTGTCAGAAACTAGGTGAATGACACTGACCAGCCCTGTAAAGTCTTCTGATATCCACTAATGAAAACTGATAAATACAAAAGAACTACCTAAGACAAAGCAAAAAGGACATCGAACACAATCCGTAAGTAGTACTGTATCCCTACTACAGGCTTTTCCGAATTTTTTACTTTATCTGGACATCAGCATATATTGTGTCAAATTTGCCTTTGGTCAGACCCAGGTTTTTCTGTGCATTTGACCATGAATGTTTGCGTGTTTCACCATGTTGTTTGTATGTTTCACCATGAATAACCCCTACCAATTTCTGTTTTAAATTATTTTTTAATTTTTTTTAAGGCAGGCTTTTGGTACAATATAGTATGAATTTACCCCTGCTGTTTGATTCAGGCAGTTCATTTTAGTTCTGGAGTCAAGTATTTTTGACACCACAGATTGTAACACCTTGCTTGACTAACTCAAATGTGTGTCATGCCGACCAGTAGTATGTCAATATGGGCACTGTGCTGCCATGCCAGATGCTATTTTTGCTGTAATCATATGTATCTGATACTTAGGTGTTTCTCGGGGGATGTAATTTGGTTTCTTTACTTTTTATAATTTATGTGTCATTGCTCAGACAAGGTTTTCATATCCACAAGGATTGTTTTTCCTAAAAAAGGAAAACCAGGTTTCCTTACAACTCCAATCTATAACCATTTAAACTAGGGAAGAGCACAGTACATGTTTACTGGAACCAAAACACTGAGAATACACAATACAGCAGTATTTGGCTTTCTTTTCCAAATTCTGAATTATAAAAGTCAGTAATCTCAAACATCCTTCTCCTCTAAACACTCACAGAGCTGACCTAGAAACAACTTCTGGCTTCCTGTCATGTTGCCTGTGCATTTATGTGTCCAAATGACTCTGGTCCTGTTTACGAGCAGGAAATCTGGCAGTACCACAGTTAACTAGTCATTCTGCAGATAGCTGCACATGCAAAACCAAACAGAATTGTGCAAACTTCTGAAAAACTGGCACTGCTGCATCTATAGCAACTCCAGCTGGTGTTACAGGGAGTGTAATCTAGACTTTCAGCACTCATTTTTACCAAGAAGGAAAGGCATCTTCCTCATCAAAAACAGCAATGTCAACTTGACTAACTTAAGTCCAGAATTTAGAAAGGACAAAGAAACAAGAAATTTTTGTACAGGGTGACCTCCTTTTCATCTCGCTGAGCCTTCATGTTGCTTCTCCTCAGAAAGACGAGGCCATGTGGACAGGCTAGATACAGAAAGAAACACAGAGCAGGAAAATTCACTTTCTTTTAACTCCTTTATACTAATCTGGGTCTGACATGTCCTTTTCAGGATAAGGAGCCTGTCAGATCATACCTCACTTGTTTGCCCTTGGCAGCTATACTTTCATTACTTGAATATAACGAAACAGGAAAAAAGAAAAACACCTTTACATTGCAGATGGAAAAGGATACCTTCTAGAACTTTTCTCTGCAATGTAGTTTTTTTCTAACTGTTGAAAAAACATGGGGAGAATGTTACCAGCGATACAGTAAGTTCTTCTCATCTCACAATGGTGTAAACTGTGTTCTGAACAAGACTCCAGAATGAAATTCAGAGAAGTGTGACAGAAAGGAGATGTAACACATTTTATTTACTGAAAAATGTACATGCTTTCTAGGTGTAAATACTAGAAAATGCAAACAGAACCAGTGATGCTAGTCGCAAAGAGTACTTAAGGATACTATCTTACACTCATCCTTTACCACAAAGATATTCTAGTATTAGTCATCAATTTAAATGACATTTCAGTCACAACACTGGTCAAGAAAACATTCTGTACGCAGAAAGATGGCTAACAAATATAACATGCTTAATGTACAAGAAGTTTTTGTTCTGTTTTTAGTGAGAGAATACTGATCGCTATAACATCCTGCAATCTACAGAGACCTGCAACAAGGACATGGGATTTTACACAATAATATGATGCTGTAACAGACATCTGAATGATGGGAATCCACAAGACCTGATGGACATTAGCCACTTAGTAGTGATGAAAGCATCAGAAATTGAATTTATAGCTTGCTTTTTCTTACCTGATCAAGAATCCTGCCCATTCTTTCAAAGAGGACTTTCAAAAAGTGTCCTTCAAAAAATGATGCTTCTAAATTGCACTTTTCCAAAGACCTGGGAGATCCAGGCCACTCCCACCGTAAGCAGATGACACAATAATCACGGAACTAGAAAAAAGTAGAGAGGAAAACATATTCAAACCTCCATGGAAATCATTTCATTTCCTTTTAATAGTGTCCAGGCCTTAAAACCATAATCTGTAGCTACATGAGAAATCTAAGCCCCAAAAGAACAGCCATTCTGAAATAAACATAACCAGTTTCTATACAGGCACTTCATTTTCTTCTCGATGTTCATGATACTAAGGTGGTTTTAGAAACACAACACATGGAGAACTGAGCTACCCAAAATTGGCAGACACCAAAACACAAAGCAAAGCTAACAATACACATCTCGATCTAGGTTCTTCTAAAGCAGAAGTTACATTCCTATACATTACTCTTGTCAGTAAGTTACCACACTGTCACTGCCTCATGGGCAGCTTATCCCAACATCCAACCCATATTGCTCCCATATTCCCCAGGGAGGGAAGGCACGTGTATGAGCAGGTGATAGAAACAAAATGAACTTCAGGGCTTTCTCTTCCCTCTCTCTGTTTCCTATCATCCACAGCAGTCTTTCTTAATACCCCATCAGCTTCTGCCTCCGATGTGCTGCAGGCTGCCTGGTGTCTCACTTTCAAGGAATTGTACCTTGAAGGGAGCACCAATAATACACATAAAAATAAGGAATGCAGGAATAAACAGTAGCAAAAGTGAGACAAAACAGACTCGGGAATCATTCAGTGCATGCAGCTTACCTACTGGTACAAGCTTCCAGGAATAGAAATAGGGAAGCAGAACAGCTATTTGGTTGTAATAACAGCAATAGGCAGTGCTATTCTTAGGGGGGAAATATTTTAAGAGTAGCCATATCATTGTCAGGAAGTGACAGAAACCAATTCTCTTCTCTAATAACTCCCAGAATACTCTTTTTCCCAAGGCATGAAAGAAATACAAAGATGATATGTACTTTCTAGCATCCAAGAATAGAACATGGGGGAATTTTACGTCAACCTTTGTTTTCTTATTCACTATTTTCTATTCCTTTTCTTTTCAGGAGACTGTAGATAAAACAATACAATAAATACAGAAATCCAAGCTTCTTACCCTAAATTGCTGCTGCCATAACTCAGAGATCATGGAATTTTTGAAGTACCTACTAAATATAGCTCTCTCGGTTACTTCTTTGCATAATTTTTTCTATAATAGAAGACTCACAGGGCTTCAATAAGAAAGCCGCAAATAAATAGTGATTGTCCTCTGACCAAGGAGACTTTAGATTACGGGTGTAAAAACAAAAGCTGCATTTATTTCAAAATAGTAAATCATAAAGGTTTCCCTTCCTACCAGAACCCTCTACTTCAAACCTGAACGCCTTAGGCTGTGCATTCCCTGTGATGAGCCTTTATTTTTGAAGTCCCAGATTGCATAACTCCTATGCAGCATTTTAATTTCCCTTTAGTCCTTTCAAACAGCTTGGCAGGCAATTCTCCAAGAGAATGCAGATAAATGCAAAAGCAAATTAAGAACCTATCAGCAGTTCAGATTTCCTCTCAGTGTATTTGTTATATGAATATTAATGCATTTAATGTCATCCATTATTCCCACTAGAGTAATACAAGGTGGATTCATCATCAAAAAAAACTCCAAAGCTAAGTTTTCATTAGAAAATAAAAATTGAATTTTCCCATCTTCCATTACTAGAAGATGCATATATTAGGACTATTTATAGAAGCATTTGTATATCCGCATAATCACTGCAAATTCTCGAGGAATAACGAAGACTTCGCTGACTTACTTGTCTGTGGGCATCTCTGAGGTAAGTATCATAACCTGTACCCTCCACGTGGTATGACGACTTGGCTTCATCAGGTACAAGACAGAGAAAACTACAGAGATAAAAGTGTGTTAATGAATACCCATAATCCACAGAGCACCAGATCAATACTTTTGCATTATCTGCAATAGCGTTCACAATACTGAATCGTATGTGCATTCTAACTATTGTTTGTAAAAAGACTTACACTTCAGAACTGTTCTATCTAGCACTAGAGGTGAAAACCTCAGTGGAAGGCTAGCACTTTCTGAAAATGAGCAGACAGAATGGAGATGAAAAGGAATAGTCATAAGCAGTCCAAGCGTTTGCTAAAGGTCAGGCTCCATCTTACAAGAGCACATGGAAAATTCACTGGGGAATAAATGAGTCCAAAGAGAATTACAGTCAAAATTCTTCTTAACCTACTGCACAGGCAGTTTTATTTCCCAGTTTGTTGTGGTAATAAATATCTAATATCTAGTTCAGGAATATTTGCATATAAATGCCGTTGCCAGGTATGTAGTGCATACACTTTATGTGCTTATTACTTCACCAATACCTGGCCTAAGTAACAGCAGAGAATTCTGAAGCTTATTAGAGAGGAAATTTCATTAAAAATTATTTTAAAAGACAATTAAAATTTCTGGACAGCAAAATAAAACTGCTTTTGGACCCTTTTCCCAAAGTTTAGCTTTCTCCACACTGAACTCCTGAAGGCTCCTGTAAGATTTGTATGCAGAAATATGTAGTAGCTGAGTTTTCATATGGAGCTCATCTTATCTGAAAAAATAAATCTGCAAAACACTGCAAATCCTGAAAACATTTCTATTCAATGATGGATATTACATAAAGTGAATTTAGGAGATTGTTCTTTGTATCTTTCCTCCAAACCATGTCCACCGTAAACTACATATAGAAGTACTGGGGAAAGAAGGCAAGAAGCCACTCCAGTCTGTGCTGACTGTCCTTGGGCTGTTCGCTGCCTTTGGCTAAAACCTTTGATTAATTCTGGATAAGCAAATAGGGCAGCACTGAAATACCAGTGGCGCTTTGCTAAAGTGTATTAACAGGGCAAACAGCATTTGTCCTAATATTAGTTGCTGATAGAATTACCATCACTAAGATGCTTAGAGAAGAACCTGTCCTCTTCATGATATCCTATTTGCAGTATGTCTAGCATGCACAAAGGTAGGTTGCAGGTGACAGAGATGCCTCTTGGTTTTCAAGGAACAGAAGGTTATCTCTGGTTTGGCAATTATTTCCTTCTATGTAAGTGTTCAGGGAACTTTGGGAAGGTGGAGGTTTTTTTACCTCTTTTGGAGAAAAGAAAGCTTTATACTAATGAGGCTTTCATTCGGAATTGTGAGTATTTGGCTGGACTGTTAGCTGTAAAGTTTATCTAGTCTTTTGGTCTATGATGAATTATTTTTACTTATCTTTCTCTAATCTTTCAGGAGTAGCTTTCTGATAAAATGCCACATCATTTTCTTCTGTGGACTCATTTTACCAGCTGGCACAGAATAACATCCATTACAGAGTACATTTGGTTTGCAACAGTGTGCACAGACACCCACACATTCAGAGATTTCTTTAAGTGTTTATTTCAACTTACCTATTTACAATTTTATGAACTTCAGTCTTCCCGTCATTTTTTGGATGATCTGGACTGACAGGTGGAGAAGCACTGAGCCACTCTTGAGCTGACAATGTGTTATCTGGAGACAGATCAGTAAATAGCGGATCTTCCTCCAGGTCTCTGTGAGATTATATTAGACAAAGTCATTCACAGAACGTTATGCAAGGCAGGAAACTGGATCAAAAGGCATCCTTTCTGTTTTTCTTCTCTGAACAACTAAGATGTTTTTCAGAACGCTACCATATGCACAGCTTTTTACCAAATTAATAAGCAGAAATGCCAACCTCTACGCATAACCAGCAAAATTTCTCTTCTTTTAAAGAAAAATCATAACCTGCTGATCTGAAGAACACAGCAGACATTTTTGACTGGTACAAAATCACTGCATTACATCACATAAATGCTTCAGACACATTTTTCACAAGAGATATACTCTGGGAAATCACCAGGTTATTTTAGATGACTCAGGCACCTTAATTTAGATAATTTCTAAAATAGCTGGTGTGATTAGTCCTTACCCCTCTCCATCAGTATATATATATAAAAAAAAGTTACAATAGTTACATAGGGTATTTCAAAGAATTTTATGTGAAGTGTCCCAGAAAAGTTTTTCCACCAAAAAATGATTCTAGAACATAAATGTAAACAAGACACCTAAGTGACTGACTTCAGGAACAACCTCATTGAATACAGTACAAATGTGCATGGGTTTAAGCTAGGTCGACATGTAAGTACAATGCTAAATGACAATCTTTGAGTGCCCAGTGTTCAGAAAAGAGGCTTTTGAGAATTTTAGCTTTTCTGTTACTGATCCAACAATTGGTAATGTAATAATTTGTGCATCACTTTAGATATGCTTATTATGGATACAGCTTAATACGCAGAGCACTCAGTGTGCTCTCTATGCTCACTTTTTCTTCAATTACTAAAACACCCTGATTTTAAAAATAAATATCCAAGTTAGCTGCTGTGAAAATTTTCCTTAAAAAAGAAACTTACATTGCTCCTGCAATCTGTCCATTCTCTACCACATCTTTATCTTCTTGACACAGTGGCTTATATTCTATATAATTTCTTTCTTCTAAATTTCTCAGAACCAAATTATAAAGAATATGCTCATTGGGTTTTTGCAAAAGGTGCTCAAACATTCGTAGAGTCATTATGCTGATCTGCAAAACAAAAAGCAAAAATTACATAAACAATGTACCATTGCCTTATGCTGCTTATCTTATATCTGAGTTTGCATATCTTAGGACATTGCAATTACTTGTTTACATTATGGAAGGAATCAAAAATCCCAAGAAAAATTAGTAAATTATTATACTGAATTATTATGTGGTATAAGAACAGACAGAGTCCACAAATATCCGAAAACTAATATATGCATGTATTTTTTCCTATAAAACAAAAACTCTCATAAAATCTGCCAAAATAACGATGCAAAGAACATCCAAAGAACTTACAACTTAGCTTTCTGTGTATTACAATCAATTCCATGCTGGAGGATAGATATCAGTGTGCAGGTGAGACACAGAACAGGACTTAAAGACAGTAACAAATATCCAGAATAAAACGAAGTAATATTGGGATATTGAGGCTAGAACTACAGACTAAGATTTCTACATGGAGATATGCAGGCTTTTACAATGAGACTGACTTTAAGCAATAAAGAGACAGTTTTTAGAGACAGCTTTAGAGTGCTTCATTTTGCAAAAGCTAGATAACCAATTTTGACAAAGCGAGCAGGTGAGCATACTGAAAAAAAATGAGTATGTGAAGGCATAGGTCAGTATTTCAAACAAGCTTGGGTTAGGTGTTTTTTGTTGTTGTTGTTGTTTTTTAAAGTAGAGGGTGGAGAATGGAAAAATGAAACAAGCAGGTCCTGAGGGAGGATTTTACTGAAGTCAATTATTCTAACAAGGTTTGCTGTGTGTAAAGTACTTAAAGTTATTACATCATCTTTTCATTGTCATTGTGTATATTCTCTGACCACATGTAATTTATATAAAAAATAGGGGTTTTTACTATACTTTATGCGATAACATGAGAGAATTGACACAATGTGGAAAATAACAGTGATGCAACATATAACAAACCACAAATTAAAATGCAATTACAGAAACTGCTTTTGCCCAATCTTACAGATAAGCAAGCCCAAACAGATATGTATATAGGGCAAGCAAATTTAGCAAAGAATCTTTATTAATTGCTGCAATGAGCTAGCTAGAAAAAACAGACTGACTTTCACTTTCCAAAGGGAGTTTGTAGAGCTGGCAGTCAGAACTGTTTTCCTTGGCAAAAAGCATTGAGCTGACAAAAATATGAAAAAACGTCATGACGACATCTCTACAGGTTCTATGCAAGCCAAAACTGGCCAGCAGACATTATTACGAGGTTAGCACTTCTCACCTCATCAGAAATGTGATCACAGTGTTCAATTAACCTGTGTCGCAATGGATGTCTGTTGATGTCTGTCAAAGTTTCTGGCTCTCTGTGTTCTCCTAGTACAAAATAAACTACTTCCTGCAGCAGGACATCCGAAGTTACTTGACGAACAATGCGATGCAATAGTGCAGTTGATGTGAGGATTCCAATCTCTGAGCTGAACAGTAAAATTAAGGTCAGATATGTATACTGGATTTGAAAAGAAAACTCAGCTTGATTCAGACTTTGCTCTGCTGTGTTTTGTAGGATGCTACTCACGTTTGCATCAGCTGGGGTTCCATAACATCAACGAAAAATCGTTCCCGCACAGCTTTTGCCATAGCAACAGCAGCAGTCTGGAATGAAAATACAGGATGGTATGCCTCAAACTCAAAAGCTAAGAAACAACTAGAAGTCTTTATTTGCTGAATATATTTGTATCATCTGTAAACATTTCAAACCTTTTGTGCTTCTTTGATGAGTTGATCACAGTAGTCAAACCATGAAAGAAATGAAATCAACGCTCTTTTCCCTGGAAAAGCAGATGCGTCTTCTTTGTGGCTATAGGAATCCAAACTAGAGAATGCAGGGAAAAATACTTATTTAGTCTGCGAGTACTTGAAGAACATTGGGCTCTATTCTTATTGAACTTAACAGCATAATTCATGATCTACTAACAACAAAGTGAACATTAAAACAACATTAAAACAGTTCTTCTGCTTGTCTCTACCAATCTGGAAGTGCTATCATTACATAGAAAGGTTTTCAATGGCATGCTAAACGATATATGGTATGTCCAGCACAAGAACTCTGAGGGGAAATACTGAGGTTAAGTATTTCTTAAGTCAGAAGGGAATACCAATCACCTAGCCTGTTCTGCCAGGAAACAGGCCACAGAAACTGCATCCGCAACTCCTGTAGTCAGAGACCATAAAATGAAGGCAATGATCTCTGCTCTGTAAGCAACCTCAATCAAGTCAACCAAAACTACACGGTATATACCTGAACAAGATGGTATCTTTCGGAAGAAAAACATGCATCTCTATGGCTCTACAGAATAACAAGCGCACTGTGTTCTTTGGTAAAGCAGTCCAAAAATTATTTATTCCACTATTCTGCTGCCATTTTTTTCTTCTAACTTCAAACTCCATCCACCAGAAGCTAAAATATTCTTTTGCAAATAGCTTTGTTTTGTGTGTGTACTAACAGATCAAGATCAATTCATAAGAAAAAAGGGCAGAGTGGGAAGGAGCACTTAAATGTATTGAGAATATGACAAACAAGCAGTTAGGATAACAGGCACGTATCTCTTGCTTCTTGCTGTTACACAGTAACTCTTTCCTTCTTCTTTTTTACTGCAAAAATTTTGCAACAGCATGCTGTCAAATACACTCTTCCTGCCCTCTGCAGCACCTTATGGGGCTTACTGTGTACAGTGAAAAGTTTGTGAGTATGCTTCTTAAATCCTTGACATCTGAACAGGAAAATAATTTGTACCTGACGCTACAGCTACAACACCATAAATTGCTAATGTAATTCAGCGGAAAACCCCACCCCCTGAGGAATGTCTGCAACAGACCAGCAGTCAAACCTGGCCCTATGGCAGAAATAACAAGCACATTGTACGTCTGAAGTCTAACCACTATACTGCAGACGGTATCTAAACTCTGCCCTTGAGACGAGCATGGGGATGTAAATATTTCTGTACATCTCATCTAACTACAGAAAATGAGTGTCAGGAAGGGATGTAAAGTCACCACAGATACTAAATACAAAGATAAAATTCTTACCCCCAGTTAATTGCCTCCACTGTTTCAATGTCTAAGGGATCCAGTGACTGAGGCAGGGCTTTGTAGAGGGTGGCCAGCCTGTCTGTCAACAGTTCACACAAACAAGTGCTTTGAGTCAGGCACTTGGCAGCTGCTGGTTCTGGCAAACTCACCAAAAGCATGAGCCCTTCACAGGCCTTCACGGCTATCCGGCCGTCCTGGCAGAAAGACGTGGAAGAATTAATCAGAGGGTGAACGAAGCTCACTTGAAATTAAGAAGCAAACATCTCCCAGACAATAACTATCCACTTCCCCACAGTGAATGAATACATTTCTTTTTGTTTCTTTTTCAGTCATTGAGATTTATTTCTAGTGAATTTGGATGGTACAAAATAACCTCACTTGAATCCAGGTCAAATACTAAGAACACAACTGCAACCTTCAGGTTGACAGAGCTAGTGCTGTAGGTCAGAGAAAGACCAAGACATTAGACAATACGAACTATGATTTAACAATAATGAGCTACACAGACAGATATGGGACCTTGGGATCTTGAGCAATGTGGTCTGGTGGGAGGTGTCCCTGCCCACGGCAGGAGGCTGGAACTGGATGGTCTTTAAAGGTCCTTTCCAACTCAAACCCTTCTATGCTTCCATGATACATTTTTCTGCTCTCAACCCTACTGTACCAATTACAGACCCCCCTCTAAGTTTTCAGAAAGAATCCTTCTAAGGATGAATTCCAGGATGGAACTGGCTACAGCAGCTTTTTTAAAAAGAAATCAACCCTCTAAACATAGTGCCTTTGCAAGAAGAGTGGGTATGGTAGCTCAAAATAATCAAAAATAGTTTGTTGTTTGTTTGTTTTTTAAAAAAAAAATCCTCATGATATATTTAACTTGATGATTATCCTATGTAGCAGTTTTTTGAGCAATTTGTACAGGATGCTGCTCAAAACTGACATTACCATCAACAAACTTAATAATCATTTTCTAAAATATTTTTATTTTAGAATGAATCTAAATTTGCAAAGTGAATTTGACAAAACCCTTTGACAAAAACCACCCACAAAAATCTTTGGTTTACTTTTTATATCTAAAGTACAGGCTGTAAAGACATGTATGTTCACTCTCTCTGCCTAACCCACACTGCATCCAAACTATTCCTTCATTTTATCACATCGAACAAAACATAACAAAGCAAAAAAGCAAACAATCAATCAAAAAAAAAACAACTACACTCACCGGACTTTTAGTGAGATTTAGCAGAGAATTCACTAAATTATAGTCTTGATTTGGACAAACAGTGGAGGACTCGGGTGATGATGCGACATTGAGTTCATCCAGACTGAAAGACAGATCATCTGCCTGTTGAGGGAGGTCATCTTCCTTCTCCATTTGCTCTGCTCCAGCAGCACCAGGTATTTCTTCAGGCTGAATGGGCTGTCCTGTGTCTGCTGCCAAAGACTCTTGGCCTTTTAGCATGTCTTCTGTGATTACGTTTGTTGACTCTTTGGAAGCCATTGCTTTTAACTTATTCTGCAAAGCATTTTGTTGCAATTACAAAGCTGAAATTGCTGTTCATTCTAAAGCACAAATCTACTAAAAGGAAATTTTACATCAGCATTTGAAGTAGTTCTCTACAAGGCTAGACACAGTAACCGTGTAGAACGTAATGGGTTGCAAGAATACGTGAGTTTTTAAATCCAGCACATTTTTTAATTTGCTTAAACTTGTTTTAAGGCCCATAAGGTTGAATCCTATATGGTTTCAAGGTTGAAACCTATACGGTTTCAAGGATTCCTGCCTTTTAGGAGATAGAATCTTTTTCTCTCCACCAATGAAGGCACACATTCATTTGATTTGCCCGCTATTTGAAGTTTTTCATTTACCTTACGAGGGCACCTTTTGACCTTAGCACACACTATAAAATGTCCCTTTCTAGGTCAAGACCTCAAATTCATTTAATGTCTGAAATACTATTTCCAGTTAGAGTCATACAATGGAACTCACTCTAAACTTCTTGAGAGTTTATCTTCAGTGAGATAGGTTAAAAAAAAATACACACAACTTTTATGATAGTAGAATACCCTTGAGTTGAAGAAAAAGTTCAATAGATTCAATGGACAGAAGATACTATAAGTTAGCACTGGTACTATAACAGATCATAGAGAACCTTCTCAGATGCTACAAAGCATTTCTACTTATGAAAGAAAGCAACCCATCTCTTTCTATAAATTCATCTCCAGCACTTAAAGAGGCATTTAAATCTGTGCTCGGAGGGACCGGGAAGAAACTCAGACAGTGGCAAAAACTGTGTGTTCTTCTGGCATAAGCACAGGTGAATAATATTTTAGTAGAACCATAAATTAGACTTCAGCACAGGACAGTCTTTCAAGTCAGTAGCAAGATTATTAATCTAAACGGTTTCTCTCCACTATAATAATGGCAAAATTATTACAAATGTATCTTAAGCATTAACAATTTAAAAGATTAACCATATTAATGACATTAATGGTGTTTAGTGCATACAAACCAGCAGGGACAGGCAGCAAACAACAGAACTGTCGTGAATGTTTGCTTGCTTGGTGTGCATTCTATGTGGGGAATTTGTTCTGAGTGATACCATACACTCATATAACTAAGTCCCTGGAGAGGCAACCCAGCGGTAAAAGCAGCATACTGCATGCCATAACGAAAGTAGGATTTTTGACTACAGTAGAAAAATAACTCTAGATCTTCTAAACTCCTCCTGACATCCTTATAAGTTATCAATACATGGGAATAACTGGATCGGAACTATGACCCTTGCACAGAAAGCAGAACAGGAGCCCGGAACTGCATTTTCAACCCTGGGTTACACACTGCTGCTGGCACTACTCAAGTAGCCTCAAGCAGGGCTGTTAAAGAGAAAAGCTACTTTTTTTTCCAAAGATTTGATAATGTTTTGTAGAATATTTACTTTTTCTTACCTATTATCTCATGCCTAGACTCTTTTATCACTTGAAAGGCTGTAGTTTACTCTTTAGCTAAGATGAGACTTATTGATAAGACCTAACATACACAGAAGTATAAATGCCCCTGGAAATTTGTTCATAGCTCATTATTTTAACATAGGCAGGTAACACAAAGCGGTCTGTACATCCAACAACACACAAGCAGAGCTTATGGATGTATTTAAGCTTCCTGTTGTCTAATCATGCAATTGTGCAGCTTAGCTGCTCACCTGCCTCCTGTAAAGGTGCAAAACAGGATCCTGAATGACCTAATAGGAAAGGTTACATAAAACATACATTCAGTGTTTTCTAGATAAAGAACTCCTCAAAGTGAACTCAGTATCAGCAAAGAGCAGACAATATAAAAATACAGTTTTGTATTTGCGTAAGATGCAATTATTGGAGTTTCAAAATCTGTGGTGGGTAGTAAATACCATGTTGTTTTTCTAGTTCAGAGAGATTTAAAAAGAATTCTGTGAAAAATCAAGTAATATCATAGCTAATACAAATGCCTATGTTGAAAAATATAAACCTGACAATTTGTATGAATGAAAGAAGTCCACAGTGAAACTATTTTTCATTTTATAAAATGAATGTACAACTTTTTAATAGATACTATATTAGAACTTGTTTAAAGTCTCAAGAGCAGAAATTTGAACACAGAGATGCAAGTATCCCTTTGCATGGAACAGTCAGTTGCAAGTTAACACCTCTCATGAGATGAGATAGGCCAACTAAGGTGGAAACGAGTAAGGAAATAGCATAAAATAATGATTAAGACAGAGGTGATAAACATTCCTATACACGTTCTTTCTCTCTACACAAGAATGAGGAAAACTCAGTTTAAAGAATGGAATACAGTAAAGCCAAAATAAAATTAGCATATGGATTTTAAAGGCTTTATAAGAAGAACGCAGTTCTGATTTCCCAACAGAAGTAACTTTCCCAAGAGATAGTTATGATGCCAGATAGTCTTATCAGTTAAGTAATATAGGTGAAAGATTATATTAAAATATAAACGGCTTTCTAATAACAAAATATTTGATATGGAATCATAAAAAGGAATTCCTGTGTTTGTAGATACTCATTCTTTTAAGTTCATGAAATACTGTGGAAGCTCATCAGGAAAATTCAAAGAAGGATGCAAAACATACTGACAGACAAGCAGACTGCTTTGGAGAGATGTATCTGCATTTCAGTTTAAAAGTGTTAGAGATTTAAGAGTTAAATGCCATACAAAATACTGTAACTTTCCCCTTTCATGAATTTGAAGGTCAGAAACAGTATCAAGTCACAATAGCACCTCTAAGAGGCATGGATGTGAACAACCAGAATGTTCTGTTCTAACAGAGCACTATTCTGCACCCCAAATATCAGTTTACCTGGCAGGAACTATCAGAAGCTGTAAAGATATCTGCCTTAGGCTACAACGTTTAGAACACCATTGTGAAGGAACCAGGATTCACAAGGAATGCCCTTCAGCTTGCCTGAACTTTATAGCCAGCATTTTGTGAAACTAGAGATCTCTTTGAAATTTGGAATCATCTCATTTTCCATGTTTGATTTCTAATATTGTAAACTTGCTGTATTGAAAAAGAACACTAACTAATGTCTTACAAAATACTTGTACTTCTTGTGACAGGGATTCTCAAGGTTGACTTTATTATTTGAGTATAGGAGTTATTCAGAGGGTCTTATTTATGCTTTTCATCTATGCAATGTACACAAACCACATTAAAAATTATCCTGGCTTGGACTTCTACTACATTCTGCACATAATATATCTAGTAGCTTGCTTCTGAATACCTCTAATATTTAAACACAAACTCCTCGATCCTTATGTCACTTGTATTACCTGTACAACCACAGTGGATACAACGGCAATCAGGGCAGTGTTTAATTAAGGTAAAAATAAACGCAAGATGGATTCTTTACTAACTGACTTCTAAGTGAGGTATTCATATACTCAGTGGAAAAGAACATATCTCTGCTGTTTATCAGTCTCTACTGTTACAGATTTACAAGGTTTGGGGAAACCTTGTAAAATATTCCTGAAGTACAGTGTATCTACATATTTTCAGCTATGTGTCACACACTTAATATTGTGCCATGATAGGAAACACTGAAGTGGGTACAGGAAGAATTTCTAAATGGACTTTTATAAATTAAACTTTTATATGTTCCTTCTAAATGGGAAGAGAAAGTCAGCCTAGAAATTCTTTGTACTCCCACTCTGGTTTCATCAATGCCACATATAAGTTCCAAGAAGGGAGTAAAGATATTTGGCTTTCTTACAGATAGAAAATAATGCCATATTGTAGATTGTGAGTTGGCACTGCAGCTAGACCATATGCGCCACTACCAAATAAGGGCCCGAGCCCACAGAACACTTAGCATTTTGCAAGGTTTCATTGCCCCATGCAATCTGTCCCTTAGTCTTCATCGGGCTGAAGGCAAAATAACAAGGAAGCCCAACGCCTCACTCACACAATGTTCTACTTTACAATCCCTACTATTTCCCTGGGCTGAAAAAAAATGATTTTCCAACTTGGAGAGTGCCCTCTAAAGGTTCAAAGGGTAAGTACCTCAAGAAGGTGTATTTGTGGGCCCTGAATGAAAAGTAAGTAAAATTTATCAGATGTATCAAGTCTCTAGAAGTAAAAGACTATTAATATTGCAGGAAAAAAATCACATAGTGAATGAAAACTAAGCTATGAAGCACAATGTCCTATCTCCAGTTCTCTATTATATTTTGTCTGTGACATGGTGCTTTAAAAATACAAATGGAAAAAAAACACAGATTTGATTTACTCACCTCAAGGAAAAAGTTGACCAGGTATGGATCCTGTTTCAGCTTTGCACATACTATACAGAGAAACTGAATTTCTTCATTTTCTGTTGGTGTTGCCAGAACTTCACCACACAGCCTGATTAATTTCTGTCACATACAGCAAAATGCACAATTAAGGCAGGAAGAAAGTTATAGCTTTATCTACAAAAGGTGGATTGAAAGGTGACAGCTCAAGTATCTAATTGGCAATACACTAAAACCAATCCTTTTCTTAAACTGACTCAAAAATAGAAAAATTAAAGATACCATTAGCTGCAGCAGAGTAAGAAAAACTTGTCATACAAAAACATAGCTCGCTTAAAAAATTGAACAGTACCTGCACTGGCCTATGCACATTTATGTGGGGAAGAAGAGGTTGTTGTATTCTTCCAAGCAGTTTTGTATAAAAAGCTAAAACTTGCTGTTTCATTCCTGGAGGACACTGAAACAAAAACAGATGAACACTAATGAAAATGTAACAAATGTGGAGAGAAACATAGAAACAAACTTGTCATTCAAAATGGCTAAGATTAAACAGAAATAATTTATCCAAAACTATTTTTAAAATTGCATCATCTGTTAACATTACTTTTATTAACAGAGATTAACAAAAATGTTGCATTTCATTATCCATTTTCTTTTTCAAATTATCCATACTTTCAATTAACTGCTTTATACAGATTTCCACCATCTTTCCAGTAAATATTCCCTAATATAGAGGGAAATTAACTCTGAAAGAATTGGCTACACGTCAGCTGCCTTGTAGGATACCATACCAAAAAATGCAGCAAATCAGTGTGAATTCTGTACGTTCAAATATAAGATAATCATAGAACCATAGAATCATTTAGGTTGGAAAAGACCTAAAAACTATAAACATCAGAAATATCTACAAAAGTCTTTTTGTTTTTTAAATTAATGTGCCATTAGCCTTAGGCAGATAAAGTGTTTACAAAAGCACAGACGTTCCAGGACAAGAGAAAGCTGTTGTTTTCCCTGAGATTCAGCAGAATACAAATTGCAAATGCCTATGGAACATCCAGGCCCGTGTTCTACTGTCTCTCATGCATACATCACATGAAAATACTTTCCCATCTCCATGAGATCTAAAGGCATGTGGTCCCGTACGTACCTCTGCTTCTGGCTAAATCCCCCTGACCCTGATGTGTCCTAACACGTTAAAATATAACAAAAGCTGTTACTCACAGGTCAGTTTTAACCCACATTATTTCCCAGATCCATTTCACTGCACACCTTTAACAGTTATACTAACAGAAATATGTGAATGGAGCATGGGTGGCAACAGCCAGGAATCACAACTGCCTAACTTGCCTCTCCTGCCAAGGTAATTACCCTCAGATTATTAATCCCTAATTATCACTCCACTGTCAAGTGAACTGCTACAAAGAATGACAAAATTTGAACCATCAGGGTACAACAACAATAACGTAATAAGTGTAAGTGACTGCTGCAAAGGGATATTACTTTTTTTTTTTGCAACAGATCTTTGAAACATCTTGCAAGCGCTAAACTGTGTGTGTGCTTCAGATGTATCAACGCACAAGTGGCAAAGTATAAAGACAGGCTGTACAAGAATTGCTTGTACAGGCATATTTGCCTGAGTGCAAAATGACTTCTCTCAACTCTTAGAAACATGCTACTAATTACTTGCTTCACATATGTCTCCATTTCATCTTGGTTTCTTGACAAGAACAAAAATGAGACGTATTTCTGAACAAATAAGTATTTTCAACACATCTGTATTAGGTATCCTTGACTGATTATCGGTGGTACAGTAACAGTAACTGCAGAGCTCTGGTCCTTTCAGAGCAAGTAACATCCTAGGCTCAGACAACTAGTACCCTACATTGTCTACGTGTCAAATCAAGCACATTAAAAACTCATGACAACATGTAAAAGGTTCACTGAGAATGAAACCATGGAGAGCTGCATTTATCCTTAGAACAGGGCACACCATACTTTTCTAACTGCACCTGCACCACGATACAAAAAGCTCTAGAATTAGGGCTTCCAAGTTAACTCACATCATGATCCATCCAATCCCAAATATTTCAGTTGATAAGTCTGCCAAGAAAGGTATCAATGAGAATGCACAAAGACCACAAAGACCATGAAGTTAATTTCACATGCCACAAAGCAGATGTGAGAAGAACCAGACAACACTGCCATGGGCTGGATTCATATTAAAGTCTCAGATGTAAAAGCTGTCTGGGAATCAGCTTAAGTCAATGCTTTCTAGCATGGAGTCTTTATGAGCAGTAACTCCTCACATTCAGAAAAACAGAACAAAATTTGTATTCAATACAGCACTTTTCACCCAAGAATCTCCCAACACTTACTAAGCAGCGAGAGGGATAATACTGTCTTGTGGATGCCATAAAACTTTTAGACTGAACAGAAGTTCTTCCTACTTCCAGCCTCACAGTCAGTACCAAAGTGCTGAGTAACAAATCTCAGTGTTCTGCCTTACTCAGCATCTCACTGGTTGTCTCTCTTTGATCACAATTATTTAAGATTATTATTTATGATATGTTGGTAAGATAAGCAAACAGCTATTGCTTTGTCCCTCGGTGTCCCACACTAACATCTACTTCCCTATTACAATTAGGAGTCCATCCAAAAGATAATCTGCTCTGCAGAGTACGTACATCAGCTTTTCCTAGTGTGTAGAGTGTCTCCAGAATCTTGTGATGTAGCAAATACTCCATACACGGCCCCGTTTCACCTGATTCCCTCTCATTTTCTTCTTGCACTAGAATATCCAACATCTGCTCCAGATGAGAAGGAATGTTGGTATCGGTCACAGGAGCTTTGTCATCTAAATAGAAGAGATATGCAATTAAGAATGACTAAAATATTGTCCTTAGTTAAGCCCAGTTCTAAATTTAAAATTTAAACACAAGACCACTCATTTAAAGAATATTACACACAGAAGTCACAAAATAGCTATTGGGAAGCTATCAGACAGTTGATATATGCATATATATACATATATAATCTGAAAGATAGAAATATATATCTTTAAATATATGCGAATGCATAGTGGCCCAAATTTTGAAAAGACAGTAGAGGTTTTGGATGTTCAGTTTTAAGACACTTTCCCTAACTAGCCAAAATTGCAGTCCTGAAAAGCAAGTCAGAAAGGAAAACTCTTGCAGCCAGAAACCAAATTTAACGACAGAAACGTTCAAGCATCAAGCTTTCAGTTAGCATCCAGCCTGTCTCAGTAAGTTCCTCTTTGCCTCGTATTCTGGAATCTATAACCAGCCTCTAAGATCAAATCAATTCACAGCTGATCAGTTCCTTTATGAACTAGATAAGTAAAATGGCTTTTCTAACAATGACAACAACAAAGCAAACTCAGACTCTATGCCGTTTATGAGATTTTAGATTTGGCTTTTATACATTCTGCATTAAGATAGCATTCTTTCAATTTTTTTGAATGAAAGGGTTAAACATTGATCTATGACTGAAGTCATGAAACTGTTTTGGATTTATGTCACTGTCAGTGGGAGCTGGCATTAACATGTTGTACAGCATGTCTGCACATGTAAAGATTTTGCTTTTAAAAAAAAAAATCTCTTCAGCTAAATTCTTGAACAAATATCCCTCTAGGGAAATGGCTACTACTTTTTACGTAATACTCTAAAAATAGCTGTCACTTGCATGCAAATGGCAACAAGGAAAACTGTCATATCAGAGTGATTTTAGTCTCTACCACAACCTCTAATTATCCTGGAGCATTTTTCTGGAATTTCTTAGGCATAATTCTGCTTAAACTGAAGAGGACAGAAATCTATCCACTGAGTGAAAACTTATTTTTTTTATACAACTTTTGAAAGTCTGGGGGAAAGTCTAGGTCAGATTTTATTCTGTACCACATAATCACAGGTATCAGTTTTCCACTACCACCCTGTCATTTCCACCTTAGGAAACATCACATAGTGTTCCCGAAGATGAGTAGAACGAGGGGTCAAGTTTCAGCTTTTAGAGTAAATATTGATATAAACAAGATCATCGGTCCCAGACAGAAAGACAGATTTAATAGCTACTCTAACAAAAATGCAGAACTAATAAGCTTATGGAAAGCATGGTAACGATCACTTTTAAAACTATTAAACTAGAACCAAAAATTGAAAAGATATGTGCTGCATAACTGCTGTAGGAAACCAGGAAAAAGGTTAAGAACAACTATAGCCAAAATTTCATCAGAATATGTATTTTTTTTACTATTTTCCACCTATTTTCTATAGGTATCTATTCTGATGAAATATATTTCTATTATTTTATACCTATTTTACTTTGGTGAAAGATTTTGTTAAAATCTTGGAAGGAAAAAGAAAATCCTTCATGCAAAACAATAAAAAAGTTAACAGCAGGTACCACATTTCTGTAGCTGTCTGTTTACATCAAACAGAATACATCAAGACAGAAATTGGATCAGACAGGAAAAGGGGCACTTCTCCACATGGCAGTCAGGAAACAAGACCTTCCTTCTATTTTTGTTCATGACACAATTTTGGGGATGAATGTACACTTTTTTTTTTAATTATTACTCATGTTAGTACTTCGGTAAAAAACATGACTCATTTTAGTATTTCTTCATCTTCACTTTTTAACAAAACTGAAACCGGGAATTCTAGATTTCACAACCAAGAGACCAAAACAGAGCATTTCTTTCTTTTACCTGACGTCTCTATGTAGTAATGGGTGATTGCCTTCCAGTGGTAAACAAAATCTTCTTGTAATGGAAGGGAAGGTGCAAGCTATGGGGGAAAGAAAAAAGAAAAAAAAAAAAAAAAGGTTAGGAATAAATGAACTTATTTCCTCAGAGATTAAAGTGAATTTTGGGAATAAACTGCCAGTAGACCAATGCTACACTTTTTATGCTGTGCTTTTACTTTTAACAAGGACTCCTCCATACACTATTTGTGGAAGGAGCCCCATGCCATACTGATAGATGAGAACATCACCAGCAATCTCAGTGATGTCTTTATGACCAGACAATCTACTTGACACAACAAAAGCTCATATAGCAAAGCAAAACAAGAAACGTGGGTTTGAATTGTTTAGATATCAGATATCACAGTTTTTTCCTTTAGGAAAAAATCGCATTCTTTTACATCCGCTTTTGACAACATCTATCCCTTTCCATAAGCTGTTTTCCTCCCTCTGCTCCCTTAAAAATACTGATTAGCTGCTTCCTATTTGCCACAACCTCTAAAAAATCTTTTTTTTCTTTTTCCCGCATCAGACCCATCCCTAGAGTTTGACGGGTTACTCTTTCTTTTAGCAAATACATTTATTTCATTTCTGAAATGCAAAGTTCCTTTTTTTTTTTTTTTTTTTCTGAAGGCATTTGGGATTGCCAGTTGAGTGTGTCTGGCATGCAGGAATAAATAACACGCTGCAAGAACGAAACGCGGCCTCCCTCGTGCTCGGTCAACTACCAGCACTGCTCCTTCCTTGCCAACTGTGAGGGCTTGGTGGCCAGCCTCTGGGGCCCATTACACCACAGGCACAAACAACCTTTACTCCACAGGCAATGTGTGGAGAACGAGAGGACCACAACCACTTCACCACTCAGCTCTCCAAAGAGCCTTATAAAAGTTGAGGCAAATACTGCATTTGTGATCACGACATAAAAAGTTCAGAGTTGGTAAAATCACAGATCTTACAGTGAAAACTGACACAACCCCACAGAGCACGTTAGGAGCTGTTGTTACTGACGCCTAATCCTACGTTCGATGCTTCTCTGGATGAATCAAGTCCCCACGTCATTCTTTTATACACAATCCTGCAATAAAAGATTATCACTTGACATGACAACAGCAATGAGATCTCAGGGCATCTCCACTCCAGAAGCTGCAGATAGTGCATTTAAGATTAATAACCCCGAACTCCTCTCATGTCTCCTCTTAGGGCCTAAAAACTGCTAAGTTAGCTCAGGTCCTGGACAAACAGAAGCACAGGGCTGTACACTCTTCACTGTGTAGGGTTGGTCTCTTTGAAAAAGCCTTTTAAGTTTGCTACGACAGTCTTTTCTTTTCCTTGAATTTAATGGCATTTAAACTTACGTTGGTAAAGACGTGAAGCTGAGTCTATGAACAGCATTGCCACGTGTTGATAAAGAAGGGACATGCTAATTGTTACTGACCCTTTGCACACAGGACTTTGAAATTCAAGACTTCAAAAAAGTAATGGTGCTTGGTACCTATCTACACCTGTACCTTGTGTTGAAACGTGTCCTCACAAATGGCAACTAGGCAATCAAATTTACATTGCTTATCCCTTCCCTGATAGTCTGCGGCCTGATTAAGCCTTCTGTACTTCCATGGCTGGGCACTGAGAGCAGCACTTTAGCACACCAGCTAGCTTGAGGACACCTCACAGTGCACAAAAGTAGTTAGTTTCACTGTGAAGTCTACTAGGTTATTGAAATTCAGCAGAGTGACTGAACAAACTGAAGCCTGAGTGCAAGGTATTTTGTCTCATGCTCCATACGTCACGCTTGCTGTGTAGCTGTGTATTTCAGGCAATGGAATGATTGTTTTGTATAATAAAACTATACTGAAAACTCAGCTCAGGCTGACGAATGGCACAGAGACCACTTTTGAGGAATATCAGGCTTTTCAGCCCATGCTATTATCAAAGTAACACACAATAGATAACATTAAAAATTTATCCTTGACTGATGTGATTTTCCTCTCCACTTCTTCCAGCCTCATCTATTTCGAGATGAACGTAGTGCCTCTGAGCAATGCCAGGAACAGGATTTCACTTCTCAACACTGTCAATAATTTATCCACAGAGAGAGCTGTGGATATGGACATCCTCCCTCCCAACAGACGCCTCAAGGGACTGCTCTCAGAGATGAACAGGTAATTCAGGGACAGGTTAATTGAAATATCTGGTGATTTCACAGAGTCTTGTCAGATCAAGGTGTGTGTGCACAGACTGCATGTGCAGCACCAGCCAATGGAGGGACCCCCATTGCACACGTATGTATTTTCTGCTAACGAGTCTCCATTCTGATCAGCCAGGGAGGGGAACAGGATCAGGTCATTTGCACTGTGTTTGCACAAGTCTTGCATCATTGTCTGTCTGTGTGGCCAACCATGTATACGTGCATTGTGTACATCTTTATGCATACCTCTTGGGAATATAAAAATCAACCTTGCTGCCAACTGGACCTAGGGATACAGAGCTATGCAGGCTATCCTTGCCTGCACTGGGCTACCTGACTCAGTAACCCCTAACAATAAAAAAAAATGTATTTATTTACTTGTTTGGTTAAAGTATTTAACCCTCCTACCCACAAATTGGTCCTCCCACTGAGGATGGACCTAGTATAAACATGCTTTTTACAGCACAGCTGTTCCAGGGAACATTTAAGAGAGATGTAACTCCAGCAGTGCTACATATTATTCTGAGGTGTTTTACTAGAAAAAGAAAAAAGAAAAAAAAGAAAAAAGGAAAAAGGAAAAAGGAAAAAAAAGGAAAAAAAAAGGAAAAAAAAGGAAAAAAAAGGAAAAAAAGGAAAAAAAGGAAAAAAAAGGAAAAAAAGAAAAAAAAGGAAAAAAAAGGAAAAAGAACTCTCATGTCAGTTACTCAGATACAAAACCGAGGTAAAGACAAAAACTAAGATTTCAACTATACATTGACAAAGCCCAACACTGGAAAGCACTGGAAAACTGTAAGCCCCCTAACACTTGGTTGACATGCTTTAACCTTACTAAGTCAGGTAATTCCAGTACGAAGTTGTCTTTTCTGCTCTAGGAGGAATTATTCGCTACCAGCTGAGATGGAATATCATACAGTTGCTAATCTGAGTAATCATTCTTTCCTAAAAGTATGCATATTTGTATGCAAGTTTCTGAGGCAAAACAAAATTGATTATGAAGGCCTTTGATTACTGCTATTTCTCTAATTTTAAAGAATTACTTTAAAAGTGCAGTTACTTATTGCAGTTATATTAGTTCACTTTGATGTAGATGCTTATGTCCTTACTAATTATGAGCTCTCGATTCCACTCCTAATCTCAATTTAAAGTCCTCCTCCTCTGTGGAAAAAACTTCTTAAAGATTGCAGTGTGGGTGTTGGTATATGAAAATCGCCAAAACTCACTGAACGCTACTGAAAAGCAGCCCATTAGAGCAGGCACCGATTAGCTGTTCCATCTGGTCCCCAACTCCAGCAGTCCAGCTTCCTGGGAGCGAGTGAATGAGTGTTCTCATTTACCAGCTAAACTTAGCACACGCTGCCCTATCGTTCTGGTGACAATACATTAGTAAAGATCAAACCCCACTCCTTCCAGAGAAAGTGCTGTTCTCAGAAGAACTATAGATCTTTGACCAGAGCTTCAGTCTTTCAGTTACAAAATCTGTCCAAAGCACAATTCCAGGTAGCTTTCAAAACTATACGGAATTAGTGTCTAGGCAGGAAAAAAAACAATAAAGTCAAGAACAATGAAACCTATAAATATTCAGTTTTAATAGCAACTTCTTTGTGCATTTACAAATCATTGCCGTATTTTTCACATATGCTTTTCAAAAGTGTAATTCAATATTGAAAGGGTGGGAACAAGAGAAGTTGGTGATATCCCTCAGTACCTTTTGGACAAGTCCACACAGTCAAGCAAACAGCGTATAAAAGAGTAACAGCTTCTGGCTGGTCAGATGGGAGGGTAAAGGGAAAGCGGAAGCTGGGTCAAAGAGAAGCAAAGGGGAAGTGCGTACAAGTGCACACACACTCCCCTGACTGAAACACGGAAAAGTACAGCAGTCACTCGATGTTTTTCTTCAATCTCACTAGCCTGAATATTTGCCCTGAGGGAAAATCCAAAAAAAAAAGACTAACGCTGGAAGGTTTACTTTATTTTCTCAGTTGATGAAAGCACAGAGTTTATAATGGCCACTGCTTTCAAGTACAAAATTAAGACCGCACATGCCTGCAAGTGCATTAAATTTTGTCATTATAATTTGTTACCAGTAGCACAATGTTAAAACAATCAGTAATGTGAGCTCATTACATCAAATAAAGTGGGTTCAAGAAGAATGAAGAAGAATAAATCTTGTTCTGAGTAGTTGTGCAGCTAATGGTTTTGGAGTAATCTGTAGCAAGTGACCAACAGAGTGAAACAAACAATGTTGTTTGACAGAAAGATGCAAAATTCAAAACAACCCAAATCATAATTTTCCTGCTCAAGATACAGAGCTCAAACACATCCTTTCAAGTTCACTGTTAAGACAAAACATCTCATGAAGGACCAAATCCAATCCAACACAAACAAAAGTCCTTTGAAAACCGAGTGACCCCTTTACAGACAAGCTGTTTGCTCTACGGAAACAAAAGTGAAGAACACGAGATAAGAGGGGGAAAAAAAAAAAAGAAGCCTAACTTGCAGCTTTATTATTGTACACTGTATTTTGTACCTCACTGAGAATTTAAAACTCCTGGAATACTCTGGGGATAGAAGCGTACCAATAAACAGCAAAAAGAAAACATCTTGGCGAGAAGGCATACAGAAACTGTCACAGATTCATTAACAGTAACCCCGCTAAGTAACAACACTTCTATTCTGCCCTGAAGAAAGGCAGCAGAACAAAGACCTCAGTCCCCTCCACTGTTCTCACCAACCCACCTAACCCAATTTATTGCCAGGACAATACCACAATGGTGCTTACTCATCCAGATGCTGCACAGAAGTCCAAAAAAAAGCAAAAATACCTAAGTGTCAGGACTGAGATGTGATAAAAGGTGGCAACAATTAGGATTCAGCTGTAATGACAAACAGGAATACAGAGCTACCCCACACTTGGACAATTCGGGGAGAAAAGACTGAAAGTTTTGAGATAAAAAAGCCTTAATAAAAAGCAACTGCTCCCTGACTTATGCCTCATCACAGTCCTGTCACAAAGGTAGTCGATTAAAGAGCAGTACACTCACAACAAGCGAGAAGTTAATGCTCGATGCACATTACACTGCCAACCTTCGGAATACCTTGTCATAGTTTGGAGAGATAGCACACTCAGGGTAAGATAACAACTATTATCTAATAAAAAGCAACTCTTACTATTTAAATACGTGTCTAACGTCTGTAGGCCTCTGGACCCTGAGTGAGGCAGGAGAGGAGCAGTGAGTGATATGCAGGAGAAATCACAGGGGAAAAGGGCTACCTGAACAACTCTGACTTCAAGTGCTCGTACCAATGAAAGCTGAACCCCAGCACTTCTTCAAGCGTATTTAAGCATCCAACTCGGCTGAAAACTGTTCAGCCACAGCTGAACTCTTCCAGGAGGCAAGCACCCAAAACCTTTGAGAATTTACATTTTAGTTAACAGCTTTGTGGCCAATACTCAGAGTTGAAGCAGAGTCAGCCCCAAAACTGGTTAAAGGTTCTGTTTCTTTGCTCTGTGTTTGAATTGCTGGATCAAACTTCCTACGTAAAGCAAAAAAGCGTTCTTACTGTCTTCTTGCTTTTGTGATCCCATCTTTCATTCCTAACACGTGGTGCTCAATATTTGTCACATCCCTGCAAACGCAACTTAGCACGGTATCTATTATCAGGAGGTCCACCACAGCGGTGTTAGCAGGAGGATCCAATTCTGAAAGGGACAACACCATTGAGCAATGACACGTAGAAAGTTGCTTCACAGAGGCCATTCACAAAGTGATGTTTACCAGCCTGTGTGTTTTTTTTCCATAAATTAAAAAAGGTAGTCTAGTCCCTACTATTTTTCCATTCAGCTTCCTGATTTTTCCTAGTATTGTATGTATCTTATATAAATGCAGTTCTCTTTGTTTATTTTGGTGCACCATCAATGATGTAAAGATTCTTCTAGGAATAACTTTTACAAGTTGAATCATTAAGCCTGAAAGAATAACTCTTCCTCCACTCTAGCCTCACTTAGTCATCCTTTCCTATTCAAAAAGTGGCACAGTTCACTATAACAAGATTTATTTAGTTAGGCAGCCACGAATTTCTGTATATCTTCCAATGAAAGCACTATCTGCTGAAGGTGACTGTATGTGATCATACAGAGTTTTCAAATAAGTACTTCCATCTTTACGTTTCTTTCCAGTTGCCCTCTGCCACCAACAGAGCAAACTAGGATGGAGGCCCTATTAATCAGTGCAATTAATACATGCTTAATTTTAACACCTGCACAGTCCTGCCGCAGACTGTAGAACTACAGGCACACATAAAGCTAGGCAGATGCTTAAGTATTTGCGGCACTGAGGAACGCATTAATGCACAAAGGTGTGCCCCACATGAGACAAGATTTGCCACGGAGGCTCTTCTTTTTCCAGCCGTTCTGAATTTCCCTTCAGCGCTTTCTGTGTCTGCTCCAGCAGTATTTCACCTCCAGCTTTTGACACCTAACCAAAGACGCATCTCTTCAAACTCAGCCTTGAAGACGTCTTGGCCCGCTGCGAAAGCCGGTGCTGAACGCCGAAGACGTTACTCGCAGGCCCCCAGCCCAGTGAATACCAAGTAACATAAATGCTGTAAGCAGTAAACCAGCCTTCGGGAGCAGGCAGCCAAACGCGGCCTACCGCAACGGCAGCCCCACAAAGGGGCCCTGCTGCTTCCTTCTCCCCAGCCCAGCCGTGGGCACAGATGTTTTGGGCTCCACGACGAGGTTTAACCAAGCGCACAGCACCACGGGGCACCTCACCTTGCTTTCCCGTCCCACCCAATTAAAAAAGGCACCGGCAACGAAAAGGCGCTTTTCGGAAGGGACTACGCCGCACAAAAGCACCGGAGCTGGTTCACAGGCCACGACAACAACAACAACAACAACAGAACCCCGAGAAGTTTCCTGAATTTTCCTCCTTTTATTCTGCTTCGTTGAAAACACAATTACAAGCAAGGGCCTCCCTGGCTATCACCGGGAGCGGGACGCAAGGGCCCGGCAGGACGGACCCCGCTGCCAGCCCTGGCTGCCCCCCGGCCCCCCCGGGAACCCTCCGGGAGCCCCCCGGGGCTCCGAGCTGGGAGCAGGGACCGGCCCTGCCCTGCCCTGCCCGGGCAGCTCGGCCCCGGCTTCCCTGCCCCGCGGCGGGGACGAGCCGGGAGCGGCGGGGCCACGGCGGGGAAGGAGGGAGCCGGGCCGGGCTGAGCCGGGCCGGGCTGAACCGAGCCGAGCCGGGCCGAGCCGGGCCCCCCCGCCCCGCCCGTCCCCGTGGCGGCCCGGCCGGCCGCTAGGCCCCGCTCGGATCCCCGGCGTTGCGTGGCAGGGCCCGCCGGCGGCCTTACCGCCTCCACGGCGTGCTGCAGGATGGAGGTGAACTTGGAGAACATCCTGTCCCGCGACTGCAGCAGCCGCTGCCGGGACGCCCGCGAGAGCTCCTCGATCCGCCGCCGCCGCTCCAGGGTGAGGGCTGCATGCGGGGGCCCGGCCGCGGGGTCGGGGCCAGGCTCTGCCTTGCTCGCTCGGCGGCCGACACCGTGGCACTGACACCGCCGGGCTGCCGGGGCTCCGGGTGCCCGCCCCGCCGCCGCCTGCAGGGGCCGCCACCCGCTCCGCCGCCCTCCCTGCCCGCGGGGAGCCGCGCTCCGTGGGCCCCGGGCGCTGGCCCCGGGGGTAGGGAGCCCCCGCGGGGTGCGGGGGGGTCTCCCTTCTCGTCCCGCCGGGGGTGGCCCCACGCGGTTTTTGGTGTTTTCAGGGCCAGTTGGGGTCTGGCACCGCTCAGACCCCAGGGAAGCGGTGAAATGCCCCCACGCTGCAGCACAGAAAGCCAGTGGGGTCTGGCTGCTGCAGGGAGAGAGGCTGGGTTGGGCTGGTGGCATGGTCCTGGCCAACTGGGGTGCTTGTAGAGCTGCTGTGAAAGGGCTTGGGGCACCGTGTATCTTACCTGTTTCACTGCTGCCTTTTTTTTTTTTTTTTTCCCCAGAATACTGATGGTACGCATCCTCCTCCCTTTGAACAAGACCAAGGGAGCTTTACTTCGCTTCCAAGCCCAATACTTCAGAGAAAAAAAGACCCCCCTTCCCATTTTCCCTTGCTGCAGGAAAAGCAGAGGTAAGGTAGGCAGGCAGAGGTTACACGAGCAGCGGGTGGGCAGTGTGATGGTTTGGGAATAGCTAGAGCTCACAGGATAGTGTCTGGGCACTGGCCAAGTGGAAGTAGGGGAAAAGGACTGGTTTGGTACTGGGGGAGCAGAATGAAATGTTGGGAAGGTGACGTGGCTGGCACCTGTCCTTCCAAATGGGGAAAAACTTTCCCATTAATTTCTGGAGACTAATGAGCACCAGTTTTCATATGTTAGGAGTAAGTAAAGAGAGATGAATCAAAAGATGACACAAAACTACTATGTAGCTGCTGTATTTTGTATTGTGTCATTTGTGAAGTTTGTCTATGACCGATTTTGTGATGAAGTTTTACTAATGATTCTGCTGTACTAATTGTTGTTACTACTTTGCAGGCCTGGAGAGATGCAGTCCAAGCACTGTATAAATACTATTTGTACGTGAACACCTTTGCTGAAGTGGCTAAGGACCAGAGCTAGCTATTTCCTTCTCAAAACCTATATATATCACATAACGTAATTTTAGAAGGTAATTATGTTTTTTAAACAATTTTTCTTATTGTGGGTTTGTCAAGTTATAGTTCTGTAGATACTCTTAGGAAATATAAATTTTATATGTGAGCAGTCGTATGATGAAATGTCTATCCTATCTCTGTGTTTAGGTAATTAGCAACTAGATGTGTGTTGCATTAGGAAGGTTTTTATACTGTACGATATAAGATAAAAAGTTTTCCTAGATTTTTTAAGAATACTCTAGGAGGCAAACCTAGATGCATTTAAGTGGTATTTGCTATGGTTTTGCAATACACACTGATTATGCCTGATATTTATTATTATTAATTTTATTATATGTATGTATTAGCATTTTAATACTGTAAGTATGGTTAAGAGGATACATCCACCCTGCTTATGTGGTTTATATTGCAGGATTAAGCTCTGCTTTCATTAAAGAAAATAAATGATGAGTTGTAGGTTTGAATGCAAATATGTTGTCAGAAAGTGGACTGAGTAGTGGTATAGCTTTTCTCCCATATATGTGGGGATGTTTACCATGTCACTGGTGACCCTCCCATTCTCTCATTATAGATTCCCTATTTGGAGCTTGCATAGTTTGTGAAGAAAATGTGGATTTAAGGCACTTATGCTTGATTAAGGTGTCTAAGAGAACATGGTAATTTCAAATGCTCTTTGCAACCCATTTGTTTTTGCAAAAAGGTTTTTTGGGTGTCTCTGGGAAGCAAAATGAATGAAGAAACAGTAAAGTATCACAAAGATATAAAAACTGACAGTTTTATAACTGGGAGTATTACTAAGTGTAGTTCACAATTTATGAAATCACAAGTCACCTCTTCACAGATGGTGAGACAATGGTTTTTTAATGCTTGAGGGCCTCTTATTATTCTAAGAATGCCAGATGTACATAAAAACAGGGTTGGGTTTTTTGTTTGTTTTGTTTTAAACAAAACATTTCAGTGTGCTTGGCATTCAGTTTTTGGTTGTAAAGGTGACTTCTTATTAGGACTCCTCAATATGAAATGCCTTGCGGTAAGGAAAACAAAGAAAACACCACAATTGCATGATTATCCCAAGGCCTATTAAACATAAATTGAATCACTGCAAATAACCCTGCGTTTGCTTGAATTTGTAGTGCAGAATCCAGTCAATGGTGCATATATATGTTGCAAATTGTAAATATGGTGGGTTTTTTTATGCTTTTCTAAAGAAGTCTCAAAATTCTTAGGTATATGGAGGTATTTCTCACTGCTGGGAATATTATACAAATACTCACAGACCAGTATTTCTATGCAAATCACTGGAGAACTAATGGCGAAATGAGTTCGCCAATATCAGTGCAAAAGAACTCCGCTGGGGTTACATTCTGTTTGGATACTTCTTGTTCTCTGGAAGTGATTCAATTGGAGATGAGTCAGTTATGGACAGGCTACCAGTGCCATGTTGTATACAACAACCTCACTTGCTTATGCCTGATGCTCTTTCCACTGAAATAAACACAAATATTACTGTTTTAATACTCATTAAGTGTAGAGCTCTGCTGTTGTTTTTTTGTTTGTTTTTAAAGTAGGATTTTATTTGTGGGTGCCGCATGCAGTACGTTAGTGTTTTGCTTGAATGTCAGTTAATACGCTTCTTGAAAGTGAGGCTATTTTAATTGATGAAGCTTTTGGGAACTAACTTCTCCCTCTTGCAAATTAATGAAATTGTCAAGATTAAATCAGTTTAAGTGGAGTGAGACAGCGAGATAATGTGCTAGCCTTTCTATCTGGAAATCTCTGTGCTCTTTAGATTGATGGCATCAGGCAGTCTCTAATGGATATATTTGTCTACATTACAAAAGTACTTCCTGCAGTCTGGACTTTTGCGTCAGAGAGTTTCAGGATTTGGAAGGTACAGCTTTGCAGCCAAAAATGAAAACATGCTGGTAGAGCTATGCAGAATATGTTTGCATTCTATTGTGTTTGTAATAACCAGAGTGACATCTATGTTTTCAGGGACTGCTTGCATGAAATAAAGAATGAAAAGGTAGAGGCTTGATATGATCTCTGCTTCTGGGGAAGGTGAAAGAGAAATTTGAATTATCTCTGTACCCTTCTCATTTCAGGCTTTATGGTAGAAAGCAAGCAATTTTTGTGTTGGATACCAAATAGCATGCACAGGGATTGAAGTCCAAACCATGTTTCTTCCAAGTTTAATCAGTTTAGTATATGTTGTATCGTACACGCTCCTATTAGCTGTCATTTTCCATCATGAATTTTCTGGTTGTCGGTGCTTCAAGATGCATGTAACATCTCCCTCCTTGCTGCTTTGCTAATAGCACCATGTAATCAGCTCACGCACTATTTCTTCAAATCCCATTTCAGATGTTCCCTGGCCTGCACACCCTGTTGCAGTTCTGCACATCTATTTCTTCTGTAGAGGCATCCACTTGTCTTCTGATGGGCTACAAACCTCCTAGTCGTTAGTCTATTGTCTAATCACTTACCAGTCACATCTGCGAGTCTCTTTACGCCATCCCTCATTGCAGCTGTTGAAGACAGGATACTGGGCTGGATGGACAAATATGCATGCCCAGTAGGGTATTTCTTATGCTTGTGCCTCCGTTACACTGTTTATACAACACAGCTCTAGCTTGCATAACGGGTTATAAAGGAGACCACAAGGAGGTCAGAAGTACACACTACTGATGAAATGAGACATGAATTTTCCAAACACATCATGTTTTCCTCCGATAAGTTTCTATTCCACTGCAAGCCTCCTTATAATCTGAGTTTTCCCCTATAAGTAAATATATGAACGTTCTGCCATATGGTGTCTACAAGCATTAGCATGTAATAAATTACTGAAACCAGATAAAATGCTCTCAAATGTGACCAGTTAGAGTTTAGCCAATTTCGCTGAATTCTGCAGGTTAACAGGACCAAGAGTTTACTTGTTCATATGGTACTGGAAGCTGGAGCAGAGGGATTAAAAATAAATTTCCAGATTTGTGGTGTATTACAACTGTAATGACTGCAACAGTCTGAATGTGATAGAAATAAAAGTGGAATTTGCCCCAAAATATTGGGAAAAAAAAAGAATTGAGCAGCCCAGCTGTGATACATTGACTGTCTCAATCATTTGTCTGTGTACTTGCAGAAAGGAAAGTCTAGACACTAGAATCTGCATGTACTTCAGGGGACAATTGAGGTGCTTAGTCCTGGCTCGGCTAAGAGGTTTCTTAGTAGTTTTTAGATCAGCTCTGACTGCATGTGTTTGTTTTCTAATGCATAATAAGATTTCATTGTTACTTATATTTTTGGATTTAGGGTTATAATCTGTTAATCCCTAAAATTTTATGAAGATAATCTGTTTGATCATATGCAAAAGCTCATCTAGATAGTAAATAAGAGCTATGCAAAATAGTTCAGGCACACTACTATGCATATTCAGAAACTTTCAACAGATCTCTCTTTTACATTAGTCTACAATTAAGAGTTAAGCTTTTGTTGGAATATCAGTTCAGATATCTTTGTCCTGAGGCATAACTGAAATCTTCCATGGAGTTTGATATTAAATATTGGCATTGTAAAATGTCTTAATTTTGAAGCAACTGTCTAACATTTATTATGTGAGGCACTCAGTAGTGGCTTCATGATTAGTTTTAAATCATTATTGATAGAACAATTATCTAGAAAGACCCAATTATTTGTGTCACAAAGCTCTCTAGTGTTTGCTATCCATGGAGAAAATCCCTGGACATTTGTCATTTACCTATTTTGTTACAGCCAGGGAAATGACCAGTAACTCCCGTGGGTTTATTTCATGACTTGATAGGAAGCTATGTCCAGCAGAAGAGGGCAGGAGTGACCTGGTTTCATCTGTTTTGCACGTTTCTGTCAGAAACACAGCAACAAGGTTTAGAGAGAATCTTCGTATCTTGTTTTGAGATAAAATATCCCTGTGTACCCTCTGTAGAATGAATTAATACACCAACCAGTAACGTTATTTCTGGGCTTAGCTGCTGTATGTTTACTTGGATTTTAGCAGTTCATTTGTCCAGTTTTGTTCTCAAATGATGTTTGAAGCTACAGGACTAGTCTGAGTTTACTCAGACATTGGTTTATCCCTGCAGCCATCACATCCCACATGATCTTTGCATTTCTCCATCAACTAAACCCCAATGAATTTAGGGAGAGGCTTGTGTTAAAAGACAGGCCCTTTTTGGGAACCCCAGCTGAATTCTTGCAAGGTTCCTGAATAACTCCCAAGAGTGACCATGTACATCCCCATTGCATTATTTTATTTGTTGGTGAGAGTAGATGGATTCATCTGAACACTTCCAGTTAGAATTTCGTGCTCAGAAGCTGTACTCTGTGCCAAACTACATTTCCAGAGTAAGCACGTTCAGCTCGATCCTTTGTAATTCTTTCTGAGTCATTAGCCCTGTAGGAATGAGCATCTGCACTTGGATGAGGCCTTTAAGGAACCGAGCTGGAGGCACTACTGACAACGAGCAAAGAAAATGAAGTCTGTAGTAGACCTAGGGTCATTCAGAAATGTTTCGGTTGCTCATCCATGTTCTTTTGCCTCGGGCTCTTTGGATTAGTTTGACATTCAGTCCTTGTGTTGTGAAATGCTGAAGTAAGCAGACCTGTGCCTGTAATATGCCTAATATAAAGGAACCCGCTCCTGATTAGATCCTTGAGCACTGCCAGAGCGCTTGATTCCTGCCTGGCAGCTCTTGTGTCAAGAGAAGCATTTCCAACCATTTCGTTTCTCAGGTTCCGTGTTCAGAAGCTGTTATCTCCAGTTGCTGGGTCTCCTGGAAATTTGCAGGTGGTGTCAAACTGAGCTGATATCCATACCTGGGGTGCTCGACTGCTGCCGTCAGACCAGCGCAGTCTGCATTTCCTTCTGCCTCTCCAGCAGTAACGGCCAGCAACAGGAAGCCAATCCCTGTTATATTCACCACCGCATGTACAGCGCACTTGGAAATTCTCTGTTCAGCTGTAAAAACCTTGTCACAGCATCAATCCATTTCCACGAGCCGTTTCAGAGCAATTCGTCCCGCTGCCGGATCACTGCCTGCAGAGGGCAGCCTGACCCAGTATTTCACTCCAGCGACGTGCTCAGGTGGAGAATTCCATCACCTGCTGGCGTCTCTGTCCGTCAGCATCACTGTCCGTGGAAAAAACGAATGAGAGCTGTGGAGGATGACCGTCAGCCTGAAACCCAAACGGATTCAAAAGTGGGGAGCACCCCCCACACGCTTGACTAAATTAAACTGTGTTTGTTTGTTTAAAAGCATGCTGAAAGAATACGGTAACATCGGAAAATTCAGCTAGGCCTGAGACTGTGTCTCACGTCAACCAGATGCGTTTATTGGTACATGTCAATGGGTAGGAGAAAGAAAATATCCAGGATACGCTCACCAGGGTGTACTGGCTGGTACTAACAGCAGAAAAGTGTTTTTATTTTATTCCAAATTTCTTCAGGAAGATTGTGAGATTTGTTCAAGGTACCGTTAAGATGAGCGAGACGGTGCCTTTTGCTGGTTTTGTCGTGTGTTCTCTCCCAAGCGTGTCCCAAGTCCCTGTGAAACAGCCGTCACAATTTCAGTGACGCTTTGTCACAGAGCATGTGCCTACACACAGGTGTGTGCTTTAGCTGTAGGACTGATCAGTGCCGGGTTTGAGACTAGGGGTTGCTATCTTGATATAGAGTGACAAGGGACAAGGCTTTCAGTTCCTGAAAAAGAGTCAGTACTTTGTGGCTCTCGAATCAAATTGTGTCCGACAGCTGATAAAGGAATGATCTTGAAGTGCGCTGAAGGGAGTCCTGTCTGCTTCTATACTCCTCAGCCAGAGGGCCCTGCTACGTAGTGGTCAGAGTAGAAAGTAAGGATAAAGAAAATAGCATTTTAGGAATTAAGAGAGCATCAGCAATGTCTGAATTCCAGGAGTACACGAAGAAACCCGTGTATCTTATGATCAGTTGTCACGTTACTCACTGATGTACTTTCACATTGATTTAGAGAATGAATTTATTTGCATCCAGACTTTCTATCCCACATAAACAGGGCTGTTCACAGCAGAATGTATACAATTCTCAGAGTTTGGCTTATTGTCATTACAATTATCAGTGAATTTTTGCTGCTGATTCCTAAAATTTTATGTGGAGTGCCGAGAAATTTTGATTCTAGTTTATTCATAATATTCTTTGCTATTCTTGCTATGTTACTCATCTTCGCTAATGTGAACTTTGGCCAAGGAAATACCTGTCCCAGTTTACATTGATAGCATAATGTAAAAGATACTCTATGTAAAAATGCTTACACATTTAATCAGCTCTGATTGCATAATCTAATTCTGTTTGGCCACAGCAAATTCTTTAGGATAAAGGGCAAAGTAGGGCACACATTGAGATAACACCCTTGCTTGACACACATCTAAAAACTCTCATTTATAATTAACAACAAAGGCAGTTTATGTAATTGTCTCTGTATCTCCTGAAGGCATACACTGAATACAAAATCAGAAGAAAAATGATTTAGGAGTCAAGATTCACAGCTGTTATTCGTGGTTCATACCTCATACGTGAGTCTGTGAGAACCTGATGAAACCTGAGTAAGTTTTCGACTCCGAGCTCTTTGTTGGGATCTTTCCGATAAGGATGCACACATAGATGATACTGAAATTCTTCTGCAGTAAATCCTAGTCAACGTTTAGCTGATCTTTCCAAACCTGATCCTCAGAAATTAATTTCTCATTCTGGCCCATGTGCCCTAAGTTCCTCCAGGGTACTTAGCCATTTTGGTGCAAGGGCAATATAGATTAGCTAGTAATGGGCTTATTTGGAGGCTTTTTCTTAGCTGCCAAGATCTCCAATGCTCTAGGTTAGATCAGTAAAAATGATTAATGTTTTCACAATTCAAATGTATAAATCCAGCCTTCGCTGACTAAGCTGGACGACATCATTCTTTTAAGAGTTTTCAGTTTGTCTAAACCCTGTTTACTTAATGGATAGAAAAACAGAATCTTTTATGTATTCACACAGGTGAATATATTCACAAGTGACAGCACGGTATGTTGTACAGAGAATAGAGCCCAGTATTTAGAGGGCTTTTCTGTAAAGATGCAGATTCTGTTCTTTACTCTGGCATAATTTTCTCTGTGACCTTAAACAACATACTTAGCTCTTCAAGGGCATTTAAGCATCTGAATATACCAATAGGAGATTTGAAAACACCTGGCTGCTAAAATTGGTTGGTGAAGTACTTTGAAAAAATCTCTACAAAATCCCTAGGTGCCTGTTTGCATCTCTCAAAGCCCAAATACCTTTAAAAAACATTGACATTAGTGTGTGTGTGTGTTTGTTTGTTTTTCTGTCTAATTTGAGTTAGAAGCTTAAGCTGTCTGTATAGTCAATACGAAAATGTAGGAGGTAGGATCCTGCTTCTCAGCTGACTAATTCAGAAACCTCAGGTAGGTGCCTGAAATAAAACTATGTCAATCACTGCTCCTAATGGACTTCTTAAGTAGTCAGGAAATGGCTCAGTCAACTGAACAGCTCAACAGCTTGCTGCTGCTCGAAAAGACCATCTCTTTTCTCTCTAATGCTCACCTGTTTTTCCTCACCTCTTGCTGCACTCGCCTTCTGTAAGCTCCAGTGTTTATCTGAGCCTTAGGTTTTTGTTTTTGTTTATATTTCTGTTTCCTTTTCCAGTCAGAAAACTCACCAGCACAAGAAAGTGAGCAATTCCTTGCTGATTAATGAGCTAAAGTGGTTTGCTGGGGGGTGAGACCAGTGAGGGGAGCAGGAGCACATGGGTTGGGGTGAGTAGGAAAAAGGTAGTGCACAGGAGAGTACACGACCATCTCTTACAGAAGCAGCAGCAGCAAACTCTTGGATTGTCTTGTCCATCTTGTCGGGCTCAGTAGCTCTTGTTTGAGGTCTCCCCTCCTCTCTGTACCGCCCTTTCCCACCCTCTCCTATCTCTTCAGCTCCCTTCCACATTCCCTAAATATTGGCAGGACAGGAGACAGCCATTGCAGAAGCTGATTCAGCTGCACACATGCAGATTGCCTGGCTGGTACTTGTGGCTGATGAAGACATGGCTTCCAGAACTGATAACTGTTGAGTTCCCACTGCAGCTTTCCTTCATTTTAATTTCTCTTCTTTAGTCCTAGTTACTACAAAACTTGCAAGGTTTTTGAACTATTTCTGAGTTCTACCTTTTAGTCAACTTTAATTGAAATTTTCTATATCCAAATCTTGAAGTTCTTGAAGCGAACTTGCTGGACAGACAGAAAAATCAAACTCTGTCATCCTCAATTCCTTAGGAAACCCAACTAAAGGGCTAATTTTAATAAATGGGTTCTGTATCTGATCCATTTTAACTTTCTCTGATCAACATGTCTGTTGAACTGCTCAGCCTTAGAGGTGTTGCACAGTAAGTGGAATAAATTCTTTGTGTTCTATAGAAAGCCAAGGTACAAATGCCTTTCTCCTTTTACTTCCTAGCAGCATAAAGAAAGGAAATTCTTCATTAAAAAGCTAATTTCTGCATGTTCCTGGACCTCTTTTTTTAAAGCCATCTATTACGTATCACGCAGGAGAACCCTTGTTAATGCTAGTCAGAAACTCATTGAAGGAAGTGCATAGGAAATGACTCAATTAAAAACACAAAATGCTGTTATATTACATGAGGAAAACCTTGGCTCTTTTGGTACAAGAAGGAAAACCTGAGTTGGTTCCAAGTGGAAAACATTACTCATTTCAGAAAAGAAGACGGGGAAGGGAACTTTTTTGAGTGGATGTTAGCTGAGCAACTACAGGAGCTGGGAAAGAGACGAACCTGCGATTTATTTCATTGCTGCTGCAGGACTCAGAAACAAGGGGCGAGAAGACTGAACGACCTAAGGAGTATGGACTGAAGTGCGGGTGACAGCGGGCAAACAGAGGTGCATATGACTACAAGCCATTGCTGGCTGAGCGCGATATGGGAGGAAGAGCCGTGCCGGCGCATTGTCTGCGCGTACAGCACCTGGTGAGAAGGCACGTGTGTGCTCGCCGTTGTGCTGCTGCTGCCCTGCTCCCTTACACACACACGTAGGTGTACACACACATGTGTACGTACACATACACAGCCGCTGCCTGTCTGGCGCTGGGCTGAGCAGCACAAGGGCGCTGCCAGGCAGCCACCAGCCGGCCGCACCTCGGCGCTGCGGTGGGGACCGCCGCCGGGCCCCCGCCGACAGGGATGCGAGCACCGCCGCCTCTCCTGGATAACCGCCTGTATTTATTTCACGGGAAAACCGTGGGGGCTTGCTGCTGGCAGGCAGCTGCGCTGCGTGTGGCACAGCAGAGCGGAGGAGCGTGACTCAGCCCCGCTGCCACCGCCGTGCTGGCGGCTCCAGCACCCCGCGTCCCGCCTGCCGCCCGTGCCGACCCCGAGCAAAGCCGCCTCTCGCGGTTCAATCCGGCCGCACCGCTGCGGTCCCCGTGGCCCGCCCTTCCCCGCAGACTCCCGGTGCGCTGAAGGAGGGGGGGGGGGAGCGTTCGCCGTGTCGGGGAGCTCCCGGCCCCGCCGGGGGGGGGGCGCCCGCTGCCCCTCCGGGCCCGCAGCGCTGCGCCCGCCCCGCTCCGCCCCGCAGCCGCCGCCCTGCCCCCGGCAGCCCGATCCCAGGCGATCCGACTCGATCCAATCCGATCCAAGGCGAGCCGAGCCCAGCCGCACAGGCGCAGGCAGCGCGGAGAGAGCCGCGGCCCCGCCCGGCTCGGCACGGCCCGGCCCGGCCATGTCCGCCCGAGGTGGGTCTGCGGGGGGCGAGGGGGGACCGGGGGGCTTGGGGCGGGGGGCCGCCGCGGAGCCGTGCGGCGAAGGGGCTCGGGGAGGGGGCGCTGGGTGCCGGGGTGGGGGCCCCGAGGCTGCCGAGCCCCCCTGCGGGCGCTGGGCTGGGCGGCTGGCTGCGGGGCTGCAGGTGCGGGGCTTGGGGCGCAGCCCTCGGGGCACTCCGTGCCCGCGGAGGAACCGGAGGCGTAAAGTTAAACGTGTTCTGAACGCTGTCATAACAAAGCTGAAATACCGGTAAGCATCTCTCTCTTTTTTTTTTTTAATTTTTTTTTTTCCCCCTTAAAATTATCTGCACGGTAATAACCAGTAAAACCACTCCCCGGTTGTCTCTGAAATGAAAAAAATACTTTGTGAAAATTATATATGGCGTGTGAACAAGCCCCTGAATGCAGGGATACGCCCTGTTTGTGCATCCCCTTATTTCTCTGCATCTTCACGTACTACACACCGCCCGGCGTGCACCAGCGCTTTCCTTTGCCTGGATTCGTCCCGCTGTCCGAATGAGCCTCGCGCACATGGACGGCAGCGTGCGGCTGCTGAAGGGTTGTCAGCACTCTGTGCCTGGCACCATGTTCCTACAGCGTCGCACCCATCCCGGGTATAAATAATAAATGGTGGTAGGTCAGCATAATTCCTCGTGGCACTGTGGAGCTCTTGCTGTAGGAAGCACTGGTCTGCATCAGTCTCCGAAGAATCCATTTCTGGAAGAGCACTAATTGTGTTAGCATCGGTGCTGTGCTAAGGCTGCATTAGTACCTGGGGGGAAAGCCCTGGTCTCAGCAAAGCTTTATGACGTGCATTAGATTTGCTGTCTTCACAGGGCTACCTGGAGTTGAGGAAGCGATGGAAATACCTTGCAATTTCAGCTCTGCAGATGTTTTGCTCCACCAAACCTGAAACATACAGAATGGGAAGCCAGGGAACATTTCCACTGGCCCTATTCCCATTTTCACCCCCCACCATTCCTCTTTCATATTTCATCGACATGGCGTGGATGTTTGATGCCTGCTTGGTTCTGCTGGAGAGCTGCCTGGAGATGAAGGGGGAATTCTTTCTCAGCCTTTCCCATGCCATCCATTTTTTTCAGAGTAATTAATTGGAGGGACAGGGACCTCACAGGAGTTTAGAGACGCAGCAAATAAGATTCATAAAAGAGATTAAGATATTAATTTCTATCAATATCTGCTTTTCAATTTTAGCAGATGGACTTAGATGGAAAATAAGCATGTCTGTAGGAGTAAATAGTAGAGTTGTTTGGTGCTGACCAAAGGCTATTTGTGTATAAGGCAGTACAGAACATTTTTATTGTCAACTGTTCTAAACGCTACTACTGATAAAATGTTATGTATGAACTTACTTTTAGACACTTAACGTGGTATGACGGATCTTAATGAGGTTACTTCTGAGCATGTAGCTCAGATAAGAAATATGTCTTTATGGGATCAGGGCTTTGTTTGAGTGTTGGATCAGGACCCTTTGCTTCATGCTGGCAGATTACCTCATGCATAAGTAGTCTCATTAAAACCTCGGTATCGTTAGGGTCTGCATGTTCAGCGAATGTCGATTGTTAATATTTTATGTAGTGTTAGCTGTCCAAAAGGTGATCATTATTATTCTGAATGCATCAGATTTGGAGCTTGCTGTTTGTACACCAGGCATACCAAGAACAGCAGAAGAGTTAAACATTTACCTGTGCCATTTTTATTACTAAACTGCAGAAGATACTCAAGGCATAGTAAAACACATCACAATATCATCAGTGTTCAATTTGTGCAGCTCTCTTTATTCATCTCTTTTGCTCCAGGAGGCAGCATGGTCTAGTGAACTGACTGCAACAGATGACGGAAGAAACTCCTGAAATCCATCAGGACCTCTGTATTTTGAACCATCCCTTTGAACTCTTCTGCTCTAGTTCCTTGTTATTTAAGCAGAAGTACCATATAGCCAATGACATGATGGTAGATTGTAAATCAATACATAAAGTCTAGCAAATAATACAAAATAATGTAATTTTTCTGTAGATGGAACACTGAGTGAAGAGTTTCATACTTCCCTACTTGTACAATGGAAATAATGGGAGATAATTTTTTCAGAGGGGTTGCTGTGAGGACTAATGGCTGATCTGTGCTTGAAGATGAATTTTCTGAAATTCTCCTTTATTTTCTACCAGCTCTTACAGACTACGTTGTTGATGTCCTTTGCAATGTCCCTCACCTCTCCTTGTTACCAAAGCATGAGATCTCTAACCTTCCTTTGCAGCTTGCCTCATAGTACAGCTCTAGCTGATGTTCTGACCAAATGCCAGATGAAGTAGCATAGATGAGTATTCCCAGAAGTGTGAACGAATAATCATTTTGGAAATCTGGTGATTGAACTGGGAGCTAAACTAAAGTGAACTTTGAAAATCCTTTTCCACGTCCCTGTCAAGTTGGAGCGCTTCCCAGGGCACTCTCATGACCTGTTCTGCAGCCTGTTGGGATCACTGCCGTTGACGTCAGTCATGCTTTCTATTGTGCAGTTTGCAAAGGTCTTCATATTATACTTTCAGCTGTTGTTAAGTAGCCGCTATTAGGGTTCATACATGACTGAATTTGGGTGTTGGAGTAAGCCTTATAGGTTGTTGCTTACCTAAGGGCTTGTTTGTAAAGAGCTGTAAATTCGCCGGATGAAAGACATTTTTCTAAAGCCAAGTATAACCGTGACCTACTTGTGCATGTTATCTCAAACTGCTTAAAAACTGTCAAAACTACTTGTTATCATGAAGGTCTAAGTTAATGGAAAATGGCTATTTTTAACTTTAGTAATCTGCAGTTACATTGAAGCAAGCAGGCACAAATGGTAGTTTTCTATATGGATAAATAAGGTCTTTGCTTTTTTTTTTTCTAAATATTGAAAGAATTAGCACAAGGTATATTTAGTCTAGCGGGCAACTTCAGGCAAAATGAAGGCGCATAAAGTAGGCTTATCAATAGTGGTGTCTTTTCTGCCTTTTTTGTGCCATAACAATAATCACTAAGTTTTGACAGAAGCCAGAGTTAAAGAAATATTATTGCTGTCTAATATTAACAGGTTGTTCTGTGCCGCTCTGATACTGTAAGTGTGGGAGTTGTAGAGCAAGTACTTCCATTTTTTAGCCTACTCAACAGTCAGCGTAGTAGGGTTGTTTGGAATTTATTTCATACTACAATCTTTGTCTTTTCAGAATTGATTTTGCAACAAATGTAGATCAAACAGACAGATCCATCACCGACACTGGCGTTAGGGAGGTTTTGTCCTTGTTTTACAGGTGAGGCAACTGAGGTGATGTTTTTCTTTGCACTGAGTCTCAGATCCAGGGTCAGGAGGAGAATTCTGGTCTGCAGGTCCTGTTCTCAGACTACTAGTTTGTACTTACACCAGTTGGCAATAGATTTCGATGGGAAGAGGACAAACTTCACCTCGTTATGTTTTGCTCTGGTAACTTCTTTCCTCATATACGCTGTGCAGATCACTTGGTTGATGTCTCACAGGTTTGTCAGTGAGAAATTGACGTAATAAATATTGAGCTCCTGTATATTCCACTAGTACCTTTTATTTTTCTTTCCCTAATCTTCTAATTCTCCTCAAACAGCTGTAGCCATGGCTGCTGTTGCTGGCAGTGGTGGTTTTGATCGAGGTCCATGCCGACAAGGTTAAAAACTAGCTGCTGTGAGCTGCAGCTCGGCCATTTATTGTGGTCTGTGATGAGCACAGCAATATTGCTCCATCTAAAGGCACCAGCCTTTTAAGAGGTGGCAATGTTGTCTGCCATGGCCTTGCTGAAATATATTGCTCTGTTTTAATGCTTGTTGTCAGCGGCATTCCTTTCAGGCACGTGCCGACCTTCCTGGCCGCTGTTTGCGACCTGCTGGCTGTGTGTCCTCCTGAGAGGCCTGGACAGCGGGGCGGTGCAAACTGGCTGAGCGTTTCCTTAATTTCACAAATAGTGAAGTTTAGCGTGTTGAGCGGTTAATTATAGTAGCAGTGGACACTCCCAGTCATACTGATTTCCAGCATGTTCCTCGGTGCGATGCTGCACAGCCTGCAGGAGCTCTCTTGGCAGGGCTGGGCGCGCTGCGGTGGTGCCTGAGGCAGGGCCGCGCGTGGAGCCCTGCCCGCACGGTGCGTTCCTGCCTGCCAGGCCTGGGCTCTGCAGGGCGCCAGCCTGCAGCCGAGGCTGTTTCTCCCCCCCAGCTTTCATCCTCAATTCCTTGTGTACCCACTTCATACCGTTATTTAATCCTATCCACACCTTCTGCTTATTTCTTCCAAATTTGTGTAATGACTTAGCTGGGGTTTTTCTCTCTAGGTACTCATTTTGGGGCTTGAACCTCAGTGTAGGGGCTTAAAGAGGTCAGGATCAGCACCTGGAATGTCACTGTAAGCTGTACTTGTCTGTGGATGAGAATCTCTATCTGCAGCCTAATCTTTAGACCTGGTAGAAGTTTTGTTTTGGTGGGGAAGAAGAGTGTTTTAATGAGGTATCTGTCTGAAAGGACAGGATTTCTTTCGAGCTGGTCCTTTTTAAGCTTCACCTCTTCTTCCCATCTTTCTTTTCCCATCAACAAAGATTAGCCTGGGCTGTTTAACTTCTGAGATTAATGAAAATTAGTCCTGAATACATGGAAAAAGTTACATAGGCTAATGGCAACAACAAAAGGAAACTGGGACAATGAGGTAGAATCTATTTTAGATGCACAGCTTTGAAAGGAATTGCACACAAGGAAAATGAACATCAGCTTATGGATGGAAAAGCCAGCAAAATTGCTTTTAGTGAAGAACAGCGGAACCTCATGTGCTTTGCAGTTTCTGAAAATAATCTTTTGGAGATTTTTTTTCCCTTCTTTTTAGTATAATGGGTTTGAATTGAATATTTTGAATTATTTTTAACCTAACCTGTAAGTAATTGGAAATGAAACCATATGTGGTTAGTTCATGTGCTTGATGTAGTATTTCTTAGTGCTGCAGTATAAAGGTGGAAACAGAATACAAAGGAGACCTTGGTCTGTAAGTTCTGAGACCAGCAAGTAGCCCCTAATTTTTTTCATTGCATATTGTTTAGGCTATGATGTCTTTATAAGTCAGTGGTCTCAATTACAACCCCAAAAAAACTCTTAGGCGCTATACAGTAATAGCAGGAAAATACTTCGGAGACTCTTCTTTTAAATCCTCAGCCTTTATTGTTGCATGTTTTCAGAAAGGATTTCATTTTTAGAAAATCCAACCCCAGTCACAGTCTCAATCCTGTAAACATTACTGAGCGTTGCATTCAGTGTGTTTACCAGCCCCATACGTAACGTAAGGAAATCCTTAATTTGTAAACAAGGCTGGACCAGATGGGCTTTAGTAAGGTACGCCCATGGTGGAGGAGCCTTAGGTTCTCCTTTCCCCATTTGTAAGCTAGAATTAGTGCTTCGGTGAGTCAGTTTGTTTCATGTGAGTCACAAACCGTGGCCACATCCAGTGCAGCGCCTGCTGTTTCTGCGCCCACGTCGGAGTTGGGCTCACACTCGGAGCGGTGCTGATCGCCTGCCTGCGCCCAGGCTCTGCAGCCTGTGCCGATTCCTGTGCTGTTGGTCGTGGTGGTTGTGGTCGTGGCTATGCTGTAATTATGTGGCCTTGGAGTTTCTGCCTCATGGCTAGAAAAGCTCGTGTGTGCTTCACATCTGAAGAAGATGAACATGTTCACGTAAGCTCTGTATTTTAAAGCGCAAAGAGGATCTGTGTCACGGTAAAAAAGGCTGTCCAAAAAGGTATGATACGCCAGCGTGTGTTGTGGCCCTGGGATGCTCTCTGCCTTCAAAGAGGAGGCGCTGGGGCTTTGCTGCTGCGCTGCTGGTGTCACTGGGAGGTACTGGGGAGACACGGGTTCTGCACAGCTGTGGCTGGGAGGTGCTGCGGAGGGAAGCATGGAACAGGAACGTCCAGGAGACAGCATGCTCAAAGGTGGGGCAAAGGGTACTTTTTTCTCCCCGTGGAATATCTGCAGTTTCAACGTAAGGGGGTTGGAAGAAAACCAGACCAGGCTGGTCAGCAAGTTGTGAGGTTCTGCCTCCCTGAAGCCCTAGGGCCAGTGCTTAGCTCTTTTAGGAGTATGCTGAGAAATGGTGCTCTTCATTGACCATGTCAATGGCTTTTTCTAGATAGAGCTCTTTTTCTATTTCACACACACAGACATTTTCTTGGTAACTTATCGGTGTCATGCTTAGAAGTGACCCTTCTGGAAATACGCCTGAGAAGTGAGTGGCCTTATCACATTGCACATTTGGAGGATAACATAAGTTTTGGTTGACTGCTTCCTTACTAACAAAGATACTTTATGCTGCTTGTGGAACTGCACAAACAGGTCATGTATTGTCATATTTTATTCTGAAGTGCCAAGCTGAAACAATTTCTGTAACATTTTTTTGTTTTTAATACTTGTCATTCCCTTTGCTATATCTGGGACCCTAACTTAGTCATTTTTAATGTGCTCTCATTTTAACTACAGTTTCCTCCAGTGTAAATCTTGTGTGAGTAAGGACTGGGGGATTTCACTCAATGAAAGGATTCTGCTCTAATTATTGTTATTATAGAGCTGATTTTGTTTCTATTGCACCGGGCTTGTATGAGGCATCTTTGATCAACAGAGCAGTCAGCAAAACCCCTTTTCAAATTATGGTTTCCTTTTAACTAGTGATAAAAGGTTTCAGTTTGTTTTTGGCATTAGAAACTTTGGGAGAAGACCAGGTTAGATAAGAGCTGAAACTTAGTTAACAGTAAAGGATCGTAGTTAAGATAGTGTAACACAGCCCTGAGAGGGGTGTTCCAGCTAACCAGAGCCTGCACATGCGGTAGATGAAAAGTCCTGGCTCTCTCTGCTGTCCTAGGTTTGTGGTTTTGTGAGTCAGCATTTGTGGGAGAGCAGGCTCCAACAGATGCTATGTAAGGTGCATGAACTTCATAGAATTAGGGTGTAAAAGAAGAGATGGATTTGGGATTTGTTGTTTTTCTGAAGATGCAGGAATGTAGGTGGGCCTGTGGTCAGTAGGCAAGGTGGAAATTAATGTTTTTCTCAGAATGAAAACAGAAGGAAGGAAAACCTTTTTCTTTTTTTTTGAGTGAAAGCACATCTGAGTGACAAATAGTGACCTTAGCACAAATCTAAACACCACCAATGTCACCTTTAAAATTAGATTTAGTTTCAAAAGGAATTGTGCTGAGTACTACCCGTGAAGTAATATTTTATGCCTATTTATGAAAGTTGTAATGAAAGTATACTAATTTTTTTGCCAAGGACTTTCTTTATTCCAGTGCTATGGGTGTGTGCATGCATGAGCAGGCTGTGCCGAGGTGTGGGTGAGTGTCTGTGCTCCACAGCAGGAAACCTGCACATGTCTTGAGGGGTTTAAAATGAGCAGAGCTGTAAAACTGATTGGCTTTCGCTGGAGTTGTGCCCAGTTTTGTTTTTTAATCTTAGTCTCACCTGTGCTTGTAAATATTCTCTTCCTACGAATGCAGACACTCAGGACAGGATTTAATGTTTCTACAGCCTTTGCTACTGTTGTATGGTTTTCTCTTGTCATAGTAAAACAAAAGATAAGCAGACAATTCATTTATAAACCTGTGGAATAAAACTCACTGCAAGAAGACAGTATTGTTATATAATAATGTGGTTATCCAGAACTGTTTATTCTGCTTCATGAGCTGGAGATAATCCCAAAATGCTGGACTTTGATCTCAGGAAGAATAATAAAACTTTGATCATCCTTGAATTGACAGCTGCTATAAAAAGCCTATGTCTTATTTCTCTTTTAGTAACACTGGCTAAATCCAGAGCAACTGATAAAAGAATTTGATGATTGAGGCTTAGGGATTCTTTCTGACTTGACCTGAAGTGATCTCTGTCCAAAAATGTCTATAAATATTTTTTCTATTTTCTGTTGACAGATGTTTTGATATTTGAGATGAATGGCAAAAATGTTTTGTGTACTTAGATGTGCCGTGCACATTTGCTGGAGTCTAGTGTTTCAGAGAGGCAGGCTCTGGTTAACTCTTTATGTTTATGCAAAATACAAGATTGATTTATAATAAAATTCTGGTGCTGTGATTGAGATGCTGTTATCTTGCTTTCTGTATTTCTGAGAATATCATTTAAAATTTAAAAAGGATAAATGGCTAATATCTATGAACATATTTTAATTACTGCAGTGGTACTGTATTTCTTTATGTGCTTGAAACGTGGTAAATATTTTCCTACACAAGTTCGTAGTCCACTTGTGACGTCCTTCTTTCAGAGTTGCAGCTGGACAGTGGCATTTTTTTCTAGATTTAGTGTTTTAAAACTTATAGGAGAATGTGGAAAAAAAATCTAACTTTTTATTCATCATAAACTGAGTTTCTTGAATATTGCAGAATTGTATGGGTCAGCAGAGCTCACAGACTTGGAAGTTTTCTTTGGTACTTCAGAAGTTCTCCCTGTGTGGGGTTCCTGTAGTGGTTTGTGTGGGGTTTCGAGAGTAAAGTGCCATAAAAGGGTCAGGGGTTGTTCCTCCTTCCATCTGGCTCATGCTGTGCTTTGTGTTTTGCTCCTTTTGCCATGCATTGAGGTTCAGCAGTGAAGTAGGGCAAGATCCGAGAATCATTACACTTGGAAAAGACCTCCTAGATCACCTAGTCCAATCATCCCCCAACCACTGATATCACCCACTAAACAATGACCCTAAAGATGCAGCCTTTCTCTTGTTTTTTGGGTTTTCCTCCTGCATGGCTCACTGCTTGGTGCAGAGCTTAAGTTTTCTTTAGTAACACCGGTCTTGTGTTTTGGGCACTACATCCTCATAATTTAAATGTGTTCTAAAACTAGGTTTGCTAGATTTTGAGACTTTTCACAATAGCACTTTCCCCCTCTTTCTCTTGTTCTCTGGTGCCAGCTTCAGCAGATAGTGGAAGTTGTCATTTTTCCTTTCTGCAAGGCAAACAGGCCAAGCAGACCGGTGCAGTAAGATGCACTTTATTCTGTGTACATAATTGCCACTCTGTATTTATCAAAAGCAAAGAGACTATGTGCCTCCGGGGGGGGATTGAGAATTCTACCATCTTGCTATTTGTGATGCTCAGGAGGTATTTTTAGTGCAGGTCCTTGGCTGTGATGTCAAAGGGAATGGCTGGCTGGCTGGTGCAGGCGGGATCTGCAGGCGGGCAGCTGAAACTGGCAAGTGCTGGGGGGCACTGCGGGGAGTGGGTGCCCCAACAAAGCACCCTTGGGTGGGCTGGTGTGTGCCAGCGTGCTCGTGTGTGGGCCAGTGTGTTTTGGGCCTGTGCAGCGACACCCACTGAGGAAGCTGTAACCTCCTGTGCTCACTGCAGCCACTTGGAAGAGGGGAGGGGATCCATTCGTGCCCCCATCCATGTGATTCCTATTGCTGAATGACTGTCAGAGTTTTGTGGAGTGGTTTTACAGCACGTTTAGTTTCCACACCTGAACCCTCCCACCAAAAGCAGAGGTCCAGCAGCGTCCGCTAATGCGGGCTATGACTCAGTTTTCTCCGGAAGGCAAGGTCCAGCCTGAGCCCTGCTCTGCCCTGTTAAATGAGCTGCCTGCGCTTTTCTTCCACAGGCTGAGAAGTCCTGAGGGCAGTGGGTGAAGGAGGTGGTGAGTGAGAGCTGGAGAGGGCGGAAGGGGAGTGGAAGGCACCTGGGAATGGTGAGCAAGAGAAATATGTAAAGTGGAACAAGGCGGGAGAGCGTGTGTGGAAATGCTCCTTCGAGCTGGGAGAGGCCCAGCTGGCACAGCCCAGAACGGGCCTTGAGTATAAGAACGAGGTGGGAGCAGAGAACATTTGGAGAGTTACTGATAGCTCTCTGGTGGAAGGAGTCGTAAGTGCCCTGATGCCAGGAAGCTTATTTTTCTTGCTTTGGTTTTTGGACACCCCAGGCAGCATAGCAGCCAGCCTAGGCGAGCGCCTTCTGCAGTGACTCTCCTCAGAATTGCTGACAATATTTCTGTGATTTTTCAGGAGGGAGCAGAAGGAGTACTGGTTTGTAATTGTCTGAGGAAAAATTCACAGCTGCCTGAAACCTCTGAGCGCTTCGCTCTGCCGACTCCTGTTTTTAAGCAGTCAACCCGCGGAAGCGAGGCCTCTCCTGCCGTCCCGCACAGGAGTAGGGCCTGGAGGGGGGCTGCGTGCAAGCAGGTGGCTTCTGAGGGGAAACATCAAAACCCAAGTTTGGTGCCGTGTTTGTGTTTGCATAGCAAAGAGCTGATCTTCTGCGAGGCTGAACAGCCCCAGCGCCAGTGCGTATCCCTCCTGCTGAGGTACACCATCCGTGGTGCTGCTTAAAAGTAGAATCTGCTGGTTTCCTTGAATAAATAGTTAATTCCTTGCTACCCATGTTTTCTTTGCACTGCAAGTTGAAGTTTCAAACAGATTTATTAAGCGATTTCCTAGGGCAGTTAGGAAACACCATCTGTTGTCACGTGTAAAGTGACTGGAAAGCTTGATGCCAGCAGAGGTCCTGTCTTAACTCCCTGTTAAATCTCCCATTGACTGGTAGGTCACCCAGGACGTCTTTGTGACTTGTGGCGTGTCTAAAGAGCCCATAGATGCAGCCAGAACTGGGCAAAGCTGTTCTTATAAACACAACAAGCAGTTTTCTATTTGTAAAAGGAAATGGGGATGACAGAAGGTACGATTGGAAGAGAAACTGAAGTCCACAGGAAGTGCTGCTTTTGCCTAAACACGAGTAATGCTATTAACAGTTCCCAGCTTAATAGTTTTTGTCAAAATATATTTTCCTTCCTTCCAGCAGGACAGCTCAGTTTACTTAGTGTATTGTACTTTTTTGATTTCCAGTAATAAATGTTACATCAATAGCATGGCCAATTGGCCACATGAGAGCTGGTGTCTGAGATTATTCCAAGTTCTAGGACAGAAAGTGATGCCTTGACACAAGGATGGGAGATGGTTGGTCCATTCAAAGTGTGTGCTAGCGTGTCTGCTCAGAATTTCTATCAAGTGCGTAGTTCTTAGTAAAGCGTTCATTGATGTCTTCCACAGCCCGTAAACAGCCCAGAAACAACATGCATCGTGGACTGAAATAGTTCTTGGCTTCTAGAATCTATTGAGTTTCATTTTCTGCCTCCCCGTTTGATTTCTGCAATGCAAGATAACCCAATTGGAAAACTTGAATTCAGCTTTTACTCTCTCCAGCATTAGTTGCTAATAATATTTATGGTTTCCATAAGCATGTTACTCTTGATTCTCAACGTTTGTACTCCCATGATGAAGTACGAGGACATTTCAGTTATTTTCCTGTTTCATAAGTGTTGAAAATGTCAGACAATACTGTTGGTAACGCTTGAGCACAGTATTCTGCAGTATCAGAAGGTGAAACAGATACAGCAATTTGATCTTTCCTTTCCTAAGCACTTCAAAAATAATTAGCATGCCTTTTATTTCTGATCTATTTCTTGCTTGAATGACTGTTTAGAAACTGCAGTGCTTATTTTATGCACTGCACTTTGAATATATTGACAAAAAGTCTTTCTTCAGAGCTCTTTGAAGACGAGCTATATACTCTATTGTGTTCTGCAAATCTGGAATTACTGTGGAGGCTGGCAGAGTAATTCCAGATTTGTGCTAGTCAGAGAAATGAATTGGTCAGATTTTTTCAGTAACATTTGACACAGTGGAAGACATTAAGCAGGGGAATGCTTTAGGGACAGTTCATCCTGCTGTGAGTGAGGAGGGGGCACATAGGTTTTTCGAGTCCCTTTCACCATTAGTATTTTAGAACTTCTAGGGTTCTATGCTATGGGATGAAAGGGTTTATCCAGCTGTATTTGGTCTGAACTTGTATTTTGGAGACTTTCTTGAAAGGGTTTTTTTGCATGTTCATTAGTGTACGAGAACAGCACAGAGAGCCTCAACGATATGTTGTTTTATAGAAGTTTAATTGATAATGAGGATAGAGTTACACTTTGGAGTGTAAAAATGAATGTTAATTGTATACAGTTGATTTTTAGTAAGTATTCCCCTGATCAGAAGGTGCAAAAGTAGGCATTGTGATCTTTGGAGAACCATCCATCCTCGTAGCTACAAGAATCTAGGTAAAAATCTGTATTTCATCCACAATTCGCTTTATCTGATCTAGGACATGCTAGATCAGATGTTATTCTAGAAGAAAGGTGTGAAAATTACTTTTAGCTGTTCCTGAAGCATTATGACTGATGTCAGATGTAGGTTAGTGCAGGGAAGAGAAGTTGTGTAAAGTGATCCTACTCTTAAGGAGCCCCAGTTCTGTATGTTAATCAAGATATTTCTGTCCCTTCCTTCTTCTCTTCCTCTCTTCTTCTGGTCTAAACCCTGCTCCGAACTGAGTAGCTTTTCTTTTGCCATCCCAGCAGCCATGTTGGTAAATTGCTGGAAACATCAACTCTACAAATGGCACGTGCATTTATGGTCATGTTTTTATTCAGTTTCTGTGGGGTTGATCAGCTACTGCCAATCGTGATTTTTGGCTTAGCTGAACCATAGGCAAGTACACTTTTTTTTTTTTTTTTGCCTAGCCCATAGTTTGCTTTCTAGTTATGCTTCAATCTTCTGTAAAGAATCTGCAGTATCTGGATGTTGTTATTTATTTTTAATACCTCTTTGGAATAGCTTGTGTGCCAATAGTGGTGTCGAGGATTTACTCCTAATCCAGAGCATGGTGGCTTTCTGTCTTGGAGGACATAAACACTGTCAGCAGGATGAAGAGAGCTGTGAGGTTGTTCAGTAGCTAGGGGCAGAGATATGTTGCATGTTTTCATTACCTTTGCATCTTTTCATTACCTTACATGAGGTAGATATCTTGTAAAAGTGACCTGCAAAAGGAAAGTCAGTATGTTGCATTATGTTTTCTGATGCTGAATTCACATTCCCTCTTTGATTTCTTTATTTTTTTTTTAAGCGGAGATTTGGCAGTGGCTGTTTTTTAATTTATTTGACATTTGGCCATCTGGAGCTGAGCTGAGCTCTAGTCACACATGTTAGCTGTGTTAAGTGGAGCGATGCAGGATCTAGGGGCCAGTGTAAGCACAGTGGAATGAGCAAAGTTCCAACAGGGCTGGACTGGGCCTTTCAGGGGTCATTTGTCGAGCAGATCACTGAGAAATTTCATCTTGTTTTCTCAGCTCTGACGGAACTTGGTGTAAAGATGCTTGGGATAAATTGATGGACAAGTAAATGGAAAACAGGAGGATCGTTTCCACTACTTTGTTTCTGAGTTAAAACAACTAATAAGCAGTTCTTTCTGGGTAGTGCTCTGCAGGGCACCTGGTACCTGCTAATGGTCCAGAGCTAGTGCTTACAGAGCCTATTATATATATATAAATGTATATAAATATATATACACGTTTATACTGCATATAGGGTGTATCTCATTCCCTAGATATCTCCCCGAGCCTTGCGTTGCAGTAGCTCTCTGCCCAAGCTTTTCCAGAAGGGATGGCTCTGAATGCAGGAGAGAGTGAATACAGCCTTACAAAGTGCTTGGGTGATTTACTGCTGGTTTTGTACTGACTTGAATTGTGTGCTGGGTACACGGGCTGGTATTGTGTTCAGTGGACAAGCTCCCTTATACAACAGTATTTCTACTTCCTTGAAAATGATGCTGTCAACAGCCTTCTGGGCAAAGGGCGTTGACAGCAATTCCACAAACAGCATTGGTGAGCATTTCCTCTTTCCATAATTGTGATGTCCAGCTTCCTTCTGGGTCATGCTAACAGCCCATAACTGTTTTTTGTACCTCCACAAGCAAGTGAGGGCTTACGTCTCCGGTTTGCTGACCTTGAAGACGCTTGAAGTTATGAACCTGAATCCCTCGATACCAATTCTGTGTTTCCAGCACATCTCCATGTGGGGCACAATATTTATTTATTTCATGACACTTGCCCCCTACTTACCAGTTGGCCTTGTGAGTGCTTTGTTAGGACCAGAGATTGTCACGGCTTCTTTAACACAGATATTTAGGGTAGGTAAGGGTGGCTATGTCTGCTCTCATTTAGAAGAATAACGGCCTTATTCTGCTATAATTTCTCCAAGTTTAGTGTGTAGCTTCACATGCTGCCTTTATTTTGTCAACAGGCACTCTGTGTAACACCTACTGACTTCCTCTCCCCTTGGACTTTGGTTTCCCTGCTGAAGACAGCTGCTCACAATCAGCTGTGTTTGTCCATTTTACAAAGCTTCGAGGATTAATGATTTTAATGCACAGTGCAGTAGGGAGACTTTGTTAGATCGATGCTCCCTCGTTTGGTGACCAAGCTCTTTAATACTCAAAGTGATTGCCCCCGGTGGTTTTCTGCCTTTCCTGATGTCCAGAAGAGCAGTTCTGGACGTGGCACAAGTGCTCCAGTTGCTGTGCAGATGAGCTGAGGCTGAGCCAGCTGCCGTGCCGCGGGGTGAGGAGCTGCAGCACAACTTCCCTGAGAAGCTTTGGAATCTGCAAAATCACCCCACCTCGATTTACAGCATTTTCAGATTTGGTAGCGGAGTACTGGCAAGATGTGCAGATTATGGAAGATGAAGCATCGCTTAGCCCACATAAAGAATCACACAGTGAGAAAACACGTTTACACTGGTGCTAGTGTGAGAGAAGCGCATTGTAAAGTATCCAGTAGCAGGCGTTTCCTGAGAGTTGCATGCACCTTCTTAAATTTTACGTCTGGAAGTCAGTCTGGGTGATTACAGATGCCTTCAAATCAGTGAATAGTGGAATGAAAATAATTAGAGACAACAGTCACGGAACACATTTTGAGCTTGACTTCTCACCGTTATGGCTATCGGTTGCCACCTGTGAGTTAGTTTTTTTCTTTGAGTACAAACATTGGCAGTGGTGGGCAGAGCTGCCTGCTGGGGACATGGGACAAATGAGGGGGCACGAGGCATTAGTTCGTGGTCCTCACTCAGACTGGAGTTTGGGGCAAAGTGGCCTATGTCCCTAGATTTTGGGGGGTTGTTTCAGAAGCATTCATCACTGGGTTCTGTTCTCTTCCCAAGTGAGCCTGGAGATGTGACTTCCCGACCAAGGCTGCGGTTTAACACAGCCAGGGCTTTATGGCAAGCTGTTGCCGTTAGTGTGTTTAACAAGCCTAGGGACACTGCAATTAGGAAGTTCTGTGCCTGTGAGCGTTACCACTGATGTTATTCAGGGCTGGCCCCAGCTCTGCGATGCTCCACTGCTGAGTGCAGACCAAGTCAGTGCTGCGGCTTCTCTCCCGCTGTGATTTCATGCACTGGGTGTCAGCAGTTAGCATGATCCGTGCTGCCAGGTGCAGGTCGTGATATAGGAGAGGATATATAAGATGAAGCTGTTATATCCAAGGGGGCTAGAGAGCACATATGATAGCATAACCTAGTAATGCTATGTTGTTCCTTCCCTGTCATCTAGTCCAGCATGCTGAGCGTGTCTCCCGTTACCTAATCCACAGTGGTGCTGTCTCATTTGTGCCAGAAGAACGTTAATGATATTTGGAATAGGCTTAAGTAGGATTTAAGTGTCATGCAGATGTGGGCTAATCCTTCGCATGGGGTAGTAGTCAGCCCTTATGCAAACCCGTAGTTAGCCTTTTTGCTCAAATGTGGCACAAAAATTAACAGTTTTGAATTACAAATACGAGTTCTTTTAAATCTACTGGGTAGTCAGCAGAGTGTCACAGTATCTCTAACAAGCACACTGTCCTGGAAAGGTGAAACAGACATTTACCACGGCATTTCACGGTGGAAATTTATTTCTAGTTAAGTGTCGTGAGATCTTAGGGAAAAAGAGAGAAGTTTTATTTCTTCGAACAGAGTAAGTTATAAGATAAAATCAAGTTTTCCAGCTTTACTGCTTTAAAAGAAAGCACCATTAGGAACATCTGTGTAAATGTATTTTTTGCTTTTTCCCACCCAGTCATAAATTGACGGACCAGACAATCAACTTGGAGGAAGAAAAGTAAGGGATAGTTTACAACCAGAGGCTTGTACTGAGGCTACATTAGGGAACAAAGTAGAGCGGGTTTAAAGCTGTGTTTGGACGACCTTCAAATCCCATCTGCGGAATTCTTTTTAGCTTCAAGTTTCAAATGTCAGCTGCAAGTAGATCATTGCACCAGAAGCACTTAAGCAATAAAAGATCAAGGATGTCCTCCTCTTTTTGCATTTGTTTTAGAGAGAGAGCCGTGTTGCCTCATTAGGAACTGCTGCCTGTGGGTAGGCTGATGGCTTGGGAGGAATCAGGAAACCTTGTGCAAAGGGCTGATGCATTAATCAAGGGTGAGAATGGCAATGTCTCCACTAGGCGAAACAAAAACATTAAAAAATCCACTCTGATAACATATTGCTCCAGTCCGGTGTTTGGGTTCTCTGCCACGAGGCACAAAAATCCTCGTGCACGACACATGGTTAAGAGCTGTGAAGAGTTTGGGAGTGTGGATGTTGGGAGAAGAAAACCGAAATGATACTAGGGTATAGTTAAGTATATTTAGCCAGCACTGGGATCTCTGGCCTCCTTGAACTACAGAATGTATAACAAATCCAAAAAGATGGCTGAAGGGAGAAATCTCTCCCCCCACGCACTGTTTTGGTTGTGGACTTCCCTCTCGTGCTTCCATTGCTTACATGAGAGAACCAGAAACGTGGAAAAAGGGGAAGTAGATGTAAGCACTGTTATTGTAGAAGCAAAACCTGAGGCCAGAGGTTTCTGGACGATCCCTGAGTCCAGTAAAACTATACGGAGCCTTAGCTGCCTCCAAGAGGCACTTGGCAGAACTGAGAGAACGAGGAGCATTCGGAGGGCTAACAAGGCTGCTCTGCCGTGCTGTGAGAGCGTCAGGAGCTTTAATTGTTACCGCCAATGTCATCAAGCCTGATTCCCACTGGAAGTTCCTCTCTGTTAATTATGGTCCTGAGGATGATAATTTGGCAAACGCAGCTGCAGCATTGCTGGTGTATCAGTTAATTAATCATCTGGGCCGGATTGGAGGGAAGATGTTTCTTTACTCCCATTATAAACAGCTGTAGAGAGATGCAAAGGTTTTGAGGACAGGAAGTCCGTTTTCAACTTGTACAGTGTGAGGGCTGTGGGGTCCTGATACTGCTGTGCAGTTTTCATGTGTTCATGTTTTTGAAGGCACGGTGGTGCATTTTTCACACTTAGAAGTCTACAAAAGCAGTTAATTTGTGGCTACTCAGTACAGCTCTAAAAAAAAAAATCTTTATGACAGAATTGAATAATAACTTTTTATAGTTTCACAGGTGAAGGAAAGAGATCATATTAAGACTAAATTAAAGATACCCAGAGTGGTTTTCTTAGACAGATGTAGAGTAAGCATTTCTGAGATGGCTTTGGGAATAGTTTGCTCTGGTGATGCTGATTTCACTGTAGGGTTTTCAGGTTTTTTTTAGTGCTGCTTGAAACGCTGCAAACACCTGAAGTATATAGCTTATAGGATTCCAGAGCAAAACTTCAGCTGTAGGAACATGGCCTTTTAAGTGACCTCTGCCAGTTCACCCCACAACGATCTGACCTTCTCTTTATCTGTTCCTGTTAATTGTAAGGAATATTGAATGTGATTTATTGTCCAAAGTGCAAGCTGTAGCACCTGAATGTTATTTCAGCTAAACTTTGGAGCTAGTGAGATGAAATGTACTTACATTGCTGAACTGGGTCACTCTCTTTCATTCTGAAATTTGATTCCGAACCTGCTCAGGAGCAGAGGTAATGCTTTTCTAAAACCATTATTTTGTTGTTAAGGCAGACAAAAGCCTCAAGCTGCTTTCTGTAATGTACCTCACAGATCCTCAGGTTGGCTTTTTCAAAGGCAAAAGTAACTTACAGAAATGTCAGCAGAGGTGAGAAGTCATTATTTTAGAGCTAGTCAATTAAACTAACTGCAATGAAAACATGTTCTTTGTATGTGATGACAGAAAACAGTGATAAACGTGGTGATGCGTTCATACTGGTAAAGATATCCTACAATCTGTAATTATGTTCTTCCTAGTTTATTAATTAACTGATTTCTGCGGCATTTTTATGGGGAAGGGAGGGCTGTGTTCATGAGTAGGGCATTGCAGAATTTGGTTTGTGTCCAGTGATTTTCAGGACAGGCTTGTGGCTAAAACAATGATCTACATTGTCTGTCCTTAGGAGACTGAGACTGACTCCTGATATTACCAGGAAAAACCTCCTTGCTGTGCTTTTCGCTTGGCATATTCCCCAAGGTGTACTTCATCATGCTACAGGTGACCTGCCTTTGTGGCAGCAAATTAGAACTGAAAATGATCACAGGGTGCTGAGGTACCTGCTAGCAGAGCCCTGGTATCTGCTGTTACAAACACCAGCAAGATTTGTAGGAGGTTTGTATTAACTTCAGGCTTCCAAAAAGATTCCGTGGACAGCTGGTGTTGTATTTTGGAAGCCCTTTAAAATCCAGAGCTAACATGGGAATAATCTTTTTTTGCAGCTGTATTGTTTTAGACGTGCCTTTCCTTGGAAACAGTAAGTGTAATTTCAGTGTTTTAAGACGAACATAATCAAGGTCAAGATATTAAAAATAAATACTGATTTCCAAACCATTGTCTCTCCCTTGACGCTAATCAGATCAGATCTGTGAAGGCTGTGGTTTCCTCAGTGCCATCTAGTTTTGTTGTTGTTTGCATCTAATTTAGGTCACACGCAGTGAAATTGTTCTCTGACTGAAGTAAACCTGCCTGCTCTTGGCTGCAGTTTAGAGGGTCATAGGGATTTTGTCTGTGATATGTGAGAGCGCTTCCCCAGCAGATGAAGAGGCTGAAGATGCACAGTGTGCAGTTGCTGCACAGATTTGCTTTCTTTGGGGTGCTCAGGGCACCTCGGGGGCCTGCGGCTGGGATGCTCTGTGCTGGTCCTTTGCCAAAGCCTGTTTGGAGACATTGGTCATGGCTAAAAGCGTTGCTGCTGGTTTTGTCTTTATTCCTGCAGTTGTTTTTATTTTCCTGTTCATTTCTTCCTTTTGCTTTCCTTTCCTTCTCTCCTTTCTCCTCTCTCCTCTCTTCTTTTTCCTTTACATTTTTTGTCCTTTTTCCTCTTTTCCTTCTTACCTTCTTTCTCTTTTTGTTTCTTTCTCTTTTTGTTTCTTTCTCTTTTTGTTTCTTTCTCTTTTTGTTTCTTTCTCTTTTTGTTTCTTTCTCTTTTTGTTTCTTTCTCTTTTTGTTTCTTTCTCTTTTTGTTTCTTTCTCTTTTTGTTTCTTTCTCTTTTTGTTTCTTTCTCTTTTTGTTTCTTTCTCTTTTTGTTTCTTTGTTTCCCTGCTCGTATTAAACATTGACCGTATAATCTTTTCCTTTTACTCCCGAGCCTTCTGTCTTAAAGTGTTTGTTTTCCCATTTTACTGCAGGCTGTTTTATGGTGTGGTGTGTTCCCCTGCATTAAAAATGAAGTCTGAAAATGTCAGCTGTTGAATGGACAAATATCTCTACTCATGAAATCAAAAATTAATGTTTTTCTTTTAAAGATTTTTTTTTGTATCAGAAATATACTTAAGAAAAGTTTGCCTTGTGCATTTAAGAATTCATTACAAAAAAAAAAAAAAGTGCTGAGGAACAATACCACTTTGCCAGTGTCACAAGGTTTTATTTTTGAGGAAGAGCAAACGTTTGGGGGAACATGATCTAAGTCTGTTATAAGTATTTTTTTTTCCTTGTTTTTAAAACTACAGAGATTTTCTTGAATACTGGTTGTGCTGAGTTTACCTTTCTAAGGGAAGCATTTCATCTGGGGCCTGCTCTTTTTCCTTGAGGAAACTGACACTAATAAACAAGGTAGCATTTACCCTGTCTGGCCAGAACAGTTGCTAAAGAATAAAAAGTAGCATTTGTCTCAAAACATGTGAGACAAGGTGATAAATTACCCTTTATATGTACTTTTTTATGCTGACTGTAGAGATGACTTTCATGATTTGGCATGGAGGAGATGCTTATCTTTTGGGCAGCTATGGGTAGGTTAGGTGAATCCTGCTCTAAAAATGCTTTGTATTACTGGAATTAGATTAACATTGGGAAGCCCAGCAAGGCTGGGGTAGGCGATGGGCATTGTGCCGAGTTGCGTTTACACTTCGTGAAAGACCAGTGCCTGAGGACTTTCTAATCTAAATGGACAGCAGAAACAGAGAAACAGTTTGTATCCTGAATTTATTTATTTATTAATAAAGAAAGCTATTTAGAGCTATTTTAAATGATTTTGACTCTGCTAAGTTGCTGTAAAGGAGCTAAATTGGCATGCAAATTGCAGAGTCCATCAAAGAAGCACAAATAAGCACAGTTCATCAAATGGATTAACCATGACATGTATATATAGGTGCATGTAAGATGTTGATAAGTGAGTGACAGACCCTGAATCAAGTTAATAAAATTCACTTTGCATGGCAGAGTCATGGATTCTTTCCTCTAGATGAAGGGAGACGTGTCGTTTTTCAGGGAGCGCTTTTAACCACAGGTACATGCCGACACTTTGCTGTTTGGGGAGAATGGTGAAACAGACGTCGATATCCATCCGACACCTTTTTAACTTTGTTCATTACAGTCTGGTACATAGAGAATCCATGTAAAATCTCTCGCTACGGCCCGCCGGGCCCGCAACGGGGTGTTGGGTCGGATGAGAGAAAACCCGGGCTGAGGGCCCGGAGGAGGCCGGGGAAACCGGCGGCGCCTGACGACGGCTGAGGCGGCGCGGCGGGGCCCCCTGGCGGCGGGAGGCGGGACGCTGTGGGGCCGCCGCTGTGGGGCCGCCGCTGTGGGGCCGCCGCTGTGGGGCCGCCGCTGTGGGGCCGCCGCTGTGGGGCCGCCGCTGTGGGGCCGCCCCGGGGCCGGGTCAGGGTGCCCTGTACCGCACAGCTTGTTGTTCTGCCCCTGTACTCTGCTCCATAACCCCCTGCCGTTTTCCCCCCTTCTCCGGCTGCACTCAGCATTCCCTCTGTAGCAGTGGGTTAAATGCTGTCGCCGAACCATGTGTCCTCACCTAAAAGTCATCCTGTAAAAAGGGGTTGGAACACAGCGTGGTTTTGATGAACTTTCATCAAAAGGATTGTGCATTTAGATCAGAAAGCAGGATTTAGAATCCTTGGGATCACCGTTTTGTTTCTTAACCACAGCTATGATATTTGTTCATGCATATTCTCACAATATTCCCTCTGATTTAACAGATTATGAACCTTTTTACAGGATTTGGACTTATGAAGCTAAATAGTTGTAGTCCTATAGCCGTATTTCCACTGAATTTAATCACCTTGCTTTCATGCTGTTGTGTGTAATCAGCCTACCCCTTGGGGCCAACGAACACCTTTGCTGGTGGTTTGTTTGTAGGTACTGGTTTGATTGCCATTAGCCATCCCAGAACTCCTGAGAGAGAAAGCTTTGCTTTCCTAGCTATAAAATGGGTTTTAATGAGAGACAGGTGAAATGACTTTTAGCCACTGTTACACGTTCTTGTGTCCAAAGGAACTTGCTTCTTGAAAGCTTCCTTGCTTCTGAAGTCTTTTGTAGTCACCTCAGTAGCACTCTTAACAGTGGCTTAGCCCTGGAGCAGGTAAGCTTTGGTCGTCTTTTTTGGGCTTCAGATATCACAGAGTTGTAATTGCACTGTGTGGCCTCCCTGGAGCACCTTCATTCTTCCAGGTGATGGCTCTGGAATTACAGGTTTCACCCACAGAAGAGTGAGTTCTTCAGGAACAGGCTGATTTAATTTCACAGCGTAGTAGGTATGTGAAACTTAAGGCTCTGCAGGTCTTTGCATAAGGCCTTACAAGTTCAGTTTGGTCACAGAGGAGTCCGCATCCCAGATATTTTTGCCAGAGGCACTCTCTTCACTTAATCTCCCAACTCCTTTAATCACTTTTCATTTCCCTTGGCAAGAGGGTCAGTGTCCAGTCATTTTCTACACTATCTCTGTTTCTTCCCGGTGAGCACTGAAGTGTCAGGAGCGACCAGTCTGCCTGTCCAGGCTAGGCTGGTATCCTTAGCCTTTTCCTCAGTGGTGAAATTGCACATGCTTCCAGGGGAGAGAGTAAGGAAATTGCAGTGAACCTGAAATGAAACACCAACATACTTTTCTGTCCACACCAACCACCCTCAAGGCAGCCATACAGAAGTGTGTGTGAGGGACCTCTGCTTTCTCTGTCTCATAAGTGTTTTTTATTAAAAGTATCCATCATACTGAACTGCAGTGTTTCTGTGTTTCCCCATCATTGGGGAGGATGTAGATCTTGGTAAGTGGAGTACGTATATTACACTAGTAGGAGGTGAAAATCTGTGTATTTTTTAGTATGGTGAATTATGTTAGCTTTGGCACATTCTGTTATACTATAAACTTACTGAGTCTTGGGTATAGGAAACGAAAGTTAAACAGCTGCCTTTCTTCTGCCCTTGCGAAGCCTGGCTGTTTATTAGCAGGGCAGCTTTGCAGCCTTTTTCCACCCTGAGTCACCATGGCCTGCGGTTTGTCAGCCACTCATACCCTGCGTGAGGGGTCCCAGAGCAGCAGCTAGGCTGTGCAGGTGGCTTATACCTCCGTTCCCTTCCACTGACTGAACATCCCTCTCCTTCACCGCTTGAGTTGGGCTTTCATGTGCAGAAACGGATTGAGATACCAGGTAATGTCACGCTGAAACAAACAGGTGGGGCAGGAATCAAGGTACCTGCATCTCTGTCGCTGTAGTGGTGTTATTTTTTCCTTGTTATTTCCTTTTTCCTGTTACTGTTCTTTGGAGTAATAAAAGCTGCTGGTCGCCAAGCAGAAGAGAAAAATTCTCAGAATTTTAATGATGTAGAACAGTTAAGATTTTGTCTGGCTCTATGTGCCTCCTGCCTCTACTGCCTGTGGCAGAGAATAGTGTGAGAGGGACTGTTAAAATCATTTATGGTGCGTTTTCTGTTGTTAGGGTAAGCTGGTGGCCTGCTGGCATCCTTTCTGCTTCTGCACCCTCAGCTCTGCGTTACAGGAGAGAAGTAGGCAGTATCCTGTTGGATCCCTCATTTAGTCCAAACCCTCCGGACAGTCTCTCTTCCCCCTGTCTTGCTGCCATTGAACAGGAACTTGTTCTTTCATTCCTCTCAGCAGTGCAGGCTGGAAATCTCCAACCATTTTGTTCTGTTTTCCTGCCAGTGCGCAACCGCAGTGGCAGTAAGGGAGCAGGTCCCTCTCTGTTTTGGGTAGGGGAACTTAAACTGCAAGACGGTTTCACAGCAATCTGTTACATAATACTGCGCAAAGCGAAAAGTAATTAATGTGGAGGTGGAAAAGATACCCTTACTACTCAGTGCAAAGCCGGCTTGTCTTTCCGACAGAGATAGTTACCTCCTACCTCTTCATTTCCATGAGAGGCTCTCTCAGAATCCTAAAGATGAGAGAAAATAATTGGAAAATTGTCTTTAATCTCTCACAGAATCTGGCAATACAATCAAAAGATTGAGGCAATGTTGTTCTGTCTTCTCAGCTGCTTAATATTTGGAAACGGTGAGCAAAGAAACAAGCAAGTGGAAAACGACCCCATGTCCCCTCCCCAGGACTGCAGAATTCTACGTTTTTCATCAGACCAACCAGATTCTCATTTTGTGCCACACTGGCAAAAAAATGAAGTAACCTTCTGAAAGAAATGAATTTTCCCTGCACATCTGAAATCACAGTGTTGTGGTGTGTGGAACTTAGGAGTCCTTTGGACTGCCTAGCTCCAGTTATTGGAGAGTTACTGCTATTATTGCAGAATGTAACGAGATGAAACTCCCCTGAAGATACTCCCTACCCAGAAATTGATGGGACTGCTCATTTTGCTCTGTTACACCCTTTTTTAAATGGCTTTTCATAAAGATTTGTTTTGCAGCAGTTTCAAGTTATATGAGGGTATGATAACAAGAACAGTCTGGCTAAACCTTCTAGCTGATGCTCATCTGACTTAGACAATGTATAATCATAGATAAAAATACCCTGAGCTTGGTTACATCCTAAAAATACTCTTCAAAATTCTTAGCAGCTGTTACTAGAAATAGTTTACTATTGGCTAGGAGGTACAGCAGAAGCTGAAAAAACAAAGACTAAATGTATATTTTTTTCTCTCAAATATTCATCTTGACTTAAATACTCCACGTTCAGATTAAAATCTTTCAAGCACTTGCTCTTCTTAGGCTGCTTATAAGGACGGAAGTGGGCAATTGGATTATTTTCTTAGGCTCCTTTCTTCGTACCTTTTCTGTTTTATATCAGTAGCTGAAATTATAAATGGTATAGGAAAGGTAGATAAGGACCATGTATTTTCTTTTAGCAAAAATATCAGGGCACTCAGTGAAACACAAATGATTGCAAACCTATAGGGGGAAAATGAGTTTTTGGCTAGGCTTTGAAACTTATGGCAACAGGCTTTTATTGAAATCACGAAATTAATGAAATGAAGAAAGAAATTGAGCCACTGAAACTGATCTATCAAAATGCCTATGCCTAGTTGTACTGAAATTAGGAAATACTGGTGCTGAAGTCCTGGGTTTAAGATGAAGGAGTTATACTTAACCACCATCGTAAGAGCGTTGTAGGACTGAAGAAAGTAAGGGAAAGAGCAATAGCTATATTTGGTTATGCATTTATTTTCTCTCAGTCAAGAACATGCGATAGCATTCGATTTTTAGTTGCCCAGGTGGTGACCAGCCTGGGCATGGCACCTGTGCTTCTGGCACTGTCCAAGCCTGAGCTGCTTTTCTGAAATAAATCCCCTGAGCTGCCATTGTTCAGGCCAGTGCTTTTCTGTAGAGTGCCAGCCCAGCTTGTACTCTTCAATAGTCTTTGCATTAGCTTTCTTCGGGGGACCCTGAAAACTGCCTGCATCACAAGAAATGCAGTCACAGGAGTGTGTTTATTTGCAGAAACATTTTCTGTGTCCTTTCAAAAATCCAAAGAATTGTCACTAGAGTATTAATGTCAGTGCAGTAGTTTTTTTGTTTGAAAAAGTCTGTACATCCTTTGATTTTCTTTTTTAAGTTTGAGGTTTTGATTTTCATCGTCAGAACTAACTTTAAAATCCACAAAAGCTATAGATCATGTATTTAGATATTATTTACTGCTTTTGAAATAATTTATCGTTTCCGCCAAGACCAAATTACTGCATATGTTTTCCAAGTGTCACCCTTGCACAAATGTTGCCTTATGACACCTTTTAAAATGTGCTGTGTACTTCACACGCGTGTGTTCTGAACGTGAACCCAGTTCACTGGTAAACTTTCCATAATCCTCTCCATTGTCAACCCCCTACAGTCACTGAAGTAGACTGTGTTGTGTAGAAGTCTTGGCAGAAAGTGCCTTTTGTATGCAGTGAAAGCAGCCGATGGCAGGCGTGCTAATCACCTTACCTCTGGGGTCTTCTGAAGCCACAGCAGCATTAATCGTGTTACCAGCTGCAGGCTGCGCTCTGACCTTCTGCCTGTGGAAAAGACGCTTCTGTTTGCAGACCCAGACATGGTGTGGACACGAGTGTGACGTACTTTGCATCATGATCTGAGTGCTTGAATCTTGTTGCTGTGTGCTGCTCAGTGGCTGCTGTACAGCACCCTACAGGCAGCTGCGTTTGCCCACTGGTTCTTGTTTGTGCAGGAGCTGTGAGAGTGATGGCACTGCGCGAAAACGGGATGCGCAGGATCTTAGAGCTTATCACCTGAAGGCTTGGATGCTGCATGGCACTTGCTGACACTCTGAAGTGCATCTTTTTAGTTGGTAAATTCCTCAGGCCCCTCCTACGTCTCTGTTTTTCAGTGACTAAGGGAAGGTGGGCTCCAAGCCACGTCAGACCTTCAACTTGGATGTCCTAGGTTGGCAAGCCCTCTTTGGATAGTTGCTAGTACACTGAAACAGATGTTGTGGGAAGACTGGAAGTATAGTTATTTTCCTGTATTAGTACTGCTCCTGATTCCAGAACTAATCTGGAAAGCACAGAAGACAAGAACCCTTTTTTTTTTTTTAAATTAAAAAAAAAATAATTTAAAACTAATGGAACCATTCATGTTTTTCATCCTTTCTCTAAAACGTTCCTTATCCCTAGAAGCTTTTCTCTAAATTATTCTGTGTCTTTTTATAGAAGAAAAATACACTTCAGAAAATAAATTCTATTGGTCTTTGTGTTGTGTGCTGCCTGAACAGCAGGTACTTCAATGAAAATCAGCATCTCAATGCCTTCAATCAGTTCCGTAGCATTTAAGAGTTTCCACGTAGGGACTGTAAACTTCTGCAGGCCATCAAGTGCAAACCAACTGTGAGCTTAGAAAAAGAAAATACAAAGTGTATTTCAGTGGGATATATGTTCTTCTAGAGGATAAATGTTGATGGAATTTTATTGTGTGAAGCTTAGTTTTTTTTTTCCTTTTAGTTGCCCATCTGTGCACATGAAATAGCTTGCATCCTGTGTCAGACAATTGATGTTGCTACAGCTGAAATGAACAGTCCTGGAAATGTACACTTACCTCTGATTTTGGAAGTAATTTTTATGAATCTTAGGGGTCTAGAATTACAGTCTATTCAGACGCTGCTAGCAAAATATTTGGGTCATTGTTCAAATAATTAGGTAAGTTTGTAATGCTCTCTGGGATTAATTTGACTGAAAAAAGTATAAACATTGCATTTTCTGTTTGTATCTATTTTCATTGCGCTTTATTTCTGACTTCGCAGCAGAGCAGAAGCCTCATGAGAGCTGGTACTGTAGAGGACACCTCGCTACAAGTAGCTGCAGTATCAAACTGGATGTCCTGAACAGTTGTTATCTAAACTATATTACATTAGATAATCAGTAATGTCTTATCTGTTCCTATTTTTAAGGTATTGAGGTTCTGTTGTGTTGGTTTTTTTTTCATACTATTGTTTTATTTTGTATTCAAATGAGAATGAGATTTTTCTTGATTTTCGCAGCTGAATAGAATAGAATTCTGAATAGAATTTCCTTTACCAATTATAAAAGGGGTTTGGTGAAAGGCAGATTGTACAGTAGCTGCCTGCTTAGCTGACAGGTGAGAGATTTATTAGGGGGCTGTATTATGTTTGTTGATTTATTTATTATTAAAAATCCCTGGTATCACTTATGTTCTCTTCTATATTTTTGGCTTCCGAGTAATCAAAGTCATAAATGGAACAGGTGTAAACTTTCCTGGTCTCTTTACAGCGTAGACTCTATACCTGTAGGAAACTTATGACAAAATAAATATATAAATAAATCTCTTTTAATATTCTCCCAGTATTTTTTTGACTGTAACTGCAATAATTTTATCCATTATATAAACTCAGAAGCCTAAGAGCTGTTAAAATTGTGGACTTAGTAATTGTCTTTTTGTTTTGATAGCTGTACAGTGTTACTGCAGTGTAAAAGCCAAACAGAGCAGTCAGTAATGTTAATATACAGTTAAATTTTTAAAAGTCACAGGAGAAGCCAAGGGAAAACCTTACAATTCATATCAGAGAAGCAGGCAAATAGGTGGGGTCAGTTAAGGAACTGAAAAACCGGAAAGACTTACGAATATTCCCCGGCCCCTTGGCTGTCTGGTTAAATTAGGCAGATACCGCTTACATGGCTTTGTGTCTGTAACGCCTAATGTTATTTTATCTTGTCTCGAAAATTCACCTGATGGGTGAAGATGTATAGGTTTAATGCCAGATTTATGAGACTTCTCTCTCTGACGTTAGGATTCCCTTGCTGTAGCCCCACGTTCCCAGAATGCCTGTAACAGGGAGCAGGATTAGGCAGCTGTCAGCATCGCTTCCCGTCATTTCAGAACAACTGACTTGCCATTGTGGATGACTCTGACTTCTCCCTCTCATTTTAAAAATTTAAATAATTGGTAGCTTTTAATCAAAAGACTTGCTTTAATCCATTGCTAGTGAAGCAGGGAGCTGCTCTCAAGTGTCTAGCGCTAATGTACGTATAATAATGTAGCACGGGGTCTAGAGAATATTTATGAGCGGCTGTGTATTTTCTCTGAAGATTCTAAGCTATTTTGCAGGATTTAGATTTTAATATTGAAAGCTGCTTTGAACAAATTTGGGTACTCCGGTTGCTGGATGCTGCAGTGACAATGCTATATGAAGTTGTTAAGGGAGTAGGGAAGAAAGCATTTTACAATGAAAAAGCTGTAATACTAAAGAGTTTAAGTGACTACGGCAAATATATTTCTGCCCATATGTGTGTTTTTTGACTTGAATTTTGATTTAACTGAAATGGAGTGGTGGAGGTGGATCTTCTCTGTCCCCTAAAAATAAATAAATAACCTTAGAAAAACACTTGGCTATTTTTTTTGGATACTTACTAATTTTGTGTACCATAGTTTTTAGGTGCCTATTTCAGCTACTTAGAATTTTATTTTTGAGAGGTGGCACGCAGATAGCTTTAATCAGGCAAAGCAAGAGATTCTGTGTGAAGAACTTGCCCGCGAATTTTGTTTTCCAGTTCTGTTGACATCCTTGTCTTGACCCTTTACTGCATTACATCGCCTGTTATAAACAGTATCAGGGACGGCCCCAGCAATATGAATATGGTGTTATATTTGGCCTGCTCTCCAGGAAGGGTTCTCATGCAGTCCTATATAAACAGAAAGATGATCAGTTAAACTAAATTGCTATAAAAAGCATGGACTATGTTTCTGGAACTGTCAACCTTTTTTCTTTTTCTTTTTTTTTTCTGAATAAACACTTACTATTCAGCTGAAACTGTCTCTCAGAAACATCCTAAGATGAATCTGTACCTGTGGGCAGGGTTGCTTATTAGCTTTGCCTGAAGACTTGCTGAATAAGGTAGAAGGAAGAACATCACATATGTTTTCCTTATGCAGATACACCTGACACAGTTTCTGTTTTTGCCCATGAAGGTGTAAGTACAAATGTCAGCAACGCTTGGAATAGTTTTTAGAACTTGAGACTTATTAGCAAGTTACTGATGCAACAGAGTAGAGAAAATAACATCTACCATTTCTCTTGAGGCCTCATCATGACAAATAATTTCCAAAGGCTTGCTTCTTTCCTTCCTTGTTTAATCTTTTCAAGAGCAGAAAATTACCATAGAGCACTAGAGTACCAAAGGCAGTCAGTCTGTCTGGGAGCAGTACTTTTAACAAGTGTTTGTCTGCCCATTGACAAGGCTGGAAATACAATAGTATAATAAACAGACGCGTGATGGGGAAGGAAGACATAAAATTCACTCCACTCCACAGGACACGTTACTTGGGCTTTTTGTTTCTAACTTTCACCAAGAAACTGCTGTGAGTGAGGAACGTGGCAGATGTTTGGCCTAGTAATGATATCGATGTTGGGTATTTTGGGGGTAAATTATACTTCAAAAATCTTAAAGATGTTTGTCTTCTGTTCTCTGTGGATCTCTGCTATCATGCCTCTCATTGCCACACAGCTTCTTAGGCAATTTTTGTAATTTAAAGTAGTGTCAGGCTTGACTCATCCTCGAGTGAGCTTGGGCAAAGGAGACAGGGGATGGCTGCCTGCACTTGGGCAGGGCTGCAGTCCTCTGCCTGTGTCGGGGCCGAGATGGCATTGCGGCACAGTGGTGGGCTCCCTGGGAAGGTGCTGCTGGATACCTTGTGAAATCTGACTGCGCTGAGGTTCCTGAAACCATGTCAGCAAGAAACAAAAACGAATTTCAGATCCAATTCAACTGAGGTAGTTATAATTTGTTTCCCTAATCCGTGTATAACTGCTTGATGTATTTTTAGACGCATCACTGAATAGCTCTCTTTAAAGATATGGTAGGTTCCAGTTATTTGATTATAGTACTTTTCACTTCTTGTCTCAGTGTGGCATGAAATTGTTGCAGTCCACATAAGAGACAGCTTCTAGTCTTAAGCATTATAGTTTGATTATACAGCTAATGCCCACTCCAGTTAGTCTCCTGATGTTTTGGTAAAGTCATCCCCCACAAGGGTCTCTTCCTTGAGTATATCTTCATTAAGCTATGTACTTGAATGCATGCAGGCAGAATACTCAGCTAAGTAACAGGTTACCTTTGCTCTTACCTCTTTCCATCTCTGTTTTTCCTCCCTGGTCTATCTTCAAGTGTGTTTTGTCTTAAAGGGAGTAGGGCAACCGGTGTGTGTCTGAGAATTCAGATTTGACCATTTTTCATTCTATGCAAAATAAAGGCAGTGAAACAAAGACCATCGAGCAGTTCAGTAGCAAAGAGAAAAACTTGTTCATGGTTGAAAGTAATCCTACCAGTTTCAATACCAGGAAATTCTCAGGCTTAAGACAGTCTGCAGTGCTCTGGGTGTATAGATTTACCCTGAAACAGTACTCCTGCTACTGTGCTTGGCATCAGTTTGCAAATCTGATTCTCTGAATTTGAAACTCCTACCGCTTACTGCAGTGGGACTTCTGCTTGTCAGGGCTTTGTGTCAGCCTACTTCATAGTCCAGTAAGGGCTGTAAAGTTCTCTGGATTCTCTGGGACAAGTGGAACTACCTATGTAATCCAGAGCACGGTGTGGATGGCTGGCACACATTCTGTAATGCGGCATGAAGTTTGGTCTGTTCCTGCTCCCTCTTCTGGGTGAGGGTTACATAAGAACTTGCAGGACACCTACAATTTAAAGAAGCCAAAGCACTCTTCAGGATTTACAGTTTTTTTCCAGTCTCACTTCTAGACCTACGACAAGTATAAACAACCTTTGTTTTCTAGTACACATTCATTTTAACCCATGAGAGAGAAGTGGTGTGTCCAAGATTCTTCAGAAAGTCTGTGGTGAAGGTAAGACTTAACCTCTGGCATCTTGGGTGCCACTGCACCCCTAACTGCAGGCTGTTAGTTACCCTTCTTCATGCTCCTTCGTGTTTCACTCGTTCCCCTCAGAGCTATGTACTGATAGTACAGACACTTCCACAATGCGGCGTAGTGAAATAATGCTAGGGAGAGACAATCACCATCACCCTGTCATGCCTAAATACGCATGCACTCAGGCGTGCACGCGCACTTGCGAACTCATAGTCATTTAAATAGGTGACAGCATAAGGACAAATTCTCCTGCGTTTATACCATTTCAAGTTCCCTTGACAGTACAACTCAGTCTCTGGAGCTGCAAAGGTTTGCACTCATCTGAATTTCAAAGTAGCTGGTGAAGCCTTCAGTTACGTGTAACCGCTGTGCTGGTTTTCTCTAGGAAGTCGGTATCACGCTAGTCTGATCGGTGGAATGCTGCTCGACTTCTCCAGCGCTCGCTGCTTTGCAGATATGTAGGGCATAAATACAGATTAACTCTTACCCTGCGCCAGCTTGGCACGTACAAGAAAGCTGCTCTCCCAGTTAGCTACAGGCAAAAAGCTTGTCTGGCTAATGCTGTGCTTTTAGAAATGCTGTACGAGAGTAGAAGGTGACTTAAAAGTTGTGATCCTTGGGAAGATGTGGTATTAGAGAAAGCAGGGAACGCTGCCCGCAGCTTTTTGTGGAAAATATGGGGAAGATGCTTTGGCAAGCAGAGGGAGTTTCTTCTCAGCTTGTGTTGCCTCCCATCTGCCTGCTTGACTTTGTTCCTCTCGGCAAGTGTAACTTCCTTGCATTGTCGGCTGCTGCAAGGGTGTTGTTTGAAGGAAATGGGTCATAAAAACTTTGTTAAAGGCTTAGTGGGAAATGGTAAGAGCAGTAAATCTATCGGAACAGGTTATTCCTGTCCCCAAATGAGGCAGCAGCCAACCCTGGTTGTAAGGAAAGTCTCTGTGTTCGGTGACTGCTGCCTGATCCTTCAGCCTACGTCCAGCTCGGAAGACTTCTGTAAAATTCAGGCGGTTTTGGTTCCTTTGCTGTTCCTTCTGTGGTCTCTGCGTAAAGTCTGCGCTTGAGGAGAAGCCGAGGGCTGTCAAGTACAGCTCAAGTGACAGCTGGCATCATCCGCGGCGTTCAGCTGCCGTCGCCTTTGGAGTGGAGCCTGACAGGGGCGTCGTGTGCTGTTCCTGCGGCCTGTGACGGGGCGGCAGGGACCTGTCACTGCTGCCACCCCCCGCTGGTTGTCCCTCACTGACCTTCAGCGGGAACCCAGCCTGTTGTTGAGGGGACTCAAGGTGGGGGAAAGGCTGTCTGACCTGTTACTGGGGTTGCTCTTCCAGAGTACACGAGGCTTTTTCTGCCAGGTATTCGAGGGAAATACTAAAAAATCCCCCTGCGTTGGTTACTTGGGTGTCAGAAACAAAAGAGTCCCAGCCTTGTGGAAGAGCACCTCGAGTTACAGCTGTCTCACCCTGCCGTCGCCGGGAAGATGATGCAGGGCTGTTTGTTTCTGTTTGCTCTCCAGCCTTCTGTGACAGCTGACACAGTCCGATGGAGGGACATAGGAACGATTCATCCAAATTAAACAAGGATGTGAATCCAGAGTAGAAGGTGCTCTGATTGATCTTAATTTATTCTTGTAATGAGCTAACTGAAATTAAGGTCACTCTTAGTTATGAACAAGAGTGTCCACAAAAGGCTTTAAAGTGCTTTATGTAATTCATTTCAAAAGTTAATTTGAATTAATTTTCTGAAATGTCTGCAGGCAGAAAACCCATTATAGCCCATGTTTGAAGACTGCAAGCACTCAAAAGTAAATCTGCCTGTGCCATAACAAGTCATTATAACAGAGCGACACGGCGGTGTCCCAGTGGGCTGCAGGCAGCCCTGTGTCACACCACATCGCCACGTCCCCTGGGCCCAGGTCTCTCCTCCGTGCACAGCCGTGGCCTCAAGCCCGCACCAGGGACTAAGGGCTCCTGCTGAACATGATGCCTTTTACCTACCTCCTACTCCCGGTGCAGTAATTTACATTTGCTTTCCCCTGGCTCTGACGTACGGCACCTTCACCCACAGCTGAGCAAGTCAGTCTTTAGACACATTTTCCAGAGTTTCATCCAGAATTTCTGCCGGGGTTCAGCTGCTGGGAGCGAGGAACGGCAGGCTCCCCAGGGAACACAGCTCCTGGTCTGGCTCCATGCCCTGAAGGCTTCCTGAGTGTCACGTCCCGCCAGTTAGCCCCAGCCTGCGACTTCAGTGGCTGCTGTTCTCACTGGTGACTCAGAGAAGCTCGTTTTGAAAAAGCTGAATCCCATTTCTGCATTCAGGAGGGTTGGGAGAACGGAGGAAAGACTGGGGACTGCTCTGAGCTGTGAATTACAGCTGGATGGCACTGGTGCTGTGCCTGTGCCACTCTGCCACATGGAAAAATTGTGCTTGAGAGTGTTCTGATGGCCTTCCTCTGCCGTTCAGGGAAATATGTCTGAACTACTCCTGGTTCAGGTCCTCTCTTATGCTACTGTATTAAAGGATTGTGCTGCTCACAGGCACTAATTCAGCAGCTCAGGAGATCCCTTTCATACTCAGAGCTGCTCAGAAAAGGCTTCCACTCTTATGGGGTAATTCTAAGGGATATTTAGAGGGTTTGTTTGTTTGTTTTTGTCATCTAGCCCCTCAGATGCCAAGTGCATTGCCTTCCCAAGAGCTGCAGCCCCTTGCTACAGAATTGGTTGTTTCCACGGTAGTGCTGCTGTGGGATATGGCAGTAATGAGACGCTGCGCTGGGATCACAACTGAAGAGCTGGTCCCCTCTGTGACAGACGCTACCCAGTCAGAAAATACTCTGCTACCTTAAAGCCTTGCTTGTGAAGCTGTAGCTACACTGGGCTAAAGACAGGCAGCGAGCTGTGTGTGGAAATCATCCAGGAGCTGAAGTCAGCGCAGACTGTGGCTGCCCGCTAATGAAGTTGTTTTTGTTGCTGCAGTACGGGCTGGGTGCTGGCAGGCTGTCAGCAGCTGCTGCCTGCCAGCCGTGCTCCGTCCGGGCTGCTGGATGCCTCCCTGCCTCCTAGCATGCTCCCAGCGCCTGTGTAGGTGATGCTCGTGCTATTCTGGGGACGGCCAAACCTTATCTCACATGTTTCGAGGGTGGAGGCGTTGGCCCTCGCTTCTGGAATAAATACTGTCATCTCGGAGCACAGGGATGTATTTCTGGCCCTCTGGTGGGGCAACCAAGGACATAACCTGGTTGTCACTTGGGCTGGCAACAATGTCAGCTTGTTTGTCCAGCCTTGCTTCGGAGGCTGTGAGCTTGCAGAGCCCTTACCTCTCCGGTGTGTAATGGGGCTTACACAGGGAAAGAAGTTTACGTGGGAATTCTTTTAAGGAAAGATTTGGAGCCATCTTCCCCAAGAATAGTTTTTCTTCCTGAAATAGAAATTTGTTTTTCCTGAGCTTCAAACAAGAGTTGTCACTACAGGCAGGTCTGGAACACGTATTTCAACAACTTTTAAATAAGCATTTGTATTATTTAGTGCTAGCAGCGACCAGTTTGTCACCTCTCCAAGGCACTGGAGCCGTTGAAATATTTCCAAGGTATTTCTAACCCATCTCCTGTCAGATTGCCTTATGATAGCTTTACTCACAATGTGCATTGAAATTTATGAGAATTCCTTTAGATTTGGGTGTGTTTGTGTTTTGTTGGAAAGGAGTGAAGTTGAGTAGGAAGCAGCGCCTTTAGAGAAGCCAGGATTTTTCATCTGCTTTAGCTATACTATAAGCTAGCAGGTTTTTTTATTTCTTAAACAGCTTCCAGAAGATAGAAAAGCTCTTAGGTTTTTCTCTGTTTTTAATGTGGTTTTATGCAGAAGGAATGCTATTGGCACAGAAGAGCAGTGTTTTTAGTTTCTGACCGTGTGAGTAATATGCATATCAGGACATAGGTGTCATTAATTATTCCCAGGATTAGCTCTTTTTCTTCTCCTTTTTTTTTTTTTTTTTTTTTTCTCATGTGGTTATAATTGAAGAACAATAGGAATGGCTGTGACGGCCCAGCTCATTTGTTTAGTTTGGAAGGTGCTTTGTACACTTGGATTTGCTGAAACTGACTTTTGGAAAATGGGACTCTTGTTCCAGAGGTCCTGAAATGACAGCTTTGCAAATTGATTGGTGATAATAGCGAAAGGGTATGACCAAGTGACCAAGTCTGCTGAGACAGGTGACTCGGAGGTGAGGGAAGGATTGGTATGGTCAGGCCAGCTGGAGATTTTAGAAGACAGTTGTTAGAAGTACTCTGGTGCCTCTGGGAATAGGGTATAGGTGGCATGGAGATGAGACGAATCAAGTCTAAAATCTTTTGACAGAAACTGATTTGTCTTGAATTTGAAGTCTAAGACTCAATACAGCATTTAAGGGTTTTTAAAAATTGATGGGTAACACCATGCTTTATTATTATTTTAGTATTTTAGATTGATGATAAAAGAACGATCAGTGTGAATTTAATCTAGAGATCACCGGTAGAATTTTCTTGGCATGGCAAAATTATGAGAAGAATCCAAAATGAATCTTGAAGTACACAAGGAATTTAAGCCTAGCAATGAGACAGAATTTAAGATTAAAAATAGCATTTAGTCTGTAGCTGGAAATAGTTCTGAGCTGGAAAAATTAGTGACACAACAATAAAGCTATCTGGAAACTGAGCTTCCAAGAATATGTGATCCATGGAAAGGTGTCTACGCAAAATGGACGAACGCTCACAGAGAGTGGAACAAAGGATTTGTGTTTCCAGTGTAGGTGTCTGTAAGGTATGCGCTATCCAGCCTTACAAATCTGTGATCAGAGACATACTCCGGGTGGAATTTGTTTTGAACCGCCTTCTTTGGCAACGCGGTTGACCTTGAGCAAGGCTTTTCATACCCTTTAGCGTACATAAACAGCCTGCTAAAAGGCCAAACAATTTGTTGGCTTTTTTTTTTTTCTAAACTCTTAATTTGTCATGGAACAAATGTGAAACTCATGATAGAAATTAGTAGAATAAGTGTGTAGGTGTCATCAGTGTGCATAGACTGCTGACTAAGTGTTCAGTCAAATGCCAGCTAAATCTCACTGGCTTGTGATAATTTTTGTCCATTAAATTGTTCCATGCATTCTCAGATGCTGAAGGGTGTGGAATTATTTTCTGGTTGATCTGAGATGGATGGGTAACTATGACAGCTCGTTCTTTAAATAGAAGAAACAGACCACATCTTAGCTGCTTTCTGTTCTTTGCAGGAGGGCAGGTTAATTAATAACAAGAGAATGAGGTGTTAAAACGCCTTGCTAGTTTCCCTTCTGTGACTGTAATAGGAAGAAAATGGACAGAAGAGAAAGCTGTTGCTAGTAATAGAGGGGAAAGGGAGGAATTCTCAAGTAGTGACCAAAGTACGGTCTGTTTCCGTATGGGATGTGTGCATATGGACATCTTGGTCTTCTAAAATGGCACCACAGCTCTTCGCAGTGCTAACTGCTGGGTTTCGCTCGGGCTGATCACCCTTGAACGCGTTCTGTCCAGGTTTTGGTGTGTAGCAGTGGTGCAGCTTTGCACTGAGTGTGCTTGCTGTTCTTCAAGCCGACACAACATCTGCTAGAGCGTATTTGCTGTCAGACTGGGGGTCGTGGACTGACTGCGTGGGCTAGGTTTTTGAACTGGCTAGACCATTTAGGCTGAAGGAGCGTCTAGCAGCCTGTCCCAAGCAGTGTACCTCGGGGTTTGATACTGGAGTTACTGCTGTTCAACATCTTCCTCAGTGACCCAAACGGAGGGGCAGAATGCCCCTTATAGGGAGTTCACGGGTGGCATCGGACTGGGAGAGCGGCCAGTAGCTGGAGGGAGAGCAGGGCTGCCACGCAGAGGCACGTGAGCCACCTGCAGGGATGGGCCAGCAGAGAACTTGGGGTGTTCTGCAAGGACAAATGGAGTCTGGCATGTTGGATGGAAGAACCAGGCAGGCTGGGAGCATCCGGCGAGCAGAGAAGGACTAGCGGGACCTGATGGACAGGTAAAATGAGAGTCAGCACTGTGCCCAGACAAGCTTGCTTGTGACACCAAGAGCTCACTCTGCAGTGGAATAAAATTTAAAAGATTTTCAAGAACGTAGCTTTCAGATCAAGGGAAGTGATGGCTCCCCTCTGTGCAGCACTGAGAGCTTCCTCTGGAATAGTATCACAGTACCCAGTTTTACACACACACACCCCTGGTTGTAGAGGTGCCAGCCACAAGATAGAAGCTGACCCTGTAGGAGTTCCAGAATTCACACAACCAGCGATCTCCTTCTCCATCCCCCGTGCATTCATTGCTCTTGCTTGAAAGGGCTCTTCCTTTTAAACCCTGTCCTGATGGCGAATGACCTGCTGAATGTTGGTCAGTAGGAGTTTCTAGTTTTTTGGTCTCTTGTCCCACATATTAGTCCTGGCCAGAATTCGCTTACTGTAACAGAAAATTTTGGGCAGAAAGAAGAAAGGACTTGCACCTTGCAAGGTGAGCTCCCTGTGTGTTGCTTGTAGTGCATGGGGTGCTGAGTAATAGGAGCAGCAATGCTGAGCTACCGGTTAGGTGTGGCAGGTAGCACTGAGCCTGGTTCTTGTCTTCTGCCCTTGTACCACAGATAATAAATAAATAATAGAACCGCTGATTCTGCGAGGCAGCCCCGATGCATTTTAAATAACTAGGAGCAAATGTCATTGCCCTACTTCTAAATAAAACTCGCAGGTATAAAAACATGGGTATGTGAGTTAAAAGAAGAATAAATCTCCCTCTCTTTTGACCTAACAATTTCTGTAAATTTTAATCCTGCATTTTTCTATTTAACTTTTTTTTTTTTTACTGCTCATTTGTTAGATAAACAGAGTGCATGTAATCCTGAGGTCTGTTTTGCTACCACTTTCAGTTTTCCCTGCTTAACATAACAAAAAAACAACAACAAAACCTTATTTATTCAGATTCACTAGTGCTTGACATCCTGAAATTCGCTGTGTGGCTATTGACTAGACAGGTGTTGAAGTTAAAAACAAACAAACAAACAAAAGCCCCTCTTACTTAGGTTTCTGTATTACCTTGCTTTAATCACTGTGATAAGAAAGAAAATTTTCTTGGTCTGAAGTCACATCTCATACATAGTATTGTCAGTGGTAATAAAATTTTAATGAAAGAATTTTTAATATAATCCAGTAGGCTGTGATAAAAATTGCCTTGAAGCAAAAAAGAGCTATAAGGCATCATTTGAATTCTCCCAGTATTTTTCCCTATCAACTGTGCTTTATACTTACAGCACACAAAGTGCTGTAAAAGCCATTAACTACTTCAGATGTTCCCTTTCTAGCAAATTTTTGAGCCTTGGTCTTCAGATATTGGTGATTTATTTAAAAAACAGTTACCAAAAAGAGAGAGAGCTGATTTTTCGGTTGTACTACATTGTTCATTTGTTGTCATTTTGAATAGTCCTATGGGTGTATCAGTACTTCCACACAAAAACAGAACTGAAAAGCTGTCTTGTGGGGTCCTGCCTAGAGTGGTGTAACGCCTAGCTTCTCGCTCTGGCTTTGCCCCTGATCTGTGGCGTGCAAAGTTAGACCAAGGCATTCCTTTCTCTTTATGTCTTAATTTGCCCCCCTGTCTCGTGGTTATCCCACCTGATCAGGTTTTAATTGGTGCAGGAATGTTGCTACGTCCTATGGTGTCTCAGCGGTACTGAAGTACGAATGGCTGCGCTTCTCATTAACTCCCAAAACAATGCTCTGGTTATTCTGAAAATGTAGAGCATGTCAGCTGAACTGAAGGCTCATTTGAGCAAAGTCTTAATGACAGAACTTAACCATTGTTGGTTTTTATCTCAGAGTAAAGAATTCTTTTGACCTGATCTGAGCCAGCAGAGCAGCTTACTGCAAAAGCGTCTGATGGGGGGTCTTTTTCACAGACTAATGTAAAACATGACAGATGAAATATGGACAAATTTGTAAACTTGAATATTTATTTTTGAGAAATTACTGATTAAGGTGGAAGAGATTATCGTTCATACACAAGGAAAACACAGGTGTCTGCTAACCAACTGTACTGATGACAAATCTGGGAGGCATATTCAGTGCCAAGTAGGGATTAGAATGTTGTACAGAGGAGTTGAGGGCAAATCATAAAAACAGGTTAAAATTAAGTTTTAGTAAGTAATATATATTTGTGTAGTTGGGGACTAAGGACTTTTGCTGCTCGGTAGGAATTAACCAGTGGGGGAATGACTGTCAAGGAGAATGCTCACCCCTTGTTTGATGGCAGGCTGACGGTGGGTGGGTAAATCCCAACTTCTCTAGACGGGTGTGTGTTGGTAGAGCCTAACAGAACAGATGCTGAGAGAACACGTACCTGTCAGGGCACACGTCCAGGAGTACGTGGCACTAGTGAAGGAAGAGCAGCTGTTTTAACTAATGGATGAAGCTGTCACAGGAAAAAAGTTCATAAACATCCCGTTAACAAATTTAGTATAGGAGCCAGAAGGAACTGAATCCTGACACCTGGCTTCCAGTGGGACTTGCAGCCATTCATTTTTTAGGTTGGAACTTGGTCAGGTTAGGTAAGGAGTTGTGTGATGTTATAGCCTGTAATTGCTGACGGCTGAACTTGATACACTGGAAAGTTGCATCCATTCCTTCCATCCCCGTATCATATTTTGCCGCTCAGTGCCATGCCCAAATTTCTTATAAAAAACAAGACAGTAAAGTCTTCACTTTAGAGACTGCATATTCTTTACATTCTTGTAGGAGATGTAATATCACAGAGACTGGTAAATTAAACTTGCATTGTAAAGACTCACACCAGGTGACGTGGGAAGCCTGATGCCGAGGATGGGTGTGCGCTCAGGGTCCTGTGGTGCTGAGTCTGGTTCACTTCCTTACATCATGCCTCAGACTGAGGAGTCTCTGAGCTGACAGTCAGCCTTGGTGTATTGTATTAAAACTCCTGACACAGATAAAGCCACGTGTGTTCGGGTTGAAGGAGAACATCAGCACAACTGACGCCTGCCTGTCACTTTTTTGCTTTTGGCAATCTGATTTTGTATCTTTACAGCTGTTAGTCATTACGAATTAATCCTTGAACCAGGCTTTTCATTTAGGTCTTAGCTGACTTTGAGGGTTGAGTTTTCCTTGCGAAAACTGAGGATGTAAGTGTTCTTGTCACTGACAGAGTGGAAATATTTTTATTTTCCTTGAGAGTTGCTCAGCAAACAGATCACAATTGCAAAAAAGTTGCATCAAAATTCAAAAAAAAAAAAAAAAAGGTTATTTGTAAGCAAAAACCAGAGCGAGAGCAACCATTACTAGCTGAGGATCTCACCCAAAGTTATTTATTGTGAAGATTTGGTAAATGCCAGCCTCTGGTGGGAATACAAGTCACTCCTGCTAACACACTTTCCTTCTGAAAGAAAAAGCATTTACTTAACGAACAAGATGCCAATAAAAACAGAATCATAGAAAAGTTAATTAATGAGATGATTTTAATAGGTCCTCTTTTGTTTCTTGGCAACAGAAAGCATATGACAGTCAAGTGTTTGCCAAACGTTTTATCTTCATGCTATCCATTTGTGATCCATTGCTTGGCGCCTGCGTTAAGAGCCAAGTCAGGGGAACGCAATCAGTATCAGCAAGTTCCCAAGCTACAACTCGGGATGGAAAAGCACAGAGGGAGGTTGCACATTCTTGTAGCTCAGCAAATGCTTAGCATAAAAAAAAAAAAAAAAAGACAAAATTGTTCGGTAAATCTTTATTTAAAGTTTAAGGGGAGACTGCCATTTTAGTCTGAGAAGCTATTTAAAGCTCAATGTATCACAACTGATATACTTGCATTTCTTACAAGCATGCACTGAAATCCCAATAGTGCTGACTCAGCATCCATCCTTCCTGCGTGCGTATGTTGGGGAGCATGCAATTTAGAATCAGAGAATCAATTTACTCCCTCTTCTTGCCTTCTAGTAACGACTGTAAGGACGAGGACGCCTGGGCTCTTTCGTCAGGGCTGTCACTAGCTCAGCGTGTGAACTCAGAAAGTGACTTGTTGTCTATACGGGTGGAAATTTTAAAACACTATGCTTAAAATTAGACACCTAAATATAAACAGCTTGTATTCATGCAGGTGTAAGGGTTTGTTGGAAAAAAATTGGCTTCTATGCTTGTTTACCTGTACAACCAAGTGGTGCTGGAAGAGGATAAAAAATTCTAAAATCTATGGGCAGGGAAAGCATGTAGAAAATGATTCTTCAATTTATTTATTTATTTCCCCCCAAAGATAAGACTTTTCACCTCAACCTCATTGAATTAGCGAGTGATAGGCTTAAAAGCTAAAAGAGCTATTTGGGAAGTGCTTCTTCATTCCTTGCTGGAGTGCAAGATGGAGCTCACTACTTCGGGGTGCAGAGCAGTGAAAATGAGGAGGGAGGTGTTCCGGGAGGAATTAGAAGAATTTAGAGAGAATGGGTGCCTTGGTAGCTGGCAAACACTGCTCTGGAGGCAGTCTCCGGCTAAACCACCTCTTGCTGCAACGTGAGAGAGAATCTAGAGCGCTCTCTCAGTGTTTGCCCTGGTTCGTATGGTTTTTCCCTTAAGCAGTAGCTCTTGATTGCTAGCAGAAGCATTGCAGGTTTTATATCTTCATTTATGCCTTACCTAATTAGAATACTGTACAAGTTAATTAATGTTTTTAAAACCTTGAGATCATCAAATGGAATGGATATGCAAGAATTTCAAGTGATGTCTGAAGGGGGAAGGCAGGTCTTTATCTAACTACAGGGGTTCAGTGTTGTGCCGTTGGCCCAAAACCTCCCTCATAAGGCACGTATCTGCGGGCTGCTGCGCTGGGCTCTGGGGCTGTCTGGGTGCTAGGAGTTCTGCCTTAATATAGGCCTGCTTTTAAAACCATGTGACATTTTGTAAAGTGCCCTGGGATGCAGCAGGATGAAAGGTGCGTAAATACATGTAAAACGTTATAATTAGGATGCAATTAGCAATGCACAGGGAAGGAGTGTTTGCCTGGCTACGCTTTGTATGTCTATAAAGTTTCATTATTCTGGAGCGCAGAGTGCATGGCATAACGCCTGTTCCGAGCAGTTACACTTGAAAATAATTGCTACGCACAAGCATTAAGGAAGTTATTGTAAATTAGTTTCTGCTGGGAGACAGAGACATTGCTGGTGATGCAAAAATTTCACTGGATGGAGAAAAAAATCTGGAATAGTCACCACTGGAAGCAGTAAATGAGAAGGAGAGTAACTAGCGATCAGGAGCCTCAGCCTAGACTGGGAGGTGAGGGAGGTTGTTTGCTGAAGTAACGAGGGAGAGTCTGCTGGTGATTTCCATCCTGTGATCTGCTGGTTCTGCTGCTGGCCCTCACGAACCAGCTCCGGTGAAAGGCTGCGTCATCGCAGGAGCTGTGTGCGTGCATATTCTGTTATGTGGGGCTGGGAGTGAGAAGAAACAAGGAGAAAAGCTATGAAGGAACAGGGTAAGTTAATTTCCTTATAGTAAGAGCACACTCGTCCTTTAAAGTCTCAGTCCCGTCCCTGTTTCTGCTCCCCCTCCTCCCTTTTTTTCTTTCTTTTTTAATAATTTTCTCCAAACAGGAGGTTGAATGCCTAGGGTTGGGATTCCTGATACAGACTCACAAAGTTGAGCATAGAGTTTTGTGGTCCTGGGCAGATTTCTTAAGTGTTTTCTTAACCTGTAGCTGGGAAATAATATCTCAACAAGGCTAAGATCTTCCAGGGAGCAGGGTGAGCTATTATGGTCTAATGTTGTCTAGGAAGGAATGCTTTGGAAACTTGAAGGAGAGGCTGAGATGCCTGGTGTGTCTCCCAGCAGACACAACAGGAATTTGCTGCTTCGTGAATCTGTGGCTGTCTGAAGGGGCCGATAACGTCCTCGATTAGTGCGTTCCCTGATAGTTGGCAGTTTGTGGCTCTGGGAGCTTCTGTTTGTATTACATGAAGTCCGGAGCAGGGGAAAAATGGTATTAAATGTAAATGAAAGCCCCACAAACACGCTCTTCAGTTTAAGAGCCATCAGATTGTTGGTCTGTGTGGTGGCATCACTGAGGACGTCGTCGCCTCTCTGTGCTGCTGGCACCAGTGTCAGTTCTGCAAGGCCCTCGCACCACGGGGCTGGTTATGCTCAGACAATGCAGGAATTACAACAGGCCTGAGAACTGTATAGGTTGAAGTAAGCTAAATCCAGTGAGATTGCTGTAGATCTAATAGCTAACAAGTCTCTGCTGAGCTTTAATAGCCAACAAAAACATCTCTCTGATGAGCATAACAGACTGCAGTATTTCAGAGTCTTGTCACTTGGCGAGATTTGAATGTTTTTTTTTTGTTTTTTTTTGTTTTTTCATGGGAACAAGATACCGTGTTTATGGCAGCACACCCGTGGATTTCAAATCCCCCAGGGTTTTTGGAGGCTAGATCCTCAGCATATGAGAAGTGAACAGAGATTGCTGAGATGAGACTGGGGACTGGTAAAGTGCATGAGAATTGATCACTTCCCACTAAATTACCAGGAATGGTCAGTTAATTTAACATAGATGAAAGTCAACGTACAATCAACCTGTGTTATAGAGGGGTGTGTATGTACATACACAGCCACACAGAAGAGTTAATATATGGCTCCAGCATAGTGTCCAGTACTATGGCTACTAATAATATAGAGCTGGTGTGAGCACGGTGAGTTGTGCAATATGTAGATGTCTATTGCATCATTCTCAACTTCTCCTTTCATCTCTTCACCTGAGCAAAAAAGATCAAGATGTGGTTAGCTGCCGAAGTCACAGCGGCCTGCTCCAGGAACTTGCCTCTTAACAAGGCCGGAGACCCAGAGCGTGCCTCTTTGCAATTGTGTCTGAGACGTACGCACTGCGCAGTTGTATCTAGGAGCAGAGTCAACAAAAATAAGTGCTAATGGTCAACGCTTCCTGGGAATGCAGTGCTCTAATTCTTTTTGTCTGTAGAACAGGCCTAATTGTATTTGCCTACCACATAAGAGTGTCAGTGAAGGTAATTAAAGCGCAGAGTGCCTTGATTATTAGAAAGGAGGATGGGGGTGGAGAGAAAGCAGTATTTCTGTTGAGCTAATCGTTTTCTGTCAGGCACGTTGAAGTCCAAGCAGAGTGAACGCCCTGTCCTGCACTACACTTAATTTGGCAGCAAATGAAAAGCGTAAAGGTGAAGGAGGAGAACGGCAGCCTGCGACTAAAGGAAGGGAGGCCGGGTTCCGGGCCTGCATTTACAGCTGTCTGAGCGTCTGGATGAGTGTATATTTTTAACGAGCTGGCTGAGAAGATGACGGTTCAGTGTGGGGAAAATGAAGTCAAGAGTTCAGGAAATTCAGGATTTACTGTTTGAAGCAGGGAATTAAAAGTAGTTGGCCAAAATTTGGATGTAGGAGTTCTTACCCAGGAACCCAGCAGGTCTTGTATGTTTCTGACATCTTTACATATAAGTTCAGACAAGAGAAAATGTGGGGTATTTGCCTTTTTGGGGGGGGTTATTTAAACTGAAATTTTAGGGGGAAAATGGGATTCCTTCTATTCTTTCAGGGAATAGAACTCAAAGGTACTAAGCAGTCGTTGGGGCCCAGGGGAAAGAAGAAAGTGAGAGAAGAGAGTGTGCAGTTCAGGTGGCACAGGTGGAAACTTCAGGTATTGAAGCACTTAAGGAAGACAGCTTTAGGCTTTGGTGGATGGGTCTAAAGGACATGGAGAGAAACTTGGAAAGCAGACAAATGGAAAGGAACTGAAAGCGCTTCTGGGAATCTTGTTGCCAAGAGGATGTTACATGGAGGTAGTGCAGACCTGGTGGGTATTGAGGATGTTAAACACAAATCTGTCAGAAATGAAGATTAATTAATTCAGCTGCTCGTGGAACAGTTTGTCTCTTGTGCAACTGCGTAGAAGGAAATGCCTGGAAGTTTACACTTGTAGCCAGCCTAATTGCCTCTGTCCGGGTGGGATGTGGGATGTTCAGGGAACCTGAGGAAGATGCATGGGACTTCAGCTTTCCCTGCTCTAAGTGATAAAACTGTTTCTTTGATCCCTGGCTTACACAGGCTCTTATTCTTTTGTTTAGGTGCAATATATCCAAAAAAAGAAGAGCAGTGGAGTGGAGGTGAGGCACAGAGTAAAATAGAAGTAAAGCAGTTGTAGGACAAAATGAAGTCTGCTCGCAGTCAGCCTTTGAGGCAGGTTAGGAAAAAGAAAGTTGTCAGTGATATCAGCTGCTTTGAGGTGCTTGATACATTGGAACACACCGCTGTTTGAAGGGCAATATACCACGGTCCTGATGATGAGTGGAATATCTAGAGGAAAATACTCACTCTTCCTTTAAACTGGGAACATAGACACACCTATTTTGCTAGGGCCACTCCCTTTAGTACTGCTAACCCAGGAAATATTGGGAGTAAAGCCATAAAGTGAGCCACCACTGAAGGATCTCTGCCGTTTCTCTGGCTTTACATCTCTGCTCTGGAAGGCTGTAGCTTTTGAGGTCCAGAAACGTTACTGCTTGAGAACACGAATGGAACTAGAAATACATCCGAGCTCTGCAAACGGCAAAGGTTTGTCCTGGGCTATAGCTCTACCGAACAATTACATAGGTTAAAACATGCACAGGACATTGGTTGTTGGGTTTACAGAGGGAAAACGGGCTGAGGAAGTTCTGTTGGACTGAAATTTGCATGTTTGTTAGTAGAGCAATTTCTTTAGTTTCTTTTTTACTGATTAAGCGGTTAAACCCTTTCCCAGTTTGATGTATTTTATGTAACAAAGTCCATGGACTTTGCTACATGGCTGAGCAGTGAGTGTGTGCATCCATGTGCTTCTCATCTGAAGTGAATTTTGCAATGTGAGGAGTGGAGCACAACCGGGTGGAATTAAACAGCCTTGTTGTCCAGCTCTGACTCTGTGTGTTTGTGGAAAGCTCTTCCCTGCTCTGTTTCGTGGTTCTTCTGTTTTGTAGGTGAAGATGATGACAGCATGCTATTGCTGTGGGGTAAGTTCTGTATAAAGAGGTTTTAGTGCTCTTTTGTGATGGAAGGTGGCATAAAAGTTCCAAGTATTGTTAATTAATGCTTTGAATGAAAAGCTGATAACTTGATCTGCGCTGTTGAGAGCAGCTTTCTTTGGAATTTGTCCTGAGGAAACATTGCTGTACAATCTGTGACTTACTCTCTAAGCGCACCTACGAGTTCTTGGCTGTCCCGCAGCTGTCTGTCACTCCTGTTTGCTTTTGCACAGAAGGCAGGCAGCAGGATGTTGGGCAGCTGCTGCTGGCAAGCTCTGCTTTTTCCTTGTTAAAAGGTGCTGCGGGTTTGACTGAGCAGTGCTGACTGCCGACGTGTAGCAGCCTGCAAGGAGGCACTGGGAGATGAACCTTGAAGCACTTTGCTTCCAAACACCAAAAGACCATTCACCACAGTTTTGGTGGTAAGGTACAAGCAAGCGATACAACATGACTGATGCACAGTCATGACAGGTGCAAGCGGCCTGCAAGTCTTAATTCATTTATCAAACATTTCTCTTTTTTTATAACAGAATCTTAGAAAAACATGAGGGAAGACACATGCTTATAAAAAGACTTAGCTTTCTTAGTAGCTCAAGCGTGGGTAGTTGCTTATTCTCTTACACTTGGACAGATAAACAAACCTCCCAGGACCCCATTTGACTTCAGGGGTTACAGCTGGCAAAAGTAAAATCATATTTTCTCTTTGCATTGTCTAATCCAATATTTGTCATCTAAAAATAATGTCTCACACAGACATCATCTATCTTTATGGAGCTTAAAAAATGTACAGGTATGCATATTAGAGAACTCTGTATATCTCTTTATGAAAAGTATCACTTTACCTTAAAAAAAAAATAGCCCAAATTCTACTTTTTTATAACAGCAACAACAACAAAATATTCCATTGCTAATTATTCTTTGTAGGCCAAACACTTCACCTAATGTGGAACTAGATAGAACAGTTCTATTTCTGTTGCATCTCTCAGTGTGTGGTGAATGACGTGTGGAAAATTACTTTTTTCCCCTCCTTATTTCTTTACTATTTTATTTTTAAATTCTGTTTTGGCTGATTGCAAGAACATAAATTAATCTGCACAGAAGTGCAAGGTTAAAATCAGCTATTTCTGTGTTGCTGTGATGTGGGAAACTGTCATATCATTACATGAACGTGCTGATGAAAAGAGCATCTGTCCAAATCTGGTGGGGATTCATTCTAGTGAGGTTAGACTGAATATCTGCTTCTGCACTTCCTGAACAGATGTACAGAGAGTAGGGGAAGTCTTGCTTATATCTCTGCCTGCTTTGGCTGGTGCAGACGATCTCTTGTGTGGATTTGGAAATCTGTTCTCACTGTTGAGGTCCTAGTAGATAAACTTCTGACTGCCGCACTGATAAAGTGCAGGAGGGAAGAATTGATGGCTTCTCCTTCATACTCGAGGTATTTGTACTTTCTCTTCCCTAGCATTAGGAGGAATTTGGGAGTCTAGCCCTTTTGAGATCTTATACACAGAGAGACAGTTTTTGAGATATGTGTTTGTCATTTCAGTAAAATGAGTAATGAAGACACTTTTGTTTTACCCCCGTTTTTAATCAGTTTCATGTGCTAGCTTTCCCATTCTAGAAAACTGACCCACCAGTTCTTTGTCAGATGTCTTCTGAGTTGCAAGGCCTGACCTTATTCTGATGGTAATCCAGCAAGCAGCTGGAGAACTGAAATTTTTGACTTCTTCATAATCAATTAATTGAATCTAGGAAAAGTACTGGGAATGTTTAGATTCCAAAGAAAGCATAAATGTGGAGGAAAAAAAAACCACATTAACAATATAAAAGAAAACCACTATAAAATAATGGTTTATCTTGTAATTCATTCATAGTTAAAAAGGAAATAACTGGAAGCTGCCAACTAGTTTCAGTCAAAAAACGTATGTTATAAACATATGTTTATAGCATAAGGTCTGTACTGCTAAATCCTGTGGTGGTCAGCACCTGCTTTAACTGATTCATCTGAAAATATTGCTCAGTGCTGCTAGAAGTACTTCATCAATCAATCAGTTTTCATTAGCACAGCCTGGCAGGTTGGCTGGCATGCCTGCTTTCTTTAGTTGTTGTTGATGTTTTCTTGTTATTCTCAGCTGCAGAACTATTTCTAAAAGATACCAGGGTAAAACTCCTACCAAATAATTGAATACGTAGAGTTTAAATACCAGAAGGAATGATGAAGTTGAACTTGAAGAGCTGGTATGTGGAAAAGGGATTTTTTTGTCATAGATCTGTGTCAGTGTTAAGTCTGTGCCTTAAACAAGTTTCAGAGTGATAATATCAACATAAATTAATCTGTGTGATATACTAAGGGAGTGTCTACACTTAAAACAAAAAAAAACCACCCACCAAAGCAAACCGAAAAACCCTAATAGGCCCTTGTAATAATTGGTTGAACTCTGCATGAACTGAAGAATTGGACCTCCCATCGTGGAGTAACTGTCTAGATGCAGCGTTTAACGTAGTGTACGTACCAGGAAGGACAGAGAAACTGTGATGATGATTAAGAATGCAGCAACAGGTTGTTCCCAAAGATGGGAAGGGCCATCTTGACTTTAAATTGTGTTTTAGTTAAAGTTTATTTTAAAAACAAAAAAAACCCACAAACATTTGATAAAATTTCACCTGCTGGAACAGCAGCTTTTTTTCTAGTAGCCCAAGACATACGTGACCTTGACTGGCAAAAGCAAATACCCTCAATAGATGGCTTATGGTCAAGGAATGGCAGGATAAGTCAAGAACTTACTGCTGAAGAAATACTGCTCTAAATCGTTGTGAATATAGTACGGTAAATATCAATCAATTTATCAACATTGTGATCTCAGATTCTTTGTAGCTGTTCCAGTTGACTCATTCACAATTCCTGTAGTTTATACTACCACTAGTATGGTTTTCCCGATATTGTAAGACCTTCTTTCCTATCTCCTATTCCAAAATTTTAGGCTGGCTAGATGTCAAATGCCCTGCACTTCCACTGCAGGATCAAGACTCCTGATGCAGTACTATCTTTGAATAACTGTCGTAGCGTTTAATGGGCAGAGCTGCACCACATTGTACGTGGCAGGGAAATACAACAAGACAAGGCCTGTTCTGTGCTGAGTGGCACTGGTAAAGCACAAACAAGCTGTATCTGTCTTCACGTCAAGGACATGTTTCTCCATTTTCGTGTCCTGTCGGCTTTGGAAGTGTAGTATGTTTCTGTGGCTGTTGCGTTTTCTGTTGGTGCCAGGTTACAAACCTTATTCAAGTAAAGGTTCCCTTTAAATATCAAGAAAACAAAACAAAACAAACAAAAAACAAAACAAAAAAAAGCAATTTGAGTCCATGGGATACCCAGGAGGACCAAAACCTCAGTTTGCTAAATATGAGTGGTTACATTTTATGTTACGCGTCATTTCATGTCACGAATGAATTGAACTAAATCCCAAGTCTTTTGTCGGCCCCACCAGTGTTTTGTCTGTGCTGGTGCAGAACACGGTCCCTGCGAGAAGCAAGCGGCTGGCAGAGCATCGTTTTGCTTAACTGACATGTCTCAGGTTTTAACGGGGCTCTTGATCACTTGTGCGTGTGTGCACAGCCGATTCGTCAACCACACGATAGTGCTGACCATGAGAGGAAGGGTTCAGCGGTGCTGTGGGATTTATTTAATTACAAAGCAAAGATTAGCCAACACAGCATATATAAAGCTGCTTTTAGCAGGAATGTTGGCAGTGGATGAACTGATCTGATGTCATTTCTGGCATCCTCCAGCAGTGCCATACTTTCCACTGTATTGAAAGGTAGCCTCCTATTCTTAGTTTTGTTTTTGACAGACGTTACCAAAAATTTTACCAGCTTCTGTTAGGTACCTAAATTAGGCCTTCTAGCAGGAAGATGGAGCCTCTTCTAGCGCTTCGCTGGAGCTGAGGGCAGGAGGACTGCAAGTTACCCTGCAGTTAGGCTCCGAGAACAGCCGTGGTGCTGGGGAGCCCGAGGGTTTGATGCACCAACAGAAATGCTTCATGCTTTGTGCCATCACGTGTGCTGGTTCTGCATCTGCAATGGAAGATCCACCATTGGGAGAGAAAGGGAAATTTTCAGCTAAGATATTCAGGAGGTTCTACAGTGACCTAGAGGACTTTTTCTTCTAATATAATTTCTCTGTTCAGCATTTGAGTGAAGTTGCTGTGTATATTCCTGTAATCGTGTGACTTGTCAGAAGAGACAGTGCAATAAGATCCAGTTTATTTTAGTACATAACAAGAGGAGTGCTGCTTTCTTTGATGTCATGCTTATAGCACATCACACTTTAAAAAGGTACAAGAAATAAATACGAGGACTGAAAGAAAACCAAGCTTTCAACTTTGATCTCTTCCCTTCCCAATTTATTTCTGTCTCAGGTAGTATGAGGTCTCCGTTGTGAAGAGAGTGTTACAGAGTTTCTCCTCTCAGCTGGAAGAAATTATCAAAGTTCAAGAAAGGCAAAGTGAAGAAAAAATGTCTGATTAACGGAATTCCATTTTTCTTGCATATCTTGGCTCATTTGATGCTACCTTTGTGGTTGTCTGAAAAAGCAAAATGAATATGAAACACAATGGGGTGCTATTTTAATGAACCATCTCTAGCTCTTGGGGCCTCTAGCTAATATAATAAAGCTTTTTTTTTTTTTTTTTGATAGTGGTTCTTTACAGGCTGCTACAGGCTGAAGTGTTACAAAGTAATGACCACAAGTAAGTAGAAGAAAATCAAAAAATTTTAATGTTTTTTCCACACTGCTTATTTGCATCTCTAGTATCTGTTTATATAAAACATACCTAACACTGTTGAGGACTAGGAAAAAAATAATTCCTATTAAATATCTGAAGGTGTGCCAGCTTCTGCCAGGACGATCCTTTTTGCTAATTATTCCCTAGAGTGGCTTAGGCGTCTCTTTAACTTAAAGCATACTGCATGGCCCCAGGAAAGCCAAGGGATTATTTATAAGGTTGCAGATAGGCAAGCACTTGAATTGTGTTGCTGAGTCAGTTGTTCAATTATACAGAGTCTTGAGGGTGCAGTAGTTCTTATATTTGTATTTCGTATAGCTCTGACCATATCCTGCCTACAAAATGGCATCAGTTGTCAGCAATTACAGCTGTTGTTTTCTTCCACCTTTAAGTAAAAAGGATAGCTTTTGCTATAAGAATATATGTTGAACTGTTCTTGGCATTATAGATCAATAGATTAGTTTTAATTGTGCTGCCAGGAAATATAATGCTGAGCCACCTCATCTCGAAATAATACAATAGACTGATCCATTAATGCACACACTGACATTTTATGTCTGAAAATAGTCAAGGATGTAGATTTTTTTATTTTTTTTTTCCCCGTGACTAGTCTGAAATGCACATTTGAATTGATAAAGTAAGGTAAATAGCCTTTGGTTGAACAATGCTTTTTGTCTTAACCCTATTATCAGTGCACTCCTCTAGCAAGCAGAGTGCCAGTGATTTTGTATCACAGATTGGGAAATTTAGTTGCCTGCTTCTGCTTTAGATTTGAACCTAGGAGGAGATACCATTTTTGTAATGAAAATGGTAACCTCCACAAGCACTAGCTTTATGCAGAAGATGGAAAAATCATTTGACAAACCTTTTAGTGGATTTTTAAAGTGTTTTAAGTGGTAAATTGGTGAATTACAAGGAAAGTTTTGGTTTGTTTTGTTTTACCTAGAACTGCAATGTAGAAGGATTACGTATTTTGTTTCAAATTAGTGAATTAGGAAGTTTTACAAAGAGATTTCTTTCTTACTTTTAGATAAGCTTAGAGATGCTTTTTAGGAACAAATTATGTTTATTTATTTGCAGTATTCTTAATGAAAATGGATCATCCAATATAGAAATCAGGTAGTTAAGAAATTGATTTGAACTATTCTTTCATTTCCAGTGGACGTATATCCAGTCCCTGACAGTGACCGATACCTGATGCTTGAAAGGGATGATTTAAAGCTGCCATAGGTAGTAGACAGTGCTTTGCTAACTGATGTTATTTTTGCCCCTAACATCATGTAAATATTTCATATGGTGATTGATTTTTTGTGTGTGTACTATTTCAGCCCAGCTAATTGCACGATAGAGAATGGCTGTTGTTGCTCTCCTTTGTTGTCCAAGAAAGAGAGTGATTGGATTTAGCATATTGTTTTGATATTTTTGTGTGTGTTATCTTAACATGCATTGCTTCACTGGTGGATAAACTTGGTGGACTCTGGAGTTTAGGGAAGTGAGTCAGATTCAGTTTCTGAATGTACAGCAAAGGGGAAAGCTTTCCCAAGAGCTTGTTATGCTGCCTGTCCAGCTTTACAATGCACTGCAAAGCTGGTCTTTTGTTATTTAAGGCTCATGTGCCATGAAAGTTATCATACATAGTTGATAACAGGAAGCTGAGCACAATGCTTTAATTCAGTTGAAAGATTTTGCAAATGTCATCAGTTGGGAAAGGAAATTGTCACCATGTGGTCTTAGTTAAGTCCGAGGCAGAACTGTAGTAGTGTTTTCTTTTATATTTTTTTCTTGCTTGCAAATTGTACAGAAGAAATACAGGGCAAAGCAACATTTTATATATGTTTTGCAATGAACACCAAAAAAAAAAAATCAGTAAATTCAATTCCTTTCTTATTTCTGAGTTAAACAAAATAGTTTGTGCATGCAAGTCTTGCTGTTACTACATAGACCTGTGATCCAGTTTGCAGTGCGCCACCTTGGAAATAAATTTTCAGATGGGCTTTCAGAAAGTCCATGTTTGGTGCAGTGGAAGATGGTACAACCACAGCTTCATCCTATTCAGTCTTTAGACTCGCTTCTATCCTTTGACGTAGACATTCATGGACTTCATAACAGTTCTTTGGTACTGTATTTTGCATGCGTGTGTGCTGCAAAAACAGGTGTTTTGGATAAAACTTGGCAAATTATTTTGTTAAATGTCAGTTATAATAATGGTGAAGATCAAATCCTGATTTAGCAGCTCAGTAAGCCTGTAAGGGCTTAACTGGGTTGCTCAGTTGAGTCGTAATACAAATCATTTTATCTTTGATGTCACTTTAACCTGAGAGAGCTCTTTTCAGTCAGCCACTCTGCTCTTTTTGCCAGTATGGAGCTGCCCTGTGTCTCTGAGATCTTTGTGTTCCTTCTGTTGTAGATGGTGGCGTAGCTTATCTGACCTTTTCAGTTGAAACCAAGGAATTAACTTGGTAGGGACCTATGGACTGTAAAAGTTGTATCTATACGGATTCTTCATAGCCTGTACCACAATGAAAAATAGCAATGCTCCTCAGTTCTTTATGCTTTTATAGACAGGAAATTGGTGAAGTAATATTGAGTAACTAGGCTTTTAGATCTGTTGTAAAATTTGCATCCAGATATGCTAGCACAGATCTCTTTTTAAAGTGTCTTGTTAAGTAAAGTAGTAGCAGTGCTTAATATGGACATCAGCGGTCATTATATGATCTAGATATGATCTAAATATGTTTTCATGAGTGGGTGTGATCTTAGTGCGGAGGCCATAACAGAGAGGAGACAAGTGTGGGGTGCAAGGAGCAGAGTTGTTGGAGGCCCAACTGTTCTTCGCTTGTGATCATCCTCTGAGACCAGAGGGGATAGCAAAAGTCATTCTGCAAATATTTAGCTCAGTCACTAGCATTAATCGGGTGATCTGTAGTATATGTTTTCATGCTCTTCTAGTTAGTCTGATTTCACTGTGCTGTGGTCTCTGAAGAGCAAAGCAGAGACAGGTGTGTGAGGCCTGCCGCTGCAGTGGGCCCGGAGGAGGACTACTGAGTCAGTTCGGTTTGATTTTCTTCCCGGATTTTGACCATTTGCTTTATTGTTGAGTTGAACCCGCTTCCCCATACTTGCTGGTGGAAACAACAAGGATGGTGAGCTTGTTCTGTGGTACTTTACAATTTTTTGGTTTCTCATTTGCTTGCTCATGTTAGGTAAGCGAAGGTAGCGGTGAGGTGAGACTGGCTTCGTGCTTTGGTGGCTGATCTGGCAAAGTGCCCTGCTGCTCCTGGCTGCAGTGCCTTAGTTCTTTTGCAATACACGGTGCTAGAAAGTGCCAGAAAATAAGGTGGTGTTAGTACCTGGGCTCTTTTTACTGTTTTTAGTCCCCAGAAAATATATAGCATTGAGGAGGGGATGCGTGACTCGAGAAATGCCCTTACAACAGTGTTCATGTCTGCTTGCTGGAGTGTGTCAGTACTGGGGGTAATTCTGTTTCTGGGTCTGAGCTGGGGGGATGTTTTATGTGTCTTACTGACCAGAACGCGATCCCAATAATATTTTCCATTGTGCAGCAAGAGCATGGATTTTGTTGCAATTTAAAATAATGGCTGTAAACTATTGGACTATAATAACCTGAGATACTTTTTAAGGACATGATTACTTCAAAAGCCACAAAGTAGCTCTGCGCTGCTGGTTTTTAGAGCTCAGCAAATTTTATATAGGGCCTGAATTATTAATGGAGATAAACTGGAAGAGGAAGCTCTGTAGTCTTATCAGTCTCAAGCAAGCAGTAGTTGTTTGACTTTGTCGAGAAAGGCAGCTCCTTCGGAAGCAATGAGTGAACAGGTCCTCGGTGAGGAGTCCTACAGCGAGAATGGCTTGTGTCAGTATGCCCAGAAGATGACTGCCTGTTTTGGACATTTAGGTAAAGAAACTAAAGATATGCATGTGGATTTTTTGCTCTCCATTATATCGATGAACTCTTTCATCAAGCTTGCAGTAAATAGCTGAGTGTTTTGTACGTCACCCTGCGGTCTTCAGTAAGTAAATGGTGTGTGTCAGAAGTGAAAAGCTGCGTGCATGGAGTCATTGTACAGTAATTAGTAAGCTTTTGATTCCCTATTTGTGGGAACTTGAATTTTAGAATGACTTTTTTTTGCTCTGTCTTGCTGTTTTAGTGTTTTGTTTTGTTTTTTTTTTTTTGTTTGTTCGTTTTGTTTTTAAATTGCTTGGATAATTATATTTCTTGGTATAAATGGATGTAGTCCTTGATCATTTTTCATCTACGTGAAGGCTTTTTTCTTTCTTTTTTTTTCTCTCTTTTTTTTTCTTTTTTTTTTTTTCTTTTCTCAGTCTGTATGAGAATTCTGATGTCGGAGAAGATAATTCTGTTGTCTTGGTCAGATGCATGAAACAATAGTTGGGGCTATCTACCTATATGATAATGTGTTACACTCCAAAGTGGCATGAGGAGGGAAAAGGAAAATTTGGTTTTGTTTTCTGTGTTGTTTTTTGTTGTTTGTTTTTTGTTTTTCCTTTGGAGGTAGGTTTTGCTGAATTTAGGATGATTGACTATTTTTTTCAAAAATGAGAATAACATCACACTGAAATGTGTGTGCAGGAAGTTGAAGTCTGTTGACAGAAGCAATTAAAGCTGTTGTCTACTTTTTGCTATTATTCAGCAAAATAACATAGCAGGTGCCTGCTATTCTGTTCTGTGATTTATTTATTGATTGCAGTCAAATTTTGTTGTTACTTCTGTTTGAGTAGCGTTAGTAGAGTAATCTATTCCTGGCTGTACATGAGACATACATAGTTATTTATTTATATAATCTGGGACTGCTTGTTCGAGAAATTCAGACCGGATTGAATAGGAAATGGCCTTGAGATGGATGGAAATGCTATAATTAAAATATTTATGTAGTAGTGAGATCAGACATTTAAAGTAACTAGTTTGCCTAACTTCTGTCTCGTATTCAGTCCCTGGTGAAATCCGTCAGCCTGAAAAGCGACTGCACCTGCAGCTGTGCTCTGTAAAGCCCGCGAAGACTCGAGCCCCCAGTGCTGAACGCTCAGAGGAGGCACAGCTTCAGATTGGCAGTGGTTGAAAAACATTTTGATACTTGGCAGGTGCTGAGGAAATTTCCTCAGTGCTGTTTCTGGGTTGGGTTCCTGAGAACTGGCTTCGAGAAACATACGGACGGGGTTGTGCCCTTGTGCTTCCTGCCTCTTTTGTTTCTCTTCAGCAAGGGTATTAGAAATCAATCTCCTCCATCTAATTGAGTGCTTAACCATTCCAGTGGTAGGAGATTGGCACTGTCTTTTTGATTCTGGCTGAAGCTAAGCCTGTTACCAATAAGGCTGGGTTACGGGGTGGTGTAGGAGGTTTTCTCAGACCTGGGGCATGGGGACCTGACCCGCTGAGCCAGCTCTCAGAAAGCCACTCTGATGCTTCTTAGGCTTGTTTTGCTCATTTCTACTTGTTGTCCCCTTATATTATGTATTAACAGGGTGGAGGCTCTTAAAGGTATACCCTGTGCTTAAAAAACACTGACAAAAAATCATATTGCTTTGCATTAGCAGCAGCAGCTACTGTATGGTCTTCGAGATTTGCAGTCATCAGACACAGACACCAATAGCCAGGGCTGGAACGGGGCATCGTTAGAGTAGCCCCTCGGAGAAAGGTAACCTCAATTTGCGAAAATTAAGAAGCTGAATGTTTCTATGGTGACACACTAAGGTCACAAAATGCTTGCTGAACTGTACTCATGGCCTTTCCGCTAATCCTGTGAGTCTCAGCGTCAGAAGGAGCCCAGGTTGTGATTCCCCGTTCAAACTAGCACTGGAGCCTCCTACAGCAGGCACAGGCGGACTGCTTCTGGGGTGGAGATGCTGCAGAAAAAGGACACTGGTCTCTGCCTCTCAAGCTGACCCTGGAGTTGCTCTGCCCGCAGAAGCCATGCTACGAAGTGCAGGAGCAGATCCCTGCGTGGGTAACAGAGGGTTCAGCCTCTTGTGCCTTCGTCCTGCCCCTGTGTCCCCTGCTTGCAGCTCTTCTGTAGTCATGCAAGAGGTAAATGTGCAGGGACCAATCTCAAGTGGTTAAAGGAGTCAGAGGAGGCTTTGTATAGCTTTTATGTCATGTGAGAAAAGACTGCAGTTTCTTCTGATCACCACTACACAGCAGATTGTACCAGTATGTTGTGCATTAGCAGGTGTAACGCCTGTGTAGGGACATACAGCTGGGAAGCTGGGGAGCTCACTGCAGAGCTCACCTTTCTGCCTTCGGAGGATTGACTTGGGCAGCTGATTTGATGTCAGGGTGTTGTGTGCTCTACCTGAAGGGCAGAGCCCACCTGGAAGTGTTGGTCAGGTTGGGTAATTGTCACCACTGTTGTCAGGTTTCTGTGGCCTGTCAACGTCTTTCTCAGATTATTCAGCAATAACTGGTACCTGAGCTGAGAGGTGCACATGTTAGAGAGCGCCCAGCCGTCTCCTCTGAGTCATCCCGCTGTGTGAGCACCGAGCAGCGATCCACCTTCAGCTCGAGCGATGGGAAGCTGTTGTTATTTCGGGAGATCTGCCTCTTCCCCTGGCTGGCCGTGGTGTGCAGGCCAGTCAATTGTGAAATCTGGGAGAGACCGAAAAACAGCTGACGAGCTTCGTTTCCTGGGGGTAATACTTGAAAATAGTTTGCTGCGATCTCTGATCTGATAGGAGATGCTGTAACACACAGAACTCTAATTGCTGTATTTATTGAGCCCCGTCCTCCTCAAAGACACATTAGCATGACCCCATAAAAAGGAGTGCAGCGGCGTTGATTTGTACTGGCTCTGTCCATGGTTGGTTATAAAACCCCGGGGAATGGCTGCTTAAAGGGAGCCGTGATTTCAGGCTTGTTTTCAAGATAACATAGAAGTCCTGCTATGTAAAAATGAAAAGCAAATGACCTCACAGGAAAGGAAAACTGTAATAATAGATGATCAAAGGCTGGGTTTGTGAGATGGCGTGTTCTCTTTAAAACAGTAAATAAAGCAGTCTTCTCTTCCAAGCCTGTCCCAATCAGATAGTACTCGAACTCTGTTTGGGTTTTGAGGGAAGAGTTAAATGACAATTTCTCACTGTGCTCAATAAGCTTATTATTTTGATGTTTTTATTTCACCTTATAATTTAGCAAAAGCCATACTAGAAGCAGTGTGTTAATTGCACCAGGCCATTTTGCAGCTATATACAGCTTCTGAGTGGTAAGGTCTACCTGTAACTCCCCGTTTCAGACTATGAATGCTGTTTCAGTTCTTTTTTTCTATTTTGCTTTGGGATTTCCTGTGACTTTCCAGTGCCCAGTTGATGATTAACTCTGCCTTTACCCAGGGAGAAATATTCATTAGATGATTAGATTAGCAAGTCACTGGAATTGGATTAATGTAAATACTTCTTGTAAGCGAAGCAGGAGGAGTTGGCACCGTGTCTGCAAAGCTTCTCCTGTCAGCCATACAGGAAAGTGGAGAGGAAGAGAGCCCCAGCGAACCAGTCTTCAGTAGTTAGGGGAAAGCTTAAGTGCTTTTGTTTGTAATAGGCAGTGAAAGCTGCAGAAAGGATTTCTCCAAGGAAATCTACTTACACAGTAAAGTTAGCCAGCCTTTGTGTATTCCTCAAGGAGGAGGACAAGCATGCTTTACTCAAACCTTTTCTCCATGGCACACATACAGGCCTGGCAAGGAACAGGGGCTTGGTAGATTAAATGCACAGATGTGCATTTGTAGCTTACGATGATGATTCCTCCATAATAAGATTTCTAACAGAGCAATTTTGTTTTGTTTTCAAACTAATCCTCTTACATACCTCAGATAAATTCTTTCTCTTGTCCTGAATATTAATCTGATTTTCAAATACTCTTTATGGTTTTGCTGCAGCTTTTTGCATTCCCTGGAATGAGTTGCAACTGATTGCAATAGTTTTAGATGGCAGTCACCTGACCAAGCATACTGTCATAATCTCTCGACGATAATCACTAAAAATATATCTTCCCTAATCTCCTTTGCTGGATAAGAGAAAAAGAGAAGGATCGGTAAGGACAGTAGTAGACAGAGTACACGCACTACAGGTTGCTTTCCGTAGCTCCATCCTCATAGAAATGCCGTCTTTCCCCATCTTAAACAGCTTTGGGAAGCTGTGTGGATCAAGTAACAGTAAAGAATTGGTGCTGGAAAAGGTGAAATTCAGAAATTCAGTCAAAAGGATGTCCATTATTGAGGATGGGGATATTGCAGAGGTCTTGTATCTCATTCCGAAGCAGAGCATACTGAAGCAACTGCCCTACTTGAATCCAGATGACTACTACTTATGTGAGCGGTTGTTTGACGGTCCTGAGGATCTGGGTAAGTGAGGGCTGGCATCAGATCATGGGTTTTTTGTTCACCGTATAGACTGAATTGCTTTACAGCTAGCTTATTATTTTGTGTAACAGCAAGATGCTTTATGACAGCAGGTGTGCTCAGGTGTGCAGAAATATTTTTAGTGACTGACAGGAGGGAACAAGAATTAAAAACAAAAAAAAAAAAAACAAACCCAAACCTAGAATCTGAATAGTCAAAAGATGAATATAGGTGCATCTCTCTCTGTGATCATTTTGGGAAAAAGAAAGCTTTAATCTGCAGAAGTACTCAAGCGATAAAAATACCTTGCAAAACCACAGCATCCTGTGGTGGTGTGTTCCACTGTTTTCCTAAGGGTTTTATGGAACTATATTTGTTTTTGTTTTAAAACCTATTGCCAAGTAGTTTAATTTGGAGCTGCCTAATTTTTGAATTGGAAGAGATTATTAGAAGTCTTTCCCTGTTCACCTTGTCACTTGTGAATTTTAGACCTCTGTTGTATCTCTTATCCAGGTACCTATTTTCCAGGATAAACAGTCATAGTTTATTTAGATGCTCTTTGTGCAGGAGCGTATCCATGCATTTTATTATCCTTCTTCCCCTTTATTCTTCTAGTTCTACTATAACCCTTGAAAACATGGGGAATAGAACTGCACACAGTATTCAAGATGCAGCATAATGTGGATGTATGTGCGGAGTCATAAATATGCTGTCTGTTCCTCCCAGCAGTCCTTAATTTTTATGTATTTATTTATTTATTTGCATTGATATTGAACACTGGTTTATTCCTCGATGGAGCTATTCGTTGTGGGGCAGTGTGAGGGGGCATTATGTTTTGAATTCATGAGCTTAACTCATTTGTTCCAGTCCATCAAGAATTAAAAAATAAAAATTTTCTGTAAATGCCAATCTATGAAACTGGCTATGAAATTGTTAATCTGAAGCTTGCAGATAAATACAAAATTTCTCTTCTAGGACTTGCGTTATGGACCCTGGTTTTGATACCCCAAACTTCTTACATGCTTGAATTCTGCCTGTCCTTAGCAGATCGAGAGAACTACTACATACTTGTCACTCTGCTTAGATCCTAAAAATATTAATATTGAGTGACTGTATATGGTAGGCGGGTATTTTTCCAATATTTGCTTTCAGGTTTGATATTTCATCAGTGCCAGATAATTTTCTATTCTGTGCAAGTAGTTTTTTAGTTAGTTAGCTCTGTACTCAATGAACTTCGCAGTGTAATAGTAACACTGCAAAAAATGTATGTTCTTTTGTGTAGTTACTGCTTCTGAGCGACCAATTCTGTTAAAACTAAAATTTTAATTAAGATAATGCTAGAACATGAGGTAAATATGTAATATGGCTGTGACCCTGAAAAAGCAGGTGTCATTCTGCCTTGCCACCCCTACATTTCCCTCTGGTGTTCTAGAGAGAGCTTTGACGGATATTTTCTGCGTTTGTATAAAGCACAATTTAAAGCAGAAAACTGAATGAACAATGACTGGCTATATGATCAATCCATGTGGGACTCCAAAGAAATGCTTTGCATTTGTAGCAGACTGGCAGCCACCGTCTTGCAATTTTCTTCTGATTCACGTGGGACTTGAATCTCTCTAGAAATTTGCATTTATGCAGTTCTTCACTCAGTTATCAGCAATCGCAAAGCATTATTAAGCACTAATAATAAGCAGTTCCTTAATAATTATTAAGCAAATGATTAGCATTATTTTATCATCCTACAATTTGGGTGCTGGTATTCAATAGGATGGGTGTTATGGCCCTGCTTTCCAGCTGGGTGGATAACGCTAGCTGAAAAGCTGCAAGGTGCCTGGTGTCTCAGCTCTGCTTAAATTGCAGTACTGTAACTGGAGCCAGAATCCCAGCTCTTTAGAAGAAAAGTAGTGAAATGGTTACTGAAAAAGGCCTGGTGGTAAAAACTGTATGTGACTTTAAGACAGAAAATGCATGCATCCATCCCTTAGGCCATGTGCCTCCTTGGGGATTACGGTGCCTCAAGTACTACAAGATTTATCAGCTTATGTACGCTCCTGAAAGACAGGTTGCTGTCTGTATTTGGCTTTACAAACAGAGATTAGAAATTACCCCATCCAAGGCATTTGGAGACTCATCTCACGTTTTGCTTGCTGCTCATAAGTGGAATTATAGCCTTCTGGAAAGGCCCTGTTCTTAGGTTTTTGGAGGGCCAGGAATCTTCTCAACAAGTGCAGAGCTATTTAGTGTCCAGGAAGTGGGTCTTTGGAGTCTCAGGGATTTAACCTGTGCCATGCTTTTACTTAGCGCTCAGCATGAAACTCCATTGGTTTCATAAGGGGAAGGTTGGAGCATCTCATCTCAGGTTAGAGAGTGGTGTGATGTAGACAGTTAACTGTATTCTAAAAATTGAAGATTTTTTTTTAGAAGAAAAAGAAAAAGACTTCAAAAGACATTTTGAATCACTGCAAGGTGACTGCAGGATGGGGGTTCTTGGCTTCATTTGGCTCGCAAAGCCTGCTGAGCAGCCTTCACTCCCGATTCCAGGGAAGGTGGTAAGGGACTGCTTCCCACGGGAGGAATTGCCAGCCGGGTGGTTTGCTGTCACCAAACCTGTGTTAGCCCAGCCTGTTTAAGCACATGGCTAGGTGTCTCTGGAGGCCAGACTCCCATACAAAGGAGGCTGTGGAAAAATGTCTGATATTAAGGACTAGCAAAAGTTGAAAGCTCGTTGCAAAAGAGAAGAGGAATCTGAAAGAGAAAATTGGCTCGGAGCTGTGTGATGTTCCTTCTTGCCTGAGATGCTGTCATCTGTCACATGGATGTGATTCCCTGTGCAGCCCTCCTCTCTTCCTCCAACCTGAGTGCTATTTGATGCGGCGGTGGCGTACACCTGAGGGAAAGGAGATATATACCACGTTATCTAACCGACCTCCTGCGTGAGTTCAGTACCTGTTTATGTAACAGTCTTAATTCAAAGCAGTGCTTGTGAGAACGGCTGCTTGTGTTGGATCAGTTAGATGGAAGGGAAGACAGAAGGAATTTGAGAGGATGAAAAGGGCGTGGGGGAAGTCCAGAGCGCATGAAGACAGCTCAGGGGTGAGCCAGGGAGCTGGTTGGATGGATGAAGGAAAATTTATACAGCATGAGATCCTGTGAAAAATGAGGGTGTGGGGAAAATGTCTGTTTGTAATGTGCTGATGGTGCTCATAGGAGCTCCCCACAGTGTGCGTACTTAATATGACCTATGGCCATAGGGTTTTAATGGTGCTGGATGAGTTTGTAAAGTGTCCAAAGCTAAGCAATGTTGAGAGTGGCAAGCGGTGATTAGAGAGAAGAATCCAGGTTCTGTTGGCATTGTAGCCAGTACTCTTTCTTTAGATGCTGAGACGTGCTGTACGGACTGGCTGTGTGCGTCAGATAAGGTGGTGCTGCTATTTGATAGCTTTTCAAATAGATTCCTTCAAGTGAACGATCTCTCCTGGTCTCACTCCCCGTTTATAAAAGCTCCCTGGTTTATAAAGCTGGTTTACATGATGGAATATAGAGCATGCCTTCAAAGTTTCTGTGGTAATCTAAGTTTATGAGCATTGTGTCATTCTCCTGCAGAATGTCTGAATTCCGAATGGTCCCCGTAAGTCAGCTAGGTGGTTTGAAGTCGTGCAGTTGATCTTCAGTGAATACAAGTCTAAGGTGTTGGACTTGTGTAGGTAAAATATGGAAAATAACTAACGCTACTACAGAAAAGCATATGGAGGACAACTATATTTATCACAATATAAATATAAATCAACTAAATGATACTACTGCAAAAAAAAATCTATTATTCTGGGATGTGTTAGCAGGAGATGTGTACAGCAAGGGAGATAATTGCTCTCTGTTCTGCTACAGAAGAGGCCACTGCTGGATACTGCCTCTGTTTGAACATCTTATTTTGGGAAAGATAGTGATAAACTGGAGGAAAACTAGTAGAAGGCAGTGAGAATAATAAATTTAGGTAAGAAGACTTATGAGGAAAGATTAATAGAATTAGGTTGGCTCAATCTAGAAGAGTGGAGATAAGTGAGGGATTTAGTCAATCTTCATGTATGGAAAGGGTTGTCAAATGGAGATGTTCTGCATTGTACTAAGAAGCACAGAATGAGATTAGCTGCATTTGCAGCAGAGAAGACCTACTTTGCATAACTGTATAACTAACTTTCTAGGTGCAAGGGCAGAGAAGTGGAGGAACAATTTGCCAAAGCATGTTGTGCAAACGTTTTGCAGATTTTTATGAGTGTCACAAAGGATCAAGGTGCTTGAGCCTACCTAGCACGTGGCTATGTAATCTCTCGAGTCTCTTCTGAGTCTCTGTTTCTGTGATTACAGATCACTGTCAGTTAAGGACCTGGCTGAGTGCACTGATATATTGTTTTTTTTCTCTTTGTTTTTAAGAACCATATGGTCCTAGTGTCTTGATTCAATTCAGGTTTGTGGGAAGCTGTGTTTCTTCCTTCTTGAATTCCTGTTCTTCTGGGGTTAGCTTTGCAGTGTTATGGTAGAGATTCATAGGCATATTGCAGTGTGCTTCATGGACCAAGCATGTCATCAAGGTTGGCTCTCATTCTGGGAGCAGCCTCTCTCTTCCAGGTGTTTTTCAGCACCTCTTGAAATTGGCTGTAAACCCCTTGTGCTACCGGTGCACAGCTGGGGGTAGGCGTGAAGGATCAGGTGTGCCTGGTGAAGCTCAGCCAAGCGCAGCTAAGCTGCTGTCCCCTTGGCACCTGCACTTGCAGAGTCATTCTAACAATTGCCATCACTGAGTGAGAATCTTGCTTTTGTGCTTGCTGCACAGTGCCTGATGTTAAATAGCAAGGGCTTGTGCACAGCTCTCACAGGTGAAAGTACTGTCTTGGTCACTCCTGTTACAGACGCTGCTTGCTACTCTGCCCTTTGCCACAGTGACAGCATTATTGGCTTTTAATCCTGCAATGGTTGCAGGTGTTGAAGATATGGTTGCTTAGTTCATCAGCTTTACCAGCATGGGGTTGCTTTTCATTGCTCACCTGCTAAACACAGGCAGATGTTCTCACCTGTGGCACTACGAGAGTCACAGCGAGGGGCAGCAGCAGGCTAAGTTTACCTGATGCAGTTGTTTCAGTATTTATCCTACTAGGGATAAATTTGCTTGTGAAAATACCAGAGTACTGGTTTCATGTTGGAGTAAGAAATATAGATGAAACTCCCTGTGACAGGCCCTAGAAGTCTTTGGTTATATAAATGTGCACAGTTAGCTTCATTAAAAGAAGGAAAAAAAAAAGGAAAAAGGTAATTAATTAGAACCAGTTCTTTGTCCTCTGCCTGTATGCTGTATCTACTCCTATTTAATTGCTGTGCCATTTTTATTTAAAGTATTTGAACATATAATGTCTTCTTAACCCTTGGTTTCCAGTTTCAGCTTTCCATTTGCTGTGGGCCAAGTCACTGCAAGTGTTCAAGATCAATCCAAGCTAATTTGCTTAGTGGTACATTGGTGGTTTAGCATTAACCTGCATTAATGCAACATGGTTTAGAGCAACTGCATTCACCTCTGTAGGGCTCGCTGCTCTCTGCCTAAATTCTTCATTATCTGTTATCTGATAAATAACAACAAAATCGTAGTTCCTACTGTTACTAGATACTAGCAAGAAAAATCAGCTAAGTCAGCTTTGAGTAGAAAGAAATAATGAAAAATTTATTAGCATAAAGATTATTGAGAGGAATTTAAGCAAGGATCTTCTTTATGCTGATGGGTGCAGGCAGCTGTGGCAGGGAGGAGCATGTTGTGGCCACAAATCCCCCACTGTTTACAGGGAGCCCTGCTTTTGTTCTGTATCTGATCAAAACTTCCTCTCCCATGTCCGTCCTTTGCAGTTGTGTAATCTCGTTATTTTAATCAAACAGCTGAGAGAGAAGTGCAGTCCCCTTCCTGGGCAGGGCAGGAGCGGGATGGCTGCTGAGGCCTACCTGAGGTGGCCGAGCTGCCCGCTGCCCTGCTCCGAGGGGCTCGGGGCTGCCACAGCCTCTTGCTGGTGACCCAGGCCGGCTCTGCCGGTGGGTGCAATGCTGGTGGTACTGGGATGGGGAAGAGAGGTGTAGGAAGTGCTGTTTTCTTCTCCTCTGAGAGGCATGCCTTGGGTCTGAGCTCCTTTACCGAAAGGAAAAATAGTGGGAAAGGCTGAAGGGCAGAGAGAGGGGAATCGGAGATGGCTGCCTTCGCTCCCTCAGATTTTGACATTGGGGTACGGAGGGAGTAGAAGAGGAGAGAGAAGCTTGTTGTGGGGTCTCGTCCACTCCCTGTGTCCGTGGTTGAGGAGAGGATGAATGCCACCTGCTGTTGGCTCCTTCTCCTCCGTTACGCGCAGAGGTGGGGGCATCACTGAGCAGGCTGTTGTACACCAGGACCTTGGAAGTGTCTTTAGTTTGGGACAATGACAAATGTTTGATAGACCTCTGTGGGCTTTTTTCAGTGAAAGGGGAGATAGGTAATGGAACAAGAAGGGCAAGAAGGGAACAGCAGGAGCATTCTCCACCCCAGGGTTTTCCATGGATGAGGGCCCTGCCATACTGGGCATGTTGTTCATATGTAGTAAAGGTGTTGTTAGTCTCAAATGTGTTCACAATCCTAGATGCAGACAAGGTGAAGCTGAGAGGGAAATAAGAAGATAATGTTAGAATGGGAGCTTGTGATTACAGGTTTTGCATCATCCTGCTTTCAATTTTGTTTTCAATTATTTTCCTCTAGGGAGTGAGTCTTTATGGTGGAGTACCACAGAAGTGCTGCAATACCAGGGCATGTTTGTCACTGGCTTGCTACCACGTGTGAATTAGATGGTGAAAAACTCTTTGCAGTTTTCAGTGTAAATCATAGAAATTGCAAAAATATAAAAAACAATTAGTTTATCAGTATTCATCAGTACTTCAGAGATTAAATGCTGTTTGTATATTTTTAAGATGGCAAGTTCTCCTTTAAAATATCACAGTATCACAGTATCACAGATTTCTAGGTTGGAAGAGACCTCAAGATCATCGAGTCCAACCTCCGACCTAACACTAAGTACTCCACTAAACCATATCGCTAAGCTCTACATCTAAACGTCTTTTAAAGACCTCCAGGGATGGTGACTCCACCACCTCCCTGGGCAGCCCGTTCCAATGCTTAATAACCCTTTCGGTAAAGAAGTACTTCCTAACATCCAACCTAAAACTCCCCTGTCGCAACTTTCGCCCATTCCCCCTCATCCTGTCACCAGGCACGTAGGAGAACAGACCAACACCCACCTCGCTACAGCCTCCTTTAAGGTAACTGTAGAGAGCGATAAGGTCGCCCCTGAGCCTCCTCTTCTCCAGGCTGAACAAGCCCAGCTCCCTCAGCCGCTTCTCGTAAGACTTGTTCTCCAGACCCCTCACCAGCTTGGTCGCCCTTCTCTGGACTCGCTCGAGCACGTCCATGTCCTTCCTGTAGCGAGGGGCCCAAAACTGAACACAGTACTCGAGGTGCGGCCTCACCAGAGCCGAGTACAGGGGCACAATCACTTCCCTAGACCTGCTGGCCACACTGCTTCTTATGCAGGCCAGGATGCTGTGACAATATGTGACTTTCCTTTGGAGTGGAGGCAATGAGCCATCCAGTTTGATGTAAACTAACAGCGAGCAAACCTTACAGAGCAACAGCAGCAAAATAGCTTTTGTAGTTCTGTTTAAAAATTCCAGTCGGAGCAAGTATTGGAATCAGTTTTGCCTACTCTATTTTGAATATCAGTTTGATCTGTGTCTCCTAAATACTGTTGAAATGGCAACAAATAATTTGAAGGCAAGTTTCAAATCTGTAAGTTTCTACATATTGAAGCAAGTGACTTCCCTTGCTAGGAGATAAAATGGAGATCCACTAATGGAAAAGTTCCAGAAGCTGGAGGGAGGTGATGAAAGATCTGTTCATTGTAAAAAGTTGGTTTGAATATATTAATATTACACTTTGTAGCCAAGTTGCATCTATTCAGATACCATATTTTTATCTTTTCTTTGAGGGCCTCTGTGGTTCCTTTGAAAGGACTCAGGACTGGGAAATAACTGTTGAGAGTGAAGTATATTTGCAGGACAGATCAGATGCCTTTTTTAGAGTCCTATTTATAGTTTGTGTGAAATCAGAACAGAAGAAATTTGTCATCTGGCACAGTAAAAAACAATTAGTCCAGTTGAAGTGTAAGGGTGGTGTATATCCAGTGTCCATGACGAGTTGCCTCATCCTCAGGGACTGTGGACTCGCACTGCCGTCTGCGTTGCTGTGTGTTGTATTGTTGAGGCATGCGCTAAACGTTAATGCTCAGTGAGATGCTCTGTCACATCTCTTGTGACTGAAAAACAAAGAACTTGCTGCTTTGCTCTGCAAGTTAACCGACTGGTGGGAAGCTGCTTTGATCTGTTGTTTCACGGGCCTCTTGGGGAGAAATTCTTTGGACTAGAGAGTCTTTACTGCCTTCCTGCTGATTTCACTGAGCCCCAAACTCCCAAGACAAGCTGTAGAGGTTATTCTGCGAAGTTAATCCAATTCTGAAGTGGATTATCAATATCAAATCTCCTTAACCTTAGGCATGTACAGTAAAACATGACACTTGCATATACTCTTCCCTGTCAGGGATTCCTGCCTTTGTGCAAGTTATTTGCAGTGTTCGCCAGTAATCGTCAGATGGTTACTGACAGCATGTGCTAATTTTTATCTGCAGCACTACTGGTTGTGATTGTGAATTGGCTGGGCTAATTCAGTTTGTAGCAGGTGAATTGCAGTGATTTTGTAAGGTAAGCTTCTAATAAAAATACCAAGATTAAACCATTGTCACTAGGCATTTTTACGTACTGTATCTCAGTTCAGTGTCAAATGTGTGCATAGAGGATAAGTTCACACAGGTGTTCATAAAGTATGATCTTTCTAAGGATTAACAGTAACATAAGTAGTTTGGAAGCTGCTTGTTATATCAATAATGTAATTGCTGTTCAGAGGTAAATGTTTGTACATACCTACAGTGAGAAGATTACCCAACACTGAGCTTTGTATATTTTTGGAGCCACTGCAAAGAAGTATAATGTAACCGTCTTTTCTTATCTGTTTCTAAAGATAAGATGATCTGGAGGTTTCAGGTGCTTTTTACATAAGCTTGCGCGTTAGAGGTTTCTGAATGTTTAGAGCAAAGATGAGCATCCCCGTTTCCTTGTTTTGTTTCGCAGTGAATTAAGCATAACCATTTTACTGTTTTATCTGTATTTTTTGTAGGCTGCTATTACCACTATGCAGAATAACAACCTGCTAAGAAAATCTAGCTTGGAAGTACCTCGTAAAATCAAATTTTGTTTTAAGAAATCCAGACCACTTAATAGATCAAAATCTGTCAATGTTTCATTCCTGAGGAATCTGTCTTTTAAGAATATGAAATGTTTCTATTTAAAAAGCAGTAAGCCCTCACATCCTAGCAGATCAGAATAAACTACTCTATGTATTTTGCTGAATCAGATGATGCATTTGGTAAATTTTAATTTCATTTTCTGCAAAAGGATGATTGCATGTTATTGTAAAGAGCAGTAATACAGGGTGCTTGTATTCAAAGTAGCACGACATAGGTGCTGCAAATAGGACCCAAGGCCATCGGGCATTATTTGCCTGCGGATCAGTCTGATAAGAGTAAGGCTACTGTGATTATTCTAGGTTGTAGGGTTGTGGGACTGCAGTATGTCCTTAGAAAGCACATTCCTCTCTAGTGGGTGCTCCCCTTGACTGTGCAAAGCTTGTGTTAGGGAGCCCAGAGGGGCTCGGGGGGAGGTCAGTCTGTGGGGCCTTCAGAGCTCTTCAGCGTCCTGCTGAGGAGATGGGTGAGGAGAGGCTGGCAGCCTACGGCCGTTGCACAAGCTGCTGTATGAACTCGTGGACGTAAAGCTGTGTGGGGAGTATGGAAAGGCTACAGAATGAATAACTGCCACGAAGAGACTTCTGCAACTCACCTGCCGGCTTCAGAAGATGGGTTGGTTGGCTGAGAGTACTGTAAGAACCTGGAGAGGTAAAAGAGCAAGGCGTGCAAGAGCAGTCAAACACCTGGGAGCGAACACCCAGCTATTCAGACCTATGTGTGGGGGACAGCTTTTCCAGGTACAGGCTGAGTTCTGCCCAGCGGCATCTGAAAAAACTGAGATCATCAGCTTTGCATGAGTCAGTTGTCTGCCTTCTTTTGTGCTCTGGTCCTTAATAACCATCACTGCTTGTGCCGTTTTCAAAGGATGGAAAATGTGTCAGTTGTCCAAGTGTCTGAGGACAACACATCAGAGGAATAGACTGCTGGACTGGGGTATGTTGAAGAGGAAAAGAAGCCAGGAAAATACTTAACTGTATGACTGGAGAACGCTGAAACTGGAAACTGTGTGCTTCAGCATCAGGGCACTGGGACCACTGCAGAGTTGCAACAAATCCCTTGTTGACATCATTAGTTTTTCTTTTGAACAGGCATGGTTAAGTCAGGATAACAACTAGAGCAGGCCTCCTGTTCCTTAAGAGCGTGAGGGAGGGGGATTTCCTTCTCGGAGAAATGAGCGTTTTGCAAAATTTCCTGATCAACACTTTACAGAAGTGGTGACTCTTAAAATTGACTGAGGTTGTGCAGCAGTTAAGCTGTGGAAGCTTGGGGCAGGCTTTCTTGTCAAAACTCTTTGTGCCAGGCTTTTTGCTGGAAGCAAAAGGACATTAAGTAGAGGATATTTTCCTGGATGTTATTTATTAGTACAACTTCTCCACTTTCCCTTTGTGTTTTCTAGCAGGCAGTTTCCATCACTGTTGGATGAACAAGAGATTTCAGTCAGTCTTGAAGGAGTTTTATATAAACTATGTACTGATACTCACAATCCGTGGTCTCATCTGTGAAGAATGAGAGCAAGATAAAAATCTGAAAGCCAACTTTTAAAATGAGAATAACAAATCTTAAGTCATAGCTAAACTGCTTAGTATCTTAACGTGGATTTTTCAACATTATCGCCGTACAAGAAAAAGCAAACCAAGCTGGTTAACCCTTTCCCTTCGTGGAGTGGTCTCAGTATGACTCCCATGCCTTTTGCTGACTGCACAGGGTATTTTTCATCGTGAAGTAACAGTAACATAATTACACTGTGTAGTTATAGTGTGCTCTTTGTGAATCTTACATCCTGGCTGCGTTCAAGGGTGACTCTCTATTAAAGTAGTACAGTGCAAAAGGTTATGTAAAGGATTTTTTTCTTTCTTTTAGAATGTGCACCCCTAAAGAGCAATAAGTACCAAGGTTTTGTTTCTAGGCTTGCTAACTATTTGTCTTTTCTCCCAGTTTAGCATATATGAGTAGATTCTGGATTGTACAACGAGGTAAATTTTTTGTCTTCAGGCTTGAAAGAATGAGATTAAAACAAAAAATCACCCCAGTTTAAAAAGATTTTATTTACAATACCAACAGCTGATCTCTATATCTTCTTATGCTGGAGTAAATTACATTTGACTCCTAAAATCCCCAGCCTAATATACTGCAGTCTGTATTTTCAAATTTATTTCTGTGTGCATGCTGCAGTCTAACCCTGCAGCTTTCGATGGCTGAGCGATGCGAGGAAAAGCTTCTATTCAGCCACGGGCGAGATGAGATATGGCAGTGCTAATCTCTAGCATATGTGAAAAACGGAGGTAATGAACTCAGAGAACAGAAAGTTCAGATACCAGCAGTCAGCTTCTGTGTCAGCAGCTGCTGGAACAAAACAGATGAATGATAACCATCGCACGCCTTTGGAGGGTGTCAGAAGGAAAGAGTTAACGGTACCCATGCGTGCAGAGCACGGGCTGCTCGCACATGGGATCCAACAGTTATGAATGAAGGTCAGCTGTGCCCCTTGCAGGCTGCTGGCCCCGAACTGTTTACAAAATACGGCTTGGGAAAGAACACAGGCAGGCTGAGTTACAACCTGAGCGTCTCCAGGGTGTCAGAAGCGTGACACAGCGTGCTGCGCCCCGGGTCGGTGGGGCTGGGGCTGAGCTGCTATTAATAGCAGCACACTGAGTCAGAGAAGCAAGAATGTCAGACTGCCTGGGCTGCGCTGCTCTTACACATCAGGCTGCTAACAATAGAAAGCCAGCCAGGTTTGCTAGAGAATATTTTTTTCCCGTGCACGTGCCTGAATCTCTGTCAGTCTCTCTTCCTAATTTATATAGTTATTTATTAAAGAATGTCATTGAATAAGAGATATTTTGGGTGAAGTGGACTGGTTTATTTCATTTCTTTCTGTTCTTCTGGGTGGCATTTATGCAAAACACTGAGAATTTATTTACTGAAAATATTTTTAATGATGGATGTATGCTCTGATTTTCCAGCATGCATCAGCCATCTGGTGCTCTGTCTGGCTGATGCCTACAGTTTGTTTCTTTATATTAATTTTTCTCTCCCTACATATAGTGGCATTGAGAAGGGATTCCCTTGTGGAGGTGTGAGTTCCAGTTCCCAAAATATAGAGGTGCCTCTGGCTCTGGGCTGAACACAGAGCTTGCTTTAGGCTGCTGTGTGAGTGTAACGGCACCTCCGCCGTGTTACCGAGCGCAGGTACGGCACTGAGCTGAGGCCGACGAAGCTGCAGCCCAGTGAATCTGCCCAGACTCTAGCCCAGAATAGCTTTGTGTTCAGTCCAGCTCTCTTTTGCTGAGGTCACCTCCGTCCTTGGCAAGTCAGTTCATTTTCCTTTGTCAGTTTCTCCACCTCTGAAACACAGATACTAAAATTTAGCGACCAATCAAAGGCATGATGGGGTAGGTTTGTATTGGCAAAATCACTGGTAGCTGGCTACAATGAGGAATAAAGTTATTTATAAACAAGGAAAAAGTGGCCTATAAATACAGGAGTATTGCTACTTGATACTGGCAGCATATATATGTATCCAAAATACCACATGTTAAGTGATTTTAATGAGCATTCAGGCTTTTGAATAATCATATTTCTAAGCTTTTTTCCATTACCGGGAATAAAGTTGTGCTTTTGAAAGTCAGGCTTTGATTTGTACCTGACTCTGAGGTGTTATCTTTTAAAAGAAAACAGAAATATTCTGAATCTTGCTGTAAGGCAGTGAGACCTGGCAATATTATTAAGGGCTTGTTTGTTTTCTGTTTGTTTTTTAACATCAGCCTACTGTCCAGTCCTTCTCAGGCGGCGTTTAGTGCCTGGAAAACCCCAGACTGGAAGGTCAGTTTGCTGTCCAGATTCACCAGTGGTGTCAGAGGCATGTTGGAGGGTGCCATTCACCCGAGCAGTGCTGCTGTATCGGTATGCGGCTCTCTTCCTGCTCGGCTCCCTGGCTGCCTGTGGCCAGCATCTCTGACGGAGCTGTGTAAGAGGGATGGAGCTCCCAGCCCTCGGTGTTTCAGAGTGCACTGCCTACCCTACTCACGCCGTGGATGCCGTCTGGGGCACTCCCTGGCTGTGCTTCTAAACCCGAGATGCCCACTGAGCGGCTGCAGATCTGATTTTTATTATTTTTATTGTTATTTCAGGTAGTGAGTGGAGTCAGTATTCCAAGTTTGCAGAGCTCATATATGCTGCTCTGTTCTGTACTGCGGTCAGAGGACACTGAGAGGCTGTGTCTTAGCCTGTTTTATGGTCTGGTAGTTGATGTTTGGTAACGGTTTTAAAGCAAAACCAGGGGTGGATAAAGAGTGCTCAGCAGAGAAAAGCCACTGTGCTGCAGCCTGCCTCAGCATCTGTATGTGTTCATCTTGTATTTCCCCATCTCATCCTGGCTCAGTTTGAGTAAATAAAAAAAGGAATTCATAAATATCCAGTGTCGTGTGCGTTTGAACAGTTCTCCTCCTTTCTCCCACATCTCACTCGCAGTCTTTTGCCAGTCATTCGGGAGCAGACTGCGTTGCCAGCTCTGTTCTGCGAGGGCAGAGGAATGCAAGGTGGTGTCAGTGGCTGGGAGCCGGGGCCGGGGAATTCGGCGTTTGTTACACAGCAGCAGCTGTAGCTGGGTGCTTCGGCACAAGGGGCAGAGTCTGCACACAGGGTACGAGCTGGAGGAAGAGACCACAGTGCGAAAGAGGCACAAGAAGAAAAGAGACACGACGAGCAATAGGACCGTATCAGATTTTGTGGGAGATCTGGCTGAGGAAGATAACTGTCTGGAATAAGCTGCCTTTTTTTTTTTTAATTATTTTTATTTAATCCACTTCAGCCAAACACTGCTGGAAAAGAGATTGTGTTTAAATTCCTTCAGCTAATTCTTGCTGCTTCCACTACGAAGAAAATTTGTTTGCCATGGTGAAAGAAAAAGGTAATTATGTTTATTGATAGACTGGAACTGAAAAGACCTAATTACCTGAGGTTTAAACCTTCACATTTAAAATTAAGTGTGTCTTCATTGACAGCTGCTTTTTGCCTTTCTGTAGATGCGATGCGTCAAAAGCTGCAGTGGATTGTTTTGATGATTTGTACCTGTTTTAGTAAGGGCAGAATCTTAAACACGCCTAACATAAGGTGTTTGCACAGCTGAGTTCCTTCTGAGTGTGCATGTATCTGTTGTTTCCATGTGATTTAATTCAAGTTTGCTGGTTTTATTTTATTTTTTTTTGACCTGTGTTAGCTTCAGTTCAGGGAGCTTTGACCACCAAAGCAGTAGCTTACTTCTTAAGATAAACACATTCAGCAAGCCTGGACTTGACAAGGTCACGTTTTTCCTTTCAATGAAGTGGCTTATATGGGAGTTTTGTATAATGTTTGAATTTTGCAGCAGTAAATGAGATGCATTTCAATTGCCTATAAGTAACATGTTAAGCCTCCTACCAGAGCATTAACTAGTCAAAGAATTCAGGAATGGTTGTGGAGTCTTTCTTCACAGTAGTAGCAGTCTGCATCGTTTATTGCATTATAAAGATGCAAACTACATCCGAATTGTATTTGATCAGTGGGATGGATGTGGTTTTGGAGCATTACATTACCACAGATACAGACTTAAGTCCCTGTTTTTTGAAGAGGGAGGATCTGTTCTCTTTACTTTCCTGAGGGCTCTGTAAAAGCTAATGTAGGATAAATTCAAATCAGGTAAGCAGAAATAAAAAGCAGTCGTGTTGAGTGAGTGTGAATAGTTTTTCAACTCTGAACACCCACACAGTGATTTAATGCTATAAATGACACAAATTGAGTGAATTTACTCTCATTGGGTTTTACATTGGAGCGAGCAGGACAAACTCTCAATAGTCTGCTGCAGTGTATCTGATGTTTACAGAGAGTTGTGGCCGTAAACTGCCTCCTGATAACTTTGGTTGATGAAATGTGCTGGTCCAGCATAAATAGTACGGGATATTTAGGCAATTTGAGATCCATTACTTAAGATTTACAGGATTGTTTTTAAAATGTTGTGGCTGTGAACTGTTGACCTGCTACCAGTATCAGTAAGCCATACCAGGGATGGTTTAAGAAGCAGTTTCATCCCAAATCCTTGCAGCTGTAAGTTTCAGGGGTTCTGTATCATTTGCATCAGCTATGCCTCCCATCTTTTCAGGAAAGTATATTGTCATTCAGCTTATCATAATTGTCACTTGTTTTCTAAGATGCATTTTGAAATTAGGCTGTTAATTTTCTTGAAATGCACATTAAATACGTGTAGCAGTTTTAGCAGTGCAGTTTTCATCCTTTGCTACGTTTCTGCTCCCCACCCAGCTGATGTGCAGTTAGTTAGACACGCCATGCTGCGTGGGGCTGTACCTTAGGGGTAGTCTGTAAATTCAGTTTACAGCATGAAAGTTGTCACTTACCTGTAAGGACGTTAAAACAAGCCCATCATTTTCATTAAAAAACAAACAAAAAAGCGAGGGAGACAATACGGTAGAATAATGGGAAAAGTTGACAATAAACAGTTGAAAATAGGAAAAGGACTTGTATTTAAATTGCTTCCTTTTCCCCTCCCCACCAAGCGTGATGAATTATTTACAATAGCTATTAATATTGATGTTGGATATAAAATTTGGCTTCTGTTCACACAGATCTTAAACAAAAGAGCTAAATGCTGCCTTCAATTTTGTGATACCATTACTAATATTTCATACATCATGGCTGCAGAATGAGAAAAGATAATACTGTTCAGTATTTTTTTTCTTTTATATTTTCTGCCTTACTCTTGTCAAATAATTTCTCCAACAAAAGTTTGTTGGCCGCCTTTTTGTTTTGTTTATTTTCTGTGTTCTCTCCTCGCGCTTTATTTTGCTTTCCCCAGAATTTCAGGCTTTGTTTCAGGCCTGTGTAGGACAGCTGGTCCCCTCCCTCCCAGCCACTGCCGGAATTGTTTTTAACAAGCTGAAAATGCCTTCAGCCTGGTGCCAGTTGGTAAACATGTTAACTAAGCACAGGAGAGGCTGGTTTCCACTAGAAAAACTGTGATTCCAATTCACCGAAGTGCAAAATGGTTAGTAACAGTTTTTAGCAAATTAGCATGCTTCATTATGTTCAGATTGTGGAGTGATTTCAGTGTCTGCCTGGTCAATTCACGTACAAACAAAATAAAATCCCAAGGCCAGGGTGTTCTCTGCTGACACCAAATGGCTCTTCCTAAATTGTGTTTGACTGATACCACATTTCTGTGTCTCTCATCATGTACCTGTCTCTTTCCAATTACAAGCTCTTATTATCAGATACTCAGATAAAATTATTGTCACAGCGTTGTGTCTAAAGACGACTTGCTGTCTATAAATCCTGCAGCAGAGAGTTTACATATGTGTTTCTTGTTATTAGCTGTCTTCTGCAAAGCCCATACTAACATATCTGCATTCTCAGTTTTTCTATGTTGAGGTTGTTGTCTGAGTTTCGAGCCTGCAAGCCACGTTGCTGGTTAACCCACGTTGTTAGAGCTTCGTTTTTTACCTCCGTTAGTTCAGCACAGCTGAGGATTTAGCCCTGGTTCTTGATTCCTGACCAACTGCTGATGGCCTGGCATTCACCTGCCAGTCTGTGTGGTGGGAATCGGCCCTTTGTCTGATGAGTCGGACTGGGTTGTACATGGCCAAACCCCTGGAAGTGGAGTAGTATCTATTTGTGCCAGACTCCTCTATGCTTGGAAGGATAGGAGGAGAAAAGAGGAAAGGCTGAAAGCTTTTAGGGTTGGGTAAGCAGGTGCAGATGCTTCATGATTTCTGTTCTTCGCACACGGCTTCTCTTGCAGGTTTGGTGCTGGCACCTACTGGGTGCCAGGCTGCAGTAAGCCCCATCGTGTTTCCCTGTTCTCACAGATGCCTCTGTGGATATTCGATTGGTAATGGCTTTCCCAGTAAACAAGACAGACAACATAGTTCAGCAAAATGTTAGCGTTTCCTGGATAATTTGGCTTCTGGTCTAGTTAAGCCTTGCAGAGAGATTTAGTTCTGTGTTGTTTTTTCATACTGTTGATAAAGCGTGATGCTGATATCCCTTAAGGTTATGACCAAGAGGACGTTTTTGTGCTTGCGGTGGCTCCAGTCTTGCCTTCTCTTCCATTCGCCTATTCCCAAAAGCCATGAGTCTCCAAAGCAGCTTTTCTTCTGCCCTTTTCCCTTGGAGTAAATTGGACTGCTTTAGCTGGGGCTGTACTCAAAGAGCATACAGAATGTTACCTGCATGTTAATGTCAAGGTGTTTTTGGTGTGGAACGCTCTCACCAGGGCTCTGCTTATTTGCAGTCTCAACATTTATTGCCAGTGTGAAGGAAGAAAACCTTGAACAGTGGGATCTGGGTTCTGACACTCTCTCTGTGTCGTGGATGTTAATGATAAACAGTCTTGATATAACTCACGGCTTGGGAACTTTTATCCCCAGGTGACCTGGGAAAGTCTCCAGGTTTGTTGCTGTTGAATCACTTGACAAAATTATGCATTCACACTTCGCTGGGGGAGGATTGGGGAGTTTCCTTGTCTCTTTGCTTTGGTTGACTTTGTTAACTTTGCTTGTGCCTGACAGTTTGCTTTTGGGGCTGGGCATTTGGGGTTTTGTTTTGATGAAGTCAATGTGCTGACTTTTGTACAAGCCACAAAAAAGGCATTTTATAAATATGTGTGGTATTAGGTATTAAAAAAAGATACTTGTGTGGCTAAGGTACTAAACTACAGAACGGTTCTGTGTTAGACTCTTAAGGTGACCCTGGGGAAGTAACTTGATCTCCCGCTTTGTTAGGTGATCTGTAAAATAAGGATAAGAACATTCCTCTTGTCTGCCTTGATTATTTGTATTAGGGGCCTTTGGAGCAGAGAGTTTTTTTTGCTTTTCACAGCTATCACAAAGAAATATTAGTCTTGGATTTTAACTACTACCACTTGAAACAAAAATCCAATGGTATGTGAAATATCTTATAAACATCTTACTGCTTTTTAAGACAAAATGGTTGTAAAAGAATTATGTTTTTCTTGGCAAACTTACGGTGTTTCTTTTTCTCTACTTTCTCTTTCCAAATTTATTTCTAATACTCGATTTCAAGTTGCAGCTCTGGTGTGCAGCACTGATACTGAGAGAAACAAAAATAACCAAAGAGATGCCAGTTCAGGCACTGCGTGTTTGCTGCAGTTTTTGCATATTTTTTAATAGCACTTAGTTCACACCGGGGCACAAATATTCAAGTCCTGAGTCAGGCCATGCAGTCGCACCAGGCCCCATGGCTGCAGCGCCATTCCATGCATTCCTCACGGCCCAGCTGCCTGCAGCAGGCAGTCCCTGAAGATCCAGTGGCAGCTATTTCGTACTGAGAAGTGGGAGAACTTTTGCCGTTGATGCTGGTGGAGGGGAGGGCTTCGTGGCTTTAGTCATTAACTCTGAGGCCACAGAGTTCGTGGTTCAGGTAGCGGTGGAGGCAGTTAAACCATTGCTCCTTCAAGAGGAGATAAAGGGAGAGCCAAAGGCCCACAAATCAGTTTTGAGTTGGGGAGTTTCGATCGGTTTAATTTGTTGCCAATTAACAAACTTCTAATTACCGATTCTGCTATTGAAAAATAAGAGCAAACAAACCCAGGCATAGACAAACACACCTTGGCTTCTCTCCTTCCCCCTTCCAGGCCCCCTGTCCCCAGGCCCCACGCGGTGCCTTTGGCTAGGTGAGGGAGCCCCAGGGCCAGGTGAGCTCTTGGCCTTTGGGTGCCCCTTTGGTCGTACCCTGGCACTCTGCTGGGGCTCCACCACAGCCCGTGGGCCTTTCTGAGTCGGGCCTCCCCCAAGTGTCCTCGTGTGGTAGGAAAGACCTTGTAGGTTGGGATAGGATGGTAATTGGGTCTGCCACCATAGGAGAATCGGTCCTTTTTGTGATAAATGAGTGCGTAGTGGGGGAAAACACCAAGTTCCACTAATCAAAATGTGCTGTGTCCTTTGGGTGGGACAAACCGGAGAACAGGATTTTGTTGTTTCTGGGGGCAATCCATAACTAATTTAAAAAGGATTATTTGTAACAAACATGGATTTCCACCTAGAGAACAGTCGGTATCCCCAAAAGGATGATTAATCCTTGCCTTCGCTGAGCCTGGATAGCTTTCAGGCTCACTGGGGATCTGGCTGAGAAGAACACTTAGGCTTTGTCTTAAGCTTATTCTGTTCAGCAAAGTATCTCTGTGAGTCTAATTGAATCACTGGTATTTAAAGCTAAGTAAGTGCTTCGGTGTTGTCTCAAAGTTGGACGCCATTTGCAGCAAAGTCATATATTTCATTAATGGCAATGATTTTTGTGGTGTAAGTTAGCTGCACTGTTGTGTAGGAGGTGACAGTGAGAGAAATAATGCTAGCTTTCGTATGGGCTAATCATAAAGTACTATACACCCAGAAATGATATATGCCTTGTATAGCACAGGGACATATGTTATTTGCTGTTTCAAATTATATATTGACAGGAAAACAGAAGCTGGAAAGCAGAGGAATCTTCTCAAAGCTGCAAAGTGAGGAGCAAGTGCTAGCATAAGGGTCGAACAAAGTAATGCCTGTTCAGAAGTGAAAATGTTGCTGAATTTCTGCAGTACAAGAGCCTAATAGGCACGGTTCTGTAAACAGCGTCACCAGGGTAGCTCGCTAATTCATTCCCTGATTCCCAGCTCTGTTAGCACCAGGTTGATGGCACAGATGTTAATATAATCTACATGGCAGAATTGTGGAACTTGGTGTTAGTTTAGGATCTTAAAATAATGCCGCATTAAAGGAGTAATTCAAGTAGAAACGCAGCCTTGCAGAACAATGAGGGTTATCTTTTATTACTGCTACATCAAACAAGAGTCACTAAATGACCATTTTATTCAAAGTGTGTGTTTGTTTTTCTCTGAAGACACCTTGAAGCAGCATTGATGGATTTCAGAGCCTGCTTTCTACCCACCACCTCAAGTGCTAACCAGAGGAACGATGGCTGAGCACGGGTCTCATAGGAAACCCATGGTGGAAAGATTGCTGGTGGTAACTGAGGGACACTTTACTACAGATTTTGTTTTGAAAGGTCTTTGTGACAGCCCTATTTCTGTGCAGGCTTTTCCCCATTTTTCATTCAAACATCAGACTGCGGTAACGGTAGGTCTCTATGCAGGGGTCCCCTAAAATCTATAAGTAGATTGCATTAAGCTAGCTCAGAGGCCTGTTTGATGTTTGAGTGCTGTCACAGGTAAGCGCTGTTCATCAGTAAGATGGAATTTCCCTGCTGTTTGGAAAAAGCCATTGCTTTTTCTGCTAACTTCAGCAATTTGCTTTGTGCAGCTTTGAGGATCCTTGAGGACTTGCAGTGAATGATTTGACACTTCTATTTATTAATTGTTTTGAGTAAAATTTTGGTGCAGACATCAAATGATGTATATGAGATAGTTGCTCAGAGTACTCTGAGGAGCCCTTGAATTTCTAATTACCCCATCCTATGCTAGAGGAAGAAAAAAAAAAAAACACATTTTTGGGATGGCTCGATCTTTTTGTGTACAATGTGTTGAAGGCATATACAGAACAAAATTATTTAACCACTTTCCAGGCCAATACAGTTGCTGTGTTATGAACTTGCAGATGTTAGATGTGAGAAACATATGCTTACCGTGATCCTCCAACCCTTTGGTAAGGAGATTTGAAGGGTGAATTGATTATCTTCAAGTTCTGTCCTTTAGTAAGTTGGTTGTATGAGCAAATGCAGAGAACTTTTGCTGAAGTGAGGAAGATAAAAAAATAAAGGTATTCTCAGAACATTAGATTAGGCAGTCTGGGTTCACTATCTCTTTATCATGCAATTTGTATCATGATCTACTTTTGTGAAAAATTAGTCTGTATTGATACAGAAATATGGCTGACTAAAATCACTTAATGCTTCTGCCCTTTGCTTTGCTAACTACCTATCCATTAACCCATCTGTTAACAGTCGTGTTGAATAATGTAATTTTTAATTCAAAGACTGGCTTAGCTTAGTCAACATTTGTTTCAACATCGTGTTTCACAGCAAGTCTTAGCTTGCTGCATTCTTCATTGTAAGATTAGTGCCTTTTCATTACTGAAAATGGGTTTAAAACTGCCTACTGCTTTTTCTTGTTTGAGCTTAAAACAGCACTTGATCATAAATAACAAGCTGTTCATTAACTACTCTGGGAAAGGATTTTTTTTTCTTAAACATGGGTTGTCATGTATGCTATAATGTAACAAATACAAGCAGAATAATTTTGTCAAGTCTTTCTGTTTCTGCACTATAGACCATGCTACAAAACCTGCTCTGTGTTCACTGTTGCAAACTTGAGGCAAGTGACCAAGGCAAACACCTGTGGACAGAGGAGGTGAAATTTGTTGTTGCCCAGCAAATGAAGGCAGTACTACAGCTGGCTTAGACAATGTCACACAGGCTCCGATGCTTTCGTATTGAGAACAGTATCAGTGATACTTTCACAGTTTTTATATGTATGCATGTGTGGGGCATGAACTTTCCATTTTTTGTTTGTAAGTAGCAGTGGACTGTTCTCTCTTTGAGTCCAAGCTGCAGTTGTTTATGTTCTAGGACGTTACTTGGCATTTGTCTGTAAATCTTCTATTTCATTCTTTGGGTGGCATCAGCTCTACCTATGCAATTTGCATACTTATGAATATTTAGGAAAGTACCTGAATACCAACTTTCTTATTTTAAAATAGTATGTTTTGTCTTTTTTAAAAATGGTTTCTGGTAAGAAAATTTTCACATGCTATTTTCATGTAAATTACGAGTTTCATATTTTTACTTAGAATGTTTTCTCAACTGTTGTTCTTGTGAACTCCCCCAGCCTCTCATCCTAGTTAACTAGTTCCACTCAATGCCGTTATAACTTAGTTTGGCTTTTAAAGAATCTCTCAGGATAGCAATGCAACCTATTTGTAGGCTGGACAAGTGCTGTGATTTGGTGTCTTACTTTCTGCATAGTGTGTTGTGAAAAAGCTTCAGTTGTTACCTGCCAAGCTGAGGGGTGCAGGGGGTGAAGAGTCAGTCATCTGTTCATTACTGTGTTGTAGTCAGGCCCGCGGCTGGCCATGAGATGCTATTTTGAGGATAGATACCTTTGGTGTATTTTGTTCTAGCTGATAAACTGTGGCTGAGGAAGCAAATGTTATGGTGATAACTCAACAGGATACAGAGGTAAACTGTCGGTTTTTCTTAGGTCTTCTCTGCTTTCAGTAGCAGGCTAATTGGAATAGGAAAATAATACTTCTGTGGAAAATGCCAGAAAGCATCTAAAAATATGGCAAATAGGAGTTTAAGATTTTTTTCCCCCCTTTAAAGGTAGCTTCTCTGGTTATATGTAGACTGTTAGAAAAGCTTTAAGACAAATTTCCAGGAAGAGAGTTTTAAAATGTGATTCTCTAGGTACAATTTGAATGGCAACAGTGTAAGCAAGCTGCAGTCTAGGATTTTGCCTTAGGCTTTTTCCTGTATGTGTGGGCACGCAGCTCGCTGCTGTCTCTGCAGGGAGTACCTCCTGCCAGGGTGTCCCGCAGTTCCCCACGATCCCTGTCCCGTGCCTGCAGCTAGCGACTGCAGTGCCTCCTCTGTCTGCTCCTGGCAGCTCTGGGGTTGCTTTCAGTCTTGGTCAGTATTTGGTCACCTCAGCTGATGGGGTTCTCAGGCTTAAGATTCAAGACCAGGATCTGCAGAGAAGCAAAACGATACTGTCTTTGTCACCCTTGTTTTTAACAGGTATTTCAGTAGCTCCTCAAGGCTCCTCTGTGCTGGCCTCCTGTCTTCACTACGAGAGCACAGGGAGTAGGTGATATGGCAGGCCTGCCTCTTGAACGTGCTCCTGTGGGGCCTTTCCTCCCAGAGCAGCTTTTGCCACAGTTAGCATTTCTGAGCTTGCTGTCTGTGTTAGGCCACTCGTAAGATATGAAGGGCAGAGCTGTGAAATCCTGAAGGTCCCCTCACCTGCGCTGCTCTGGGTGCAGGATGTTCTCAGTGCTGTGCAAAAACCCTCCAGAGGCTGCGGAGCCAGAAGTCATAAAAATTGTATATCCTAGCAGGAGGTGAAAAGTCCCAGCTGCTACAACACGGTCAGAATGACTGAGCGTAACTCCGCATTTAGCTGCGAAGGTAGGCATGCAAATGTGAAAACTAAAAAATTCACCTTTTAGACAACACTAGCCCATACCCTCCTCGTGTTTAAATTTAGACGAAGCTGCTTTTTGCTTCAGTTAAGAGCAGAAGCGAAGCCAGCATATTTTGCTGTAACCTCGGCTTTGCAGCATGCTCATAGCAAGGCGTTTCCCAGAAGCTTCTTTCTGACTTCCAATAAAAAGCCGAAGTATTTTGTGGCTTGCAGCAGAGCCGTGGAGTCTTGCCAGCAGGATCTGCAGCTCAGAGTCACTTAGCTCGTCTGGTTTCCCAACAGCTCTGCGCTCAGGTCAAGCTCAGGGAGAGAATCATCAGAAAGGGAGGACGCAGTATTTATTTGTCTTGTTTTCTTTAATTCAACAATTGTTACTCTTCAGGTAATACCTGTAATTTCCATTTCAGAAGGACTTGGTGCTGAGGTTCTTCTTCTGGCTGAGGCAGCAAGATGTTTAATTGCTATTAAACCTTTGCACAATGATCTGCTCTACATAAAGCAGCACTGACACGGCAGATTTAAACTTTGCACAGCAAATCAATTCCCTGATTTTGTTCAGAAAGTACTTCAGGCTTGTCATGAACATGGGGTTGTTAGTGGTCTCTTCTATCTCCTTTTTTAATTGTTGCTTTTTCTCTGGAAATCTGGGATTATTTGGAGATGTTTTGGTAAAATACAGAAATTAGCACTCTCAAGCTGGTGGAGTTGCTTTGAATTTACATCAATATAGTGAAGTTGCTAAATGTAATGAAATCAACATGGCATGATTCACAAGGGATGACACAAATTATGCTGATAAGTCTATGGAGTGAGATTAGCACAAAGCAAGATCAGTGACAGAAAATTCCTCAGAAAACTGAGGTTTTGTTGTTTTTCTGTTTCTTTCCTTAAGGAAGAAATAAAGTAATCCAGACTTCCCAGATGTCCATACTTGTTACTCTGGGTAAATGGAATGTTTAATAGGCCATTGATCTGGCTTATTGGAAACCCAAGTGAGCTGAAGAAAGCATTAATTATCCATTAATTATTCATTTAAGCTGGTCTTGGAAGCAAAAGTGGAAGTCTCAGCCTAGCTTGTCTTGAAAACTTGTGTACCTCTCTGCCCAGAGATTTCTTTTTCATTAATAAAGATTAAAATAAAAAGTCCAGGCAGGGCACAGCTGCATCGCAAGTAAAAACTGCTAAAAAGCAACTTGAAACTTTGGGAAAGTTTTATTGATGATCTCTTGTAATTAGGCTGTGCAAAATTAGAAAGAGTGTTACAGCTTAGAAATCTATAGGTATTGTAGCTTTCGGAGTTATTCCTAAAAAGTGCTGAAGGAATAAAAATAAAATGAAATATTCAAAGAAATGCTCACGCCCATTTGCCCTGTATGCCTGCTTCCAGCATCCCTTGGGGTTTGTTCAGGTATGGACATTGCGCTAGTTCAGCTAGAGCCAGTTTTAAAAATAAAAATTAAAACAAAAATGTGTTAGTAGCCTGGGTATTTTTGTACTTTTGACAGAAAAACATATGTTTAAAATGATCCCTTCTACTAGTAGGCATCTGCACCTTCCTGATGTGAGGTAGACAAGTCGACAATGTTTAATCTTGCACTAACGGATCCCTGGGCTATGTTATGCTGGTTGGGCCAAAGAGACAGACAATTGCATCTTGAATTCATCTGACGTGGCCTGTAGGTAGGCAAGTACCGGTGCACACCAGTATGCTAGAGCTGGTAAATACCTGACTTGCATTTCCACACCCATGCAGAAAGTATGCAGCTTATGATACAAAGACAACTGTGAGCCCCTGTACTGAGCCAAGAATGTGTTGCTCTGGGAGCATTTCTCCTTCAAAATTATTAGTTTATGTTCTTTTAAATTGGAAAGAAATCCATTTTAGAGTAACCTGAGAAAACTGCATAGTGTGCTAAAACAGATAGTGCAGGTTTGCTCCTAGCTACTGTAAATGGAAAGAAAATACTTGTTTCCTTCTAAATAAATCTTATTTTTATCTGTTTTTACATAAGTATTCGCTAAGGTAGTTAAGACTTCTGAGCAGCAAACTGTGACCTGCTTCAGATTTGGATGGTCTGGCCTGCCACCATAATCCAAGCTGAAGAATCCTGAGCTCCCAGCACCTCTCTTAATTTCTGGCTCTGAGTTTTCAGACCCAAAGCGGCTCACAATTTATATGGCCAGTAAGCTGGTTGGACTTCAGTCAGGAACACATAAAATAAATTGCTTTTAAAGGTGTTAGTCCTTCTTTAACTCCCTGTTCTGATGCCTGTCTCGCTCATAGGCACTGATGCCTATAAAGGGTCAACTCTGCCTTCTGTGTGTTGCATATGTCCAGAGAAAAAAGCTTGCAAGCAATTCCTTGCAAGAGAACAAGTCAATTACTCAAATCTTGACCTACATTTCCAATTTGAGGCCAGTAAGACAAGCAACGTAATTAGCTTCATTAAAGAGATCGGTCTGGAAATAGCAACTAACAGCATTTGTATTCATTAAAGGGCTGTAAAGGCAGAACTTGAAGTTGCATCGTTGGACCAGTCTTGAAAACATTTACTTATTCCCAATAAAGAGCAAAAACTTGTCTTTCAGATCAATACCAGAAGGTTTGAGTGCTGACATGCAGGGTGTGCTAGGGTGTCCTCCACACGAGTTTGTGAGCAGAACACTGCAGGTACGGATTTCATTCGGCACTGTGCGAGTCCTAGATAACATGTGCCCAAATCCTCAGTTCAGTTCCTCCTTTGAGCAACTTTAAAAAATCTGCTCTGATACCTTTTCTTCAGTTGGCTCCAGGCCCACCTTGGGCTGTCTGGATCAGAAAGGGAATTTTCCTCATAATAATTTCCTTTGCTAGCCCCCTGCTTGTCTCTCTCTGTTTTTTGGTGTTTTTTTTTTTTCCTTCTTATTGCATAAACTGTGTGTTTCCTTGGTTACAAGTTAATCGTCAATAGTCTTGTTTGGAAGAATAATAACTTCTGTTCCAGAAATAGTTTTGTATTGCAGCCTATTAAATGAGGTTCACTCAAGGCAAGGCATTTACTGGGATCTTATTTAGATGGAACTGCTAATTAAAACATTGGTCGGCATTGCCAACTGCGCTCTGATTCTGGATTGAATTGAGGGAAATAATTGAAGTGAGGCTACCAGAAGAGGAGGTATTCACAACTTGGTATTTGAGTAGAAGAATTCAGCCATTTGCTTTGAAGGCTTTTAGGGGATTGGGGGGAAAACAAAACAGCAGCTGCCATGTTAGTTTGGCTGAATTTACAGCAGAAATTATTGCTTGAAATGTATTTTCTTCTCTATTCTGCATGCTGTTACTCCCCTTAAGTCATTTTTTTATTATTAATCTTGTATTCACTATATCTCACACAGTTATAGCAACATATTTCTTCACAAAGACATTTATAAAGGACAGTAATGTAGAAGAACTTCATGAAGTGATAGGTTTCTTTTGTAGAAATTCATTGAGAAAGGAGAGGAAAGTGGTACAGCAAATATGAACACGGTATGTGTTCTGTTGCTGCGTAAGCACTAACCTGGAAAAAAAGCATTATCCTGCTTGGGGAGATGTCAGGAGCTGGTCAGGAAAGGAAAAGAGAGCTCCAGAAAATGCTGAGCTAAAATAATCAATATGATTGCCAGCGACAGTGAAGATGATATAGGTATATCAGCAGTCAGTCCAAGAAAAGCAGGGCAGGAATGGCAGGAAGAGAGAGACGGGGTGAAGAGATGCACATTATCTGGACAATGTTCTGATAAGTATCAGTGATAAGTATCAGTACTTTGGGAGCAGCATTAGGACAGCTGCTAAAATGGGATTTAGGAGGGGGATTTGAGGGAACATGGTTTTGTTTGGGAACATTCTGGATAACACTTTCCACTTCACACAGTCCAACTGAGACACATTTTTTGTTCTACCTTACACCCGCGCATTGCTATTGGAGCCCAGGCTGACACAAGGCACATCTGAAGAGAAAGTTAAACATTGCTTTACAGAAGCCAAATGTGGAGCAATAAAACTTTTATTACCATAATGAAATATACAACAAAGCTGACACAAACCTTTCCTGTTCCTGCCCAAGCTTTGCTAAGGGCTGTGGGATTGCTGATCATTTCCCAGAACCTGGAATTTTGTCACCCTGACTACATTGCATATGCTTTGTGCATTTCTGTCTACTCATATTATCTCTAATTTGCATGAGATAGTTGTTTCTGCAAGAAACAAATAAACTTGGCTTCTATTCTCTACAGATATGCTTTCCCGGTATGTACTAAAACAAAGTCGAGATAGTTGTAGTTTTATTATAGCCATTTGCATGCAAAGTCAAGCTACCTCATTCATCTTTTTTATCCCAAAACATGACTTGGAACTGCTTTCCCTTCATTCTTTTTCTTGGATTGTATTCTTTATTTTTGTATTAAAATAGTCCAGTTCTTTTTGCCTTGTGTGTTTGTTGAATGAATTACATGCATTCGTGTTCTTGGAAAGAAAAGCTTATGGACTCTGAAACATTTTGTGGTGTCAAAACTGTGGAGGGAATTTTTCCTCATCTTCACGTGTCTATGGCAGCCTCAGTGGAAAGAGATAGTAGATATGGGTGGCTCTAACTACTGTTTTATGAAAAGACTATATATTTTTTAAATGGTTGTGACTTTTTTGATGAGTGTGAAATGTGATTGGATAAACTTGTGATGAGAAGTGACTGGGAATACAGTTTTATGTATAGCAGAAATTCTTTAGGTTTAAATCATATTTGTTTGCTTTACAGTGGCCCATCCTCAAGAGCCTCACCACCCATCGGAAAAGCCAGTCATCCACTGCCATAAATGTGGAGAGCCATGTAAGGGTGAAGTACTCCGTGTTCAGGCCAGACACTTTCACATCAAATGCTTCACCTGCAAAGGTAAGACCTTGATGTTCACCTGTTAGAAATGAGTCAATTTATGAAAATGTACCTTGAAGCAGTTATGAGAGGTAAAGCTTCCTGCGATCTGCAGGATATTCCTCTTGCTCAATGCGTCAAGGGTTTGTGGGTGGGGAAGGTAAAGAATGGATAGTAAAAGGGCTGAATCACCCACATACAAGCAGCAAGATGATCAACACTACACAGAACAAATTCAATGTGCAAACATTTAGAGTGTAATTGGAAAGAAAGATTATATTGGATATTTGATTCATGAGGGGGGAGGTGATAAACTTACCACTACTAGGAGACTCAGAATGTTCTCACATTTGATTTTGGCCCCCCACTGATTCTGTCTCCCTTTTTTTTTTTTTTTTCCTGGTCTCTCAGTACTGCTAGGCCTCTACTTCTTTTTCCAGCCTCCACTTTTTTTTTTTTTGTGGCCTTGATTTCCATTTTGGTCTCCTACTACCTCTACGGCTCCCACTAACTCTCATTCAGTCTATGCCTTATTAGTTGGGTTTGCCAGCGAGTGTTGTCTTTTTTGTCTTTGCCTCTTTCACTTAGAGGAGGAAAAGGGGCGTGTGGAGGAGGTAGCTCCAAGTTCTGTTCTGAAGCTTTTACCTGAGCTTCAGAGCTTGTTTGTTGTTGACCTCTTATATTTAAGTGAATACATTTTTTTGTTGTTGTTTAAACTGTATAGTAATTTACTCGTATTGCATATTGTCTGACCATATGGTTCATACGAGCGGGACACAGCTGCTGAAGTAAGCATTTTTCTTTTTAGTCTAATGGGCTCTTAATTTAACGTGACTGTGCCTCTAAAGGAGGTAGAGTTAGACACTCTCACTTTAGACAGTTTGGTGTTAGCCAGAGGAAAAAAAAAACAAATAATGAGAGCAGAATGCATCAGCTGCATCTACAGGCGGTTTAGTTGTCTTTCTGCTTTATGCATAGCAATATTTGCTCTTGAGATTTCAGCTCATACATTTACAGTGTGAAAGCCTTGAACAAGCTTGTATGACTGAACAGATAGACACCTGCTGAAAATGTTTAGTTTTTACTTCTAGACTTATTCCGATATTATTCCAATAGTCTAGTGAAGATGAGGAAAAAACGCATTTCCTCATAAAGCTGTCACAGTAGTTGTACTGTAGCAGGGTTTCGGTGCGACCATTTTTAGTCTGCTGTATATGGGATTCCTTTTCGTCGTTGCTGTTAAGCGGGTTCGATAAGATCATAATCCTGCTTCCTAGGTTGTGTCAGAGGCACGTAGGCACGCTGTGTCTGCTCGCCGTGTGTGCCAGCGGTGGGTGCTGCACTGCGGGAAACAGGGGCTTAAACCTCCGTGCTGCGCTGGCCAGCCCAGGACGTGCTCCATGTCCCGTAACGTGATCGGGTGGTTCTCATGCCCAGTAGTCTGGTGCCGTGTCCATCTCTGGAATCAGTCCCGGTAAAAAGAGACAGTAAAACTGCTCCCTGACAAAGGAGGCAAGGAAAACCTCTACCAATCAGTGTGTTTACATGCCCCCAAGATAAGGGGTAGCTAGCAGTTATTCCGTGCCCACTGAGAACCAAACGCATACCGCCACTTTGTCGTATCTGCCCAGCAAGGCTGGCTGGTTCTATTTGTAGCTCCGCATAAGAGCTGATAAAAGAACAGAGCTGAAAATGGTGCGCCTTGTGCCCCAGAAGGCGAGCTCCTCAGGACTCCTGATAGGCAAGGAATCTCAGGCAGCCAGCAGCTGACTTGGAGCTGGAGTTAACAAGGGAATGATGGACAGGGGACGGTGAGAGACGTTTAGGAGTGTAACTCCAGCAGCACTACGCAGAGCAGTTGCATTTTGCAGTGTTATAACAAAGTCACTCACCTTGCTAAGGAACTACCATTCTGTGTTACAAATAGAGGTTTAATTGGATTCTGTTTTGCCTCGTGCGTTAATCTCTAATTGTAATAAACAGGTTTTAGTTTATATATTAGCAAGAGTACACGGCTCTGTAACCAAAGTGTTAATGGTTACCTGGCAATGGAAGCAGCAGGTGGAAAGGAGGGAGGCTGAGATGTGAAGGTTGGAGGGAGAGGAGACTGTGCTTGAGATCTCATTTTTTTACTTCTTGTCTTTAATAACAAGAATGAATTCGTGGCATATAAAGAAGTAAAAAAAAAATTTTTGTAAACTTTCATGCACATGAATAACTTATTTGGAAAACTAAGACTATACACTGCAACGTCTGTTACTTATGTAAATGTGCGTGGGATCAGAGCATAAATTACGTTGTGCACTAGCAGAGATTTTAATACCAGTTTAAGTTGTGATCTGATAGGAATTGATTTTTATTTTTTTTGTCATTGGCAGTAGATGACAGCTCATTTTACCCTATTGCAAATACTAGGAGAGGAAACTTTGAGGCTAGCAAAATTGCTATAATGAGACTTAATAATAAGCCTGTGATTCATCTTTTGGGTTAGAGGGAAATGCTGGTTTCAATACAGCCAAAACAACAAAATCAGCTTTAAGCTTTGCTAGTTACAAATAAAAGTTTACAATGCTTGATTTTTGGCTCATGTAGAGAGACAGGCTGCGTTCCCTTACCAAGGTAATGTAATATTAGGGGCATTTCAGATAGTGGGCAGTGTCCCTATTCTTGATGTTGAATATAAATTGGAAAACAAAGCTTACATGTAGTAGAGTCTAAACAAAGAAAAAAACAAAAAACCAACCACCTCATAAATGAGTAATCCTGCTGTGTGGATATGGGTAGCGTCCTCAAGTTTGCTAGTCCTTACTAAATGTCATAAATGTCCGCCATTTGACTGGGCTGTGCCAGGTGGAAATGTTTCACTGTGTTTGAACATTCTACATGCGATAGCAGTGTCAGATATCAAATAGCAATTACCAGCTAGTACTCCTGCTAATTACGAGATAAAGCCAAGTCTTGGCATTCAGGAAGCATTCCACAAGCCCGGGTCTCCCATGGAGAAGCAACTCGTAGCTTCTGTTAAAACATTGCTAGAAATTAGTGTAAGATGCTTTCTTAATTACAGAACAAATGTGCTAACTCTCTTCTTTCGAGTTGGATGTTTTTGAGGGTTGTTTAGGAAAGCCTACATAAATATGCACTTCCAGCATCCTTTATGGCATGTTCAGGTTCCAGGCACACGTCTGTTTTGTCTATGGGATGACTTTTACAAGGCTCTGTCATCTGTAGTTCAAAGAGCTTAACGGGGGAGGGCTCCTAAGTTTAGATTTTGGGATGCTCTGTAATCTTTGACTTTGAACTGGATATTCCTCCCTTGAAGGACAGGGAAGCAGTTAGGGTCACGTAAGCAGACACTGTATCAACAGGCTGGAATGTAGTTTAAATCATTAGTTCTTTGACCTTTGATCTGTCATCAGATTCCTTCGGTGGAGGAAGGAGGAGGAGGCTGCAATGTGACTGCGGGGCGGTTGGAGCTATTAATAGGTCAGTGTCAGTGCATGGCAAGTCTAAACATGAGGATCCTCTTGTAGCTGATAGCCAGTGCAGAGATATCTGCATTTCCACAAATACTGCTCAAACACTGAGCAGTGGACCAGGTAAGGTGGCTGGTGGATACAAAGTGTTCCTTCCTGAGCATCAGGAAATGGCACAAGGTCCCTCGAAGCTATGAATCACTGAACCAGAGATGCCTTCATATAAGAACTCTGCAGACACTGTGGTTCTGCCTGCCTGCTTGTGAACTCCTCTCCTCAGCTTACTTACAGAAACAGCCTTCAACGTCATTAAGTCTGAGTTTTTGTATTTTCATTTATTTTTTTTCTAAAACCTGAGTGCCTCAGCTTTCATTTAAACACAAGGGTATTTCTGGTCATTAAAATAGAAAGCACTGGAAAATATGAACTGGAAATACTTTTGCAGCAGTATACAAAGAGAACAGAAAGTTTATAACATCCTGGTTTGGATGGTCATGACTTTTGGGACCTGACTCATTATCTCAAACAGCTGCAGCAACCCTGCATCATTTATCCGCGGTAGAAAGTCCCATGGAAGGGGGCAAGGAATGCTGATGTCAGTTTGGTTGGGCCTGAGGTCCCTTTCGGAGACCAAACGTTTGACAGGAAATGAAACTAATTGCACTTTTTGGCTGATGTTTATGAAAGCTGACAGATGCCATGTCAGATTTTAATAAGCGACTGGATCCCTTTGAAGACAGGAGGCCAGCAGGATGCTTTACAGGTGCTTGGTGAGTAGCACACAGCATCCTTAAGAGCATAGGGAAAGTCACTTGGGTTGGTGGTCAACGTATCCTTTGCGGAATCGTAGAATATCCTGAGTTGGAAGGGTCCCACAAGGGTTACCGAGTTCATTTGCCTGGCTTCTTCATAAGTTTAGGGGTTTTGTTATGTTCTTACATCCTTGTTTTGCTCATTGTTTTAGAAATCTCTCATCCAAGTAGGTAGAGCCAGGCAATCTAAGGCTAAACTTTGACATTTTTCCGCTGACTGCATTTTCTTCAAGGTTCATTTCCCACAGACCCATACATGACTTTGATCTCCACCTAGTGCTTAGTCTAATGTGAAAGGTGTTTTAAATGGCTGAATGATTCTTGCCATTGTTTCCATCCTGGTGCACAAAATAGTGATATCTTACTTGGAAAGCTGTCACGTTGTCACGTATGTGGTGGTCGTTTACTTGCCGTTGAGCTTGGTTGCTAGCTATTGCCTGTTAGAGTGCCAGAAAGACTGAAATACATGCACGTCAGGCTCAGGCAGGAAGGTTTCTCCTGTGCAGGACTGGTGCTTGTATCTTCAGTGTTAAGCAGAAAACCTAAGAGTGCTGACTGAGTAACACTTAAGGCAGTGCCACGGCTTTGATTGGGAAGTTGATTAAATTAAAACTCTGAGCTCATCCAAAACTCAGTCATCGCTAGTGGTTTTTGCTCAATGAATGCTTGCATTAAATGCTTAGATGTTTCAAGGTATCCCACTGGGAAATATTTGTGTCATAAAGACAGTTGGCACTAAGTAGTCATGCAGGCAGGATGCTCAAAACAGAGCGTCAAGGGTTTTCAAGGAAACAGGTGAAAGGCCTGGCTGGAGGCTGGAGGGAATGCTTGTCATGGGGATCCCAGACCTAGTTAGGGGACGAGGGGAGAAATGCATTTCCCTCTTTTGCTCAGGAAGTGTTTTAGCTGCTCAACCTTTCTTCCAGCCAAGGTGGTGAATAGCTAATGAAGCAGTTCACCTGTATTTGTTATATATAGGTAAAGCTCTTCTGACTTACCAGCATTGTTTCTAAAATCAATCTGCTGAAATGAGAAGATTCCAGAACCACTGGGAGCACTGGCCACGGTTCCGAATAGTTCTCAAAACGTGTCTGTCATCAGCCTATGGCAAAGAAAATCTACAGCGGCAGGAGTGTGACAAAAAGTTATCATGGTCTCCTTTACAGCTTTTGCAAAATGCTGCGTGCAGGTTCTTAATAGCGCCTGGGAATCTTTCTGTAATGGTAGTGCCTAAACATGGCTTCTGAGATTTACCAATCTCATCTTGTCTTCTGTTGATATGTACTTTGACGTATATTTATTCCTTAAATGACTCATGGAACTGAAGGGTATGCCATCAAGAACAGTGTTGATAAGAGGAATGAAACAAAGATAGAGAAATACTTCATTCATTTGAAATGTGGAAACTTGAAACTATAATAAGAACATGAACCTTGTTTTTATCAAGATAGGATTTTTTTAAGCTCTTAGGCAAAAAAAAAAAAAGGGAAAAAAAACTCACCTCCTACCCTGAAACAGATTTTTGTGTATTTGTTTAGATGTAAATGATAAACATAACCTGATACACTGTCAAATTCATTTATGCCTTTAAACACGAAATCCATTATGTCTTAAGAAACAGAGATTATATGAATCTTTACCTGCTTGAGAACAGTACCATTATTCTATGAAGTTTAGAAGTGCAAGAAAGAAAAAACAGGACAGGAAACTGAATTTGCACCCTATTTAATGCATGATGACAAAGCAGATCATTAGATTTTTCTTAATGAATAGCATTCATTTCTGCAAAGTGAGCTCATGGAGTCTGCTGGTGTGGTTTTGTTTCTTCAGTTTTTAAACAATTTTCACTTAAAATCTACGTGGAGTTATTTTGCAAAGGGCCTGCTTTTTTCAACTGTCTCTGACCATAACTATGGAAATCCTCCATAATGCTCAGTAGGATCAAATTGTGCTTCTGTTCACTTCGAACAACTCTGATCTTCTCATTTTCATCATCTCTGTTAAAGCTTGGAAGTGATTCAGCTTAGGAATGATCCTGCTCCTTGGAGATCACAGGCAATTGGATTGCTCTTGAGCAGCTATGTTTTGTTTTAATAGCCTGGGCTTGCACTTGCAGCTCTGAGGCTTTGAGAGCTGACGGCAGCACTGAGGCAGTCTCCAGTCCTGTGCTCCAAAGATGTAAAGGAGCGGCTCCATTATAGTTGAAGAAAGAAAGAAGAGTCTGTGCAGCGTGCAGCAGAAGGGATGAGGAATTCTCCTCATTCCATTCACGAGAAAGGCAGGATCATATGCTTGGAATATGAGAGCCTTTGATATACAGATTCTGAAGCAAAGTCTGGTGTTTTCCAGGAGCTGTTGAAGATAAGTTATTGATGCTGATTTATTTTTTTTGTCTCTGTTCTTGTGATATCTCAGGGAATAGAAATGCTCCCCTGTGTCTTCTGTTTCAGAAGGGAGGTTCTGGCCATGTGAAAAGAAATTCCTTCCATCATATCGAGCAGAAAGGGTCTTGGGGAAATGTTTTTCTCAGGGAGAACTGTTGGGCTGGTAGAATATTTCCATGTGGTGGATGCTTACAGAATACCTCTTGCTTTTCACCTTCTCAAGCAGGATTTAATAATCATTACTGGCTTCACTAATTAATTCTCTTGAAGTGTTTCTTTTTCCCATCAGCACAGGAAAAAAACAAAGGAAAATACTTTGATGTTTCCTATTAACTGTCATCACTGTGGATTTATTTTTTTGTTGTTTTATGACATGATACTTGTATCACAGTTATTGCCTACATCACACCACTGGGATTTATTGTACATGTATATTGAACTCAGTGGGTTTCACTTCATTGCCTCTGCTGTTTGTGGCATGAACAGTGCTGGGCAGATTGTGTTCATTTAAAAGAAAATCTATCACAATCAGTTCATCTTTTCTGTGGTATTTCTACAGTGGTTATAAATATGTGCGCTAATGCAATATTTTTAAGCTTGAGGGGATTTGTGGTCAGAATCATTACTTCTGCACAGTTGCGAGAAGAAAAATGCTGTTTAAGTCCCTTCTTTGTATACAAAGTTGTACACCAAGTGTGGATTCTGTCATGTTTATCTGTTCTGATTCAATCTCTGACTCCAAGTGAAAGCAGCCTGTTAGAACCAACCAACGGATGTTAACAGTCTGGGTGACCCTTGTTTGGTCCATGTAGCTTAAAGCTGATTAGTGATAGGAACACATGTGCTAAATTGCCTGCGAAAATCCGTCGTAATGTGGGGTTGCCAGAACTTGTCTTTAATTCTTGCAGATTGGTGTGTGCTTCCTGCTGTGAAGAAGCCAAAGATGATGAATCTGCTGGTGGTTCACATAATAAACAGTTCTCCTTGTGTCTGCATTCATGACTCGCCAGTAAGAGAGAATTTAACTCGCTCTCAGTGACTGGCAAAAAGAATAAGAGAGTGACTGGAATGGTGATTTCATAAGGAAAAGGGTAATCGGGGGAACATCGATTTTTTTAGAACAGTCATTACTGCCTTTGTAACACTCTCCAAATAATTTTATCCCGTTTTCATCCTTTGCCTCCCCCAAGCAAAAGGGATGAAGCTTAATAATTGTGAGAGTATGAACCCTTTGATTCAAAGTTTGTAGAGGTTTCTGCAAACAATGATGCATCTGCCACAGCCCTTTGTATGATGCAGTGAAGATGGATTGTCAGAAGAAGCTAGAACAGAGGTTGCACGGAAAGTTACTTCATCATCCTACCTTATTATACCAGCCATGATGACTAAGTGAGTTTTTCAGAAAGTGACTCAGTGGTAGAACTGGGAACCACAGTGAAGAGCCAGAAAGTTAAATATAAGGCTTCTGAGACAGTAGTGTATGGACTGCCTTCAGCTCGAGGCCAAAATATATGTAGACTTGGGCTTTAAAGCTACAAGCTAAAATGCAAACTAAAGGAGGTTAGGAAGAAACTTGCATGTAGACACATGAGCACTCCATAACTCCTCGTGATATTTAGCACCTTCTGAAGCATCCAGTATAGGGCATTCCATACCAATACTCCAGTCCATGCAACATAACCACAGGATCTAGCAGTCTGAATACTGAAGTAATCCCTAACAACTTCTAGGCATTAAAGCAGAGCAAACCTGTTGTAAATACGCTTATGCTTTGCTTCTGGATGTCCAGTGGAAAAGGTCTTGGTAGCCCCTAAATCAAGGTAAGTCTAAGGTCTTACCTTACCTGTGGTGTTGAGATCACGTTATTTTCTGCCAAATTGGATATCAGTAGAAAAAAATGGAAGAATTACAAAGTTTTTTTTCTGGAGGTGTACCTGAAAACCAGTTGGGAACATTTTTTGCAGCATTATAATAGAGCCTTAACTGTAGTTCTTTGTAGTTCTCCTCAGTCACTGATAACTGAGTTTTGGCTGCTTGTGGGTTTAATACCGTCGTGAAATGTCATTTGTTTGCATGTAAATATTAACACTGGTCTATGCAGAAATGGGAAACTGGAGGAATGCTAGTACTGATGCTCTTTCAATTCTAGCTTGCATTTTACCATGTGATCTTTATTAGTATTCTATTAATTGCCGTTACAATAACATTTCAAAATGCCTGGGTGCTGCCATATGTATGTACTTTTAAGAAGTCATCTAGCAGCTCATATTTATGCTTTCCCACAGAGGTCTATAAAGAGGACTTTTAAAAAACCGACATGAAGTAAACAGTCCGGTATTTTCGGTGCTACTTTGGGATTTTAGATTCAGGTTCAAGTCCTTGGTTCAGCCCAAGTTAAAGCAAAATTGTAAAATTCAGTCTCCTAGCTCTCGTGTCACTTTTCCTTCATAGGAGTTGGCTGTTTGGGGATGGATTGCTTTCTGCCTCTTAAGTTGACCAAAAATGCCAGCGTAGCACTATGAATATTTTCTTAAAGCAAAACAGGTTCCTGGTGAATAAGCATTTAATAGTGAAAAACTGCCAAGTGACAGAAATCCTCGACTGGTCTCTCACCCTTTAATGAATACACTTATGTTTCCCAGTAAAGTAGTACATGACTAACATTTTATGTAGCTACAATTCCACATTCAAATGTAGTGTTATTTATCTAACCCATGAAGTACAGGGAATACAGTGTGTAAAAGACCAACGCACAACCAGTGCAGATTAGCCACCAAAGGTAATAACAGTTCTTGGGAAATTACTTTGTCCAAAATACAGATGGTTAATACTCTTTATTCCCATTTGCCATATTCAAGATCCGCTATTCTGTCATATGGTTTGGCTGCATGTGTCATAAATTATAGATAGTGGAGATGTGGCTAGATTTTTAATGCTTGACTGTCTCTACTGCAGCCTTCTCCCAGTATTTATGTGTAAATAAATACTGACAGTTTACCCTGAACATTTCACATATACTTTTTAAAGCAATGCAAAAAGTATTGATGCAGTGAAGGTGGGACAGCTCAGCGTTATCTGGGGAATGGAGGAGTTAATCAAAACCACACAACATTCCTGAAATATTCATTGGTTCAAAAAGAAGCAGCAGCATGAAAGCTTCTTAAAATAAAGCACATGCTTGAGGGGAAAAATGTGTGATAGTGTATAAAATAGTAAAATCTGTTGTATTTATGAAATCATATCTTCTGCTCATCTCCTGTCCCTGAAGTGAAAGCAGGATTGCATTGGTACAAACTATATTTTCCTTGGACAAGTGAATTAGAGACCTGTGGACAGGTTCCAGGGCTGAACAGCCCTGGAATAGTTTCAGCTGGGAAACTAGATGAAAAGTCCAGTTCGGCTCTGTTGGCTGTACCGTGGCTTTGCAGGCCAGGCCACAGAGTGGGTAGTATCACCCTGTTCGTGAGTTGGGGTCAAAAAGGTTGTCTGATTCCTAGACAAAAAGAAGATAACGGAGTCTTACCTTCTTCCTGAGTCTCTTCCACATGCCCTTACAAGAAAGAATTGTACCCGACTGCTTTAGTGGCCTAAAATCAGTGAGTGCCTCTGGGGAAATCCCCACTAGTCCAGGAATTTTTCTGGAATTTTAGCCTGGAATTTTTCTGTCGAATGGATTCTTTTTTTTCATGGCCATCTAATTTATCTTGATTTCTATGGTGCTGTATTCAATGAGGAACTAAGCACCTGACTGCACCCGTTACTTCTTTGCTGTGTAGTTGTGGTCTTTCATGTTGTTGCTGTCAGAATCAATATTACTAAGATCTTTTCTCTAAAACGTTAGGTTAATCTGAAAGACTCATCCACCACCATTAATTGAACCTGTGGATTAGGGAGGCTGTCTACATAGCACGAAAAAAACTGTTCTCCAAGCTAGCTCCAAACAAATAGGTTCATTCACAGATTACAGTGTGGCCCCGCACAGAGATTTTGGCAGGGCAAGTGAGATAGCAGTGTGCTGACCCTGAACGAAGATGTAAGACAGCCTTGCCTTTCAGCGAGGAGCACAAATCCAGCTGCAGCCTGATACTGCCACAATAAAACTGTCTCCATCTGCAAAGCCTGCTTGGAGTTGTTGACGCAGTGCAGGCCTTTCCAGGGAAATAGGTGATTTGCTTGATGTTAGGCAGAGGCTTAACCTCTTCTTTCCTGTGTTAGAAGAGTTCCTGCAAGCGCTTCAGGTGGTTGAAGGCAAACTCCCACAAGGTCCAGTGGTGTGCCGAAGATGTGCTGAAGTGAGCAGGTTCCTCACACACACATTGTCAGGAAAACACAAAGTCAGGAGCATCCTGTTCCTAGTGAATCTGTAATTTGGTGATAACCAGGAGTAAATACAATGCAAAACCTATCTTAGAAGGTAGGCCTTGTTTAGCAATTTCCCCTAAGAATGTGTCCACATCTACCACTCGTCTGACAATTAAAAAAAGTATTTCAGCTGCCTCCAGTGTCTTTCCTAGGTTAAAAAACATGCATCCCCTGTAATTCAGTAGGGTTGGTTTGAGGATTTTGCTTCCCCCAGTCAGCGGCAGTTGTTTAAGATTCAGCTGCTCAGAGAATGAGCTTTTCAGTTGAAGTGATAATCTCAGAACGAGATCGGAAAGGCAAACACAATGCAACAGGCAATTAGTGGGGGACATGAGCCCCAAGTTTGTGTTATGAGACTTTTTGCTTTTTAATGTAGTATGTGTTCCATATAACTCCAGTATTTAAAGAAACAGCAACAGAAAAAGTTCTTAGTGACTGGAAAATATAAAAGCAGATACTTGAGAGATGGTATCTTTCACTATGTCATATTTTATGTTTCATAACACACCAGTCAATCCTAAGTTCCATTTTTCTGTACTGCTCTGCTAACATGATTAACTGGATGATGCAAGGTAACCAAGGTCTTAGTGAGGACCAAGTGCGTGGAAGTTGTGACTGTATGCATTTTTCCAAAGAAACTCTTTATTACAAAGTCTCGTGTAGCCAGAGAATGCCAGTCATTTTCTGGGAAGTCAAGGCATGCAGTGACAGTAGGAAAAGTCAAGAATCTGATAGGAGGAAGCAAGACCACCAGGGTCCTCTCATTTGTAGGCATCATCGACTGTTGCTAACATCCCTTGTAGGTATATTTTTCCAATCTGTATGTGTGTTTGTTTTTTCTTCCAGTGTGTGGCTGTGACCTGGCACAAGGAGGCTTTTTCATTAAGAATGGGGAATACCTTTGTACTTTGGATTACCAGCGCATGTATGGTACCCGCTGCAACGGCTGTGGGGAGTTCGTTGAAGGAGAAGTGGTGACAGCTCTGGGGAAAACCTACCATCCAACCTGCTTTGCCTGTACTGTTTGCAAGTAAGTCATCCCTTTCAACTAGTGTGGCCTGAACCCAGTACAGGAAAAACAGGGAGAAAGGCATCACCATGAGACAGAAGTCTCAAGATGTTCTTCTCTTTAGATAAAGTATGTTGTATAACATTTTGAAACCAAAATACAAGGCAAGTCTAACCTCTGCTCTGCTTGCATCTGTGGATTGGATTTCTTCCAGTGCCTGGCTTTGCCAAGGCCACATTGCAGAAACTCTTTGGCCTAAGTTTCTGTAAAATATTAATTGCACTGGCGGAAGGCAGCAAACTTGAGGCATGGCGAACAGAACAAAATTTCTGGCGTAACCTTTGCTAAAATAGGTTTTTCTTTTTAACTCTCCAGGCGTCCATTTCCACCAGGTGATCGAGTTACCTTTAATGGAAGGGATTGTCTCTGTCAGTTGTGTGCTCAGCCAATGTCCTCAAGCCCCAAAGAATTGTCTGCCTCCAGCAGTAAGTATTCCATCTTCTTTCTGAATCCTTTCACTTTCTGAGCTCATCAGCATTTGATTGAAACTGTCTCAATTCAATCTTCTTGATTTAATTTTTCCTTCTCCTTTTAGAAGTGTAGACTCTCTCTGGGAGCCATCCTTTTTTTTTCTTTCTTTCCTTTTTTTTTTTTTTAAAGTGTCTGGTACTACAGGTTGGAAGAGACATTTACACTTAGTCATTTCCGTATGAACAAATGACTTTTACCCAGAAATTGGATATTTTGAAGGGCTCATTTTCTTTTATAGACACTGTAAAAGTGTCCTCTTGATGCAATCAGAGGTTTCAGAGTTCATAGATTCCAGTTTTTCCATGTATAGTTGCACAAGCTGAAGTATTCAGAAGAGGACAATGTTAGAGGAAATTAATTTTCTTCCACTCTTTAACACTTCAATTCAATTAAATTATCCTTTAAAGTGGGATATCACCAGGTTTATGCCTCTGGTAGATTGATACTGCAATGGATTTGTGATCAGAAACTGTTTTCAGGAACAGTTCTTAAGAAACCATTATTTAAAAAAAAAAAAAAAAAAAAAACAAAGAGAGAAATCAAGTTAAGAGTAAAGAGAGAATGAAGAAAGTTTCAGAACGAAATTAACTTGGTTTGCTGTTGAGTTTTAGTGCTTCTAAGAGAATTTGTAAATTACTGATTCGCAGTAAGTATTCAGCTCTGCCTGTGGTAGTTTATTCATTAAATCTTTTGGAATTTCTGATTCTTTCTCTGACTCCTGGATTGCATTTAGTCCACTAATCTGTAATGATTTACCCAGTATAGTTTTATAATTCAAAATGACTGCAGATTTTTTTGTGATACTGGGTAGTTTACCAGCAGTCTTGGTTTTATCAAGGGAGGCTTTCTGTATTTTGTACTGGTACTTGGCTTCGAGATCCTGGGATTATAAAGGGCAATGTAAAGGAATATTTGGATAAGATTTGTACTCAGCAGATGAGTGAAGAGAATCTCAGGTTGTCTGATATGACTGAGAGCATAATCAGGCATTAGAAAAATGGAAGAATAAAGGCATATTTGGGTATCATGCCCTCCTGTCTGTTAAGCTATAATATTCCACTCTAACTGTGGTTTTGGAGCTGAAAAAGCCCAGGCCTAATTGGTTAAGGAAGAATTAAGGAAACTCTAAAAAGATTTAGAAGAATTATAAACCAACATAAAGTTGTATGTGGTATTTCAGGCACCCAGAGAATCATTCTGAGACAAAGGAATCATGTGGAAATCATACTTGTTTGAATTTTTGATATCTAGGAGTGATAACCAGCAAGGACTTGGAGGACCTAGCGATGTGGACAGCACTGCCATTCTTTTTCTTGGTGGTAGCATCGATTCCTGAACTAGTGGTGTTCAGTGAGAGAAGTATCTGGATCACACTAGACCTGGTTCTCAAAAAGCGGTGTGCTTGTCCAGCACTGTGGCCCCTTCCCCACAACGAGACTCCAGGTGCCAAAATGCTACCTAGCAAACAATAGGCTAGAGTTGTATCACTGATGGCAAGTGGCAGAGCTGGGGAGTCACTTCTCGATAGCCATAGTCTCTGCTAGAATTGCTGCTTGGGTTCCAAACTGAAACCATAGGTAACAAGGACTGTAATACATAATTTTGACTGTCACTTGTGCTGAGATTTTGTTTTTTAAATCAAAACTGGGTCCTGCTGGGCAAACTTACCAGTGCACATAACAAGAGAGCTCCTGCTCTTAACAATTTAGTGTGCACTAGGTAGAGATCTGCAAGTACCTGCCACTGTGTATCTGCTTCTTTTGTGGACAGATAGTTGTAGAAGATAGTTGTGGGAGATACAGTGTAGAGGTTCTGGTCATTTTAGAGCAAAACTCTCCAAAACCGACAAATGAAGGCATGTGCTCGTAATTTCAGACAACTTCAATTAAAAGAATACTAATGAAGCATCCTCCTAATAGAGTGTGTTCAGAGATATGCCAGCTGCTGCTGTAGCTTCGCACAAAAGTTGACTTAGATACTGAGACGCCTTTCTTGCTGGCACTGAAGAGTAAATTTTAATTAGCGTAAGCTGTTCCAGATTGCTTCCACTTCTCTCCTGCTGGCTGAATAAGACACATCAATCTTTTCTAATACTTCACCCTTCTTTGAAAAGATTTTTTTTTTAAAACATAAGTTCTTCTAGAAAAGAATCTCATTCATACTGTGCATCTATTTTCCATCCTATATTGTGTTCAGTTTCGCCTGATTACTTTCAAGTAGATTACTGGAGGCAGTTTTCCTTAAAGCAAAGAAAGTTGGAGGTGTGGAAATTCAATAGACTGAAAGTGTATCAGGTTTGGTTGGTTTACGTAATGTAAAAAAGGAAGCTTTGTATCCACTGGAATGTCTGCATTAATGTTGACACACAGTTTTCTGATGTCTGTTATTTCACATAAATGAAAGGCTTGTTGATAGCTTTTCTTGGATGCTTTCAAGGAGAATCAAATGCCTCTAAATACAGGGGTTAAGATCTTGAATATCATGAACCTGAATATTATTACACTCTTATAGTGCCCACCCATGACAATCAGAAGGAAAAATACTGAAAAATTAATTTTCCTTTTTTCTTTAAGAGTAGTTGAGTCCATGGTACTTCTTTACTGTGTTTATATTAATATATTTCTTTTGCTCCACGTATATTACCTGGAATAATTATAGCTTTTTTTCTTGAAGAACATTTCAGTGACTCCTTTTTATTCCATTTTGCTAAGACAGTCTTTTTAAGTATACAGATGCTAAAATTCGTAATTTAGTCATCTGTATTCCTTAGACATTGCTGGATGAACAGAGTTCATTAGCTTTGGGATTTTCCTTGAAGTCAGCAGGAAATTTAGGGCCAAATACCTGTATATAGCCTTGCAGACAAATGAAATGGTTGGTGGTCTTTTTTCCTTCTGGTTTTATTTCATATGACAGCATGACAGACGAGACATGCTCTATAAAGCAAAGTGATGAGGATTGGTGCAGAGCAGCACAGGTGCAAGGGGCAAGTGCCTGGTATTTAAAAATCAAATCAGAGAGGAGAGATGATGCTGAACTGGGTTGTGAAAGACTAGAAGTGTAATGTTGATGGCTTGGATGGTTCATGGTTTTCAAGCTTCTGCCAAAGTCATAAAGTTATTTTGTTTGGGTCTTAGTAGATGAGTAATGTAAGTAGTGTATCCGGTCAATTAGTATTTGTGTTTTAAGCAGCGTCCAAGTTGTTACACAGTATCATGATTGCCTGGTTTGTACTGTCTTAAGCTCTTTCTATTTTCCTTTGAATTCTAGCTACTTGCTTACACACCTGTGTTTGTTATGGTTCATGTAGTTCGACATGTAGAGAAGCAGTTGTGCAGGCATCTGTTATCTGTAATTACAGAGGAGGCTACAGCTTGTCTGTGGTCTATTTGGTGGTGATGGGTGCTCTGCTTCCTCTTCTCCCCCCACCTCCCCCTTACAGTACGGGAGATGTTAATTAACAGAATGAATCTCTGGTCCATATACGACAGCCTCAAGTCAGACTCCCTCAGCATTTTCAATCACATATTCAATGGACTGTTTTGAAGACCACCTTTAAAATTCTGCAAAAATGTGTGTTTTTCTAATTTCATGCTGTAATTTAGTTAAAAAAAAAAAAAAAAGAGCCAAAGCCAATTTCAAAATTCATGTACATCATTTATTATTACTTATTATTTATGCAGAGGCAAGTAGATTCGCAGAATTACCAGGCTTACCCTCTTTAATGCTTCTCCATTGGGCATTTTATCACTGAATTCTCACTAGGGTGGTTGGTGAATGAATTGATGTGGGCATTTCCAAATACAAATTCCTAGTTTATTGAGACCTTGATTTTTATTTTTAATCTTTTAGAAAGTAGTTAAAAGAATACCTGAGAGCAGAGCAGCCACAGAGACATCCCTGTGCTCGGGGCAGGCAGGGGAGGTAGTGCCAGCAGTCTGCGTTGGCACAACTTGAATCAGCAGTCTGCTGGCTCCGTGCTCATCTCTGAAATTCAGACGAGGCTACTACGTGGCTTTGAGCACAGCTTAAGAGATTGCCCTTTTCCTTGAACAGAGATTTTCCCCTTAGGCATTACACTTCAGAATTTCCATGATAAAGCACATCACTAATAAGAATATTACATTGCTTCCTCGCCCTTTCTGAGTTGGCTCCTTGTCTGGTTACTGGTAAGGAAGTTTTAGTTATCGCTGATTATCTTTTTGCTGAAAGGCTGGATCATTTTAGTGATGTATATTAACTGATTAAGAAATTGTATTTCAAATGAGAAGTAGGCTCTCTAGATGGGTAGGAGAAAACCTCCTTATCCACAAAAGACTGAAGCGGTACCATCACCTAGCAAGAGTTTTCATTTGGAAAAATGTATCGTCTTACAAAATGATGGAGTTTCATAGTTTGCTTTTCTTCAGTGAAATAGATACTTGTGCCCTATACATGCTCAGGTATGCAGTGATACTTCTTGGAAAGAAGCACAGGGAAGATACCTTGACACCCCTTTCTTTGGAGCAGTCTCTGTTGTGAGCTAAGAGCATTGCAGTACAGAGACAACATTGGACCAGAGTTTCCAAAATGGCCAGTCGTACGGTGCATGAATAATCTTCGGTGCAGCTGTTCCCTGACCAGCCAGCTTCCACGTGGAGCTTTCACAATGCTGTTTTGTATATTTGTCCTTGCCCGCTTTGAACATTTTGTTCTGGTTCAAAGAATGACCCAGGACTCTCTGGGACAAATGCTTTCATGCCTATCTGTACAGAGCCTAACAGAGCCGCATCCTGGCTCACAACTGGGGCTCTTAGCTCTATTGTGATATAAATAATAAGCTTAATGCTTAATGAACTTGTGGGAGAAAGATATCTTTGTTAATGATTCAATAGCCTTATCTCTTCAAATAAGACACAGTAAAGCTCCCAGTAAATATCTGAAACTTCCAGCAAGGCTTGTGGCAAAGCTGAAGTAGGGCAGAGCTGGGATACTTGATCTGTTGAAGAAAAAGGTGATCAGGAATAAATAGGAATCATCTTTTGTCTCACTGCCCAAAAAGCATGGGGAAAGAGCTTGTTTTAGAAACAATAAAGCATCAGAACGGAGAAGCACGTTTGCTTTGCACTCTTCCTTTAAAGACTCTCTAATTTTTATTGTGCATTTATACTCAGGACATAACTCTCCCTTCATTAGAGGCAGAGGCAGGTCACTGCTGCCAGTATTCAGAAATATGCCTTAGCAGATTTATAGGCATCCCAAACTTCGCTGTTAGAAGTTAGCTGCATAAATAAAATGGACGTAAAATTTCTTTTAATCATGGTTGTTGTGAAAGGTCTGCACCTAGCCTTTGTAACTGTTTATCCACATTTGACTGAGTTTTCATTATTTTGTTCTTTAGCCTTCTTTCCCAAGCAGTCAGAATACTCCTTCAAGTCTGCAGGGAGGATGCAAAATCTGAAGGGGAAGACTTGGCTGGCTATTTGGAAGCAAGCTCTCTGCAATGATTTTGGGCTTAAAAGGGTATTAAGCAACATCCAACACATGATTTTTGAGCTCATTCTTAGGAAATATCTTACAATTCCACACTGTGTGTCAAAGCTGCATAATATATGGAGGGGTTGTCCAAATGCTTGGCGCAGATGTAGATAGGCCTTAGTGGAGGACGCCGAGCCCAGTTTTGTCTCAAGGGATGCACGCTCCCAGTACCCATACACATCAGTCAGAGGGAGCACTGGGGAACGATTCAGTTCCCCAATGTAATTCAATAATTTCCGTTTCAAAAATGCATTTTAAAATGGATTTTTAAAAATCTTGTATATAGTTTTGATCCTTAAGGAATTAATATTTTGTGTGTATGCCGTAGCACACAGAATTCTCATTTCATAATTCTTCACTTATCTGCTGAAGATAGAGAAGCACTCACATATCTCTGTAGCATTTAAGCCTGCACACCTGTGTACTGGAGGGGGATATTTGGGACTTAACAGAAGGGGCCCACGCAGTCATGTAACTTTTTCTTTTGATTTATCATAGAATCAAAACACTACAGACATCATTGTGGATTGATTTCAAACACCGTGATTTAAATCACTGATTTTAATCATAGCTTAACTAAGAACCCAGGAAACCTTGATTAAAATAATTGATTGGAACCTTGTTTTACATTTATACTTTTAATTATTTTCCTAAAGAAAAGGCTAACTGCTAAGCATGAGGATACTCCACATGTGTACATATTTACTTAAACTAGTATAGTTCTGTATAAATTAGTCAAATTCTTTGACATCTGTATTTTTACATAATGACTATTTTTGCTCATGACTTACATCTAGATCCATTTGCATGGAAATTGAAATTAAATTACAAGGCTTAAAATAGCATTATGGATTTTTTTTTTTTAATTCAGAAACTACCTGAAATCTGCTGGACACACAGAATGTACATATGTTAAAATTTATTTTAATTTTGTATCTCCTGATTTGTCAAGGGTCTGTAGCTTTATAAAACTATTTACTTTGTATAACTATGTCCATAAGGGTTTTTAAAGTGACGGACCTTATCATACCTGATTTTGTTTATAGATACGAAAAGGAGAGCAAGTTTCCTCCGTGTTTTCAAATCCTGTTTGGATTTTTTAACTTTGATTTAAAGTGTAAAATTTGGATTTTTAATAACATCCTTGATTTTTAAATATCAGTATTAAATTTCCCCTATCTTAATTTAAATTGGTTTTTAATAATCTTGCAGGGCTACTGACTTTTTAATACATTGAGAATACTATGGGTCTAAAATTTCCCCTATCCTGCCCTTTTTAAGGATAAAATAAGCAAATCAACATTCATGAAAGGGTACAAAAAAGTGATGCAAACCTCAAGTACAGTTCCTATCTGGCAAAAGCCATTGGGTTATGGCAGAAGAATACTCAGTTCTTCCCTTGTTAAATTCTTCCAGTGACTCTAAGAACCAATTTCTATGATTACTCCAAGAAGGTTTATTCTTTTGAAGAGTGTTTGCAATTTTTGAGACGTTTTCATCATTTGAATTGTTTTCTTAGATTAATTTTATTTGTCACTTATGTTTTGTACCAGTGGCTAAATTGCATGAGAAGCCTCCATTTGCTCGTCTACTTCTTATTTTATGAGGATTGGTATTTTCACTGCTGCTTTATAAATCAACTTTGTTCCTTCCCTGGAGGTGTATAAAGCATTGTTAGAAGGTAACTTTTGGGTGACAAGAAACAGAGCAGCAACTGTATTGAGAATGTAGTGGTGGCAGGGCAGTAAGTTTCTGACTTAGCAGTTTTCCATCAGGAAATGTTGGTTCACAAATGTAATGTTTTTTTTCAGGAAGGTGTTTTCAGTCCATTTTGCCTATTTCTTTTGTGTTGCGTGTAAATTGGGCAAGAACAGTTGTGAATGGACTATATGAATGTACTAACCATTAAGTATCTGCTACTATTTGTGTAAGTGTAACCCCATCTTAAATTTGGAATTAAAAAATTTGCATCTCCAAGTCTTTACTACTAATCAAAAGACAATTCCAAAGAGAGTTCTGGGAGAAGTGCGAGGAATTGCTCAGTAAATGGGTGTTTCACTGGGAGGCATCACTAATTTGGAAAACACAACTATAGGAGGAAATCCCCAGACACGAGTATTTGGGAATTGGCATGTTCAGAGAGGCTACCAGGTAATAAGTCAGGAATCAGAGGTCACTTTCTGTTGTTATTTAGAGCTCAGTTTGCCATGGGTTACCAGGACATAAAAACCTTCCTAAAAGTTTCCATACTGGAGATTGTACCGTTTTAATTGTTTTCCAAGAGTAACAGTGGAAAATTACCCAAAATAGTCTTCAAATGAAGAGACACAGCATGTACTGTCCATGAGCTGGGCTTTAAGCATTGAAGCTTATTTGCAAACTGAGCAACTCCCTTGGTATACTGTGAGTTAGAGCTGTGAATTTAAATTCAGCTGGAATTATCTGAGTCCGGAATGTGTGGTAAAGGAAATAACAGGTTAGACTAGCTTCAGATAGCCACTGTTGATATGTATCAGGCTTTGGTTTATCCTCAGAGTAGTTTTACAACTGGGACACTGGGGCTGCTAAGTGTAAAAAACAAACAAACACAAAAGTTACCTTTCTTTTACAGGACAATTAGAAACTCCTCTCTAAGATAGGTGGAGGAAGAAAGAGACAGACGTCCTACAAGCTATTTCCATCACACTTTGGTTTTCCATTCAGATGTGTAGGAAAGATTGGGTTGAAAAGGTGGCTGATGTTGAGGCTGATGTCATGGAGAAAGGCCAACTTGGTTGTATGTTGCTTGCAGGGACACTTTTCAGGAGTAAGAGGGTAAAAGGCCAATTGGTTTGGCCTCTGTTGAGAAGGAGGTGTAGCAAGATAAGGAAGGAAGGGAAATAATTTTCTACACAAGAACAGGAAACTAACACAAATGGTCACATCAGTAAAGAGAAGAAAAACTCTCATAATAATATCGTATTAACAAACGAAAGTTGGGGAAAAGCTTTCATCCTTCTAAATTACATTAAATTACATCAAATGGTGGAAGTGCTGTTTCCAGTAATTATATATCAAGATAATCACACAGTGATCTTCATATAAGTGGGTTTAGTTTGTATTTCCATGTATATTAGTCAAATTCTTAAACAGACAAGTCAACGTTAGGCACTCGTAGGTGGTTAACAGGGACTCGTACTGCAAGCAAATAATGCCATTCTATGCCATTGTGATTTCTTTCCATAGTTAATCAACTAAAGCATTTTATTTTCTTTAAATATTTATTTTGAAAATATCATTTTTTCCAACTTGCCATTTATAATAAATGGTCAAACTATGTTCCACTTCCCATGGGAAACTTAGTTCCCTTCATTGTGCAAGCCCAGCCTCTCATTGTTAGATTATTCAGGAGTACAAGGATGTTGGAGTGGGTTTGTTTTGCCTTTAGCAAAAGGGCAATAACACACTTTGTCCGTCTTTACATTGGCAAAGAGGAAGGGTCTGGCAACAGATTTCATTGCAAAATTGAGTAACATATGTGGATCTCAATTCTGGATGAAAGATTTCCAGTATTGTATGGCCTTCTCTGACTTCAGAACTCATCACTGCCATAACAATCAAACGATTGAGGCTTAAGCTTTGAAAGCATTTAATATACTGTAAACAGACAAAGTGAGTTTGTATTTTTAGCTTTCACAGAAATATCTTGATGAGCTAGAAAAGTCTGTGTGATATCATTGAAAGTTTTAAATTTAAAACAGGGCTTTAAAAAGCATTGCCTGATCTTTGTGGTTAAAGGGTAACAGAGAAACTTCTCTGATCTTCCTAACTCTATGAGAAAGGATAACTTGCTCAATCTCCCGATTGCCACAGAGGAATTACTGGGATACAAGTGTTTTTTTAAAGATGGCTAAGAATTATTTACAGTTAGAGATTTCTTTACTTTGACTCCAGTGAAAATACTTGCCTCTTCCCCCCCCCCCCCCCCCCCACTTCCAAGCCACTGTCCATTGTAGCTTGCTCCATTGGTCCAATTGTGTTTGACGGTATATTTCTGTGCATGTTGAATGAAAGCTTGTTTTCAAATAAATATCTCTATATAGAGATAAATAGATACTAGATTCCCTGTTTTACCTGTTGCAGGTTTGAACGCTGCTAGTGCTGTCTCCATACAACTGATGTGTTGTACTCTATGGGAACCGTAACAAAGAGTCTCACTCCTGTAATTTGTAGAAGTTCAGCAGCTTCAGGCTTTATCTAGACGCATGCTACCAATGGCTGTCAGGATTGACGAGAACTTTGTGGTGGCTTAATTATGCATCACTAAGCCAGGCTGCTGTTATCTCTGTTCAGCCCCCTGCACGGAACAAAGTTGGCTTGCTCACGTCAACTCATCCTGCACGTGATTTTGCACAAAGGTGTTCATTAGCACGAAAGCAGATAGAGATGACTTCCCTCTCATATGTTCTATGCAGCGAGTGGAGAACGTGAGAGAAAGGTAGAATTTCTAGTAATTTTTTCAAAGCAATCCACATGGGAGTGGGCAAGGCGCTACGCAGCATTGTTAGGGTTAATGCAGCTGTGTCAGCTCCGAGCCCCCCGCCTGTGCAGGGATCCAGCAGGGGGGAGCTCCCTGCTATTGGCTGAGAGCAGGGGAGGGAGGCAAAGGAAGAAAATCCACCGCTTAATTTAGGCAGTGACGAATGGGTTGCTGTGCAGGATTTTTCACTCCTGGATGGCTGGGGTGATGCAGATGCTAAAAAGGGAAATGCGTTTTCTCATTGCATCTTCACAAGCAAGATGCCATGGAAGGCAGCTCACCCTGGCCTGCATCTTCTAATGAGGCAGATTAAGGTGACTGGGGGGTGGAGGTCTTCATCATGCACAATATTGCAGTGTCATGCTGCTTCCCGTTGCCCTGTCCCCCCAGTTTTCCATGCTTTTGGGCTGGCTGACTCCACATTCAACTACACACTTCTTGTCCTTCTTGTCATTTGCTTTTGTATTCGGACACATCAACTATGACAGCCTTCTGAGCGATTTTTTTTCCAGAGCTGTAACTTAAATATGTTAGGATGCATCTTCAGATTGAGCAGGCCTAGTCAGAGAACAGGAAAACCACAACAGGTTATGTTAACCATTAACCATCTCTGGCAGAGAACCGTGCAAGGAGCTTTTGCTTGGCTAAAAACGATGCTGTCAGCTACTGCTGAGAGAGGGCGAATTCACTTCTTCTGTACCATGTCTGAGCAAGTAGACATCGCCTGTGGAGGCTACAAGGTGGGGAATTGCAGCTGTTGGTGTCATAGGCAGCCACAACGCACATCAGCATATGTGTTACTTCACATTTCTTAGAATTAGTGCTGTGGACTGTCTCACGTCTTCCTTCCTCTCAAATGTAATTCCACATATTGTTTTTTGTGGTAGGCTTTTCGTTACGTTGTAAGTGTGTATAGGAGCTGTATTGCTCACTCATGCGTTCACACTGCACTTCTCCTCTGCGTTATGCTGGCCTAGCTGAACGTGTGGCTGTGCAATGGATGGGAGTGGGGAGGAATGTGGGTTATCTGAAAAAACGAGAGCACGAGAGAGCTCAAGGTCAAAGGGGTGCCATCTGTTTGACCCAGGTGTGAAGCCAGAGGGAGAACTGCTGTGGGAACCATTACACAAAATCTGGGGGGAGGGTTTTCAGATTTTTGAGTACAAGTTTGGCCTGGCACATGGTTGTGAACCACTAGTCTTATCTCACTGCCCTTTTCTTTGCAGCATGAGCTGGTTATGGCTTAGGCTGATGCAGCCTGTGCTTAGTGTGATACTGAGATCTGGCCCGCATATGTTGTGTGCTGATGACATTCAGCCAAAGGCTTTAATATGCCTCATACAGGCCTGCGGTCATAAATGGCTTTTATTTGTAGAATTTGGATGAATAAATGGTCTTTTCTTAGCCTAGCCCAGCCTTATTTACTCTCTATTTTAGGAAATAATGATAATTGCTAGCTTCTCATGCATATACCCAACTGTTTTGCTAGAATTAAAATCAGGTTTAGTTAAAAGCCATCTCAGCCTAATAAGACAGTACTTGGGCTGTTAGCTTGCTTTGATATTAGACGTTCAGTATGCCTGTGACTGGAAATAACGATATCCATTTACACTTTAAGGAACCCAGAAAGAGTGAGTGAATGTCATAGTTGCTATAGGATAATAAATGCATGTCCAGCACCACCATCTTTGACTTACAGGAAGCAAGTAAACAGGTGGGCATACTTCATGGATCCCTATTTCTTCCACATAACTGCTTTTTGCACCAGGAAAGCCAAAGATTGTGGACCGGGTGGGCCCTTTGCAGAAGGCAGTTCTGTTCTGACTTGGCTTCAGAAATTCAGTAGAAGTGAAGCAAAGTGCTTTAAAAAATCTCTTTCTTGGTTCCGTATCTGCAAAATTTCAGCTTCACAAAACTTGCCTGGATAAAGCTGCCAAAAGCATGGAAAATAAAGCAGATTTTTGGAGGGATTATTGTAACAGGGAATGTGTCATGGTTTGGCAGGACCGCAGGTCAGGAATGTGGAAGCTGGCACAGCAGGGAGAAGCAGGAGTGCTAGGAAGCTGAGAAATGGGTGCTGATTAAAGCTGCAGCTCAGCATCCACTGGGATGGGAGGAAAGATTCCGTTTGTTCTCACAGTTGGTAGATGTATTGCATGGTTTCAAGTTGGAAGGAACCTTAAGAGATAATGTAGTATCCTCTCCAAACCAAAGGGAAGATCAATGTACCAATGGCATCCTGACAGATGTTCACTTGTCTCCCCCTTAGTCCCATTTTGTAAACTCCAGAGCCTCTCTCAGTGACCTGTTCCAGCCCTTGCTGTCATTGTGGAGTGGCATGAAGCCTCGAAATGGCACTGAAGAGCAGAGGGATCCATTACGTGCTGTCAGTACTTGTCATTTCATAATTTCAATTTGTAACTTTTGTCCTTTAGAGCAAAGCCCTGGGATTAGGACATCTCAGGGTTGCTTTTCAAGTCCAAGCTGCATCATTGGTCTGTGACTTGCATTTTATTACAAGATACCGTGGTGCTTGGGCCTCTTCTCTTAAGGGATTGGAGGGCATGAAGAATGCTGATAGAGAGGCCTGCTGCAAATAGTGACCTGGTTAGCAGGAATGCACAGCATCTATTTGGGGCTGGCCTTGCCCATTATCCAGCAAACAAAAGTCAGGCCCTTGGGTGTCAAAAGGAGACACTCCTCTTATTGTCGGTTTTTATAATAAACCTGGACTTGCCCTTTTGCAGGGTGTGGTGTTACCTGGGCTGTAAAACTCTGAGGAGATGGCGGTGTCCGGGCTGTACCTGTTCAGTCAGCTGGAACTGGTCTTGTTCTGAGGCCGCTTGTTGATGTTTCAGGCACGTGGAGAGGATGTTACATTCATGAAAGGAACACCAAGTTTGGGGATAATAAAATACAGAAACACCTTTGTTCTGTTTTGTCTCTGGCTTCCAAGCATGTCCCAGTTGATGGGCATTCCCTTTCTGCCTCGCCGCTCCGCCAGGCCTTCCTTTCCCTCAGTCAGACAAGCTCCAGCACAGTGCCGGCAGTGCCCTGCTGTGACCCACATCGGTCTCGTCAAATCTCCCCATGCACTGAACTGCCCCTTGCCAAGAAATCTCTTGAGTATCTTATATGTGAATGGAGAGGAATGGGAGCTCAGGGCTGAGCCCAAGATTTCTGATGTGACGTGAGATGTTGTGGCATCCTCTGGGACAGAGGGCATTCGGTGGCTCCGGGCTTCAGGTTTGCTGTCTGCCTTCAAATTGTCTTTCTGAATCACAGCAAAAATTGAGCGTTGGCTACAGGGTAGTACCAAAATCCCCGAGTGAGAGTGCTTGTTGTGCCTATTAGAGCCCAGGAGAGCTGCTGTTTTCCACACCTGCAGGTGGAACACAATATGCCCCGTCATATAGCATTTAGTGCTGTCACACTGCTGTCACCCTTGCCTCAGGCCCTTGCTAAAAATGTTCTCTCCTCTCTTCCTGGGCTGGGATGTGCCACCGCCCGTGGCTGGGTGCACGTCGTGGGGTTTGCTGCCACCCAATGGGAGACTGCAGCATCCTGGTGGCACTCGCCCAGGCCTCCTTCCTTAGCTTCACTTTGGCACTCCAGATCTTGCAGAGAGCAAAATGAGAAAAATACTGATTCCTTTGGAAGGCTGGTACTTTTCTGGATGATGGTTCATTGCTGCTTCCCAACAAAATCTCAAGTTTGTACAAAGCTTACCTGGCAATCTTTGAATCACAAAGTGTGAAAAACAGGATAGAGATTTCTGTCCTCTGCTGAATATGTCTGTAATAAAGAAGACTGTATCTTCATGGGGGATCTGTAAGTCTCTGAGGAAAGGAAGACATGTCTTTGCATAGCTGTGTAACTTTCCCCTTTGGTTACCACGTATAGAGATTGGTGTATGGTTAATGAGCATCAGTGAACCAGGTAACTGACAACAAATGCATTTGTTTGTTTATTTACAGATTGTGCTGGCTGTGGAAGAGACATAAAGAATGGACAAGCATTGCTAGCTCTGGATAAGCAGTGGCACCTGGGATGCTTTAAGTGTAAGGCCTGTGGCAAGGTCCTAACTGGGGAATACATCAGCAAGTAAGTAGCCTCTGCAACTCTCCTGCACTCTTGGCATGAGTTCTTGTTGCAGGAAGGGAAGAGCTTGCAGCAAAGTTCACCTTTTGACATCCAGTTTCTATCACCTCTCAGTATACATCAAAATTCTTTCCTGTCGGTGAGAGCTGAGCTGGGGAAGGGAAGTAAGCTGAGAACAGCAACTGAAATGTGATGTTTAATGATAGTAGTCCCTACTTAATACCAGTACAGAAGGGGATATATCTCAATGCTCCCACAAGGGGTTGAGTGAATTCCTGTGTTTTCTGTGTTAGCCAGATACAGCTTTTTGCCGTTTTGTTTTCCAACGTTGATATTGAGGAAAAAAAAAATAGGAACCTGTCCATCATTTGCTTTTGCTACAGAATAGACTAAATGTGATGTAATTGACCTGTCAGTGTTTCTCAACTCCAAATAAGAAACTAATGAAGAGAATATTGAACGTAAGGAGGGGCAGAGGAAGAGAATGGGAAAAAGTGTTGTAATGATAAAACAGAGGGAATGAAGATACAGTCTTTGTTCTCCTCTTCAAGTATATAATGAGGAGAAAATGTAGGGAAATAAAGTATGTTTCACAAACCCATCAGTAAGTATAGTGGGATGTATAATATTATAAGTCAACAAAATGAAATAAATTCTGTAATTTCTTAAAAGAAGGTCAATGCTAACGCCTGAGAAATAGTATTAAGCTCTGATTGGTGCTTCCATTTGTACTATGTATTCATTGTTCATACCAAAACCATCCATGGCCTTACACTTAGAAGCAACTGGTTACGCTCTTCACAGACTACGAAGATTTCTTTGTTGAATGATCTCCACTCATCACCATGGACAGAGTTCCACTAATTTCTCTAGAATTGTACCACCTGTAGTTTTAGAGTCTGTTCTTAAGAATGAGGTTTGCTTCAGTGTTTCGAGGTTGGATACCTTTCCTTTTTGGAAATTTAAAGAAATAATTCTAGAATTATGAGAATATGATTTTTTTTCTTCTACTGCAAAATACATCTCTTGAATTCTCTCCCATTTGCCTATTGCTGTTTATTGGTGTTCCTGAGTGAAAACAAGGGAAGAATGTAAGTCATGCTGTAACCTGTTTATTAAAAGGTGGTTTATATCTTGCGGATTTTCTTTTTCAGAGATGGTGCTCCTTATTGTGAAAAGGACTATCAGGTTCTTTTTGGAGTCAAGTGTGAAGCATGTCACCAGTTCATTACTGGGAAAGTCCTAGAGGTATGTGCTTTGTAAGATGGAGTTTAAGAATTGGGCCACATCCCATTATGTTCTCATGAAACTGCAAAAGATAAAAAAAAAAATTCTCATGGGAAAGTTTTACTGCTGATTTTAGAGCAAAGGTGCTAATTTTCAGAAATATTTTCAAATGTTTTACCTTTGGAGTAATCAGGGAAAGTATCTGATAGAGAATTAATTACACTAGTTTCTACGGATTTGTGATTTCTATGTTTCTTTTTTAGTGGTGATGTGCAAAGTCTGTTGCATTTCTTATTCTGTGTCAGATTTGATATATTTATAGAGGTAATTTGAGTATTGGAATCATAACCTTTGACAACTGTGAGTATTCTGAGATATATAGTCATGAAGGGGGGTTGTGTACCTGAGATTTTTCTTCTCAAATAAGGCCAGATGATATGAATGATGCTGACAAAGCGAGGGAGAAATGTACTGGAAGTAATATGTTAGAAATGAGAAGGCACAAACAGAAAATGTCTGAACAGTCTATTTTGTTGACTTTTAGTTGGAATCCTTTGTCTTCTCTTTGCATCTGGCCAAATCATTTTACAGTTGCATATCTTTTGTTGTCAGTACTGTCTTCCACGGCTGTGACTAGTCCCGTGAGATGGGATCCTTGAATTATGCATGGATCCCTCTGTGTCATCACAGAACTGTTCAGTGGTTAAAAATGCAGACGACCTTCTTTGTCATGTTGTCATTGAAATATGAGGAGCAAACCTGTTACCTCCCTTCCATATAGGATTCTATGTTCAATGGAAAGAACCTGACCTTTGAGCTTAGGCCTAGAGTGGGGCTGCTTGGCTTGGCTCCAGATTTAGTTATGCTTAATACTCAACCTTCCTGAGGAAAAAAGGAATTATTGGAGGAAAATAATATATATAAAGGAAAATCCCATTTATATAATAAAGAAAGTGGAAGAAATGGGAAAGCCAGGAAGAACTTCAGTTACAGGTGTATTTTTTGGAGAGGAAACCAGATGTACTATTTTAGTGAGTCCAAGAAATAAACCTGAAAGTATTACCAAAATAAAAACAGATGAAATTTGCTAGTTAAATGTGTATTACAAGTTCTCTTCTTTGTGTTCCATCTACTACCGGTATAGGGCTGTGTCTGCCCTCCTCTGAGAAGTTTCAGATTTGATGTAAAGTGGAAACAGCTTGAGTTTCTAGCTCTGGAGGTCTCTAGTTCAATATTCGAATATTAGCCAGGACAGTAGCCACCAAATGAGACTCAGAAAGCATGTAGACACCTGGTGTACCTGTCACTGCTTCTACTGAGAGGAAATACACTTTTTCAGTTAGCTGTGATCTTAGTCTGACTCCTTTGCAGTGTGTTTCTAATTCTTTTGGAGATCCACAAAGATAACTAGTGAGAACAGTCTGACTTTTCCCTTGCGTTAGAAAGGCTGTGTCTCTGTCTTTTATCTAGAGGTCTACTACCATCTGCTTATCTGTTCACATCTACTGATGAGTTTTTCAGTTTAGTACTCTCTATTGGAGAGTACTCAGCATAGCTGGAATGGGAAGCACTGCAGGAGAGAAGTAATTGGATTTGTGAGACTGGGAAGCATAAAATATTCTAAAATGACTTTAGATGCTATTTCTGCTGTTACTCTATTACACAGCACATGATAGGTGCTCAAACCTGTGCAATTGATTGCTGAAAGCAATGTGATCTATTCAGAGGCCTGGAGATGAAAATAATAAAAGAGGAGGTTCTTTGAGTCTGCAGAGAGCTGGGAAGAAATGAGCTATTTCTGTTCGGAGCCTTCTGTGTAGTGGACGTGAATACAGAAAGGTTGCATTCCTGTTGCTTTTTCTACTATCAATGAGAAAGAAAATTAGGTTTCTGAGAGGATCTAGAGCTATATCCTTTCAGAGCTGAATCAGCTGAGGCCAGGGGAAGATGAGTTCAACTGAACTAGGTTTCAGCTCTCCATCACAACCTAAGCTAAAGTTCAGTTTATCAGAGTCTTTGTGTCCCAGACAGAACCTTGTTGCAGTCATTTTGGCCTCAAGGTTGGTTTCTTGCCTTGTAGTTCTTTCTCTTCTTATGGGTATTTATTATCAGAAGAATAAACAACATATTGCTGAAATAAAAGTAATGGAGCAGGTGTCCAACCTCATGTAAGAGTCAAAGTCAGAGAAAATAGATAAAGGTTCTTCATGTGACCTAGCCCCAGCACGATTCGAATATGCTCATGAAATAGAAACAGACCTTTTGAATGATATTATGGAAATATTAAGCCTGTGAAATTGTAGGTAAAACTAGAATTTTTGCTTGCATATTCATGGATCTCATTGATTATCAGAGGCACAACCCATAATAATACAGTAGAGGGCAGCAATAGTTCTCGATATCTAACCAAGACCAAAAAATAAAGCATGTAGAAATTGAATTACTTGTAACACAGCTCTTTCCAGATTTGTTTTAAATGGCATTTGAAGCTCACTGCTGTGTGGCAGGTGTAGAGTGGACAAGTCCTTAGAGACTTTCACCAAAAAACACAGTATTTTGTGGTCAGGGAGACTCAGACATTGCTTTGACTGATTTACAGTACATCTTAGTAGCCTGGATAGTCCATGAATAGAGTTCTTCACATATCAGCTGGGAATGCAGATGCAGGAGAGACATACAAGCATTTTCTGTCATTGGGTGGCACTTGAAAAGATGCTTAGAAGATACAGCTAATATTCAATAATAGGAGGAGTTTATTAGAACCATGGGCTAGTTTCTTGTCTCCTCCTAGAAATCTTGTACGCTGTCAGAGATGCACAGTTATAAAGGAGCAGTACTAATGTCTCTAAATTAGACTAAAGACACTAATAAGTGGCAACATAAGATGAGAAAATCATGTGTCAGCACGAGTCCCCTTTGAGAAGAAAAGGTAGTTTAAAGGATGGGGTCAGAGCATGACATAAATCCTCTGGTAACAAAGGAGATGAGAGATTGGAAGTAGCCAGAGGGTCACGGAAGATAATTCACAGAACAGGATTCTACAGTTCATGGAGGGCTGCGGATGCTTTTGAGGCAGGACAAGTAAAAATCTCATTAGCCTGTAAAGGAAATCACCCACAACCTTTCAGTACACCTGAAGTTTTAATTTAGATGAAGCTCGGGATTCTCACAGACAGATTACTGTTTTCCCTCCTTGTTTTCTTAAGCAGTGTTTCTTTGGCAAAGTTGGGCATTTTTGTCAATTAATATCATGGGCATTGTCTCTTGTCCTGCTGCCTCTCTTGGGAATGAAACCACATTACCGGCGTGAAGTAGTACAGTTGTAGGAGGTGGAGATTATGGCATCACTGTGCAGCTCAAGTGCTACTTGGCTTTGTATTTTGCTTTTATTAATAAGAAATATTAATCTGATCCATGTTTTTCATTTAATATGTCAATAAAATATTTGTTATGTCAGGACCGCTATATATTATTTCATAATATTCATCCAGAGCAATGATGTGAAGATATTACAGGGGAAGTATGTGGCACATTGTATGCAAACACTTCCCTCTAATGGATCAGAAGCAATCAACAGAATGCTGTTGTTGTAGGGCTGCTTTATTTTCTGCTCATTCTTATTACTTTACTAGATGGAAAGTATAGAAAAGCAGGAAAACTGAAGAGAAATGAAAGCGTGAATCTGAGCTTTGTTTGTGGAGGCAGGTGATACCTGTTTTTCCAGTAAGAGTTTAATTTTTTTTAAAGAAAATTTAAGATGCTTTGCAACATCTCAGACTTTCAGCTCCTGCTCATTTTTATCCCTCATCGTTGCTTTGCACCTCTGAAAAATCAGGCTTTAGTCTTCTACATTGAAAAGTCAGCAAGAGAGACAACCACTGCTGAAGCTAACGTTGGCCCAAGAGTCCTCATCTCAGAAGGCAGCTGTGCTATGCCCTGTAGGCACATTCAGCAAACTTTGTCAGAAAAGCCAAGGTTTGAGCTCAAACATTTTAAGGTTCAAGCCTTAAGAAAATAGAACTTCTCCAGCATTCTGTAGAGATGATTTATTTGCTCAGTTTTGAAATGCATTACTGAAAAAGACAGCATCTATTTTGCTAATATTCACATCTCATGGAAGAATCTCCTTTTTTTCTATACCATAGATCTGACAACTTTGAATAGCCATAAAAATACATAAGAAAAAAATACCATGTGCATTTAAGTCAGCTCAGGTATTTCTCATGTTATTTTGCCCATAGCTTTCTGTGATAAATAGTCACAGATGATAGATAAGTCTGCACGCCAGCACAATGAATGTGATAAGTATCTAACATGAAATAGATACTGCAACTTTCTTGAGCATGCAGGATACTTTAATACTTGAGTATTTGATGATACTGTTGTCAAGACAACAGAGATCAGTGGGTTTCTCCAGGAGAAAGGAAGCTTTATTTATGGCAAATTACTCATTTCCTCTTAACTCCAGTGAAAAACTTCTCAGGCAGTAATGCCATAATGAGAGTAAGGACTGTCACATAGACTTTCCACTAAGTTGTTGTCTTCATAGCTTCAAGGCTTGCCTATAGTCCATCTGGTCTTAATCCTACAGATCTCTCTGTAGACATGTGTAACTCCACAAATCCGAGTAAACTTCAGCACATATTTAGCTATTTGAAAGATGCTGGCTTAAATCATTTTTGCCTCATGTGTTTATCATGCACAATATAATTATTCCTGTAGGGCTTGATTCAAAATATGTTAAAGCACTGAGAAGCTTTCCATTGACTTCAGAGAATGGTGGATCGTGCCTATACCCATGCGTTTTATCTGTGCTTATCTAAAGTGTTTTACAAAACTCCTTAGTATTCTTTTAGTTCTGCAGAAAGAAGATACCAAGGCAGAAACGGGCAAATAACATGCATGAAATCAGACAGAAAGCCTGAGAATAAAATTCAGGTGTTGAGATTTTCACTTTTATTTTCAATTACTGATATGACTAGGATTTGATCTCATGATCTGGAGATCAAGATATATATATCTACTATATCTATTGTCAAATCCCTCAACCATCTGGCTACTCTACCCATTTAATTTTTTTTTTTAATGCTACTTGCTTACTATTCATTAGCAAATAAAAAGCCATTGTGTGATTTCTCCTGGCTGTGCATAGCTTGAGTTCCTGTTCTGGTGGGCTCCTGGCTGCCCTGTTTGTTTCCTGAGCACTGCTGAAACTCGCATGCCACCTTGTAAGCAGTGGCATAAAGCCATTTTAACAGATGGACCCGGAAAGAGAAATGCCAGGAAACCAGAAGCCTTCTTTGACTTCAGCCTGCAAGGTCAAGTTCTAAACGGTTTTGATATAGTAATTTATGCTGAGCTTCCCCTTATTTTAAAGAGAGTGAGTATACTTAAGAGGTTGTATTTCATATGGAGGAAACTTAATACTTCTAGATGCTGTACTTTAATGTGAATTTTAAGATGTTTTATCTGTGCTGCACCTAATTCAGATACCAATTCTCTCCTTCACACCTTGACTTCAGAAATCAGAAATAAATAATAATAATAATTAGAGAGAGAGAGAAAGTTGCCATGGTTGTATAAGGAAACTGTATATGTATTTAAAAGGCAAAGAATGTGAGCCTGTGTGGCCTGTTAAGTTTATTCAAGTGTTGATTTCAGGGCTAGATCGAGAAGCTCACATGAAATCCTCACCCTTCTCTGCAGTACAGGGCGTAGTTTAGGTACTGCAGGGTATTCATGCACCTGGTCCTGTGTTCTTACACCTGTACATCTTCTAGATCAAAGAACTGTGTAGAGAATCTCTTAAAACAAACACAAATATACTTTACTTCCATTCAGAACTGTTAAATGAAAGGCAAACGTATTCTTCTGCTGAATGAAATATATTTCACGGGGCTGTTTTCATAGTGATTATCCTGGAAGTATCACAAAATGTGTCACTTACCAGATTCAGATGATGCAGCCTGTACCAGTAGTAAAGGTCGAGGTGATTTAAAATGTTTAGCACTTTTATAAAGGAAGTAGTTTAAACAAAGGCTGATGATGTGATGTATGCAAAAGGGTTTGGTTTTGGTGGTGTGTTAAGGAAAATTGCTGAAGGACGTATTACCATTCTGTTTTCATATCACCACACTGGTCTGGACATTTTATAGGCTTGGGAGAGAACTCAGCTGCTCTCAACCAGCGTCTCCCAGCCAGCGCTGTCATCCTCACACAGCAGAAAAATGCAGCAGCAGAAGGCTACATAACACATGAGAAGCAGTAGCGTTTAGTGCACGCCTTGTCAGTTCTGTGATTTGCTTTGTGTTTAATTTTACTGCTGTTCTAATAAATCAGAAAACACGAACGTGTTGCCTAACCAACAAGGTAAGTGGTAAAAAAAAACAGCAGAAGCACGTTGCTGCGATGGTTTGCCTTGTGTTTGCCCTCACAGCCAGACAGGTACATACAGCAGACCACAGGGCTTGTTTCGGTTGTGGTATATACCTGTGAAGAGATCAAATAGGGTTGTTTTACAGGGCACACGGTGCGTTCATCAAAGGCTAACAGGATGTGTGTGAGGCATGGCCTCACCCGCAGAGTGCTGGCAGTACGCAGGATGTATGTGCCTGTGAGAGAAGCGGCCCCTGTGCTCTTCCTGCACTCGCCTGAATCAGAGCAGAATGCAAGCTGGGCGTAACTAAGTGCTTCTGACAAAACAAGACTAACACCCAGGAGGCCGTGTAAATTCTTCAGAAGCCGTGCAAGTAAAATTTAATAACTTCCAGAGCCAGAGAGTGCTGGTTTCGTACTCGGTGGACACCTGTCCCTGAGGGAAAAAATGTTCACCACCGAGCGGTGACACACAAGTGATGGATGAGAAGTGGCCCTGCCCCTGCCTGGGCCAGGATCTTCCCCGTTTCCTTCTCTCAGAGCGAGCTGGTCGAGTCAGTGCCCGCGTGTGTTCAGCGTGCAGGCTTGGCGGGAGGGAGAGCGAGAGCAGAAGACGACGAGGAGGAGGAGAAGGAGGAGGAGGAGGAGGGAGGCTGAGGGCTGGGTGCACTCAGGGGCGCCTTGCTCGTGGTCTGTAAGGAGGTGGAGGGAGTCTGCCCACCGGCCGAGCAGGGATGGAGTTAGACTGAGGAATTCTTACCAGAAGGTAAATGTCTTCCTGTGAAACCAGATCTGAACTAGAAGGGGAGTAGTTTTCTTTTTGGGGAGGGGATACAGCTTTGTGATGTGACTGAATAGCTTGTCAGTAATATCAGAATAGGATGTTTGTACTATTATTTCTGTGCTCCAGCAAGATTTTTTAAAGGGGTATGTGTAATCCTGTGTTTTAGTTGGAGAGTGTAGCTAACATTTTTAAACTGCCAGGAACAGATGAGAACAGGACAGAGCTTGGCTGTTTCTGATTGCAGCTGATTGCAGATGCACGGAGGAACAATACACTGCTTTATCTCAAATACTTCTTAATATAGTATGTTAGATCTTGTGATCACTTCTGGAGAATCGGTGCATAGCAATAAGGTTAGAACTTTTTTTCCAGTTTCCCTGCCTTTGAGCTCAGAAACCTGTGTTTTTAGTTAATGTCAAACGTTGGGTTTTGTATTGTTTTTAATGTGGGGCTTGTTTGTGTAGAAATGGGGAAATGAAAAGTATAATAACTCAGGGATATTAGTAAATGTTTTAGCCAGCTTGTCTATGTGGCTGAGTAGCAGCACAGACTTAATTCAAACTACCCTTCCCTGATAAAAATATGCATGTGTAATTGCACAGAACACAACACCATGCACAGGGTCAAAAATCTAGAATTAATATACTTCCAGAGAAAAATAATCCAATAAAATATAATAATAATTTAAAAAAAAAAAAAAGACCTTCATGTAAAAATCTTTCTAACAGGGTTTTGGTGACTTTGCTTTTTTAAACTCAAAAGATTGAACTTGGTAAGAGGGATATCTGTATTTAGAAGAGGCTTGACATATAGTAAAAGCAATTAGCTGGAGTTGACAGAGCCCTAACACAAGTTCAGTTGCTATGGCAGCATCATCACAAGGCATTAACTTCTCGGCAGTGGTTTAGAAACCATCCCTTAGTCAATTTGAACATCAATAGAAAAGGGAGGAATGTTAAGAAGATGGTGAATAAGGAGAGCAAGTCGTAACAAGTAATTTGAAAAAATAACCAATTAAAGCTTCCTTATTGCCACAAAGGGACTTGTGAAGTCTTGCAGGTGCTTATAAAATAATGGCTTATCTATATAAATTGCTTTCTTGTGTACAGTCTTGCTGATGAGGATTTATGTTTCCTAGCACAGCATCTATAGCTTTTTCCTGTTTGTTTTAATTAAATATTCTGTAGAGTGTTTCTTGCACTAAGTATTAGTGATAAACTTTAGCAGGCTGCTAAAAATACTTTAGAATGACATTTTAGTGGAGGCATTTATATTAGTAAAAAGATTACTGCCACCAAGAGCTGCCTTTGTGGTATATAACTATTGCGCATATTCTGGTAGCACAAAACAGGTACTTAAAACAAGCAGTTTTTTCCTGTAACAGAGGTGCACGTAACATACCTTTTTTTTTTTTTTTCCCCAGTGGAATGGTAAATTACCTGGGCTACTTTATTTTTCTTGTTATGTACCTGTGTTAAGAACTCTATTGCGTGGTTGTCACTGTAGAACATGTTTTTTTTTCTTGGCACAGTCTGTTTTAGGGAAAACATAATATTGGATTTTTATTTTATAGTTACTCGTTTCTTCTGTTGGAATTCATCTTTTCAACTTTTGCATATATATTTATTTATTTTTGCATCTTTTAAATGTTTGCACCACAATCAGCCACAAAAGAGGTATAAAATTACTGAGGATCCCTGCACCAAGGTACTACACTGAAACCACTGTCATGGTCTCGCTTTCAATTGGGATGTAGCGCTAGGGGAATGTGAGGTAATCTGTGACATCATGACATTATTTCAGCCAGTTTAATTTTTGATTTTCCTGAACTGAGATCACAATGAAAATGGATTAAGTGGTGAAATATTTTTTGTAAGATTGTGATCTTTCATTTTTAGGTTCTGTAAGTGGAGGGTTTGCTCCTAACTTGTAGAAGGGCAGGGTGGGACTTACACCTGTCCCCAGTAAAAAGTAATTGTTGGGAAGAATGCAGCAGAAACCAGTTTGAAACTTGAGAAGTGGAGAAGAGCTTGTTGAGGCAAGTCTATAGGTGTCACACATTTGTAATAGGCTCCAACCAGGTCTTGTGCTTAATATTCTCTATGTGAGGACTCAGTCTTCTCTTCTGTCTGATTTGTCAGGGTGCTTTCCCTGACAAAGTTTGGAACCTAGGAACTTTGAAGTCCACACAATTAACACCCAAGTGTCTCTTTACTTATCTGGGTGCTTTAAAGATGAAGAAATATGATTACCTGAGTATTTTGCAGGTAATTAAATGTTTAAAATGACCACCTGGAGCATAAAGTAGGTAGGTTTTAATTGCATGCTCATGCTACATTAGAAGGTCATACAGCTGTAATTGTTCTTTAGATAGATACCTGGTTTGTATGACATTTATTACAAGCTATTTTCTTTGTAAGAGGGAAAAAGAGCACACAGCAAGAGGTGCACCTGTGCATCACCAGCAACGCAGATATGCTGGCATTCAAACTGTCCGTGAAACTGGCTTGGGGTGTTCCGTAGTTCACAAAGGTCTCTGAAACGAGCACCATGAATCACTTGAGTATGAGTTAGTGTGTTAAGAATTTGACTTGTACATGTAGGACTTGGAGAGAGATTTGTTATGCATACAGATGGATGTTTTGCTTTGAATTCTGTGAAGTAGTTGCATCTTGGCTGGAAAATGTTGTTTTCCTAGGAATGAGAAGAGTAAGAACTGAGGCAGTAAAACTTCAAGCAGATTTCTCAGCAGCACCCTTGAACTACTGTGCTGTTGAGGCAACAGTCATAGAGATGCTGTATTCAAGTGAAACTTTGATGGCAGCAAATGATGTTAGGTATCCCTTTCTACTATATGTCCATTTATCTCTTTCCTGTTCATCACCAGAGTAACATGTTCTATCATGGTTATTTTGTTGGAGTCATTTTCCTGCGGTGGCTAGAAACCTTGATTTTATACGGAACTGAAGAAAACAAGGTAGCGAGTAAAATGGCTGTGTCTTGGCTCTGAGAAACATACTCTGATGTGATGTTCATGCCAGCTAGGATTCAATAGTGTGCTTGCATAGTTTTGCATCTGTAATTAGAAATCATCTGTATGAGAAGACTGACAAACAAAATGGACCTCTGCCAAAAATAAAAGGCTCTGATTCTAAGTTATTCTGTTTGAAAAAAGAGACGACTATTTCTCTGCATTAACTTATTCACGTGGTTAATTTGATGTCATTTTGGCCAGAATTGTAAAGCAAGGATTCCTCAGAAATGCCTTGCTGTAGTCAAATTCAGTCTCATAATTATGTATCAGTGACTCTGGAGTTAAGAGCGATGTGTTTGGGAAGAAAAATATTTGAAGAATATCTGTCCCTTCGCTAGATGATCACCTGTTGCTTATTGTGACCTCTTACTGGAAGAATTTTCTAAAGGTAGTAGGTAGCATTGCAGATAATCAAGTATAAAATACTTTTTATACTTTTTAAAGCGTTATAGGACCAGAGTAGCTGGAACAGTGACTACTAGGATGAGTTTGCTACAAGAGCAGACACTAGTCACCAAAAGGAAAAAAATACTCTACTCAATTCACTCCTGGCATGTTTTCCTATTAGAATAACGTGGGGATCTACCAGATACAAATGAGCATATATTGAGTGCTTTATTTCTGCTTTGTTTCTTATTGGCTACCTTTGTTTTATGTCCTCTTGTTATTTTCTGCTGAGGTACTGTGTGATCTCATGCTTAATCTCTTTTCCCGCTTCTTTGGCCTTCCCAACTCTTCTTTCTCTGTTGTTCTTGGGACACTCCCTCTGAACTGAATGCAGACATTGGAGTGGAGACCAGGCGTTGCTAAATCGCATGCCAGAGGTTGCACGGTTCCACAAACAGCCTTCTGACAGAAAACTGGAAAGTCAATTTTATATTAATTAGGTAGAAAATCAGCTATGGTTATTTGGACCTGGTGGTGTGCTACTCAGAGGCGCTGCCGGACTGGGAGTCTGAGAATTTGAGTTCTCTGCTTGGATCTGCTGCAAGAATTAATTTTGATCCAAGGTGAGTTGCTTAATGCCCCAAACTCTCACATCCTTCATCGATAGGCAGGTGCTAGCCTGCTCAGCAGGCTAGCAGGAGTTTTGCTGAGCCCTGCACTGAGCTGTCTCAGCTGTGCCCATTCTGCATAGCCCCTGGTGCTGGTGCCGTGCTGGAGCAGCCATGGCAGTAGCAGCTCCGGTGCTGATGCGGCACAGCTCGCCCCGATCTGCTCCTGGCGTTGTGCTTGGACTGTCTCCCTGAGCCGCAAACCACATCAACAAAATCTCACTTCCAGCAGCAAAGCTCCTGCTATACCAGGAATTTTGCTGCTTTGCCAAGACAGCTCGAGGAGTAAATTTTTCAGGCTCTGACTCTAATTATTCTGTTGGTTTGCTCCTGTGCTCCCTGGGAGCAGTTTAGAATCACAGAATGGTTTGGGTTGGAAGGGACCTTAAAGACCAGCTAATTCCAATGCCCTGCCACAGGCAGGGACACCTCCCTCCAGACCAGCCCTGGCCTTGATGCATGTTTAAATACTTCTGTCTGTATAAAGCCCATTGGAATGGATTTTAAGGTTAGAGGAATTGCTAAAAGCGTCTTGCTTGGCCTTCTCTTTTCAAAATCATAGAGCTTTTCCCTAAAAATAATGGTAATAATGGTAAAATAATAAAAATAAAAGCTTATCCTTTGGGAAATTATCCTGTCTTGTCATGAAGGCTGCAGAATGATCATAAAGTCGCAAATTTTCCCTCTTGCTGTTTAAGTTACCTCATTTTGGGGTTAAATTTGTCTAACTGCAGCTCGTTGATGTCACAGTTGTTTTTGTTTGTTTTTTTTTTTGGTGGGATTGAAAAGCTTATTCTCTTTCCTATTATTATCTCTTCTTTGCTTTTAATTAGTTTTCCATTGTGCTCCACTCATCTTTGAAGCCTCTCTCTCTCAGTAATGATTTGGCTCCGAGTCCTTCAGTTTCGCATCTTAAGGCTCACGTTGGTTTGGTGGCTCTCCGCTGAACTACTCTGCAAATCCACGTGTCCGCTTGTCAGTATTATAACAGTGATGCTGCAGTACATAGTCAGAAGCAAAACCTTCCTTCTGCTATCCCTTTATGTTCTTTGCACACACCAAATGATCGGAAGAACCAGCCGTTTGAGGTACTCTGTGAGCTCTTTCCAGGAGGTTACTAATGATCATCTCCAAGTGCCCCCCTCAGTGGCTGTGGCCTACAACATGGCGCTCAGTCTCCCAGGGCCCTGCTTGCTTGATTTGCAGCCATTCTGTATTAGGCTATTAAAACGTACTTGTTGGATTTTAGGTAGCTTAAACAAGCATTGTTTTGAGTCATCAGCAAATTTACAAGGAAAGGCTTTTATATTTGTTTTTAGATTTGTTTTTATTATATTGTTTGGGCCAGTAGCAGAGGTACCTCATGCTGTGGGCAGAAGGAACTCATCTCTGAGGTGTTTGTCTCCCCCCTGCTAACACATCCATCTGTCAGACAACTGCCTAGCTATAGTGGTTTTTTTAAGACTCTTGAGTACAAATTATTCAAGTCTTTTAATTTGTAAAAGTAGACTCATGGCAAACACTTAAAAAAAATATTATTGCCCAACAAACAGTATCAAACATTACCTTTTACATTACCTTTTTAATTATCCCAATTTTTATGCTTTTTCTATATAAAAGAGTATGGAGCATGGTAATTTTCTTGTTTGTCTTTTACAGTACACAATTTAGGACATTCAGTAGGCTGTCTTTGAAATTCAAGGATTTATCTTTTCATGGTTACTTTAAGATCTAGGTATATGTTCCTTTAAAATTGCATGTGTGGACATACAGTGTTGTTCTTTATTTCTGTCTGTCTACACAATTAAATCATGATCGGAATGGAATTGCTAATTTGTGGAATTGCAAATAACCTGTTTACATTAGGATCAAGTCTAGTATTTGTTACCAGGTGTCAGGTGCAGTGCCTTCTGACCTATGAAATATCCGTCAGATGCAGGCTTTTTGTTTGTTTCAGGGGGAGGTTGGTTTTTGTTTGTTTGTTTTTATTTTTTAAGATATGAAGGAGCTTTGTTATAGACATTTCTAGCTAAATTTCAGCAGGTTGAAGTCAGTTGTGGTTCAGCTGACTGAGAAAGTAGTTTCTAATTAAGTATACTAGTAATGTCTGTCACAAAGACAGTGAATTCACAGATTTGTATTGACTCTCAATGAATCAACGTGAGAACTGCTGTTTATGAACCCGGACTTTTCCCTGATTTTTGGCCTTTTATTTCTGAACAGAAAACATGCATCTTAGATTACATTCCTCAGCCATAGTGACACCAGTCATTATCTTAACTCCTGCATCTCTGATGTGAATGACCCTTATAAATTTAGTATCCTTCTAGATCCTAGATCCAGTCAGTCCAAATAATAATGGGAGAAGACTTATAAATTGCATAGAGTAGTGAGATGCCTGAGACTAGGTAGAATACCATCAATTTACATACCTATGTGCTACAAGTACAAGACAGAACATACTGTAAATGTTGCACGCATTCAACAGTTAGTCTTACTTTGCAGGACCTACATACACCTTAATACAATCTACTACATGTATTTTTTCTGAATTCTGATTAACTACATGGTCAGTCACTGGGATTAGATTTCTTTGTGCATAAATGTAACCCAGCATCCTAATAGAGATGACGTTAGAAATCCTGGCAGTCAGCAATAAAGGTGGGTCTGCTATTGCTTTGCTTCTCTGTACAGACCAGAATACTCTGGTCACTGGTCAAGAATAGTCTGGTCAACTGGCCACTTGGGGCTTCTGTGGGTACATGTCTTAGCTGAGTGGAATTATCTTTGAAGTAACAACCTCCTGCTGTTAACTGTGTGGAGAATGTAAGTTCTTAGCAGTGGTATGGTGTGTAACAATAGGTGCATTTGCTCTGTGAAGACAGGATGAATGGCTGCCGTAAAGAACCCGTAGTTTAGCATGTTTCGCCTCTGTGTGCAACTTGCTCACCACTGGGTGTTGCAGGAAACAGTGCAGTCACAGATGGCTGCCAGGGCCTTACTGCACGGTAAGTCTGGTTGATGTTCAGCTCCCAGGAGGGCTGATTCTTCATGCTAGCAGACCAATTGCAACACTGGAGATTTAGCCTGAAGCATTATTCACATCTTTTCTATAAGGAAAAATGATATTCTAAGCAGCTAATAATTGCATTGCTATTAGCAGCCACTAATGAGTATAATAATACTGTATGCTGATGGAATTAACAGTAATAAGTTCCAAAAGTTTGATATAGTCCATCTGTTAAGGAATGTAATAGCATGACACTGGTAGTCACTGCTGGGATGCTGGGAAATATGTTGTATAAAACTCAGAAAGCAGGCATGAAAGAACAGTGCAAGTGTTCCTAGCAGCTGCAGTCTGGCCTTGCCCGAGACAACACAGCAGTCAATGGAAGGCTCTGCGGTTCTTCCACGTCCCTTGCATGCAGGTTGTCATTCAGATTTAGAGTCACGGGCTCACGCTCCATTTCCCACTTTCCCCCTCACGTGCTTCTTGCAGCCTGGGAACTGCCAGTGTGAGCTCTGCTTCCCGCTGCTCCGGCTGCGCAGGGCAGGGCTCTGCTGGGAGCTGCTCCTCTCCAGAGGGGGTGGTGACATTAGTACTCCAAACAACGTCTCGTTTTAAAGATGCACATCAAACAAGGATTTATCAAGCTAGAGTGTTTACAGAATTTAAATTGTATTACATTGTCCTTCCTTTGGTAATAACAGAGAAAGTTACGGGAGATTCGGACGTCCTTTGGAAGCAGAGGAGCTGCACTTTTATTGTTGTATCTGTTGTAGTGACTTGCTGAACAGATAAGAGCCTGGGAAAAGTGAGTGGACAGTTTAGGCCAGGATGTTATTAAAAGCAAATTTTGGTCTTCATAGTGTTTGTGCTGTTCCACCCGCCTGTGAGATCACAGAAGCCTGCAGAGAAGGAAACAATGGCATTTGATATTATCCTGAACATCAAACAGGGTGAAAGATTCTGTGACCTCTGCGAGTAATTAAAATAAAGCTTCCCTGGAAAAGGGTAGGCTACTGCTACAGTTCCTGTTTTACAATTCATGACATTCCTTAAGGGGTTTAAAGATGAGTCTGAGTTATTCTTTGTGCTGCTCCGTAGTCCTTAAGAGAGCTGAGAAATCAGGTCAACCTTCTTAGAGTCATGGTAGAAGTAAATATTTGATTAGATGTGTCAATCACAGAGCTGTGATAGCTCTTCATTAAAAAAAAAAAAAAAAAACTTTAAAGTACTCTTAAAACTACATAGCTTTTTTTTGCATTTAAGTTGCATTAGAAAAATGAAGCTTTCTACGTGTTTAATAGCTGTTTGTCAGGTGATTGCTAGGATGTCTTTGAATGGAGAGTGAGTGCAGCTGTGCAAGTGTAACGCAGCAAAAATGCACTTAATTGTGTCTTTTGGCCAACAGAAAATGTCTGTTGGTAATTAGTTCTTCCTCCACCAGACCCACTGGCATGTGAGCACTCCTGGTGGGATTCTTGTTATTGTCCTTTCTGGCTCTTGTTCACCGTTGTGCTGGAAAGAACAGGACTGAAGGCATGAGTAATAGGAAATCTTAAACTCTCACGTTCACCAAAGAGGAAAACATTTATTTAATCAGACTGGAGCTCTACAAGCACTGAGAAAATAAAAGTTGGTCTTGTGGGAGCTGGGGGTACAGCATGAGGGAAGAGATGGACTCCAAGAGTGCGGTACTTGGCCTTTGAAGTACTGTGGTCCTGGGATTAGGGCTGGGTGTGCTCAAAGCAGGGACTGAGACTGGCTTCTGGGTCATGTTACATCGGCTTGCGGGCAGCTGTATTTGTATCTTCTGGGTTGGAGTCATTTGTGTTTAAATTTTTTTGTGCAACCCACGATTGCCTTCCCTGACACCTATGAGAAACGGTACAGTTTTGGCTTTAAGTCCCCAAAGACTGAATAGCTGTTTTTTTGAACAAGAAGTGATTTGTTGCTGTCAGCAGGGTGCAAGGTGCCAGCTGAGAAGTTTTTGAGTAGCAAACCAACTGCAAGAGGTTTTTGGACATGAAGTGAACTTGGGAAGGGGTAAGGAGAGCGAGGCATAGTGGGAAGGCAAGTGCCTTTAACCCTCTTACACTTCGGCTGAAGAATCTTCAGGGCAAATGTGCACTGAGTAATGGTACCTGGTACTGCCAGCAGGGCTGGGCTGTAAGCCTTACAGCCCCCAGTACAGCAGCATGTGGTTACAGGAGACTTCACGCTGACTGTGCTGAATGTGGTTTAGTAGCCTGAGAGCTAGTAAAAATCAAAAAAAAATAAAAAAAAATCTGAAAAGCGTGAATATTTCATTCCCTGTAGATCCTGAAGTTTTTCCTAATATGTTGTAATGACTGATTTTTAGCAACCAGCTTTCTCAGATGATGATGGCAAGTCAGGCTTAGCAAGATTAGCCCTGGGTTAGCTGAGATGCAGATTGGTTCCCAGTGGATACCCGCTGAAGAGTCATAGAAACACTACTGAGGTAGAAAATGGATGAAACTGGTTTTGAAGCATTCAGCAACATCTGCAGCTGCTGTGATACAAAACTCCAGCAAAACCTAGCCAGTGCAGGATGGGTTAGTGCTTCCACTTAGCAAGCTTCTGTTAGCAGGGGCGTGGTGTTCCTTCATCACTGCTCGCACTGGGCTAACATCTGGCCAGTTGTTACAGCCTTGGGGAGAGATCTGATAAACATTTCGGCTGTTTTAAAGAGATGTGTACGTCATATAAATTACATTGACAGTAGCATATTGGAGGTTTTTCTGGGGGATGGGAAGCTTCAGAGTGGCCACTGGTTTACACACGGTATTGTGATGAATCCTGGATCCTGTAAATAACCTGACTTTTTCAAATGTGTAGGCTGCTTATAGAAGTCATAATCAACTGACAGATGTACCAGGTGTCCTTAAGAAGAGCTTTGTGATGAGGAGAAAAACAAATGGCATGTCTGTCAGATGATCACGGCAAGTGAAAGACTCGCCAGTATTAGCACCAGGTAGACCAGATACAGATCCTTTTAGGACAAAGGATGAATGGAGCTAGTAGAAATTACTGACCCAAGTTGTTGTGAATTAACTGCAAAATAAGGAACACAAAAATCAGACGCCTGGGCTACTGCCAGAATAACTACCCAACAACCAAAGAATTTAGCAGTTTTGCTTGCGACAGTGCAATGCAACATTTGATTAATACATTGGGGTTTTATGTCATTGTGTTCCTAAAACACACACACATCAAAGCTTGGAAGAACAGAAGCTGAAACTGTTTGGATGTGAATGCCTGATTTCTATTGTCCACACAGCATGGTGCTTTCACGTTATAGATATTTCTGCTGGATCCATTAAAACTCCATTGCCGTAGTTTACTATTGGTGTTCTTGGTAGGGAATTCTTTCTTTATAAAGCCTGATTAATCTGACAGTATCGATGTACAGACTTTTTGGCAGTTAACTGAAATTACAAAAGCTTTTGACCAGTGTTGTTTCAGTCTTTTGTGTCTGGGAATTTGGATAACATCTCATGAGACGTGGCCCCATCTCAGATGGGATATGTCAGGGGTTAATTAATAATAATATAGCAGGACCTGTACTCTTCCCAGTTCAGACTATACAGCTTCTTAGTTACCCTACTGAATACGTTTTGAGAAGCTATGAATTTATTTCAGAAAAATCCGTGTGCCTACTGAAAATCTGAGCTCTCTTATGCAGCAGAGATATGCTGTAGCTGGATGAGACAGGCGAGCCCAGAAAAGATTCCTGTTCTATGAGTTCATATATATTTTTGTAATCATTGTCTTCCTGTTTGGAGAAGATGCTTTCCGGCAGTGATTCAGTCTTGTTAGGAATTTTTTATATCTCATTAACTGGAAGCAGTTTCCAGGACGTGGGCTTGGCATCATCTTTAAATGAAATATGCCTGAAATCGCTTGTGACAAGCAGCTCTGTGGGCCCTCACTCTGCTGAAGAATTTGAGGAGTGCTCAAAAGTTGGGATTATTTTTTACCAAACACAGATAAAATTCCTGTTCCTTTGTATGTACAATATCGATTGTGCACGGCAGAAAGTGCAGAGAAGGATGTCAGCTTCTGCTGGTGAGTGCTGAGCTGTCTGAGTTGGAGATCTACCTTGGAAACCCATTCAATGTTCACAGCCCTATGCTGCAGACCGGTGTTATGCATATAATATTCCAGTTGATAGGGAATATTTTGTGAAAAAGCATTTGAAGTTAACATGTTAGGAAATCAGATACATTTTTAAAGCCTTTTAAAATCCATTAATTGTCACTATTCAAGTGTTTGGGTTTTTGTTTGTTTGTTTTAGGATTCATCATTTATTTATTTTATTTTTTTTCAAAAAGCCTGGTGTGGGCTTTGCATGCTTAATTTCTCCCAAGGAGAAATCACAATCGTATCTGTGCCTTGATTTTTCCTGTCCTTAAAGGCCTGAAACCTGATCAGCCTAGTCTTTTATGAATATTACTGTATTGAAGAGATGTGTACTTAAGTGACTCAGTGGATTTGGGTAACAGGATCTAGAGCATTTAGAATCTTTAGGTCGATAGTTCAGACAGTTCAAGCTGCCTGCACCCAAGTAGCTTCTGAAGTCAGGCATTTGTGATTTAGGTTAATGGTCCCAGGAGCTGCTCATATCAGCAGTGTTGGGAAGGCAGCCAAGGAATGAAATGGCAGGTTGAAAACTGTCATTCATTGTCTAAACTCATCCATAACAATGGAGCAATTGAGAACATACGTGCTGTCTGCAAAAGGAGGAGGCAGCAGGTTTGCACAAATGTCTAGCTGCAGTGTAACATTCATTGCTTTGGACTGGTAAGTGAGATTCAAAAAGCTGTTGGGCAAAATCACGGAGAATAGAGAGACTGGGATATAGCCTTTCACCAGGAAGTCTTTAAATCACTGAGTACTTGAATGGGGACGTGTGAAGAGGAAAGGCTGTTCTATCTTGTCTTGTTCTTGTAGCCTTCTACCCCATGTAGTCACTGCTGGCTTCTGTTGAGGACAGGGTATTGGACCTTTGGATTGAACCAGAACGGCAGGTCTTACGTCCCCATAGCTACTGTCACATCATCAGAGCAGTATTATAACAGGTGAACTAGAGGAAAAATGACTGTGGTCTGTTAGCAGGTGGAGTGCTTACAGAGCAGCGTAATTGTGAGCAATGTTTACAGTGCATTGATCCCTCATTTCTCTTTCTTGTTTAGGCAGGTGACAAGCATTATCATCCAAGCTGTGCACGATGCAGCAGGTGCAACCAAATGTTCACGGAAGGAGAAGAAATGTATCTGCAAGGTAAGGACGTCTCTGTTCCAAAACCAGAAAATCAGACTTGTTAATTTTTCTGTCACAGACTTCAGCACTTTATAAGCTATCCCTGTGCAATACAGACAAGGGGGACTGTAGCCATCCTTTCTTCTTTACAGTGCCCTCAAACATTTTACTTAACTCTTTCACTTTAGTAAGTGGCCATGATGGTGGCTTTGCAGTGACTCTACACCTGAGTTGAGCCAGATTGTGTTTTCAAAAGCTGTGTAGCAAGGGTAAAATTTATTAGGCTGCCTCTGAATTTGGCTTCTCACAGATAGCTTAGTGCACAGACTGGTGGATGAGATATCAGACAAGGTGAGAGGGTTTCATGTCATTTTCCCCTGAATTGTGCTGATCAGTTTCTCTGCTGTTCTGGACCACTCTCCAAACTGTAAAACGCAATGGAAAAACTTCCAGACACTGCAGTAAGCTTGCTTTGAATCACGTAGATCTCATCCCCCATGCGCATCATTAGATTGTCTCCTCTGCTTCCTAATTATATTTGCTTGCCTTGCCTATTTCCCGTTCATCTGGTCACATATCTCTTTGAGTTCCATTTATATTTATTTGTTGTCTTTCTGAAGTCACTCCTTTCCCATATATTCATTTTCATCTCCTTTTTATTATTAGCAGTCTTGCACTCACTTCCAGGTGTGAAGCACTTTTTTTTTTTCTTTCCCCAGAATCTTTTCACATAAAAAAGAATGTGCTTCTTTCTCTGATTGAAAAATACCCTGGAACTGAATTCTGTTTACTTTCCCACAAAGTAGCACATTAGGTATTAAGCTACAATTATTTTTTCTGACTGCTATAATATTAATGTTGGTAGCAAGACATCGAATATGCATTTGTATATCTAGAAATCTAAGTGAAAAGGCAACCACAGATCGTGATTTTGTATATTGTATTTATGTTAGAAAACTCGCTTGATGCACCTGAAAGGACTGTGAAAGCATAGGAAAGAAATGATGAAAGTGTGATGGCAGCTATCTCCTGAAAAACTGGAGACAGATTCCTTCTGGAGGAATTCCAAAACTAGATAACATTGTTAAGGAATTCCTTTGAAGCTAACTTGTGTTATTTTATAGTTTGTCCTCCCTTGCAGTCCATTTTTCTCATCTCACTGGCCTTGTAAGGCGTCATCTTATTCCAGCTGTGCACAGAATTAGATACACAGTTGTGTAGCGGCACTTCATTGCCAGAGCAAGGAGAGGCTGAAAGAGGGCTGGGTAGGAACTACTGCTTTCTGATGGCAAACTGGAAAGACTAATTTGAAAGCAGCAGTTTCAGCATCTGACAAATAGTGATGTTAGTTTCTTCACATGATAGTATGATAAAGGCCAGGCAGAGTTCAAGGTGAGCAGATTAATTCAGAAATTATTTTAATAGCAGCGAGAGATAAACTGATGCAGTTTGCACCAGTCCAGCACAGAATGGAAGTTCACGTGCAGGCTGTGGTGTAAACTTGCGCAGATCCCAGAAAGGCAGGAGGTACTTAAACAAGGCTAGATTGTGTCCTGGAAAAGTTTAGGTGATATGAGACAGGAAGAGATACCTGGCTCCTTGACCTGCCATCATTCTCTTCTTAGCTGCACATACTTCTGTATCTCCTGTCCCATGAAGGTGAATTGATGTTCCTCACGCTCACTGTGCTTCAGTGGAGGAGCAGCAGCCCAGGTTGCATTGCTTTATTGTAGAAATCTGTTTTCTGACCAAGTAACGTTATTGCTGAGTGTACTCCAGACTGTCCTGACAAAGCTTTCCTTGCTGAATTCAGCATGCTTTTAAGCGTAGGTGACCTGAAAGCCTTTCCTCTGCAGAGCTCTCAGCTGAAATGGATATCCTGACTCCATCCAAATTGTTCCCCCTCGGGTGCAGAATAACAGCCTTCCAAGCACTTCTCTGAAATAAAAACCAGCCAGAACCAAAATCACGTTATCAATGAAATATATGAAAATAGGAAGCTTCCTTCTCATTTCTAGTTGTTCTCTCTACTGGACATAAAAACTGTGTTGGTACCACTTTGTGTAATTAGAGGAGCCTGGTAGGTTTCTGTTAGTCACTTGCAATAGAAATGTGCAAAAGCAAACCTGCAAAAGGAAAACACAAAACCAAACCCACCATTCTGGGGCTTTCTGTGTTAAGGATGGCTTAAGTAGCGCTAGCAGAAGCACTCTGACTTCACCCTGCTCCCTCACAGGAAAATAACAAGGAAGTAGCATCAGAAACTCTCTTTCCCATGGACTTCCTTAGTAGTATTTTATTATAGGGCTCATCCCAGAGGGCTGTTGCTGAGCTAGGATGTTGCTTAGCATTCAGAGGGCTGCTGCTCTTGATTCTCACACAGGCTTTCAGCCTTATTCACTGTGTAACTGAGCTTCTGCTTTTTAGAGCACTGTATTCTGAATCAGAGGTACACGCAAAGCAAAAAGCTGAATAAATGAATGTGTTGGCTGATGTCTGCCAAGTGAGCAAACTTACATTAAGAGTGGGATTAGCCACAATTTGCTGAACTGTTTCTGTTAGGAAAAGGAAGGGCAATGCAACTTGAGAATTTACAGTTCCAAACATTTCAAAATAGTGTGACACAGCTGGGTGAATAAAATCTACAAGTTATAGTTCAGGATCATGAAAAAATATTTGCATTTTACTTCTTGTGCCTGCTCTATCTGATTTGGGTTACACAATTTCATATTTTTAAAACTTTTTACCATTTTTGTGAAGGAAAGCTCACAACTGGTAACTAAGTTCCACCATGAAAATTATATCCAAACCTTCTTGCGTTTCTTGTTCCCCTTCAGCAGCTCCAGCATTCTCCTGGGGTGTTCCTAAAATTGGACTAGTTTGTGGTAAATGCTGCCTGAAAATGCAGTGATAGCTTTTTCTTTGATGATGGGAATGGTTTAACAGAAAAACTGAGGTACAGAGGAGCAGAGAACATTTTTCTTAGGGTCACGCAGGAAGCTTGTAACTGAATTTGCAAATTCTGAAACCTTCTGAGTCTTAACTCATCAGCCTTATAGCATGAACTCCCTTCCTCCTGAGGGCTGGGATCTGCCTGATCTCCTCAGCAAATGCACAGGCCATGCTTCTCTGCTGATCTTGCTGGCGCTGTGGGGTCCTGGCTCGGAAGCTGCTGTTTGTTTACAGAGAAGGCTCTTGGTACGCTTCTCCCTGTTATCTGATCCTTCCCGCCTGCCAAATGCAGTTTCTTCTTCCTTGTCTTAGACTCAAAGCCAAACGTCTCAGGCCCTGATCCAGAATCACAGCGTTCCCTGCAGTCTTCTGGTGATGATTACGCTGTGTGCTGCTGGGAAGTGAAATCATTCCTGTTGCTCTTCACTTCTGTACTGAGGCATGTAAGGGCTTGTTAGGATAAAGTGTCCAGGGCCCCTGACCCGTACCTCTCAGTGGCTCTGAGGGTGGGGTGTCCTCTGGCTGCACTTGGGCTAATATTCACCAGCAGGAGACCTGGACGGCCCTTTGTTTGGTTTCTTTGTGGACGGAGTGAAGGTGAAGCTCCCTCCTGCAGACAGACAAGGCTCAGTATTGGCTTTGCAGTGGCTGGAACGAAGTTTGAATTTGACTGCAGCTGCAGTCAGTGTTACAAATCAGCATTAGCTTCTGCTCCATTTCAGTTTGGCTAAAACCTGCCAGCAGCTTCCCAGCAGTGACCACAGTTCATGCTCTGTTCCTGAGCACTGAAGTGGAATGGAAGTCCCCCTTGCCCTGGGCACTGCTCAGCCCGTGGGCACAGATGGATATTTACATTTTCACAATGTAAGAGAAAATCCCATGTTTTGGAACACAAACGGTGGAGACCTTGAATTTTTTTAAAGGATGTGAGGCTGGAACGTGCCGTGCGGAAATGCCAGTACAACACATGCCACTGACCTCACAGAGCAAGGAGCAGAAGCGATGTGTGTGCCAGTGACAAGTACGGTACACTTGGATCTCGAGAGAGGCTCCTTCACGTACTGCTTCATGCCAAATGTCATACTGCCTTCTCCAGCTTGGTGCAGCGGGCATGATACAGCACTGACTGCCGTGTTGTGAATTTTTTCTAATTTTGCTCCATATAAGCTTTTCCTGTTGCATTTTGCATAGTTGTAGGGAAGAGGTGGTATTTCTTAGTATTTTGCAATAACTGAGCACGGCACCTACTGCTCGAGGAAGTCATCAGACTTTGCTGGTATTGGTGGGCTTGTAACCAGAGCTTCCTTTTTATGCGTGGTGGGGTACATAAGGGAAGAACAGATCAGGTCGCCATGGCCCTTGCCCTCCATCCTCACCAGAAGAACCCTTAGTCTTTCAGTTCCTCCAGCTGGTGCTGGCTGCCTTTCTTGCTGCTTACGGCTGTTTGACTTAATTAAGAATGTGTGCTAAGTGCTTTGACAGCTTCCACAAGGGGCTGCTGTAGGTGGGCTGTGGGTTTGGTTTGTTTGTTTCACTTGTGTTCCTCTTTCACAGTCAGATACAGTGAAGGGGTTCTCTTTTCACGACTAAGTTTTCATGACCAGAAATCATCTGTTTTAATCTGAATAAGGATTTTTCTCCTTTTTACACCTCCCAAAGGTTCCACTGTCTGGCATCCCGACTGTAAGCAATCCACTAAGACCGAAGAGAAGCTAAGGGTAAGCTGAACTTGTGGCAATGACTCACTGGATATTTTGCACACCCAGTAACTGGACATTGTATTTGAAAGAGTTGATTGTCCATGTTTGTTTAGTGCATAGCTGTCACCACACTGGCAGAATAACTATGACAGCACTTCAGGGGTACTGGTGTGATTTTTAGGCTCACCATCTTCACGTATCTGTTTCAGTGTACTGATCTGAAGGTAGCATCATTTACTGACATACAGAGGTGGCATTGTCTTTAAGATATTTAATCTTATATCTCAATTATTTTTTTTTGGGGGGGGGAGATTTTTAAGAGGAAAATGTGAACAGAGCAAGTGCTACAAGGTATCTTAGTATTTTTGCAAATCTGTATAACTTCTCAATAGTTATCCCATTCTGTGCAGTTATTTACAGCATGTAGCTCAGATGGACTCTTCATCCAAATAAAACCCAGACTAAAGGGATCCTAATTTGAATGCCAAGAAGAGTTGCAGTTATCCTTGGGGTCACTTCAGCATATCCCTACAAGGTTTCTGGATTAAATCTTTGATGGGAATAACATCGCACTGATAAACATTATAGCCTGGATTTTTGCATGCAATTTTAATGTTAAGCCTGTATTCACTAATTTGCCTTCTGGACAATTTACTCTCTTTGATGTCTCAGTAGTTTCTTTGAACTTTGTTAATTTTTCTGAATATGAATATTAGAGACTTCATGTGAATAAAATGGCTAGAAGGTCTGTCAGCCAAGGAAAATGAAAGGCACTGGCATGAAGGTTATCCTGTGGGCTTTGTTCTACGTGTGGGTTGTTCACAGGAAACCCAGGCCTTCATAATTTTTTTAGGTGCACTGTTCTGCAAATTTACTATGAACGTAGGTAGCATACTGATAACTGTTTCTTGATCAGAGTTCACATTTGTGTGGGCTGTACTGATAATACAGAAGTAGAACTGGCCATAGGTGACCAGGTATTAAAAATGCCTGTGAAACTTTCTTCATAAAATTCTCTGGATTTTGTACCCAGTCCTGTCAGCTGCAAAGAGGTGGGTGTGATGCAGGCTTGGAAACTTAGGAAGTCAGTTAGCCCCCTGGCTGTTCTCAGAAGTCTGTCTCCTGGCCTTTGGTTTCCAGCATGCAGCATTATGTCACTTGCATAAATATTGTTCTCAGTGACCCTCTTATCATAATGTAAACCAGCTGTAACTTTACCACGTTACCTCCAGAATAGGCGTGGGGCTATTGCATCACCCAAGGAGCAGACAGATTGTTTATGCCAGCGCTCAGTAATTAGAAGGTAAAGAGAGATCTCCAAAGAATTAGATTGCTCCCTTATTAATGTTAACTAATTACCACAGTACTTTTTATGCTGCTCTGGATTTTCTTCCTCATTTAACAATTTGAATGTAAGACAAGGCTTTGGCCCTGCTTAAGTGTCAGAATGCTTACGCCTAGCAGTGAATGGCTGGGGTACAATACCTCCCTTTCACTTGGACCCAAAAGCCTTATCAAAGCATTCCTGACTACAGTGCTGCCCTTATGAACCTTCTCCAAGCTGACCTTATAACTCAGTTGGTTTATTTCCATTCCCCATGGAAATTGTAAAGTCCTCTTCAGGTATCTTCTCCATTTTTCCATTATACATTTAAGCATGTGAATCTTCTTCCTCTTCAGCTGATTTTAATTGAAGTGAATGAAGTAAATAAATTCACCCACCTGCAAGACTTTGCATAAGTGAGTTCTTTCAGGAAATTTAAGACAAATGAAGTGAGAGAATGCTTATTAGGGGAACATGAGAAATGTTATGGCAAAGCTATCCAAGGCCACCTTATTCCTGGAGATCTTCCATGCAGAGGTTTCAAATGTCTTTAAAGGGTATCAGAAAATGCAATATATTGAAGATAGCTGGAGAGAGAGAGGATTTTTAGCTTCAGCTTTACATCGCAGATAGTCTGTATGTATTCTGCAAATATCAGACGCTTATTTTAAAATCAGTTTGAGTTCACTTGATCACTTGAGTTCATTTAGATGACTTTGCCAAATGTTTCATTCGGCAGGCTCAAATGAAGGCAGTAGCAAAAAGGTAGGTACAGAAACATATTAAACAACTGGCAGAACTATGTGCTATTTGAACGTGTCACCACTAAATTATGAACTGTGGTTTGATTCGCTGTCAGTTTCTTGGTTGCATAGATTTCAACGTGATATGAGAATCAGAATCTGGTTTGTGAGTTGTCAAATATGAGATAAAACCACTTTCAGGGTCAGGCCTAGATATACTAGTGGTTCTGCAAGAAGTCAGTGACATGGCCTCTCTGCTCTGCTGAGTTTCCTTTCCCAGTAGAGCAGAACAAAACAAAATGCCCTTTTATCATGGAAGTCGCTTCCGAAGTTTTCAGCAAGTTCTGTTTTCCAGCAGAAACTGATTTGTGATATAAACTAATCAACACTTTAGCTGGTTAGTATTTCAGAGGGAGTTCATAAAAATGGTTAAGGTCTTCCTCCTGGATTTTTTGTAGAGGATTATAAAGACAAAACAAGCAAAGTAAAGCAGTCGTGTGTATATAACAAGAATATACATTGTTTAGTTTTTGTTGGTGGTGTTTATTTTGTTTTTAACAACTGTCTGGTGGTTTGTGATTCTACAGGGACCAATAAGTAACATAAATCTTATGGGCTGGGGAAACTATTTTCCTTTTCACTCTTCTTTTTCCCTTTTCTGTTTCATGACAGCATTCCTCATCTGAGTTCTTTTATCCAAAGAGTCTGGTTCTGCGCAGACCACGCTCTGCAGAGGTTTGCTGCTGTGTTTTCAGTGTTGATAACAATCTTCTTTACTGAGAAGATTCTTGGTTATTGTCATTTGCTGTGCTTGCTACTACTTCTGCCACATAGCTTTCCTGCTGTCACTTGCCACCCTGGGTACTGATTCTGTATTTTGCATCATGTAGTCCAGTGTTTGTTAATTCTCACATGTTCATTTCTTTTAATGAAATGCTTAATTTATTTTTTTAGATTAATTTGAGCTTTTGGGGGTTGCAGTATTTTTCTTCCAGTGCCATAGAAAGTTTTTCTTCTGAAGGAAAAAATTAGAGTGCAAATATGAAGCAAATGAAAATGGTAAAAAAAAGTGTCTGACTTTGAAGGGAAGAAGTCAGGTTTCCATGAACAATGGTTTATGTTTTTTAGAGAGAAAAATGCTATCAGTTATATCATTTTTGTTTTTATAATTATTGACCAAATACAGATGAAAACTTCAGTTGAGAAAATATTTACAAAATGCTGGGTTTGGGCATGTCCTGGGCACCGCCCCAGAGCATTTGGCCTCTCCGTAGTCAGCAGCACATCCATGTTGGCGTTAGGAGGTTGTCCCTTCTTGATTGTTTTTCTTTCAGACTTCCTTGCGTTTGGTGTGCACCTGAGACCACCACCTATTTCCATTTCTTCTCATTCAGAGCATTGCTTCTTTGTTGGTTGTATCTGCTGTCTGGTTATACAGCTTTCACCCAATAATGAAGTAAAATTGTGCTGATAAGGACTTAGTACAGGCTAGCACTAGGCAGATGGGCTGATAGACTCCGTGTCACTGGACTTTCACTGTCTCTCCTCACTCTGCCTTCACATCTCTCATTGCATAGTTGTATCATCAGCCAGGGCAGGATATTTGTGTTAGATGCAGTCTGCAGAGCAGCGTTACGTGGCTGAATACAGCACTGTGATTCAATAGCGGTCACTGCCAGCCCTGTGCCATTTGTCCTGCACAGGACTTCACACAGTTCACTTGGATGTTGCAATGCATTAACCCCTCTTGAACGTTGCTCTCTCTTATCTACAGAATATATATCAAGAAAATAAAGCTACAAAGTTATGTTATCACGGCTCCTAAGGAGGGCATTGTCTCTGCGCTTTTAGGCTTTATGGAATCTGATATTGGAGACTAAAGACAGCAATCTGGGGGACTGTTCTGCTCATCTTTTAGGCCAGTGTAGTGGCTTCTTGCAGTCAGTTTAGCATGCGGGAATCTGAGTTTCCAATGTTGAAATCCAGGAGCCTTAGGATTGAAAAATGAATCCTATCCAATGTATTAGAAAAATATGCAAGGAAAAATATGAAAGGCCCATGCCAAGATCAAGGTATGTTCTCTTTCTTGCTTTGTAGACTGTATAAGATACAAGTAGCTTAGGGTCAGATGATATGCTCTTGTGTAAATTTAGTCAGTATTTAATGCTGCTTAGATTTACAGGCTGATTATACAAAGTGTAATTCAAGGCAGATTTTGGCTTTAAGTGTTCTTCTGCAGAGTAGACACAAAGATGCTATCACTGCTGTTGCTGTAAAGATGGGCCAAAGGCTTTAATCTACATTAAAATTACAGTTTAAACTTTACTAGAGCATGCTTGATGCAAACGCCTTTTGCACATAGTAAGCCAGAGCATGCATGTTTTGTAAATATTATCTGCAGCTTTTTCCAGACCATGGCGGTTCAGTCTTGTTAATGCTTCTTGTTTCTCTGAAGTATGCACCTGTTGATGAAGGTGCATACTTCAAAGATCCTATAGGTCCCTGGATCTTGACTTCAGAGTCCTGAGACTTTGTGACTGAGCCGAGTACCAAACAGCTAGTGAGAAATGGGTCACAAAATCTTAGCCAGAAACAGAAATACCTGACAGTCTCTTAGATCTATGAACAAACTTTGGTACTGTAGTTAGAAGACGTTTTGAGCCTTGGATGAACTTGCTGCCAATGAGTTCCATTTTGTATGTGTGTTTTATTACTAATATGGTGGCAGATTACAGGCAAGACAAGAGAAGGTGTATGCCTACGGCAGCTCTTCATCACATGATAAACCTGCTGAAAACTGTTTGGATGGTGTACATAATTTGGAGAAGACAATCCTTGGTGTGCGATTCAAACAGGACTTTACTCCGAGCACTTTAAATGCCACTGATGCAGTGATCACACATCAGGCATCAACACCACCATCTTCGACCAGCCCAACAAAAGTGCTGAGCTGCCAAACTTGAGTACTGGAGCTTCCATTGAAATCAGTGGGAGTTAGAAGTTAGGCATTTCGCTAGGAGTTAGATGCCAAAGGCAGTGCAAGAAAGAAAGGAAAAGAATATAAGGGAACATAAAAGGTATAAAGGAACATAAAAGAAATATAAACCTTGTGCAGTAATTGCTTATCGTTTGCCATGAGTGGCTGTCTGTGGACTGAGACACATGTTTACTGGGGTTAATTGTTTGCTAAATGTAAGAAGGAACCCAGCAAATTGAAATAACTAGCTTGTAGGGGATAATGTCTTGAGTTAAAAGATGACTGTAGTGTTTTTAAAACCATACTTGCTACCTATCGCGCGCACACACACAAAAAAAGTTCTTTTAAGAATTTTTGAGGAAGTAAGCCAAATCTTGTGAATTCTATAAGAAATTGACCATTGAATTCAGTATGTTCTGAATTTCATTCATTCAAAGTATTCATTTTTTTTCTGCTTTCCACTCAGGTTACTTTTGGTGAAGACTGCATTTGCATGAGTAGTCTTGTAAAAGATCTTACATATGGTAGCAGTGTGCCTTCAATGACTGAACTGAAAATTCCTTCTCCTTTCTGGCCTTTTTGTCTAGAAAGGGAAGAAAAAATTCTTGTAACCTATTAATATGTGTCTGTGTGACTTTGAACTAAACCTTTTCGCGAGCTTTGTCCTGGTGCACATATATTGTAGATTTTTAAGGAAGTGAAATACTGAAGTACTCCGTGCATTTGAAGGTAACACACTTGTAAGAAGGGCACAGTTCAACTGGCAGACAGGCACAATGAATGCTGTAGCACTGAAGTGCGTTATTGGTCTTGTACACTGCCACTGAAAATTACTGAAATCCATGGGAAACCTGTCTCCAATGAGCCCTGGTTCCAAGACCTAAAAAACTTCTGTCCTCTGTAAAGCCTTGCAGTTGCTGAAGCAGGTACTTCCAGTAGCAAGTATTGTACTGGGACTGCCAAATTCTTTGCTATTGCAAAGTTGTGGCTGCTGAGTAGAATAAATTACACCCTAATCTTCTTTTTAGCTTATTTATAAATACGCTTCACTTACAGTAGCTTCTGAGGTTTAGAGAATTTGCTTAAACTGTGCTGCTAAATGTTATTAAGTGAAAACATATTCATTTTTCTGCAGCTATTATCACCGCCTTGCATAATGAACTCTATCAAAAAACTAAGGCAGGTACTGTAAACAACGCTGACGATGCCTTTGTTAAACAATAGTGCATCTGTTTGGCCAGATGTTCTTGGGATCAGTTTTGATCTGGTTGCCTGCACTTAGTTACTGTAGAGCATGCTTTTGAACATCTGTACTTCAAAAAGCCACAGCCACCACATTACAGCAGTATCTGGATGATGTGAATGGCTCTAGTGTGGATGTTTTTCTTAAAAGAAGTTATGTATTTAGATGATGTGCCATGCATGATGACATGACAAGCTGAGGTAAATGCAGATGAACATGTTAAGCTTTGTAATCTAATAATAAAATAACAAGTTAATTAATTTGGGGCATATGCATGGGTGGTATGATAACTGAGCATTAAAATTCACAATGAACCTAACAGGATGAGCATCAAGAGCATGACAGTTGGTGTTACCTCTGCCAGTCTGCAAATGAAGTTGGTAAAGAACTTTTGCATTGAGGACAAATGCATGAAATGAAGATCAAAAACATAAAAATAAGATGTCTGTGATAAAGTGGGAAATACGGAGAAGTCTTACAGATATTTCATCTGCTTTGTGATTTGGTTGTTTCCCTGAGCTACTTTAATGATATGTATGAACTTCTATTGTTTGTTTTTTTTCATATGCATTCAAAAACTTCCTATATGTGGTACAGACATCCCATGTTAATATATTTACCAGTGTTACATCCATTTGGATGGAGGAGGAAAGAAAAAAGAAACAGCTTTTCTACAGTTAAAAAATGTGGAGAACGACCATGCCACAAGAAAAAAATAGTTGTAGTTCTTAACAAAGATTTGATTTAAATTTCTCTGAAAAAAGTGACAGTGTGAAAAGCTCTATTTGAATCCCTAAAGAACAAGCACGGTCATGCAAAGAATATTCCAGATCCATTTGCAGAAGTAAGCCAGCTTAACTTTGTTGCTGGGAGTATAGAACAAGTGTCACAGGTCTGTTGTGATGGAATGAAATACCTCTAGAGGAATGCATTCATATTAAAGAAGTCTCTCATTTTCTTATCTGTATGTGTTGAAGAGATGCTCATGTGATATCTCCAGTGAAGGTCAGGGTTTGCCGCCGTTCCAGTTTTAACCTGTGTTCTTATCCAGCTCTTCTCTAGGATGGGATTTAGACCAGTTACATCAGTAGAGAATTCATCAGCCAATGTGTCTCTTGCCACCTGTTTAAGTAGTAAAGTCACAATGGTGCTACAGAGACAGGGTTTCTCGACTGATAATGAAAACATAATGTACAATGTAATAAAAGCCATACCCAGCCACAGATTTTCAGTCAGGAGTTATTATAGGCCTCTTGGTTGCTATAGTTGTCTAATAGCCTAAAACTTTGCAAAACTAACAGTTTATATCAAGGGATCTTCAATGTAGGTTTGTTAAGGCAAAGAGCAGAAATGTTCTTAAATGCAGAGCAGTCGTATTTAGGGGAAGGTGCAAATCTGTGAAGGATTCCAGACCATATGGGAAACGGCAGAGTCTACAGAGAATAGCCATCTGCGATGGAAACAGTCAGTGTAATTCAAAACAAGTAGGGCAAAGTGAGGCAGCAAGAATGAAAGTAGATGCAGAAGTCCTCTTCCGTGCACTGTCTTCAAGGGTATGTTGTAAAATCAGTCAAGATACAGGGCTGGGAGCTGATGGAGGAAGCGCAGAGTAGCAGGTCTGCTTGCATTCAGATGCTCAGCAGATAACCCCCGTGTGCTCAGGTAGGGTGGCATCCTGCCTGGGGAACGTGGAACTTCATCAGACGCTCCAGGTTAAACTGCTGTACACAGGAACTGTTACAGAAAACAGAAAAGTGGTTTTAGAGAGCGTCATATCTGGCTCGTGGCCGTGTTAATGGGATAGTAATGAGGAACTTGGAGCAGAAGCACGGAGGGGAAATGAAGAACAGGTGCTACGACTTGCCAGTCCATCTGGCAACTGCTCCTGTACTCCTGAACTAAGAGCACTTAAAAGAATTGTTAGCAGGGCATTGCTGAAACTGTCTTCTTAGGCTGACTGTATTCAATAAACTCGCTGAAGTGATAAGCACAAGGGAATTTTTCTTCGCTGAAGAAGATTTTAGCGGTTACACTAAGAGGTGAGACTGAGAGTTGAAGCAAGGGCTGAAAAATTCTGATTTCCTGAAGAGATTACAAAGAACCAGAGGGAAAAGCAACCCAGGAGGCGTGCCAGTTTAGAAGAAGTCGTAACTGGCTCTCATGCTTGTTTTCCTGCAAGAGGGAAAATTAATCAGACAAAACTCATAAAGCATGTCTGCCAAAAGTGAAAGGTAACAGAGACGCCCCTAACAGTACCTCAAGTGCTTAATGGTGTTCCCTGTGTTGTAATGAAAACAGTGGTTTTCCATAGCAACTGCAGCAGCACGTTACATGTGTCTTCGCTCAGTGGCGTGAAATGGCAAAATGCAAAGGGGATGAAGTGTTTCTCAGCAATAGCCAGCTTAAGTCTTGTAACGTTTCCATCAAACAAGTGTGTGGGGGGGACTGTTTTGTTTTGTTTTTCCTTTGAAAAACAAATTTCCTAGGAATTTGCAGCTACAGAGGGAAAAAGAAAGGAACATACAAAGGTCCGGCTGAGAAGGCATTCTCAGACGTACTCCTGAGGGGATTGGTGACCATGTCATTCCATAGCCACATCTGCTCTCTATTTGATCTGGATCTTCACGTTTTTTGGTGGAATGTGTTCAAAGCCCTTTATTTCTTTGACCCTCCCTGCATATGGTGATTTCATTTCCACAGAGGGAGTCAGAGGAATCCTGCTGTATGATCCTCAGCTAGTCTTCAGCATTTTTGTAAGGATGGTTCCAGTAGCTTTCCTGGCTATGAAATTAAAGGTAGAAAGAGTCTGAGAGTGTTTCAGGGATGAGAAATGTCCAGTAGCCTTGCTCACTCCAAATATTTCCTAAGAAAAATCAGTGAACCAAGCTGTTTAGTCTTGTTTCTCACCAGTGTGTGACTGGAAGGTTCCTTAGTGCATCGTCACAAACAGACAAGAGGTAAGGACTGCTTAAGGCGGCTTAATTTTTGGTGACTTTGAAAGAACCCACTGCACTGTTCTCAGAGTCATCTGCTGATGCATTACTTTATGATAGGAGTTAGTTCTTCACAGTCAATTAGGGAACAAAAATGGCTTCTCAAGTGGAAGAGGGATCTTTGATTACCTTTGTCTGCTGCATGCTATATTTGAGTTATTGCCCCAATAGCCTTGAGTGACTTTTGATCAAATAAGTGGTTTTCAAATTTGTCAGGTTTTCAGGATCCCCACATCTCAGTGCCAAGTTATTTTTTCTCCTCTCACAAAACTTTTGCTAGGGGATCAGTGTCCGTTGAGTACTGATGTAGTGTTAGATAATCCTCTGAATGTGCGGCAGCACTCACTCTGTAGGGGTGCAGCTGTTCTCCTGAATTTCAGTTTGCAGGACATTGGCACTAAACTTCAGTTTTGCAGTGTGGAGAATCATGAAATTTCAACCAACAGTTTAGCTTTTAGGTTGCATCTAAGTTGTGCTGCAGATGCAGGGAACAGCTCCAAGCCAAAGATTTCTGGTCTTTCTGCTGAGAAGGGCCAAATTCAATTCCATATTCATAATGGAAATCCAGTGACTGAACACCTGGAAAGCAATGACGTGTGTGCTGTGCTCCTCTCAACAATTTTGGCTGCTGAGCCAATGGCTGCTGATAATCTCTAGCTGTTTGTGAACTAACATTTTGATAAAGTGACCAGCAGGACTGTCCTGAACTGTACGTTATATGGCTACTTGCAGTGTCTCTGGCAGGTGTCGTTTTGTTTTGTTCATCATTGTTGTCAGTCTTTTACACCATATGATTTAGAAAACCTCATTCCTCCCTCACAACACTCCTTCCCCTGAAAAAAAAAAAAAAAAACAAAAGCCCACACCTGCCTCATAAGATTGTGAAATATGCCAGAATGCTTGCATTTGTCTTGACTTTTTTTTTTTTTCCAAAATGCGGTTAATTTCAAGATGTGTGCAGATTTCTTCACTTAAAACCAAAGTTACCAATGTTAATTGCTTCAGGTGGCTCTGAAAAGTTCCTGTTTGTTTTTCAGCCTACGAGAACATCATCAGAAAGTATTTATTCCAGACCAGGTTCCAGTATACCTGGCTCACCAGGCCACACTATCTATGTAAGTATTTCTTCTGATGAATGAGCTGCTTGAATGTGAAATACTTCGTGCTGAAATAAAACATTTCTATACTGATGCTAATGCCTTCATTTCAGTGGTTAAATTGTTAAAATTCTCAGCACCATTACAGGGGTAGTTTTTATCACCACAGAATTTCAAGGGCAGGGCAGGCTTTTTCCAGGCCACATAAAGATTTAGTAAATCTCCTGAAGCCACTTGGTGATGTGAAGATGGACAGAAGGCAGACAGGTCAGCTGCCTGACCAGATCTTAGAAATTGCAGTTGGAAATACATTCACAGAAAGTTTGCCCCAACATTTCAAAGAGTTATTTTTTTTCTCCTCTTCTAATACCACTTTTAGTATTTACCACTATACTTCAGTATTGTCAGTGCCCCTTTTTTCTTGGCAGAGGAGTTTCCAGGGTCAGAAGAAGTCATCTACTAAGTTCGGTTCTAAGGAGGCAGAGTATGAAATCAGCTGTACTTGGATGAATAACAAAACAGCTCAACCTTCTCAGACTTGCTGTATTTCAATGCATATAACCTACACTTCCAAGAACTTGCATGCATTTAAGAGTCCATATAGCCTTTGTCCTCATATAAAACGTGCTCCAGACAACCTGCACAGTATCCAAGGGAGAAGTGGAATATAATAACGAAGAAGAAAATGACAGGAAAGCAAGTTAGTGAGAGAGAGTCCATTATGAGGGGTCAAAGACAAAGGTTATGTTTGGAAGAAGCAGCAGATACAGGGCAGACTTTCTTTTCTGTTACCTGCACTTAATGCTGAATCACTCATTTTGTAGATAACCTTAAGATTATATAGGTGAAAATGTAAGGCATACAGATTTGTTACATGTATTATAACGCAGAAAAATTACCAAAATTACAGATCTCAAGTCCTGAGTTTGAGATAAGTGCTAGTTCTTCAGTGCATTTCAACAACAACCTAAAAAACAGCTAATATGTCCAAAGTGTTCACACTGCAGCTGTCAAACCACAGAGCATGGCCTGGAGAACTGCCATCATCCTTCTGGTAATATCACCTGCATAAGCTGTAGCTTCACCTGTTGCTGAACAACTGAGTCTATAGGGCAACATGTGGGGTCTGTGAAAATATCTATGGTAATTTACACTGGATTTAAAATGTCCAGACATATTTGCAGCTCTTTAACAGACTGCGGTAAAAACATTACACAATCCATTAAAAAGTGGATTTCCTAACTATTTCAAGCCTTGTTTCTCAATCAGAAGTATTTTGTATTGTATTTAATTTATGGTGTTATTTAAGAACCACCAAGACTAGTGGTTGTTAGAAGGGCTCAGGAAGGTAAATTCACTTAAATATAAAGACATTATGTGCTAGTACTCAGGCAGAACAGAACTGAATGAGAGTAGAAACAGATCAGCCTTGTTTTCTTGTGCAGCCTCCTATAAATAACTAAAATACCTAGTAGAAAAGGTGAAAAGCAAATTGAATATTCCCTATTAGCTTTAAAAATCAAGTTTACTTCTGTAAAGTAGTTAAGAATGTATGCTGATTTTTTTAACAAGTTTTCTTTTAATTAAGAGAAAATATTAGCTACCTAAACAATATGTAAGACCTCTTTCCAGCTCCCTCTGATGGCCACAACTGTCTTTTTAGAACTGATTTCCTGCTCCCAGTTTCAAACTAGTTAAGAACATCTCGCAGTTTTAGTGAGAAAATAGTCAATGTTAGTACTACTTGGTATCCTGTTAGTAAGCAATAAATGCTTTAGTTAGAAGTTTGCGCATAGGTTAAGTGATGAGTGCAATATAATAATTTCAGCTGGGAGTTTGATGCCTAGTCCCGACAACTAGTCCTGCTTGCCATTTTATTTCCTTGTAATGAGTTGTATTTCCTCTCGTGTGCAGATTTATAGGTTGGCGTTCTGTCTGTGGTCTCCTGCATGGAATCCTCTCACAGTCTCTGTGATCTGCAATCTAAATTGATATTATCGCACATTTTGCAGATGGGAAAATAAGAGCGGAGGTGAAATGACTTGCCTTAGGCCACAAAATGAGTCATTTGTGGAGCTGTAGTTTCCAGCTCGGTACTGTTGATAAGCAACTTTTGTGTGACATCTGTATATGCAATGTTCTTTCTTTCCTAAGCTCAGAAAACACTGTGTGCTTTTAGAGGGAGGCCCACTTGGAGAAGAAACAGAAGCAGCCACTTTGTGTGTAGAGTGCCAAAAAGGGTTTTTCCATGGCAACAGTGTGATAACAAATACACAAAATCATAAATTGTGTAAAATAGAAATTACTAGTGCATTTGTGTAAGTTAATTTATGTTCTGTCTTTGACCTTCAGGCAAAAGTAGACAATGAGATCCTTGATTACAAGGATTTAGCAGCCATTCCCAAAGTCAAGGCCATTTATGACATTGAACGTCCAGACCTAATTACTTATGAGCCATTCTACACTTCCGCCTACGAGGACAGACAGGAGAGACAGAGTCTTGGAGAGGTAATGAACCGACAAGCAACCCATTCTGCTATAAGCTTTACTCAAAGCCTGCTACGCTTCTATCCTCTTTTGAAATAATTTCTAATTGACACTCTTTAGAATTGTTGCTGCTGCTATTCAAAGTGCTTTTTGTGTTTGATCTGGGCTTAATGGGGACAGTCGTGACGATGCGTTACGTGGGGAAGCTGCACAGTTAAACACACAGGTCCACTTCTTGCCTGCATTAACACCAGCTGCTGGCAGAGGAACGGGGAGCAGGTTGCAGGCCATTTGTGTGTGTCTCTGCTAATAATTCGCATGCATATTCTAGCCTTTGGGTGCAGCAAAATCCAGACCACGAGGCAAAAGCCAGCTTGGTGTTGTGCTCTGTACCAGGCACGTTGCTGTAGAGCACCAATGCTCACAACAGAATATGAGGAGTACCATAATGTTCTGTGGCAGTAACAGGATTAAGAGCTGCAGAATGCTTTCTCTCTTGCACACCAAAGGGAAATACGTTTCCAGAGCACTTTGCCAGACATACATATGGGATAAAATTTGAAATAGGTCAGGATGAAATGCTCTTCCACCTGGAAAAGCAGGTTAGTTGCAGTATGGAAATAGCTGCCTCACATTGTAAACTCCCGACATTTAGTAGATTCTTTTATCCTGCAACAAGAGAAACAATCGTCTCATTTATTTTCTTAAATTTGTATTTAAAGATATCTTTCAGGTTGTAGGGTCCCTCAGTTTTCTCAGGTGAACGTCTATAGCTGCAACCACTATTAACACGGTTCAAATGCAGATCATGAAGCAGGTTTTGTCAGGTATTACCAGTTGACTGTAAATCTAATTTCCAGAATGCAAATCTAATGGGTGTGGAAATAGACTTCTTTGCTATCTCGGTGACTTTAGCTGACAGTAACTGAATTAAGTATGAAGATATGCTGAGGAAAAAGGAAGTACAGTAGAGCATTCAGGCACAGATGGTTTGAAGTGACTAAGATAATCTCTCTTAGCAAAGCATTCTTCTCAGCAATAGATTGGTTTTCTCTGCTTTTGTACTTTGTTCATTGATATTTCATAGGACTAATCTTAAATTGTGAGCTATATTATAAGTTAACTTGAGGAAATTCAGGAGACTGTTTGGCTCAGGAATACAACAGGTGATTAACAGGTCAGAATATTACAGAACTTCTGCTCTCAAATTCAGGCTGGCAGCGAATCCAGCTGACATATGATTCATAACTCCTGTGAGATGTATTGGTGATCTCTGAGCAGTTCCAACAGATCTGAGCCATTCCACAGAACCATCTACAGACACAAATCTCTTGTTAGTCACAAAGGAAGAACTGATTTCACCCAGTTTTGTTAATCCTTAAGGGGATGCTGCTCACTGATAAAGGCATATGTTGGAAACTGTCTGCCCTTATGCTTGTTCCAGGAATAGGCAAAAGCCTTTGGGGTTTTCTTACCCTGTATTATCACCAGCATTAAATCCAACTAATTTCTGGTGACTACAGAAATTTGTTCTTGAAACAAAATGGTTCTCACCATCTTTTCAAGAGATCTGGGTTTTCTACTCAATGCTACTGGTGACTACTGTGACCTTGGGCAATTCACCTCGCCTCTCTGTCCCTATTTCTCCTCCCTTCCCTTTCCCTAATGAAAGCACAAGCCCATCAGGGGTGGAGTGATCTCTTACTTTGTGTTTGTGTTGTTGTATATGAGTGACACTTAATCTTCGAATATCAGTTGCTATCATCTTTAAAAAGCAAAGGAGGTGACATGTTTAGTCGTGGCAGGGATTTACAGACTTTAAGCAATTTAGCCTGCATTCTTTTTCTAAAGCGTTTATATGTGGTGGGATTAAATAAAATGTGAGCCTGACTTTACGCTTGCACCCTAGAAATGCCCTTTACATAAATTAAAAAATATATATAAAAAAATCAAACTCAGGTAAGAAAGATGTGCATGTGTACAAGGCAGGTGTGTAAGAGCAACCAAAATTAATCCAGTAGTGGAAACAAACCTTAAATTACAGGGAATAAACTACAAGAAAATTGTATACTTCAGCTACAGAAAGTGCGAAGACAGCACGAGACATTTTTCTTTATTGAAATAAAAGGGAAATGCATTGAAAAGTTTCTCACCAATAATTTGTGGTGTTCGGTTAAATCCCAATCTTGTTTTTCTATAAATCTGTGATGAGAAACACTTTCCCACAGCACCATCTAGCGGGAGCTGGACATTTTAGTTAAAGACACTGGATGCTTGAGTTACAGATCCACCAGCAGCCAGAAGGTCGTGAAGAGGTGGTTTAGCTTCTCACACAAAACAGATGAGAAATGAGCCTTCTGGTGCTCTGTGGCTGTTTGAAGATGTGTTCGCTTGAAATCAGTACATTTTTTTTATTTTTTTTTGCTATTGAGGCTGACCCTTAATGCAGTGATAAAACTTCTAGAAAGTCGAAGTTGCTCAGGTTCTTCAGGCCTTTAACTTCTGCCCCGTTAGCAGCAACCTGGTTAGCACAGGAATCAAGTCTTTCGTCAGCTCCGACTTTTGCTGCATACACATTGAGAGAAGCAACGTTACCCTGTGCGTTCTCTACTTCTAGTATTCTGTCAGTTGAGAGCAATAGCTGTCTGTAGCAGCTTTCAGTAAATAAACTGCTGTAAATGTGAAAACTGCTTTTTTCTAATGTGATAGGTGCTTCGAAATGGAGCAGGCATCGTACCTGGTAGTTCATTCAAAAGGCAATTAAAATGAGATCAGTACAAAGTGCTGGAAGTTGCATTGTAAAATTATACCTGTAAATGTGGCCAAAATGTTGCATGCCAAAATTTCCCAGATGATTTCCCAGAATTTCCAAGAATGATCTGCATGACTGCAGGCATCAGAGCAGCCCCTTAGATCTCAAAGTGACAGAAGACTGAGCCTGCCGTGGGGAGTAGAAATTTTGCTGTAAATTTTTTTTTTTTTTTGCTGTAATTTTGTTCCCTACAGCTCTACCAAAGTTTGTTGTTGTTGTTTTTAATATCTGGAGACGTCACTTTGTGTTTCCACTGGCTTACTATTCTGGAACTTTGTCTTCACAGTCTACTGCAGAGCGTATTTTGAACTGACTAGTGTAAAGATTTGTGCAACAGAACAGATTTTAAAAGACTTCATAAGCTCTGAAGAAGCATGACTCAGAATTTGAGATACAGCAGTTCACCTATGCGTGATGAAACAATGAGTTGGCTGCAGAGGGTGGTTCCATTTCCAAAAAAGCAATGAGATGATGTCAGTTAGTGATGGAGTGGAAATACCTGAAATGTTGGTCATGGAATCAGCAAGTCGCTTTCTGGGTTGCCTTCCCAGTCTTAGATTCCTGTGACAACCATTTACGTTGCCTGAGCAAGTAGGCAACCTCAACAGATTATGGAAATTTGTTTATTTACAGTAATCACCAGTGTTACCGGCTCTGTGAGAGTTAATGGTCTCACACTGCAAAATGTAGAGGTGAATTTCTGGTTATTACCAGAAACTGAGCATACATTTTAGACTAACTATTGTTGTGCATTATTGTAAAAGTTAAACCAGAATCAGCAGTTTTGGTGCTGAGACATTATCTTAACAGCTATGTCGTCCTGTAACAACTGTGGTCATATTTAAGAGCATAATCTCTTGCCGTGTTTGCTATGGCAATTAAGTAATATGGAAATTTAATGCATAAAAGAATAAATATTTTAAATCCTGATCTTCCAGCTTCAAATTGTCTTGTGATAAAAGACACATAACTGGTAATCATACATAGCCTTTATTCTTGTTTGTACCACCACTTTATGCATGATCTTATGCTTCATTTCTAAAGGCACGTCTTGCCTCAGTTTCCCTATCTCTGTAATAGAAACGCTTCATAACTATTGCGCGTATTTCTTACCGCTGGCTTTTGCATACTTCTTTCAATATACATGCTGAAATTCCTGTCTGTTCTCCTTGCATAACTATGGATGAATACAAAGCTAACATAGAGAGAGATCATATCAATGTTGGTGACAACTACGTGCTGCTTTGCATTGGCTGTGAAATGTAAGGCCTTGAGGAAAAGGAGATTTTTGCCAGAGTATGTGTGTTGGAGGAACAGCATGCTTCATCCTGGAAGTCATTCTCTACTTCTGGCGCCATGCAAAGCTTTGAGTTAAGATTATTTACTTTTGATTTCCACTTTAAAGATTTCTTCATAACAGGCATGCTTATTAAATTAATAACCCTTTCTGATTCTGATCTCTACAGATATGCTTTAACTACCACAATGATTAGATGGTTGAGAGATGTTGTTGCATGATATTTGACTGAATTAATCACGCTTATAAAGATTCTCCCAGAGACTTTAATTGCTTCAATGATTTATGGACCAATTCCTGAGCAATGTGGAAAAAGCAAGTTACGGTGTTACAATGGCCTCAGTTATGTCTTCATTGCCATTTTATATGTCTGGGTTGCCATTTTCTAGCCCAAAACATGCCGTGATGATTCTGTAACCTTACTTTTTTTTTTTTTTTTGTATCTTTGCAGTCTCCAAGGACATTATCACCTACCCCTTCTGCAGAAGTAAGTTTGGTGGAACATAATCTTACTATGATTACAATAGCTCATTTCAGCAAATGCAGGTGTTGATTTTGTTACCCATCTGATCTCTTTTTGCTATGTAGAAATGTTTTCTGAATATTGAAAGTTAAGGAAAATTAAAAAGAAAACATTAAGCTTTCATTGACAGATTGTATGAGAAATGAAGCTCGTGCCGCTACCTAATTATTGTCTATAAAGCAGAGCCACTTGTCCAGCAGAGGTCACTTCTTGTACATTGATTCTTCTGGTTGCCACAGGCAGGATCTCCGGAGACGGATGACTGACATGAGCTAAAACGCTGCTCTAAGCATTTAAATAAGAAGACATGGTTGCTACTAAAACATTTGTAGTTTTGCCTCGAAGAAAACATAACTATGGTTTGGTTTTCCTTGGGGACTGTTTTGAACATTATGATAACATTAAATATTTGTAGAGTTATTTGTCAGGTTCCTATAGATGCCATTGCATAAGCATTTTCATTTTGGGGGTGTAGCGTGTTTGTTTGCAACATAAAAGTCACGGTGATTGCTACATGCTTAAAAAAATAAAAATAAAAATAAAAATAAGGTGACTATAAAATTTGTAATTCTTTGTGCATTCAAATTGCTCTCATCCATTTTGTCCTGTTTTGCTTTGCTTTGCATGTGTTTTCTTGTTTTGTTGGCTCTGGGTTTATTTTGGTTTGTTCTGTTTTGGTTTGTTTTCCAGGAAACTGAGAAAACTGAGTTTTGCTGTGCAAGAAGGTGTCATGTTTTCAGATGGTTGGGTGGGGGCGTCAGATCTAATTTGGGTACTAAAAACCCTGTTTGTAGCTAGTTGAGACACATGGTAAATTAAGCCACAGAGCTCTGAGCTGCCTCTTTTGAACTCTTGCTGGTCTCCACCTTAGCTAATTGAAGGCTGGCTCGTGTATCCTGTGCCATGTGCTGCAGCACAGGCATCCTCTGAACAGGCAACTTCCCTTATTGAATCACAGGAACATGGGGAAATCTAGGATTACATAAGATTTAATAGAAATTACGCTGAATGACAGGTGCAGTTAGAACCTTCCAAGAGTGAACTCTGACACTGACTATAAAAATGGATCAGTCTTTGAACAGATCATTAACAAACAATAACAATGAAATGGGTTGAAAGCTTAGGGAATATTGTTGTTTCAGTAGCTTCTGTTGATATCTGCAGATCCACAAACGTTGAGCATTGCTAAAAGAAATGTGTAATGCACGTTTATATTTACTAGTGAATTCTTTTTAATTGCTTCTATTCTGCAGGGTTATCAAGATGTTCGGGATCGCATGATTCACAGGTCTACTAGTCAGGGCTCCATTAATTCTCCAGTGTACAGTCGTCACAGCTACACACCCACCATGTCACGTTCCCCTCAGCATTTCCACAGACCTGGTAAGGGCAACTGCCTTAGAAGCATGTATAAAAGTAGTGTTTCTTTACTATGTCACCGAGTGGCAAAGATAAGCATTTGTTTCTCTTAGCAGTCATTTGAAAAATTGTTTCCTATTTTAATATCTTCTCCTCTACCTGTGTTTTTTGTTCATGATTGATGCAGTCTTTTGCCGTAGATTGATGAGTGTCATCATGAATACTGATCTTCTGGTTTTATTTCTGATTAATTATTTTCTAAATGTATGTATGTTTGTGGAAGTGATCAACAATTTACAGCAATGAAACACAACCTTCGTTCAGGAATTTGGGAAAAGTATCACATCTTAGAAACAAAAGTTATGGCTTGACTATAGAGAAGTCACAGATGTAGGATTCCTCCCTCCTAAAAAATATTTATATAAAATAAATAACCCAGCATATTCTGAATTGTTAGTCACTTTTTAAACATACTCATGCTTTGCAAGATAGTTTTGGGTTTTTTTAATTGAAGCCATAGACATTTTCTAGGGGACATATAAAAAAATACAATTTTTTTTTATTGATTTAGCAGTGATGCACAAGTTCTGTGTATAATACAGAGAATGTACAGTCATTCAGGTTCTAAGTGCATTCAAATTACTAGTTGTGTATAGGAAAGCAATACTTGAAAATTAAGCGTTCATCCACGCCCAAATTGCATAAAAATGTATCTGTAAATGCAATTCATTGAATACTTTTCAAGATTGATTTATTCTTTATGGTAATGAATTAAATCTTTGTGACCCGTTTTTAAAATAAGTGATACAATCGTGCAGTTCCATCCTCCTTGGTGATTGCAGACGAACACTTAGCATGCCAAAGGCCCATCCACAATAGCAGCTGCAATTTTAAAATTAAAGATTAATTGTAGAGCCACCACTGTGGAACTTGAGTGCTGGAGCCATTTCCTAGTAAGGGTGGGCTGAAAGCAGCTAATTGTGTCTGTCAGTGAATGCCTTATTTAATGGGCCCAAGGGAGGTGGGACAGAAGCAAATTGTGTCTGATAGTTAGTGCTGACAACATGACTGTGTTTTAAGATGACATTATAACTAAAACCGAGAGACTTATAAAGCATGAAAAAGCTGCAAACTTCTGTCTCTTGTTTCTGGCAATTTCAAGGGGATTTTTCCATTTGTATCGGTTGTATCAGAGGCATAAACAAATCCAAGACTTATTCCAGAACTTACTGTGATTGATTTTTTTTGTCTGTGTTCAGTCAAGGATGTTCCTCAGAAGTAGGCTCTGCTTGTGTAATTCTTTGATGGGCGGATGGGCTCAAGCAAGAATTTGGGTCCAAATGTAAAATCTTCAAAAGTTCGCAGCCCGAGGGATTTTCCGAGAAGATATTTGTTTAAGCTTATCTCTGTTCAGATGATCTCATCTTTGGCTAACCTGTTTTTTTTTCTCGTATGACACAGACATAAATCTGTAGAATTCATCATTTTGATCTTTGCTACCCTGCTTTGGGGTGATTGTTAATTTATAATTTTCCTCCAGTATTATTCATATTGAATAATAGCATGTGTATATTTAACATTCTTTTCTTAATATCACTTCTTGTAACCATGTTATTTGCAAGAATAACTTCTCTCTGAATAAATGCAGTGGCCCCAAGTAACTCCTCTTTGGCTTCCAGCTAGCCCTTGAGAGAGAAGCGAAGCACTGTGTTGACGTTGTCAGCATCAGGTTCTTCAAAATTTGAGTGCTACAAGTTTTGAAAAAGTTTGCAGCCTTTTCCTACCGTGATGCCCTAGCTGACGTTGGTAGAGTTTTTGGAATGCCTTAAAACAATAGAGGGCAGCTTGCATGCCTCTTGACTGACATGGGGTTGATCAGGCACTTTTCAAAACAGCTGCTTTCTTAACTAATTGAGCGTCAATGTTTGTGATGTTTGCATGATGGCAGCAGGCTATTTTCTGGTAACAAGGCATAGATAAAAAGCTCATTAAGCAAGTAAATATTACGCTGAATTAGTAATGCAGTTCAAATCTGAGCCTCTCTTCATCTACTTGCTGTAACTTTGTCTAATGTTTATGAACCCTTTGGTATGTCTTTTAACCTTTTTTTTTTTCCTTCCTCCTTTTCAGAATCCTAATTGTTTAATGCCTTTTTTTTCTTCCTTTGAAGCCTCCTTCCCTGCCTTTCTCTTATTATTTTTCTTTGTTTTCATTTTGTTCTGCCCCCCGATTCCCTGCTGCCGCAGAGCTGCTCCCTACTGGTGTGCAGCGGTTGTCATACCTGCGCACTAGCAGTCGCAGCTCCGCTCACCATGACTCCCGCCCCAACTCCCCCTTCCGACACCACTTCATCCCCCATGTCAAAGGTAAGGAGCCAGGCCTCTCCAAGGAGTACCCTCCGGGCTGGAGATTTATTAGCATTCTGTCAAAGCTAATAAGGTGCATCTTCGTAAGGTTATCATTGGCTGCGTAGCTGAGCATGCCTCGAAATGTGCCGTTACACTTAAAACACTGGTAGAATAGACATAATGTCCTTTCTTAGAGGAAATATGTCATTTCTAAGGGCCCTAGTTGACAAGTCATCAAGCAATTTCCCTGTTAGAAATACAGAGGGAAGCATTATCATCTACTGCTTAGAGCCTATACGTGCCTAACTTAGCCTCTTCCTAAAGTAATATATAACAACCCTTACAGCAACTAGCATGTCAAATTATTTCCCCATTCTTAAAACACACATTTAAAAATTTACTACAAATACTGCCTGAATAAGACCAAGGTGACCCAAAAAATATGAGAAAAAAAAAAAAAAACAACACAGATTATATCAAGATCAATGGCAATAAGGAAAAGAATCATTATTAATCCTATTGGCAATAACTAGTGCCCAACGAAATAAAATCTCTAGGCCTCTCCTCAACTAGTGAGAATCAGCAAACTCTGCTGAAGTCAGTAGAGTTGCAAGGATTTACGCTACCTGAGGATTTGGTCATTTCTCATTTTTTAACCTGTAATTTTTTGTTATTTGATTTGAGGGCGGAGTTTTTTCTATGTCTCCCTTCAAAGAGCTCATTCAGCTCAACAAGCTTTTAGTTTCTTGCTTTCTCTGGATGTGGTTTTACTTTTATTCCTACTGGAGCATTCTCTGGCTGGGCTGTTTCTTTATGTTGGGGGAGACAGTCATAGCTTATATCACCTACGAAAGCTCAAGAAGAGGCAACTGAGTATGTTGAGCACAAACTCTATTCTGGCACCATGGATTAATGGAGATAATCAGAAATTGGAGTTAAAAATGGTTGCAAGGCAGTTGTTGCCATGCATTTTCAATAAATGCTAATAGATCTCAATGTTATCTCTCTTGAAACATTCAGATCACCATTACTAATTTTAGTTTTGCTTTTCCTTAGATGATTTTTGTTAATATGCACTTCAACTTTCCTATTATATCACTATAAAAACAAGAAAACACACCTCACTTCAAACTTAAAAGATTGGGACCCTTAAAAATAGATACACAGCTCATTTCAGCATGCAGTTAATCCATAACCCTTGCAATTTCAACATTTTTTTTTGCTGTTAACCCAAATTACTACCTGCACTCTTTCAAGTGGCATTTTCATTCTTTTTCTGTTGAGAAAATAGATTCTTCGGAAGATAAATCAGAAGAACTATTGAAAAACCGTGCCTGTTGTTTTCATGTTTCAAAGATATTCATGTGTAGATTAGTCCTGTATCTCAGCTATTGGTACAAAAGGCCAATTGGAATTGTAAGTGCTGTAGACAAAGGGGTGAGTATGGTTCTTATGAAGTAGATGCACATAGAACATTGTAAGAATCTACCATTTTCTGAAAATTTTACATAAAGGTCTTAGGCCTGTACAGGGTTCACGTGTGGTAACTAAACAAGGCTCCCAAAGCTGTGGTTCATATCACTGTGACATGTGCACCATCTGGGGATGTGGTGCATTTGGGAGGGGGCAAGCAGCAGGTACTCACAGATTGTAATTCACATGGCTCAGTTGGAAGAGTAATCTCTTAATTGTCAGTCGAGGAAAAGAAGCACCTTCTTAAGGTGACCTACAGCACTTCAGTGTGGTTCACAGGTTAACGTGGTGGGACTGTCCCCGTGGTTTTCATTTCCTTTTGGTTTTCTTCTCTGTGGAGGAAGGAGGCCACTCAGTAAAACAAAAAGTGCGCTCTTGGGCTTCAGTTCACCACTGCAAGCTGAGCTCCGCCAGAGCATTGAGTCAAACTCAAACTTCTATAAAGCATACATAGATAAAGTAACTTGGGATGTTTTTATTAATGATCTGAAATAAAACATGTAGTAAAACTGCAGGCAGAGCTTCCTGATGACATGCAGACTGTGAAAATAGCAGCCAATAAAGGACACGAGCAAGAGCTTTTTCAGTGAGCAGTGCAGCCAAATGTAAGCCATGCTTCTGAGTGATGTCCATCCATACATGCTGGAAAAAGTAGTAACTATGAAGAGAACTTGGCTGTTCTGGTGGATATTAGGATGGGTAGGACAGAAGAAAGAGATGCTCCAGCTAAAAGAGCTACGTAGAGATGTTTTAAGACCTACAGGGAACTGGTAGATTCACAGTCCCAGCAGGATGAGTGACATAAGAAAAGCTCCAGAAGCTTCAGAGAAGGATCATCAATTTATTGCAGATCTCACAGTGAGAAAGTTAATGCTGTTAATTTATTAGCGCTATCAGAAGGAACAATTTGATAGCGATTTGTACCTGTGTAATAGAAATGTGTGGTAATAGTACTTTCTCCTATATAACAGGTAAAGATACAATAAAGTCCTATGGTACACTGAAATTAGGCAAAAATCATTATTTCTCTCATTTGTTTTAGTTGAAGATAAGTAGGCATTGGAATATCTTTGTCTACAAAACACTGAAAAATACAAAAAATCAACAGGCCTGAAGACCTTCATAATTTTTCCAACATGTTAAGTGATCAATGGAGCTCTCACAAAACCCAAACATTAGATGAACAAATGTTTGTCGTGTTCCTGAAGTCAGAGCAAGCTCTGGCTTGTCCTTTGAACAGGTTATGATGGAAGATAGTTTGTAATCAGATGCACTCAGAAAACCCACGTGGTGTATATATGTGTATATGTACTATATGCATACAAGATTATAGGGAGAGATAATGTTTCTGCTAAATAAGTCCTGTGCCTGTCAAAACATGTAGGAGAACGTGTTTTCATAGGAGGAGACAGTATAGCTTGCTCTGAATATAATTAGGGGGTTTGGTGTGGTAATTTTTTTTTAATCATTCCGGTAGTGTTGAGTCAAGTCCAGTTGCACTATACTGTGTGTCCTCTTCACTACTCCATGTTCATATAAAGCTATTGTTACCCACTGGTGGGTTGAGCTGGGTTTCCCACATGGTTCTGCATTTGTTCTCCTTGTATACCAAGTGTCCACATACCCTCTTTTTGTTTTTACATCCATCTAGCAGAAAAGGGAGATTGGTCTGGTACCGGCTGCACCTAAAGCAACTCCCTGATAATCTTGTCTGTAGCGGTTTGCCTTGGATATCATAACCGTCAATTGTCAGAGTTTAAAGAACTGCCTTATTTTACCCTTGAGAGTAACATCTTTTTCTACTAGGGAGTCAGACCCTTGTGAATACATCTGAGATGAGAACTGGAGCACTGTCTGGAGTTAATTAGATGGGATAGATATGTTTACAATGATTTAACGAATAAGTATCATATATCTTTGTACTTGGCCTTTTTCAAAGTCACTTGTACTTTGAGCAGGAAGGTAAAATTGGTGTAAATTTGTATGAAAGATTTCATAAAGCTGTAGTGTTTTGGTTTGTGTTGATTTTCTTAGGAGTCAGAGAATACGGGTCATGTCAAAACTGCTATAGTAAAGGGGCGTAATTTCCAATCAACATAATGATAATGAAATCGACAGTTGCCACATACACCTGTGTTATTTTGTATCATCAAGCCAAAAAAAGTTGACATTTAGACCAGTTTGTGTGTTTACCTATAGCATAATGCTTAAACCAGCGTAATACTCAAGCCTTGCAGACAAGGCCAGATTTTAAGGCCTTTAACAAGTGAGGGGGCTAAATATGCCTAAGGCAATCTTAGTTAGAGTTTGTTGATGTAATTTACATGTTGAACAGGCTGGGAGAGGGTATAATATACATCAACTCAGACTTCATTTAAGCTCATTTGGTCTCTCCATTGAATTTGGGCTTGTCTCAATAAAGTACTGTCTTCGCTATGAAAGAATCAAAACAAGTCCGTGAATGAAAGAAACCCTGACCCTACTGAAATCAGAGACAAAACTTTCATTGAGACCCAGGATTTCATCTTACATGCCTAGAATTTTTCAGAGGCATTCAAGAAGATTGCAAAGCCCCCATAAGATTTCTGTCTGAAAAGAGCACCAAGTTAAGGGGGGAGGTTTCCTCTACTCCCAGACCTTCCCATAATGAATCTACAGGCCTCCATAGTGAATCTGGGCCTTGTTTTTCACAGGTTCCTCTTTTCCTGCCCCAAGACGGGTCTCTGAAATGAAATACTCAGTGCATGTGATAAATTTCCAGGGTTTTGTGGATGTAGCTGAAAGTTCTGCTCTGGAAAACAGTTATGCTTTGGCTGCTTCACGACTTTCAGATTTGTTGGGAAACATGTGCTACACATCTGGATAAGCTGATGGACGGCAGCTTGATGACACATGAAAAGGACTTAGGACTTAGGTTCTGTTGAGGTGGTTTCTTGTCTGTTCAGAAGTAAAGCAACTAAATTGCAGGTTGGCAGAAAGCTCAGTGTTGGTTGCATACTGACTTATCTTAGCCTGATTCTGTGAATTTAGCTTGTGAATCACACGGTGGGCCCAGTGACTGATTTCTGTGTTAAACTGACTCCAGTATTACTTCACATCCCCCATCTACACATGCACACATTAAAGTTCATGCCAGGGGAGCAGGAGCTAGTTTTTCTCATGGCGTTGGCAAACTGGTGTGCTCTCATTGCTTCGTGGAGTCAAAAGCAGTTACAGTTTATTCTGAGATACGAAGACAGGCTTTTGGGTGCAGGCACAGCAAGGAACCCCAGTGCAGTGGGCTCAGCCCCTACTTTTACGTAAAGCTGCTGGCAGGCTGGCCTCAGGGCACTGGGAGGCACGTAGAGGCAGGTTAGCTCTGCTCTCCGGTCTGCGTATGCGCACTCTAAAGACATCGATACTGAAGATACACAGACTTCTTCCAATTTACGTAGTCTGTCACCAAAGAAAACTCAGTTTCTGAAGCAGTATTGTCCAGAGCATTGATTGTTCATTTCCTTCCAAGAAGCACCCCCTGAGCCATTTTACATTTTAGGTAGTTGAGGTTAGTTAAGATTTCTTAATAGCCTTGGGTTCCCTGTCTGAGGACTCTGTTCTTGAAAATTTCTGTACAGTTAGCCTCTAAAAGATTTCCTGGAAGAACTGCTGAGGTGTTTTTTTGTTGGTTTTTTTTTTCCCCCATTTCATCATAAGCATGTTTCTGTGCTGCATCATTTTCAGTTGAACACCAGTTTTCTTTGAACTTGGAGCTGTTTTTACCACTCAGCACCAAACCCAGCAGGACGCTTCATATGCTTGAAGTCATAAGAAAAATGTCCTTATACTGAAAAACTGACCAAAGCATGGCTAGTCATTTTTGTTCACTTCAAATCCCTTTTATGCATTTTCTGTGATCTCCTACACACATTAAGATCAGTGCTAGGGTCAGGGACGCAGAACTGCCAGCCTTTCCTAGACCCTTAGGCACTATCTAGAGTTCAGCAGATGCCTACCAAGCCTGTGTTATTTTTGTAGAAATCAATTTCGCCTCCAACAGTGCCATTTTGCTACTAAAACATAAAAATTTCCAAGCAACTCTAAGATGAAGTTCCTAAGGTTTTCTGTTCCTAAGACCCATTGTAGATGGAACCTTAAAACTGCTCAGGACATAAGCCTATACAGCTCTTCTGGGCAAAGTTGAAAATCATTTATTTCTATTTACTGAAAAATGGGTATATGGATGAAGTCTTACAGCAATTCCACATTGTTTTTGCAGATTTGTTGCAGTAAAATAAAAATTTTAGAAAAAGATTGTTTTTTTTAGAAACAAGACATTTTAGTTGTTGATGTTTTTTAGTTTTAATTTCTGAGAAGGCATTGGAGAATGTTGTGTTTAACCTGTAGTGATTTTTAATAATGATAAACAAACGGAAATAATTATGTTCTCAGTTCTCTGCAAACGCAGGTTCCTAAGCATGAGCTTTAACACAAAATTCTGCTTTCATAAATTGTGGGTGATTTTATAGCTGCATCTGAAGCATTTAAGCCTTGTTATGAAAGTGGGCTCACCAGGGATGATCTAATGAGAGTCTAAATAGATGTACCATTCCCTCCTGCAGGGGTTGGAGTTAATGAGACTACCATCCTAGAAACTGTAAAGGAGAGTCAATTATCAGTACTAGTAGGAGTCATTAGGAAGAGACAGACCACACAGAAACCCCGGGAAATACCAGGCAGCAGAGACATCTGCAAAGCAACATGTGCAGGAGGATATCATGCTAATTGCGTGCCTTCTGCTGTGTGCATGATACAACATCGCCAGTTTTCTCTAAACAAGTTATCTGTGTACCAGCTAGGAGATTAGCCAGCATACGTTATGGATGTGAGCTATTTGGGTCTAGGTGAGACACGGCTGTGTCTCACAGAGACGTAACTCTAACTGTGTTAAGAGTATTTTTTCCATTTCTGGTGCCCTTTAGGATGGTAAATGACCACTCAGATAAAAGAGAAATGATGCGAAAGGGAACTCCCCACCCCAATGTATAAATAAGAAGTGTGCTGAGCCTGAGGTTTTGGGTAGTCTAATGGAGCATAGGAAACCTGCAGCTGAAAGAAGGCCTGCGTTTTTTTTTTGGTGTTTCATAGCTTTCCTGTACTTGTCTACTATTTTATTTTGGTGGTGGTGTTTTGTTTAGTTTCTTTTTTCTTGCTTTATTAATCAGCTTTGCTAGGTTTTTTAATCCCTGGTGCATACCTGAAAAAATGAAGGGGTTTGATGCTCCCCTACCTTTTACCTTAGGGGTCACCCACACCCATATAAACTGAGCACTCAGGTGGACAGTTTTTGCTTGTATGAGTTTGTGTTACTGTGAAGAAAGGCACAAAGTAAAAGGCAGCAATGTTCTTTCATGGAAAACACACAGCTGTGTGTTGGGAAATCTGTCTTGGTGCTTGGGGATCAAACTATGTTTCTGCAGCAGCCCTCACATTGACTGGGGAGCTTTCAGGGCTGATGGGTTGTTAGGAAGCAAAGAAATAGTCCTAGTAAGAATAACCATACAAATGGAACTTAAGTTTTAAGACAGTAGATTCAGATTTGCTAAATAAGCAGTCATGAAGTATTGTCACTGGAGCCAGATACGTCATTGACAGAGACAATGGGGTGGCACCATTGATTAAGGTGCAGCCACCTGATGGGCTGCATTGCTTTACAAATTATTTTGCCATATCAAAAACTTCCTATCGGAGGAATAAACCAATGAAAGAGTGTGTAAGGAACAGGTATGCATTTCAATGTTGGCCAAGTGACCTAACAGCTATTTTCCATCTCTAGCTTCTCTGTGCTTCTGGTTTAGGGAACTGTAGTAACTGCCAGCATCTGCTTTTACCTGCTTGGGAGTTGGTTTCATTTGGGGTTTGCGTATCAACTACTATGCTCTGTGCCTGCGACTTTTAACTCCAAATGTCAATTGCCGTATTAAACCATTGCCAAGTAACCTTCCATTCTTCTTTTCCACATTGCCCATCTAATCACCAGCTGCCAGCACACAGCTCCTGCCTGCATGCCGTCAGAATGAGTGTGAGCTGCTAAAACCTCAACTCCAGCCTGAACACAAATCTTTGTCTCTGCAGGAAAATGAGGAAAAAAAAAAGTCACCAGGGCTACCAGACCTGGTTATTGTTTGTGTTTATATTTTTGGTTCAAACTTCTTTTCTCCCTGGAGGTTTTGATTCCACCAATTTTGTTTGGGTTTGATTGGGCTTGCTTTTTAAATTTATTTTATTTTATTTTGTTTGTTGCTCTCCCTCTTCTTATTTTGTTTTCTCCATTCTTTCATTGGAGGCAATGAGCCGTCCAGCGGTCGGAACTCCCCTGTCCCCTATCGGCCAGACAGCCGCCCTCTCACTCCAACTTACGCTCAGGCCCCTAAACATTTCCATGTTCCAGGTAGGAGCTGGCACTGTATGTGTCTCGGTGTCCTGTCACAGTGTAGAATGTAGCCTTTGTAACTCCTGTCTTGTCTCCATTGTTTCACGCTGTTTGCCATGGGGTGCACACGCAGGGTTTGGGACTGCCTGCTCCTGGGCTTGCTGGGAGGAGTAGTGCCTTCAGAAAAGGGGGGTTTCTGGCGATTTTTCTCTGTGCTGTTGGTCAGGTGTTTCACTGTTAGAATACCATGTATGAGGTCTACTAATGGCCCGTGAGCTGGATATAAGCTATGCAGGGCTTGATTTTTCTCTCAGTTGCACCAGCATAATTCTGCTGACTTTGGGGAAGTTGGTTGTGATTCCCAGTGACCAGTGAGCCATTGCGTCTATAGTCATGGTTGGGACTTATTTCAGTCTTGAACCAAACAGTTTATTGTTCCCTTTTATTTTATTTTTTATTTTTTTTTATTTTAACCAATTGAGGATATTTCACTTGTTTTGTGCAGTGGCATGGTGTCCTCACAGAGCCCTGCAGATTTGCAAGGACATGTGTGCATCAGGATGCCCTCTCTATAAAGGGCAATATCTATTTAGAAGTGAGCTGCAGCCTCTGAGATCACTTGTCTTGCTTTTTGGTGGGATGAGGGTGTATGTCCCTAGGGTTGTGGACACATTATCTGACTGTATCAGTGCTAGCTGAAAGCCTTATATCCAGTTATTCTTCAGGTCCCCTTCAGTCTAGTGTCCCTTTTCACTGCAGAGGTTACTGCTCTGCCTCCCGTCCTCAGACCAGGCAGATAAACCACTGATGTGAGCTTCCCTTTCAGGCAGTATGACCTGGCTTGGCCCAGGAGGGCTGTTTTAACCGCCTAAGCTAACCTGGCTGCTTTTACTTGTGCAAGTTAAAGTGCCCTTGCATGACTTACCCAGCCGAGTAAACACCCCAGTGCGGTGGGAGAGCTGTCCTGCTCAGCTGGCACACGGCAGCCCCCCAGGAGCCGTGTTTGCAGCCCCCTTATGGCTTTTTGGGTCAGGCGTGCACAAAAGTACTGCGTGACTGCCCTTTAATAGCTATACTCATTTGCTGTTCAAGTAGCCCTAACAGATCACGAACACGAATGAAATACCTCAGTGTCTGTGTGCAAGGAATTGGCCTATTTAGTCAAGGAGGTAGGGTTCCGTAGAGTAAGTTTTACCTTAATTTTCATAGATTTCTGCTTGGTTTTCCTTAATGCCAGAGGTTGTCTCCTGTAGCACTTTAATGGGATCTGTGTATTTGTAGCACTTTAATGGGATCTTGTATTTGTAATACATGAAGTGTTGGTTTGAGGTGGGTGGGTACTTTAGAACAATGTAGCTTCTGTCTTGGATCACTGTTTGTAAAAATATCTTATCTTTTAGACATGCTGTAGATTTACTCCATTAGGGTTCCGGGAAGTGACTTTTTCCTGATTTACATTGCAATATGCAATGTGGTGGTCCTTAAATAAATATATATATATATATTAAAGTCTATCCTTGTGGTTTGAGGATTAGCAATATATGCCTTAGCACTGACTCAGTGAAGTCTAGCTGTTGACTGTTCAAAACAGTGTGTGAGGCAGCTATTTTGTTCTCTGGGTTTTAAAGTGAATTGTAGGCTCGCTGCATTATCCTCTTCTCAGTCCAACCAGTCAGCTGGAGAGAAAATTGAGCTGTTATGGCTGAAGCACAATTTTCCACAAGAAGTTATTTGGGGTAGTTTCCCCCAAATAGCTTGTATCTTCACCATGGAAATCTCTTGCTTGTTTGCATTTCCTAATGTCTGTGACACTGATAATCTCCTGGATATTTGAAGTGAATTGTTCATGATTTGGATGCATCCACATGTTACAGAATCAGCTCCAAAGGACTTCATACCACATGTCTTTGACTTGTCACTTGTTCTTATGTTTTCTTTTCTTCAGATAATCTGATTCTGTGTAATACTGGCTTTTTCTTGTGCTACATCCTTGATTTGGTCTGTCTGCTGTTTTAGTGTTGGGGTTAACTTCAACTATAACTGAAGTAGTTCTCATATTAACATTTTTCTCTTTCTCAATTTCACAGATCAAGGTGTCAACATTTACAGAAAACCTCCAATCTACAAACAACATGGTAAATGATCTTTCTCTTTTTGTTTCAGAGCTGGATTGTCAATTGAAATGCATGCAGAATAGTGAGAAGTATTCAGCGTTTATGCTGCAAGCATCAAAAATCAGTAGTCCAAGCTTGAAACAGCTTTTATTGCATGTCCTGCTGAGTGATTATGTTTTAACGCATGTTGTTTCATTTGGATCATACGGCTTAAATCTTGGCCACATTGATATTAATGGCAAAATTGCCATTAACTGGGATTTTGCTGTCTTTATAGTGTTGTGATGCCTTTCTGTATTTTACTTCTTTAAGTTTATATTTTCAGAATACGGGTTTTGATGGTGGAAAAATGGATTAACAACAGTCTGTTTTCTGACAGGAACTTCATGGATTATGTTTATTTTAAACAGACAAAGTACAATTTATTTCAACAGCAGTGATGGGGATGTTACTATCAGACTGGAACTCCAAATGTACTGTGGCTTCAAACAGGAATCTTTAAATACTGAAAACAATATAGGTGACTTATCATTGACAGGGCTCATTTGATTCTCAAGCCCTAGGAAACTGCTCTGGTAGTACAGTGTATTTGCTGTTCCAGTGTTTGGATTCTGAGTTGGACAACAGCGTTAGTACTCTTATCTTTTCAGAGTAGATGTTTTTTTAGCAAGTCTGAAATAACAATGATGGCAGAAGCCAACTGCCTTGGTCTTCTGTAATACTCCAGAGCAAGGGACCTTGAATGTGTTCTCTATTCCCTTTTGCTGTGAACAGAAAACTTTAAATAGGGCATTTCTATGTGATGTGATGAAAGACAGATGACTCTACTCTTTAAAGACTCTGCAACCCTTTGCAGACCCCTTAACCAATGAAACTTATTTGAGTTAAGTAGCAAATTAGCAGTACTACAGGGTTCAGATGAACAGTTGGCTGAGAGCTGTTGAGCTGAGATGATTAAGAAAGCCCAGGAAATCCATTCTGTAGGCAGGAATGAGCACTGCAAATAGCACAGCTGAAGTTTTACATCAGGTTTCTTTCCTCTTTCTTTTTTAAGTTTTCAAACCATGTGATCATTTTAGAAGTCTTAACATTACTTTTGTTTATTTTTATGGTTTTAATGTATCTCCTCATCTCCCATTAACATGTGAATGTTTAACCACTGACATCACCAAATCTAATACGTAAGTACTGTTTGAAGTCATGCTTTTGTAAACTCTGACCAGATTTCTCCATACCTGTAATTATGCTTAGTTTTCCAATCATAAAATTCTCAGAATTCCCAATGATACCTAATACTGATTTTCCTGAACTACTCTGAGTGTGTTGGATTAGTAACAAAGTGCTTCATTTCTATAACAGATATCTTTCCCTTTAAAAAGAAAAAGGGGAAAAAAAAATCCAGAATCTTTCCTTCTGATATAATAGCTTCATATAAGAGAAGGGTGATTTGGACTAACAGTTCGTGGATAAGAGGTAGTTAAGGTTGTTTTAAATGCAAACTAAATTCTATTGAATTTATATATATGTATATATATAAAGTGTGTGTATATGTATATGCATACATATATATATATACACATTTAATGTCAAGAAGTGAAATCCATAATGCACATCCTCACATGCTTTTAAGAGACTTTGGCTTAGGCTGGAATCTTAAATGCATGTGCCACTGCTAAGGTATGTTAATGGTGAGGTTCATTTCATTGCAAGTGCCTTTCCCTGCCAAGTTGATCTAAATGGAGTTTAGTAGTTAATAAATAAATTTGCATCTCTTTTTTACTGCTACTGCATGCTAATAAGCAAGTACATGCAGGAGAAGAGATAGAGTGGTTAAATAAACATATTTGTTTCAGATTTTTTTAACGTTTGTTTTGCAGTTTGTCACGGAAACATAGGAAATAATTAGCATCAGTACAGTTAAAATTTATGTTGTCTTTCTGAACTATTTGTTTTCTTACCCTAGAGGGAAGACAAACCAGTGCATAAATCTGGTTTCATCTTCATTATTAATCAGCTGTCTTTAGGAGATATTGGCAAATACTGTTGGCTTAAATTTTCTCACTCTTGCCTATCATTCTAACGCTCTGCAACCCTATTAAAATCCCAAGCTGACTTGGGGTTATTTTGGGGGTAGGGATGTGGGATGAGAAGGTTTGATTTGAATCTGTTGGCAAGAGGAAATCATTACGTTGCTTCAAATTACAATTAGAAAGGCAAAACATGAAAATGTTTAGTTTTGAAAATGGCCTTCTTGTAAAGTATAAAATTTTGCCGAAATATGGAAGACCTTTATATTGATAAAGATTACTACATAGCTAAGTTCCCTGATTGCCATCTAGATGCAGCTGCTTTGGCAGCACAGAGCAAGTCCTCCGAGGATATCATCAAGTCCTCCAAGTTCCCAGCAGCTCACGCACCAGCACCCAACGAGATACCAAAGATTGAGACGGACCACTGGCCAGGTCCTCCCTCCCTTGCAGCCATAGGTATGCCAAAGAAATGTTGTAAGTGATGTAGACTAAAAGGTACTGATAAGCAAAGTAGGTGTAAAAACAGGTAGGGAGGGTTGTTTCCACTCCAGGTGTTCTCCACAAAGCGCAGTTGTTCTGGTGAGACCTCCGGATGTCTGGGTATTTGTAACTGTTGAATAGGAGTGAGTAGAGGAGGTCTTGCAAAAGGACATTTTAATTGATCACACGGATACTAACTGTAGACAACTGATGTGAATTCCCATATAGTAACGTAATAACAGTATCATGTATCACACAAGCCTGACTTCTTTCAGTTATTGTCTATTTAAGCTTTTAGTCCTAAGCTAATGGCGAATATTCCACACACAGTGTCATCGCTTCCAACCACATGACTGTTTTCATGCAAGTACTGCAGTGAAGCAATTAATAGACTAAAACAGTCCTATTTTTTCCAGATTTACTGTTTCTATAGACTGTGTATTTTTCTTCTTTGTTGTCGCATTGCAGGCACCTTATTTACTTTTATTTAAATCATGCACATGATCATTTTTAAACTTTTTTTTAATGTATTTTTTCTTTTGATTTTGTTGACCCTCATGTAACACAGTACAAAAGTTATCTAGCCTGGCTGATTTATGAAGTCAAATCAGAAACAGTGAAGGTCTTGCCTATTTCATAACCTCCTTTCTGAAAAGGAGAGTATGGTTATTCTCACAATGGGATTTTCGTGGAAGTGCTGTGAGAGATGTCATAACGTGAGAGGTGTCATAACGTGGGAGAGCTCGATGACCAGTCAAAGGGGCTGCATATGCAGTGGCAATTGCTTGAAAATGTCCTTTATGTAGGATTGTAACTTTACAACATTACAGTCACAGTTAGCACAGTCACAGTGCTAACATCTACATTGAACCTCTTCTGATGGTGCTTGTCATAACTACACCATTATTAAGCTGTGTGTCAGAGGGGGAGGCTTTGTTGGAAATTTTGGCTCTCAGTTCACTCTCCTAGCTGTGGATGATAACTTTAATATTTTTTTCCCAGTAAAACTGCTTTGTACGTTGTTTGTTACATCTGAGAAATTAACATGATTGTTTATACAGATAAAAATGTGCTCATGGATGTATTTTATTCAGAAATAAAAAGACATTAAGCACTGAAAAACAAACTCGCAAGCCCTAGTTTTTTAGGCTTGTTACCTGATTTTCTGAGTGTGGTATTTTAGTTACAGAGCTAGACTGAGCTCAGCAGTCAAGAAATAAGTCATGCAGCTATTGTACTGAAGTCTTGCAAAAGCCTGAGACACCAAACAAAATAATAAATAATTTGAATACAAAGATATAATTTCTTGATAACTTTTTGTCTCCATGTTAGCATCAATTTAATAGTGCTGTACAAAACATTTCATTCATGTAAACCTTCAGAGACTTTAGTAGCAAAATTGAGTCTTCATTCAAATAAAACACTGAGTTTGTATTGGTGAATAGCTGTATGAGGAAATAGCCTGTGCAGAATAAAATACAATTGGCTAAATGCATGCAGCAGTGTCATACTCTGTGTATTCATTGAAGTGTCCTAGCGTCCAAACTGGAAATTAGACCATTTCTTATGAATATTCAAGACGATAAAGATTAACCAATAAAAATCAAGAAACTAAAATGCAGAAAACCTGTGTAGAAGTGGTTTAGTAAATCTAAATTCATTTTAGCTTTATCCAAAGGATTAATTAATTTATTTTATACTAGAAATTATGGGATACTCATTCCAAATATGAGAGTCTATTCAGGAGATTTATGAAGTTTAATTTTCCACTTGAAATGTTATGTGAAATTCACTTTTCTGAGTCTAGATAATTATAAATGCAAATCAGACATTGTTTTTTTAGCCGCTGGTACACTTGCAGGTACACTAAACCCCATGTTTCCAGAACTAGCAATCTGAGCTCCTTTTCCCTATTACTTTAATTCTTCAGTTTTTTATTCAGGACCGTTGCTTGGCTGGGAGCCCATGTGCAGTTTAACTTCTTGTTAATTTTGTAAGAAGCTGTTAGCCATAGGGCAGGCTATCTGAGTGAGTTTTGTTAAGGGCAAATTTTGAATAACTTGAGTCTGCAGGAAAACATTGCTTTGTTTATTCAGTAAATCAAACTGATGAATACATTGAACTAGCACTGAAATTTCAAGCTGCGGTAGAATGGATACACGAAGCTCTCTGTACTGTGGTTTTATGGAAGCAGGAGCTGACATGAGACGCAGGTCAAGTGGAAGAGAGGAAGACGACGAGGAGCTACAGAGACGCCGGCAACTGCAGGAGGAGCAGCTCATGAAGGTTACTATAACCTTGTCTTCATACTGTTTCTGAACACCATACAAAAACTGCTCCTTTTCTTTCTGTAAGCAATTTTTGATACCTCAACTAGCTTTATTTTATTCATGTATTTTTTTAATTGCCATTTTTAGCTTAACTCTGGTCTTGGACAATTGATACTGAAAGAAGAGATGGAAAAGGAGAGGTCATCCCTTTCTGCCAGTCGTTATGATTCTCCAGGTAATTCATGTAGGCATTGAAGCTACCAATGAATAGTGAATAATGAACACCACAAAGGCACATATTCAGTGGTTTCCCAGAAGAGAGACCACTGGGAGACTGCCTGATATGTGGTATTCTCCCATGAAAAGAGTGGCGGGTGAGGGCAGGAGTCATAGTTGGGTATTTGCGGGATTGTTTGTGTTGTTGTTGTTGTTGTGTTATGTTCTTTTGATCATTTTTTTTTAAACTAGAAGAAATGCGAGGCTGAGAATTCTGAGGCCATTTTGGGGAGAGAAATTTCCTAAAATAGATAAAGAACGAGCTTCAGTAACTGTTACCTCACACACATACTGGTAACTGGATTATTAAATTACAATAACACATTTTGCTTAAATTGGTGGTTGCAATCACCCTTTAGTTTCTCCTCTCAGGGACAGAAGGTCAGCAACATTTACTAGTGGAGCTGCATATTCTAGACACGGGTGGTATTTCAGTAGTGGCTGATCTTTTGATTGGGTGTATTGTGTTGCAGAGAAAAAAAAAAAATCAGCTTTTGGCCTTTTTGCACACTTTGATATACATTAGTGGCTACCTCAGAGCTCCAGAGATTAGCTTTTGGGGTTTTATTTCACCCTTCATCCACAGGTTGTTGTAGCACAGCAGCTAGACTTCAAGCCAAGATGGGACAAAATGACTGCTGCCAAGCAAACTAAGATTTCTTCATGTTCCCTATTGTATAAGTGCATTGCCTCTATTTATGGTTTAGGAGAGAGAGTCTGTGGCTCTCCCTCAATACTTGTAATGTTTACAGGTCCAGAGTCTACCTGGTCACTTCAGAGCTTATGATTTTTTTATTAATGATAGCACAGGTTGGAGAACTACTTTATTGGAGATGAGTTCATCTCTCTTCACAGTGATAATCAATGCAGTCAACATTTGCCTTTTGTGGAGTCGATGGTACCTCTCCGAAAGCTGCTTATTGCTGGCAACAAGAATGCTTCAAGTTCCATGCCCCTGTCCTTCTGTGACAAAAATATTTTAAAAAATCAAAATCATTTTTATATGAAGAATCTTGTCTGAAAGGGCTGCATTAACTAAAGAAACTATTAAAGATACATGACAATATTTCATCTATCTAAGGTCTAAAAATTTGTTTTACTCTCTTGTCTAATCCTTGAGCATTAATTTCAGCTCAGTGGAGACCACTTTGATTTTGAGCCTGGCACCATGACATGATAATGCTACGTCTAACTTGCAGAACGTATGGAAGTTTGTGATGAGTCTGGTGCTGAGATGTTACTCTCTTAAAGTCAGTATATCTCAGTTGGTTATGTGTACATTCAGTGTTTCTGGTTTTTTTCTGCTAGTTGATTTCTCAGATGTCCTTGGTTTTGAGTTTTCGTGGAATTTTCCCAGTAAAATGTTTTTTTTTCTTCCTCCTTCGACAGCCCATGCTTCAGCCTCCAAAACCTCTTCTCTTCCTGGCTATGGAAAAAATGGACTTCACAGGGTAAGGAGATGGTGATTCTGAGAAGCAAAAGGTGGCTTTAATCATCTATGGTATTTATTTCCTTATTAAATGTAGTGGATTTTCAGTTTGATCAAGCTTTCCTATAAGAACATCTGAATTAAAACCTAATTTCCCTCCCCGCAAACTTCAGTGTTAAAAATGCAAGAAAGTAATGCAAGAAAGCTTATAAAGGTTGAGGAAAGATAAGCTTTAAACAATTTGTTACTCCCCATATAGCACCACACTGGTGAGGTCACAAACTGTGAATTTATGTGCATGTCCCTCTTTTCCTGTTACAGCCGGTGTCTACAGATTTTGGTCAGTACAACAGTTATGGGGATGTGAGTGGTGGTGTTAGAGGTAAGACTGAGGGGCCTTTTTACACGCCTCTTCCTTACAGGGAATGTATTATGATCTTTGATCATTTCTGCTATTTTATTTTAAGGTTGTGGATGTGGTAGCATTATATTTGCTGAGTACATTTCTCCGGTAAACTTGACAGTTAATGTGTACTTGCAGAATTTGAGTTAAAAGGTTTGGGTTTATTTTGCTAAATCTGCTACGTAGATCTGACCCCTGTTTATGCCAAGTGACTGCTTTAGCACTGGTATACATGGAAAGCAGGTAATCTGTAATTGGAATTTGTACTGAGTTTTGCTACCATGTTCTCTTCTGAAAATTGCCATCCACTGCACAGAGTGTGCCGCAGTGAAGTAAGAAGGATAATAGCTTCTAATCCCAGTTGCTGCTCGTAATTTTCATTGTGACTTTAAGATAGATGTGATATCAGTCCTTGCCTAATAGATTTTCAATTAATATTTATGAAAGTTATGGAACTTTATGAGACTTAATGTTTTGAAACAGTTTGAGCTTGGGGGTGAGAACCTGATTATGGTTCTGTGTGTCTCAATATTTCCAAAGTGACTTGATTTTACTGACTGAGGATCCCACTTGAAATGAAGCACTCTGCGGTGTCTGGAGTGTTTTACTCTTCACAAATTAAGACTAAAAGTAGGGAGGTTTGCTGAATCAGGTGGGATTTTGAAAAGATCAGGCAGATCACAAGACACTAGGATTATCTGGTAAATTGTGACTGATTCCTCCTCTTCCACACTCTACAGCCGATGAAATTTCTCTTTTGCTTTTCAGATTTCCAGGTAGAGTATGGATTTTCATCAATCAACTGACAACGGAATTAAAAGCATCTACTTTCTTGTTGAAGTCTGAATTTCTGCTACAGGAAAGGGGTTCTTAAGACATTAGCTTTGATTTACCTGCATGTTTAAGCATAATCACCAATGTAGACTCTTATCAATAAAAAACAGGCACAACCTCAGGTTCCTCCTTGTACCTCCCCAGAACTGGGTTAAGAAGGCTCAGACCAGTTCTGTGACTTGTTCTGTTAAACCCATTGTCTGTTGAAATACAAGTTATCTGCTGTAGCTCTCTTTGGATGGCTAAGGGCAAATTTATTTCCAGCCTCTCTAATACCAGCCCCAGAGACAGGTAGAAATTCTCCTCTGGAGGCAATTTTCTTCCATACCAGGAGCCTTGAAATCCTTATTTTTGCCCTGAAATTTGCTCTCCAGACAAGATGGCTGATCAATAGCTTTCTACAGTGCTGCTGTCACAGATGAGCTAGTAAGATATGTACTTGCAAGAACCAGCCCTTTTACCCCAAATCCTATCTGCAGGATTTTTTCCAGAATAGTTTGTCTGGCTGGCTCCTCAGCACAATCACAATATGAAGCGACAATTTAAGAAGGGATTTAATTGTTTGGATATATTTTTTTACTACTGTATCAAAACCATGATGATTGGAAAGAAAACAAGATTATGGGAAGAGAAGGGAGTTCTATGTGTATTATGCTCAAAATATAATTTTATTAGGAACAGTACCTGTGTCAAAATAGCACCCTTTTACCAGAACCCTATCCCCACTTGTGTTCATAGTCAAAATTTTCCATTGTAGAGACAAAAAAATACCTTGGCTGATACAGTAAATGACAGAAAGGACAGTCCAGAAGCGTAAGAGTGCTTATGTATGCTGTTGGGTGGGATCTAAATTAATGCTCCTGTGTATTTGTTCCAAAGAACCTTAACTGATCATTGGGGCTGGGAAAGACTTACCACTCTTTCAGAGACCCCAGGTCCACCCGGGCTGTGGTGTATTTAGTCTCAGTGGGCAGCTATCGCCAGCCTTAGTGACAGAAAATGTGGTGGCAGAGGGGGTGGAAGGATGCCTCAGAAGAGTGAGAAAAGAGCAATGTCCTGTATGGTAAGAGTCAGCATTAAGGTGCGAAGGAAGTCTCAGTGCAAATTCACCTTTGTTTTCACCGCTGCTTGAGTGCCTTTACCCTCTGTGTGTGTAACCTACGTGTCTGATGTATCCCTGTATCTGATGCAGTCCCTTCCGGATGGTCATGTCCCTGGAATGAGAATGGACAGAGGAGTATCTATGCCTAACATGTTGGAGCCAAAGGCAAGTGCAGATGTTATTCACTTTTCTTCAAGGCAATGAAGATTTGACTGTGAAATGCAGATAAAATACGGGAAATGTCTTAGTCCCCTTGTTTTTCTTTGCCTCACCTCAGTCCCTTCTCCTTATGTGCTAAACCTTTCCCTTTGTTCTGGACTTTGCCTGTTTTAGGTGTTAGTACTCAGGCTGAGGGCAGCCAAAGTGCCCTTTCTGGGTAAAGGAGGCTTCTCCAGAGACAAAATGAAGATACTGAAAGTGCTCAAAAGCTAGTTCTCTGTCAAGCTTTCAGTAGCCGAAATAGTAGACCAAACTTGACTGCAAAGTCGCAGATCTGTTAAGTTTGAAAAGTGACACAATACTGTGGCTCACAACGCGTGGTTGAGGCTGCCTTGATTCAATAAAAGACATGGATCTCAGTTTTGAATTGGAAGCTAGATATCTATGTATCTTTTGGGATCTATCTTCAGCTGTCAGCACCATTAGCCTGACACCTTAAATAGCGTTGAATTCCCTATATAAAAAAATATTAGGAGATTTGCTGGGAAAAAGAGGCAATATCAGCTGAATGTGAGTTTAGTTATAAATTAAAGTGCTTTGCTGCTATGTTTAGAGATGTCTGAATCAAAAATGAACATAAACAATGGAGAGGCTTCAACCAGGCCTGTGTTTTAAGTCTTGAAACTGCCTCTGTTGCTGGTGAACCTTCTGAAAAAATCATGATTTTGCCAGTTACAAGGATTAGCATTTATGCAGTTAAGTGAGGAACTCTTTTTGCAAACCAGATTACTACTTGTGCTTCCAAGTGACCTCTAGACAAATTGTACAAGGCAATAACTTTAGCTTTATAAGCTGAGACTCTAGTGCAATGTACATTAACGAGTGTTTTTATATATTATATAAATAAGACCCTGGGGACATCCCTGACTTCTGAGATACTGCTTTTTATTCCAAATAATTTCTCTTTCAGTGCAATAGCAATTCTTACAGCCACCACTTCTCTTGATGCACCCAGTTATTTGGAAAGTTGTTTTGGGTAACAAATTCTGTCATATTACTAGCGATAAAATTTGTGGGAATTTTCGTGAGATAACAGGTCACTTTCTGTTGACGTTTGAAAAGGTTATGCCAGACCTGGAGCTAATTGACAGCAATTCTGTTCATGTCAATGATCCAACACTAATTGAAGCTTGATCGGGTGAAAAAAAGCCGACTCAAAGTCAACATGAAACTCCTGGGAAGTAAAAATCAGTAAACTTTAGAAAGACCAAATCTTATCAAGTGATTCATTGGAAAGGACAGAATTTGTGCATCCTGACACCCTGGATTGAAACATACCTTGTTGTGAATTCCTAAATATAAAATGTACTTATGACCTTAGACCTTGACTTAAACTCTGTTTGTTTAAACATTATAAAGAGTTAAGTTTTAGTTTCCTTTCATGCTGTATCTGGTAATCATTTCCAGTATCAAACGTAAGCAATGTAATTCAAAGTATAGTCTCATTGTACATTTGTGACAATGTCAGAATCTCCTAAGAATCATATCTTACAATTGGTATGTAAGCACACATTACTTAAATTATTATTACTTACAATAAACTCAGTGGTGTGTTCATCAATGCCTGAATCTTATTTATTATATTTCTGCAAAGTTCATTGGGATAATTGTTTACAACGGAATGAACTTAATTGCTTAGTACTGCACAAAAGCTGATTTGGTTGAATTTCTTCTGTTAAAATAATTGAATTAGTGGTGTTTGATGATAGCACAGCTGCTTCTCCTAAGAGAGTTTTGGTGGTTTCACTCAGGGAGCAAGTATCTGAATCAGTAGAACAAGACCAGCAGTAAAAATAACAGTAAAAGCCAATTCCTACTGAAGTCTGTGGAAGAAATTCACTGGTTTCAATGGGGATTGGATGAGGACCTCATTGGGAATGCTGTTATCCTACATTACAGCAATATGCAATGAGAAGGGCTATAGGGAGGCTCCGTCAGGCAGAACATGAGCTCTCCAATGTCATTCTAAATGTATGTGGAAGTGTACATGAAAGACTGAAATGAGATGATTCCAGAAACTGATTTTAAGGCACAGGGTTTTCTGAAATCCTTTCTAAGAAATGTAGTTTCTGTTGGGTCAGACTGATTTGGGACCCACTGAGAGTAAATATTTTTACTTCAAATAAAGAACCTATACATGTAAAAGAAAAAATGAATAATTTATGCATTCAGGAATTACTGGGCAGCAACTGATTTGTGTGAGTTCTGGATATTCTTTGCAATGCAAAGGGAAATCAGGAGAAATGTAACGGGAGATGTGCTGGACACACTCTTCTGAAGGAGATGAAGGTGTGTAAGATAAGTATGTCTACAAAAGCATCTCCTTTAATCCATGCATGTGTGGCACAGCCAGCAAGCACAGAGGGCAGTTGTTCATTTCTCTAACTATCCAAATAGGCAAAGAAAATCGTGATGAATTTTGTTGATTGCAGTGGCCCCCACTAATGAATGTCTTGCTTATTCAGAGTTGCTGCTTTTTCAGATGCTCTCTCATGTGGTTCATCTTTTAAAAGTCCTCTGTCTGTTTCCTTAGAGCTGTCCACACTTTGGCAACCATCAGCCAGACCAAGGAGTGCCAAATATACTTACCTTAATAAACTCTAAAAATTATACATTGCTAGATGAGAAAGTATATTGACTAGAGAGGACTCTGTGTTACCAAAGCCAACTGATGCACCATAAAAATTGTTGGTGTGGACAAGGACAGATTGCCTCTGAAGTATGAGGCAGTTTGGTATTAAGTTCTTGCTCTATCCAGACTGGCCTTTCATGCATCTTTAAAAATGAAATGCTGCAATTTCCGTTGAAAAAGAAAACAAATGTTTGTGTGGTTATGAAAATAAGACACATTGTGTTCTTTCTGTTTTCGAATGTAAATACATCTCTTTTTCCCATTTTTATACATTGTTAACAGATTTTTCCATATGAAATGCTCATGGTGACCAACAGAGGGCGAAATAAAATACTAAAAGATGTAGACAGAACCAGGCTGGAGGTAAGAGAAGCAAGTTCCTAAACGCGCTTTCCTGCTCAAGTTGGTTGTTGTTGCACACTTGAAAGCTCTAACATTGATGTGTGGGTCCTTGTTAGACTGGAAAGATTTCTCAGCACTAAGCAGGGAAGAAGGAGTCAGACAGGGAGGAAGCAACAGCTTCTCTGCAAATGGTGCCAGGCAAGGAGTCCCGCATCTCTGACCAGCAATGCCTGTGTCTCCTTGTTCCTGGACAGAGCTGTTCACAACCACCTTATTTTTTAAAGCAATTATTTTCATACTTGCAAATTGGTAAAAAGGCCAACATTGGTTAAGCATTTTGTAGTCATAGAACCCATGCTGGAATGGAGCAATGCTTTGTGCAGGCTTGGATCACTTTCTAGCTAAGAGTCAGTACCAGCCGTCCTTGGGGATCCAAAGTCTGACTTGCTTCGATTCATCAGTAAGTCCTGTGAGTTAGACTGGCCGATATGCAAAAATGCGAGGATTTAAATCTCTACTAACAAATAGAAGTGGTCAACCAATTTGTGGGTTAGTAAGACTTAAGTAGTTCAGTGGAATTCCTTGCCTAACGATGTTTAAGTAACTTGTAGTTAATTAATCTCGTGGAGGTGAGTGAAAGCGGCCACAAAAATTCAGGTATGTGCCTGTTTATGTACATTTTTAGACAAGTAGATAATGGGATCGCTAATCAAAATGCAAGGTGGCGTTACATTAGCACTGCAGGGAGGGACTTTCCCTGTCCAGTGCACTCTAGAGCAGTGGAACAAGAGACGTAACTAATGCACAGGACAACACCAAAGTGTGTTTCATTTGCTGCAGAGAAATGTGGTGGACAGTTAGGCTGACTTCTTGCTTTTCGAAACTTGCAGTAAAGCGTGTCCAACCTGCAGCCCTTCTGCAAAGCTCTCCCGAAACCCAGTGTCTGTTTAAACTTCAGTGTGTGGGTGGGGATGACTACCTAAAGCCCACAACAAGGGCATGCAAGAGCTTTTTTCTGTTCTAAGATCTGTCGCTACTTGGTGGATGACTGCAGATAAAATGTTTTTCTGTCTTGCTTATTCAGCAACTGAAATAGTTGCCCTGATCTCCTTTTTAGACTTCTCAGAGGTAATAAATGGCAAAATTTTATTGGTGCGTTGAGAATGCAGGTTCATAAGGACTTGGATATTGCCAAGGGATTGTTAGTTCATCAAACTTCAATCACTAGATGCTGCAGTGGCTCTTAGAGTGACATGAAATCCTTAAGGCACTCCTGTCTCCTATTGCATCTCTTTGGCTTTGACTGACTGACCATTGCCTGTTCTCTCCTTTTTTTTTTTTTTTTTTTTTTTTAAAGCGTCACTTAGCACCTGAAGTTTTTCAAGAAATATTTGGCATGACGATACAGGAGTTTGACAAGTTACCTCTCTGGAGACGCAACGACATGAAGAAAAAAGCAAAACTCTTTTAACTCCCTTTAAAGAAACCAACTTAAAAATGGTACATAGGATATTGTATCATACAGTCCAAACTATTTGGCAGCAACTACCTACCCACCAAAAAAAGGAAAATTGCATAGAGGCACCTCTGCACACAGCAGTTGAACAAGACGAACACTTGCCCTCCTGGAACATAGGGAAGGAAATATCTGAGCTCAGAAACAACAAAGATGATTTTCAGAGGTGTCGACCTTTTACATGATATCATACAAGATAGGAAACTGTTCTTCTCCCTCAGTGATACTCCCTTTACTTCTCTCCATAACATGATGGACTTTATTGCTAGAGCCAGGAAGTGCCCTTAGGATGCCTTGTAGACTAAAGCAGTTGTAACCACTCCAAGAACTGGAAAAGAAATATATATATATATATATATAAATATATATATATGTAAGTGTGTTTGCGTGTGTGCGCACATGTATTTATATCTATCCATCTGTGTGTATGTATGTGTATATATGTGTATATATATGGAGAGAAAGATAGATAGATACTCTGTAGTGAAGGAGAAGCCCTTTGTAACACACCCATATGGTCACGTTGTCTTTCACACAACTGTTTCTTAGTTGGCAGTCTTTTGAAATGGCATCTTTGTGTGACACAGTCTGCAAAGGTGGGCGCTCTGCTCGTTTGCAGTGCATCCCAGTTGAATTCTTGGAAAGCGGACTCCATGTACCTGTATATATTTGCTAGGATATATAGAAAGTGAATTGCTGTGTCTGTTGCCAGTCTTCCCTCTTCCACACTTTCTGCTTGAATTAATAAGGCTGGAGCTTAACCAGTCAAATAATTTAAGATCACTTAAGTAATGGGAATGATGGAGAAGAGTCAGTTTTCTTGTAATTTAGTCCAGGAGATGAGTGGATGGGGGTGGGAGTGATAGAGTGAGAAAATGCTTTTTTAAGTGTGCCCTGGTTCACACCCAGAGATTTCGGGACAGACTCCCTGCTGGTCATTACTAGTACAGCTCCTCAGATTGCTGTGGAGCTGTAGGATTTTACATCAGCAGGGAAGACGGTTCTCTGCAAGCCAACACACAGTTTCATCCCTCTTGGGGGAGGAATGTTTATGAACTAAAAGGTACCACCAAGGTGGTACCATGCTCTGCCAATAGAGGCTTTTTGATTAAATTGCAGTTGCTGTTGTCAATATGGCACAGTGCATGGGGCCAAGCACTTTCTTTTTAGTTAATGTAGTTTTTCACTTGTGCTTGGAAAAGAGGGCACAGGCTCTTTTTTTTTTCTTTTTTTTTTCTTTTTTTCCTCTTGAAGCTTCAGAGCTCCAGCCTTGGTTATATTTATTTCCCTTTGTGCCTGACTTGGTTTGTGGAGACAGAGAAATCATGCAAGATGGTTTCTGAGCTGCATTGAACTCCTCTTGCTTTCAGTCTTCTTCCACTATGCTGCAGCTTGAAAAAAAAAAAAACAAAACTGCCTATATATACCTTAACTGCTTCTGGGCAGGTCCTTAAAGAGATGGACACAAGCACCAAAGTAATTGAATACATGCATTGTGGCTGCAAGGTCAGCTTTTTTTCTTCCTCGGTGCTTAACTGCCAATGCATACTGCACTAATGAGCCCGTCTCCTGGTATCGGAGAGGGACGTTCAGGTTCTGTGTCTGTCAAAGAATATCAAGGTTTCATTTTTAATGCAGAAACTTTTGGCACTGGAGACATCAGAACCTTTGTATTTTCTGTTACGAGACATTGGTGTTAAAAGTCTGGAAGTCAGGAAGGGGAAACAGTCCCACGTAGCTGTGAGATTCGATATCACTGTGCTGAGTTCTGTGTCTCACCGTGTGGCATTTCACCATGAAACGCGTGGGACAGCCCAAACCCTGCCTCTTCTGTGCTGGTTTAGGAAGTCCTGTTACAGCAGATCACCGTGGTTCCTTTGATCCAACCCGAGCTGAAGATTCAGTGTTTGAGAGGCAGATGCAAAGGGTCAGCACCTGCTCTATGCTCTAGGGCTAAGGGAAGGGTGAGCCCAAGGGACAAGCTGGAGAACGTGCTCCTGTGCAGAGCTGCCTCACAGTCCCTGCTGAACCCAAGCCCTCAGAGAACACCGTGACACGAGGTTAGCTGCGAGGTAGCTCTCTGGACCTCACTGAGATTGCAGCAAGGCTCAGTTCAACATGTTTTACTTCATTTTTCAGAACAAGCATCTGAAATGGCTTTAGAAGAATGCTGGGAAGCAAGTGGGAATGCCAGGGGCACTGGCAGGTTGAGATGCATTTCTGAGTGGCAGCTGAAACCGCAGCCAGGCAATGAAAGGACAGCAGTGTCTCACATTCACACGTTTCGTGAACACTAGTCTCAGAAATTCAGCGTATGTTACCTGCGAAGGTGTGGCTTAACTCCGAGATGAACATTTGGGTTTTAATCATTTAAAGTATTAAATTCTCCAAATTTTGTCAGCCCACATTGGTGATGCCATGATGCTGCTGCTCAAACGCAGTAGGCATTACAGGTCTCTTAGCCCAAGTCACCTTGACAATAAACCTTTTTGGTGTGAAGTCTGCTCTCAGGGATGTGAGCTGTCAGTCTGCATTTTTCTGTTCCCATCTTTAAATTACTATTGAACTGCTCACAAGGTATGTAAATATACTACCCGGTCAGTTCAGAGATGGTTAAGCCGGGTTGTCTTGTCTTCTATTCTCTCTTCTCCCTCCTCTCAAAAAAAAACAACCAAGCAAAGACAGTTCCTCAGCCTTTGAGAAATGACAAGACAATTTGTGTCTGCCTCATCAACGGAGAATTTAAAGCTGCAATTGCAGCTTGGGAAGGAATGAGGAGAAGCCAGCTCAGATGCAGCAGACGCAATTAATCTTTAACTGGATTTTTGGGCTGGTGCCGGTGTGGAGCATAGTCAGTAAGTTCACAGCTCTCTACACTGAACTTACTACTGCTTTATTTCTGATTGAGGACATGAAGGATTAATTCCTCTTAATATCCCACCCATCCAGAAGCAGAACCACCCCAAGATCCCTTGGCCCCAAAGAGCAGGCTGCAGCCGGCCATGGGATGGGTGGGTGGTTTCTGCAGTGGGCTGTTAGCAATTGTCACTGCAATATTTTCTTTCATCTGGTCTTCCCACCTCATAAAAATGGAAAGGCAGCTCCAGGGAGAGTTTTCTGTGTAAGCAGTGAATCATTTTCCTAGTATCGATCCAGTAGCGTATTGTTTGTTGGGCAGCTCTGTGCTGTTGGGCAGTTCTTTGTAATTCCCCTCTCAATAGTCCCTTGTGGCCGATAAATTTGAATATTGTAATGTAACAGAGAGTCAAAGCTTTGTAATAAGACTCTAAATTATTCAGTAAATACTTAAGCATGTCTAAGAATATTCCTTAAGTACATGCTCAAGTTCTTCTGCCTCGTGCAAAGCATTTGAGCTTCTGATGAAGTCCCATCAAACTCAGTGCTGTCAACAACGTCACTGCCAAGAGGACTGAAACCTGATTGCTTTTGTCTCATTTTTCCCCTTTCTGCTTTAAGAATGAAGTAAGAACAAAGACCTGTCAAAACAGGCACGTGGGGTGGAATTGCAAAACCATACAGGTGTGCAGAACGGGATCATAGACACGTGCAGGTTGTCAAAAACACATGCACACGTAGCACACGCTTCCCTTACGGAGTTGAGATGCTCTGTGAGTAGTTAGCCTGGAATTTCCAAACGCTACATTGTGTTGAAAAGAGCAGTAGTTATGAAGGATGTCACTTGCATATGTGCTCGTATCTGCAGGGCTCCTGGGTACCTGCTTCTGAGATCCAGCAAGTGTGCAAAACACAAGGTAACCGTCCCACTTTGTGGAAGTGCCAGGCTGGCCACATGTGGTATCATTTAAAAGGCGTTTTCAGGCTTATGTGAACATTTGCAGTGCCCATTCCTGGCAGTGCTTAGATGGAAGAGAAAGACCTTGTGCAGCAGTCTTCATATTAATGGGGAATCCAGAGATTTGACCTGCTGGGTTTTGTGGTTTCTCCAGATCCTGGTCTGATAATTTCCATTGAGAACAAGAGAGCTGTTCTGCAGTACAGTGGGAACAGCTGCCCGTAACCTGGATGCCCTCGCCTTCACTTGGCGTAAGCTCCAGCCTGCTGACAGTCAGAAGTGGAAATAAGTGTGTTGAAATAAATATGTTTTTCATCTTCCCTGAAGGTAGTAAAATGAAGCCAACTTGAAAAATAGATTTGGAAATTACTAAACTGTCCACTCTTTCTCAGTGAAGTGATTGATCTATTGTGGCCTCAGTTTGGAAGCTGAGTGTAGCATCTCAACTCTGCCAGTGTCCTATCCCAAACTTGACAAACTTTCTGTACAGCTGGAAGAGTAAGTTCTTGTGAAGCTTGCTCTCAGAATTTCATGCTTTTTTTATTATTATTGTTTGTTACCATTTCATGCTGGTGTCATTTAACACAGGTTTTAGTGGCGTGAGTCTCAGAAACATACTCTTTTTTTTTTCAGTTTGATTGGTAGCCTTTCATTCAGTATGGTTTGTGCACATAGCTGCAGTGTGCTGTGAAAGGTTAGACTAGAAAAACAGTAAGTTTCTTACAGCTGCATGTGGGATGAGGTAGCTCGGTGGCTCCAGTAATGCTGTTACTTCTGTCAAGACGGGGTCGTCTGGTCTTACCAAACTGAATGGTCCCAAGTCTCTGTGGGGCCAGCACTGCAGTGCTCACTGCTCTTCCCCTGTCACAATGTGGAAATCCTTTCTCAGCCACACAGTTCAGACACCCTGCTTTTCGGGGAAGGTCACTAGGGGTCTCTTCTGTGAAAGTGTTACTCTGAAGTTAGACTCATTTTGAAGTGAAGTCCCTTTCTGTAAGTCATTGCTGCTCCTGGGGTGTTTCTGCTATGTCAGGTAATGTCAACGGATGGAGAAGTGTTAAGTTCTGGGAAGGAGGACAGCTGGCATAGGCTTGCTTTCTCCAGGGTTTGCCAGCGTGATATTTAGCAAATTTAGAAGAAAATGCATGCCAGCTTGTGCTACTTCTTTCAGACTTTGGGGAAATCAAGTTTGGAGCACCTGTAGATTATGAGCGTCTATGCCGAAGTTAATGTTCTGAAGCTATTACAACAAGTGATGGAAAAAGTGGATCCCCAGAACAGTAAGAATATAAGAACATCCTCCAAACTCAGCGTGGAGTGACTTACCTTGGCTGTTCCTGACTTAGCAGCAGTTAGGAGATCCTGGCCCGTTTGGGCCATAGCCTTGTAGATACAGACTAAATGGAAATCAGCCTTTCTCCCACTCCACATTTCATTGTTTTCTTCTGAATTTATCTGTAGAGGAGGACATCAGCATCCTGGAAATTACCTGTGGTGCTAAAAAAGTCGATGATAATGATGATGAACAAAGCATGTACAGGAAGCAATAAAATCAACTGATCTGTTGTGAAATGCCAATCCATTTTCCATAGCAAAGACACTTGGGGCTTGATCCCGCAGCCCCCTTTCACATTCAGGGCACGGCCCAGGCCTTTGCGAAACATTGTGGCCCTGCCCACACATCTTCTGGAGTCCATATTCTTCAGGGTAGACATATGGAGGAAGTGATCCCGACAATATGTGGTATGTTTTTACCCCATTGCTCTGTAATTAAGAGCTGGAGAGAGTGACTGACCACTGTGATGGCAGAACTTTATCTTCTAGTGTAGGAACACCCTCATCGCTGCGGGTTGCAGGACTGCTCTGGCTGGTGAGTGTTGCTGTCTGTTTTCTCCCACACACCTATTTAGTGCTTAATAAAGTGCAGGACAAAAAAATCCATCACTAAAAAAAAAGATACTGAATTTTTAGTCAGACAATTGTGCTGGCAGGAGCTGTGTGATGCTGGCATTTGGCATGGAGGGAGTGAGTGTTATTAATTTTAATGTGAGCATCAGTGCAGGAAGTGGGAATGTAATTGGCCATTAATGTTGTTTGCCTGTATGCAAAATAAATTATCTGTTGCCCAAAGAGCTTTTAACAGGGAAATAGATTTCTGCTAATGACTTCCTAAAAAATGCTTGTCCGTATGAAGAGGTAATACTTCCACGTGTGCTGTGGTCTTTCTTTTGAGGTAAAAAGAGATGACTGAAGGCAAGCAGTTATCTGCTTGGCCAGAAATCACTATAGTTAATACGGGTGTTGCTCCTAGGACTTGCAAAGCTGAGGCCACGGGACCTTGCTCCTAGGCATTAGGAGATGAGGTGTTAAAGGCTTGCAGAAGCAGCTGTGCGAATCCCAGCGGTGCCTTACCAGGCTGAGTCTGGCTCCCTTGGGCGCTGACAGGTCCCACTGGACACCCTGCAGAAAACACTACCCCCAGATGCAAAACCACTGACACCAGTGGGGCCTCTCACTGCCATCCACATGCTTGGGAGCGGGTTCTTTCTCATCTGGCAGGACCAGGAAAGTGTCTGACTGCTGTGCACGCCCGCAGCAGCCAGCTGTGTGTGTCCCTGCTGGATCCGTCTTGTCCCAGCAGTGCCACCTGGTCGTTGCTGACAGCTCTTCCTGCGAGGGGGCCTTACAGCTGGGGACATTTTTTTAAGCTTTGGAAACTGAAACTAGTTTTTCAAAGGTATATTTTCCTTTAAGTCGGTAGATTTTGGCAATAGGATTTTTATTGTTTTATTTTTCTTTTCTCCTCCCTCCACACATTACAAACCAGCGTTTCGGGGAGGTGTCCCTGTGTTTCCCATTCATCTGTGAGACAGCTCTTAAGTCTCTCTGTAAAAGTGAATCAATGTCTTGTCTGTACAGTAAGTCTGCTTGTATGCATAATGAAAAGTTGAGCTGGGTTGCTGTTCTGTACAATTAGTGTTTCCACTGTCATACTGCAAACAGCACATACTGCACTCCTGTGCCACTGTAATCTGCATCACTGTTATACTCAAGTCAATGAATAAAGTTTGGAGCTTTATTCTTAATTGCTGGATTCATGTAGCCTCATTTATTTGTTTCGTTGCTTTTTTTCACCTTGCAGAGTTGTATCAAAGTCTTCTTACAGAACAAGATGTGCAGAGAGAGGCGAGACATCATTGACCAGACCAAGACAGATGAAAAAATGGCGTGGCTTCAGTAAAATTCTCACAAGACTTGAGAAATGACAAGAAGTTTCCTGTCAGTAAATTATCTACTTATACAAACCGCATAGGAGTCTTAATTTTGTGCGGTTAGTTTGTGGTTTAAAAGGACCCAAGATATCAGCAAGGTCAGATAGGTCATCCTGCTGCATTGCCTTCATGATCTAAATAATTTCCTTTCTCTGTCCTTGTGAGTTCAGCTAAAATTTTCATCCCTGACAGGGTATTTCTGCGTCTTAGTATTTTAAGTTGAGTGTTTGCCCAACTACCTGGAGTTTAACTCTCCCCAGCCTTGGTCTGGGTGCAGAAGATGGGGAAGATGCCATTCCAGGAGACAGGGCTGCATGTGTGTGCTGAACGCCCAGGTCTGCAGCAGACCACAGCAGCAGCAGGGCAGAACACACCGCATCTCAGAAGGACCTGTAGCGATTCCCATCATTGCCTAAGAAGAGAGAAATGTCCAGAGACTTGGCGTGTAGGTAGCCCCTGGAAAGGGTGCTATGCGTGCACTGCGCTGTAAATAGATGGCCTCCTGAACATCACTGAATTAATTCGAGCCTCCTGCAGTTGCACTGGAGCCTCATTAAGACTGGCTTTGGGGCTTAACGTTAAAGGGGAGGGGGGGTATGTTGTGGTGTTACTCTTTGAAGTGAAACCACTGGAGATCAATCCTAAAAGAAGTTCAGAGGGGGTGTGAAAGAATTGTGCTTCAGGCCATTGATCATCTGAGCCGCAGCTCTCTGTTCAAGGGCAGAAATGGTACAGCACGTGTCACAGAATCACAGAATGGCTTGGGTTGGAAGGGGCCTTAAAGATCATCTAACTCCAACCCCTGCCATGGGCAGCGGCACCTCCCACCAGACAAGGTTGCTCAAAACCCCATCAGCCTAGTCTTGAACGCTTCCAGGGATGGGGCATCCGCAGCTTCTCTGGGCAGCCTGTGCCAGGCCTCACCACCCTCTGAGTGAAGAATTTCATCCTGCACGGCATCCTTGAGCCTACAGAAAGCCCCTGCAGCATCAGGATCTGTGCCCTGCAGGTAATACGTTCCCCGTCTTCTCTCCCACACCTGACAACCAGGAGATGTTTCCCTCACTGCTCGGCAGGGCAGGACCCCATTCCCTGCTTGCCACCCTGCAGCCCCAGGCACCTAGAAAAGAAAGAAAGTCCTCCTTTTGAATGTCTCATTTAGTTATGAAAAGTCCACTTCCCAGGTCTCAGCTCCCTCCTTGTAGCAACAGAGCAAGAGTTACCGTCTGGTGCTAGCCCTAGAATGCCTCCAGCCAGCATGGTCTGGAGGTCCTGAGCAGCAGCTCCCAGGGGGGCCTTGGACCCAGCAGGGTGAGGGAGCAGTTGCTGTGTTTCAGTCTGCCTCAGTCCATAGTGGTTGGGAATTTCATCTCCATGAACGTCTCCTGTGCACAGAGCAAGTACGCAAGGCTCTGGTCCAGTCACCGGCTCCACAGAGTGACAGTGGCAGCCACCCTAATTGCATTTTTTAATTTCTTTCCAGTTAAATGTACAAGCCCAGTGAAATCTAAGTCCCAGGTTTCTCTTTTTCTTTTCGTTTTTTCATTTTTAATTGTTAGACCGTTTTTCCCTGTTCCCTCCTCCCCACAAATAATGTGAGGTTTATGACCCCTGAGTAATGGCTGAGGAATGCGCTGCATCCTACAGCCATCGCGAGGCATCTGGCAATGGGAATCTTCACAGCATGTCAAAAATACACAGATAAAGCCACTGTAAATAGCTCAGATCAAAACAAGTCAAATGTCAGTGCTAATTTGCTGTCAAGTATATAGTCCAAGACCACTTCCTCCTGCAAAAAGAGAAACCCAGTTCCCAAGTGTGGCTTGCTCTGCTGTCCCAAGAAGCTCGCTCCCCACCAAAAATCTCTCTCACTCTGAATGAACAAGAGCATTTTTTCCCCTTGCTTTTTTATTCTCTAGCTTTTGTGCTGTCCGCTGCTGAGTCTGAGGCTGGGAAATGAAACTTCAATCTGGCCTGCCATTTTTCTATTGTAAGAAAGGACTCTTGGGAGAGATATTTACTGTTTTCTATGGCTCAGTGAGAGGGCGAGAGAGGGAAGTTGTTCCAGGAGTTCCCATTACAAAGCATTTTTTCACATAGGCTCACTTGTATTTTTAAGGACTTGGAGATTAAAGAGCCGGCAGCCCTGGAACAGGAAGCTTGCTGTACGTCCAAAGGTCAGGTGGGTCTCAGACAGCCACTGCTTCCAGTTCTCTTTTGTATACACACTGCAGATTAAAATGTACGTCCCGGACTGGACGTAGCCATGGTAGTGATGGGGGCCCGTGGGTTGGGGGAAAGGAAGAACGAGGCAGCAGGAAAGCAGCACAGAGCCATCCCTCCTCAGGCTGCGGTTTCATAAGACGAAGGACTGGGCTGCTCAGCCAGCTCAAGGTATTCCCACGGCCTCACAGCTCCTTCCTGCCATCAGATATGTCAGCATGACTGCTTGTGGGGTCGTTCTCCCTGACATTCGGGAACTGATCCTGCTTAAGAAAACATTTTTTACTTCTTATTTTGTTCCATACTTTTTTTTTCTTTTTCTTTTTTTTTTTTTTTTTTTAATGGAGTCAGTTCCCTCCTTCGGTGAATGCAGTGGCCTCACAAAACAGTTGTACTGGCACAAAAGAAGGGGTGGGCACAAGTGGGCAATGGGGTATGAAGAGCATTAGAGCAGAATACTTTGAGTTGTGAGGGATTATGACACATTACGTCATGAAATTACAGTCTTGATTTGGTGACAGAAGTGATAACCCTCCCTTAGTGCTGCGGTTCCAGCAGCACATTCACACCTTCTGTTATTAAGCAGTCATTAAGAAGCGTGTATCATTTGGGATATCCCAGCCCCCATAGCACCAGGTTTTGGAGAGAAGAGTTGCTTGTAGAACCAACCGTTTTCAGGATGAGCCCAGTGAGGCTGCCTGAAATAGTGCTCCACGTTGGCTGACTCTTCTGGAAGTAGTCTACATACTGCAGAGCAAACAAAATGCAGCTGAGTCCATTCAAGGAATTCATTGACATTGATGTTTTGAGGTCTTTATGTGAACCGAAGTGTTTGCTGTGAAACAGGAGACAAGCTAATAATCAAAACAAGTTTTACAATGAATGAACTGCTGCTGAGAAATGCCTACTTTACAGCCTTGATACCATGCTGGACGCTAAATGACTGCCAGGAGCAAACTCTGTGGTATCTCAGTTAGCTCTTACCCTAATTATCATTTACAGAGGAGTCCCAGCTAGATGAATGATGACTTCAATATAAAGGACTTTTAAGTAAGATTTATTGATGTGACTACATTAATAATTCCCTTAGTAATGATGCATTTAAGAGTACAGATACTGTGGGAGGAAGGAGGAAGGAGGCCAGATATTTGGAATCATGTAGAAGTGTGTGTTTTATTTTCATGTTGTGGCTTTTGCTGTTCCCCCTACCTCCTCACACAGCTAAAAATAATAATAAATAAAAACAAAACAAAACAAAAAAACAGTAATGCTCTTACTGGCTAGTTTTGTGGGGAAAAAAAAAGAGGGAAAAAAAAGAGAGAAAAAAAGTAGGTAATTGGCACATCTGTTGAGGACAAGAAATACTGGATCATAAACAAGATCTGCCATTGCACACAGGCAGCCCCAAGCACACCACTGCAACATGCCGACCTTGCTGCCAATGCTTGGCATTCAAGATTTGTTTTTTCCATAGCTGATCAATTGTTCCACTTCCTGAAAAGTGCATTTGTGCTCCTTCTGCCCCCGAAGCGATCCCAGTGGAGGACCTCAGGAGAGCTTCCCCGTGTTTTACCAGTCCCAGTGACAACAACGCTACCACAGGGGCAGGCTGAGCAGCCACCCGATCGGGTGCACAAACCAGCTCAAAAACTGACCCTGTGAGGAAAAGTGGAGTCAGGTTCAGTTGTACCAGCAAGCTGTTGGGGTCAGTATGCGGCTAACATGGCCCTGGTGCTGACACCAGGGAAGGGGAGCTCTGCCCCAGCAGGATTTACCCCTCTGCAGGCCCCAGGCTGCCACTCGGCCTTCTCCTCATAGGGACATCCAGGGAAGCTCGTCCAAACTTAAGTTGCTAGACCACTCCCCTCTGGGCATTTTCGGCCTGAAATGAATTGTCCTTGGTCAGATGATCTCACTGAGGGATTGAAGTAAACCGAAACAAATTAAAGGCACTTAAAGCGTGAAGGTTTGGTAAGATCTTCTGCAGGTCTCGTGGGAGATGCTAAAGCCATTACATCTCACCACCACTCTTCTGCTGGATGTCAGCATCTTCAGCTGCAGCACTGGAGCAGCTGCATGCAAAGCTATTCAGGTTATTTCAAGCAACCTTCCTTGAAGGTTGAGCTGTGGTAGCTAACTTTTCGGTGAGAAAGGAAATGCCACAAGAATACACAAAAATAGTGTTTGGTGGGCAGCCAGTGAGAAGCGGCAGGACAGAACCTGCACCAGAAAGGCCCTGAGACAAGATCTCTTGCTATAACTTCAGTACCGAGAACTACCCTTTAGCAGAAACCTCATCCTGTAGCAGAACCCACGTGTCTCCTCAGTGCATCTGCCTGAGGGAAGGACAGGAGAGCTGCAGCCTGAGGTGGACATGCACGCTCGTATGGTCACCTCCCACCCTGCAGCTGCTGGGGCCTGGGGATGGCGGCTGCAGCCCTGTGCTCCTCGGGGAATGGCAGACCAGGGCTTGGGTGTCCAGGGCCCTCAGGCACCGTGGGACACTCCTGGCTCCTGCCACTTGTGCATGGGGTGACGCACGCCATCTCCCAGCTTCGCCAGTGACGACCCTCATGGCCTGTGCCCCTGGGCGGCTCTCCCAGTCCAACCCCCTCCGAAAAAACACACATTTCTGGGCACCTGGCCTGCAGTGTGAAACAGCCTTTGTGCGATATTTTGTCAGCTACAAATAATTGAAAAAGGCCTACATAAAGTCCTAATTGTGTCACAGAACAGGCTCTTCAGTCATCCATCTTCCTATTAAACTTGCGAATTTCAGCTACTCAGCCCTGTTGGAGTTATTTTCCCCTTCCCCTCCTTCTTCTTTTAAGCTTCTATTTATATTCTCTCAGTTGTCTCTGCCAGAAGATCTCATGTGGATACATTAGGCCTTTTCAAAAGGAAAGTTGGATTACAGCGATTTTTCTCCCCGTAGGACACAACAGCTTCATCCTTCATAACAGAGCAATACACTATAACTTCATTATGGATGGCATGAAGCTGGCCTATTTAAACGGAATACTTAATGATAGCGGGGAAGGCAGAAGAAATTCAATTCTGCTGGTCTACGTGGGAAAAGGAAAAGAGCTCTTTTGGTATTTACTGAGGCTGACTTCTTGACTCTTAATTAAAGTCTCCTTTCACAGGACATAAAAAATAAATAAAAATGGGAGATTCGAGTTATACAAATAAGATCTGCTACCGTGTGGTTGCTTCATTTTTGTCAGGTAGTCTGACATACCCTGAGATCTAGTATTATTAGCAGGCATAGGGGCTCCTCCGTAGTACTTAGCCATGGCTGGAAGAAATTGCAGTTTGTTGGTGCTCTCCTGTAGGAATTACAGGTTCTGTTTTTTTTTTTGTTTTGTTTTGTTTTTTAACTTTCCCACTTCAGCAGCGCTGACCTCTGAAGCGTGTTCTGCTTATTGACTTTGGCTTGGTGGAAGTGGTTAAGGCCTAAAGAGAAGCTGCGGACTGAAAAAAAATGACAAAAAAAAAAAAAACAAAAAACCTCCTTTTTGGGAAAATGCCAGAATAAATAGCCTTCCGTGAGCTCACAGTTGACATCAGACCACAGGTTGTGGTGGTTGTGGTGATGATGGAAGAGGCTTTAGAAGATCCTAATGAAAATGTAGCAAGATGTAAAAATTAATGTTTCCCATATTTTAATAAAACCAGTTTTCCTCTTGCCTGGGTAAGTTTTAGTGGTGCTGAAAGATGCCAGGAGGTCATCTCTGTCGAGGCAAGTCCTCCATTGACAGCATTATAGTCCACACAGGTTTTTTGTACCGACTTAGGAGAGAGATTACTCCATATTGGCTTACCAATAAAATCCATGTGTGGATGAGATTTGTAATATTTGGTCCACTGAAAGCCCTGATTTCCTATCCCATCCCCTCAAAAACTAGGACCATGGCTAATTACATATCAGAAACCTGTATCAGAAACTCTTAGGAAGCTGAAAGACACGTCCCATGGTGACTGTGAGCATTATATGCTGAAATGCAGTGTGTTGCTACCCAGTGAGGTCTGCTGGTGGGAGCATGCCCATATGGAGTGGAAAAAAGAATGTTTTTTAGTTCTTTTACTGGTGTTGAACACTGCCAAAGGAAAGCTGAGGGGCTTCTCCGGAGGGAAACATGGTCTGAAGTGGAAAATAAGTGTGACGAAGGAATGGCTCCAGGATGAATAAATGCCCAGGCAGTTGAGAACACTGTCCAGTCAGCATGTCTCATACTTTGGCCAGAGGTAGATACTCTATCTATCAGGGGAGAGAAAGTCATCCATGCTGTTACAGCTCTCTCTAATTTGTTCTAGAAGCAGTTTGGACTCAACGACTGCAAAGGAAATGTCAAAGAATAGAAAGCCAAGAGAAGCTCATCAAAAAGACATCTGGTCCTGCTGTCCTTAATGGGAAATCCCCCCCTCCCTCCAGCCACTCTCTTCCCAGCTATGCTCTTTTGAAACAGTTAATGTCTGAGGGAATCCAAAACATTGCTGGAATGTATCAGCCATGAAGTTTTTGTATAGCTGAGCAGCTGAACAGCTTTTTTTTTTTTGTTATTTGTTTGTGTTAGGTCTGATTGTCTTGCCTTTCACTGGAAAAAGTCAGAAATGGCTGGGCAGAAGTCAGTGGAGCAACACCAGTGTTAGGCCAGTTGAAGCTGGGGAAGAATTTGGCCATCTCTTTTATGGCCAGAATCATGAGGTGCTTCACAGGGAAACAGGAAGACCTCAAAAGGCATACCCATAGTTGGCATGCTTGAAAATCTCCTGAACTGAAGGATTCATGTCCTGTTCTCCAATTGAGTACTCACTCCTCTTCCGCCAAGTAGCTTTGCTTGCGTCAGTTACGCTATCCCAGACAGTGATGGGTCTGCCTCCTGCTGCTTCTGGCCCTTTCTTCACTGACTGAGCCCTGGCAGTGCTTTCCTGCAAGCGGGGACAGGTCAGGTCTGCTGTAAAGCACCCACAAATGTTACCTCTGGGGAAAGAAGTTGGGTTGAGGCTCGTGCTCCTGAGCGGGTCACTGGGATTTGTCACAGAGCACTGCAGTAAGTCACCTGGCAATGGCATTTACCACATGAAATATCTCCCTTGAAAAGAGGCAGAAGCTTATTATGGATATCTGCAATTGCCACTAATAATAAGGAGGAAAAAAGCAAGAAATACATGGATACACGTGTAGATGGATGTTATTTTATTGGCTCTGAGGAGCTCCATCATGAAAACCGGCACACAAGTATTTGCTCTGCCTGGACGAAGCAGCAAACTCTGATTTCAGCACCAACACTGGGAGTATTAGCTCCTTGCACTAAGCAGGGTCTGCACATTTCCCAGTTTTATTAAAGCCCGGAATACAACAGCCTGTTTGAAGAAAAAAAAAAAAAAAAGTGTTCCAAAGTATTATAGGTAGTTTACACTGCAAGAGGAAGGGGACAAACAGGAAGAATTTATATTCTCTGCCGTTATGTTCGTTGTCACTACCCCACCAATTGCCATGGGCCTGGCCAGCAGTCCTGGGGCACCAGTGTGTCCTTATCACGGCCAGGAGGGGAACGCAAGGGACAGGCAGGGGATATAAAGCCTCTGGGGCCTGAAGACAGGAATCTCAGGTATCTGATGTCTTGATGTTTCAAATCATCTTTAATTAGTTTGTTTAACTGTTATTATCCCTAATTAGGCTTGCTGAGTTCAGAATGACTACTCACCTGCTTTGAGGCACAGGCAGGCTTTAAAAGTTTGCAAAATCAGGGCCACACTGCTAGATTATGAAAACCACAGCCAAGAACTTGCTGGAAAGGGCTGTAAGAGAAGTATTCCTAGTGACGGATGTATTTATTTAACCTGTTTTTCTTCCAGTCATCGGAGGCTGCTGGAGCTGATGGCTCACACTCTTGGCTTGCCTCTCCATTTGTGTGGTGGTTGTGTACTGGCAAGAGACGGGATGTGCTCCACCTTCAGCTTCCTTGAGCAGCAATAGCCCTTTATCAAAATGTGTTCTCACTGGGGACGTTTCCATGCGGTAAAAGCCGCTTTGCAGTTCCACCTGACACAGATGCCCTGTGAGATGTCACCGCCAGCAAGCACAGCCTTGGAGGGTGGGGGCAGGAGGGGCACACAGGGACCCAGGCAGGTTGAGAAATGGGGGTTCCGTGAGCCCCTCCTTGGCCTTTGCCTAACTCACTGCCCTGTGCTTGCTGACTCCATGGCCCAGCAATCGCACAGAAATGATGATGCTCCCCCCCCCCCCCCATTTTACTCAGCTGAAGTGGAAATGAACATCTCTGAGCACTCCAGGCTCTTCAGACGTGTGTGTGCGCCTCAGAGATAGGCTTGCAGAGCCGAGCAAAGGTGCAAGGAGCTGTATGGTTTGGAGATCCCACCCACCTGCCCCACAGTGGAAACAGGTCTCTGCAAGAAGAGGTATGTTTCCATTGCGGGCTACACCACTGTCTTCCTGTCCACACTTAAAGTGCTAAGCAAGGCCCAAGCCCCAAAGTCTGTGGGTCCCTTGAGGGTCAAGGCTAACCTCAGAAAAACAAGGCCTTGGTGTCACCCTCATCCTTCAGTGGCATCTTTTCAGTCCCTCTTTTAGTTTAAAGCCATTACCCCTTGTCATACCACTATGTTCCCTGACAGAGTCCCTTCTCAGCTTTCCTGCAGCCCCTTTTAGGTACTGGAAGGCTGCTGTAAGTTGCCCCAGGAGCCTTCTCTTCTCCGAACTGAAGACCCCAGCTCCCTCAGCCTGTCTCCACAGGAGACCTCTGAGCAGGAGACCTCTGAGACCCCAGCCCTCTGAGCATCCTCGTGGCCTCCTTTGGAGCGTCTCCAACAGCCCCACGTCTTTTTCGTGCGGGCCCACAACGCTCCCGTTACTGACAGAAGAAGCGTCACGGTCCTGCAGCGCCCTCACAAACGGCACATCACCCTCGGACCCGACTCCCGCTGGCCGTGCCTGCGGCGCTCTGCCGCGAAAAGCTCCGCCGGAACCGCGGGCGGGGAAAGCCCCCGGGACGAGCCGGGCGCGGCGCTGCGGGGCGGGGCAGCGCCGTGCCCCTGGGGCCGTTCCCGGCTCCCGGTGGCCTCGGCGGCCGCAGGTTGCCGGCTGCCCGTGCCCACAGCGGAGCCCCGGCCGCGGGGCGGGAGAGGGGCGGGGAGGGGGCGGCCCGGGCCGGGATCCGGCGCCGGCGGCGGAGGGGCGGGAGCGGTGCGGAGCGGAGCGGAGGCAGCGCCGTGTCCCGCAGCCCCCATGGAGAAATGCAGAGGTGAGGGGGGGGCGCCACGCGTGTCCGCGACCCGCCGCGCTCCCCTGCTCCGGCGGTGGTGGGGAAGGGGCTTTGGGGAAATGGGTTTGGGGGGGGGGGGTCGCTGTTTTCAGGCGTGGAGAAACCCCGGTGGAGGGGGGTGTCCGCGCGTGGGGGCGGCAGGCAGCTCCCCGGGGAGCCGAGCCCCGCGAGTGAGGCGGGGATGGGAGCGGGGCGAGTCCCGCAGGGGGTCGGGGCGGGGGGCGCGGAGCTGCGGCACCCCGGGCACCTGCCCCGGGCAGGGAGCGGCGGGGACCGCGGGGGCTCCCCACGCAGGACCGGTCCCCCTCGGGGCCAGGGAGCACCGCCGCGGCTCGCTTGCTGCAGCCCCTGGATATGCCTAAGGTGGCTCCGGTTTTTCTTCCTAAATTGCCCGTCGGCGCAGACTTCCTGCCCTCCCAGGCGCGACATCGGCGTCCTGGTTTCTGAATGCAAATCGGGCTGGAGGGAGGGCAGGGCAGCGCCCCGGTCTCCCCGCTACCCCCGGGGGTCAGCAGCGGCTGGGAACGGCTCGGCCGAGCCCCGCAGCAATGCGGGCAGCGCCGGGGAACCGCTCCGGGGAGCGGAGGAGGAGGGAGGGAGGCTGGTGAAGTGCCCACGCCTGGGGTGCTCTGCGATTTTTGGTGCTGCTGTTTTGTAAAAGTCTCCCCCGGAGGAGGTGATTCCAGCACTTGCAATGTACCGAACAAGTTTGCAGTACAGCTTTATCTGTTGGGAGGAAAGAGGGTTCTGCTCATAGCCACTGCCCAACTTGTGCTGCCTGAACACTTCAGAGAGGAGCATAGAGCTCGACAAGTATGTTTCTGCCTGACCCCACCTGGACTCGTTACCCTTGAACTGCCCAGGTGTGCTTAGAGCTCAGCAGATGCATTCAAATTAATAGCCCTTGTTCCCTAGTCCTTCCGTGGTGGGGACCTGATGTGCCAAGGTATCATACTGTGGAAGTTAATTTTTGCCAGGACTGTCTGTTCTCTGACTCTGCTGTGCAAGTAATGCAGTGCTCTGACACAGCTGGTTCTGTATCTCCTATTGCATTTTGATTTGTTTCCTACTTACAATTGGTGCTTTAGAGGCCCGATAGGCACAGTAGTGATGTACTGCTAAAGTGATGTTAAAGATCATATCACAAGCTAAATATTGTGTAGCTTTTTTTTTTTTGCCTTTTTTTTTTTTTTTTCTGGCAGGGTCTGCACAGTGCCATTCAGTTTTCGTGGCAAAGCAGTGGATTCATTGAGATTCAGCTATGTTTTGTATATTGTCTTCTTTTAAATATGCACACTGCTCCCTCAGAGCAGTGGGATGCGTTCTGCACATGTGTAATGAATAGCAAGAGCAACTGATGGCAGAGGCTCGGCAGTGCTTTCTGTGCTATGGGTAACGAACGGGGAAGGTGTGGGACCAGTGGGCACTGATGAGGGCAGGGAGGCATCCTGAGCTGCCTGGTCCCAGGGGGATAGCGTGTGGGAGTTGGGAGCCCTGCGGAGCAGGTGGAGGAAGCAGTTGAGTGAGGAGTTACTGATGAGCACGAGGGGCAGTGCCTGTTCCTGTGGGACAGTCCACCTACGATGGATGGAGCCAAAGGACACTGTTAAGCAATAAACTGCTGTTACGGGGAGGCATTTGACTCTAAGGCCTTTCCTCTTGCTTAAGAAGTGCAGATTGTGAGCATCGGCAGACAGCACTGATTATTTCCTTTAAATGCAGGTGGGGACGCGTTCTAGTCGTGGTCGTAGCCTGGCACACGCGGGAGGTGTCTGTCCCTCCTGCTCCCAGAGCAGCCACAGGATTTGGGTGCTGTATCAGCCTGCGGGGTGGCACCTGCACTGCGGGAAGGGCTTAGGCGCTTGGATGCATGTGGTGGGAGTGAAGGAGGGGCTGTGGAGCTCTCCTGGGAATGGGTTTCCTTTCCCAGCCTCTGCAGATGGGGATGCAGGGCCAGCTGCATGGGAAGAAACTCTCTTGACACTTGTTAGGCTACTAAGGCTCTGAAAGATGATCTCGGTGTGTGGCAGGTTTTTTTTTGTGTGTTTTTTTTTTTTTTTCCTGCCAGTCTGCAGCAAAGAGCGTTTTCTCAAATGATATGAGCCTTGAGAGGTTTGGTAGGTTATTATTGTATTTTTAATGCGATAGGGCTCTGTAATGGAAATCGGTGCGACTTGCAGCCCAGTCCTTCAAAGAAAGATGTTTGGCACTCTTGTGTTACTGTCTCTGTTGAGGAAAGACATCAGCTTTGTATTCCTCTTTATCTGAGGGTCTGCCAGGGCTCTGCAGGGCACTGCGAGTGCTTGCAGCGCTCCTCTAAGGGGACGCGCTCCTTCCTCTGTGGAGTAGAGGTTGTCTTGTTACCAGAAGCCAAACATTTAGTGTAGATGAGGATTAAAATGGTGACTTGGTAGAAAGATGAGGTGTTTGCTTGCTTATTAGCGTGTTTCGACTGGGAGGGGAATGGGGTGTGGGCCTGCTTGGGACCTAGTGCACATGTTCTTTTAAACAAGTTCCTGCAAATGCAAGGAGATATGCTTGGGATGAACTGTAAAGCAGAGAGGAGAATAAGAGTCCTGGTGACATTGAGGCCCTTTATAAACCCTCGTTAATCAGAATCAGAATTGGATTGATTCATATTAACATGATCTAGGCTGTATATAAACATATGTGGTTTATCCTCAGCTGAGCACCATCACAGCTGTTGTGTTTAGCTAATTGCTTTGGTGCAATTGGCAACTGGAGAAAACAGGGCAGTGTGCTGCTCTGTACCGAATCCAATACAATTTTCAACTGCTGTGCTGAGTCTCCTTTGAAATGGAAATTAATGTCCTGTGTAATGCTGTAAGATATGTTATCTCTCACTTCTGTGAGAGTGACCCTGGTGGGTTTTGGAGAAGGAAATGGGCTCTGGGAGCAGAAGGCAGGGATGACAGTCATTTTCAGCACGGATTTAGGTAATGAAGCCTTTTTCTGTGACTAAAACCACAGCCTGCCTCAATTATACATCTACCCTGTCCACCCAGCCACGCCATCCTGCACATTGTCACCCGTGCCAGTATATTTCTAGCCCAGCTGCATTTCTGAACGCAGAACCCCCTCAGTCATGCTGCTGTGGTATCTGTGCCCTGCTGGCATCGTTCACAGAATTGCCTGGATCCTGCTTCTAAAGCTGGCAGTGCTCACCAGCACTGCAACTTTGGGCGCCTGCTTTTGGAGCATTCCTGGCAAGGCAGGAGGCCTTGTTTTTGTGGTGTGCTCTTTCATTTTGTGTATGGGGCAGTTCTTGCCCCTCTGCGCACCTTTGCTGCTCCTGAAGCCGTCTGTGTGCGTGCTGTGCCTGGCGGGGGCACCGGAGGCTCCCTGTGAAGGAGTTTGTTGTTCAGGGGCTTTCACTGATCACTTCCATCGAAAACCTGCAACACAGGGAGTGCCGATGTTGTTCTCTTGGGAACTTCCTATGAGCCTCCAAATAACCTGCTGTCCCCTCCGGAAAGGCAGAAGTCCTCTGAGGCAGGCAAGTGTATCTTCAGGCAGTAGCAACCAGAGAGCCCAGGGCTGTAGGGGAGACCTTGGAGAACCAAAACTCAGACGTGCATCTGTGACTAACGATGATGTGGAGCACGAGCACCTGGGCCGTAGGCGTTCCTCGCTGAAGCACAGGCCCAGAGCCAGTGTGTTGATCGGGGTGCTGCAGTCACAGGGCCGGGCTGCTGACCTGCCTGGTGGTGTTTACTTCGCCTTGGAAGCTGAGTCACCTCCTCTCTGCTCTCAGGTCAGCGGGGAAGACAGGCTGGTGCGGTCACTGCTGTGGTCTGTTGGCACGGCTCTGAGCTGTCGCTGACATGGCCTTGCCCCTCAGAGGTGGAGGTGCCAGCACTGCTCGTTTCTGGGCTGAAGTTCCTATAAATGTTTTTAGAGACCAATAAATTTAGTTGATTTCAGGGAGCAGAGCTTTAGGAAGATGGGGTGTGTGTGGGGTAGTTTGAAGCAAACTCAAGCACCCTTAAGCAGGGCGGCATTGGGTGGGCGACCGGCCCCACAGTGACCCAACAAGGCCACAGCCAGGGCCGAAAGACACCGAGGCTGAGAAAATCGCCAGGGCTAACGCCTGGCATGGGTTAGCTTGTGACTGTTGGTGCGGGATGGCCATGGGAGAGGTGTCGGTGACAGAGGTGTGTGCGTGGCAGCTCCCACAGGCAGGGGCTTTGGCTTTGCTGCTGCCCTGGGGTCCCCTGGCAGCGGGAGCATGGTGTGGCAGGATGCTGCGGGGGGAGGCCTGGGAACTGCGCTCGGCTGGCCTGAAGTTCCAAACACAAGGGTCAGCACTCACTGAAGTACTTTTTTCCCCTCTTTTCCCACTGACCTACTGGCTTTTTTCGTGGGCAGAATTCCATAGAAAGCACATCTGAGGATGGTTTGGTGTATGGCAACATTGTCTTCAGTTATAAACAGCTCTGTCTGGAAGTAAATATCTCAGAATTATAGGATCAGCCTGAAACTCCCACATAATGTACATACTCGCCACTTGTGATTTAATAAAAGCCAGTATTTCCTCCCTTTGGTGAACTGTGCTCTGTCTTGCATAAAGGTTTTTCTGATGTCTTTTTTTTTCCTCCTTTGGATCCACTTAGGATAAAAGTGTAGTGCAAGGCTTACAATGAGCCTGGGAAAGATAGATCTGCAAGCCCCGGCTGGCAGTTCAGCCTGTGGGCTTCTTGTTTGTGCGTGTAGGAATTCGAGTCTCCTCCTGAGATAACCAGGAGCAGTCGCCGCCCCCAGCACGGGGGTGATGCACGTGGTTTTCCACTCGCTCCTGTGACTTGGGAGACTTTCTTTTTGAAAATATCTTTAGACTCCCCATCTCGCTAATAATTAATGGATCTAGGGTTTTTTTTGGAGTCAGCGTGAAGTTTGGAGTGTAGAGGTGGGCTGCTAAGCAGCTTGGATGCCTTTTGAAGATGTTTGCATAACGCTTTGGCAGCAGTGCTTTCAGCGAGGTGGGCCCGAGCCAGGAGATTTTTGCAGTTCATGCCCGAGTTGTGGCTTGAGCCCTTCCCTCTTGAACTGAGCTCGGTGGGGAGCAGGGCTCGGGCTGCTGCGATGAGGCGATCTCCTTCCCGGAGCTTGCGTCTGCACCGAGGCAGGTGGCGAGGGGAAGTGTGTGTACAGGCTTCTGTGGGCTGAGATAAGGTATCTGCAAACAGATCTCTGATCCAAAGTCGCTCTGCAGATCACATCATCGTTATTTATCACTGCAAAGCATGAGAACTATTAAGGCTTGGGAAGAAAGAGCTGGCTCCCAGAGAACGTGAGTTGCACAAGGGTTTTGCAATGCCGCTAGTGGCTTTAGCTGAGTGTCTCTCCACAAGCACGTTTGAAACGGGGAGCTTTCTTCTGCTGAGGAATGCGACCCGGCCAGCTGCAGCCCCACCGGCTTCCAGTAGCACCATTAATTTGTCATTTGCGTGGAACAAGCCAGTGCACGCGGCCGGTCAGTCCCCATGCCAAAGGCTCCGGCTTCTGATGGTCCCACTGAGAAAGAGCTGAAATCGGCGCTAACACAGAGACGCTCTTTGGTGCCTGCTGGTAACGGGCAAGTGATCGCAGCGGTTAGGTGGCCACCACCTGCAGCAGTAAAGGATTGCAAATGCAGAAATTTGGGCTGCAAAAGTCGAGATGTGGCAAGGCCAGGCTTCTGCGGTGGCTTGTGACAGCTGGAGGCCATCTGTCCCCTCATCCCATCAGCAGCTTTATCCCTGCTACTTGGCTGGGGAGCATGTCCTGCCTCCTCTGTTTGAATCTGGTGTCTTCAAGGATATTTTGCGTTTTATTACAGCCTCTAAAAATGTGCCTGGTAGCCTTGAATGCTGGGAACTTCTGCTGGTTTTATTGTCATACTTCTCAGACTTCTCCATTGCCCTGGGGTATACAGAATCCAGCAGAGAACTGGGATTATAATGTACTGTTCCACATCTGCTATAGGATTGCCTGATCTTGGCAGCTGATTGAGGTGTGATAAAGCCTCCTCGCATGAGAAGAGAACTGCTCAGACTGATGGAGCTCTATCTACAAAGCAGCAGAGCTCTCTTTACCTTGCTGCAGTTAACTGGGCTGAGGGGTGCGATGTAGCATCCCCTCATCTAACCACAGCCAAGCTTTTGGTGCCTGTTAGGAATTCAGGATGTGTTCATGTGCTTGTGGGTGAAAGCAGCTTTTTTTTCTTAATTAAAAAAAAAAGTGTTTTGTGTGCATCGTAGCAGCTGTCTGCCTGTTGTGTGCGGTGCTTGGGACCGTGCCTGTGAAACTGGGTTAGGAGACTGAAGCGCTGAGAACTTGTTTGATGACCTTATGGCTATATTCCTTCCTCTCATGGTGGGTAACAAGGGGAGAAGTGTAGAACACAAAGATGACGAGCTACGTGTGAAATCGCATGAGGTGGCTCGAAGTGGAGGTGTGACACAGATGGACCAGGCAGACCTTGCCGCACCTGGGGGGCCACGTGCCATCCTGTGCTGGCCTCAGACCCATGAAGAGCAGGCTGTGGGTTGGCTCCTGCTCAGTTGTCTGCTGCTGCTGGGGTCTTGTGGCTGCTGGGCAGCACTGCGGCTACGTGCTCTTCCTCCTGAGCTTTTCAAGCCGTGCCTTGGTGGTTTGCCTAATCTGGGGCATGTCGTGCTTGGTGCCTGGGACTGCAAGTGTAATCAGTGCTGCACGGGCTTTTGTAGTTCAGCACCCTCATCCTTCTCTTTGAAAGACAGTCATGAGTATCCCAGAGCAGTGCCCAGTCACCAGTGAGCTGTGTGTGTGTGACTTTGGGGAATCTTGGGTTTTCCCTCAGCCTGGTGCTTGTGATCCCCACATCTGTCTTGATTCCCTGTGCAACAGTCAGAGCCCACTGCTGTCGCTGGTGGTGCTCGGCCTCGTATGGCAGCGGTACCTCTGAAAGCCAGGGGCCTCTGCAAGAGGTCACCTCTGCAGAGCCACCCCTCGCGAGCTCCTGCACCCTGCCATCTCGTCTTGCAGTGCCTCCCTTGGCTACCCCATGAGAAGGCTGTATGAAAACGTGAGGACTGACTTGTGATAGTCCTAATTACACATTACTGGGTTCTGTCTACAGCCTAACCGATCATAGTGCTGAGCAGTTAATAATACAGTTCCCCTGCTGTGTGCCAAGCATGGGTGTAGCTTTTCGGCTAACAAGGACCCACGTTGTCGCAGGGCGAGGGCTGTGTGGGATGAGGAGCAGCCTAAGAGCATGCTGAAAAGGCACAACCCAAATATTCTCTGAGGCTTGCAGCAGGCGTGCACTCACCTTAACACAAACCCAAAAGGTCATGTTTCTTCTCACCAATGCAAAATGGAAGTCTGCTACCACACCATTTAGCAAAGCAGTGCTTGTAAATGATTTACTCTTCTGTTAAGCACAGTATTATTTTATATAAGCACAGATTCTCACTACTGCTTTAACCTTGTCCCATTTTTTCCAGTCCTGTTAAAGGATACACACGCATCCACAGTGTCTTTCAACTCTCTAATGAGCAATGCTGGCTGATGATGTTACCCATTTGCCTCAGTGCCATGACAGTTTAATTCTGCTGCTGCAGCTTTGGAGTTCTTCCCCTGGTGAAGAGAAGACTCTCCTTTGTGAAATTAGGCTATCTTTCAGGTGCTGAAAGGCACTATTGGCTTGTTTGGTGGTGGTTGTCCTAATGCTGAGCTATGCATTGGGACCCTGTAACCTATCGAGTATCGTTAATGTATCAGTGCTTGCAAGAGTGGCTCAGCTTGTATCTGAACGTGGTTGAACTGCAGGGTCTAGTTCTAGGAAACTTCCCCAATTCTTGTAAGTCAGTCTTGAAGTGTGTTTATTATGCTAAGCTTCACTCTTGGTTTCTGGGACTTTGAATCGTAATTCTGTCGCTGATCCTGATCTAGATGTTGAGACACCGTTAATGCACGCTGTCATCTGAGTGCTTACGTTGTGGCAGCTAGTCCCAGTTTCAGCACAGCAGGCTCTTGCTTTAATCACCTGCATATGCCAAAATACCAATCAAATGGATTTAAGTGGGCTACCCTGACTTATGCTGAGCTAGTACAACCTAGCCATGCATTGCTTCTAGCGAAGCAGAGCAGACCTGGGTGAGGATGCGGTTTCTTCAGGTCTGTGTCTGTTAGCACTTTGTGCTAGATGACTTCAGTGAGCATAGTTTTCAGCTCGGGTTGCTCAAGCAGATGCTCTCTTTGAGTGCAGAAGAGGTCTATTTCTGGAAATTGAAGTGGGAGTTGGCGAGCTGGGGGGAAACGAAATGGCAATCGAAACTCATACGTTATGAAGCCTGAATTCCCTTGTCTGGCTGAGAAGAGAAGCAAATGCTTTCTAGACCCGGGAGGCTCAGCGTTCCCAACATCAGCGTGATTTATTTGTAATTCTGATAGCTCTCTGAGCCTCTTAAACTGAAAGAGCAATGGCAGCTTTCCTGTACCGCTCCGACCGCGTGCAGCAAGCTGTGGGCAGTGCCCGGGCGGGAGACCCGAGTGCCGCAGGAAGGGAGCTCAGCTGCAGCCAGGTCCTGGGGCAGCACCCCAGGAGAGGATTGCCTCTGGCTGAAACCCTGTGTTAAATGGCATGGGATTTAAATTCCATGTTTCGCTGGGCCTGCTACGTCAGCCTTCCTTCAATTCTTTGGCTTAAATAATGGCATCCCCCTTTGGTGCTGTGTGCTTTCATTTGCTTGCTGGTATCATTTCAGCTGTGGTAGTTCTTTTATTCTTGTGGTGGTCAGTTACCAACTCCACAGGAGTTTCAGAGCCACGGGGGTAACCTGGAGCACGGCCAGGTATTGAGCATGGAGAGCAGCTCTTCTGGGAGAAGGCTTCAAGACCAGGTGTAGGGTGTCCTGTTCATGCTGCATGTGCACTAAAATGGAGCATCCGTGCAGTTAGTGTAGGCATTTAGTGTCTTTGAAACTAGTGTGACTACAAAGCAGTGGACTGTTGTGTGCCACTTCCAGATTGCGTGTTCTTACATCAGTCAGCTAGTCCCCATGAAGAAACGAGTAGGTCCACTTCTCTCTTTAAGGTATTCTTATAGAATTTAACTCTGGTCAGACAACCTCACGCCGACACTCCTGATTAGCTGCAAAACCTTTTCAGTTTGCTTTTGTTCCCATGCAGGACTGGAGTTTTTGTTGGAAATGCTCTGTTTTCAGCATGTGTTCTTGTTTTTTCTGACAAACATGAATGTCTGTTGGCCTACAACTAGAGGAGGTGGGAAAGGCCAAATTCATTCCTGGTGTCACTCCAGCATAGTCAATGGGCTGACCACAAGGATCAGATAGGATCTAAGACATTAAGTTTTCTGAAAGTTTAACCAATTTTTATTGATACGTTACTTAACTACATTTCTGGTGCAACTGATAAAGATGCTTTGTCACATCAGGAAATCGAACTTTAAAGTTAACAAAAGCCAATGTGTGATGGAAAAGGAATGCAGAGCTGGCAGCTCATTCACCCAGCAGAAATGCTGATGCTTCTGGGTGCTCGTAGCACAGGCATGGCTCACCCTTGCTCCAGACATAATTACTTGGACCATGAAAGATGAGGAGGTTTGAACACGCTGGAGACGTGCGGTATGCAAACACAGCCAAATCCTCTGCTGAGACCTCAGCCAGGGCTAGGGGACCCTGGCGCTGAGGGCTATGGAGCATGCAGCACGGCACCGACCTGTTGGTGCTTGACATCTTCATCTTTGAGGCTTTGGGCTGAAGCTTCCTCAGCTGCTGCTGAAATGGTGCTCCTGAGAGCTTCTGCGAGTCCCACGTTCTGGGTTGGAATTTCAAATTTTCTCTCAGCACTTGTTTGTAAGATTTCCTTCTCTCGTTAATACGTTCACTTTTTGTCTGTGTTGTTTCCAAACGCGCAGACCTGCTCTGCCATGTTACAGCAAGAAGGAAGTAAAATATTCCTTTTTTAATATGTAAAGGGAACTGCTGCCTAGTGAAGACAGAGCTGGCTTCTGGATGAAAGAGTCAAATGCCAAATTGTTTTGTTTCAATTTGAGCAGGAGCAGCTTTGATCTAGAAAAGATGACTCAGTCAGTAGCAGGGAGCATTTCTTTATTCTGAATTCAGAAATAAAACCCTAAGATTTAGGCTATGGTGGGTTTGACACGTCAGTCACAGTGTATATTATGTGAAAATGAAAACCATAATGTCTGAAATGAAGTGTGGATGCTTTTCTGAAACAAAAAAACACTTCTGATGTTGGTTGCCGAGAGTTTTCCTGAAGCCAGAAAGGGCTGGGGGTGGGGGAAGATCACTGCTACGGAGATGGGAACAGGGAGCAACGTGGACAAACCGGGAAGGGGAGAGACTTCCTGCACCTCAGCTTAAGCCAGAGGTGGGGCCAGGATTAAAATCTGGGTTTCCTGGCCCTGAGTCAGACCCCACAATCCGTGTTTGCTGCCTCCTCGCCCTGACTCGGTGCATCTCCTGTGCCACCGCTTGCAGCTCGCTGGAGGGGGCCGACGCGGTCAGACCCTGCTTGGTCACAGAGTCAGCTCCAGTTGTGTGGAGCAGGGATGGCCAATTCCTGCTACCGAGCTGCTTTTATTTGGAGCCAGGTGTCCGGGCCCAGATCGGCGCAGCTGTGTTTCGTGGCACCACAGCTGACCCAACAACACAGCTGCGCCCGGGCTGGGGCCCTGCGCAGGCCGCAGCGCACACACGTGGCCTGAGCTGGGTGCTGGGGTCAGCAGGGTGTGCGGCCGGCATCCTGGGGATGTGGTGAAACACATCTGGCTCAAGGCAGCGAGCTGCTGGCGAGTCCTGGCGCAAGGGAAAACTGTCATTGGTGCAGCTTTACTCAACGTCCAGCCACTGGCCTGTTTTGTTCTGTGCTGCTCTCCTCTGCAGGCTGAGAGCGAGTGGGTGTGTGCGTGGAGGGAGCCTCCAGACACATCCTTGGTGGTTTCGGTGGTTGCGTGCAGTGGGTGATGGAGACTTCTTCGGCACGGTCGCCTTGTGAAACCTCCAGCTACCCAACAGGTTGTTCCTGCTGAGGAGGACGGCCCAGCCCTCAGCCCTACGATCCCCCTGCCTTGCCTGCACCACCTCTGGCATTTGCTCTCCTTCTCCCTCTCCTAGCAGGCAGCTGCCAGCTAGCTTGTGGCCAGGCTATTTTTCTGCTCACTTAGCTTGCTGACAGACCAGAGGGCAAGGGGGTGGGAGCAGCGTGCTGGGGAGAGGAGCCACCCTGTTGGGTAGCAATGCACTGTCAAGCGTGCTCGCTCAGGATGCCAAGGATGTTCAGGTTCTCCACAGATGCCTGGCAGCAGGGATTTCCTTGGTCTGCACTGTAGCCCTGCCTGGTAACAGGGTTGGTTATGGAATAGTAGCTTGATTAGGTAGCCCAAGCTATACAGCTGTAGAGAAGATTAATTTATACAGGGAAAAGAGTCCTTGAATCATTTACTTTACCCCATGTTCCAGAAAGTGTGTGTCTTCTGGTGTTTTCCCCATTTAGACACTGAATATTCCAAGTGATGTGACTTCCCCTCAGATCTCGTCAGGATTGCTTCATGGTCTGGGAGGTCTCATTACTCCTAGGGACGTGATGTGAAATATTAGTACTGGATGCATATAGTGGAACACTCACATAATTTCCCTTCTTGGCATGGCCCAAAAAAAAAAAAATTAAAAAAATCCCATTTTCACCAACGCCAAAGAACAGCCAAAGGTGTGATGTGAGAGCTGGAGAAGGTGAGGACATAGTGGCCCACACTACCTGCTGTCGCACTGAACCCAAACCGCCCTGGCACCCAGAGGTGTCTCAGCCAGCCCATGCTTACCAGCGAGCTGCTGGCCTCCCACAGCATCATCCTGTGGCTGGCAGCTGGTACGAGTGTGAGTGCAGATGTGGTGCTGGGAGACGATTCAGAAGCTCAAGGCTTGCAGCTGGAAAGTGGAGAGAACGTGGTTGGAGGGAGCTGATCATGTCCCTTCCTCGAGGAAGGAACGGAGTCTTGGGTGCTTCCACCCTGTGGGTGGGTGGGAGGGAGGGAGGAGGTGTCTGCTGTCCACCCTACAGCAGAGCAGACTGAGAGCTCCCAGATGTCATCAAATCCTTCTCTTCCTCCTCCAGCTTCCCTTTGTACATTATCATTATCACAGTTTGTTTTGCCCATCCGTTTCCAGGAACTACCCCAATTTTCAAAGTCTTGCAGAGATAGAAGGGAGGTTTCTTCTGTGACAGCTTGAGGAGCAGATGATCATATTCATTTATCTGAAAAGGACTCTCTCTGGTAGTGGTTCACCTGCCACTGATGTTTTCAGCCCAGGGGATAACTGTGTGACCATGACATAGAGGCAAATGTGAAGCTAATGGACTGAAAACACGTAGCAGTGCTGGCTAATCCCAAGTAAATATCCAGCAATATGTAGCGTGGCAGTGCGGGTGTGCTCCCAGGTATCGGTGGTGCTTTTGATATTTCCATGCTTCAGTTCACTCTTGTCTTGAGTGTGCCTTTAATATAAAGCAGTATTGTGAGAATTAGAGATTTTACCCAGTGGCACCATGTGAATTTTGAAGTAGTAATGCTTTCTTGAGTAGCACTGGTGATATGTATGTTAGCAAAGAGATTAGAAGCACGGATTTCTGTCCTCCATGAAACAGCCCAAAGGGCCTAACTGGAGATGTTGCTGAGCTTTATCCCACGGGAGCAGGCTTTTAACCCTTGGCTGGAACAGTCCTGTCTATTGGGTGGAAATACACAGTGTGACTATTCATCTCCAGCTTTAAAACAATAACTTTTGCAATCGGTTGTTGGGTGTGGGGTTTTTTTGACAACTTCCAGATCTCATAAAACTGATGTTTATGAATTATAAATACCAGTAAATGTACCTGAAAGCTTGGATGCTGTAACTGTTATTAGCTACTCTTAATGTAGGTCGTACCAAAATGTAACTTCAGCCCAGAATTGGTGACAATCCTCAAAGCTATAGGTGTGCCCAATGCTGCAGTATAGTTGCTGGCGTGTCTTTTAGATGGAAAGAAATTGATAGGATAAACATTGTATCAGAAAATCAAAATAAGCCTGCAGAAATTTCTGCTTGCAGTGAAGATTGTAATTTTTAGGTGGTAGGACAAAGGGAAAATAAATGCAGCAGGGAACAAGGAAATCATGTAGCAACTGAAAAATATCCAAACATATGGAAAATTCAATTCTGTGGAGAATTAAGTCACTATTTATGTAATCAGGATCAATGGAAATGAGCTGATGTCAGTATTGGACTGGCTTAATGCATGGATGGAAAATTGTGTCCTCTCGGACAGACCTGCTAATAGGAGTGGAAGCTCCATGCACGCTGCATTTCCATTAACTGTGTTTTATATTTTACCTAGAAGGGGCCTGAGCCAAACCCAACAGAAATAATAGCGTTTTTACTAACCTGAAGCTGATTTGGGGTCTGAGCCTAAAAGATCCGTAGAAGATGGCAAACAGCAAGAGTCTGTGGTGAATGTCTACCTTGTACTGCTTGTTCAGGGCAAAGCTTTTCCCTTGCTTTCCATCTGTCTGAACCTCTTGTGCAACCAAGTTCTGGATCATCCCTCCAGGTAGGGCTGTGGTGGCCCAGCAGCCTTGCAAGTCCCTGCCCAGGTAGGAATTTCCATTCCAAACCTCCAGCTGAGGACTGGAAGGGGCTGTACCTGGCACCAGGTGGGATGGGTGCCCATGTGCCCAGGGCACGGAGACTCCAGCAGTATTACAGTGACCGCAGAATCATCGAGGCTGGAAAAGACCTTCAAGATCATCATGCTGCAGAAGTGCCCAAAGACCTCCTAGCCTTCTTGTGCCATGACAGTGGTCCCATGAGATGGACCCTGTGGTGCAGGAGCGATGTGGAGCAGAAGAAAAGCCCCTGCAGCTGCATGGGATGTCCCAGAAGGATGTGCGCCTTGGAGGCAGCTTGGTCTTCTCTTGTGATGGGGCTTGATAGCAGCAGCAGCAGCAGGTCCACGGCTTGTTCCTGAAAATAATCAATCATTACCCTTGCAGCTGTGTAGGAAACACCAGAGCAGTCTGTTAGGGGTGAGCACACTAGTTAACGTTACTGAAGGATCGTCCTGGAAGAACTGCTTGGGTTCAGCACAGCTTAGGGCAGTCTCTCTTTGGCCACCTTGAATGGGGCTGGTTATCAGGATCCAGCCACACATCCTTACTTCTGATTTGGGAGCCAGAAGGGTTTTCGAGGTTTCTGGGGTGTGGGTTTTTTTCCGATTTGTGAAGATGAAGAAAAAAAAAAAGCATATAATGGTTTAGTGAGGAGCTTGCATTCTAGATACCGTGGACACTGTGATAGTGATCAGGGCACTGCACTGTGACCTACTGAAGATGCACTTCAGTGATGAGCATCAGCCACGTATTAACCAAAAGGGATCTTCTGATAGGAAGCAACAGGTTTCACGAGAGGCTCTTCCCTGCATGAAATAGGTTTGAAATCCTGGAGTGGTTACTGCATTACAAGAAAACCTGCCTTTGAATCAACAAAATGAGGGGAAAAATGTCGGCTGTTAAATGTTAGTGGATGGAGCTGTCATGTGAAGCAAACGTGTGGGTGGCTTCCAATTAACAGAGATGCCAGGGGTGGGGAGAGACTAATGAGAGAAAAGGGGATGGGATAGGCTGACCTTTGACTGTTTCCAATTCAGTGAGAGCCTGAAGGGAGTGTGCGAAGTGAGCGGGAGGTCTCTGAGGGTGTCAGCACAGGAGACGACCCGAGCTGCTGAACATCTCACACCCCCTGGAAAGGGGGGCTGCCACGTGTGCCCTCAGCTCTCCCTGCTGGCCAGGCACTTCTGCTGCTCGCCTTGTGCTCGGACAGTCAGCCCACCCTCGGAGCCAATTCCCCTGGTCAGCCAAGGTGAAAAATGGGGGAGGAAGGGAAGGGAAACTCCCTCGTCCCCACCAAAATCCCTTTTGTTGTTGCCACACATTACTCTCACTGAATTGATGTGGCTCAGTGAAGGGTGGGATGAATACCACTGAAAGTGCAGGGCAGAACCGAAACTGTAGCCAATAGCAGGGAAAAGGAAGAGGAGCATGGGGCTCGTTAGCTTCATGGGTTCCTCATTTGGAAAGCTTTTTGGTCACTGAAATAACCTTGATGTTTCCCTAACCGGTAGGAAAGGATATGGAGAGGGGTGTGACATAAAGAGAGCAAACAGCTTTGTCCAGTACCTTAAACGTTACTTCTGCATTTCTTGTTAAGCCTCTTCAGCTTAACTTAAACATTTTCTGTGCTATGAAATAATCGCTCTGAAAATGGTGCTAGCGAGGTGAAGACACCCTTGGCTTTGGGAGCGATGTTAAAGTGATTGCATCTACTTCCTGCCCAGCAGATTTGTTGAAAGTTGGCCAATGTCTTTCCTGAGAAACAGCTGCTCAGAAATTTGGGAGGAAAAATATTTTATTCCTCACATTCTGGTGGATTTGAGGCTCACCAGCTGGTTGAGTAGCCTGCCAAGGCTCCACGCTGTTGTGGAAATGTACAGTAACTGGGCATAAGTAGCTCTAAGCCCCTTTTGGACTCGAGTGTGAAAATGTCTTAATGCTGGGAAGCTGTTGAATGTCTCTTTCAAAGTAGAAATAAATCAGAATGGAATTGCTCTGTCTTTGCCAACAAATAAACTCATTTTGGGGAATTTACTGTCCCTGTTTCCACAGCGCCTCTTAGGCTCGGCCTGTTGGCTGGAGCTGTCCAAGCCCTCCAAGGCCCTTGTGCTATTCGTGTCTGTTTGAAATATTATATTCAACTTAAAAACCCAGTTCTTAAATTGGATTCTTGAGTGTTTGTATCCATAATTTGTTTTATTTCAATCTGAGGATGAAATTCTCTGTGTTGAGGAAAGTCTCTGATTGACTTCAAGGAAAACAGGCTCAAGTCCTAACAGACTGAATTTTAAACAAGGAAAGGAAGACTTGTGTCAAAAAGACTTTGCAGCAAATACAACTTCTGTCAACGTAGTCTTGTTTGTCTGTCTGTTTTTAAACCCTGAATAAATTATGATTTGCTTTTCTCAACTCCCACCCCTCCCACAAAGTGGAGAAAAGTTTAAATGGAGTATTTTGTTTGACTGGTGTAAAATAAATATTTTGACAGCTAAAAAATGAAAAAGAAATGTTTGCCTCCATCTTCTGAATGGAAAACTGGATATTTTCTGGCTTAGAATGTAATGGTGATGCTTGGCCACAAGGACAGCCTCCTCCAGCCCAACTGCGGGCCCAGGACGAACAGAAGAGGGAAGGTTCAGGCATGATATGAGAAAAATCTTTCTGATGATGAAGAGAGTCAAGCTGTGGACAAGGCTGCATGGAGAGGTTGTGCAGTCTCCATCCTTGGAAGTTTTCAAGACCTGATCACTGGAAAGAGCCCAAAGTGACCTGGTGTGAATTAGGAGTTAATGCTGCTCTGAGCATGTGGCTGGATTAGGGATGCCTGAGGTCTCTTCCACCTGCAGCATTTCTGGGATTCTTCAGATTAATAGCCATGGAGAGAAACAGCACCTCTCCTCCAGAAGCTGCAGTTTTGGGGATGTAGTGGCTCTCTAGCCCGTGCTTCTTAGTGGAACTTTAAGCGGGTGCCATCCCTCTCCCCATCCATACCCGTGGACCTTAACAAGCATGAGCTTTGGGACAGTACGACCCAGATGCTGAATCTGGAATAAATCCCTGATACTCATATTGCAAAGCAGCTGCCTTCAGGGTGTGTGGGGAGGATCCTTGCCTGCAGGGAATAGTCGAGGGCTACGTGAGCTGTGCTTAACCATTTCATGAGAGTTCTCTGTATGCGTGCTATCTGGCCAAAGCTGCTCGTACTTGTGGCCAGGAGCTGCTTGTGTGTGGCTTCTGCAACAGATCTCCAGGCAGATTTCCTTCCTCTGGGCTAGCAGACTTCTGGAATAGGCCAGTCCCCTTGTAGTAACCCGTCTGTTGATGGTGAAGCTCAAATCAAGATTTCATTAATGCGGAGCAAATTGTTCTGTTGGAATAAAGTTCAGGCTGCGAAAGACCAGGGCTGCTTTGGATCTGACCCAGGACTTTTACAAAGCAGCTTCAATCTATTTGTATGATTTTTATTTATTTATTTATTTTGTATACACTATACAAGATTTCAGAACAAGATGTTCTTCTAACCCTATGAAAAAAAAAAGGCCAAGAGAAAATGTGTGATGCAGTAGTGGGAGGCATTCAGATGCTGCCAAAGTGGTGTGATGTAACTTGACACGGTGCCAATGTTTCAATTGTAAACCGAATGCAGGTGAATGCTGATCAAAATGAGCCCACAGAATATCAAACTGCTGCATCTGTAGCTTGGTTTGAGGTAGCGTGTAGAAATACAGGTGAGGGAGCCAGATTCTGTCTGGTGATATATGAGTATTCTTATCTCCGTGTTTAAGTCCTAAAACAAACACAACCCATGGATATGCAATGTTATTCTCTCTAAACAAGCTTAAAAAAAAAGCGCAAACAAAAAACCCACACCTTACTACTCATGCTTAGCTTTTGATGAGTAGACAGCTTGGGAAAATGTTTGCTTTATTTTTTACACACTATCATCTTACAGGCTTGATGCGTGTAAAACGCTGATAAGAGGACTGGCTTGGTGGCTGAGGGGAGAGCAGTGGATGTTGTTTATCTTGACTTTATTAAGGCTTTCCCATAACATCGTCTCAGGAGTAGGCGGGGAGGTGAGATGAAACTCCCTGAACTGCCGTGCTTCGTGGCACAAAGTCTAGCTGGGGGCCAGTCGCTAGAGGTGTGCCCAGGGGTCGATACTGGGGCGAATACTGTTCAACATCTTCATTAAAGACCTAGCTGATGGGGAGCATCCTCGGTAGTTTTGCAGATAACAAAACTCGAGAAATGTTCAGTGCACCAGAGGGTTGTGCTGGTGTTTGGAGGGACTTGAGCAGGCTGGAGATATGAGCCAAAGGCTTCTGAAGTTTAGCAAAGAAGTGCAGAGTCCTGCTTTGGAGAGGAATAACTGCACCAGTACCTGTGGTGGGCTGAGCGGCTGGAAAGCAGCTTTGCAAGGAAACATTCAGAGGTCCTGGTGGAGGACCGTGGTACTCCTCCTCAGAGGACCACGTACTGGGGCTGGCTCAGCAAAGGACCAAGAAGATGTTGGAGGGATTGGTGCATCTGGCACAGGAGGGGAGGCTGAGAGAGCTGGGACTGTTCAACCTGGGGAAGAGAAGGCTCGGAGGGTCTTGTCACTGTGTATAAACACCTGATGGGGGGTAAAGGAGGCAGAGACAGACATTTCTTAGTGGTATATAGGGAAAGGACAAGAGGCACTGCTTTCCGCAGAGGCACAATCTGTCTCAGTCAAGAGAGTTTTAGCTCTTGAGCAGGGCCTGTGTTCCCGCAGTGCGTGACGCAGCCGCATGGGTGAACCTCCATCCCTTCACGCTGCATCTACTTTTGGCACACTCAGGTACCTGTGAACTTGTGGCTCTTAAGCTGTTCTGCAGACGAAAATCTCAAGTGTTGGGACTGTACCTTCAGGGCTAGAAAAGAGGCTTTTCTGTTCTAATGGATTTATTGCCTCTGGTTTCCTCGAAGCGCCACTAAATGTGTCGTGCACAAAGGTGGTTTCATCAGCAGTTCTGCTTGGCTGGAGGGAAGATGCTCTCTGTTTTGCTTATTTAGGTTCAGCATGAAGTCTCTCCTGGCAGGTCAGTCGCTTCCCATGCATGCCCAAGCTGCCCTTTGCTGTGAGCTGAAGGTGAGCTCCCACCCCTGGCCAGCCGTGGTCGGGGTGGGCAGAGCCATGGGCAGGGATGCTCTGCGACCCAGCCAAGCGTGGTGTTCACCATGTTGACCCCCTCTGGCTGCCCTCTATTTTTAGAGGTTTGGAAGTGTCGCTGGGATGTTCCTCATCAGAGGAACGCCAGGTCTCCTACGCGTCCTGGAGTTCAGCTGGGCAGAAGGGATTTCTAGTGGAAATGCACATCTGTTACTCCTTAAGTGTGACCACTGTCAAGGTTTCCATCCCTCCAGCAAAGCAGTTCTTTGCCAGTGGCCCAGTAAACTCTGATTTTGGAGGAAGAGAGGGAAAGGGAGTAAGTCTGCAGGATAACCGAGTCTTTTTTTCTTTTCTTTCTTTCTTTTTTTTTTTTTTAGTCGAAGGGATGAAGTTTGTTTTAAATTACAGCATATTGAGTCAGTGTCTTTGACACCCGCAGCTGTGCTGGCAGAAAGCTGCAAGAGGATTTGTCCGGGCAGGGTCCCGTGCGGCTGTGGGAAGGCTGCACCTTGCAAGGTGCTCGGCTCGCGGTGGCTCCCGGCTTTGCTTTGCGTCCCCGGTGGGAGCATTCCTGTCAGGGGGCGGGCGTCCGCCCAGCAAAACAAACGACATTGTTTTGACACAGTGGTGCAAAACCGCTCCCTCCACCTTCCCCTGCACCGCTGCCGCCTGGATCTCGGCGTGAAATCCTGAGGGGAAGCTGCAGGCTGAGTCATCTGGCACTGCGCGCGCTGACAGCACGGACAGCGGGCTGGAGCCCTGCGGAGGCTGGGAGGAGAAACCCAGGAGATCTTGGCCAGAGGTGGCGGTGGGTTCCTCCACCTCCTTTCCCGTCCTCGGGCTTGGTCGTGGACCCAGACCTCCGGGTTTGAGCTGTGAGGTGACCGAAAGGAGTCGGTTCAAGAAAACCACTGACAAGGCATCAAACTGCCAGGGTAAACTTGTGTTTTGCCTGAAAAACCTCGTGTGTGAGCTCAGGACAGAGATAGAAGAGTGGAAAAGGCTTGCACAGGGAAGGTCTTTGAAGATTTGTGCTGCTCACAGGAGCAGCCAAGATAAGAGGTTGCAATCCCCCTGCTCCAGCCGCAGCCTGCAGCCAGGTAGCTTTGGTGGAGCTCCTGCATGGGTACGCAAGAGGGAGCTGGGTCTGCTCTGGAGCTGGGCAATGGTGGGAACCCGCCCCACGCTCCCTCCCAGCCCCTTTCCTCCTGGAAAAATGAAGCCAAAGCAGGGAATTTTTTGGTTGCTCCGCTGGGTGTCCCCTTCCTCTGGCAGCTCTGGCAGCTGGTCCCCTCTTAATGAGCCACGTTGCCTGGGGATGCCATTTCCCCAGGGCAGGCAGCTCCCCCTGCACTCCCGCACCGATTTGTGGTGGTAGCTGCGTGTCCAGCCTGTTATCTCTTTCCATGCTTTCCCTGGAAAAGCTGCTTTTCTGCAGAAGGGCTGTTTGCAAGCTTCCTCCTTCCTGCAAGGGGCTGTGGTCCCCGTGGCTGCTGTGCCGCGGGAGGGGAGGGATCGCTCCCTTCCTTTCGGTATATCCCACCCACACTGTGAGAATAGGGAGCTCGCTGCTGAAACAAACGGGCAGGAAATGGGCAGTGAATAAAGGAAAGGGCTCCTCCACATGCCGTGAGTGTGACCAGTGGTGTTAGCCTGCCTTTTAGAAAGGGCTTTGCTAGCTGGATATGACCCAAACCTGCCGGACTTCCAGGCAGTACGTCTGCACCGCGCCTTGTGGCTGGGCACAGTCGATCCGTGCACTTGCAGGGAAAGCAAAGCGCCTCTGTCGTGGGCTGCTGGGCCCTGGGAGGGTTGCGCACAGCCGGTGTTGGGCAGCGTGGCCTTGCAGGAAAAACCTGGGAAGCCGGAGGCTGTCCCTAGCACGGCACTGTGCTCCGGGGTGGGAGAACAACTCCATCAGCTGCAGTGGCAGTGGTACCTCAGCGGTGTCTCGCACCGTGCTGAGCCCCCAGGTTCGCCCTGCTGAGCGCCCGGAAGGCAGACCCAGACCCTGCTGGCTGTTTGCAGGGTGTGCTGCTGCTGCTGCAGTGGAGCTGCTTCGCCGTGGAGCACCGGCTGTCACCTTGGGCGCGCGGGTCCCACTGTCGCTGCAACCTTCTGGACCCCCGGGGTTTTGGTCTGGGATTTGAGGCCAGGGGATTTCTGTTTGTTTGTTCAAGGCTGTTTTATTCATTTATTCCTAATCACATACAGTTCTCATTGTTGCTCAGGCTGTGGCTTTCAGCCGTCTTGAAATGAAAAGAAAATACATGTTTGTCTTCCAGCACCTTGGGAGCCAAGGGAAGCCTTCAGCAGAGCCAAGACGTAACGTGGCAGTGCAAACACTGATGTGCAATGTTCCCCCAGATCTGTGATTAAGAGCCGATGATTTTCCCAGGGTTACCAGGAGGACGCAAGCCGACAGGACCCGGTCCTCTGGCCGCCACAACACTAAACCTGTTCCTATGGTGATGGGCTGATTGCTATCGGTTTTTTGTGCTGATTTCAGGTCTTTTACTTCTAATGCTCTCAAATCTGCGCTGCTACGTATTTCCCGTCTACGTACAGCCAAAACCAGACTGAGCAGCTTTCAGGGGACAACACAAGCAGCAGCCCTTTTCCCCCGAGGGCTCTTCCAACCCAAACGCCGCCCGGCAGGAGGCCTGAGCAGCCCCGGTGGCTCCTCCAAGGGGCTGAGCTGGGCCTGCCGCCCCGCCGTTCTTTCTCACAGTATTTTTAGTGGAGGAATGCACCTCCTGACCCGCCGCCGGGAGCCTCTGCCGTGCGGGGAAGCGGGTCCCAGGCGTGCTCCAGCTGAGACGTTCCGAGCAGCGACTATTTCGGGAGCCTCTGGGTGTTTCCAGGTCCCCCGGGTACGCTCTGCATTTGCCTTCTCGCCTTTGTTGATGCTGCTTGGACAGTAAGGAGGACCTGGAAGCTCGCCACGATTTATGATCTATTTTTTATTAGGTAAGCAGCAGACAAAACGCATCCTGGCTTAGCGACCCTTATCGGAGAAGGGGTGCCTGTCTGTGTGGGAAGCACGCAGGGAGGGCGATCGGCCAATTTTTCGTTTTTGTTTTTTCCCGGTTGGTGCTCTCTGGCCACACATAATGTAACAAGGGAAAGAAAAGAATATTTTTGTGCTGTTGGAGATGTGGGGCCTGCTCCCTGCCTCTCCTAGAAGGTAAAATGTTTTAGGGATGAACACAGCGTGCATCTGAGGAGCTCCTCTCCTTTCTGTTAGCTGGATGTAGGAGGTCTGTAACCTCCTGCCAGTTGGGAAAGCGCAGGCAAGCTCCTGCCCGCTTTCCTGCTGAGGTGTCCTCCCTGGCCCAGGCCCGGGCTCAGATCCTGCCCCAGCCTTGCTGATAAGTGAGTTGTGTGGGCGAGGGCACGCTGCCGAGGGATGGAGGCAACCACACGCTTACCTTCCTCGTGGTGAATTGGGGCCATGAGCGGGCCGGTCGCGACAATGCGGTGTTTTGTGAAGGTCCGTGCTTTTGAGTTACTGAGAAGATGGGTTTGTTAGCCGTAGGGTAAGGGAAACACAGGAATTTAACAGAGCCTGCTTATCATCCATCCATCCATGTAGGTGGTACAGGGCCAGAGGACTTTGCAGGTGACTTCTGAGCATGAAAGCTGTGCTGGGTGGGAGGGACAGCAGCGTGGGCTGCTTCAGCTGCTCTTCAGCTCCTGGAGCTTCGCTGGGTGGCTGCAGCAGTGTCCCAGGCTCCCACTGCCCTTTTTGAGGGCAACGAGATTTTTTATTTTTCAGCGTAGCTCTGACCCGGAGTGCTTCTGGAAGCCAGATGTGTCAGCTCAGCACGACATCCTGTCTAAATATTTTCAAACAGAAGTTTAGGGTTGCTTTATGACTCTTGATTTTGGAGCTGTTTGCTTTTCAACACTGGTGTTTGGTCTTGTGGCTGTCTCCCTGCAACGAGGCCAGGTCCTGGTCTAACTTTCACCGGTTGGACTGGGAGCTGCTCGTACCGACCTGGGCTGCAGGGCACGGAGGCTGGAGCACACCACGTAGGTCACGGGCAGCGCTGGAAGGTGGCTGAGGGCTCAGCAACTGTCTCCTGATAAATGTCAGCACCGGGCAAACCCTTCACAGAAACTGCTGGGTCTCACCATGGGAGCATGTGCTTGGGGGAGCTGTTGTTGGCAGTGGGAGAAGGGAAGGAAAATGGCCAAATTCAGACATAGTGGGGTTTTTCCTTCTGTAGTAGGAAAATAGTGGGCCACGTCCCTGATCCCGAGCCTTGCAAATCACCCCGTGTCAGGCTCCTAGTCAAGGAACAGTAGTATCATATATACATACATGTGTACAAACATGCGTATGTAGGGGAACAACTTATATGGGATAAAATGGGAGTCAGCTGCTCCAGATAAACTGGTGTTTGGGGCGCACGGGACTTGCCTGCAGTTCTCCCCAGCCTGACCTCAGTTTTGGTCCTAGGTCTCTCCTGTCCCAGAGGAGAGCCCCAGCAGCCTGGTGGAGTTACTGGCTGTTGAAAGATGGTGGAATCAGTCTTTCTTTTTCTAGAAACAAACAAAATCCCAATGTTCAGGCTTCCCACTGAAAGTGGAATGGTTTGTGGTTTCCCATTTCAATGAAACATAGTTTGCGTTTGTTTCAGTTTCATCTTGAACTTTTTTTTTTTTGGTGGTATTTTGGGATCCCCAGAGCTGAACATCTGGATCTCCGTGACATGAATTGGGAAATATCTACACTGTTTGTTCGCTCCTGCGTAAAACTGAAGTTTCTGTTAAAGAGGTCATCCTTCTTCTCTGTGCTTAAACTAAAACTTTATTGGTAAGCTTCAGTGGGGGCTGTGTGGATCTTTAACAAAAGAAGGTACGGCTCAGGTAGATATCTGCGGTGACTGTACAGCAATAACGAGATCTCTGTGTACTCTGTATTTAAAATCCTGTGAACAGCAGTGATCGTTCGGGTTTGATGTGGTACCTGATGTTACCATTGCATTAGCCATGGTGTGCACTTTCACACCTGGTGAAGGAGGAAAGATGGTACGCAGTCCAGTTAGGGCAGCGGGATTAGATGTCCCCCATCCAGGCTGCAGCCTCTTGCTAGAAATGAAGCCATCAGATTTCTCTGAACACCTTTGAGGTGTTGGTCTGAAGCTGTCTTCTTGCCCTGTTACCTTTGGTTCGTGGCCCAAATACTCGGGTGGCTGCTTGTGTCTGGGTCAGGGTGATGGTGCCACTGATACCTCCCAGAGCAGCTTTTGAAGTGGTACATGTGCTTTCACAGCCAGAAGCCTTTTGCCAGTCTGCCCGTGCATCCTGAGGCGTGGCCGCCCTGGTGTGTACCTTCTTGTGATGAGTCCTCTTCCAGCAGCGGCTGTGTTTGTGCAAAGATTGCTCTGTTTCCCTCACAATTGCCAGGAGCTTGTGAAATGGGGGCCCTGTGAGACCTGTGGGGAGAAGTGACAACTTCCCTTCCTGTGAAATTATGGTTAGATCCACAAGTCTGAAGCAGATGGGATCCAACACGGTTTGAACTAAGCCCACAAGTAGCATTTGAATGCTGAGACAATTTTCAGTAAATACTTTGCGTTATGACATCCTGTGAGCTTCCTCAGAGTGTTTCTGGAAGCCTGGTTAAGCTTGCCAAACTTCCAGAATATATATTTATTTATTTGTTTTTAGCACTCTTGACAGATAAGCAGCCCCAGGGACTTAACCACGGCGACCCGTCCAGCTGGGAGCGGGGCGGTCCCCAGGGACCGTCTGCGAGCGGCGCCGCTGGGGCTTGTTCCTCTGGCCTGGCTCACCTCATCTCACCTGCACCCAGCGAGACACCCCGAGCCCTGTGCCCTCTGAGGGCTGGGGACTCGTTTTAATCATCTGTGTCGCTGTCTGGATGCGAACCATTGAGCAGAAGAGTCTTTACAGTAGGGGAAAAGTTTAGAGAAAACGGGCATTAAAGCCTTCAGGTGGGGAATAGGTGATGGGCCGAAATGGCCCTGGTCTAACACCAGCTTTGACTTCACTGCAAAACCACAAATCTTTTGGCTTTGGGTCTCACTGCAGCTGGCTGCCTTTGTCTCTTGCTCTCCCAGAAGTGTTAAGGCCTGGTGGAAGGGGATGAATGTGGAGCTTGCTGAGGGGAACAGAACAAGCGCGACAGGTTTCAGCTGAGCTTTTGCTGTCATAAGCTTGTGTTCGTTTGAGCCCCCGTTCAAAACCACTCGTGGCATAGCACGTATCTCAAAGCAGCAGCAATTTAGCAATGGTTGTTTGTGACTGGAAACCACCTAGTTTTGCATTCGGTTTCATCTCTGGCTAGCATCACGCCTCTCCAGCTGGAGCAGCACTCCTGACCTGGCAGGCCGCTCACCACCAAAGCAAACACCAGTGCTCGCGGACCCCAGATGCCTTTGAAGCCCTTGCTTCAAAAAAACACCACCCTCTGAACTACGATGAGGGATGATAAACTGTGCCACATACAGATCCAGTCCTCTAAGAAACGTCTTATCTCTGAGGGATTTGCAGAAACCCTCTCTTGTTTGGAAACGATGAAAGCAAGACAGCCGTTAGTAAGGGGAAAAGAAAAATGGGAGCAGGAGGCATCTAGTTCTTCATGGTGGCGTCTTCCTCAGGTTTTCAGCTGTTGCAAGGGTTTTCTGTAAAAATGTTTTGAGACACAGGTGTTCATGAAGCTGCATTTCTAACAGGCTGGGGAGCAGTGGGAAAGCTAAAAGAAACTCGTTGGCAGTAGATCAGCTTTCTTAGCATAGTGTACTTGCCCAATCTGTGTCCTTTTAAATTGTAATGACTTCCTCAGGCACCGTAAACACTCTGGCCCTTGTCACTTTTCCTTTTGAAGTCTGTTTTTCATAATGCAGCCTTTTCTGAAGTGTTCCTGCTGTCAGTCAGCTAACTAGTCCAAAACACTCACAGTCTTCAAAATCGCTTAATTCTTTCTCAATTGCAGATAACAGCTCTCCTGTTGCTTGCTGCTGACTCATGCAAGAAAGGCAGCGTGCCTTGGGTACGTGTGCAAGTCCCCGCTGCCACCTAAATAGGGCAGAGAAATCAGAGCAAGATGGCCAAGGCGTGGACACAGTGAGGTGTGCTGAGAGGAAAAATTGCCTCAGTGAAGCCAGCATCCGAGTGTTAACCAGTGCTGGGCGTGTATCCTTGGTGAGGCTTAGAAAACCAGCCCCATCACTGAAGCCTTTGGTTTTGGCCTAAGCTTGCCTGTGGTGAAGGGCGAATATGGAAAAATGTCCACTTCTGAAAAATATTTAATTGCACAGTGTCTTTTCTCAGGTTAGCAGGACCAATTTATGAAGTGTTGCAAAATGCAGGTCAATAGTTTGGCTCCAAACTAACAGAGAGGCAGAGCTAAAAGACAAATTCAAATCCCTTCAGGCAGGGGAGGGATTTGAACCTGCCTGCCCCCTTGGAGGTAACGGTAAGAGGGCAGCTGCCCTGTCTTGGTGGATCCAACCTCCACCCAGCTCCTGCCCCTCTTTTCTTTTTCTGTTGAAACAAATGTGTGAAATCAAAATTGCTTTTTACTTCATTAAAAAAAAATCGCTTCATTGTTTTCAGTTAATTCTGCAATAATGTATGCCTAGCCCTAAAAATGGGCAGTGTTTTCCTAGCCATTTGTCTTTCCGCTCCTTCACCTGCCTTGCTGCTGCTTAGAAAGCCTGGACAAGCAGGTAGCAATAAAACAAATGAAACTGCAACAAACCACAACAGAAACAATCCTCGTATTTTCCCTAACCCAAGAAGATTTAAAGGCTCTGTGGCTTTGTGTTCCCTGGCTGCCTCAGCTTCGCCTTTGGGGCTGGAAATTGATGGAAGGAGAGGCAACAGGTTGAGTGAATTTGCAGTGGCAGCCTGTGTGGGAAAGGGCTGGTGCAGCTGCGAGGGCTTGGACAGCCTTTGCGAGACAGGAACAGGAGACAGCAAATGAGAAAATCCCTCCCTAAGCAGTATCCCAAATACTCCCTGGACAAGTGAGCGAAGCAGTGTGGTGAGGGGGAGGTCTGGAGCACACAGCCCGGGGCTCCCCTCCTCGCTGCTGCCCCTTTCTCCGGACCATCAGCACATTGAATGGCCACTGGTTTTCGGTACCTTCTCTGCAAAACTGGGGCTCTGCTGCTCTAGTTGCAGCTCACTCACCAGTGGTTTTGAGGATGTGTTTCTCTTTATGACTGCGAGCATTATAAAATTATCTCAAGGGCAGTTCCTGCTTGCAAGATGCTAATCGTGTCCTTGACTGAATTGGTTCCAGCGCCGGAGGCAGAGCAGTGTGCTGGCCAGGCTGCGCCTCACGGTAGAATAAGAGACTTCCTTCAAGTTATTACTTTCATTAAAAGCTATTAATTCATTAGTGCCAACATTTAACTATGTTATGTTCACCTTTGGGATGGAAAACACGGCTTGGAGCAGGGGCAGCACGGATGGGTCCTGGCCAAAGCGCTCCCGCCTGCTTGTGCTGCTCCCTTTGGTCCCCTGCGTGACCCCCCAGGTGCTCCCCAAATAACCCAGGTGGGCAGGGGGAGTTCCTGAGGATCACATAACTACTTATTGGCATGCAATGCTAAGAAAAGAGAAATGCCAGACTGGGTAAATTATAGCCCAACTACAAGGATCTCTCAGACGTCTGTTAAGAGGGAGATTAAGGAGTCAAACATGAGCGCAGAAAAGTTCGAAGGAAGCTGAATTTGCTGGAAGGGCCTGATCTTGTTCATCAGCAGTTTCTTGTCACGGATTTTCTGCTGAAATGGTAAATGAAAATAATGATCTAACTCTTAAATCTGTGATAGGATTAGCAATACCTTCGGCATATTTATGTAATGGGTTTCAGAGATTTAATTCAGCGTATTGTTCCCACTCTGGATAACTGGCTCTCGTTCATGTAAACAAAGTGCAAGACAGACAAAGTAAGAAAATCTTTTTTATCCGGTAAATGGTTGTTTTTTTGGTTTGAGAGCTGTCTTTCATTTCCCATGCCTCACAGTCAGAAAAGAAAGGGAAAAGTTTTCGAGTTTTCTTGGGAAATAAAAAGGCCACTCTTTGTCCTGGTGCTCTGCTGCCGCAGCCCCCTGGGCTCCTGTGGGGCCCTGCTGGGGAAGAAGGCAGAGGTGCAGTAGGGTTACCTTGTCCTGAGCTCCTTCTCACCCCTCTGTGCGTCTGGGTGAATTTGACATGGGGGTGGTGGTTGATGAGAAGCTCAACACGAGCCAGCAATGAGTGCTTGCAGCCCAGAAAGCCAGCCGTACGCTGGGCTGCACCCAAAAGCAGCGTGGCCAGCAGGGTCAGGGAGGTGATTGCACTCCTCTGCTCTGCTCTAGTGAGACCCCACCTGGAGCCCTGCGTTCAGCTCTGGGGCCCCCAGCACAAGAAGGGCATGGACCTGTTGGAGCAAGTCCAGAAGAAGGCCACAAAGATGATCAAGGGGCTGGAGCACCTCTCTTGTGAAGACAGGCTGAGGGAGCTGGGGTTGTTCAGCCTGGAGCAGAGAAGGCTCTGGAGAGATCTTATAGGTGTTGGTAGAGTAGAGGGGTTGATTCTGGGCTTCTTTGATCCCTTCTCCATGGATCTGACCATCACAGCATGTGGGGCTTGGATCCATGGGGAGACAGCAGGAGCTCACGTTGCATCTCCTCGTGCAGCAGCGCCCAGCTCCGGCAGTCGCCGTGGCGCTGGCATCCTGACCCATGCTGGCTGGCACGTTACTGGGTCACCCACCCCAGTATGCTCCTGGCTTGTTGTGGGAAGTATTGTGTCACCATTTAGCCCCGAGGCATTGTCACCTGTGTTTTAGTAGGGCACGTTTCTTTCACATGGTGAAGGAGAGCTGCGTTGGACGAGTAACGTGTGTGCAGCCATTGCGTAAATCGGGAGGCTTGGGAGAGGCTCGCTTCTGAGGCTCCCTGTGGGTGACACTTGTTTTTGTGAGTATTGGACAGGTAGGCTCTACAAAGAAAACACATTTGGCAATTTCTTGGGCAATATATGAATTAACAACACAGATGCCAAATGGTACCAAAAACTTGAACTGCATTTGAAAACCTGGTGAGCGGTGAAAGCGATGTTTGGGGTTTGAAGCAGAGCAGAGCCCCTGTTTCTAGAGCATCGCTGCAGCATTAGGACAACATTGGTGTTTCCCTGCAGGGCTCACATGTCTTGAAATGGCTCATGTGGTGCCCAGCTGCTTCGGTAATCCACAGCTAACAGGAGACGTGTGCTCCTGGGGTGCAGCTCTTCCACCCCGAATTCAGCGAAACGTCAGGTCTGAGGTGGGGGAGATGAATAAAGATGTCATTCAGCCCTGTCCTCAGGACACCTTCTGCAGGTGGGTGGGAGCTGTGGCCTCCCATGCTCAGATGCTGGGGCCCTGCTGGGAGAGGCTCGCTGAGCTCTGGGGACTCGGGGCAGGAGGAAGTACCGCCTGGTCATTCCTAAGCACCTCCACGCCTGGTGACCCTAAACTGAAGTTTAGTAAATGTCAGCTTGCTGTTGTTAGTAAAGCGATGAGCTTGGGTGATGTCTGTAGATTTTTATTATTTATTTATTTTTAATTATCTTTATTTTGGAGTGGTTTTGCCTGCTGGTGGTTATACAGTGGGATTCCAGAAAAAGTCTCTGATATGCACATTGCTGCATCCCCACTGCTCAGTGCCTCGGGGACATGCTCCCGCCCCATGTTTAGGCTCCGTGGTTCCCCTGAAGAGGACGGATAAGGACAGTATGAAATGTTTGGAAAAGGGATTGAGCAAGATAGTTAAGAAAGAAACATAGCAATCAATAATGATGTCGCTGTTGCCTCCGCCAGCCTACCCTGATATATTTCAGGATACTTTTAAAACCTGTTTTTCCCCTGCACTGGTGCAGCAGCCTTGCGCAGTCCTTCTGCTCCTCAGCTGTAGAAGCAGAGGCTCAGCCCAGGCCATACAGGCTGCCGGCACAGCTCGAAGAGTCCTTGCCGCAGAGGAAACAGCAGGGAAAGGCTGGGGACGCCAGGGCTCTGTGTCTGTCTTTCTTTCTGACCCCAGAGCTCATGCTTTTGCTTTCTCAGACATAATTCCCTTCCCCTTCTGTTATGTTTCTATTGTTTGTTGGAGAAATGATGCCATTAAATCAACAGAGAGTGGTGGGAAAATGTTTTGATACGAGGGTATGTGTATGTGTGTGTGCATGTCCTCCGTTAAAAAAAAAACACACACAAACCCTCTGCATATCTGGCAGCTTCCTTTAATTTGTGTCTTGCCTGCAAGAGAGAAATCCATCTCCAAATATTTTTGGCAGTTAACCTCCTTTATTTGTATTGATGTGGTACAAAGCGCGGGGTGTTGTTCCAGGGCTGTCGCTCACCATCATTGTGATAGCTAATCTCTCGAGGGCCTTGCATTTTCCCAGTTGCTGCTTTGTGAGTGCGGTATCCCAGGCTTCCTTTTTCTATGGGAAAGAGGGATCCTGTGGCCAGGGCTCTGGGAGGCATTTGGACAGCAGTGTGCCTGCTGTTCTGTAAGGCAGGGATGGGGATGTGCTTTCCTCTGGATATAGCCATGCAGAGTGGTGGATAAGAATGATGCAAGGTCGACATATTTCGACAACAATCATTTTCCCTAACCCAGGAGTTCCTTCAAGACCGGCTACCCTCCCTTCCATGAGCTAGAGCAGCCCTACCTGGCTCTGTTCCTTCTGCAAGAGGAAGTCTACTTTTGGGAATTGGTTTCTGGCTGCAGTAGAGAAAGGTTTTCCCCCAGCAGTGGCAAGACCCTCAGCTGAGGTGCAGGAGCACACATTGCCACTTCCATGGAGCAAACATTGCACCAACGGAGAAGAGAATATGACTGGGCTGAGTGAGTGGCTGTGAGATGCTTGTTTTGCTGGATTTGAGCAATGTCTAATTGTGTCATGTAGTTGAGTTCTTTGCATGTTTTTATTTTTTTTTTCCATGAAAACAGCTATTCTATTTGATTGAATGCCTCTAAGTAGCCCCTTCCTGGATAGAGCTATGCATTACATTAGATAGCAAACAACGGAAGTCCTTTTTAAGTTACAGGTCAGATGGTAAGCAACTCCCCATAATGAAGTAGCTGCATGGAGTCTTTGTGTCTTGTAAGGATCGAGAGAGGGAGAAGAGAGCAAAACTTCACAAGAAAGGAGAAAAAGAACCCTAAATTTTAGCAGAAGGAGTCGGGAGAAAACACAGGAGAAAGGACTGTGGGAAGAGAAGAGAGTCAGTGGTGGCAGCTTTAGAGGAAGTTATGTCTCTCTGTAACGCCACTGTAGGATTCAACTCTGGGGCTTGGCAGCAAATTTCTGATTTGTAGAAATTGTTGAGATTGTTTTCCTCCGTGTTGGGAAGGGAGCCTGCTACAGCCTGCTCTTGGGGATATTTATCTTAGAAAGAGGACCTTCTTTAACATCCTGCCCTGCCTGACTTAGTCCGTATTTTTTCAGTTGATGTCCATGCCAATTTGGTTTGATCTCAACTTACCCTCTTGGCCACTGTGCTGATCTTTCCTTGGTTGCTTCCCTGATGTTTCCTAGCTCTGTTCTGCCCCAGCAAGTTACTATGTTAGGCAAGTGATACGTGACCTGGTATGCTGAGGGTGCAACAGTTCTCATGGTGACAGTCCAAACAACCCCACATCCCATCACAGTTTCGTGCTGATGCTACTTGCATCGCTAAGCACCTGAGCAGAATTGTGCAGTCCATGGCCTAGCAACACTTCAGGGACTTGAGGTTGATGGGCACTCTGCTAATAGGGCATGTTACACAGGGAGGAGACTGGCTTCTTTCAGATATCAGCCAACCGATTCGTTTGCCAGTGTGAGACCTCCAATGAGTCACCAATTGGTCTGTCATGGAAAGACTGAGACACTTGACAAAGAAAGATGTCACTGTATAGCCCCTGAATTTTCATTCATCTACCCTATATTGCCTGTAATAAGGCAATATGGCACTAAAATATGAGATTGCTTAGTAAAGCTCCTTATGACACAGTAATTTTCATGTTTTGCTTCTCTTCTCTCTTCCTTCTTTTTTTCTTAATTTTTCTTGGATGCTGTTTCTCATCTTCCAGCAGAGTGAAGAGAAGCCTGTTGTTTGCTCAGCAAACTGAAAAGCTTTGTGTGCGTTTTCTGCTGCTGTTTTGCTGAAGTTCAGGGTTCCTAGGTTAGAGCCGCTACTTCTCAATGCGAGGCTTGTTCCAACTTCCAGAGCAGCCCACGCAGAGCTGGTTGGGTTCATCTGTGCAGTTCACAGCCCACAACCCACCAGACACATTGTTTGCCTCTCTCCTTCCATGATTCATACTTTGCGACAAAGACGAGCCTAATGCTCCCGACTGGAGTGTGAAGCCAGGCGGTGCCGGATTTTAGGTGCATCAATAGAAGCAGTCTGGGTTTTTTTCTTTCTTTCTTCCTTGTAAGCACTCATTATGTCTGAAAATCAGACAGCTTTGTGACTGGTCATAATAGTCTGACACAGCAGGCTTAATAGGGAAAATATGATAGGAGTTCGCTAATCTTACAGTTTTCCTATTTAAGAGAAGAGGCTTGCCTCAATTTTGTGTTTTTTACCTTTTTTTTTTTTTTAATCTAGCAGTGATTGTTTAATGAGAAAGTTCGCTGTTTACTGGAAGCCTGGTGTTGTTTTTTTCCTTCTTCTTTTCCTTTGGTAAACACAGCACTTCACATTTTGCTGTGGGGAGACTTCTTTTTTCTACAAATATTTATGAAATACTCTTTTGTGAAAAATGGAGGAGTTTCATCTGGCCAACACTGAGTTGAGCTTTTTCTTTTATTTTTTATTTATTTATTTTATTTTTCCGTGAAAAGCTAGAGGCAGAAAGGCTGGCCAGTCAGTGCAGGTGCCAGCCTGGGCAGTGGAGCCTGCTTTATGACGATGAAAACCAAACCGGCACCCTTGAGTCCGTGCTTGCCTGTCTTGTGCTCATCAACCTGGTGAACTTTGGGGTGCTGGAGCCACACCAGCTCCTGCTCTCCTGTCACACGTCCTCTGAGTGTGCCACAGCGGAGGGGTAACCACCGCAGGAGGGCCAGGGCGTCATGGTGGCCTTGTCTTTGCTGCCCCTCTGCGAGGTGCTGAGGCTGGCCCCGTGGGGAGGGCCGGTTCGCCCGAGGAAGGGTCTGCTCTGCTGTTTTGGAAGGCAGCCCCACGTGGGGGTCATCCAGCCTCTACAGCTGTCGCTGTCACCACATCTGCCTTTCCTCAGGGCCATGAGAGAAGCCTTCTGGCTGTCATCGAGGGCGACGTCAGCCTGAGCGAGGCCCGAGGAGGCTGGGGACAGTGCTGTGGCTCGGCTGACAGCGCTCGCTGTTCGGCCCTCTGAATGCTGCCTCTGTGCCTGCCAGGCCCCTCCATGCACTCCTCAGCTGCCCTGCTGACGGGGGATGAGGAACCAGAGAAAAAAAAAAAAGTGAAAAGCGTTGCTCTCCGTGGGCCGCAGTGTTGTGGGGTGCCCCCTCCATCTGCGGGGTGCCGGACTCCATGTTGTGTGCTCACAGCCCAGACACCCGTAGCGGGTGTGGAGCCTGACATGGAGCGTGGAGCTGGAAATCTCCTCAACATGCCAAGGTTCGGGGAAGGGTGGGCTGGGACACTGGGAAGCTGGGTTGTACTGGGGACCTGCTGGAAAAGAAGCCCGTATCCGTGGCCAAATCACTCTCATCACTGCATGCACGAGTTTCCTGGTAGTAAAGGGTACTCCTTATCATCCTCTCATCTCGGGAGAGGAAAGAGTTCATCATTTAGTATGTCTCTTCTTACAGTCCTTTGTCCAGTGGCTGGGGCCCCTCTACCTTGATAAAATAAATAATTGAATTTAGATTAAAAGGTCTAATATAATCCTGCCCAGTGGTTACTAAAACACTTGAGTGAAAGTTCATTCTGAGCCTGTCTTTCCATTTCCTCATAAGGCCAAGACATGAAGTAATTAGATGTAGACATAGGTTGTTATTGTAGCAAAATGACAAAGATCAGTGGTTATTGGAAGGAATGGCTTTTATAATCTAGTTTTATGGTCATTTACCTTTCACTGACCTTGGTGTCAGGCAAAATTGGCAGCTCCGTTGTGAGGAATGTGCTTCCTCAATGGGGGCTTTGCAAGCTGCTGCATTTTTGGCTCTAGCTTCACATGAACTAGGACAGATACTGCTGCAATGCAAGGGACTTTCTGTCTGCAAAGAAAGGCCATAGAAGAGAGCCAAAAGAAGCCCTTTTCAGCGCTCTCTGACTGCCACTGAATTGACGTCGAAACAGATCAGTTGTGTTTCAAGTAATTCTTTGCTTATTGCTGCAACCGAATTTCCAGCCTTCATACAGAGAGAGTCTGCTGTGGTCAGAGGGCTGCCCAGGAGTTTCTGTAAAAAGGGTTTCATTGTCTTGGAGTAAAAGAAGGGGGAGCATCCCTCATCCTCCATTTAGGATCATGTAGGAGGAGATGGTGGTTCTGGTTGTAGCCTCCACTGTGTAAGTCCTCCTACACCAGCAAAGATGTGAGATTTGTTTGTATTTTAAAGTATTGTACTTTCGGTGACAATCATCACTGAAATCAGTCAAGTTCCGTGCATTGACTACTCTCTTCATCACATATTGAGAAATCCTTATGGTTGTATTCAGTGACTGATGCCTGTGGCCATGAAGAAGAGCACGATGTGAGCTGTGTTGTGCCATCTAATGTACTCCATATTTTTGGCCATACTTTGTAAGGAGATGGAGTATCCTGTCCCGGGGCTTGGGAGGACTGGCTTCAGTAGGGGTTTACATAGTGACTGTGGCTAAATCTTTTAATTCTTCTGGGCCTTGCTTTCTCCATTCTTAACCTTAGAGGTAATTTGTTTTTCATAAATAAGGCAAATTTTTTGATGTGGAAGTATTTATTTGAGGTAGTCTTTCTGATAGAGGTAAATAGGTAGAAAGATTATTTGGGTAATGTTGTACTTGGGGCTTACACTGAAGTGCTATAAGAGTTGAGAAGAGCAGTGCAGATGTGGAAGGAGGTTTCTTAAAATAGTCTTTGAGAGTTGCACTGTCTTGTGAATCTGGCTTCTGTCTACTTCTGATGTCTCATTCTGCTGCTTACAGCCTTTGATTTTGCAGATGCATTCCTTGCATCTGTAGCTACTGCCCTGCAGAGCACGCCTAGCTTTATGTGCTCTGAGTTCTAAACTGCTAAAATAAGGAGAGCAAAACAATGCAGCTAGGAGGGAGCCATTTGTTTCAGGCTGCTTTGGATAACCACCAACCTGGTTCTGCCATGCGTATGTTCAATACTTCATCACCACAGCGTGACGGGTCTTTAGGGGAGGTCAAGCAGTGGTTTCCAGCATTCCAGATCCTGAGATGGTTTGACATACATGGGCTCTCAACTGTTTTTAGTCCTATTGACCTGCTGTGACCTGCTGTGATTCTTGCTTGTGGAGAGGATCTTATAGAGCCCCTTCTTATTCATCCTTCTTCTTTCTCACATTCATCACTCTGATGAGTTTTAGCTTGTTCTTCTTCTGATATGAGAGAATGAATGGTCACATTCATTTCAATGGCGGTTTATTTTTGCAGGTATCAGGTTTGGATAGGGAATGTCCAGCTGAGATGAAAGAGAAACTTGCATAGAAGCAGATGGTTTATATGCTGCTTCTTGCTGAAGAAGAGCAAAATGAATCTCTCTTGAGCCCCTAAAGGCCGAATCCCTTGAAGTCTGACAGAGTCTTTCCACTGACCTCGGTGGCCCCAGGATCACATCCTAAATGAGTTGCTTTGAGTCACTGGAAGCCTGAATTCAGCTTTGGTGGGCTGGAAAATGTAACCTACTGTATGGGCTGTGTTATTCACAAGAGCCGGGTCCTGTGTGTATGCTAGCTGTGGATGCCTGGGAGAAGAATAAAGGCATTTTCTGCAGTCATGGGGGTGGAGGAGGGAATTATCCCCCCTTCCCTGCAAATGCGGTGTCGTGACTGCCACGCAGGCAGCTGGGGGAGCTGAACCACTTCTGAAGATTCAAATTAAGATTAAGTGGTTTTTTGAGCTGTTTCTTTTGGTACACGCAAATGTCCTGTTCCTAGGACAAACGAATAGGAACATACGTTTAGGCCTGACTTCAGCCAGAACCAGCCTCAGTTCAGGTTTTTGGAAGCGCACCATTGTAATGGATGACGGGGTTTATAAGCCTGAGATTTGCCCCAGTGGAGTTTCCTTAAACTTAGGAGAAGCAGGCTCCTTGATACTTGAGAGAAGCAGGTTATGAGCGTGCTTGACACAAAATGCTCACAGCTCATTGCTAAGTGACACTTATCAATGACATCTAGTATTGTTGACAAATGCTACCTGTTTCCTTGTAGCTTATGAAAAATGCTATTGTTTCTTGAAATCATTTTTACTTTCTCTAGTCAGCAGTGGGTTATAGCTGGGCAAACAAGCAGCCAACAAAAGCATTCAAGTTAATGCATCGTGTTACAGGTATTTTTTATTTCATACTGGTCCTAAATAAAACCAGATGAGAATTAATTGGATATAGAGGGTATAAAATGAAGTGTGAAGAGCTAGAATTTAGCAGTTTCCTCTAGAGCTATTATCAATTGATCTGGACTTGTTAGACTGCTTTAGAGTCAGGCTAGTGAAGGTTAATACAGTTTGAGAGCAGTAGCATGAGTTTGAATTAATGGCTAGCAACACAAAACTTCACAGTGTAGAGTAATTTATGCTTTATTTTTCCATCTTCTAACAAGTATTCACCCGAGGAAGGGTCAGCGGCTGGCTAAAGGTGGGGCAGTAAGACGGTGAAGGCTCTTTCCTGCACAAATATTTGTGATGAGACTGGAGGTGGTAGCACTTAGGGTCAATATGCTTCAGATGCCTTGTCCGGCAGAACTGAAGTATAACACTTCTCTAGTTCACTGCTGTGCACTGTGATTCACATGGGAACACGAGGCATGGAAATGCCGCAAGTAAAGGGAAGGGCGTGTTGCCCCAGTTAAATAACCCACACGTCACAGCCGCTAAGGATCCGCAGCCTGGCAGCGGTAACCCCAGGCTTTTCAGCCCATCATCTTCCCCGCAGGTCCTTGGCATCAGGGAGCAATGGAGGGAGGTGAGCGGGGAGCCTCCCAGCCGGAGGAAGAGCCGAAGCTGGTTTTTCCCTACTTTTCCCACACGCTGTCATTCTTGTGCTGTGCTTCCTCTCTCCACGTAACACCCCGTTATTTCCTCTGCGGAGCAGGCTCCTGCCACTGCTGCTAATTAGCCCACGATAAACTTCAGAGCAAACAAAAGCAAGCAATTAGACGCCTGGTGCTTCGGCGCGAGCCCTGTCAGTGGCAGAGCTGAGCAGCAGCTCCTCAGAAGGAAAACAGACCTGTCGCTGCCGGTGTGAAGGGATGGCATCGGTGCGGCAGGTTTTCCCGAAGGCTGTCCGGGAAGCTGCTCAGCCTTGGGTTTATCTTCAGTTCCATGTGGTACACACACCACTGGTCAGCGCCCAAGCAAGATGGTGTGAGAAGTTACTGAATCATGGATTTTTGATGTTCTTTTCTTCTTTTTTCCTTTTTTCTTTCCTTATTTTTTTGAGGGGAGATGAATATTTGGTACATAGCACGTGGATGTTTTTCAAATTGTTGTGGAGAAATAAGGAGCGAGCCTGAAAATAGGAACCAAAAAGCAGGGTCTTTGATAGGCTCTAATTGCAATGATGTTTCCGTTATATTTGAAGGGATTCAAGATTCAAGTGGCAAGATCCTTCTAGCTGCTTTTGTGTAGTCTCAGCCCGATTGCTCAAAATCCCTCTAGGCTTTTGTCATCTTGAGCAAAAGGTCCTATAGGAAGAAGAGTAGGTGTTTACCTGGGATTTTAGTGGTTTATGAACAAGCTAATGGAATTTGGAGCTTTCTTTTAAAAAATAGAAGGAGGGTTCAAGCTAGAAAAGTAAATATGAATTATTCCTGAGCAGAAAAAATGCAGAAAAATGGAAAACAATCAATGTATGTCCTCTTTTGAAATGCCACCAAACTGCTTTGCTAACAGTTGTCTCTGTTGCTGTCGTAGCTCTCGAGCAGCTGCTCAATGAACTTGAAGATTTTCTGAGGATCCTGGACAAGGAGAACTTGAGCAGCACTGCTCTTGTGAAGAAGAGCTTCCTCTCCGACCTGCTGCGGGTGTACACCAAGACCAGCGGTACGGGCAGGGAAAGCTGAAGATGGGGTGGTGGGCTCACGTGGGAACCGCTACGGGGTCTTGAAGCAACATTTTCTTGGAGGTTGGCAGGAAGGGGAGACAAGAAAATTAAAAGGAGAAAATGGAACAGATTATTTTTGCAGTGACCTCTAATTGTTTATGTAAAATTCCTCTAGTTATGTGTCCAGCTTTACAAGCAAAGGATTCCCAAGATTCCTGATCCTTTCTGTTTTCCTTATTAAACCTTAAGTTTATTTAATCCACTTTGTAAGATACACAGGATGTACTGTTTGGCTAAGTTAGTGTTTAAGTAGAAATTTTAACTTATGGAATTTCCTGGCTATACAGCATTTATTTTTTCTGCTTTTTATTATTGGTTTTCTTTTTTTTTTTCTGCACATTGCCTCAACAAACATGCTGTCCCCCACGTGCACTCAGCAAAGCCACTTCTTACATCCGTCTTTGTGGAAAAAAAAATGAGCAATGGGAAAGCAGAGGGTGGATAAAGGCTTCGCTTTTCCCTTTGGTTGCAGGTGGCGATGAAGAATATATTTACATGAACAAAGTGACTGTCAACAAACAGCAGGGTGACCAGGAGAAACAAGACAAAGGTAGGGAATTGAAGATTGATGGTTGCCTCATACCTAACAGCGTGATGAAGGTGCGTGTGACTACTAGAGCTTTTCTTTACCGAGACTGGTGGTGGTCCCTCTGGCAGCTCTGAGAGCTGAAGCAGTTGATGGTGTGGAAGGACTGCCATTTTCACTACATTCCTTTGGAAATCGTGGTCCTTGCCAACACTGTGAAGTTATTCCTGGAAGTAGCACTTTGGAGGGCATTATTTTGGGATTAAAACGTTGCCTTCTAAGGCTTGCAGTTCCAGTGCCTGAAATATTTAAGGAAGCTGTTGTGTTTCCTTTGGCCATGAAAGAAGTCACTTCACCTTTTTGAGCCCCTGAAAGCATGTTCTCTTTTGTGTGTCGCTTTGCGCTAGCCCATAGGGTCCGAGTTGTCACAACGTAGTGAAGTGAACTCCCAGGCACAGCCTGCACCATCTGCATGGGCAGAGCAGCTTTGTCTCCCGGGAATTCCTCGAGTTCTGCAGTGTACAAGCCAAGAAATCAAACCTAGGCAAAATATTAATTTCTAATTTAGATTTCCCAAGTTTCAAATTTGTAGCGTGTCAAAGAACATAATTCTTTAAAAGTAGCCGTGCTCTTTGAAGTTCATCACAAAGGCTGTTTTTGATAATTGTGTGGAGTGAGTTACTGCTGACACGCATCTTCTTAAAGCACTTGTAGTCACAGGCAAACCCAGCCCCAAAGTTTTCAGTCCAAATAAACAAGAGGACGCCTCAGTGCAGCCTGCATTGACTTGCTGATCCTGCAGTAGTTAGGCCAGCTCTGTTTTCAGTTGTTTTTTTGTGTGTTTTTTTTCTTGTTTGTTTGTGTAGTTGGTTTGGTTGGTTAGTTTTGGTTTTGGTTTGGTTTGAAAAAAACATAACAACAACAACAACAAAAAAAACTACCTGCAGCTGAATTTAGATTAATTTTAAATACTCAGGGAGACAGGATGTCCTCCCGGATTACGCGTGCAGCCTCAACATGATCTCCAGACAGGGTCCTCTGGGTAATGCTGTAATGCTCCATAACAGGATTGCACAGCCTCCTGGTAGCTCCCAGTAGCTGAGTGGCAACAGAAATACCTCTTTATATAAGTTCTTGTTTGGGTGGATGAAACAAGGCTTGCACTTATGGACCATGCTGAAACTCAGGGTCATTGTTTCAGACAATTTATTTAGAGTTGCTTCTTCTATTTCAGACTTTTCCTGATCAGGGCTGTGAACCTACCCACTCAGTCCCTCCCTGTGGGACCTGGCGTTTCTCTCTTTCTCTGTTTTCAGCAACTTCCTTATTCCAAGTAAAACTTCTGGGTTATTTGGAAATGAAGTCAGTCAGACACATGTGTGGGATCTTAGCCATAGCTGCATCTGGGTGTACAGCCCTGAGCCTGTCTCTGTCACGGCATGGAGAGGTCTGTGCGTGCTTGGTCAGTGGTGGGACCTGAAGGTTCAGGCTTAGCAGGTGGAAGGGGCTGTAGTACCCACTGGTGCTAGGGACTGTGATGTAGATCCCCAAGGGATTATGCAGCTCCCTTTATCCCCTTTACCTGCTGCAGCTTTGTGCTTCACCACAGTCCTTTGGTGGGATGTGGTGACCACACTTCTGTGGCTGAGGTCAGTGGGACCTCTCATCCCCTGCAGGTTTTATTCACCACCTTGGGTGTGCTCTAGCAGCACAGGGTGCAATGCTTCTTGACGTGATAATACACCAGCCCCTAAAGTCCTTAAAAACGCAGTTTCTGTAAAAAAAAAAAAAACAAATAAATGATATATTTCACTGCTCACTGTATCCGCTTCCAATTCCATCAGTAAGAATTTAAGCTGAACTGTACTCTATTTTTGAGATGCCACTTTATGGCACAGTAGTTGAATTCACTGCAGTGAGTGAAGAAGGCACCATCATTTGCTTGATTTCATTTATTTGAGAAATACAGCAAGTTTCCACCCTGCAAGTCCGTGGGGTTCTTTGGAAAGCTGAATGCTGTCTTCTGAAAGCCAGAAGCAGGAGATATCCAACTCTTAGATGGTTTTAATGATATAGCAGCAATTTCATAAATTCATAGAATGGCTTGGGTAGAGGAACGGACCTTAAAGATCATCTAGTTCTACCCCCCTGCCACGGGCAGGGATGCCAGTTTGGTTTATTATAGTAAGTAGATTGATATCATTAATTTGTTATGATGACAAGAGTCACAGGGAGTGGTCTACTGCATATTCAGATTGCTAAATCTTAAGACAAATCAAGTACCTTTAAAAATTAAAGTCCCATCACCAACAGGCGTAGTTAGTAAGGATCTCTTGACCTCGAGGAGTAAACTTGAGAGGAGTCCCTGCTCAAGGGGAAGTCATTGCCATGCTCAGACTTAGAATTCTTGTCATATTGCTCTCGACCTCTGATGTGATTTATTATTTCCCCATGAGGGATTTCAATGGTCACCTGCTCTAGGGCTGTACCCCCTTTGTTTGTGGTCACGACTGTGAGCACTCACCAGGTGCTCTGTTATGAATGAGCTGTCCTGTTCCAGGCGCTGTCACATCGAGGCCTGTTGGGGTTCATAAGCCTGAGCAAGACTTTTTTTTTCCAGTGCAGGAACCGAGCATATCGGTCACAGTTCCCCCTTGCTGGCAGCTGGGCACAGCGATAGGTACCTTTTGCAACCTCAGAACAGAAAACCCCAAAACATCCCCCAGGAGTCCTGTCAGGAAGAAGGTTAGAGGAGGTTGTTCTTCCTGTGCAGAGCCTGAAAATCAAAGCTCCATTGCGTCCTGCTCTGTTCCTCAGCTGGAGCGTGTGGGCTTGTGTCCACAGGAATGGGCTGGTCTCCAGCACGGTGAGGACCGAGGCTGAGGTCCCCATCCTGTGCTGCTTTACTCTCACTGGGAACCTCACAAGGCATCACTCGGTCCTACTTGTGCGGTGCATTTGGTGTCTGTCAGTCCCTGAGTGTCTGCAAAGTTGGCCAGTGCTGATGACCAGGAGACCTAAGAGGGAGCAATTTGACTTGAAAGATGCGTTTTGCTCTCCTGCACCATCTGGCCGCGAGCTCGCTGCAGCCTAGGGCAGAGCAATCATTGTGGCTTCCGAGCCCCAGACTGGAACAAAGTAATGTGGTTTCCAACTTCTATTTTTAAAACCCAGAAGTATGCAGCAAAGTTCATGCCAGTGCCTTCTGAGCACAGTGCTAACTGCTGCTGGGCATTGCACGAGGCCGTGGTGGTTTCTGTGTATGCCCGAGGAGCGTGGCTGGAGCATTAGCAGGTGACTACGGGACCCAGAGCACCAGCTCAGTGCAGATTTTGGACCTAATTCCCTTGCTTAATCTACTGGACCTGCAGTATCTGGACATCTTAGCCTCATTCTTCCCAGAGTATTTGCTAAGAGACACTGTGTGAAAGGAGACTTCCCCACTGCACAGAATAATGCCTTCAACGTCCTTAATTTTTTGGCCGTTGGGTGCCTGGCTCCCACTTGTTCCTGAGCATTGCTGCATTTCTCTGTCTTGGAGGGCGTGGGATCTGGGGACTCATTTGAGGCCACCCAGGAGTTCTGTGGTGGGGAAGAGGGACTGCACACAAGTTTTCTGAGCTTTCCGTATATCCCCCAGCTACTGAATCACTCTGCATTCAGCTGCTTGGAAAATCTGACTTTCCAGAGGCAGAGGCTGACTGCCTGGAGCAGTTCTGCTGCCATATGCCCTTTCACATGTTTGGCTTCTGCTGCTTCAAGAGCATCTCTTCCTCAGCTGGTAGATTCAATAGCAATTAAATTACTGTTCTTGGCTGGCTCTGAACTGTCGTGCAGCCCAGCCCAACCCAATGGGTCTGGGCTTCACAGTTTTCCTTCCAGAAGCAAAAAACATGCCCAAAAAGCAGAGGCGGGTTCTTTTGCTGGGTCTCCTAGTGCCACAGTCCTGAACTGAGCCCAAAGTGACATGGTCACCCCGCAGTGCTGCCTGTAATTATCATTCTGCTTTCTACCAAAATAGCACCTAGCTGTTCCTGCACCTCCTGGGTAGCCATTTGCTGGGAAATGCCACATGTCATCGATATAATTGTGTTTCTGGCTTGCAGCACTGGATGGGAGAGCCTCCTTGACCAATGGAGACTTGGGACTGCATTCATCCCCTCCTCAGAAGAGCCTGCCGGAGCTGCCCCCTCCAAAGGTAGGTGTTACAAAACCTTTGCTTTTTCACTGCCCAGCCCTCAGCCTGGGGACATCAACCCCTGAAGGCTTCGGGGCCACTTTTATTACATAGTGAGCAGCACAGCTAAATGGACAGACCTCTGCCAGTCGTCTGTTCATGTGGCAAATAGTCCAGATGAGCTTTATTAAATATATGTATATATGCATTAAACTACGGGCTCCCCAGTGTATTGGTTTCCTGCCCCAGGCCTAGGGAAAAGTGGCTGGAGAAGGCAACATGGGTCTGTACAGCCCCACAGAGCCCATTTTCTCACTGCTTTTGATGCCCAGAGGTGCAAGACCCCAGGCACTGTGCTCCAGCTTGCTGAGGGCTTGCTTCAAAAAACTGCAAAAAGAACATTCCTTTAGATCCTTCCATAGGAGAGCTGTAAATCTTGCGAGGGTACAGTTTTACATGGTCAGCTTCCAGTGGGATTTTGTCCCTGTGCCAGAAAGCCAGCCCGACTGTCCTCAAGAGATTGTGGCTGTTCTGTAGTTGGTCTGATGTGGGAATTGCAGCAGTTGGGATTTGGGGATGTGAAAGGAAAGGAGGGCAGGGAGTGTATGTGGAGGGGACATGGAGAGGAGGGCAGGATGGTGCATCCGTGACCCCAGAGGAGAACCTGCCCCTTCCCTCGACACGGGTGGAGGCCCCAGGACTTCAGCCCAGGACAGGCTGTGTGCTGTAGCAGGACAGCTCCTGCACGTCTGCTTCTGCAAGCTGGGCAGGAGGGTTCACTGCTCCAGTGGGGTGGCCTCTTCCCTAGCCTGGCAGCTGGATGATGCTGAATTTTGAAAATCCACTTCAAAGAAAATCCAGAAAATTAAAAACACTTCCTTTTTTTTTTTTTTTTTAATGAACATTGTCTTGGGAAAAGGAATGGCAGAGCTAGCTACTTACTACAGGGACTGCTTTTGTAGGAATACCCCAAGGAACCCAGCATCCAAAGCATTTTCCCCAAACAGCTCAGCTCACTGCCATTCCCGGGTAAGCCCCTGGGATGCCACCACCTGATCTGCTGGTGCTTGCTGGCCTTCCCTGGGAGCTCCTGTCCTGAAAACCTGTCTCTGTGTCAAGTGTTATGGGATGGCTCTAAGGCATGTTACGTCCTTCTGATAGGACAATTGACAAATTAAATGAGGAAGTTAGGAAAAGCAGTTTTCAACAACAGCTGACAAGGTTAGGCTCTGCTCCCAGGCCAGCTGCCTGTGCTGGGAACTACCTTCCCCAACTGCTTACCCGTGGAGCTAACCTCACTCACATAAAGCAATCAGGTGCTTCCTCGCTGTAAGCATCCGAGGAGTATCAGTGAGCTGTTGGCTGCAAAGACATCCGAGCACTCAGAGGTACTTCAGTATTCCAAGACCTGTGGCTACCTACCCAACGGGGGGTGACCCAGCTGGAGCCGACTCATTTCTTTGGTTTTGTCCCAAAGTAGCCTTTAAGCACTAAGTCCCACGGGCTATAGCTCAGATGTCAGTGTCCTTCCATCCTCCGGTAGCCCTGGCAGCTCTCCTTGCTCTGCTGCTTCTCGCAGCTGCCTGCCAGGGAGGTGGCAGGGTGCAGGCACGGACTCCCGAGATGGTTTCGTTTGCGTGCTCCGTTGTGTTGTAATACAGAGACAAATGTGCTGCGAGGGCCAGCCCGGCTTAGATAACGCAGCAGCATATATTCTTTGATTTCAGATAGAGACAAAACAACTCTACGTCTTTAGGGAAAGAGGAAAAAAAACGACTTCTGGGGCAGCTGGGGCGCAGTCCCACCTATTCCCTGTTGGATTCCATTGTCTGTAGGAAGCAAAACAGAGCTGCCCCTTCCCCCCACCCTTTCCCTGACACTCCTGGGATGGTGTCAGAAAACCCACAGCCTTTCTTTGTGTAGGCAATTTGTTTATGGTCATAACACAATGTGAGCTGGCTACACGCACAAGGCCACCGCAGATGGCAATTGCAGACATACTCCTGGCCGGGGAAGGGATTAAGGAAAGCTTTGGACTGGTTGTTCTTGTTTCTTTAATTTAACACATTAGGACAAGTTCCTAAACCTTGAGGTGTTTGGAGGCAAGTGTTTTCTGACAGCACGTCCTGTGTGGCTCTGGGAAGCAAGCTCAGAGCCTGCTCACAGCAGCTGGCAGTCCCATGTCAGGAGGTGCCTTCGTCCAAGACACCTGAAAAGGTGACAAGTGTGCAGCTCACCCATGCTGGCCAGCAAGGCCAGGGTACCTAACTCCCGTGGGATCAGCAGCATCTCCTATCCAGGGAAGTTGCTAGCCAGAAAATCTTTTCCTTCAAAGCTTCCTATCTGCCTCTGGGCAACAGTACCCTTTGGTGGAAATATCCAGGGCAGGAGGAACGGCTTTGAACCTACATTTGATGGTGCTGGCGTGACCTGCAAAGAGAACTATCCCGCCTTAGACTGTGCCGTGATGCTCAAGGCCACGGGGAGTAATCACTGTGGATGAGGGACCATGCATGATCCGTGACCTTCGATGTTGGTGTCTCTGCAGAGAGAGACCGGCTCTTCTGCCTGTCCTCCTGGGAGGCGTGGGGTTTTACCCCCCAAGCACTGAACGTCCTGTCCAGGACTTGCACAGCTCTCGGTCAGAAGCCACGGGAGCTGTGTGAGCCGGAGCATAGCGCTGTCAGACGGCTGGGGGTGGTTTGACCTGGGCGAGGAGAGGGGAAACCTCGCTGGGGAATGGCGGGATGCTACTGTTGGGCTGTGGTGGGAGAGGTGGGATGCCACGTGTTTGGGGAAGAGTGTAAGCTAAGGGCCCATCCGACTGTTATCTCCGGCTCTGCTGTATCACGTTCAACAGCCATGTGAATTACTTGAGAAGTAAAAAGGTTGTTTCTTAGCTTCCCCCCTTTTTTTTTTTTCGTCATATGTTGGTATTTCTAAAGGATCAAGGCGCTGTTTTTCCTGCCTGCCCTTGCTTGTGTTTAGGGAGGGGTTTGGCAGGCACCACAGGGATTTTCCAGCACTTGGACTCCTTTCAAAGGCCTATTTTCCATCAGTGTTGTTTATCCATTTCCTTCTATTTTTTTTTTTTTGCTCAGAGCACAATTAAAGATTCCTAATATTTCCTAAAACAGGGATTTTTAGCTATCAGCTAGAGACTTCAAGATACGACCAGTGACAGCTCAGGCTGCGCTTTTGAGTGCAAAGCCAGAACTGCACGGAGTGCCCACCCCGCTGGCTCCCCGTTAAGGTGATCGGTAGCTCAGAGGCTCATCCCCTTCCGAGGAGCAGCCTGGGAGGGGTCAGCATGGCAGGCAGAAGTCCCAGTTCACGGTAAGGCCAGCGGGCTGGAGCTGCTGCTTATGGGGAAACGTACAAGTCAATCCTTCCGAGGATCTTTCAGCAGATTTCAGCAAAATTAAAGAAAATAATATTTATGATGCAATTATGCAGTAATTTCAGAGAACTTTCTACGTTAACTGGAAACCTTCAGCAGACTAATAATTTTTCTTCCCTGTCATCTCAGCTTGTTTAGATAAAAACCCTAGAATGTATTTTAGTGCTACAGAAAGGATGCCCCATTTTCAAGCATCTATTTTTACCTTAAATCATGCTTCTTTTTTTTATTTATTCTTCAGATTCCTGACACAAAACAACCTTTGGTCCCCAAGATCGAATCCCCGGAAGGATACTATGAAGAGGCCGAGCCATATGACGTCTCTCTAAATGGTATATCACAGCTAACTGTCTGGGGGGGGGGGTTATGTGTGAGATGGAAGACTCGAAGTTTATGAGAAAAAGTAAACTAAAAAACATACAATTCTTACAGCTTATGTGACAGATTTTGTTTTCTGATTCTGGTCACGTGTAATATTATACATGTAATGCCAGCTGAAAAGTCTAATGAGTTACTCAAAGTTTTAAGTTTCCTGTAGAAATAAGTAGTGCGTCTGGGTTAATATGACATCGCTGTAAAATATTATAAATCATTGTGGATTTCTTTGTCTTGATGGTTTTCTGGCAGATAGTCTCTAGTCAAATGCTGGTTTCCGTTCAGAAGCAGTGAAGCTGTGGTGGCTTGCATTTATGTCCTGCTGCTCTGTTTGTCCCTTTGGGGCTCAAAATTGATGACTCTGACCTGTTAGCTGCTGTAACAGGTTTTATAATTGACTATTTATTCAGCTCTGTCTCTTCGGGTAGTTGAACTATCTGTAAGCTTGTTTTAAAAGCCACCCATCATGTGAGGGGACAGCGTGGATTCGCTGTGCACACTCACTCACGCCCGTGTCCCAGTAATGTCCTCAGCAGTGCCACTGGTGCCCGTCACCGTGTGCTCCCATCCCCTCTGGGGGGAGGCTGCTGCAGGCAGGCAGAGCTCCCGGCTTCTCATTTGTGCCGATGCATTCGTGCGTCCTTCTTTTCGGGACTACCCTTTAGGAGAGATTACCACCCTCCGATCTGATAGCAGCTGATCTTGTCGTTGCTGTACGAGCCATTTAAGTCTGGATGAGAGAGGTGACACTGCACTGCAGGAGAGGCAGCTCTCAGCTCAGCACCGTTGACTGCAGCAGCATAGGGTACAGTCGTATACGTGGCACGGGGCAGATCCGAGTGGGAAGAGTTGAGGCAAGCAGAGAAGTGAGAGCTAGGGATAAAAGTGGGATTTGGATCTAAGCTCTTGGCTGTTGAATCAGAGCTGTCCATGAGAGAAGCAGAGCGCTCCACAGCCCCGGTGTGCAATGCCAGGCTGTAAAACTCCTGTGGCCCTGCTTGAAGCCACCTGGGGCTGGTTTATGCGGGCAGCCATCACTGCAGCACGTCCCCCTCACACACCCGGGCAGCTCGTAGCTCAGTGTGGGTCTCCGTGCTCATCCAGGCTTAGGATTTTCAGTGCTGCTCCGAGATGCAAATACACCCGGCAGGGCCAGTTAGAGACCTGCGGCACCCGGAGATCCGAGCCCGCAAGTGTGGTAGAAAGGAAAAACCCCACGTGATGGGAGCGTGGTCAAAGTGAGGTGGTTGTGGGGGCTGGCGGTGCTGTCTGTGGCTGCTGTTAGCAGCTGTTTGAGCAGCGGGCTTGGTGTTTCACACCTCCAAATGCCGAGCACGCTGCAGCTTGCCCTGAGCGAAAGCACCAGGCACTGACCTTGGCCCCATGGTGTGGTGCTAATGGGACCGTCCCTGGCACTGCTGCAGCGTGTGCTTTAAACAAGGGTGTCCTGAGAAGGCCAGAGCTGGGTGCCTGCAGGGAGAAGAGCAGCAGGAAGAGAAGGGGGTGGCCACCACCACTGGGCTGCGTGTCAGGAGCTAGCTAGGTGAAACCCTTTTGCCTCCAAGCCCAGTTCCCCCCAGCCGGTGACGCCGGGCACCACCGAGTGCGGCGTCGCAGCAATAAGCGGAGATCCAAGCCCAAGAAGGGCGCAGAGATGGGATGTGCAAGCCCAGACAGCGCAGACAGGTAAAGGCATGCGGTGCCTTTACCGCCCGTGAATGCGGTACCACCCGTGCCCTCTGCAGGCCCCAGCAGGTCCCTCCTGCACAAAGCGCCCTGCGTGCTGCAACGCAGATATCCCTCAAGGTGCTTTGTGTGGGAAGGGAGAGAGCGCTGTGCTGCTGGGAATCTCTGTTGTTTTTTGGTATACTGGTGTGTCAGGGGGCTCATTGGGGTGAGTGGGGAGGAGGAGTAGGGACAGGCAGGGAGCTGCAGTGATGTGCAGGAGGAGGCAGCAGAAGTGCTCAGAAGGGGGTGAAATGCAGCATTTTGTGCCGAGGGCAGGTCGGGCAGCAATACTCTCAGGCAGTTGGTGCCCCGGTTTGCCTGGAGACATCAGAGTTCAAATCCCACGGCACATGGGGCAAACCTGCAGGTCTTGGTCCTGCCCGTTGGCTTAACAAGTACAAAACGAGGCTCTCCATCCCTTAGCCACCCCTCAGCGCGTCAGCGGGCAATAGCACCTTGCAGTACCTGCTTACAGGCAGTGATGCTCATTGCCAGCAACTCCTTTGAGACCTTAGTGTGGCTGGCGTTGCTAAAGGGTGGTAGGAACACGTGTGGGTGTGCCCAGGGCAAAGAAGAGCCATGTGTGCTGAAGAAGGACCCCAGTACCCAGCCGAGACCTCGCTGCTCGCCCCTGCAGGCTGGCGGAGCAGGGAGCTGCTCGTGGTGTTGCTGAAAGCATGAGCCTTGGAAGACACCCATGGCTCTCCAAACAAATGGGCGTAGCGAAATTAAACAAAAATAGGAACGCTAGTAAAATTAGGGAGCGCGCTGCCAAGAAAGGACATCAAAGCAAGCCTCCAGATGGGCTGAGGAGATAGGGGATTTGTGCATCATCAGAGGTGGGACTGCAAACAGTGTAACAAACCGTGGGTGAATTAATTAAAATGAAACGGGCAGGAGAGACCCTTGGGTCTTGGGGTTCCTCTTTCATCGTCAGCATCCCCGCCTCTCCGCTGGGGATGCCTCTGCCTTTCACCGTACAGCTTCAGCGAACGCTGCTGCTTCCTTTTCCGCCCAGACCGAGATGTGTTAAACCGTTATCGTTCCCTTCCTCTGCTGTATTTGCATAAGTGAAGGCTGTGATAAGAGACAGAGTGAAAATGGAAGGGGCAACATGACTGCCAACTGAGCAACGATTATTCCTACTGAGCCAGCTCGTCTGCCTTCGCTGATTTTAATTCTGCTGCTGATGATCCCTTTTTTAAGGGGAATTGCCTTGCTTGCGGGGCTGGTTACAAGCGTCCTCAGGCCCCCTGTCCCTGTTGGAAGCTGATGCAGGGGACGGGGCAGCCTCGCTGGCAGAGGGGGGAGCGGGACCCGAGCCAGGCTGTCGCCCTTGTTCTTTGCATTTTCTTATCTGTGGCTTTCTCTCTTTGTTTCCCTTTCTCTTTGCTTTTGACTGTGCAGGTCTTTTTGGTAGGCTTGCTGCGGCTGGACCCAGGCCAGGGTTGCAGGTTACTGAGGGTGTTATTTATGCCACAATAACGATGGGTATGGCATGCTTTTAACCCTGAAGTGCTTTTCCTTTATTATTCTTTTTTTTTGAAACCTAATGTTTAGCCAAGGCAATCAAGTGCTTCCCCCTGGCACTGCCCGTTACGTGCATGAAGGGTGGTTGGAGCTCCCTGCGTCGCTGTATCGATGGGCAGCCTGGGCAGCCGTGGGAAGACCAAACAGGAAGGCAGAGCTGGGTCTAGATAAGGGCATCCCAGAGCATGGCTGAGAGCCTCTGGGGTGGCTTGGTTTCATAATCCTGTCTGGGTCAAAAGTAGCTTGCAGGTGTTATTTTGGCACAGGAGAGACTGGAAATCCCAGCAGAAATGGAGGAGGGGAGTCGAACGGCTCCAAATCCTTGTAAGGGAAGAATTGGGGAAAAACACACTCTGTTTTTTCAAAATTTGCCATCAGAACATCTCTGCTGTGTGTTGGTGTCTAATTTTCTGAATTTAGGAGGCTGCCACCGATGTCACTTCAACAAGAGGATAAAACTTTGGTCTTAGCTGAAACTGCCAGTAGGCGAAGACCTTGTATTGAAGTGCCTGAGCTGTCTGCCTTGGGATGGAGTGAGCTCTAGGGGTCATCACAGTGTTAGCACAAGTCACCCAAGCAGGGTTTGTCCCAGTTCGTCAGCTGGAAACGCAGCCTGGAAAACGCCTTTCCATCAGGAGGTCACCGCAGTGGTACCAGGCCAGGAGGGTTTGGAGATGGTGATCCAGTAGCGTGTGTCAGCGGTATTCAGAGACTTTGAAAGGCAGTCTTTTTTGTTTTATTTTATTTTTTATTTTTTTAAAGTTTGTTAAATTGGTGCAGCTTCGTGCTGGCCACTTGAGGGATGTTGTAGAGTGAGATTTCACCAGAGGAGGCTGGGGATAAGACTGTAGCTTTGTTACTGAGTCTCAGTTCCTTTTATTTTAAAAACAAACCCAAGTTAAGAAATTCTCTTCAATGATGCTTTTTCTCTTTTCCGGCTGCTTTTCCACTTTTATTTTACACCAATCCAACAATGTTACTTTTATGTGGATATTAAGATTTGATGAGAATCTAAATTAGATTAAATTCTGGTGAGGGAAACTTGGTGACCTTTCTCAGTGCTGTTTGATCAGATAAGAATGTCAAACTCTACGCAGATGGTGCCCAAATCTTGCCATCTTGCCATGCGAGCTTACGTAGCCATGATGGGGATCCGGTTCCTCGTGAATAAGAGCTGTACGGTAGACACCATCAAAGCACTGCAAATTCTCTTGCAGCCAACAGGAACATTTTTGTTGTTTCTGATGAATCTGGCACCAGCGACCAGCTGCTCCTGTCAGCTGAAAGCTCCTATCACCTCCCAGTAGAGCTGAGCATTGAAAATCCCAGCTTACCCTAATAAAGTAGCAATCAGTTCAAGAATGAACGTGAAAAATGTGCTTGTTATTATTTACCGCTGCCACTTATGACTAATTCTTGCTGCTGCAACAGTGTGTTACTTCAAAGCCCCTTGATGTCCCTTAGATATGTTAGCCCAGAGAGGGAAAGTGGCATGAGATCTCTAATACAACAGATCCTTGCTTGTTGCATGGCTTTGCAAATACCATTTTTATTTCTGACATTCAGAGAACAAGGGGTGATTATAGCTTGCTATTGCCTTAAAAAATTTATTTGGCTTCAAGTGGAAAGCAGAGAAAGCATCTTGGCAGGAAAAAAAAAAGCAGAAAGCATCAGAAAATGTCTAAGGGAATGTTCTCAAACTTGTGGTCAACTGAGATGTGTCTTTTGAGTATTTTATAACTGAGACTATGAGACTCAAAACATTTCAATTAGATTAATATTGAGCTAGAAAGAAAAAGAAAAAAAAAAGATCAGTGAGGGTCATTTTCCTGTTGATTATCCTCTGCAGGAGATGTTCAAAAGACACATCCCTGTGCTTGCAGCTTTTGCATGTCTGAGCATGGTTGAGGCAAGCAATAGGCCCAGAGTTGTGCGAGGGATGTACTTACTGACAAAGCTTTGCTTTTGTTTTAGAAGATGGTGAAGCCGTCAGTAGCTCCTATGAATCTTACGATGAAGAAGAGAGCAGCAAAGGCAAGTCAGCAACCCACCAGTGGCCATCCACAGAGGCCACCATCGAGCTGATGAAGGACGCCCGTATCTGTGCATTCCTATGGAGGAAGAAGTGGCTGGGACAGTGGGCGAAGCAGCTGTGTGTCATCAAGGACACCAGGCTGCTGGTGCGTATATCCTCTGCCGTCTGCCTACAACAACCTAAAACAACCTATTTACACCTTAGGTGTATCTACATACATAATAGATATGACCTGTTCGTAGTCTGCATACATAGATGTGGCATCCTTATAGGCCCTAAACCTTCTTGTGTTCAGGGCACTTAATGCATGAGGTTGCACTGAGCCACTTCTAGTGTGAGTTCATGCCAGCAAGCAAAAGGGAAGGCTCCTCTTGTCTCTGACTTGTCCTCCATCTTCCTTCCCCAGTGCTACAAGAGCTCCAAAGACCACAACCCGCAGCTGGATGTGAATTTGCTGGGCTGCACTGTCATTCACAAGGAAAAGCAAGTGAGGAAGAAAGAGCACAAGCTGAAGATCATCCCCATGAACGCTGATGTCATCGTGCTGGGGCTGCAGAGCAAAGACCAGGCAGAGCAGTGGCTCAGGGTCAGTGACATCCCCGGGGTTGCCCAGGCCTTCAGCTGCCAGGGAAGGCAGGTCCCTGAGCATTTCCTTCAGGCTGCAGTGCCTGTCATAGCAGCCCATCGGGAGCCCTGTGTGCCAAGGGGGAAGCTCCTCACTTCCCTCCATGCATGCGGTGTGGCTCAGCCCCTGCTTCTCCCCATGCTGATGGATGGCGTTAGTGCTGCAGGAGCTCCTGCCTCAGTGAGGCAGGTGTGAACATGGGGAGGGAGGGACAGGTAACCAGAGAAAGCTTTTTGGAATGGCCCTCCAGCATTATTGTCTTGACTCCTTGGTAATGCAGAGGGAAGGTAAGAAAGAGCAGAAATGTGAGTGCTACGTGCTTTTCATGCTCCTGTGCAGGACCATACATCTTCCAGAGACGAGTGTCTCTGAATCCCTCCAGCTGAATCCCAACAGCACCGTATCTGATTTCCGTCCTGTCCTCGCATGCTCTGGCTCCTTCCTCCCTGCAAGCCCATATACAAATAGACCACTTCATTTTCATGTCTGGGTTAGCTTCTTCCTGGAGCAACCCACCATCTTCTGTGCGCGGGAGGCCACAGAGGCACCTCGCAGCCCAGCCACCGCAGCAGGAGGAATGCCTGGGGGGAGAGTGCCTAGCGTGAAGTGGCTGGGGACAGGGGGAAATGTAGCCCTTGCCTTGGGATGGCAGCAGAAGGGGGAGCCTCTGCGGAGCCTGGGGCAGCACCAGGGCTCCCTGGCTGACCCGGAGCAGGAGGGACTCTGGGGGTCTAGCAGGATGTCCTGTTTTCACCTGTCCATGGTTGTGGGGAGAAGCATCAGTCCTGTAACTGCACTGTACTCACCAGCTATGGCTTTGTCTTCTGCACAGGTAATCCAGGAGACCAGCGGTCTGCAGTGCGAAGGAGGCAGTGAAGGCAACCAGTACATCCCAGATTCACAGCGCCTCACTTACCCGAAGGTACACCTTGTCCCTACAGAGAGGAGGGATAGGGGGATGACTTTTCCACCCTATTCTTTTAATAAATAGCAGGCGTAGGTACATTAATTTTGTCTGAGCAGAGATGGATACAAATGTAACCCACCACCTGTTCTGCTAAAAAGGAGCATTATTGGAACAGTCTGAATTTTCTTGCCACATTTTTTCCCCAAAACTGACCCAGCACTGGGCTCCCCTCCATACAGGGGAGCAACCAGGGGGAAAACTCCCTGTGGTGGGTGTTTGCTGGAGGAGCGGGTTGCATGTGTCTGCACAGCTGACGTCTGGTGCTTGTTGGCAGGTGGAGCTCTCCGAGAGGTACTCTGCAGCCTCAGAGAGTGGGAGCAGCACAGACGGGCACCCGGAGACGGCTGAGACAAAAGATGGTAAAAACTCACCCTGGGAATGAGGGGAAACTATGCTGCTGACCTTGTGTGCAGCGAGGGTTTCTGTAGCTTCTCCGGCTGCTGCCACCCCAAACTGACCTGATGCAGGGTGAAAACTGTCTGTTAATTCACTACCTGAGAATTTGATTTCATTGCTTTTTTCCATGATGAATTGGCAGGTGAACACTGGGATTTCTCAGCAGTTAGTGTTCCGATAGGGCTTGAGAAGCCTGGGCGTGAGGCCCTGCCCTACCACAGAGATCCTGCATGAATCTGGGCAAGTCGCTTTGGGACGGTTTTAGATGGCATAAATGCAGCCTAAGTGACTTTTCTTTGTTTGTTTCTGGTAGTTAAGAAGAAAGGCACAACTGGCCTAATACTAAGCAACCTGATGAACCTTGGGAGGAAAAAATCCAGCTCCATGGATAGCCCAGAGAGATCCCTGGAGACCTCAAGTAAGTGACAGCACGAACTCCTCTGCAGGGACTTGTCTCAGGGCTGGGCCCTGGTGTGCAGTGCAGGGTGAGCACCAGGCATCATTGCCTGCTGTCTGCATGCATCAGGAGGCAAAAAAGCCACTGTCCACGCCAGTAAATCCACACAGGTTATGGTGCCTCCTCACATGAAGGCGACTGTGGTGCTTACAGGGGCAGGCAATAGCTCACAGGGTGACTCGAGAGGAAGGGCAGGTAATACCAGACACGCGTGGTGTGATTCAACAGGGAGGAGGTTGTGTGGGTCAACTGGAATCATTTGGGACCAACTTTGCCCAGGTGTCCGTAGCCAGCTTGCTGCTCCAAACCTAATTTGGATTTCAAGGGTCCCATTTGGAACCAATTTTCACCCTTTCATCCTGTTTCATGTGGTTCAGGACCACTCATCTTTGTGGTTTTGCTCTTCATCACTGCCTGTGGCTTTCTGCGGTGAACTCAGAACTGACTTACTCCCCGTGCACAGAAATGACTTTTGATTCACCCCCCCCCCCCCCCCGTGGGGTGGAAAATATGACTCGATAACCTGTGTTTGCTTGCAGGTTACCTGAATGTGCTTGTGAACAGCCAGTGGAAGTCTCGCTGGTGTCAGATAAAAGACGGTCACCTCCATTTCTACCAGGACAAGAACCGAAGCAAACTGGCTCAGCAGCCCCTAAGTTTGGCGGGTTGTGAAATTATTCCAGACCCAAGCCCTGATCATCTCTATTCCTTCCGCATCCTGCACAATGGGGAAGAACGGGTCATTCTGGAGGTAGGCTGTATATCTCCAAGCTCATTCTTCTTTAAATGGTCGGTTTGGGTGTCTCAGCAGGCCTAAAAGCCTCTCACTGCTCGGATGCTTTTAAGGCCTTTTTAGGGAAGACTTCAGTTCAGCAAACAGCCTGAAGCACTGGACTTTGGTTCACCAGACCACGGTCACCTAGAAGGTGTCCTGCATGGCTGGTAATCCAGGCTGCCTCTGATGCTGGCATCTCCAGAGGACTGTTCAGCCTTCATCTTAGGTTCTCATCTAAGGTTGGGATGAAGGGTCTCTGGAGGTGCCCATCTCCACTGACTATAGGATAAGGGGTCTTCCAAAAAAAAAGATGAGAGCAACTTCTTGCTTGGTCAGATAATGTTATGACAAGGGGTGATGGCTTTAACTAAAAGAGAGAAGATTTAGATTAGATTGTGGGAGGAAATTCTTCACTCAGAGAGAGGTGAGGCACTGGCACAGGCTGCCCAGAGAAGCTGTGGATGCCCCATCCCTGGAGGTGTTCAACACCAGGTTGGATGGGGCCTTGGGCAACCTGATCTAGTGAGTGGCATCCCTGCCTATGGCAGGGGAGTGGAATTAGATGGTCTTTAAAGTCCCTTCTAGCCCAAACCATTCTATGATTCTATGAACTTCATCTTCTGAAAACAGAGTCCCAAAGCCATGGGTCATGAGTGCATCCTAAGTAAACCGATCACAGATCTGCCCCGAAAGTGCAAGTGAATTCGTCTCCATCTGTTACTTTCCTTTGCCTGCATCTAGGCTGCTTATCTCTAATCTTAGTTCTCTCTGACGACAGCGTGATTATAGTAGGAGGTGGACAATGTGAGCAATTTCCTGTATTTTTCCAGTGGGTGGAATATTTATAGCTAAACAACAGACTTCGAGTGCCTGCCATGAAGTTTTTTAGGTGTTTTTGCTTAGCCTCTGATTCAGGTTGTGTCTATGTCCAAGACGTTTTGCCTAATTACAGATGTGAAGAAAAGGTGCTGGGAAAATTTACATTTTGTGAATGGAAGAAACTGTATTTTGTTGGGCCACCAGCCTCAATGTACAGACTGGCTGGCTGGCTTCCCAGGCACTGAAGTCTGTGCTAAATCAAACAGATTGGAAGCTTAAAATACACTTTCCAGTTTGGGATTCACTTGCCTTGAATTTTACTTTGTACTTACTGCTCTAATGCCTCAAATCAAAGCAAACGATATCTGTGTCAGCCCACTTCTTCCTCCAGGTAGAAATCATCCACTACTGGGAGGTAAGCCTATGCGGCTGTTTGCTAGAGCTGACTTCCAGGCACAATATTCAACACTTAATTTTGCAAAATGTCAGGCTGTTCGTTGCATCTGGGAATTTGGTTCTGACCATATTATAGCTAGGGGCTCCCTTTGATGTTCTTCTCTGACCATGCTTTAAACTTTCCTGTTCCCTTCTTCCCTGTGCAAACAGGATTTGGGGCTCTGGCATAAGGAACTCACAGACTCTTTGCTATGCTTGTGTCTCTTTGCACATCTGGTGTTTGGAAATCATGTTACTGCACTCTGCTGGTGCAAAATAAAAAACACACTCTTTCCTCCCAAAGCTGGCTCCCTGACAGCATCTCCTCCAGCCATAGAGACTTTTCTTAGTTTGGAATGCAGCTGAATGGTTCACCACTGAAAGGTACACGCAGACCGACTACAAATTTTAGTAAGGCGTTAAGAGAGGAGCTGCATTTATGTATCTATCTCCCCAGTTTGCCAGTCGGTCCGTACACAGGGTGGTGGTACTTTCTTTTTTTAATGTGGTCTCAGGTTTAAAATAAATGGCCAGCTCCTTGCAAGGACAGAGAACTGCTGGTAAACTCCTTTGCTGAGGGAGTCCAGGGGCGCTGCTGTTGCCACCCATAACATCTGTCTGGTCACCTTGTAGGCGAAGTCCTCGGAGGAAATGGGCCACTGGCTGGGCCTCCTCTTATCAGAGTCAGGCTCAAAAACAGACCCGGAGGAATTTACCTATGATTACGTGGATGCTGACAGAGTCTCCTGCATCGTGAGCGCTGCGAAGAACTCCTTCTTGTACGTCTTTGGGGTGGCGCGGGGCTCCTGGGAGCTGGGGGGGGGGGGGTGGGTGCGGGGAGCAAGCTGGAGAGGGGTGCTTCAGGCATGGGTGCAGCTCGGGTGCTTTCTCTGAAAGCTCAGTGCAAGGCAGGAGAGCACTCGTCCCAGCGTGGTGCACCTACCTGAGCATTGCTGCCACAGGGGTAGGGGCGTGCGCCCAGGTGGCCTTTGGGAAGCCAGGTTAGTGGGGCTGGGGGTGCAGCACCGCATGCACAGACGCCCCAGAATTCAGCAGTGTGGCCACGCAGAGAGCACCGTCCCTCCTGACAGGATGTCCTGCTGCCTGTTCACAGCCTAATGCAGAGGAAATACTCCGAGCCCAACGCCTACATCGACAACCTGCCCAAGGGGAGGATGCCGCAGGAGGAGCTCTACGACGACGTGGACCTGCCGGACATGCCCGAGGTAAGGTGCCCAGCACGACACCCACCTGCAGCGAGCGCTGCCACTGGGTTTGGCTCCTGCTGCTTAAAAAGTCCCTGGTCGCTGTCACAGGTGGCTTGCATCAAGGGGCATCCATGATTCACGGGGAAGCATCGCATTTCCCAGCCAGGGGGAATCTCCAGCAGGGAAGGGAGAGGATTTGCCAAAGCCACACACAGCTGGTATTGGCACCTGGGGAGAAGGGAATTCCCAGCCCCCCGGGGAAATCCAGGCTTTTGCAAGGGACAGAAGTGGGCGATGGTGAGGAGTCACTGAGGAATGTGAGAGGTTTCCAGTGGGGTGTTGTAGGGATCTGCTCTCACAGGCCATGCTGGGGAGATGGGGGCTGGTATCCTGGAGAAGGCAAAGGATCTCACAGGGCCCGGCTAGATCTACACCAGGGTGCAAACCCCATATGAGTCTTCTGCTACCACTGGAAAGATTTATTGGAGGAAAGCAGGGTGGAACTTTCTGTACTCTGAAAATATTCCTTGAGGAGTGACTTAGAAAATGGGGTTGTAACTTCGTTAGATCACTTATATATTTATGGAAAATATCCCAGATTGCCTAAGATGCTGCTGCTCTGCAGTGAGACTGCCCTTCCTTCGGCTGCAGCAGACGGGCCCTTTTCAGGGGAACATTTGGCTTTTGCAGGGAGAAGTATCCAAGAGCGACAGCAAACTGGAGGGGGACCAAGACAGGGTGTACCTGGATCTCACCCCGGTGAAGTCCTTCCTGCACTGCGCTGGCAAGAAGTCGAGCCAGACTTCACCCCTGAGCTCGCCATCTCCAGAGAGGGCTGGCACCAAGGCTGCCCCCGACAGCGTGGATGAGACAACCCCGGTGGCTAAGGACGCTGAGCCCTGTGGAAAGGTGATGGAGACCTCGGAGCAGGTATTTAACTGGGTTTGGGGCCAGGATTCATCAGGGGTCCAGCTCCCCACCACATCATCTCACCTCCTTTCCCATCTTCTGCTCCAGAAACAGCCAGAGAAGCTGGAGCCCGAAGAGCTGCCGCCCCAGACACCGCCTGTCAAAACCCAGGCGCAGCAGCAGAACGTCGCCTTCCCGCAGACGGCCCCTGAGCTGCCCGCGGGGTCGGCAGCGGCGGTGGGCAGCCCCCAGCTGGCACCCGCGCACCGGCCCAAGATGCCCCTTCCTGGTGAGTGGGGAGCGGGGAGCATGGACAGGGGGCTCCGGGTGCGAGCTCTGCCCTGCGGCTGGTGATGAGCCTCCCATGACTTTCCCAAGCCTTGTTCATTTTTGTTTGCAACCACCCAAAGATGTTTTCCCTCCTGCTTTTTCCCCCCATCTGAGCTGGTTTGGGTGGCTTGTGCTTTCAGTGGCAGCAGTGGAAACCAAGCTGGGCAAGAACAGGACAGAGGCCGAGGTGAAGCGGTTTACGGAGGAGAAGGAGCGGCTGGAGAAGGAGAAGGAGGAAATCCGAGCTCAGCTCACCCAGCTGCGCAAGGAGAGGCGGGAGCTGAAGGAGATGCTCATGGGATGCACAGGTAGAGCTGGGCAAGGGGCAACACGCAGGAATGGGACAAGGTGGGACCAGGGGGTTGGAGAGGGGTGATGAACCTGGGACCAGAAGGGGCTTTGCTCCTCCAGCACCACCTGCGTGACCACGGGCACATTAACAGCAGCCCAGCTGCCAGGGGAGTCAGTGCTGAAATCCTGGAAAAGGCTGGATCCTGAGCCACCCTATTCCTATCTCATGGCACGGGAGGGAAGAACTGGCCTTGTCACAGTGACATGGTTTGCCTCAGCTCTGGGGGTAGACCCCGTGCTCTGAGCCAAACCACCTAGCCTAGAATGCACTGGAGCGAGTGCTGGCTCTGCCATGGTCCGTCTTGGGGAAAGACATAAGGAAAATGTGCAGGAGTGATGCATACTCTTGTGGCTGGTCCCTGCTCCCCCTCTGGGTGCCCCAAGTCCCCTGCAGCCACCAGCACCACAATTGCCAAGGACCCCCAGCTTCATGCCAGCCCCTGGGAACCAGCCAGCGCGCGTGGTGCCGAGCTGTCCTTCCCTTTGCAGACAAGAGCCTGGAGCAGAAGCTGAAGGAGATAGAAGAAGAGTGCAAGAAAAAGGAGAGCCGAAGGGTGGATGTGGAGCTGAACCTGGTGGAGGTGAAGGAGAACCTGAAGAAGGCAGAGTCCGGCCCCGTGACGCTGGGCACCACGGTGGACACCACGCACCTGGAGAACGCAGCACCCCGGGTAGGTGGGGGCACCCAGTGCGCGCGGTGGCGTGGGCACACCACTTCAGCCTGCTCCTTAATGGCGTAACTAATAATAACGCAACATCATATTTTAACACTCTATCTATAATGATGTGATATATAAAAATATAATATGATAATAACAGTAATATGATAATATAGTAGCATGAAAATAAAATATAGTAATATGAAACTATAGTAATAAAATAATAAGATACCTCCCCCATCACTGCTGCAAAAAGGAGGCTGGGACGCAGGAGACTGGCTGTTGTGGGACCTCAAGCCACACCATCGGGGTCATGCAGGGCAGGACCCAGTGCTCCTTCTGCACCCAGCCAAGCAAAGGGTTGTTCTGGGGGAGATTTAGGCACCTAAATTCCTTCCTGAGGACAAGGTTCCCACAAAACAGCGATGGTTACACCTATTTCTATTACTCGTATTGTAGGTTCAAACAAAAACTGCCAGTCCAGGAAACAGCGCAGAGAGCTCACCAGTCAACTCAGCAACGGCTTTGAAAAACAGGCCTTTGTCCGTCATGGTGACAGGGAAGGGGACAGTCCTACAGAAAGCTAAGGTAAATGCTGGTTGGTGCCTGGGGTAGCTGCTGCTCGCTTGTCCCAGCGGCTGAGCAGACCAGCAGGGATGGCGGTGACGGGGTCTGGCCTGTTGGTGTTTGGGCAGCGCGCTGAGCATGACTCAGGGCAGCCTGGTTTTCCTCTGGGCTTTTCACCTGGGCTTGTCCTGGCTGTGATTTCAGCTAATCGCTGTGTGCTCCTGTAACTGGAGCCGCGCCATGCTGACTGTGCTGGCAGCAACTGGAGTAAACAAGAGGCTTCCTCTCACTGAAACTGTGCTGAAACGCATTTGAAGTTTCGCTAGGAGGACGGGTGATCTGGTAGTCTGCTTCTGAGCACCTGGGAGGCGGCCCCCATATGGTCTTCTCCTTACCATCATCTGTCTTTGTAACAAAACAAGGATGCTGGCTGAGCTTTTCTCTGTCACCCTCTTAAATGTCTCACCCCATCTACCCACCCACGTGCCTGGTCCCTTGCAGGCAGTGCCACTGCTTTCTGGAGTGGGAAGGCTGTAACAAAAGCATTGCTTCTAACAGAGACCTCCCTGACCCACTCTGCGGCTAAAACCCCTCGGTACCAGAGAATCAGGTTGCTCCTGAGCATATTACAGCTACTGCTGCTTGCCAGATCTACCTTTTGACTAATTTGCCTTTATTCTTTGGCAGGAATGGGAGAAGAAGGGCGCTAGTTAGAAGCACGTTTTTCAGAGATGGACTAAAGACTGGAATTACCCAGGCATGGACAAGGGGATTCAATCACCTCTCGGTGGAGGTTGGGTGTGCAACACAACCCACACCACGCGCCTCCTCTGCGTCGCTCCACCTGCTCAGATGCAGCAGTGGAGCCAATGGCTGCCAATATCAATTAGCCCAAACGATCTTGCTCTTTCCAGACAAGTCCCATCACGTAGCTAAAACAATAACAACCAGTGGCAATCCTTGCATCCGATTCCTAACCCAGTCGATGTAAACAAGACTGTTACTGTACATAGGGGTGTTTTGTGTATTTCTACTCTGAAGGTTTATCAATGAGTTATTAAGGTTTCTATATTAGTGACAGTAGTGGGTTCAGGACAGGCCTCTGCTATTCTTTATACCCCAGTGGTTTTCAACCTGTCACAGCAAATCCCAATCAGCTAAAGTCTTACCTGTTGCTGCTGGTCATCACTCAGCTGCAGATCATCCAGCCTTCAGCCTGGGGAGGTACCCAGGCCTGAGCGATGGCTGAGACACGGATGAGAAGCACACACCAGCAGGAAGGATCCTCTCAGCACAACAGGGCACTAAGTATATCTACACCTGCAGCAGAGATTTTCAGTGACCAGATGCATCACACTGCAGCCTTTTTCCTACCAGCCTGCAGCAGGGTTGATTTGCCACAATACGGAGGAAGATCCCTGCTCACCTTCTTGTGCTATATTGCAGCCCGGTGGCACCAAGGGCTCTGGGCAAAGAAGATCTCTCAGACAGCATCCAGAGGAGTTCTGGAAAAAAAAGAAAGAAAATCATATTTGAAGGCTTGTTAACAATTTACCAAAGGTCCAGGCCTGCTTACCTGGTGGATGAGGATGCTGGATCCTGATGCTGGCCCTTTCCACAGGGAGGGAAGGTAAAAGTGTCCCTGTGCTCCTGCCCTGGCTGCAAGCACCACTTTGCTGATGCTCTCTGGTCCCTGCAGAGCTGCAGCACAGCAGCAACTGCACAATCTGCTGAACACCTCCCTGTGGGAAAGGAACACTTCACACGGGTGCAGGAGGGTGCTGGATCTGTTCTCCTCCGTGTCTCTGGTAGGCTGCTGGCTGTCTTGGTGCTATCACCCTTATTTCCAGATGATTAAACTTAATATAGCCTTTGGGTGCTGTGGCCTGCAGAGCTCATCCCTCTCCTCTCTGGCCGAGCTTTTTAATGAGCGATGTTAGGTGCCTGGAACTGGTAAGCTTAGAGACAGTAAAATTTGAAGGCGCAGGGCAGAAATCCATCCACCTGTTTCCCTCTCCTCCTCCTGACCTGCTGTCACATCTGAAGGCCTGCAGACACCACTGCCTGGCTCCTCTGCTGGTCCTTCAGCCCTGCAGCTCGGTAACTGAGCTGACGGCAGGGCCTCAGCGTTCTCCAACCCTGCAAAGCCAAAGCAGCTCTGCTAACCCGGCTGGGCTGTCCCTGGGGTCCTGCGGCTACGCTGACAAACAGCACCCAGAACCAGGGTAAAGACAGGCAAAACGTTGTACCTTCCTAACCCTTGAAAGCCTCTGACAGGCCCGAGATCAGCTCCAAATGAGGCCTCTCCGTGAACAGAGGTCTGATGGCTGGGGGATGAAGGGGTGCGGGAGGCTGCTCGCTGCTGCCACCGAGCCTTGGTGCAGCAAAGCACGTGGGCAGGGTATCCCCGAGGCAAGAAGGGTGCCCTCGTGCCTGTTTTTACTGTGCCACAGACTGAGGAAGTTGTAAGCCCAGGCCTCAGGAGGGGTTCACCAGCCCCAGCTGTCAGCCCTGTCCCTCAGCAAGGTTTGCACGTAGCAAAAACTCCTGCAAATCAACTGCTGCCACTGCTGGCTCAGGACCCAGGGGCCTTTCAGCTCCAAAGCACGAGGAGGCCACGGCCACCATCACAAAGCTTTTGTTTTGACCCACGATGAGCTGGCAGGAGACCCTGTCCACACCCTAAATAGACCCCGTCCACCCCCTAAATACACACACAGCACCATGCCCTCACCCTGCACCCCGCTGTCAGCTGCCAGAGCTTGTCCAGCCATTTCACAGTGGTACCCAGACAGCGCTGGGCGAGAGCAGCCCCGCTGCCCGCACCGCAGCCCCCTCAGCTTCGGTGGGCTTGCTGGGACCGCCAGGGGATGGTAAACGTAGGCGAGTCCTGAGCAACACGTGTTTCCCAGACAAAAAAATGTTAAACAATGTCTCTGTGTCCCCATTGTTTTCTTAACTCAAGGCATTTCCTTTGTCGTAACTGTGAGCTATAAAGTGGCGCTTTAGAGGGTTTTATAATAAAATGTTGAGTATATTATTACCAGTGTAATTTATTTCTAATACGCCCTGTCCCTGCTCTATTTTCCAATGGCTTTCCTGCACTTCAAACCCCTACACTGTTAGTTACTACAGAGTTCCTTGGCTATGCAGTCCACAAAGTCTATGTCTGAAATAAATAGTTTAGTCCTCTATAGTGACAGCAACGCCAACCAAATTTTTCTGACAGCTAACCCACTGAAAAATAGCAAGGAGTTTGCATGAATACGTGCAGCAGCCTCAGCAGCACAGTCCTCAGCACAAAACCAGCACAGAGGGAATAACGTCTCAAAAGTCCCTTACCTCCCGCTCACCACCAGGTAGCAACTGTGTGCAGCGCTTGGTGCCTGCTGCCATCGCTGTCGGGCCAAGCAGGAAGGCATTTAGCTGGAAAGGAAGGAAAAGGGTTAGGAAAGAAAGTTGTTGAAGCTAGGCTACACAGATGCCAAACCAGACCCCTTTGTGAAACAAATATTTACTAGGCACAACAGGAATGGTTTTGCTTGCTTTGCGCAAGAAACTCAAGGGCAGAGGGAAGGTAAGACCTACAGGGGGTGAAATTCGTGGCACTTACCTAAATCCCAGTTTCTTAAAGAAGAAACGGCCTCTCCCCTGCAGTCAGCACCTGGCCCATGAGCAGCGAAGGTTCCTGCAGCAATCCTGCAGCATAAGAGGTGTTCACAGCTGTTAGCAGCACAGACACCTAACACTGAGCTGGCACAGGCCTCGGCCTCTGCACCCCCCGCCAAGGCAGACAGGATCAGCGCCGCCTTCGCAGGGACCCCCTCAGCGGCTGTGCCAGGGGCAAGCAGCGCCCAGCCTCCAGGGCCCAAGCCCCCATCAGACACGTTCTTGTTAAATATTTCTGACTGAATTCAAAGCAAGTCTGTGGGAGTGAACCCAATAAGGGATCACAACAGAGCCCCAAGCCACTTTCTTTTTTTACTTACCCATTTTTAATTAAAATTTGCAGGAGAAAGGGCCTAGAAATTAGCCAGGATCTTCAACTCTAATTAAAAAAATAAAAAAAAAAAAGAGGCAAAATAAAACAGCTCCAACTGCTCAGCAATGTCCTACCTGCCTGTGGGATCAGCAGCTCTCTCCAAGACCATCCCAACTCCCTGACCTTTATGACCTTTGCCTTTTCCCCCTCTTCCCGCTGCCCTTACGCCCCCCCTTACCTTGCAAAGCGCTTCGTCCTACAAAAGCAGAGCTGCTGGGGCTGCTGCTGCTGGGCGTTTGCTCTCCCTTGGCAAAACCCTGCAGAAATGGAAGGCTGTGGATGCAAAAACAGACACTGAGAGGCGAGGAACCCACGGTCACCTGAGACCAAGCCGGGTTGTCCCACGCATGCACGTTGGGCGTACCAGTGCCTGCGTGAGTCCTGGTGACCTCTGCGGGGCTGCTCCAAGCGTCCAGAGCTGCTCCTCCACGGTGGACCTAGCCCGGCGTGGGCTGCACCCTGCGGGGCGCGGCTGGCACCCTGCAAGCAGGCTCTGCAGAGCACGGCTGAGCAACCACCCGAGGCTGGGTGCTCAGCCACATCTAGGAGGAAGGTCACAGGTGCAGCACGCGTGGATCCCTGACACAGGGATCCCTGGGGCATTTGGGGCTCTCAGACCCCTGCCTCATTCACCCAGAGGCTAGGGGCTGGCTTTTACAGACACAGAGGTTCACGCCTCTGGAAATCCAGTGGAGCACGGGAACCAGCTTCCCTGAAACTCCTCCAGGCTTTCATCCCAGCTCTACCTGACAATCGGATGCCCGGGGCTAGATATATCCCACCTGGCATTAAAATACAGTCTGCAGCACTAGAGCTGGCAGTCTGTGGCTCCCAAATCTCACAGAGGGCTTCGTCTGTCTGTGCTTCAACACAGCAGAAGGTTCCTCCCAACTCTGGACCCCAGCAAGCAGTCCCAGTAAAGCCCAGGCACTCCACCAACGTACTTCATAGCCACATATTGAAACGAAGACAGGCACGCACAGATTACATGCAAACCACGCTTGCCACAAGCCAAAATGCTCAGCAGCACCGTACAAACTATCCTGCAGGCAACAGAGATGCAAGGGAAAGGCTCCAAACACCTGGATGAGGCTGAGCATACCCCAGCCCCAGAGCTGTGCGCCAGGCAAGGTAAACGTGCTCCACAGTTTGAGAGGGAAGCCTGATCCTGCAGGGGAAAAAGGCTGCGAGGAGGGAACGAACAGTGCTGCTGGACGAGCTATGGCACAGAAACCAGCAGGGAGCTGCAAACCCCACACCACGAGGGTGAGCGCTGCAGTCTCCGTGACCCATCAGAGAGACCCGGGAAGAGTTTTCCGAGCAGCTTGGCTGGAATCCAGCTGGCTCCACGGGTGCTTCCGCACCATAAAACACAAACCACGACTTTAGATGCTCACTGTGAATCTGATGGAGCCCATTCTCCCTGTAACAAGAGACAACCGACACTTTTATAGCAGGGGAAACGCATAGCTACAGCCCTGGCTAAGTCAGTAATTGTAAAGGTTTCATTTCTCTTCCTGTCAGCCCTTCCTTCAACCAAACCTCCGTTTTGCTGTGCCTCGGGCACCAAAGCGCACAGACAATCTACTGAAGCGACAGTGAAAAGAGAGAGGAAATTCCCCTTTTCCCCTAACCTGTTTCTCCACAAGGTGTGATAGCATCGCTCGTGTCTTGGCGCCAGCTTTCATCCCCAGGAGTGCCTTACACAGTTGTTCTTTTGACAATGAACCTGCGGAATAATTTGGGTCTCTCTCTGCACATCTAATGTTACTATTCAAACGCTGAGCCAGGACATCTGGGTGAGGGCATTTTTCCTCTTCCGTGAACAACAGCCACAATTGTCACAAGGGCTGGCAGTCGCAGTTGATGTCTCTGCCTCAGCCCTGTCCAGAGCTGCTCTGACTCTGCCGAAGTGACGGGTGCCATGGGAAAAGCAGCAGAGAACAACCCCACAGCGCGAACCTCTGGCCCTGGGGAGCGATTACACACGGCTTATAGCTCCATGGGCAAACTGACCCGGTGATCCAGTGAGGCTCAGGATGCAAGCGTGAGGCCAAAGCATCTTTGGAGACACGTGAACCATCAGAGCCCAGCTTATGCTGCAGGGACTGCTGCTGTGCTGCGGACAAGGTCAGCTTAGAGCAAAGAGGGAAGGGAGAAATGCCACGAGGCTCATCCAAAAAAAAAAAAAAAAGTAAAAAAAACACATACCATACAAAGTTAACAGCAAAGAAGTGGCCAACAAGAGGAGAAAGGAAGTGGTGGATGAGATTTGGGAAGAGATGTCCAGGCCTCTTCCTCTTCTGTACCCTCTGCTTTGGAGCTGCACAAACCATTGAATGCTCTTGCAAAACCAATCATTTTCAAACCTCTCTCCTTATCAAAAATGGGCAGCTAAAAAATGCCTGTGAAACTAACCATATCAGATCAGTCCACATAAATTCAGAGAAGAGAGCGGCACGGACAACTTACGAAACAGAACAGAAACTCACAACCAGATCTCCTTCCTCGTACTTGTGTTCCTGTAGGTATCTATCAAGGCGTTCACTGCGTCACCCGCTGCCTAACCAGGGAGCCAGCTGGGACCAAGGGTCCTGACTGGGTCTGTGAGACCTCAGGATCCATCTCAGTTTCCCCAGTCATGCTCCCTCCTTAACTGCGAGGTGATACTCAAAAAGCTCAGAAAAGAGAACATTAAGAAGCAACTTCCTCATTAAAAAAAAAAAAAAAGCCAGTAATTTCATTCTGCAGTTTTTCCATTGAGAACTAATTCTGGCCAAGATCAAGGAGTCAAATTCAGAAAGACAAACAAATCTTTAGGCTGATCCAAAAACTAACATCAAGATTACAGCTGACTAAGAGTCTGACCCAGCCCATTGGCTCAGTTGATTCAATACTTCCTTAAAAATCTCTGTGCACTGGGAACAAAGCTGCAATCTACACTATCCCCCATCGGTGGAAACTCCAGAATTGCTCAGACTCCCACATAATTTTAGACTAACTCAAAGATCTTTCAAGAAGTCTGTTAACAAATAAAAATCCCACAGCACCAGAATTCCAGATGACGAAATGCAAAATGCCAACGATAAATACTGAAACACAAATATTTACTTGATTCAAAAAGAAAGCAAGCACCGGAAAGTTTGTGTGATGCAGGAACTGGGAACATCCTCAGCATGGCCTCGGTGCCAGTCACTTGATCTGGGCCAAGGCCAGAGGTGGCCGGGGGGTCGTGCCTGCGAGCAGCAGTCCGTGTCGGTGGCAGGAGAACCGGGGCACTCGCACCTCTGCGTCAGTGTCTGTGGTCCCCGTGCCTTTGGGCGCTGGAGAAGTGCTGCGAAGCCCTTGGTCCCCACTGCGCACGGGAGTCCGGAGGAAGGCCTGGGGATCTCAGGGAGTCACCCCGGAGAGCTCCTGTTGCAGAAGGAGAGAAACGCAGATGGGATAAGGGCTTTAGGACCAAGGGATAAGCTCAGCACCTTACGGCCCAACAAACGCCATTAGACAACTCCGAGAGTTATCTAACGACAGATAACTATTAGAGTTAGCGATAACTCCGTCCCTTCAAAGGGCGGCCGGAGCTTCCCATCCCAATAGCCCAGGAGGGCTCATTTCTTCAATCAGGGCCCACAGGACAGGGGAACAGAACGGAGGGGAAGACTACCAAAATTATTACACCTTGGGCTTCGGCTTTCTTGGTGAACACATAAAACAGGGTGCAGCTTCCCGAGAGATGCCCTCAGCATCCCAAACCTCTCTGCTCTCCGGGCGACACACCACGCCAGCACCAAGGCCACCGGAGGGCTGTCAGGGAGTTACAGCCACGTCTCTGCTCAAGGGAGAGGTGGGCATTTGGGAGCAGTTCAGCGGGGCTGGGCCGAACGGACGAGGCCCGTCACGGTTGGTGTCTGCTGAGGCTTACTGCTCTCGCAGTGGGGTCCTTCCCAGCCGTGGCATTCGCAGCGGTAGCTTCCAGGCCCGAGGATGCACACGCCCTGGTTCAGGCACGGGTTGGGTTTGCACAGGCTCACGGGGCTCTTCGCTTCTGCAACAAACAGCAGGACAGCAGGGTCAGGCACGTCGGCAGAGTGGTAATCGTTAAGACCCACGTCCATCAGGAACATTTCCAAAAAGACAGCAGCTAAATATCCCCAAGGTCAGGAGATGTCAGCTGGGGCGAGCGGGGCGGGAGGCACACAGACGTGGCAGAGGGCGTACGCCTACGGCCCTGTTTGTACACAGAGGGCAGACTCCTCTGTGTTTAACCTGGAGAAGAGGAAGGATGGCTTTGCTAGATGTTATGATCTAAAAGGAAGCATCTTCAGAGCCGTGCACTGAAGACACAAGCGCTTCTAAACCTCCCAGATCCAGACGCCGCCAGTGCAGAGCAAGACACGTGCCCTGCTCCAAGCAGTTTACAAGCCCAGGCACCCCCGGAGTTCAAACCCCACTCGCCCTGGAGAGGGCCTGAGCTTGTACCAGAGGGCAGCAAGGACAAGAAGTCAGCTGGGCAGCAGGGATGGCATGAGGGGAAAACAATACGGGAAATATTTCAGTGCTTTTTTCTTGGAGATCTGAGAGAAAAGCCTGCAATGGTAGCCTAGGCTGTAATTAGCTCTGTTCTTGTGAGATATGGGGCAGCTTTCCCAGCCCTCCGAAAGGAGCAGACCTCAGCTGGCAGCAGGGCTGGCAGCGCTTCCTGCTGTGAATACGCTAGGTTACGTAGTGGCATCCCTGAGGAATTCGCTTCCAGCCTTCTGGCACCTCTACCGCAGCGTTGGTAAAGGTGTGAAATTCCTCCGGGGAACCACGGCGTGGTGTAGGGCCTGCACCCTCTAGCCTCGCCCTTTGCTCCGCAGCAGGAAAAGCAGACAAAGGGAGTAGGAAAGGAAGGAGAGGGAAAGAATACAACTTCTATCCTCTATCCACAACAGTTACTACAGATCACAACACATTGTAGTCGTTCCCCCTGTACAGACAACGATGATTGCACATCAACACTCAAACCTACACCTAAGACGGGCAGAATTATCACTGACGCCAGTCCTAGATTCGAGGGATCTCAATCATCAGTTCCTGTTGACTTTACGTGGAGTCAAGCTGACTTCAACTGCCTTTTTGTTGTGGTGAGACACCCCGGATGGGGTCCTGCCTGACGGCATGTCCCCAGGACAGGTGCCTTTGCCTTCATGGCAGGGTGGCAGAGCTGCTGGCAACCAAAGCCAGAGGCCCCTCTCAGACCCACCACACTCCTTCTGGGCCCCGGCTGCTCCCCAGAGAGCTTTCCTGGTGCTCTGCTCCACACGCCTTGTGTCCACCACTTCCCTCCACGCCTGGCTCACGGCACAACCTGGGGATCCCTGTTTGGGGGAATCATGCTATTCCGCCCAGACACCATTTCTCTGAACTCAAGCCTCCCGTTAACACAATAGCACCTTAAATCAGCTTCTTTCACTTCGGGGAGTTTACCCTTTGATGATGCCTGTATTTCTATTAATTTGTTATTTTATATAATTAGTGCTTAGGATCCTTTCTCCTAGACTCCAGGTCATTTTTTATGGTCTCTTTTCAGCTAAGCCTCTTAATAAATACAATACTCCAGGTATCCAGAGGCAGGGTCTGTTTTTCACATACTTTTATCACGAGTCTTTCTTTTTAAGTCCTTTCACAGACAATGGTTCTGTTATTAAGTCTTGGACTTAGAGTAGAAGAGTGAATGAAGGGTTTATCTTTACATCAGCCTGGGTCCCAGCCTCTATAGTACAAACAGTGATTACCTGCACGTGAAATGAAAGCAACGATTCAGTCTCCAGAAATGGTATGTTATTAGCCTGAATCATTGAACCTTGCTGTCTCTTCCCCTTCATCTGTGTCCTTGTGGTTAATTTCATGGTAGAGGAGATTGTTTTTATAATAACACAGCTGAAAATACCGCTGTAATAGCAGCGCATTGAACATCTCCAGGTAGGAACTGCCTGCAGAGGCCTGCCAGGAGACAGGCTCCTCGTCCCAAAGAGACAGCTCTGGCGTTTTTTCTAACCCTGAAAGAGCCACGGCATGCCAACAGATGAAAAAGACCTTTGATTGTGCTGCTAATCACAGCACTGCTCAACTTGCTTCTTCATTTGATCTTACTTATGGGTTAAAACATAACAAGACCAAAGAGCTAAATGTTATACTGATACAAATGAGAAGTAAGACATGGCATTTAAAAAGGGGGAGAGATGAGCTGGAGCAGCAAGGAACTAAAAGGACTTTCTCCACCACCAATGTCTGCAAACCAGGGCTGCTTTCCATTCTGAAAAGCTCATTTCAAACACAAGCACTCACACACAGCACACACGTGTTTCAAACTTGATTTCAGTATGCATTTTTTCCCAGCTGGGACCGCCCCTCAGAACTTGAAATTGTGAAGAAAGCACACAGACATGAGATTTACATGAATATTTGAAAATTCTGCCCTCCTGAATGCTTTGGGAATAAGGATTTAGTCCTGCAAACAAAACTAAGCATAAGGTGTCTGAAGACCTCAATTTATCAGTCTGCAGGCTCCAAAACCAGACAGATTTTGGATTTTGGATTAAATCCTGTGCAATGCAAACAAAATCTCAGTGTCCTGTAGTGGGACACTTGCTCAGGGAGACCAACACTCAGAGATCTCGGTCAGGGACCAACACTGTTGGCTGCAGAAATGCATCCCCGTAATCCTCCCTAAAAACACTTCAGAAGGTACAGTAACACAGAGCAAATTCTACAGATGTAAAGCAACATCAGAAAATGAGCAATGTCTTAGTCTTTCAGTGAAGGCAGAACCTGGACCTGGCAGGGCTGGAAAGAGCCAGTCACATGAAGCTTGACCTCACCAACTGCACTCAATATTGGGAAAGTTGGTTCCTGTTTCTTTAGGATTACTTTGGACAATCATCAGATCTCTATGTCATGGTCTCCCTGTCTGTAAAGTGCACGTGACAACACCAAGAGCACTCATTAACGCATCAGAAAACCCACAACAACAAGGACTACGTATGAAACTCCCCTCTATGCCTGTTTTATGAAGTTTACCACCTGCCAACAGCACAAATAGCGAGGTTGGGATGTTCTCACCTTCACAGATTCTTTCAGTGATAAGGTCCTGGTAATGCCGCAGGGCTTCATAGGAGGAGATGGGGACCAGGTAGGTGGGAGACCCAGCAACCCTCAGCAGCGCGTCCCTCCGTGCATCTCCAATGACGACCACAAACACCAAGACGCCGTTGTCCCTCAGCTGCTGAGCTGGGGCAGCTGCACCCTCCGTGCCACCTCCATTTGTGAGCACCACCACCACCTTGTTGACACCGGGCCGTGCTCCTTTCTGCACTGTCATCACGTCACCGTAAATATGGCGTAAGGCACTGCCGGCAGAGGGCACGTCCCCGAGGAAAGGCGCTTGGTCGACGGCTTGGAGGAGAGCTGAGTTGCTCGTGTGGGTGTCCAAAGCAAACACGGTGTGAGCTTTGCTGCCGTAGGCCACGAAGGCAATTTGGGTGACATCCCGGTTGATGCTGAAGTGCGAAGAGCTGCTCTTGACGAAGTCCCTGAGCTGCAGAAAATTCTCCAGGCCAACGCCAGCTGAGGCATCCACAGCAAACACCAAGTCAAGAGGCTGTGCCTGGCAGCCTGGAGAGAAGGGTGCAAACAATGTAATTTTCAGAGTATATATGTACTTCTTTCTACCAAAAAGAGCAGTGGGGGCAAATGGTGGGCAAAATTCATCACTACTGATCACTGTGAAGGATGATCTAAGACCCTTTAATATCGGTAGATACAGCTCCATCATAAAAAGCAGTGATGGAAGCTTAGTCCCTGAATCCACGACCGACAAAAGCAAAACAAGGACCAGTGGAGTTCAGTGGTTTGACAAACCTATCATGAAATCCCTTCACCACTCTCTTACCTTCAGGATTGTCCACACTGCAGATTCTTCTCTGCAGCTCTGGGATCTTGTTGAACAGATCCTGGGGATCTGAGTAGACTATTGTCTGCTTCGGATTGCCGGTCACTTCAGCCAGCTCTGCTCCCACAAAGCTGCTGCCTACACCAATCAAGAAGAGCTCTTGGTCCCTCGCATACTTGGCAGCTTCTGACACTGGGTCCTGGGACTTGGAGTCAGTGAGCAAGACAACCACGCGTGGGAGATCATCCTGCACATCTGCAAAGACTGGGGTGCTCCTAAAACCATGCTGTGCAACGTACCGCAGGGCTCTGCCTGTTAGGGTTCCTCCTCCACCGAAATTCAAAGCATCGATGCCCTTCATGAGACCAAACGCATCCTTGTGTTGTCCCACCTCAATGGGTATCCTGACATCAGTACCGTATTGGGCCACCCCCACGTTTGTTGGTGAGTCCCGGCCCACCACCGCTTGGAGGAACCTCTTGAGGAACGCCTTGTAGCGCAGGAACCCCTCCAGTGTGACCCCCGCTGAGCTGTCCATCAGGAAAAGGAGATCCACGCCACACTCGAGGCTCAGCTTTGGTGCTGAAAGGGAGAGAGCAATGTGTTATATACAGTGTATGCTGACCCCTGGAGTCGTTCCTGCGGCCCTGCCATGGGCACCGCCAAGGCAGGACACAGCTGAGAAGGAAGGAGGGAGAGCATGGGTTCACACCTACCACAGTGGACATCTCCTCCATACCCGACCGGGCACAGGCAGTGATATTTGTCCAGCCCCTCTGGGACACAGGTGCCACCGTTCTGGCACGGCTGGGAGTCGCAAGGGTCTAAACGGGACCAGAGAAGGGAAAGACAGGGAGTCAGCAGGGAGCCTGCCCCTTCCCATCCTGTGCTGGCTCGAGAATGGCCTTTGGTGTGGAAAAGGGTCAAACTTCAGCCCGTCTTCCTGCAGCTGGAGCTAACGCAGGGCCATGTGCACCCTCACTCTCCTGGGATGCTTCTCAGATAGACAGCGGTGAAGACAGCAAACCAGACTGACCTCACTTCATTTGCCTTCCAATAATGCCAATGAAGTTACTTTCATGTACATACAAAATAGTTAAAAAACTCCTTGCAGTCCTTCCAGATTTACACCAGCAAAGAAGGGAAAGGTCTCACCTGTTGCTTGGACAATGTTATACTGACAAAGAAAATAAAGCCACTGTTATCTGAACCAGCAAAGGGAGGGAGGCTAAGCGCAGAGCTCAAGTCCTGCAGCTATTTCCACTGTCACAGAAACAGGCTGACAATTAGCAAGTGTCAGGTTCCCTGCGGAACTGATGATGCCCACGGTACCCAATGAACGAGTGGAAGCATCCCACCCTGCACACCCTCAGATGGAGGGCTGTGGCTCTCCGCAGGCATCGGGAACAGGGCAACCCCCTGTCCCAGCAACACGAGCAGGTGAGGAGAGAACTGACTCCTCGGGTGGAAGGAGGAAAGGTGGGGAGGTATTTTAATTCAAAAGAATTCTGGTCATACATATCCATGAGATGACAAAATGGGATGTAGTATCAACTTCTTGCTGAAGATCACAATCCTTTACTCAGAACAAAATTTTCAGAAGTGAGGATAAAGACTGCATCTTTTTATATTACCTTTCCTGCTTGGTAAATAAAATTTCAAAAAAGGTATAACCTTACCTGGGCATACAGTTCGGAAGCATCTGGATGTGTGTTTTACCAAGACTTTTTTCCATCTGAAATAGGAAGTTTATTATTAAACAGGAAAATAAAATCTAGCATGAATTTAAAGATTAACAAGGTACCTTCAAGGCTGACCTTACTATGTTTTCAGTGGAACACATTTTCTTTTGAAAAGGCAAATTTTCAAAACTAGTATTTCAAATAAAAACATCTGTTCTAAGTGGGGTGGTGAAAGAAATACAGATCTTTTTATCAAATCTACTCTTTTGCTTTTGAACTCTACTTCAACATTTTATGCCTAAAGATTATGGACATATTTTTAAGGCTTCAAATGATTTTTTTTTAGTTCTTAAAGAAGGGATGTTAAACTTCAGGACATGTCTGAAATTGTCTGTGTAATCATCCCCCAATATATCTGTGCAGCAGGCCATTCGTAGCACAGCCCAGATACAAAGTGATTTTAAAATATTTATCTGACTGCCTGATATTAAACCAAACAAATGAGGCATCCCCTCTAAGGGAAAATACCCACACACACAACAATTCCTGTACACCAACACTTTCACTCAGCTCTTGTTATCAGCAAAGAGAGCGAGAAGCTGCCTTCCTCTTCACAGCTCATTTTAAAGCATTTCCCTACTGCACTGACTGCAGTGATGACATCTTTTGGAGGACCTGGCAAGCTTTGTGGGTTTCCAGCTGCAGCCTCCCCTCTGGGCAAGAGGAAATTCCCCTCACGCAGCTCACTGCCATTGATCTAACAAAGTGCCTCCGTGTTCACAGCCCAGTTTTGGCACTGCCACATCATGACTGCGGGTATTTTCTACCAGTGCCTGGAGCTTCTGCACAGGACAGTCCCTCCCAGGCCACCCAAGCAAAGGAGAAGGGGCTCCTCTAGAGGGAAAAAAGCCTGCAGGGAGGAAAACAGAACTAGCGCCCATGCAGGGAGCCAGACCTAGAAACCCCCTGTAGCACAGAGTAGGCACAGGCATGTAAACTTCCAGGCACCTCAGTTCAGCAGGTAGGAGACTAATCCCAATTCCATTGATAACCTTTTGGGTGCTCTTGGGAAAATCATCTTCTCCTTCTGCACCTCAGATGCTCCTCTTGCCCTTTTCAGGCCAGCCAATGGTCAGAGCAGGGGTAGCTTCTTCCTAGGGCTATGCTCCATGCTTGCACCAGTGTTTCTAGGGATCTTCATCCCCATAAAGACACGGTCAGACAAAAGCCTCACTGCTGTATGTCCCTTCTTCTCTCTGTCCCTCTCACTCTGAGATCCGCGGGTGTCTGACTCACCTGTAAAAAGGGCACAGCGAAGCACGCACTGCATTTTGCTGCTTGGAGCCCTTCCAACAGACATAGTTTCCAGCCAGCTCTTTCACAGTTTCCAGGGTCCTGCGTTCACAAAGGTGGGATTCGACTTTGCAGCCTGTAGCAAAAAGCAAACCCGAACTGGGGTCAACTGCCTGAAAGTACCAAGTCTCTGTGGGAGTGGAGCAGCCCTTTGAAACAAACCAGCTTTCTTCATCTACCTGCCAACAGTTCAGGAGGCAGTGCTTCAAAGAGTCCTCGATGAGACCCCAGAAGAGAATTTCTCTGTTGTCAGTCTCACAGCCTACCCTGCCTCCTGGGGTACTCTTCAGCCCCCTCTGCTCTGGCTATAAAACCGCACTGCTGTGGCACTGCAGCACTTTTCAGCTCCTCTGGTGCCTTCGTTACTCCTGTGTTTGATTTACTTCTACCTCTGGGCCACCCTAGTTCCCACATGGGTATCTCTTCCATCTCTTGCGAGGCCCTGGTGGCTTCCCCTTACCACACAGCCAAGTCTATTAGAAAATCTAGCACAACCGTGCTTATGAGCGAGGTCTGGTGTTCCCACTCTGAGAGGTCAACAGAGATACACCAAGACTTAGGTCTGAGACCCTTCAGGTCTAGAGAAGCATTTCAGACACCACCTCCTCTTTTCTCACTCAGTGACAGGGTCAGAGCTGGGGCTGAGGCTACCTGGGGCGGCGGCGCGGCAGACGGAGCCGGTGAGGGCGCTGTAGAGGCCGTTGGAGGCATCGGCGGCGTCTCCAGCGAAGAGCACGTGCTGCTCGGTGGGCTCGCTGGCCAGCAAGTGCAGCTCCTCCCACCTGCCAAGCAATGGGGGGGGTTCAATCACTCATGTAACCAGGCCCTAAATGGTCCCCAAGGAGCTGAGTACCAAAACAAACCCCACGCTTGCCATTCGGTGAGCTGGGCCTTCGTGCCCAACGCTGTGGAGTTTCCTACCTTGGAAACTTGATTCCCACTGCAAAAACGGTGGTCCCTCTCTCCTTCACCTGCATGGCAGGAGTTGCGGTACTGCCCTGGGACTTTCCATCCGAAATGATGACCAGGATCTCAGGGACGGTCGAGTTTCTGCCACCCGGGAAGCCCTTGCGGAGAACATATTTCAGAGCCCGGCCCGTGTCTGTGCTCCCACCTCTAGAGAGAAGGGAGATAAAATTGGAAAAGCAGAAATCAACCTTCCTCTCTTGCTATTGCTGATTTCCACATTTCTAACATCTGGAAGGGAGGAACTTCACTTATTTCCGTCTGTTGCCACACAAGGCATCCACAGAGACGTCCAAACCTGTCATTCTCGTCATCTTTCCACAGGTCCATCTATCCATCCTTACCTCTCTCCTCTCCAACCCACAGTTGTGTTAAGAAGACTTAATAAAACAGAGCACTCTAGAATATTTAAGTTTAATTTCCAGTTATGACAACTATCAACTGCTTCTGTTTTTCCATTTGAAAATGAAAACCACTTCTTTAAGAGTGGCTTGGAAAAGCGGTTTAACAGCAATCTCTTGTATTCCAGTCAGAAACACAGTACAAACGGCGATAATGAACAAAGACCAGCATCTCAAAAGTTTTCCTTCCTCTAGGCACATAAAAGTGGTATACTTTCTCGCCACATATCATCCCTTTCCCTCCAGAGGATCTCCTGCCATTCTGAGATGAGAGCTACAGCAGGGGAGCCATGCATCGCAGCTTGTGGCTAAGAATCTGCAGGCTGGCAGTGGGCAGAAAGCCTTTGCCTCTTTCTCCCTGGTTAATCTGAGATCTGAGGTTTAATTCAAATTTTTTATTTTATTTTATTTTTTTTTACTAAAGTCTTTTGTCCATCCTGTAGGAAAGCTCCTGAAAATACAAATGCTAAGCTTCTTAGTGTATTCCCAGAAACTCCATAGGACTGAATACAAGGCATGACTTCTTCAGGGCTTTGCCAGTGCCCTTTACACTACTAAAGTAAGCATAAAGAAAAGCCACCCGGTGCTCTGGTTGTCTAAACCTACCCTGAATTCAATTGAAAGCAATACCCTCATCTGCTGGGTTGCATGCCAGCAGCACTGGTGTGATAGGGAAGGTGCACCAGTCCCTGACATTAGCACAAGCTGTCCCCAGCCCTTCTCATGTTGGAGATGGGATCATCTGGAACAAGCATGGGGCCATTTAAAACACGATACAAGTTGTCGACATCAGCCCGTTCTTGTCCTTCCCCAGGAAACCATCCATTCCCTCTCACCTGCCCCCACAGAAGAGACCAATGCTGCTACTTTCCAGGGGAAAAACAGCAAAAAGATGGGCCAGTGCATTCAAAAGCTATTTGGATGAGATTCGCAGAAAAAGACCAACAGTCTCCAAACAAATCACAGAAGCCTCACCGCAGCCTGGTGCTGCCTCTTTTAAGTGCTCTCAGCTCTGTGCCCGGTGCAGGGGCTGAAGTTGGGAAACGCCAGGAGCACGTCAAGGAGGCTCTCAACTAAGATGTCAAACACCGTTTTTCAGAAGCCAACTGGAATCCATCCATAACTATTTTATCTACTCTGAAACGTCAGTTTTTCATTTAAGCTAGATGAAATGGCTGAGCACAATGTCATTATTTCTGTTCAATCTGTCAGCATCCGTCTGTTGTCAAAGAATTTCAGTGCCAGACACCAAACACTGCTTCGCTTTCTCTACTCTCAGACTTATAAGCAATAGCCAAGGAGGAGGAGTGTGTTGTTTTTTTTTCTTTCTTTCTTTCTTTCTTTTTTTTCTGGTAAGTTTTCCCTGTAACACAACAAAAGAGGTTTTCTTGATTTGATAGGCTTATCAAGAGCACTGCAACAAAACCCAGCTAACTGATGTTGATTAAAAGTCAGAAGTGGTCACATTGCTCGCAACATGTACACCGTGCTGAGAGCAGCAGGCATCCACGAGAAAAGTTGAGCTAACCTTTCGCCCTAACGCAGATCAACAAAAGAGAAGGCACTCGCGGGCCGTATCGATACCTCATCTGTCACCAAAACAAGTGTTATTTGGGTTGGTTGTCAGGCCCTTTGCTGATCCAAATGTATTTCTTGGAGATGAAAAGTCTGGATGCTGAGAGTCTCTGAGAAGAGTGTTTCTTTGGGCTTCTGACTCCATTTCCTGAGGCCATAGGAACACATCCAAGTCATAACGTTCACGAAGAAAATTTCTGTCTGAAGACCCGATTTCTGCCTGAAAACCCAACTCCCTTGGATTCAGCAGATGCAAGGCATGCACAGATTTCGAGGCGCTAGCAATTCATCACTACCTGCTAGGTCAAAGGAAATCATAACCACCAAAACCCAAAGGTACACACTGTCCTGCCAGCGCTCAGCCAGGCAGGAAGGCCACACTTGCTTTTTCCTCTGCAAGCCCACGGCTGTGGCTGTGCAAACTCCTCACTGTACGGCCCAGCAAACAGCAGCAGAGCATCCCTGCACCTCCTGCCAGCAGGAGGAAGGATGTAACCCTCCACCCAGCACAGAAACTCTCCCCTATCTACCACATTACAGTGTGACATTGGAAGTTTTCTCCCCTGTTAGCCTGCACTGACAAAGACAGAGCAGGACGCACGCTTGTCGCAGGCTGTGGATTATGGACCACGGGCACTGGCCATTCATCCCCCTTCCTACAGGTATCGCAGTGGTGCACGCAGAGCTGAGGTGGAAATCTTGGAAAACTCTCAGTCCAGAGATCACTCATAGCCCAGAAAAAGAGAAGAGCTGTAAAATAAGCTGACCTGAACACCGTCCTCTTGATTCCCTCTTTCACTTCTTGTTTGGTTCGGTATGAATCCAGCGGGAACTCAAGGTGGGGAGTTGAACTAAACTGTATCAGTCCCACACGGACCTAAAAGAAAAGGTTAAAGAGTATGAAAGAAAGGTGCGAGTCTTTTGATCAATTTACAGATTTAGAAACTCTAAATTGTATCACAACAAACATTGTTTTGCATGTTGAACCACTGGCACTCTAAATATACCTTAAAAAAGAGCATAAACCACAGCATTGCCTGTACTGATTACAAACAAGGCAAAAGAAGTTCAGCTGCAGACAACATTGGACGCTCTGCTACAGTCGCAGGCAGCTCAGGAACTGTATTTATCCATTCAGAGCAGCTCATAGCCTCAAGGATAATAATAAGTTTATAAATAACACCTTTTACACCAAACCATTGAGACACTGAGATGGCAATCTTTCCATTACTAAAAGCAGCTCCCTCTGGCACTGATCACAGCAGGTAACTCAAGGCAATTATTTTTCCACTGCCTCCTCTAAAACCATTTGCTATAGCTGAAAATGCAAACTGACTAAATTACCTATATTGGGCTATACATTCAGAATATTTCACTGAAGCCTTACAAGAAGCGTTATGGAATGTGACGTCTTGAAGGTAAAAAGGCTACTGATTTTCAGTCCTATGTAAGGATTAACAGAATGACTAGGGGAAGCATGGTATTTAAGGAAACAACTCCTCAAATCTGCAAATATTGCAGGGATGAAAGAACAGAGCATCCAGCCAGGACCTGTCCTTAACCAAATTGTAATGGGAGGTTTCACAGGAGTGAAAACCTCCCCTCTGAGCAACATCCCTGTTGGCTGCAGAGAACGTAGGTCCACTAGCAGCTGAGGAGGACAAGAACATTGTGAAGACCTGTGGCAGCATGCAGATTCCTAAACGCCTCTGTACACAACTGGCATGAACTCCTGTTCTGCCCTCTGGCCTTATTTTGGAGTAGGGACTTTCTAGAAGCAGGGCCAACAGACTGTGTCATGTACATCCCTACAGAGAGGTAGAGACCTCTCTACAGAGGACCTCTCTACTGTCCCTACAGAGAACTTGCCAGAGACTAATTCTGCTACTTTCCGGGGGGGGGGGTGGGAAACAACACAAAAAGGTGCTACCATTTGTAGTCTGTCTATGAGCATCCAAAATCAAACAAAAATCAGTAAAACAAACAAAAAAACACACCACAAATCAGAATCTTTCACCTGAATGATTACGTCTTTTCTCAAGACCAAATGGAACTGCTTAAATCCATGAAGAATCAAGAAGAGTCCTCCAGCCTCACTGCTTCACAAACCTTCGCTGCATCTTTCTGAATAAATATCCTCACCCCAAGGGAGCTGCCAGGATGAATTTTGCAATTTCACTCAGCATGCTATCACTCGCCTTCCCACACATCATCGAGCTGCTTGAGACTAAAATGAGACATTCCTGACACTCACCCTGCCTGGATGGATGTCCAAGGCATCGCAGAGTTTGCCTGCGAAGTGCTTAGACCTTTCAAAGCTGCCTTTGCCAACGCTGTAGGAGCCATCCAAGAGGAAAAGGATATCAACTGCGGCTGAGCACTGCATCACTAGGAGGGAACAAGATATATGCTGTGGGCTCACGCTTGGATCCGAGGCAATTGCAGAAGCTGGGCAGGCAGATTTTTTAGAAAACAATGAAACAAAAATTGGGAAAAGGAAAGGAAAGGAAATAAAAGCGCCTGAATTTATCAGTCTCTGGAAGTAAATGGCAAAAAATAAATAAAAAAACGGACCTGCAGAGCACAGAGTGGGGAGATCCCACACTCCCAACCCAAACCCTGCACGCTCTCCTTCCTGTTCTGATCAGGACAGCTCAGAGCTGATGGTTTGCAAGGCTTCCACCTGAGATTTCAGGTCCCCAGCCCGGCCCCCTGGGCTCTGTGGAATCGAGGGAGCTGGCAGCTCTGGTGAGCACATCCAGCGAGATTGTGAGCTGCGGGGCGAGTCGCTCTCCCAGCCCACAGAGTAGGCACTTGCAAGGCACGCCGGGCCCCGTGGAGCCAGATGTGTTTCATCTACAGCACAGTGTTCAAAGCACGCTCTGCTTTTGTAAACACAAACTCTGCACAGCTCCAAGGCACTGACAGAAACACGTTTCACAAAGATCTGACCATTCTCCTGCCTTCAGGGCCGTGTCCCTGTGTCACCCCTGCCTGCAGGAACACGCCGACTCCCCCGTGCATGTTGTTGAGGCATCGTGCTGCAGGGGAAGCCCCTCATCCCTCTGGCAGCGCACGCAGCCAAGGGGCTGGTGGTGATGTGCACCAGGGAGAAACGTCCACGTGGAGCACACCAGGATGGAAAGTCTGAGCTGAACACACGGCACTGCTGCGGGATGGGGCTGGAGGGCACGGCTGGCATAAGAAAAGATGTAAATTGACAGGCAGACAATAGCAAATGTCTAACAGGAGAATGCATGATATAGTCTGTAAGTAGGGGGGGACTTTAGGAACTAATAGGGCCCCAAAAGAAAAAGAAAACAAACAAAAACACAAGAGAAACTAGGAAAAAAAGAATTCAGAAAGTAGAAGGCTTGAGTTATAAAAACAAACTTACGCTGGCCAGCAGCTGAAATCTTGCCAATCATCTCCTGGTCGGCATGAATTTCTTGTATACCCATCGCCAGCAAAACTGTGGGATCAAACAGATCCATCAGTACCAGAAACTGCCTTTAAAAAAAAATAAATGCGGCCTTTAATCTGCAGCAGTAAAAATGCTGTTTTGCTGGGCAGATTTCACACTTGCAAAACATAACGTGGTGATGCAGCTCAGCCCATCAGCACCCCCAGGAGGAAATTCCTTCTGGCAGGGACACGGACACAATTTGCCACGCACCTCACTCCTGCACAAGGGAGGACGGTGCCCCCGCTCACTGCAAGCTGTGCCAGGCTCCGGCTCTGAAGACCGCAGCCACAGGACACACCAAACAGCTGCAACTGGAGACATCTACGAACTTTTAATATCATAATAACAGCATCAGCTTTTCCTGTTTCAAATAGACTCTTCACATACAGTCAGGCATGTTTGAAAAGCTGTTTCTCCAGGTACCGTTTTCCCCCTGTCCATGTAAAGCAGAGGCTTACATGAAAACCTCCTGGATTCAGCTCTCGCACCTCCGAGCACAGAACTCCAGCTGCAGACGGGGAAGCATCTGAGAGAGAAACCACTGATGCAGAAAGACGACTTTAAACGTACCTTGGGGAAGCAGGAAAACGCAGATGGACTCAAGTGGCAAGAGGCTCATGGCGACAAACCTGAGAGAAAAGAAAAAAATGAAAGGAATATTAATCCAATTCCTAAAGCAGGTTTCTTTGCCTGCAGCTAAAATCGCCTTGCTGGTTGTCTCATGAAGAGCTCCAAAATGTCTGGTCTGAGTACAAGCAGCGAATGCAGCTGTCCTGGGAAGAAGGGTGGGAAACAGGAAACAAAACATTGAAATAGAAGGAATGATAGAGAAGAAAGCTCCTCCTGTATACCTTGTATACTCTTCTTCCCAAGCCCAGAAGGAAGCAGGCTTGGCAGTGGAAGGCGGGACTGCCCAGCCCTTCCTCAACAACACTCTGCCTCGGGCTCTTTTGTGCCTCCTGTTTTCTGAGGACTGCTTTCTGGGGAGATGCTTTTATGTGCAAACGTCCAGCAAAGGACTGCTCGTTTTCTGTGAAATCAGAAAGGCTGCCATCACTCTGTAGGTGGACATCAGTGACACTTTCAAACGTGCCCAGATTTAGACCAAGCATGTCTGGCAGAGGCCTTGTCTTTCTATTTAAGATGTGTATATTTAATTTTTCTCCAGATTGGGAGTGCTGGGTACACTCACCAGGGCAATTCTGACCAGATTTAGGCTGGGTTTTGGTCTCCCCCATTGCAAAAGCAGATTTTTGTTGCATAGTTAAAGACAAATAAGTGTGTTGCTTGACCACCACCTCTACGCGTCAATTATTTTTCTGTGAAGACAGAGGGGGCTTTTCACAGGAAAGACTCATCTCTGCAGCTAATGATACATTAAATAAATAGGAAGAACCTGCACTTTTTGGTGAAATCACCAAAACAGGCCTGTTCCCATCGCTCCAGATGCCAGTGTGTTGAAAGCACGACCTGGCAAACCTCGCGCTTCAGAGAAACAGAGGCCAGGAAGCAGCTTCACGGGTTTTCCTGTGGGGCCACCATGCTATCAGCCACGCCACCTTCGATTGCTGCCCCTGTCCAGCACATTTCTGTATGTTAGCTCCACCAGGAACACATTTATTCAGTCAGAGCTGAGCACCGGGTCCTCTCAGGCCCGGACCTGACTGACCACCCCGGGCCCTGCTCAGTTCTGGCTTCTCACTCCCTCAGTTTCCACAATTTTTTAAGTCAGGCCCCAGCCTCTGCTGTTTCCACAGGTGGGAAGCCCCCGGTGACACACAGGTGTACACCCAGGAGTCCAGGAACACGTAAAACCTGAAACCCCAAGACACCAGCCAAGCTTTAAGCAACAGAGGCTGCTCTTCTGGGCAGGCTTTTCCGCAAGAAAGGACAAGGTGCACCTTGCCAAAACTGCCTGGCACAAAACAACGCCATGAGGTGCTATTCCCTGTGTATCCGTACAAACACACCCACCACTTCTATGGGCGGTTATCAGAAGAAGGGTTACCGCCTGCACTGCTTTGGGGCAGATGTTCCTCTTGTGCTGGGACAAGAAGAAAAATGGGTAAAAGTACCTGTCACAGCTGCTTTAATTAAATACCAGCTCTTTTCATGGCCCCATTGCCACGTAAACCCACTACACTGAGACCTGGCTTGCAACAAAAGGCATCCTCCAGCTTATTCTCCTAACTGTCCTCCATTTATTTAATAGCAGGAGAGAAGGCAGAAAGGATTATGCTGCATATTCATCAAAGCATGACCTTAACAAGCCAGCGACACCCTGACAGCACGGTTGTAACGTGGTGCCTCCCCTCAGTGCCAGTCTGCCGGAGAGGACGTGGCACCGGCTCGCCGAAGGGAACCCGCTGCCCTACCCGCACGAAGGAGGTTTCCTGGAGGCTGGAAGTTTCCTCCCAAAGGTGGATTTGCTGTCCAAGGTAAGGCATTAATCGCAAGCGATGCAATTCTCATTGCTTCATCTCCTAAGGCTTGCTAAGAGGTTGGAGGCAGGTGGGACGCATCTATGGGGAACTCCAGGTATCCCCTCGGCTCTTTGGGGACAGCTAATGGGGAGAAGCGTGAGCCAGAGATGCAGGCGGAGGAAGGAAGAAGACAGGAAAAGTTTAACTGCTGCTCAAATGCACACTAAAAAAATCAGTCTAAAACTTCTGACGCTTTTTTTTTTCCTCCTACAAGTGATAAACAAGATTAATTTTTCGTAATATGCTTGACAAAACCAGCTCGTTTACTCAAAACCCTTGGTTTTGCACCGAGTAAGGGTTTTGACAGGCTCTTTTCCCCAGGGCAAGAAGGGCTCCTGCGCACAGACCTTGATCTTGCAGCACCGCTCACACGGGGCACTGTCAAAATCTAGGTATTGCACATCAGGTCCTGCAAGAGCCACGAGCCGCAGAACAAAAGACACTTCTCTGACCCAGGAGCTTGTGCTAAACTTATTGTGCAGTTTGTTCTGACAGCCGTGCTCACGCTAGTGACTTTGCCTGTGGCTAGAGCAGCAGGAGTGTTCCCGGGAATGCCTCATCTTTTTCATCCCTTGCTGGATGTCACATCTGAGGCCACCCCCGGGAGCCAGAGCACCTCAAGCACTGAGCACTTGCTCTCAGCAGCAAGCAGCAAGTACAGATGCCAGGAAGAAAAGCTTTGTGTAGTGCCTGAGAAAAGGGGAAAGGTGATCTCTGTGAACTTGGTTTTCTTGAGATAAACCAACAGCAGTGGAAGAAAAAACACAAAAACAATACAATTACACTGAGGTCATGTAAACATGCAGAGGACTGGGTCCCGTACCCTGCTGGGATCTCATGCAAGGCTATGGGCTCAGCTGCAGTCACTGTAATCGTCCCCTCCTGCCCCGTGCAGGTCTGGGAAGGCCACAGCTGGTGCCTGTTTGGGGTCTGTTCTGTGCCATCCCAGCCAGAAGCATCCCCACCTGAAGTGGGTCAGTGAGCAATTTACCTGCACCGTGAGCAGGTGCAAATGGTTCCCAGAGGAGGTGGGAGAGGGCCAGGCTCCCCACATCCTTGTGGCTTTCCTCTGCACCTCAGCAGGAAGACACGGTTCTGCTTTATCCCTCAGCAGTAAGAATCTGTCCTTAAAACACTGAGGATCAAGCTGGTTGTTAACAAATAGAAGCCTCAAACCACAGGTACCTGCTGGCTGGCTCGGAAGGACAAACCTCACAGCATCAGATGCAGGAATGAGGATTGCTGTGGCAATCCTTTCTCTTCCCCTAACACCTAATCCTGCAGAAGAGGAATTCTAGCTTTCCTAGCCAGTCAGTTGTAGCGGTTACCTACAGCAGGGACTGGAGGAAGGGAAGAAAAATCCTTCTTTTGTCAACTCTGGTATTTAATTTAGCTCTCAGAACACGAGACAGTCTGTCCTCATCTCAGCCTGTATGACGCCAAGATGTTCTTGATCATCACATACCCAGCCCCTTTCACAAAACCAAGCACAATTAACACCACCTTATCCTCCTGCTGCATCTCTGAGAGCCCCCAGGGAGAAGGCACAGCCTGGGAATTCTCCATGGCACCACTCCTGCAAACTACAAGCTGCTACCTGCACGCATTTTCAGGACAGAGGTTTGTGGGCCCTTCCTAAAGGAATTTCAGAGAGTGGGAATCCTCCCTTTTTTTTTTTTTTTTTCTACAGAAGCAGGATACGATCAAATTTTTATTATTAATTTTTCACCTGCATGTACCTCCTAGGCTGACCCCACTGAACAGATACCTTCAAGAGCACCCAAAAAGAAGATAGTTTGCTGTCCCAGCACGCCCTACACACACACAGGCTCTCCAGCACAGCCAGCTCAGACGAAAGGGAAATGGGAAAGCGTGTTTATACACGGTGCAGGTCTCCTGGTGATGCCTCATCTTCACTATGCAAAATTAAACATGTAAAATGGCAGGCAAGTTACCAGAAGCCCCCATTAAGTCATTTTCACAATTTCCGAGCCACGCTTTAATGTCTGTTCACATATTACTCAGCTGACATGGAAGCAGCATCCTTCCCCTTTCCTTTCCTCCTGATTTTCTAAGTAGCAGCTCTGAGGAAGGCATCTTCATCCCTCTTGAACACAGGCAGGGTCCATCACCCAGCTGTGAACCAGAGCCCTCCCCTCGCCAACACACCAGGAGAAGCCGCTCCATGCACTCTCAAAGACAGAAGCCACTTAATGACCTCTCCTTAACGAACTACAAGCACCCGGACACATCACAGACACCGTTTGAGGTCCTTCAGTCCTTGCGGAGACTCGATGAAGCCTTGTGGCTTCGGAAGGAGGCCATCAGCGAGGCCACCAGACACAACCTGCCCGCGAGCCTGCCCTGACAAGTCCAGCGCGTCTCCCCAAACCCATGACACACGAGCCAGCCGAAAGCCTCGAAGCAGGGGCTAGGGCTGGTTTATCTGTTCATTATTTCAGCAGCCCAGTGCTGTTTGTGCACCAAGTGCTCAGGAAGCCTGGCCAAGCCACCCCAGCACGGCTCCCGCTCGCAGCCTCCCCTCGGTGCTGGGATCCCCAGACCCGGACGGGGGCTTTGGGGCCACGGCAGCCCCTCGGCCTCCCCACCCCGCATCCTCCCCGGGTTGGGGCCTCACCTCCGGGGGCTTCTCCCTCCCCGGCCTCGGTGGGGCAGCGGCGTGGGGTCGGATTTCGGCCGGGAAGGAGGCGAGGAGGCCGGGAGACCGCCGGCCCCCTGCACCGCCTGGCTCGCAGCCGTCTTTGAAGCAGAGAGGGAGAAGTCAGCCCCGAGAAGAGGTAAAAGGTGAGATCTTCAAGCGCTGACGCGGAGGTTACCAGCCGAACGGGAGAAAATGAAGTCGCTGCGGGTGCATTTTACCTTAATGTGGCGCGGCCCCTGCACACCTGCTGGGTTTGCCCGGCCCCTCTGGCCCGGCGGTGCACGCACGCCCCCCGCCAGCTGAGGCGGCCTCGCCTCCTCAGCCATCCCCGCCTGCCCCTTCCCCGGCTGCGTAACGAGCTCCAGGAGGTGCAGGGGGAAAAAAAAAATAAAAAAAGTGCTCTAGGTTTCATTTCAGAGTCACGCTGTTGTACCTACTCATCCTAGAGCCTGAGTGTAGCTGACTTCAGCACACCTGGGACAGGCTGGCTAGGGAGGGCAGGTGTCTAAAAACAGGTAAAACAGGACCAAAAACAGAGGTAAAAGCCAGACCAGCTATGAAATAACTTACTTCCCTTACTTACTTTGATGGGGGATGTTTGTTTGTTTTCCCTACTGCTTGTTTTCCAGCTAAAACTACTTTTTATCAACCACATTCAGACCCTACACCTAGAGGGGTTATTTAGGACCCCTTTTTAGAGTTATATGAGCTATATGATGTGTAACTGAGGAAGAGAGAACTGCATGAGTTAACACTTCTCAAAAATCATTAATTTCATGGTTCCTGGAGTCACACATAGCTGCAGAGCGTGACAGGTTCTGAATCCTGTGCCTGACCCACCTCGAGACTCTATCACATTCAGGAAGGAGCAGCTGATGCATACAGTGCCTGAGCACTGCTCCTGTAAACAGAAGTAAAAGATGCACTTAAGAGAGAAGGTATCAGACCCGCTTACAGGTGGGGTTTTAAAGCAGACAGCAAGACCTCAGGATTCCAAGCCCCAAGGCATCACTGTCTACCGAAAGCACTGTACCACCCTAACCCGACAGACGGGTACAAATACTGGTGCTTGCATAAAATTAAGCTATTCTAGTCGAAGAATATCATGCACGTCTCTTCCCACACAAAGCTAAACAGATCAATAATTTTGTAATCTGCACAGAAAATATTTTCTTACCTCCACAGCATAGTACTAGTTAAGAATTGACTACAATAGCAAATACTCAAAAAAGAACCAAACCAAACAGAGAATACTCCAGCTACTACAAACACTGTTCATAAATGAAAAGTCTTTTAAGGATTAAAACGAAACCCTGTTGTTTTTCAGTGCTATATCATTTTTATTAAGTTTTTCATTACCTCCATTTCAGAAGCTCCACGTTATTACAGAGTTTCAGTTCATATTTGTTTTGCTTTGAGGATAAAGTTTGTAAGTAAAATTTAAGAGACTGGATGCTATAAATTCATGTATTTCTCATTACATCCTTTGTTCAGACATTATCTCACATGAAAATTTACTTAAAAATTAGATTCTATACTAGCATTTAGATATATAATTCACACAGACTTGATAGAGTTTATCATCACTTCAAGAAAAGACTTCAATTACAGATTAAAAGGAGCAGAGAAAAACAGAACAAGAGGAACCCAAGGCTACATATCAGGAAGTCTAAGAGGTTTCCATATTTCTTGTGTGATTTGTTCTTAATGTTCCACAAGACTTCATCTGAAATGGAGTAAAATAAAGCCTTTGAACCATTCCAAGTCTCTTCTCCATTTCTTCCACTGTCTAGAAAAGGTTAACCGCCAAATAACCTCTCACTGTGTCTAAGTAGAGCACCAACTTCGTTCCATTTTTTTAATGACAGATTAGAACAAGCAAAAATTCAATCTTCATATTTTTCTTTTTTCTGCTTTTCAAATGTAGACAAAAATGACTGTTAGTCTACTGCAAAGTCAGCAACTAGTTGTTTAGTTTCAGAAGATTCGTATTAGCAGCAAGGAACGGTGGTATGTGGAAAAGTGAACAAAAGCTGCAGGAGAACCATAGCAGCAGTGAGTTGTTTTGCATGCAAGTAAATGCTTGTAAAGGTCACACTTGTCCCAGGAGGCTATGGGGACACATAAGATGGACACAGGCGTGTTTCAAGACTGAGGCACTCTAGAGTGCCAACAGAACCAAGTGGAAGAGTCAGTTTAATTACACTGCAAGAATAAAATATAACAAAATAAGAGGCAGGAAAAATATCTGAGGCAATTTAAGTGTAATAAAACATTAGGTCAAACACTTCACTTTCACAAAGAAATTTAATATCAACATCCTTCTACTTTGAACAGAGCCAGAATTTAACATATTTACTTCAAGAACAAAAAATGTATCCCCGCAGCTTTAATAAGCAAGTATCTACTGTGCTCTATAAATAATGATTTGGCATCCCTTAGTAACATTGCCACTGGATTAGTCAGCAATGACAAGAAGGTATCAGCTGCATTAGAGAAATACTGAATCAAATTATGAATGGGCTGTCACATCCCAGAATAGGACTTCTCTATTAGTGTGGAAAAAAAATGACAGGGTTGAAATCTTGACAATGCAGCTACCTGTAAGAGACAGAACAAAGATCTCATACAACTCCAAAATATTCACAGGTGCAAATTACACAGCATAAGTGTAAACAAACACTTGTGCACACTTAAGTGTTTACTGATTTGAGAACTACCTATTTGCAGCCTAACACAAGATTCATCCTTTAACAATACTGAAAACAAGTTTGAGAAAATTTCAGTCTAACTTCAAAGACAGGAAATTATGTTGACAGAAGACTGTAATCAAGATAAGATAGCAAATGAAAGTAAAGAAAGTAAAAGAAAGTAAAATTAATGGTACCAAAGTTGAAGTAAGCTTTAGATTACAGTAATTTTAAATCTAATTTTACATAATATATTCAAAGTGCAATGACCACTCCATAAGGTTATGCGCATTCAATACCTAAGTAAAAGTAAAAAAGCTTACCAACACTGTGGTACCAAAAAAAACCCGAACAGAAAATTTAGCTTGCAGATTTGAAAACACTGAAGTTACATACTTATTTCATAATAACAGTCCAAGCATACAGATTGATACAGTTATTTAAACTGCAGAATTTCTTCTAAGTGACTTTCATTTTTAGTACGATGAATACAATTGCTCTTCCAAAAATGGAATTGCAGTAACCTGGTACGCATACAAACGAAACAGCACGTCACAGACTTAGCAGTCCAACAGTTTTTTCATTTCACTGAACCCATCTGGATTCCCATATTTGTTTAGAAGGAAGAGGAGAATCTGTTCGTGTTTTTTAAGCTGTGGAATAAGCAGAAAGTATTAGAAACACAGTTCTAAAAATTGAAGTGTAAATTTGTAATTTACATTACAATTGTAACTTACAATTGTTGTAATTTAATTTGTATATCCTAAAACTACAAACTCAGCCAAGTCCCACACTAAGTCACTGAATATACTGTTCCTTTCTGTAGTAAAATCTTCAGGGGGGAAGCCAGCAGAATTCTAGCCAACTTGATATTTTTTTATTTTTTAAAAAGAAAATTTCAAGACCAAAATCGACGGAATACTCAAATTATGGCATAGATCAGGTTGTTAAGTTTTTGTTATTTACACACACCTATTTCAGTACAACTTAAAAGATCAGGAAATTGTCTGTCTTCTCTTCATGTCATGAGACTTTGAGCCAAACTTGTTGGAATGAGGAAGGATGATAAAAAGGTAACCAAAGTGAAGTCACATGAGATTAGAGAGAGAACAAGCCCCAAAGAACTGAAAGATCAAAGAGATACAGGGGGGAAGGGAAAGGGAGCTTCAAGAGCCTACACTGGGACAGGGAAATCTACTAGACTCTTCCCAAGCTTAGTTATGTTATCTTTCTGCTACTAAACTGCTGGTAACTACGCTGCCTTTGAAACAGCAAGATCCTGAACCACCAGAAATGCTCTCTTCTTACCTCCCAAATATAGTAGTGCATGTTTTTCTTTTGGCCTAGATGCCTCTGGCTGAAAAATCAAAACACCTTTTCAAAGGTGTTTGCCTTCAGAATTCCAAGTTTTGCTTATTCCTCTGACAAAGACCCTTACTTCAGAAAAGGTTGCTGTACCTTTTCTGGTACACTTTGAGTCGCTTTCAGTAATCTAGAGTTGTTTCTAATATTTCACGAACAGCCTAAGTTAAAGATTAGCGGTGCTAAAACCGGAAAGCTTTCAAAAATTACACAAACATGCTATTTCTGTAAAAACTTTTCCCCTGCAAATAAAGAGGAAAAGATTTTGAAACTAGCAAAGCAGTTACACGTTCCAACTGAACGCAGACTCTCATCCCTAGCACCATGACAAAACGTGGCAGACGTTAACACTCATCTGTGCTACCTGAAATACATATTGTGAGAGTCCTCTTACATGCGCAGCTGTCTGCCAAGTTGCATCCACAGCAAGACACAGCTTTGTTACTGAAAACAATCCAGTTGCCCTTGGTCAAAATGCTACAGTCTATGCAAAACACTGCAACTATCTTTACACAGTAGACAAAATTAGCATCCCTGAGCCCTTGAACTCTACCGGAAAAAAAAACCAGCTGGATGTGTGGCAGAACACACAGAGTGATACATACACAATATCTTCTCAGTTTCGGGATGTTCTCATTACTACCATGTACAAAAACTGAGAAAAGTATTGGGATATTCACTTCACATACCTTCAGTGTTTCAGTTAGCTATTCTCTCCCTGCTCCCATTTGCTTCCCACACAGGGTTTCTTTTAAATTCTGGAAAAACTTAAAGTACTGTTTGGACTGAATCTTACCTGTATTTTTAATTCTGTGCAGCAGCATTTGGTCTCACTTCCATTGCCTACAAAAAGGACAAACAAACCACAGAGTAAATGAATGATCTAGATTAACTAGGAAAGCAGTGCTCATGTGTGAGAGTTGGTATGTGGAATTCCCTAAAATTTCAAAAGAACAAGTCACTCGGGCATCCCACATGTCAAATTAATTCCTAATTCCTAATTAATTCTTCAAATTAAGTTTAAATTAAGAAGTCTGTAAAAATAAGTACCTTGATGCACAATATCTGAGTTTTCAGCTTTGCAGATTAAACCTTCTGTTACTAGTTTGTCAACTATATTCACACTACCATTTTCACACTGTTTCTCCACTTTTACCAAGTTCACGTTTTCGTTGATTCCCTTCACAGTAATTGTGACATATTTATTCAACAACATTTCTTTCAACTTGTCAAGTAACAAAGGAGACCACTCAGCTTTCTTTATTCCTGGAAAAAAGAGAAGTACAATCAAATTTGTTCTATGAAGAGTTACTTTATATCACTTCATCTTACATATAATGTCATCACAGCTTTTGAAACTATAACACTAAATTTTCATAGTAAATAGTTAAGATTCTACAGCTAGTTAAGAACGTTTTCTGAAACAGCCTTCACGGTATTAACCGGTATACTATTTCAACAGATCGTTATGTTTGTTGTTATTAAGGAATGAACACTATATCATCAGGATAGACGCAGATTTATAATGAACTTTTGTTGTTGTTTTTATTTTTTTGTTACCTGCAAGTGAACATATAATTGTTTGAAAAGGAAACTTTAAGTAGGAATCTGTGATCGGCAGGACATTTGAAACTGGTAAAGTTTCTGTGTTCCCATAGTCTGCATATAGTACTTTCACTGTGGACTGAGAAACTTTTAGAACAAGAGCTCTGTACCAACGCCCATTACCTGAAAAGATCAAAACAAGCAGAATCAGACAGATTATGATGAGAACAGAAATATTCAGCTTCACAGTTTCCCAGGAATTTTTAAATACTCTGGTATACAGACAATGCCACTTGACAAGGTAAAAACCCACAGAAGAACAAGAGAACAGTTTCTGATTGCGGTATTTATACTGACTTAAGTGTTTCTTTCAGAATTTTGCCCAAATCATACAGACAAGAGTTTTACTGTGCTACTGTTTTGGGACGTCTATACACCCACCCCATTGCTAGCTCCTTTATCTGTTTTCCAACACATTCCTTTAGCGTATGCTCAACACTTTAGCGTATGCTTAGTGTTCTCTGCCTAGTATTTTTTTAATTCATCTATGCTGTTTTCCATGAGCTGTTATCTGATCTAGCACCTACGTTTATTTTTATAGCATTTTCTAAGTTAAGGCTGTTCAGCGCTTAGCTGGATTTCCTGTAGCAATGCACATGCAGTCAATGTTTAATATTACTCACTATTTTTTTATTTTTTTTAAAGGTGAGCTAATGCATCAGCAGGGAATGCCCTCTTCTAAAAGATTAAGGCAATAAATGAAGGTTCCTAACAGTTAAAAATACCTTTGACTTGAATAACAGTTCACTAATCCCTTGTTAACCTAACAAGGCTGAATTATTAGTTGTTATAGCCAGTGGCACCTACCCATGCACAGAGAAAGCAACAAAACAGAAAAACATCCAGCCACCTACAAAACAGAAGTGGGTCTGTACAGATGCAAGGGCACTATTGCTCTGCTATAAATTTCATGCCCCAAGACGCAGGGCAGCACAAATAAATTTCAGTTTAAGCAGTAACTAGCTATTCTTTCCTCTTCAAGTTCCATACATTTTGCAGTGCACAACATATTCCACATTCTCCTGGTTAAGAAAATATAAGAAAGATGGATTCCCTCACCCGAAAACCTGGCACAACAGGCTTCACCCGTTTTTGGTGTGAATGACTGCATCTTATAAGATTTGCAGTAGTCATCTAGTTCAATCAGCTGCCTAAGTAGTTTCTCATGATCTACAGAAGAAAAAAAATGAATGTAACGAAGAGCACAATTATTCTTAAGCTCCCCTGCCCCCACTCTTGGCTTTTTTTTTTTTTTTAATATATTTGTACTTTTCTCCAATCCAAGCTATGTTTCTATGTAGTTCAGTTCACTACAGGCAATCATTTTATTAACTAGCTCGCAGCAATAACTTCTTACTGGTATTAGGAGCAGAGAACACTGTTTCTTACCTTTACTTTGAACTGGAATAGCATAGAACAAATCTGGGCTTACAACTTCTGTTACACAGACAGGTACGGTTTCATCCATAGCCAATTCTATTGGCTTCCAGCACCCAACTGAGGTTTCTAAGAGGAAGAGCAAGAAAGTGCTTCATGCTGCTTTTTTTCCCAAGCATATACATGTTTTAAGTATGTTACGGAACACACTTTTGAATTTTAGTGACAACCGCATGGCTTTATTTCAAGAAGATAACTATAAACCAAGATAATTCTTGCTTAATTTGGTGTTCATTATCTACTAGGTATAGAAGTAGTTAATTAAAAAGCATTCTGGAGAAATAAGATACAGGAAAGAAAACATGGAAAAAGTTTTCATCATGCAGCAAGCGTACAACTCTCCACTGTCAAACATTCAAATAACATTCAAGACAAACACAGATTTATACTTCTTTTTTTGTCTGTAATGCCACCTGCAGGGCACTTGTGTTCAACTATAAAAACCTCAAGATAATATCAATAGTAAACATACTGTTTTGAGTTTATCTATGGTTAAAGGCTGGAAAGTTGAAAATTGTCGTTCAATCTAAAAGTTAACATTCATTTAGTTACCTTTATTGTCAGACTTATTTGGAAGATTACTTTTGTCTTGTAGATCTTCCCTTACAGCTAGTTTTTCAGAAGTTAGTATCTCATTGATCACTTTTGGATAACCTGTGGAATTATCAATAAGCTCTACACCTGCCCCATCTCCAGAAAGGGAAGTTACTTTGGCTTGAAGCTTCATCCCTGCAGAGAATGCATGAAATCTTTCTGTTGCTTCTGGAATCCATTTGCTGTTAGCAGGCTTTATACCTAAGAAGGAGGAGATCTGTTCAAGATAACTCCATTAACTGACTTTCTCCAACATTGTATTTTCCTTTAAAGATCTAATTTTTATTTATTTTTTAAAACACAACTTGAAATACCAAGGCTACTTTGGCTACCTTAGGAATACACAGTGTACTTCATACTTGTTAGCTGGTCTCCTTCCTTTCCTCAAAAAGGAAACATTTCCTCAGGACTCCCAAGTTTTATTTTCTACATCTTACAATACTCTACCAAGTAAATCCCTAACCCTTAGCACAAATAACACTGAAGACTGTTTATGAAAACGCCATATTAGACTGCTTTATAACGGGTGCAGAAAATCATAGTGTTTTAAGAGACAAAAAGAGCAGAATATGCCTCGATGAAATGAGGCATATTGTTTCCAGACTCTGGAAATAACACAGACATTTATAATAAAACACAGTTCTGTGAAGTATACCATGCATTTACCTCCTTCCCCACAAGCAACAAGTTTCTACATGCAGTAACACTTGTAAGGAGAGAACTCCTAAGAAGATCCACCTGAAAGCCAGCATTTAATTCCTTGAAATGGCAGCTGTAGGAACGAGGATGGAATCTGCCGTATTTTATCCAGTGGTACTTCCTCAACATTCCCGTAGTCCACAAAGCATACTTTAACAATTCCGTCTGAAATAACATTTTGCACCAAAGCACGATACCAGTTACCATCATCTGATTTAAGAAAAGATTAAAGAAAAAAAAAAACACATTTCACACATCTAGTGCATTTACCAGCAGATTTTTTTTTTTTTACTAGTAAATAAAACCAATTCTTTGCTATCTTCTACCAATATAAACTATCAGTTAGGGTGGAGTTTTTTGTGCTTTATTTCACCCTGTTAAACTGAAATATTTTAGTCTGCCACTTACCAGAGAAAAAAGCACAGCAAGGTTCTCCACTCTCTGGCTTAAAAACATTTGGAGGAGTTTTCCGGCAGTATTCAGACAATGATTTATTAAGTAAGTTTAGAGTGCGTAACTCTGAAGAATAGGAAGAATTAAAGACAAGATCAATAGAATAAGTGGGATTGAACATTATCAATACTTCTGTGGTATAGTTTACATTTAAAAGAGTTAATGGAAGATTTCAGTGAAATTTAGTATTTTATTTGAAAGAACTGTGACACTGAATTAACTAGTTAACTTACCAGGCAGACTGATTTAGCAAGAAGTGAGAAAGCTGATCTTTACTGACAAATAGGTAAGTAGCCACAAAGTTTGTCTGCAAATTGCTGTATAGGAGCCTTTGAGGTCTGGGCCTCTTCCACAAGTCTAACAATCTGTGAAAGAGGTGTATCAGCTCTGACATGGGTTGCCAAAATTAGCAGTGACCCATTCTGATTAATAGTACCTCCAATAACTGTATTGCCAGATTTTTTAGTCACATTCGTCAGTTCACATGAATTAAGAGATTTATCTACCACTAAACACCCTTCAGTACTATTCAATTGCTTAACTTCAACATTTTCACATTTCAGTCTCAGAGCCACTACGTGCCCTGATTCAATTTCATCATTTTTCTTGTACTCTTCGCTCTTACATACAAAAATTCAGAGGTAAGACTTGGTGCTATAAACTCACTTGAAACAGCAATGCATTTGAACTATAACAACTGAAAAATCAGGAAGCAAATAAACTATGCAGGAAAACAAAAGCTGAAGAAACTTACCACTGTTTGAAATCTGACAGTAGAATTCTCCAGGATTGTACAGCGTACACACTATCACATCTACTGTTTGTTGAAGAGTTAATTTATTCCATCCCCACTTTTTTTTGTTTGCTGTGTCCTCTAGAGAGGAAAGAGAGAAGTAGAGGAATTAAAATAATTTTTATAGAAAAAAAATCACATCCTGTATATTCATTCTTTGTGTACTATAATTTCTCATTATAAGTAAACCAACAGACTAATTACCAGTGAGAACCTTTTTGTAATAAAAGCAAGAGAAACATGCCAGTTGCTTCACTACAGAGAAGAGCAAGCCATAGGTATTTGGGGAGCGGTGATCACAGAAAGTTTCAGACTAGACAACAGTAATCTGAGCATGAGGGACTCTGTGGAATTGTAGTTCCTAGAATCTAAGTTGGTTCCTTAGTCCCCTACCTATCTCACACTGAAGCTTCGATCACTAAATGCACGAAAGGCAGTTTAGGCCACTAACCCCTTTAGTGTTGAAGTTACACAGGCTACTGCAGTTGAACAGCTTTTGAAAGACTGAACATATGGCTTCAGATGTTAAATATAGACAAAGATGAGCTAAAGGGCAAGGGCATAGAAACGGGCAGGTATTAACCAGTCATATCCTACTTCAACTAGAAATTTTAAGACTTCTGACCAAAGAAAATTAAATTCTTGTAAGATCTTCTACAAGTAAACAATTGCAACTTCACTATGTATGTGCACACATACACAAACACATGATTTCTTCATGGAAAAGTCACAATAACTAGACTTCAGAGCTGTAGAGGCTAGATTTCACAATCTGGACTGGACAAAGAACGTGGTTCTCTGTACATACTCTAGTAGGAGGTTAAATACTACCACTTGAGCAGGACGTGCTTGTACTCACTATTTGCTTGCTTAACATCGCTTATTTCAGTTGCTGGCAAGGAGGCTATCCTTGATTCCTCAGCTGCACAGTTTTTCAGCAGGAGATAGCTCGATATATTTATTTCCGGAATAACAGATGCATCCACAAGCTCCACCACAGATCTATAACTCTCTTTATCCACTACTTTCACTGTCAGCACTTTGTCTTTCACTAATTGTTTCATACGAGAAATAGCTTCTGAGGACCAGGCTCCCATTAGTGGCTTTACACCTGAAAAGTCAAATAGCATGGAAAGATTCAGAGGGCAGATTTCAGAGGAAAGATTCAGAGGGGATTCAGATTTGTCCCAGTGGAGGGGAAGAGACAGAGTTCAGCATTTCAAAATACAACATGAAGTTTTATCTTCTCCTGCAGTGTTAAAGCCACAATAGATTTAAGAACTCCACAAATCCAGCAGGTGACTGAATTTTGCTTAGAAAAAAAAAAAGCACACGCAAACCTAAGAATAGGCACATTAACATAAGAGTTTTCTAAGCATACAAGTCACTAAATAGGTTAGGAAAGATTTTAAATACGTGAGGAAAGATTTCTTCTTGTTTTGTACATATGCTACAACAGTTAATTAAGAATTCTGAAAATTCTTAATTTTCAGAAAAAAGTTTATTTCCTACCTGCCAAGGTACATCTTATGGCTTGAGCTGGCAAGTTCATTAATTTTGGAGTCATAGGACGAAGTCTGGTTGGCTGGAGAACTTCAAAATTCCCATAATCTATGTATCCCACCAGAACAGTATCTTCAGAAGCATATGTTATAACAGCAGCACGATACCAAAGATTGTCTTCTAGAAATGAACACACAGACATTCGTTATACTAGATACTTGCTTCCAAGAACAGAATGATTTTTTGGACAGAACAATATAAAACACAATAGCAATGTCAACACAAGACTTGAAACAACAGAATTACAGTTCATGCTAACCTTGACAAAACCCTGTAGAAGACACATACCACCATCACCCCTCATGGGAGTTAAACGTTACAAACATTCTTTCCATAAAGAAGCCCCAGCACGCAAAGGCATACTGCAAGAAAAAATAAGCACTACACCCACACAATGTAGTTAAATTCAGCGTTAAAAAAAAAAAAACAAACAGGATCTCAGCAGACTGAAATGGCATGCAGTTCAAAGACCACATAACAGATCTAATATAATTTACGTATTTTAATTCAATTAAAAGATTTCAGAAACAGAAATAAAAGCTCTCTCTCAAATTTATCAAGACAGCTGAAGTACTGAACTGATGGTTTTCCCCAGCTAAGCACCTGAAACCAGTGTCCACTCAAACACCAAGACAGCTTATTGACAGTACCAGCTTTTTCTGAATGTGTAAAAAAAAAAGTTTATTTCAGCTTATCTGTTCAGTTTAACAGCTAATTTATTAAAAGTAGCAAAAACATATCAGAAACAAAAATAAATGATGAGGAATGCTCATAGATTATGTAAAGAGGCTGTAACAGCAACATTTCTGACCAGAAAAAAGGTACAAGAGCAGCAATTTTTTGTCTGTTTTAAAAAGGTGAATGAAAAGAAGAAATATCTGTAAGGAGGAGATTCATCTTTACCCTCCTGCTCTCAGGCAAACAGGACCTCATATTCTTACAAATAAAAAGGTATTTCTTTCATGTAGACTGGACAGTTCCAGGCACATAACACTGCCTTATGCAGAATACTAGTTTAGGTTTAAACAAGATGTAATTTTGTAATAAGACTTGTAGAAACTTGACAGTGATGGCTGTCACACAGAAACTAAGTTATGAACATACAGTTCATAATTACCAGGGTTTTGCTAAATAACCTGTTGTGAAGAACCCCATCAGGGCAACAATGCTATATATAATCCTGTCTCTTCTTTACCTTTTTTGGGGTGTGAAATTTCAAGCCTATGCTTATTTCCAGTCACAGGAAACAGCATTAAATCAGTTTCTTCATGGTCTCCTAAAAAGCTCCTTTACTCAAAAATGAATGCAGTGTTGTTTGTTTAGTGATGGGGCCATTTTATGATTCTTGTTTAAAAATTGGTAAATGATGATGACATCTATCAAATACTATTCAATTTAAATTTAAAAAAACCACTATGAAGTGCAATGCAGAGCTAAAACTGGACAAATGAAATAGTCTGTATAAGACATTTCTAAACATAATTGTAAAACTCATTTAAATTTGGCAGGAAGTTAAGCTGACAAATTCAGAGTCGTACTTCCACTTTTACCTGTGAACTGGGCACAGCACAAGTCTCCTGAAGCAGGACGGAAATCTGGATTGCTAGGAAGTCTGTTACAGTGTTCATCAAGACACACCTGAAGCTCAGCAAGATGACCTGGTATTAAAATACACATGTTGTGGAAAATACACTGCCTGATAATTAAGGAAGTATATAAATGTTAAGTTTAAGGCCATAAAGAACAGATTGTAACATAACGGAGGTTATTTCATGTAATGTTAAATGTAATACTAAAAAAAAGTGATCAAACTAGGACTTGCACAAGGAGAGTCTTGCACAACTCTGAGAAATCACTACAGTAAAGAGGACAGGGAACGCCAGTCAGACTCTTTCAGTACAGTAACATAACTGAAGCCAGTAGGAATTGAACACGGATAGCATAATCACGCTGTAAGGAAGCAAAAGGAAGACAGCTCTTCAAACAACAGGTAGATGTCTAGCGTAACTTTTTGCCAAAGGAATCGTAAGCTATGAGTCTACCCAGAATTCAGAGGAAGACTGGGTAAGTATAAAAGAAGAGAAAACCACTCAGGATTAGTAAACATGCCAGATCCCATCCAGCTGCAAAAGCCACTTCAGCTGAAAATAACCGTACACTCAGAGAGTGCTAGGACACAACCCACAAACTTACTCTGCTCTCTCCCTCCCCCAAACATCTGTTTAAGGGCATTGTGTGAGATGCACCAAAGCTCCTCCTAGCCTAGCATTCTGATCCACTGTAACTGTTACTCATCTTATATTCTACTGTATCAGAAGACAACAAAGCAGGGTTTGGGAATTGCTATCCGGGCTCCTCTCCCTTCTGAAACTCAGATATTCTCCCCACTCTACATAACAAAGAAGCTCAGTCCACACACCCAGCCTAAAAGGCAACTTCTCCCCAGTGGCATAGCATTACAGGCATTATAGGAACAAAAAGGAATAATTAGAACTTGACACACATTTCTGAATACCTGTGATAACATGTTTAACATTTAAGAGAACACATTTATTGTTTAAATATACAAATTCACTCAACAAGATTGCTATAATCCATACAAACACCATCTTTCTAGTTTGGACTACTCAGACTGGCAACAAATGATAGCATCGCCTATTAACTTGGAGGTGAACAGCTAATGCTGCCAAAAACATCCTCTACAGCACCATGGCTCTTAACTGAGGCACAGCCTGAAGCCACAGGAAATCTCCATTATAAGGTCAAACTATCAGACCAGCAATGCCTCCCTCTAGAGGATCTCTCTTGAAGAAAAAAGCGCCATACTAAATACCCCACAGCCTGTTTTCAAGGAGTCACTTACGGCCACTGCGCATCTGCTGACAGAAAAAGTTGTCTGGATTTTGAATATGGGAAACCACACCAGGGAACGTGTCTCCAATACATACAGAGACACACTCTGCTACCGACTTTCCACAGCAAAGCAGATCTTTATCTTCAGCTGTTTTTCCTTTACCTCCCATAGAATGGTTTTCCGACACTGCACATTAAAGAAAAAGAAAAAGATGTCACTGATCAAAAGCTAGATGACTTTGCAATGTGCGACCTCACCAGGCCAGATTCAGAGATACTTACACAAATTATGCTAAATTAAACTACAGAATTAAAACATGCTGAAGCAGTTTATTTGTTTTGCTATACTCTTTGGACTTTGAAGGCTCATGCCATTTTATCCACGAAATTAATAGACACATCATCCTCACTCAACAAGCATTTCATACTATTAAAAAGCACAGGTGCCAGTGTCACTAGTGAGCTGAAGGAAGCTTCCCTGGCCAACGTTTAAGTAGGACGTAAAGCTAATGAACAGCTAGAATATGTAAGCTACATAGATTCTCACATATGGGGTGATGCTTTATAAGACTCCCCAACCTTTTTCAGCCCCCTACTTAGAAAGTATGGTTTGCTTACTCACCTTTTGGAGAGTCTGTTCCTTTGGTATTACTTCCTGGAGTTAAATTAGACCTCATTTCTAAAGGCAGTTTATCTAAACAGATGCAAGAAGTAAAGCAGTTTAGCATACAAGGTAGTCATAGTTCAGTTTCATTTAAGAACCATCTTCTGAATCTATCCTATGTTACTATCCTGTTCTTATTTATCAAGCAATTAATACACTTAGAATGTGAGACAGAAGTAGACTCAGAGTAACTCAAGCATTTAAGCTTCCTGACAACATGCATAGCTCCAAGACTGTTTGACTAAACAAACAGTCATGATCACCATTTTCTTGTAGACATTACCAGAAAATACTTGGCTGAAAAGCGATTGAAACTTTTCAATTCTTCACAGCCTGTGTCTAAACTCGCAACACCAAGTACACAGGATTTACAAAGAAATCCTGAGTTTCTCAGTAATTACATATTCCATTTTGGAAGCATGAAACAGTATTTCAAGTTTTCAATATAATTCTTTTCAAATGAAAGCCTGAGTACAGATGTTTAAATTGCTTGTAAGGTCATGAAATGCTGCATGTGTCTATTCCATGACCAAGAGACTGCTGTGATCTTCTCTCCAAGAGGCTGATAAGTTATATTAGTTTGTCAATGTAGTAAAAAGCAACTGGATATGAAATATGCCCAGCACGGTCCTGAAGCAGTGGCATTTACACAGGAATAAGGTGAACCATCCATAGACTGCAGAGACTACGGCATGAAGATAAGCTTCCTGCATGTGAGGAATTTTATCAGGTTAAGAAAATGAACTATCACTTTCTTCAAAATTTCTGGGGCTGCAAATTAATGAAAAGAATATTATCTCATCACTATACTGTACTTGCTCTGGGGCCAGATTAAAAATAGCCCTCCTAATGATGACAGCAGGTACACTTTTTCTGTATTGATCTGGTTCTACAATCAAACCCTTAAAGCTCAACTGAAAATATCAATTCAGACTCAATTTTAAGGTCATTAAACATTAAGATATTTCAGGTACAGGTACTTTAAAATAGCCTCTATTAAAAGGCAAAATATAATTAAAAAAGTATATAAAAAATAAAATCAAGGGGCAGGTGGGGAGGGAGGGAAGCAAAAAAAGAAAAAAAATCCTCTTCCAAGGGTCTTGGGGAGTGTTGTGGAGAGGGAAAGTGAGTATGAAAGACTTAACAGTCGTGTTCCCCACCTCCCCCCTAGCCCATTTCCACCCCCACTCCAAACACTTACAAAAATCTGGAAGAACAACATCTACAGCAAATCTTGACATCATTTCCTCCTGTAATATGTCAACAACAATTACTGAACAGGTCTTTCCCATGAGCTGGGAAGAAAAGATGTCGACGCCTTCATTCCATCCTCTTTGTTTTGGATCATAATTAGCAAAGGAACACTTAATTGCCTGGAAAGAATTACCATTAAAACAAGGAAGGTTGGGGATTATTTGCCCTTTAAAAATATGAATAAGTAATTAAGGCCCTCCAAAATATCATCCGGTCTGTAAGAGTAAAAGCTGCTGCTGAAATCTGAAGCACTATCAATTCAACTAACTTCTTTACAGAACAGTTAAAAAATAGGAAGTTATGTTCAAACTGTACACTGCATTTCCTCAGGACTACAAGGTGTGCCTGTATCACATTACGTCTGACTACGGGTGTATGTCGTAACTTGCCTGCAGGAGACACTGAGGGTTTTAAGACAAAGTTCAGAAGGCTGTCAAAGTCTACTACAAACCCAGCAGAGTCGCGTGAACACACTATGAAAGACTGTTCCGATAGCTGGTACTCAGGGCACCCACTGGTTGAAAGAATGCTTCTTTATTCTTTGTGTCAAGTCAAACATACCGTTTTGACCTGTGGATTAAAGCTAGACCATTTATTTTGTAATGGGAGATATTCACACAGCATGCAACGAAGTCAGTTGGATGATGAACAACTACCAGAACAATTGCAACTTAGACCAAGAGCTGTCAATACTGCAGACGAGGTTTGCCCAAATTCTGAGTCATTTTCACCACTGCCTAAAACCAGATTAAATTACTCGAGCAGGCTGCACCCCCTACCACCCTCCAGCACAGAAGGGAAATGTGAGCCCGAACATCCCACAGTTATTTTACCAGCTCAGAAAACAATTCTAGGACTAAGGAAAAAAAATAATATAGGTGGCCTTCCTCACTGCTATGGAACATTTCAGGACATGAACCTCTGCGTAATATAGCAGGTTTTATGCATCACTTTCACTGAACACAAAATACTGTGATAATGACAGTTACACTGATACAAGAGCTATACTTATTTCAGAGCTACTCATTTAAAATCTCAACTACTGTTACGGAAATAGAACTCACACATGGAGGAAGCAGTTCAATGTCTTTGTGAAGAGCTTTAATCCAGGAGAGTGGAATATTTTCTTCCTTTCCATAATCTATATAGAATACTTGCGCTTTCTTTTGCGATATATCCACATCTTTAACCAATGCTCTATTCCATGTCTGTATGGGAATAAATACTCTTAGTAAGAACACAGCATAACAAACAACCACAATTACTGCACTCCTCACTAAAACACACACTTCAAAGCTTACTTTATTCCACCAGGTTTGTTTTTAAACAAAGGCAACCAAGCAATTTTAAAGCAAATCAAATGAACATGACACACGTCAACACTGACTGCTGTGAAGATAGTTATACTCCTATGGATCTGGGCTTTCCTACAGAGAATCACATCTGCTAACAATGGAGGAGGAAAAAAAAAAGGAAAGAAAGGGGATGGGAAGGGAAATGAGAACTAGAGGTGACTACAAAAAAAGCAATCAGCAACCAGGTAAGAAATGAAATAAATAAGCAGAGGCATACTCCAAACTAACTAAAGTAATTTAGATTTGTTATAAACTCCCATAGCCTTCAAGAAACACTAGGACAAACCACTTCTACACAGTTTAAGTACATAAAAATATATAAAAGTAAACTTTTTAGAGGGAAAAAATAGAGCGCCTTCAATTTGAGTTCCAGGTATTATAAAGTTGCTAACTATCACAATTTCAATACAATAAACAGATGTCTAATTAGCAACTTTCACCTGTAGAGACATAAAAGCAAAACTTGCAAAGACATGATAAGCTCATTATAAAAGTGTTATTTTATGGACAATCGGATCTTACCTGATCCAAAGAATTCCTTGCAACGCAGACTTCTCCTTTGATAGCCACATAATGCTCCTGAATAACCGTGTTAGCGTAACAGTCTTGCAGTTTCACAGAAAGTTTACTGATCTGGTCTAAAACTTCTGGAGAAGTCATCTGTATATAAAATTCACTTGGACTCCTGAATTCTGTTACTGTACCCTGAAGAGAGAACATAACAATGATACAAGAACACCCCGCAGTCCATTATTCAGCACCAGCGTGCATTTCAGTAAATGCATTTCACCCTATACCTGCTGCTGTTCTTTTGTTTTGAATCTAGCAGTAGTATCTACTCAGAACAAAGAGACAGCGATGTTCACTATCACAGAAACAAATCTTTCTCCATTATTCCCTCCCTTTGCATTTACTTATCTTTATAAAAATAAAGACACTTTACAGGCAAACAAAACGATACAGATTGCTGAGGTAACATACAGCTACGCATGCTTAACAATGCTTCAAATGCCTCTTGCATTCTTTCAAAATTGAAGTACCTGTACTTCCATAGCTTTTTTGAGACCTAGGCTCCGGAGATCTGACAACATTATTTTCTTGCACTGCTCTTCTGTCTTGAGGGAATCTGCAGACGTTGAATTACCCTATTTAAAGGAGCTACAAGTTATGTTTAGACTGGAGTTGTTCAGCTGCATCTTTGAGTAATAACAAATGAAAAAAAGAACATTTTATCATCTCAACAAAAGCACATTTGTAGATACTGGTTAAGACCTCCTCATCGGAATTCAAAGACTTTGTATTACTCTTGGAAATAACTATAACATAAATAGTTATATTTAGTTCATAAAATAAATAGTTATATAATAACTAAATAACATTATCAAGAGATACACTGAGGATGAAAAACAAGTGCTGAAGTAGTCTAGGCAGCAGTCATGGCTTCACCTGTTCCTTTCACACAGGACCAATGACTCTGCTATACTTCCTGCTTATGAGGCTCTCGGAAGAGGAATTCAATTCCACCTGCTTCCTTGCAGCTTTAACAGAGTACATTGCAGCTACTGCTTAACAGCACTTATAAAAAAAGTAACATTGCACATTTAGTGTAATCTGCCTAATGCGTACCATCCGTGTCTGCGACACCCTAAAAACATCACAAAAAAATCTCATACACATCCTTAAGGAAAAGTACTCTTATATTCAGACCAACATACTTTGGACAATGCATGACGACAGAGACTGCTGTTATAACTTCCAAATTAATTGCTTACTTGCAACAAAGATTCTTCAGAACATTTCCCATAAAAATGCTCCTCACAGTCCAACGGTAAAATACATTACATATCGAACAATCTTTTAACGTGAGCTCTCTTACTTCCCCAGAACTTGCTTGAGACTCAGAAGATGAAACAGGGAGAAATAAAGCCTTCCATTATTTCAAAATAATCCTCTAGAAATTGTTTATTCATGTTGTATGCCCTCTTGATTTAGAGGTCCCTTGTTACCAGTTTATCAGTTTTAACGGAACAGTTACAGACACGCACAGACAGCAGAAAGCTTTCGGAATGTACTAACAGAAGTCTCATGACCAAAAATGAAGCCTACTTTCTAAATTTTTTCAAGAAGTTAAACAGATGAACGAACAAAATGATAGCAAAATGATCTCCTGCAAAGCTGTTCTTAGGAAGTCCACAGGAAGAAATGTTTGTCTGAAAATAAGATCAAAATGCTATGAAGGAGAGCTGCATCATGTTTAAATCCTGTTACAGCAAACAAGCAAGAGTTCATCTGCATCTGTTAATGTACAAGACTACATGACATGTATTCCTCCAATATTTGCCAGGCTTCCAGCTTTAGCTCATGGATACAGGTAGAAATACAGAATTGTTCAGAACTGGACAAGCTACATCTGTATCCTTCCTAAGATATTTCTCTAGCAACATCATACATCTTAATTTTTAACTTTATCACAAATGTTTGTGGTTTTTTTTTTTCGAACAGAAATCAAGTTTATTGACAGTCTTGCTAGTAGCTCTAGAAGTAACATACTTTTGAATGTCTCTCCTAGTAACTTTTGATTAGAAGCATTAATCTTTCTAAAATGAGTAGGTTATTATCTTTGGAATTTGCTCCTTCCCTGGACAGGTTAGATCATATCCTGCAACTAGCTTACAGTAACTTCATTCAACACATAGTAAAAATCATATTCTATACCTTAAGGTAAAGTCCTGTCTTTGTTTTAGCAGGTATCTTGCCTCCATTGTTATTACTTGAACTGTAATCAAAGAAAAACATGTTAGTTTTGAAGAACCAAAGACCAGAAAAGGAACATTCATAACACCTACTTTCAAATAAAACAGAAAAGCTGCGTTAATAATGAGACGTTTGTGTCAACCCTTATTCCTCCTCCAAGAAAGGACAGAACAAATTTGTTAGTTCTCTGTCACATAACATCTGGTGTGCTTTTTGTGATACCATCAACAAAAACTATTTAATTTTGGTTAAATTGGAGAAGAAATCTCACACTGTTGTGGCATTCTGCTAACACTGCAATCCCAAATAAGCCTTAAAAACTGTAGAAACCGAAAAAAAAGATAAATCTTGCTGTTTCAATTGAACACACAGGTAAAATCCAGATAACGTGCCAGACTGAATCCCCTTCTCCTACACCCGTGATTCAGAGAGTGTAGCAAAACTTGTGAAAAAACACCTCACTCGTAAACTGATTATGGAAACCTGGCTACAGGCTCATGGAAAAATTGCTATCATCACTCTTTGCTAGTGTCAGCCTAAACGCTCAGATTTCCAAAACTTCTCCAAATCCAGGCAGTTTGTACAGTATCATAACCTAACAGAGCTCCATTTAACTGAAACAGACTAGACAGCGATCTCTTGATCATCTCAACTGGCATGTCAAAAAATGATAAAGAGCAGCTAGAGAATGAACTGGCTGAAACAACATCTTCTAATTGCAACTGTGCTGATCAAAAATAAAATATCCATAAAGCTCAATGACGCTACAGTTACATTTAAAATTTGCCTCTTCAGTCTGTTAAAACAGTCCATTAATTGCGCCACTGCTGATAAGTACAGGCTTATTTGTCCTCCATTCCCTATGTCATCAACAGCAATAACACAGGTGATGAACTGGTATTCTTACCACATGCTCACATCATTCCAATACTAACACAAAGCAAAAACATTTCTGTTGACTTAATTCACACTTAAGAACTCTAAACACTATCACGTCATCCTGATGTAATACTAGCCTAAGAATAAGCAACATATTTTACTGTTATAGTGCCCTGATACGGTAATTTAAGTTGTACTAAGAGGGATATCATTATATTTCTGTAAATATTATTTAGCAGAGCTTTTAACAAACTTACTTCTGTTTAACTGGCTCACACACAACACTATGGGATGGCCAATCTTTCTTCTGACAATCTACAGAGCAATAGTATATTTGCTTACACTGCGAACATCTGAGGGATCCTAAAAAAAAAAGTCAAAAGTCAAATAGTCCCATCTATATGGGAAAAGACAACAGCTGTTAAGATACTAACTCCATGTATTATTAAATAACTGCTTACAAGGGGGTCCTACTACAGTTCTAAGCAGATACAAACAGGTGTTTTTATTCATCTGTAGCTACCTATTACTGCTCCAGTTGCCCCAAATTCCTTCTGTACTGAAGAAGGAAAAAAACATTTTGATTGAGAGAGATGCTCTTCATTTTCTCACTTTTGTAAATCCAATTACGTTATGAATAGTCACTACATTTGCATATGACAAACAAAATACATTTCTATGTTAAGGCATTTTTGAGTAATTCTTATGATCCTGCTTCACTGACAAATACACCATGCATCACAGACTACAGAGTAACAGCAACTTACCAAACAGACCACAATGATGGCAAGTTCTCATTTGAGGAGGTGATGCTAGTGAATTGAAGAGACTCTTATCATAGCCAATAGAGAAAACATTCTCATAGGAATATTGCAACTTCTTTGGCTTCTCAATCAAATCAGAATGCGATACCTGTAAAAATCTAAGGTGATTCTTACCAGAAAAAGCAATCCCATTGGATAGAAATATTCTCATGTATCAAAACGTGACAAAAGTTTCAAAGTTCTAGAAAGAGATGATCAATTTATGCTGATCATTCTGCTATCTAGAAACACTCAGAATACGTGGGGCAATTATAAAGTGCAGTAACTCACAGTACGTCCTTTATCAGTTCCAGCTGCTTGTGGCAACTTTCTTCTACTGGTTGTGCCTTCCATGGAACTTCCTAAGAGAAGAAATATTTGCAAAGTGATCTAACAATACTAATGTGTGCCTGTGTTATGGAGTATTTACAGGAAAACACACAAGTCTTCTCTATTTCTACTGTTCTGCTAGCACATTTGAGCAAACGGAGATGTTACAGGAACATTACATATTCTGCTAGTCACTTCTTATCATTCTGATACCGCATTTATTCAAACCCTACCATCAGTGGTATTATTTGAGCAACAGTTTCTCTGCTCTGGTCCTATCACTCAATAGAGGCCTTAATGACCACCATCCATAAATAAGCAAGTACTCAAAAACAAAACACTCTGAAACTACTTAAACAGATTTTATTTTCAATTGAGTGCCTTATAAGCCTTATGATTTCCCAAGTTTATTCTTTATGTGAACGCTTGTCTTGTAGAAGTTGTTTGATAAACCTGCATACCAACGTATTCGGAACTATATTTTTTTTACTACTGGGTAACTCATTCATCTACAAAAAAGACGTTGTTTCAGTCATAGACCACACATGCCTTTTTGAGCTTGTTCCAGTCCAACAGGCTCATTAGTCCCAATTCTCCACTAAGCCAATATAAAGCTTATGCGGCCCTTTTTCTACGTGGAAGCAAATTAATTACATTTAATGAACCCTCCAGATGGCTGCATACCAAGCTACCTCAGATCTCCCAGTAGCAATCCTCCCCCTCTCCCCCCCATTTGGAATAACTGAGAGCATGGAGCAGAGAATAGTGAAGGCAAAAAATATTCCTGAGTGGACTCCGATTCCCACTGCACAATTGCACCAAATTCCCCAGTACTCCAATTACTCTCTTTTTACAGTTATCTAAGGCATTCCTGGCCACCCAAGTCTGAATTATTAGGAATTAGTTGCATTTATAAGCCAAACTTTTACTGCTGATCCTTACAATGATTACGCATATACAGAGGAAAAAGAGTTAAAATACCTTCGTCAAGCTTTGGACAAAATCTCTTTTTATTGCAGTTGTTCACTCTTGTGCTGCAGCTTAAAGTAACACTTTCTGTACTTTTTTTTTTAAACACACACATTTGACCAAAAAAAAGTGTGTAATTGCTTCACAAAATACTCATTTCTGTTATATATTTCACAGGTTCAGCCTCCAAACTGAGGACTTTGCAACAGAAAAGTGGCTCTCCTCTGCTTTAACCTTTACCTGGAACTTTATTACCATTGTCCTTCACGTGAAGGGGCTGGGCCATCATGTCAGCATTCATACCCGAGTATGACAAAGGGCGATTGTATGCCAGGTAACTAAAGAAGCATAGATTTAAGAAATCAATTCAGGCAAGGACACAAATTTAAAAATTGAATATTTTGAAGTCATATTGTGAAGTTATCTTTAAAAATCACTTTTGGAAGGACAATTCACCATCAGTTTACACACTAAGAAGTAACAGCTTGTGCTAAAGGTATTAACAACAGTTCTGACCAAAGGTAAGTAAGCAGCAGTGCTTTACAAGAGGGATTTGCTGAGAAGCAGGAACGGTTGTCACAAAGGGTGACAAGCTAACTGAACCACTCGCTTCAGTAAGTTACATCTACTTGTAGCACCAGCTAAAATCCACCAGTTCACCCACCCAACAATGGGATCAGAGCCCCATGTGAAGGCTCCGCAGCACAGCAGAGCCCTGAAGCGAGCCAGCTTCTGGACCAGCACCGCCAGTGTCTGAGGGGAAGGCAGGCAACGGGATGTTACCAGAAGGAATTTTTAGCACCTGCTTTCCAAATGTTAATGCACCATACACCTATTTTAACTATAAAAAGGTTCTCTTACTACATTACGATGAAGAAATTAAGTTACAATCTACTCACAAATAAAGCAGAGCTGCCTTTGAGCATACCCATTTACATGGCAATCAAGCAAACCACTAACTAACTCTCACAACTGAAACCACATAGAACCAGCAGGCGCTACTTTAACTAACTGGGGACAGAATTAAGCATTTTTAGCCCCAAGACACCCAGCTGGGGCCCGGCCAGGCCAGGCCAGGGTACTGGCTCTCACCCCGACCTCGCCGACCCCCGGAGCACTGCGAGGGACCGGGGCCACCCTGCGCCCCCCGGGCTGCACCACGCGGCCGCTGGGCCTCGCTCGAAGGCCGAGGGCAAACGAAGACACCCCGGCTGCTTCCTCCTCCGCTTCCTCCTCCGCTTCCTCCTCCTCCTCCTCCTTTCTCCTCCTCCTCCTCAGAGCCGCCGTCCCTCCCCCGGAAGGGCCCGGCCCGGCCCGGCCCGGCCCGGCCCCGCGGGACACGTGCTGCAGGGGCCGCTGGAGTTGGCGGTGCCTGAGGCAGCGCCGTGGGGCAGGCACCTTCCCTCTAAGAGCTGTGAAGCTCAATAATCAATAAACTTCTGTTTTAAAGCGATTTTGCCCTGTGGCCTAGAAGATGTGGTGCTTCATCCATCTCCCCTTTCCTCGTGTCCCGGACGAGGCGCACCCTGACGTCCCGACCCTGCGGAGCGCTGTGGTGATCCCAGTGCCATGCAGTTAAACATTCACTGAGAATAAGTGAACCGTGGCTCTTCTGGTGCTTAGGCTGCTGTACCCACTGCCAAGATGTGTAAAAATCAGGTAGAGTTTATTCTTACAAGTCAAGTGGGGCGGGTAGAACGATCTCTGTCACAGACACACAGAGGCGTGGATCTAGGCTCCTGTGTGCCAAATTACTGATCCCTACTAAGTATACTCCAAATGTGTTGTGTTAAGAGCTGGCTAAATTTTTTCTAGACGACTGAGTTATTACCTACCAAAGTCAGAGAAGCAACTCTCCTGGCTCCTGTGAACTTCAGCCCACTGTGGCAAGCAGCAGAAGCTGGCTACAGTGGAGTGGCTGCTGATAAATTTGGTAGGAGTATGTGGTATTGCAGGAAAATGGCCAAATTGCCCACCATTTCACAGCAGAGTATGCACAGCGGGGTTGCAGAGAGTTGGGGCAATCACAATGCAGCCTCCATTACCTCCCTGCACCATGTTCCTCTGTCCCTAAGATGAGCCCAGTAATTAGTGCCTAAGAAGCACTAATAACTGAGGCATTAAGAAATGCTTCCCTGGCATTCAAATCTCTCCAAAAGAAAAAAAAAGTTTATACTATCTTTGTAATTTAACATATCCAAATATTTTTAGTACCTTTAGCTGGCTAACCAGTTCCACCCCCAAGGATGAATCAAAGCAACACTGCTAGTCTGAACAGTCTTTTGGAATGACACTAATTAACCTTACAGACTGAGCTGGAAGAATACTGACAGGATGCAGTGAAAAGGAGAATCAAGGATCCCACTGGGGACAGAACTTTATCAGCACGTGAACTGGCATGAAGTTTTCTTGCAGTTAAAAGTTTCAAAGAATGACTGAGCCACAACGACTGTTCATTTCGTTGTTTTTGTTTCTTAAATGTTACTTGGTCATTTGGGACATTCCATGCCTTAGGATACTGCATCCAGAAAGGGCATGAAATGACAGCAGTGAAAACTAATTCTGAAAAGAAAAAGAACAGGTCTGGCATCGGCAGTGGAAAATGACAAATGCAAAGGAGTGCCAGAGGTAGCTGGGGGTAGTGCTGTTAGCATGGAGACTGATCAGGAGCAACATCGCAGTAGCTGCTGGAGGTCGATGTGCTTTGCCTGCAAATACTAGTCAGAGCTTTGGGCTTGTCCGCGTGCAGGTTTTGTAATACTGTACCAGTGTGTTATTAGCTCTAATTTGTAGGATCCAAGTGCCTAGGAACTAGCTGGGACACCACTGCGCTACATGCTGAACAAAGGGCAGTCTGAGCAACATACAATGAAAATAGTTTTTTCCAGGTATGACTTACTCAGAGTGCTTGTGTAATTACAGTCACGCTTAGGATTGAACGATTCCATGCATAAATTAGACACGACAATGGTGGACAGGCCTGGGCACCAGGACTGCAGCTTCAGCTGCAATGCTGTACTTATCTGACTTGGGGAGAGAAGACAGGCTTCCTGGGGTTTTGGTGGTGGTGCTCCCAAAGACCCATGGCAAGCCATGCTTACTTAGAATAAAATAGTTAGTTAATGAAAGCAATTCTTAATGAAGAAAATAATAACTCTTTAGGTCATCTTGCCATTATACGAAAGGCATGATGTGAAATTAAATCAGCTTGCAGTAATTACATTACAACAGAGCAGCCTGCTGATGATTGCAGAGGATGGGGCCCTCCTCCCAGCTCCTCCTCTGTGTTGCCAGCCACGGCTCTCCAGTGCCCGCGGTGTGGAGGAGTGAGGAGGAGTACAGGGTGTTCAGCACTTCTGCAGCTTCAGCCACCTCCTTGTTTATTTACGCCTAAAGTGGGGATGCTGACACTTCCACAGCTGAAGGGAAGAACAGAGGATCATAAGCCCCTGCAGTGGGCAGAGCTATAAAGATCCTATATAATTAACAAACGCCAGCTAGAAATCGAGCAGTTATGTGAATACTTTTTTTTTTTTTCTTAGAAGACAACAAAATAAGAGGCAAAAGCTCTCCAACTGTGACTTTTTGAAAAAACAGGCCAAATTCTGCTTCTGCCTCTGCAATGCAGAGCTTATGTCTGCAGCAGAAGGGGAGTCCGTGCATATGACTGTCTTTTAGAAGGTAAGTTCTCTCACTCAGAAATTGTCTTCCACACCATTTGTGGTGCCGAATGAGAGCTGTTGCTGGCTACCTAAGAGTTACAGTCATTTGGTTGTTCTTACTTAATTTGAGCGCAGACAGTTTGGGGAGGGAGCTCAACCTGTGGTCTTGGCATTATCATTCACAATGTATCCGTAGCTGCCTGCTGGGGATAAGATAGTGTTTAGGTGAAAATTTGGCTTCAACACGGGTATTGAAAGAGGGTCAGAAGTACCTGAGCCTCCGTGCTGGGCCCAGAGCTGTGGAGAGTCCAGCTGCCTACAAAAGTCCTTTTTGACTGCCTCTCTCGGAGAGCAGAGCCTCGATTTTCTTAACCTGATTTCAACACCGCTGAAAAAAAAAATCGTATGTGTAAGGTTTTCTATGCATATAAAAACAAATTTGCCAAAATAAAGGAGTGGGCTGACCTAACAGCAAAGTCAGCCCTGCCAAGGGGCGGGCGTTGGACATTGCACTCCTGAGGTCCCTTCTGACCCAATTACTCCAAGTGGCTCGTTATGTTTAAGGAGTTCCTACAGGACAGATGCCATTGCTTGGGGTAGCCAAGCTGCTACAGTAAATGCAACTGTTATCATTTGCAGCGTCTGCTAATGTACTTCTATCAATTTATTTTTATTAGATTAAAAAAAGGCATTTATGTTGTCCTCGGGATTCCAAACTGTGTTCCATGGAGCAGTTGCTTCTGTCACCACTAGACACGCTCCAGGCTTTTGCTACCCAGCAAATTTTATTTATTTTTTTAACCCCCTCAGCAAAAAGCGGTGAAGTTCTGGCAGATGCTCGCCAGGGCCAGACCCCGTAACACCCTAACACATGCTATTGCACTGCAATACAAAAGTGAGGTGCCATTCTCTTCATGATGAAGGGGTGAATGTTACTTGGTACAGCACACCCATCTTGGACGAGATGAGAGGCGTCGGGATCTATCTCTCTAAAACCCCGAGGGGCACACAGCTCCTGGGGACCGCCCTCCCTACGACGCCAGCCATGAGGCGCACCCCGCTCTGACAGAATCCCGGAACCACTCCGGCTGGACAAGATCCCTAAGACCATCCACCCACCCTTTACCCCAGCACCGACAACCCCACCACTAAAACCATTCTCCTGAACACCTCAGGCCCGGCCCCTCACGGGACGTCCCCGCGTCCCCTTGCGCGTCCTCCGCCCACTGCGGGCCGGCCGCCGGCATGGCTCCGCCCGGCGCGGGCCCGGAGCGCCGCCCGCCGCCATCTTGGCTGATGTGTCAGGCCGCGGCCATGGGGGAGCTGTCGCCCTCCCCGCCGGCCCCGCACGGTGAGGCGGCCGGGAGCGGGGACAGGGAGGGGGCGGGTGGGTGTCAGCTCGCTGCCGGCCCCCTCAGCCCCGGGGGAGCCCGTGGGTTCCGTGAGGGGGCCGTGCGGGGCCGGGGCTGGGCTCGGGGGGGGGGTCCCCGTGGCGGGGGGGCTCGGTACGGGGCGACCCTAAGCCGGGATGTGGGAGCGCCCCGCTCCGGCCTCTCCGCGTCGTTAGGCGGCTCGCCCCGGTGTCTGGGGCTGCGGGGGGCTCGCTACGCGGTTAAATAATCCGCTGACGAGAATTAGCTTTATGGTGTATCAGTACGAAGGTTATTTTCCAGCGGTAGGGTGAGCGGTGCCCTTGTTTTTGCGGGTGGTGTTTGCTGAAGCCCCTGCTGGGTTGGCGAGCAGGGAGCGCTGCTGCGAGTTGGGTTGTGGTGTAGGTATGTGGGGTTTGGCTCCTGGCCTGGAAAATCGGCTGCCCAGGTGGGTCTGGCGTGGGTGTGCTTCCAGTGAGACCGTGCACGCCGGGGGAGGATCTCTTGTGGGACTGAAACCTGTATGTAGGGATAGGGATAGGGTCCTCTGGCTTTGTTGTTGGTTTGCTTTATCGCGTAAACTTTCCAGAAGTTAAAATGTGACAGGCGGAACGTGCTAAAAAATCCACATGTGACCAGTGTCCTGCTATGTTTTGCTGTATTAAGGAAATTGTTGAAACAGCATGGAAAACAGCTGCTCTTTTATATTGAGAAGGAAATGCAATCACTGACTGCGACGAATGCTTATGTTGCCATTGACTTTAGGAGGGGATGGTTAAGCTCTAAAAGCAGAAGAAATTGAAATTCTGAAGTGGCATCAAGAGACAAGGCAGTCCACTTGAAATGTCATCCATTTTAGAGGGGGGGAAATGTAAACTTGAACCTTATTGCCTCTGAGCTCTTCTCGTCTTTTTCTGGAATTCTTCAATCATCCTTTTTTGCCTTGGCTTTAAAACAATATTCTCTATTGTTTTAAAAGACTTACTTGATTTGGTATTGTTGACAGGTGTTTATTAGTATTGCAAAGTTCAGTATTTCAGTGTTGAGAAGAGGACTAAGGAACGAAACAGAGAGAGTGGTTTCTTTGGTCCTAATTAACAGGTATGTTGCTTATCGTTTCCTTAGGCTAATATTGGATTTCCTGAAGCTGGCTTTTTAAAGAGTTATGGAAAAAAGCAAGTCTTTTTCTGGATAGGCTGTTGTTATTAGGTAAAAGGCAGTGTGTTAAATCAGTAGTCCTTACGGATAGCTTACATTCAGACTATAGACTGAGACCCTGCTGCCTCCAACTGAAACAAAAAATCTCATCAGAAGCAAAACAGTCTCAGAAGAGAGGAGTTGTAGAAGAAAATGATCCTATCTTCAAGAAGGGCATGGAATACTGATGTTTTTAATGTGCAAATGTTACATAATACCTCTTATTAATTAACAGGAGTCCATCTTCTTTAGAGCTCTCAGTTGACTCATTCAGATTTGCAAAAGATCAACTCTTTTTCCCTGTTTGTTTTTTTTCCCCTCAGGGGCTCTGGAGAAGCTCTGTAGGAAGATCAGGTTAGAAAACAGCAGTGCCTTACCATCCTCATGAATGGTGTTTTTCAGTATACAGAGGTCAGGCAGACAGAAACGCCTTGGTTGGAGTTTCACAACCCTGTTGTATGTTCTGGAAAGAACATTTGAAAATAGCCTTTGATTGCAAATATGCTGGCATCTTCAATACTAAATAAGCTAAGACCAGTAGCTTAACTAACACAATACCATGACACTACAGCTTTGTAATGGATGAAACTTCTAACTCGGTTAGCGATGGAGAAGACCTGTCGTAGAATATATGCTTTGTCCAGGCTGTGATCTCAGTCATTCAGGGAGGATTTCTTCTCCTCCCTTAAAGCATTCTGCTCTGCACAGGTGAGAATGTCAGTGTCAGAAAGCGAATGCAAACGAGGCAGTAGTGGTGACTAAACTGGCCGGTATTAGCCTTGTTCTGAGCAGAGTTGAATGCATGATGCTAAAATCCTGAAAGACTGTAATGGTGTTGTTGGTGGTATGGCAGCAGTTGCTGAGCAGTGTAGGTGAGACCAGTTTTCCTTACTTAGAAGAGTAGGAGTTGTGTGCTGAAGAAGCTTGCCCACAGAAGATTGCAGGTCTGTGCATAATCCCGTATGTCTCACTTGAAGCTCAGGGTAAAAGGGCCGTGTTGCTCGTATGTGGTTTTTCCTGAGACACGGGCTTCTGAGCCTGGGGCTAGAGTGACAAAAAAAGCAATACTCAGGGTACCTGATGCCTTGTGTTATGGGGAACAAATCCAGTCCCACTTACTAAACCTTAACCGATAAACTTTATTTTGGAGTTGTGCCGTTACTTGGCTCTGTGTGCGGAGTTAATGGGATTGTGATATTAACCACTTGCAAGACATGGGTAGAAAACCTGGTGATGCCGTGAAGAAATTCATACAGTGTTGCTCAACTGTTTAACTTGTGACATAAACAAAGAAAAGCAAAGTTAAAGTATGAGTAAGCCTGGTCTTCTACAGTACTTGACTCACGTTGAAAGAATTGATAGCGGTGATGAGCTTTGCACCTTAGCATGGGGCTATGCAATCAGTGCGTGTATATAAAGTAAGATTAAAAAAAGAGGAAAAATGAGCTTAAGTATTAAACTGATACAAGCAAGGAAATCTAGAGAGTATTTGTGTATATGCACACTTCCACTCCCTGCTCTCCAAGCGCTTGCATCAATGCAGGTCTTTGTGTGAGCTGAATTGGGAACTGTGTCGAGTTATGCCTGGGCTGGAGAGCTCGGTGTCGCAGCACGCAGCCAGCTTTACCTCTTGTACGTGTCCTGTCTGCACTGTAGCCCTCCAGCGTTTCCACACAGACGGAGCCACGTGTCGATACATCTTCCCTCTCAGCAGCACTGGCTGATACTCCGTAAGCCCTTTACCGTTTGTCTAGTATAGAGCTATATCCAGTCTTTGGTCTAGGGTCAAAATGAGTTAATGTTGGGAGAGCTGGTGTAGGTGGGACTCGGGTGGTTTTCTTCTGTTTCCTACATGTGCCATCTAAATACAAGAAGGCCGTCAGTGTACAAGGCCTCATGGCCTTCCCCTCTCTGTTTTGTATGGCATGCAGGCAGTAGTTAGGAACTAAATGTCCTCTGAAGCTGTTCTTGGCTGAAATCTTTGATCTGTTCCTCTACATAGCAGCTATACAGCAGAGATACTTCTCAGATCTGGTCACGTAAACAAGAATTTATTTCAGTGAATCCTCTTTTTCTTATATTTTTCAATTGAAAACAGAATTATCTCTTGGAGTTGAATTTCCCTCTTTTGCAGCGTTACCTGGTGATGCACTGTTTAGACTGGGAAGGTGATTTGAGGTGGAGCTCTTGTGAAAGATGCCATGCCCAGTACAGGTACGCTGGGTGCTAACTGGAAACAACAGGGAAGTGGGCTTTGCTAGTCACTGTGATGAGCAGTAGACAATAGCTGAAGATATTTGCTTTAGGAAAATAATTAAACAAAATAACCTCATAGTTGACTTGTTGGACAAAGGTAGGTTTGGTCTGTTCAGATTAGTCTAGGTGAAAGTATTATTAGGATTACACTTCAGCTGCCTGCTAACACAAGCTGTAAGATTTTTCTTCCATTTTATTTTTAGTCATGCTGTCAAGTAAAACTTTTAACGAGTTCTTGTGATGACAGGTTGGCACTCACTTAGTGCTGACTAATTATCCCAAATTAAATGATTGTTGTCTAGTAAAGATGTGAAAAGTTCTTGAAGAGTTACATTGTAGCTTTTAAAATGAGCAACGCTACAATACGAAGGGAAAAAATTGTCCTACCCCAGCATCGGTTATTTCCTTAGCAGTCTGCCTGGAGATTCATTCTGTGTATGAGAGCACATGAGCTGTCCTACGGCTTCGTTTCTTACCCAAGTGTAATAGATTGGAAATTAAACCCAAATTAAAATGAAGTAGCAGTTTCTGGGATTCTGAGAGTTGTCTGGTTGCTAATGGTGACTTTAATGTGTTTGTTTTAGGGTAATCTGGTAAAGAAAATAGTACTTATTATTCTGTTGTGATAGAATAATAGGGAGGTGTCCCTGCCCATGGCGAGGGGTTGGAACTGGATTGTGTTTAAGGTCCTGTCCAATGCTAGCCATTCTCTGGTTCTGTGAGCTAAATGAAGTTTCTCTTTAGTTTACGATGAGTGTAGAAGCTAGACCTGAGGTGGAAGGCTAGTGAGAATTGCAGGGCATTTGAAGAGACTGCTGCTTAAAGCTGTTTACTTAGATTTTCTGTTGAGTCTCCAATGGGTGTTACTTTGGGATGGTGCCATCTTGAAAAGCAAGATGGATAATAACAGCAGCTATTTTGTAAGCTCTTGGTCCAGAACAGAGTTTAAGGACGGATCAGGAGGCAAGGATCTCTAATCCCAGTGCAGAGAGCTGCTCTGGAGCAGTTCCAAGGGGCCTGTCCTGTAGGTAGGGGTTTTCTCTAAACGTACTGTGTAGAGGTGCGCAGCGTTTCCGTAGCTAGTTTGCGATACGGGCTGCAGTTTCAGCGTGACCATCTGAATACCTCTGCATGTGGGCTGCTTGTGTTGGTGTCACCGGGTGTTTCAGCTCTTTATGTTTGCCTGGTCATGGTGCTTAGGACCCTACTGCCTGGGGGTGTCAGCTGCCCATGAGCTGTGGAGCGCTTCGTCACTTCTTTCCTTGTCCCACGCCCACTCTGAAACGCATCGTGCCGCTGCTGCAGCTTTAGTCATTAGACTTCAGTCCACTGCTTGTAGGAAATTTGAGTACTCTGCTGTGACAGATAAGAAAGAGGAAAGAGGGTGGCTTTGTAAGTTACATTGTACTTTAAAAATAAGCTTGTCTCGGATTCTATAAAGCCTATCTGGATGCTTTTCACATTTCCAGAGGCGAAGAGCACATGTGGTGTTAGCTGCTGATGTGAGAGCTGTGGTTCCCTGGGTTTGTGGCTTGCATCCCTGCCTCCTTGGTGGAAAGGAGTTGGTGCTCTCTTTGCTCTGCTCCAAGGTCTTGTAGCACAGCTATGAGGGGAGAACATCTATGCAAAGCTGATGCAAACCCTTCATTGTCGGAAGGAACTGACATAAGTGGCTGCAGCTGACCACTACGTTGTTTAATGCTGACTATGTCTGGTGTTCAGTGAACTGCATTTATGGTGTTAGCTTCTTGCTAACCGAACGTTTACTCCTCTTTCACTCCGAGGCACGTATCTCAATACCCTTTACTGCTTCTCAAAATCCACTCTGGTTTGAGCAAGTCTTTGTTGTTATGCACACACTCCTGAAGCATTAGTCCCTTTCTTTCCATCCTTGTCCTGCTTTTCTACTGCATAGCTAAGCTCAGCAGCTTAAATATATTCTTTTTCTGTTACAGCAGTGATTTTTGTCTCCTGGGACTGACCTGAACAGCCAGCCCATGTCCTGGCAGTGCCATGCTTCTGTCACTCTTTACTCTGTTTTGGTAAAAGCCCAAATGTGATAGTTACTTGGTGACAAGATGCGCATTTTCTTTTTTTCCCATACTGTCAGTGATTTTTTTCTCAACAGTCAAGCTTCAGAAAATGCTTCCTATACTTCTGTCATTTAATGAGTCGTTAGATGTGTTTTGAAATTGCCTGAAGCCTCTTTGTTCTTCTCCGCTGTTTACAGCGTACGTGAGGCATGGTTCAAACTCGGCTTCGTGAAATTGAATGCTGGCATTAACGGTGCATCTGCTTAGGAAGTCTTTGTAGTCCAGGATTTAAAAGGATCATGTTTGTGTTCCGTAAGATTGAAAAGGCAGGCGGTTTGAAATGGCATGATATTGAATTAAAATGTACCAGATTCTGAAGGCATGCCCCTAATAACAGGATAGGGGAGGGTTGTGGTCCTGCTGAGAGCTGTGCAGGCAGTGGGAAGCACACAGGGAATTGCTTTCATCATGAATTAACTTCTGGTGGCTGGAAATTAGCAGTGTTGGAACGGGGCTGAAGATTTCTGAGTAGTACAGTGGATAACCTGGTAGACGGCTGAATGTGTCAAGAACATCTTAAAAAGTAGGGTGTATGGTCTTTTCAGCAGAGGAAAAGGGAGGATTGAGTGTTGGAGAAACTGCTCTTTTTTGTGCTCAGTGACTGGCCTCTGAAGTGAGAATTTATTGTTAAAGCACGTATGGGAATGAAGGACTGCTGCTGGTTTTCCTCCCTCTGCCTTCCACCTGTATTGCTGCATCTTCTTTCACTTTTGCATTGGCAGTAGGCAGAAAGGCAAAAGAAAAGCAGAGAGCAGGAGGGAGAAAAGCTGCAAGTTTGAGATGAATGTGGTAGGTCTTAGCTCTCTGCTAATACAGAAAACTTCTTAAATTTTCAGAGTTCTTCTAGTGAAGGTGAATAGAGGAGTTAGTCTGGTGGTTCAGTGTAGGTATTGTTTGAAATACTTTTATTTGGAATCCTGTATCTCGAGCTGTACCTGCAGAAGCTATCCATTGCTGGCTTGTGTTCTGACACCCGGGCGTTTATTGTCATCTCTTAGTGTATTTGGAAGAGTGATCCTAAAACAAGAGTTATTAAATTTATTTTTGTTACTGCATATGAAAATTAATTCTCAATTCTTCAGAACGTATAGCAGTATTAAAATCAGCATTTGAGTTGGAAGAGATCTTAAAAGAGGTGATGTGTCTTCTAACTGCTAATTGGCTTCCTATCGCTGCAGGTAACTGCTATGGTTGTAGTCCAGGAACTAAATATTAATGTCTGATCACTGCTTTCTTAAATAGTTATTTAATGTGGACTAGTAAGTCTTGCATTAATAAACAGTCAAATTACTGTTCAGAGATGATATCACTGGCTTTTCTGGTAATTCTATTTTCATTTCCCTGTAAAAATACCATAATAAACGGGAACCTTACTATCCTAACACATTGTCACAGCAAGGGTATAGTACCATAATTAGACTTTTTTTATTCCAGAAATCCAACGAACGTGCTGTAGCGTGGTATTTACTCGTCGTGAGAGAATGAGAGCAAATCTTGCGTGAGGAAGAGTTGCTTGACTTGTCCACTTAGCAGGTGGATTTCATAGGACGAGTTAAGACCTTGATCTTACTGGCTGGTACTTCACAGGTCAGGTCTGTACTGTTACGGTAGCTAAATAGTAAACATTATTTGACTTAATTTTTAAGTCACTTTAAACCTTGAGATAGGCTACTTGCAGACAATAGAACGTAAATGGATGTAATCCAAATAAATTCCAGCAACCTATACATTTTTTCCTTTGCAAGTTTTACCTTTTTACATGCATTAATTCTGCAAGCGTTTCTGTGTGCTCTTACCTCTTACCTACAGATAGCCCCCGAGGCCAGGGCTTAACATCATGTTAGGGTGCTTGCTGCTGAAGGTAGCTACAAGGAGTATTTTATTTTTTTTTTTGTATTTTACAGGATCATGTAGCAAGGTTTTTGATGTTCCCCCCGGATCAATACCTGTCTTGTATCAGGTGCTGAGCCGAAGAGCTCGAGTGACTGTCACCTCTGTTCGTGTTTCTGCCGTTTGATTAGCAGTTAGAGAGGATGCTTCTGTTCTGGTCCAAAGGCAGTGAATGAAAAAAACACTGCTGGTTTCCTGAGTCTTTGCTTTCTTTCACGTGTATGTCTGTGAGACACTCCCTTAAAAAGTTGTGCTGGCCATTCACTGTACCTGCAGGCCCTCAAAATCTTCCGGAGTTTGATTCCCGGCAGTTTTGCAGCAGCAATTTGTCAGACAAGCACATTTAAGTTACAGCAGTAGGAGAAGGCTGCAAACTGTGGCCCTGCCAGAGCAGCAGCAGCCTTACAGCCTGGCTGCAGGAAGCCTTCCCCGCACCGTGCCAGTGCCCGGCAGTCTCACAAGGTACCTGGGGGCGCTGGGGGTGCGAGGCAGGCACGCTGGGGCTGAGCTACCCTCCCTGTGCTCACCTGACAGTTCCTACCCTGGGCGTCTCAGCACGCACTGCTGCTGCAGGTAGGCTGCTGCGTGAGCCGGGTCCCGTGCGGAAGGGCTGGAGAAGCCTCAGGTGGGTTTTGGGGCCGAGTGACCGTCTGCGGGTGTAGGGGGACGCAGGAGGACGCCGGTGCTCCCCTGGCAGCACTTTGCTTTCTCCTGCCCCGCTGTGTGCAGACTTGCTCTGGTGGTAGGGCTGGTGTGTAAGGAAGTGGTACCACAACTTCGTTATTTCCCTGACCTTTGGAAGAGTCATTTAGGGTAGGTAGGGTGATAGAAGGCGTAGATGGAACCTGGAAAAACATCGAGCTGCTGTCAAGTGTGTATCAGGCGTGTTTGGGACCTGCTGTATTTGTACGCTTGATGTGAAAGAAGCGAATATTATCATATTTCGTTTCAACCAGCTGGGGCTAGGCTGGCAGCGTTGATCTCTTTAAGCTACGCACACAGTTTTGCTTACCAAGCAGGAGCCTTTTCTTTGCTATTGTTACTGCAGTTTTCTGTCTCTGGCCTTACAAACGAGGTCTCTGCTCTATTTAGTTGCCTGGGGTAGACGTGACAAACTTTGGATATGCAAGAGATACGTTTGAATATCAAGGTGAATTTGCATTGACAGCTACCCCGCATGATTTCTTTGGCTGGATATTTCTGAAGATAAAATTCTGATCCTAGCATAAGATCTTATTTCTATTTTAAAAATAGTAATAGGAATGTGGAAACTAGTACTGTGCGGTGGCAGCAGGAGGAAAGAAAACATCTGTTCAGGGCAGGAACAGGTTTGGATCGATTTGGGCAGACAGATGTAGAATTGAATATATTGGAATTGGGCTGGGAACATTCTTAATGTAGGAAATTCCATTCTGGGCACCACTGAGATGCAGAGCAAGTCTGCAGGGAACACTGAATCCTCAGAATTTACTCTTAAGCTTTACCAGATTTGTACAGTCACTTCAAACTCCCCATGCGTTTGATACAAAACCTACACGTCATGGCTGATAGTAAGTACATGATATTATGGATAAGGACTCGATGGCATTTTATTGCTCTGTAACTGCTTGAATTATGCAAATAACTTTACTTCTGCTTCCAAATAGATTAATCTCTATTATTAGTCTCTAATATTAATTCAGAGTCTTACTTACAGGAGGAAGTAACACGACAAGGTTAAAAATCAGTATTCTTTCCAAAGTACAGTCTAACTGCGCTTTATTTTTCTGTTGCTCTCATGTGAGGAGAAATACCATCCAGTTTGCTGACCGGCCTTGAGGTTTAGGTGGAAGCTCCCCTATCTGCTTTTACCACTTCTTTTTCTTGTGGGAGTGAACCGCAGCAGCTGGGCAGCGATGAGCGGCTTTGAGGCAGCAAAACATCAAACAGCTACACAGCTGGGGGGGGTTATAACACTTTAGAAAGTGCTTCAGAAAAGTCTTAAATTGAGCCAGAATTTTCCCTCTGATCATTCCAGAGAAAGTGTCGGCAAGGACTTAAACTAGAGGAACCGCTATGGAAAAAGTTGCACCTCAGCTTTATTCTAACAGTCTTTTTTTTTTTTTTTTTAACAGGCATCTGCTGAGTGTGTGGATTGGAAGCTGCCCGTGACAAGATAGTAGGAGGTGAATTTCTGCCTTCCCTCTGAACAACGGCATTGTTTGCAGATCTGATGGTTATTGACTGTGTTAAATGTACCAGTCTCAATCATTATTTTTAACAGCTTTTTAATTAAGTAGAAGCTAGCATTCTGCTACTGTCGAGCTCAATGCTTTTTCTTGCTGCCGTATTCATTTTCCTTGCTTGCCAATTTAGATCGTAAATGGGGGTTGTTTCATTTATTTTTTTTAGATTAACAGTAGAACATCTTGAACTTTCATTACTAGGAGCTATCAAAATGTAGATAGTTACGAAAAGAGCAGTTGTTTTGGCTGGACAAACTAAGCGGATGGATTCATTGGCTCTGGTATTGACCTAAGCATAAATACTTGAAGCCAAGGGTAATCAGGAATTTTATTCATGTCAGAGAAGATTTGCTTGTAAACTGGGAATCCTTGTAAAAGTTTCACATTGTATGTTGTGTAAGAACTCTGCCGTTCACCACCTCTTTCTCATTTGTAGTTTAGTTACCATTTGTTTTCTAGTTCCCATTGATTTGTACTGTTTTAGAGACTGTGGCGTTTAGTTTTTTGTTTTGAAACCAAAAAGGAAAAGAGGTCTGTTTGTTACTTAAAGAGGTAGAATTGTCACTGGATCATTTGTTACTGTTGCCATAGCATGTTCTCTTTCATACTCAGCCTTAGGTTTAGTTTCCCTTTCTATTTTCCTCCTGTGGATTACCCGGCAGTGTTTTCAGGTACTTGTGGTGGGTCTTTTTTGATTGTGTTCTCTGATAGAAACAGCTGAGCTGAGGCTACTTCTTTTTTTTCCTTATCTGATTTTTTTATCTATTAGTGCATAGTGGTAGCAATTAGTCACAGACATAATGGGGTTCGTGTATCCCTCTGTTTTAATGGGGTAAGCCGTGGTACTAAGTGTTGGTTAATAAGGCAGGGACTTTGGAGGAGTTGAGCCAGGTGGCACAGAGGGCTTCCGCTCGGTCTGAGTTCAAGTGCAGAGTCTGGAGCGTGTAGCTGAACAGCTCCAGTTGTGTGAAATGTGTGAGCGAAAGCTAAACAAATGAGAAAGCAAGTGTGAAAACATGCGTGATGTTGCAAGATGGCAAAGTTACTGCTTCCTTCGAGATAATTGCTGGAAAAGCTAAGCTGAATTCCTAAATGAAAAAATTGACTTCTGTTTATAAATAGTCTAATTTATCCAGTATGGGGGGCAGGGTGACATCTAAAAGTTATGACTGCTGTAATGCATTTCTCCTAATGGAAATGGTACGATAAGAGCTTCTTGTGCTTGATAAAAATGCCAGCAGGCTTTCCAGACACCTGACCATCTGGGAGTCCTGAAAAAGAAGATCCAACTTTATATCCAGGCTGTTCCATAAATGTTCTAGCTATTTGGATCACAGTACGGTGTCCTTCTAGAAGAACGCTTTCTTGCATAGCTTTTCAACTCCTCAAATGTTTGCTCTGCAAGCTACTTTGGGAGAGCAAATCTGCCTCAGACCATCTGTGCTCATCCAGCAAGAGATTTCTGCTGCTTGCTAGCAGATGGGAGAAGAGAATCTCACCCCCAGCCCCCTTCTTTTGGGTTGCTGGGTACAGATAGGTTTCGTTGTATGGGTAATAGGTGAGGATGTGACAGTAAGGAAGTATTTTCTCCCTGGCCGGATAAGGGAGTTGCCCTGTGTTATAAAAATGAGTGAGTGAAGGCATATTGTTGCTTTTAAATCGTGTGTGGGACAATGAAAGCTAAAAAGCACACAATTCTTAGATATTTCTTTGTTATATCTGAAATGTTTTTCAAAGGTGGTTACTTGAACTTTTTCTGGTTTTAAATCATAGAATTATTAATTCTAAAAAAGTTCTATTTTTTTGATTGTGTTGGCATTTACTGTCCCACTCCTTCGTGTTTGCTTTCCTTGATTTATCACCCTCCTTCAGAAAAACTTGGAGAATTGACGTAAAAGGCTAGAAGAACAACAAACTCTGCATAGCTGCTGTATGTAAATGTTTCTGCCCTTTGAATTGTGCTTTCCAGTAGACTTTCTTTCCCCTTTCTTAATCTCTTTTAATTTTGATTTTGAATATAGCATGTTGTCTAATACGAATCCTTCTACATTTCTGAAGGAAAATGATGGAGGAATATGTACCAGCAACGCAAGGCACGCCGGAGCCAGTCAACCTGTCGGGCAATGCCTCTTCGAGGTGCCCAGATAACAGGAGGGCTGATGAAACACCTGGAGCGAAGGACTGCTCAGACGTCGCTTGTGCTGGAGCTGGAGCTGGCGTCCTGGAAATGGAACCGAGGTTGTCGCCCTCAGACCAGGATCCGTCAGACACTGACCTGAGCAGCCGCGGGGGCCTGGCGGAAAGACAGGAGCAGCAGTCTGCGCGTGATGACAGCGGAGGGGCGGACTGTGGTGCCAGTACCTGCTCTGAAAGTAGGGTCGAGGGCTCCACGAAGCCAGGGCGTTTATCTAGCGAAGAATTTGAACAAGATCCGAAAACTAATCAGGACGAACAATCGTTAATGGAAATACTGCAGGAGCTAAGGGAGGAATCTGACTTTGTGAAAAAATCTAGTGATAAAATCTACTCAGAAAGCCCTTACGACACAGACTGCACAAAGAAGCTTATTTCCACCATGCATCAGACTTCCTCACAGGATGATTTGCTGAAGGAAATAGAGTCTGAACTCTTATCTACAGACTTTTCCAAAGAACACAAATGTCCAAACGGTGTGAGGAAAGGTGAACATGCCTTGGCTGTGTTTGAAAAATGCGTGCAAGATAAATACCTGGAGCAGGAGCAAACTATAAAAAAGTGAGTATTTTAGTATTCTCATTGCAGCTGTGGAGGTGTGTACTAAAAAGTTTCAGATGCGTATTCATGAACACAACGTTATGGTATGAAACAAATAGCATCCTGAGTTGTTTTAAGGACAGATGAAGAACATCCTTAAAAAAAGGTCAGTAAGTGAGGAATTATTTTTACGTGTGGAATGTACTTTTAAATAAAAATGCGTGCTTAGATCTCTGAATTCTCGTGGGCTTTGGCAGGAACTGAATGGCCAACTGTTCAGTGGAATAGCTTGCCAGTGTCTAGAATTACTTATATCACCATCACTTTTACAGTATTTAAAAATAGTCCAAGATTCGTTCTGTCCCTGTATGTCTTTGAAGAAACGAACCATTGTAATTACGAACTCTCACTATTTGTGTTTGATTTGAGCTTGAAGTTGCTTGTTTCTTTTTCAAGCAATATCAGAATTCAGTCTTCTGTCATAATCCGGAAAGTTCTAATTGGTTGAGAGTTGTTCTTTGTGTTTGAAATGGTACAGGGGGGCTTTTGAAATGCTTAAACTTTGCTGTATTCAACTGGGCTTAGTAGTTCTACTATCTGCTACATGAAGCATATTTGTCGAAAGCCAGTTCATTGATTTTTATTTTATTTTTTTGATTCCCCACTTGGCCTTTAGCGTTCTGTTACCTCTTCAAAAAGGTTTTTTATTAACAAAGCGTAGTGTGTAACTTTAATTTTATTCCTGCTTGCAGAGCTGGAAATAAGTGCCCTCTCCTTCCTACGAGGCATTCTGATAGTGTGGAACGGGAGGACATCAAAGGGAGGGAAAAATAGGGGGAGAAGCTCCCAAAAAGTAGAGCAGGGAAAGCATTCCCTTGCACCTCACCAGTTGACCTCGTGGCATAAAACATAAACGTGAGGAAAGTGAGCTGATGACGGGAAAGCTTGGGTATGCATGATTATGCATTTAGTAATTGTGGAGGAGGAATGAGACTCTGAAGGGACCGGTGTGTAGCTGGTTCTAACTCCAGAAAATGGTAAGTGAACAAGTCAGTTGGGTTTTACATTTGTTTACAGTAAATTCAAAGGCAGATCAGTATTTTCAGCAGTGGACCAATTACTTAGAGACAAATGTGCATGTAGATATATGTATTTATTACATATACACACAGATTTGTTTTATATAAACATATCTTCAGTCTCTTTCTTTGCCAGCTGCATCCCTTTGAATTTTGGGTACTCACCTCGAGAGCGCAAAGCTGCTGTGGAATACTTTGTTTAGTCCAAAGGGTGTTCTGGGTTGGGCTGATTTTTGTCCCTTTGTTTATGATCAAAAGAATTTCCTGTAACATTGCTCTGGAAATAGTCCAGCTGTCTTTTATGAGCAGATCTGCGATAGGTAAGTGAGCAGCAACTGTGTGAATCTCAACTCCCTTTGAGCATTTGTAATCTTGGAATATTCCTGACTTCTGAACTGTTCTTTAACCTAAGCTTGCTTTCGTTGGTGGTGTTGAAGTTCTTGTAATTTGGAAGTCTTGTTTATTTAGAAAATACTTTTTGAAGGAGGGAAGCTGAAGATGAAAGTATGAATCTAAAGGGGTATTTAAATATCTTGTTCGGGTAAATACATACCACACACAAATTCATGCGCTGGTGGCCTAACTTGCCTAGGTGCTTTTGGAAATACCCACTACCTAACCGTGTAGTTAACCATGTCTTTAACCATTTAAGTACATTTGAGACTGTTTACTCAGCAACTCTGACAATATGACTTCTGAGTTTCACATATTGCACTGCTAGAAGGTCAGGCTAAATCTAGTATTGTCAAGGTGTCAGCCTCAACTCAGGCTTCAAACAGCTGCAAAGGAACGAACTGTAGCTAAACATCTTAACTTTATAAGGGCTACGGATGCTGTTGTAGGTACATGGAACCCAGATTTGCTAAGTCCTATATCTTAGCAGGTTGTGGACTTCAAAGGCTGCTGTGAGAGTTTGTGCCAATCCAGGAAATGAACGCGCTGCCTGTGTTTTCAGAGCTCTGACTGGGGAGCTCTGTGATTGGAAGTTACTGTGTACAAAAGCACCTTAAAATTGTTAACCTTTACAGAGCCTGCTGCTAGTTCTGGAGTGGCATAGAGGCATGAAATATCTCACATCGTCAGGGGCAGTAGAAACCCCAGAATGCTGGAAGCAAGCATTTTCTCATCAGAAAGATGCTGCTGGCTGGTTTAGAGTTAAGCTTCATAGGCACAGCATGCTTTTGTTTTTCGAAGGCTTTGGTGGAGTTCATTAGTGTTTCTGGCTCTAATTGCAATAGGATTTGCAGTCAAGAAGGAAGAAACGTATCTCAAAATAAATAAATCAAAAATACAGTACTGAAGTACCTTACATTTTGTTTCTTTTTCTTTACAGATTGATTAAAGAAAATAAAAAACATCAAGAACTGATTTTGGACATTTGCTCGGAAAAGGACAGCTTAAAAGATGAACTGAAAAAGCGAACAGAAACAGAAAAGCAGCACCTCAACATCATTAAACAGGTACAGACAACAAAACAGAAGTGGCAGCTAGTATCTCACCTGTATGTGGTGCCCCTGTTTAATAGAATATGTGGTAGCATAGGGGAGAAGGAAGGAGTGCCCATGCTCATGTATTCTGAGTATTTGGATTTATCCTCACAATTCTTCCATTCCAAGAAGTATTAACTGGCTGAAAGTGCTCAGTGCCTCTGGCTAAGCGATCTGAATCCAGCAATTCATTTTAGGTGTTCAGGGAGTTCAGCTTGATGAGTTGCCTTGATAGGCGCGTTGTGTGTACCTTGTCTTCCTGCTGGAGACTGTGTATGTTACAGGCCTCGTAAGCCTTTTTGCAAAATGGCGAGTTCAGTCTTTTAGGATGATTTATTTCTTGTATTTAGACAGAAGGGGAATCTTAGGAAAGTGTTTTATCATGCCTCATTTTTTTTGTAGTAGTCTTTACCTTCTGTTGTTAACTACTGCATCTGGCAATAGAGGTGAATGGCTGTAGGTGGACTTGTAAGTGCTAATGGTTATGTGGAACGTATGTAAAGGTTACAGCATGTTAACTGTGGCCTTACACGTTATTTTGGTATTACTATATGCTACATTTGGCCAGTGAATGGTTCAGAACCATGACAGGCCAAAGAGGAGCATAGAGTTTGTGTTGGTGTAGGCTGGCATTAGTGTAGGAGGGAAAGGTATCGCTTCGGGTGTCACTGCTGCTCTATTACAACATTCGTGAGGGAGTCACATGTTGGTTTCTAGTCCCATGAGTAAGATCCCTGATACGGATGTTTGGAGGTGGTTTCAGAAAATGCTGCTTTGGTGTAATACTCGTAGTTGGATAGCAGCTGGAATTGTGAGATACAGTGCAGTGAGAAACACCTGAGTTGTTGGGTTTTGTTTTCTCGTTGTTGAAGTGAATGTTTTTAATGTGATGATTTCTGAATTAATGCGTCCCGGTAGCTTTCAAGGAAATGAAAGTTTGGCAGCACTCGCAACTGCAAGTAAAATGTTTATGCATGCTTGCACGTTTAAAAATAAATAAAAACAAAGGTTTTGTGTGCTAGGCAATGATTCAACTTGCAAAACTGAAGAGGGTGTGATCAAATTCACTGTGTGGCAACAAGTATTTTAGCTTGTGTTTGCTTTGTGTTGTAGCTTAGGTTGCACAGAAATGAGGTACTGACAGTGGCATCTTTCTTCTTTTACACCTTTCTTCCCCACAAAAAAGGCAGGCCTTGGTGAAATGGCTCTTGGTAATGAGAGGGTTGTCCTTAAGGCACAGTTTGAGCAGCCTTAGGGCAGCATCACAGCTTGTCTCGCCACCGCTCGCCCTTGTGCGAGTGCTGTTTCCTCTTGGCCATGCCTGTGCGGCTGTTCAGCGAGCCTGCCCGGGGAGGTGTTCAGCTGAGCGTCAGTGGTTGTTCTTCAGCTGGATCAGGTCTCACCTAGTTCACTGGGTGTCTAAGGAAACGTGCCAGCACAGTGACTAAGCACCACCTTTGTATTTGCTGAGTTGTTTTTCACTGAATTAATTCCCAGTCCAGTTCAGCACGGACGCGTGACTTCTTTGCCAGCGCAGTGCAGGCTGGAGGTGGTGGCACAGGGATAGCAGCAAAAGGGTAGAAGGTGAAGCTACTAAAGTCAGCAGCCAGCATCTCAGCATTTGCTGTCAATCTAACTTTTTTTTTCTGTAATAAACTACTGTGCCTCCTGTTCTACCTCATTTGATGCAGTTGTGTCACTGAAGATGAAAATTGACATCTTTCATGCTTGTACTTGAATACAAAGCTAGGCGTTGATACGGATAGTTGCAGCTTGACAAGTGTAAAGTACAGGTAAAGATCTGTTGAGGCATATAATTTGTGTGAAATGTTCCTGCCTGTACAAAACATGATGAAAGTCTTATTTTTCCTATAATTATATCATAATGTTGTCTTCTAGCTAGAAGCAAGAATAGAAGAGCTTATTAAAGAAGTGAAAGCTGGTAAAGACAAACTTTTAACCCAAGATGCAGCAGCCAAAAATGCTATTCAACAGTTGCATAAAGAGATGGCCTATCGAATGGAACAGGTAAGACAGAAAACCTTTAATTACAGAACATCTCATGAATGAACTTGATTCCTGTAGGAAATATGCAACGTGGTTTTGGCTCAGAAGCAGGGTAAAAGCTGGCAGTGGCTCTTACTTATGCTAACTTATCAGATGAAATATCTCTCTCAAATACGGCACAAAGCTTTTATTTTTGTCTTGTGTTACTGAGAGTTGAGGTTTTTTTTTCCTTCCTAATACATTATGCCAAGTATTTTCTCTACTATGTGAACTCTAAAGCTCAGTTTCTGATTCTTTTTATTTTCTTACATGAAACAAAATTTATTAATGCTGGGGTAGGGGGGAAGCCCATCTGAAAAACAAGCCACTAAATGATACTGAGGTTGGCATGTGGACAAGCAAGACAGAGGATTGGTACTGGGTTTTTGCAAAAGTATTTTGTGACTAAATCTTATGAAATACAACTCTTTCCTTCTGAAATAAACTTGTGGGGGGGTAATTCACATGAGATGTTTAGCTGTGAAGCTGCAGCTGCTTTGATGCATTTACTGTTACAAGTAATTCCAGGTGAATCAATTGGACTCTTGTGATACTTATGTGGTGGTCTAATGCTAGGCTTTGCAAAACTGGTGCTATTGAGCCCTACTTTGATATGCTCCTATATTGGATGTCTTTGGAGTAGTGTCTTCCAAAAGCAAACCAGAATGAATCAACTTTGTATTTCCTATTTAAATATTTTTCAAGGCAAATAAGAAATGTGAAGAAGCACGCCATGAAAAGGAAACAATGGTGATGAAATATGTCCGAGGAGAAAAGGAGTCACTTGACCTCCGAAAGGAAAAGGAGATACTTGAGAGAAGAGTGAGAGATGCAAACAAAGAAATTGAAAAGCATGCTAATAAAATCAAACAGCTTTCTCAGGAAAAAGGAAGATTACACCAGCTCTATGAAACTAAGGTGCTCTGAGTATTGCTGCGTGACTTGAGTGAATGATTAAAAGCACTATCAGAACAAACTTTTATCAACGCTTGTTTGCTACTATACTTGGGGAAAGAAACATGTTTTCATTTTGTTTTGACGTATATCTGTGGAAAAAAACCCTTTCCTCTGAGGGAAGGGGAAGAAGTAACTGACTTCTCGTTATCTTTTTCAAGTTCCATTTAATATTTCCCTAATTTATTGTATTTAATAAAAAAGAAAAGACGGCTTATTGCAGGTCCGTGGATTTTTGAGGGACTTTCTAACTTTTTTTGAAATTTTAAAAGGCTGTAATGGCACTAAATTATTGCAGTCTTTATTATAATTTTTCTGTCTTTACTCTGTTCTCTTTTGTACTTCTAAAAATTGGTGGTATGGCAATCGGATTTTTCAGGCCTGATTCAAATAAATAAGTAAATTGCCATTCAGTTGTAGAAGCCAGTAAGATTCCCATCAGGCTCCTAAATTATCCAGGTCTTTCTGTACTGTTTTGCAACTATTTCATGTGGAAGACCCCAAAACTGATAAATGAGTAGGGTTCATGCTGATTTGGGTCTCTTCTGATGAATTTTACTATGCTCAGTTGACAAAAGAAGAATCAGAAAAATACAACTGAAAGTGATAAAAATTATGACTCTGAAGCAAAAAATCAGTGTTCTTTCTCACATGAGCAGGAAGTGGGAGCGTGGCTTCAGGTTTGCTAAACAAAACTTAACCTCCTAAAAAACCTCCTAACACCTCATGATTACACTAGAGCCTTACAGGAACTGTACTGCCCTCACACGGTGCATCCGTAAACCTGTATTGAGCAGTTGAACCTGTCATTTCTGAAACAGTTTGGAGGTGTGGGTTGCTGCTGTATCTGTGGATGCTGGTATAGAAGTTTGGGCCAGCAGCGTGCCTCTCTTAACGTCCTGACTTGACGCTGACTTACAGGCTGGTGGTGTGACCTGCATATGTTGCTGCCAGTGCTCACGCTGCACATTTATAGCTGGTATTACCATTCTGTCAGCGTCAGGACTTCTCTCTGTAGCCTTGTGTAATACATAACTACTGCTTTGCACCTGCGTTTCCTCATCCTGTTGCCAAAAAAAGAACAAAAAGGGGCCTGTGCAGCTTACTCGGGAGATTCTTATTGTAGACCAGAACTCTAGTCTGTGTGTTGCAAGAAGCGCTGAATGATTTATATCCTTAAAATAAAATTTGATTTTTTTTAGGATGCTGAAGCCACTCGACTCAACAAAGAAATAGAAAAACTGAAAGAAGAAATCAATTCTCATGTTATCAAAGTGAAATGGGCTCAGAACAAATTGAAAACTGAAATGGATTCGCACAGGGTTAGTAAAGTGCTACCATGACGTGAAACTACAGTCAGAGGAGTGTAGTTGTGATACTGTTCTCTCTTTAAATAGTACTAAAATCTATTTTTAAAGTGTTTTGAATTTGAACACCTGCAGCAGAAGTTGGAATAGTGCTTTAGATACTGTTACTGAAGTGGTAATGGTGGAAGGATGCGAGGAGGGAAATGCAGAGCGGGTTCTGTTTAATTTGATCATCAACTTTTAATTTGGATTTTGTATGATAGATTTAACTGTCTTTTTAATTTAGGTTTTGTGTGATAGATTTAATGTGATCTGTCATCTACAGCACATAACCAAGAAGTCCTTTTTTTGTGATTTTGGAACAAACAAAATTGCATAAAGTAGTAGCAGAATGGAAGTAAGAAGGGAAAAAATACTGGACATTTTTGTTGTTAAATCTTTTCAAACTGAAGTAGGAAACTTCTGTTATAAGAAATGTTTTTTTTCTAAATGATGTTATGTAAGTATGTTTAATCCATTATTCATTCCTGTTTCTGTAGGAATCAAAAGAGCGCCTCAAAGATGCAACAACAAAATTAACTCAAGCAAAAGAAGAAACAGACCAGATAAGGAAGAACTGTCAAGAAATGATAAAAACCTATCAGGTAAACACGTCTTGTCAGGAGGTGGAATTAGTGTTCAGGATCTGATTTTACATCCCCCTCTCTCCCAGTCCCCCCATTTCTATCTTAAGCTGTAGCAGGGAAGAATTATCCTGTGTGAGCTACAATGTTGAGATGACCAATCACTGATTGCTTTGATTGGAAAGTTGATAATCAGAAAGGAAGAAGTTTGTCTTGATTGGCATCTGGTGTGCAAGTCTATCTTCACCTTTTCAGAATTATTGGATGCATACCTATGGGAAAGTTGTTCAGTGATGTGAAAAGCTGTATAGATGTTCATAAAACAGGAAAGAGGGACGTAAAACTAAAACTCTCCTTGTATCTTCTATTCTTTTAGGAATCAGAAGAAATTAAATCAAATGAATTGGATGCAAAGCTCAGAGTAACTAAAGGAGAACTAGAAAAACAAATGCAGGAGAAGTCTGATCATCTGGAGGTAAATATTTGGTGTATGGAGGCAGCACAGTTGCCTGGCTACCAGTTAACCTGGTAGTTAAGAGTGCTACGAGTTTCTAACTTTAAATTTTTTTTTTAAGCTGCTTACAGTTCTTGCCAAACATTTTTCTTCTTGGCCTAATACTCCATTCCAGGTGTCTGCCTCCAACTGTGCTTACGGGAGGATGTTTTTAGATGTTACCCTGGACCCACTTCTTAAAAACAAAGCTACCCTCGTTGTATCATGCTTTTCCCATAACTGCTCTTTTCATTTATAAACGTGAATGTTGCCATAATTTTGAGCACAAATCCTAAGGCAAGGCTGTCTTTCTTTGACCAGTATTTTGCTAAACTATGAGTCAGGGGATAGCTTCCATTCTCTGTAGAAATTTGCTATCCCCAAAACTAGATTCTCTAATGAGTACCTGCTCACGTGTGCATATATCATCTCCAGTTAAGCAAGTGTCAGAACGTAGAACTTTCCCCAGGGGCTGTTGTGATGTCAGTTTGTACAACTAAAACTGAAATGTGCAATCCTATTTTTGTCCTTGGTTCTTTTAAGAATAAAGAAACTTCTAGGCTTTGCTTTTTTTTTTTCCCTAGGCTTTTGCTTTTGTTTGTGGTGGCTGTTTACCAATCTATATATAAGCAAAACAAACCTTTAAAGTACCTGTTTTATTTTAAGCCCAGCCCTCTCAGCTGTTGTGTTGGTCTGCATTCGCCTAGAGTTTTTTTAATATCCTGGGGAATGCCAGTGTTGATTTAGATTTCTTAATGAACTTCTCTTTAAAAAGGTGCATCATGCAAAAATTAAAGAACTGGAAGACTTGAAGAGAACATTTAAAGAAGGCATGGATGAACTTCGAACACTGAGGACAAAGGTAACGTGTTGGATTGTAGGAGAGCACAATGCATAGTATTGGCATTTGGAATAAGACTCTATTCAATTTTTTGTTTGTAATTTTCGTTCTTTGAATAAATACTGTGATTAGAGACCGGCTTGCATGAGATCAGAAGGAGCACATAACTGTAACTCTGGGTAGCCTTTCTTAGTGAATCGGTTGGTCCATAGTACAATGTTTTTTTTTATGGTATGCAACTCATTTGAGTGAAAAGTTAGGAGAAACATATTTAGTAAAGATCTTCTGAGTTTAGTAACTTTTGGAAAATGAAAAATATCTGTAAAGTTTTCCTATCAGTGAAGCTAGGTTTGTAGACATCACACATTTGATGTCTGTTGAGGAGGTTATGCTATCCGTAACTTCTGAACTGTCTATAAATTAGCCTGCTGTTTCTTCAACCCAGATCTCAATAGGGCCTTAGAAAAATGGATGAAGACATGACTGGATTTGGCTTTGTAACTGGAAAAAAGATGTCTTTGAGGTCTTTGAGTCCTGTTGCATTAGTTTGAGTCTTTGGACAAGGCTAATGTTAATCACACTCGCATAATTTGATATTTTTTGCATGTATTATTTTATCTATTTTTTCTGACTATGTTTTGTCTGAAAAACAGGATATTACCATTCTAAGCTAAAGTAACTAAAAAGTAATAAAAATGTTTTGTACAAAACGTTAGACATTTGATCAGAATAATTCATCTCCGAAGCTTGGGAGAATAAATAGTTTCTGAATTTTTTCCCATTTAGGTGAAGTGTCTAGAGGATGAGCGCTTAAGAACAGAAGATGAGTTATCCAAGTATAAAGAAATCATTAATAGACAGAAGACTGAAATTCAGAGTTTGCTGGACAGAGTCAAAACTGTAGATCGTCTGCAGGATCAACATCAGAGGTACGGCTATGCACTTTGAGGAGTGATGTGACAGGTTTTCTGGTATTTGGAAAGTTTTTCTTTATTGAAATTACAAAAAGCTTTAAAACATCAATAACGTGCAGAATCCTTGTCCTAATTTAAGTGTGTGTTTCTCACGTGAATCAATCTCCCCAGTAATAGAGATGACCTTAATAGCTTCTAATAAAACTAGTGGATTTAGTCTTGTAAGTCTAACCAGAGTGTTCACTTTTAAGTGTACCCTATAAGAAGTTACATCTTGTAGAAGCCTACCCAGTGTTTGCTTCATTGAAAGATCTATCACTTCAAAATTGTGATGGATGAATTAAAGTATTTAACAGAAAAGTTTTTATATCTTTGATAGTTGCTATATACAGATAGTTGGGAGCACTTGTATTTCTGGTGGATTAGTACTCATTCCGCTCTTCAAAGTTTCCTCATTTAAGAACGTGAGGGATATAAAATCTTGGAAAGGAGTTGGGTTCATGGACAGTTCAGGATTTTCTGAGCATATTTCTGCTTTTGTATGGTGCATATGAACTAGAATACAGAAATGCTATCCACTTCACTGATTCTAAACAAATACAATGGAGGTAGACAACTTTTGGATAAACAGAACCACTCATATGTCCCTTCTGTGCTTCTAAAGAGTTCTTATTTCTCATTGAAAAATACCTCCGTGATTACATGCTCGGGATTTTGAGAATGAAGCGTTTTCCATTTGCTGTATGCTGGTCAGCTGCATTGGCACTGTCTCCTCAGCTTTCCTAGGGAAACTGTGATCTGTTAGAGACAACTGAAGCTTAGACTTCAGTCAGTAACAGTTTTTTTTTTCTCTTGGGATCTTGTTAAATGAATTAAAATGAACTCTGTGATCACAGTGTGAAGACTACAAATGTGTTTTTCCAGTTATCTTTTCCTCTCGGTAGTTGAGATGTCCTTAAATATGTCTCCATTTTTCCTATTAAACTTGGGTTGAGGTGTTTTTTTAACATCTTCTCTGCACAACGCTCACTCCCACTGCATCAATTTTCATATAGTCTTTTATTTCTGTCTTAAAATGACTGACGTGTTTTCAGTACTCCCTAGGATGTTTGACAGAGTCGTGGAATCTCAACAAGAGATTGAAAACTTGGATCAGTAAATTCCTGTTCTCTCCGAAACAGACATTCTGGAATCTTGATCTATTTTTCTTACTGTTGTTTAGAGTAAATAAACTTGCTGCCTTTTATTTTCTTGGAAGCAAGTGAGAAGAATTTTGTCTTAATTCATGCAAAATCTCATCTATTTTCTTTATGAGGAAAGGGTTGAGGAAGCAGGTTCCTTCCTTCTAGAAGGAATCTAGAAGATTGAGGTGAAACATCTCTAAATATGTAAAAAGGTATTATAAAGGGGAGGTTCAGCTAGTCTTTGTGCGCTGAAGCAAGGATAAAAATAAATGGGGTTTTGCAGGAAATATTATTTTAGGTTGGATGCTGGATAACACTTTTGAGTTGGATACTGATTACCTCCTGTGTTGCAGGATCTCTTTTTTGGAGAAGTGTAAGGATCAGTTGGAGATCTCTTTTCAGGACAGTCTAAACATTTAACTTTGGTTTGACCTTGACTGTTAAGTAGAAATTGCTCCTGTCATAATGAAACAACGTATTTGGAAAAGGGAAATACGAGAATATTGGATTTGCAGGCAGTCCTCTTATCTACAGTCTTGTTTCTGACACCCTGTACTGAAGCACGTGAAGTTGAGTACAGACAGGTGGTCACTTCATTTCTGTGTCATTATCAGCATTGCAACTTGTCATGAAATAGAATCTGCAAACTCCCTTTGTTTTTAAAACAATCCATTGATACACGAGGGTCACAAAGTGTTCCTGGGCATTGCTTGGTCTGGACCTAAATGCTTTTGTTTCACTAGGGTTTCATAACTGATGTCTTCAAGCTCAGATTATTCCTAATAATATGCAATTCTTTTGGCAGAGATGAACAAGATATCAGTGCTTTAAAGGAAGAAGTAGATGGTCTCAATTCTCTTATTGCTGATCTCCAGAAGGACATTGAAGGTAGTCGGAAAAGAGAATCTGAGCTATTGATATTCACTGAAAAATTAACCAGTAAGAATGCACAGCTTCAGTCTGAAAACAATTCCTTACAGAGCCAGTTGGATAAGCTTTCTTACAGCGAAAGAGAGCTGCAGAATCAGGTGGAATGTGTTCGACAGGCTAAAGATGATCTGGTGAGTACAGCATGCAGCTTGTTCATGCATTACTGAGATGTTTGGGGACCATGAATTCCGCCACGTGTTTTTCCTCACCTGACTGCAACTTGTTGAGTTTGCCAGTCTGGTAGAATGAACACCTCCTCTTTTTAAGAAGACAGAAATCCCAAGGCACGTGGCGCTGAAATGGGATGGGGGTGTCCTTGCATTGTTCTTTCTGTCTTGCAGGACAGAGTTGCGCTCTATGCAACTGACATTGAAACAACCAAAAGATTGTAACCTGTGAATTGTATTACTGTTAACTGTTTCTTAGGTAATCTTGATAAATATAAGATAAACAATTTTTAATGATTTCTGTAAAAAAAAAAAAAAAAAAAAAAAAACAAAAAACAAAGTTAATGTGCCTGTACTGCATCGTATAGATGTTTTAGAGTTCAGAAATCTTACTGCAGCATCGCGCTGTGCTGTGCATTTATTTGCAATGCTAGTTTTTAGCTTAACAAATGTAAAATGCAAGAGACTCTCATGTGGAAAGCAAAGTACAGAGATAGAACTATTGAGTGTACAGTGTGGTTAGGCAGGAATTCTTTTGGTATATGACTTACGGTCAAACTATAATTTCAGGCCACCAAGCTGCAGAAGGAGGAGGATCAGCGAAAGCTAGAGGTTGAGACGCTACAGGCTCAGCTGGCTTCAGAGCAGAAAGAGCTAACAGCGCTGAAGACCCACGTGGATGAACTGAAAGATGAACTGACTACCCAGAAGCGCAAGCATGCAGCCAACCTGAAAGATCTCACGAAACAGCTTCAGCTAGGTTGAAATTCATTTCAGATATAATACGTCAGCCCAGTCTGTAAGCCCCTTCACAGAGTCTGATAGAGACTAAGGCTCCCATCTGTGTATGCGTGCTGTTTGAGCGTAGCCCTTCTCGCTCTCCCTGTCCCAAAAGAATGAGCGAACAAGTTAAGACTTGAGAAAACTGCAGTGGCAGTAAGCAGGCCCTAGTCTCAGTTGTCATTAAATAAAACTTTTGAAATGGGCTTAGTTATAAACTGAAAGTTTTATCTTGAGAGCTTTGTCTTTGTTATCCTGTACGTGACTGCCTAAATGTCACTGTGGGTAGGCACGGATCCTGGTCTGTGTATGAGTATAGTCAAAAGCTGCCAGAAGTTTCCTAGCTCCTGACTTATCTGGAATTATTGGTGAGAGTTACTGTTTAGTATGTTAAACAGAGCAGTTTAGTTATTAAAGATGGATGGACGTTGAGAGACTGATGATTAATTTTGTCAACAGAAATCATTAAATACTCGATAGCACATATGTTCTGAATGCAGATAGATTTGAATGTATTCAGACTTCTTTGAAATGTATTTGAAAGAAAAACTCTTACAGCCATAGTGCAAGAGAAGTTATTTGTCTCTTTGTACATATATGAACAGCTGCGCATTTTCCCTTTTCATCCCTACTGAATGAGTGGTGCTTCTGGCTCGAGTACTACTCTCAGCTCCCAGTAGTGACAGTCATGAGATCCCAGAACAGAGCTGCCGCTCTGTCATTCAGCGGTTATTTCCATAGCAGTCCCGATCAAAGGTAAAATCAAATTCAAGTCTTGTTGTTCCCAGATAACCCTGTTTATGACATTACTTCAGCTGGAAATTGTTGCAGGGTCTTAGCAGATGTTGCGTCCAGGTACTTCATGGCTGAGTGCAGGGAGAGAAGGGAGCTATTTTGGTTCTTGTTTTGTCTTTTCCCCATCAGATTTTAATTGCTACCATTGTCTTTAAGTAGTCAAGCCACGTTAAATTATTGGAGGTCAGAGGATTAGAGTGGTTGTTGTGTCACACTGAGTCTTGGTTTTTAATCTCCTGTTGGTAACAATCACTTTATTATACTTTTAGCACGGAGGAAATTGGATCAGATGGAAAACGGTAATTATGACAAAGAAGTCAGCAGCATGGGGAGTCGTTCCAGTTCATCAGGTAATATAGCAAATAGCAGGGCTGCCAAAACAATCCTTCGATCTTAATAAGGTTGCCATGGAGTGCTGCTTTGAGTCGTGCTCTTTCTGTGGTTTGTGCATATGCAGTGTGTGGGCAGTCTCCCATTCAACCTGACAAAATAGCCTTTAAACACCAAAATGCACTTGGCTGAATGCAGTTAAAGGTGCTTATTCTTATTACAAGATTAAAGCTTGATGTTTATATGTTTTGGGTCTTCTTAAATGCAAGACTTTTTGTTGTTGTTGTTTCTTTTATGTTTGGAGGAAGCTCAGAGGACTGCAGTTTCTAGAGAACTCTCTTAAATGCAGCTGTGGCAAAACAAAAATTAGCAGCAGCTTCCAAGATTGTTTAATTGCCTTATTGACAGTTGCAACTGTTTAACTGATAAAAATCAATTAGCATGTTTAGAGGCATCAATGCATTTGTGTAGAATTCATTACTTTATATCCAGTTAGAAGTAGAACGGTTATCTGTAACGCTGAATACAACATCTGTTTTCTTCCTCAGTATCTTTGGGTTTTAAATTGGGTTAGGTATGCTGAAGTATTTTGTAATCTCTCTGTATAAGATCTGAACAGAAAGGAAAAAAAAAAATACTTCAAGCTCTAAGTGAACGGCGCTGCAGATGGTTTACAATGTAGGGCTCTTGTCAGTCTGTACACAGTTCTCATGGTTGTGATTTTAGTGGACTCTAGAATAGATCTGTTTGAAAATCAGCTCAGTCTTGTACAAAGTAATATTAATGAATATGACAGTACTTCTGCAGGACTAAGTGTTACTGAAGTACGTACAGTGATGCTAACGGAATTCTGCCCATAACTAGGGGACTACACGCTGTTCCGGCATGCATTTAAATGGTGTAAATACTGTTTATTGTAGAAACCCACTCACTTGTAAGGGAAACTGACATTCTGAAGAAAATATCCTAAGCTACTAAAACGTAGTGAACGTGGAGACGTTTTATTTGTGGCAAAAGTAAAAAGAGCTTTAAAATCTGAATGTGTTGGCAGGGTCCCTGAACGCGCGCAGCAGCAATGAGGATCGGTCACCTGAGAACACTGGATCTTCAGTGGCTGTGGACAGCTTCCCGGAGGTGGACAAGTCTATCTTGGTTGAAAGAATACTGAGGCTACAGAAAGCACATGCTCGAAAAAATGAAAAGATGGAGTTTATGGAGGATCACATTAAACACCTTGTGGAGGAAATCAGGAAGAAAACTAAGTATGTTCTGAGTTTGGTTCATACAGTTTTCGATGTTGGGTGTACATATACTGTAGTATGCATGAGACTGTTTTTCTTCATAAATTCTTAGTGTAGTTCTATTACTATTGTCAACTTAAAAGTTGTTGAAATGATTTGGAGAAGTTATGACTTAAATGAGCAGCATTGTTTCAATGACCATTCAAAAACAGATGAGTTCAACTGTGGGTGTTGGCTTAAAAATAAAAAGGCAAAATATTGCTCCCCAATTGTCTTGCACTTGGTGTTTCCACGGGTTAATATCACTTGATACTTGAGGTTGTTTGATCTTTCAGCAAAGAAAAATAGACACATCTTTTAGTACCTTTTTTTGCTCCAGTAGCAATATTACTTTCTCAAAGTACTTCAAAGTATGTAAAACTTGCGCGTTTTAGTGTCCTGGCTTTCTTTCCATCACCTCCTATAGCATCTGTGGTATCTTGGGTTTTCTGCTGTCATGAAATTGCAGGTGTTTACTTTGTTGCCTTTGCAGTAATACAGTACTGCTTGAATTTAAAATTATTGTATGTCAGGAATGTGAAGTTATTTCAATGTCTGCCTTCTTACTACCTTGTAACGCTGTGATGTCTTTTTAATTTTTTGCCCAGAATTATTCAGAGTTACATTTTGCGGGAAGAAGCTGGCACGCTGTCCTCAGAGGCCTCTGACTTCAACAAAGTACACTTGAGTAGACGAGGTGGGATTATGGCATCTCTGTATACATCTCATCCCGCAGATAGCGGTCTCACGTTAGAACTCTCCTTAGAGATCAACAGAAAGCTGCAGGCTGTGTTAGAAGATACACTACTGAAAAATATTACGCTGAAAGTGAGTATAGCTTTTGTTCCGTATGCTCTCCTAGTTCTGAGATGCTCTCTTCAAAGAGATGCATGCTGTTAAAGGGAGGAGGCTTTTTGGAAGTCAGCTCCCTGTGAATTGGTGATACTGGTAGCATTGGTTAATCAAAGGGTGCTGTAATGTGGTCCACTCTGAAACTCTTTCAGGACCCTGTCATATGCTGTAGTGGAGGGCTAGTTCTCAGCAGTAAATGTAGGGCCGCCAGTTTGGCAGAGAAAAGGCCTTTGCGCGTTCCTCTTGTCATGTGGGGGCTGCTTGGGCTCTGCGTGCCTGGTCCTGTGCCAGTTGCTGGGTACCAAATGGAGCCGCTGGGGCAGCGTGTCTGCTGTGAGGAAATGGCAGCAGGCTGGGAAGAGCTGTGCAGCCTGCCACCTGAACTGCAACGTTCTGCGGGAGTTGGACGTCTCTTCCTGGGGTTATCATTCCCCTTAAACACTACGCTTTGTAGAGACAGCCTGTAGAAGTAACTTAAGAAGTAACTATCGTAGTAAGTGCAAAAAAAGACTTGCTCAAAGGATCGCATCCTTTACTGAAATGAGCTTGGTTTTCTCTACCTCTGTCTAATCATTTGCATTTGTTCGGGATACTTGAAAGTATCAATCTGCTGACATAAATAGTAATTTTGACTTATTAGTGCATTTTGTGCTGATTTGGTTTGTTTTCTCTCGCTAACTTAACCCATCCCTTTTTTCCCCCAAAGGAAAACCTTCAAACTCTAGGAACAGAAATAGAACGACTTATTAAACACAAGCACGAACTGGAACAGAGAATAAAGAAGACATAACTAAAGCTTCTGTGGAATAACTGATACGAAGATGCAGAAAAGGCAGGTGCTACAGACCACTGTTTTTCTACATTTTTCCTGAAATTTGATTGCCTGCCAGCACAAGCATCCAGTATTTTGTATACACGGCCTTTAGTCATACAGGCTGTTCTTACTCGTGAGAGATATACAGGGTATGGCATCAGTGTGGTTCTGTCTACCCAATACCAGCCTGAGGTGTTGCTGAACTTTCCTACACACTACATTTATCTAAAACTTTTATTTGAAATGACATACAGATGCTTTGCAGTGCATACTATGTTTTCAGTGAGTTGCAGTGAGATTTTCATTTCTACACTGTATAATTAATCAGTCTTTTAATGATGGAGCTTGAAAAAATAAACCAATCATGTTTTAATTGCTGTTGAACATATCCAGTGCTACTGAGCTTTAAGGGCTTTCAGATATTATTTCCTTTCTTGCATATTACTTCTAATGATTAGGTTGATCGAGCATTTTTGACAAATGCATGGAAAAATGTCACAAAATTTTTAAGTGATGACTATGACATTGTTTATTTTCTGCTTTGGATTAGCATTCATTGGGTCAGTTTCTTTATTCAAAAGAAATGAAACAACAGTAAAACTAAGGGATTAAGGAACTTTCTGAATCAATTATTGAGTATGTGCAACAGAAACAAACATCAATTCAGCAAATTCTGTAAACCCTTGATCTTTAGGTGTATGGGTCTAAAGAAGTCTGATCTCCGATAACTGGTTAATAAAACATTGTCCTTTTTTATAACTAACAACATTTTAAAAAATAGGAGTTAAACTGCCCACTGTTACATATGTACAGATAGACATTATGCTTGCATCTGTTTTCAGATGAAGGAAAAATTTTCAAAGACAAATAGAAGCTTACTAAGTTCTCTCATTAGCTATGAATAGACCAGCCCATGAAAGTGGTGCTAAGAAATGGAAAATATGTCTAAATGGGATTTCATTCTGTTGGTTGGACTGTAAAAGTGGCATAGAAATGGGTGTGACTCCTTAATTTTACTGTTGTGAAGAATTAAGACAGTTAAAATGGCGTGAACTGAGAATTTTTGTTTAATCCCTCAGTGTCTGAGAGGGTGATAGCAGAAGAGGACCAAGGTGACAAGTTTTTAGTTTCACAACATCACATTTGCATTTTAATTCCAAGGTACATAATTCACAGGATCTGAAATGTCTATTCCAGCAGTAAATGCATTATCAGTGTGTTTATTGCCTTCTGACCAAAATGTATTGATCAGTTCACCCTGTAAATACATACGTTGGGTTTTTCTTAAATACTTGAACTTCGTATTATCATGAAAAAAAAGATTCAGTGTACATTTGTATGCTGGAGCACACAAGGAGGAGAGTTTATGAAAGCATCCAGGTGACTTAGGGGTGTGTACTCCATTTTCATGTGCCACTGAGTCACTTGAGCATTGTAATGAACCAAACTGAGCAAAACAGTTGGGGACAAGAGAGTGGGATAGGCACTTCTGAAAGCACTTGCAGGATCTAGACCTGGTTTGTGGTCCAGGGAGCTTCAGGGGCTCTTTGGATAGCCGGTCCCTTCAGTGTCAGTGGAGTAAGTGTTTGGACAGGGAGGGTGGAAACAAGTGATGTAAACCCTGATGAGCGTCGTAGAAGCTGTGAGCCTTTAATCTGGGTGGGTTTTATACACATATGTATATTTTTTTTAAACTCCTGAGAACAATGTTTATTGAAAACATTAGGGAATTTTGACCAGCGCAGTCGTGGGACTACCTCCGCTTTATTGTTGCTTAAGTGATGTGAAGAGGGAAATTCCTGGCTCTGCTGAAATAGATTTGTCCCCAACTTCTGGGAAGCTGAGATTTAACCTCGAGCGAACAGGCAGTTGGTCGTGACAGAGCTAGACCTTCTGCTGAAGGAAAGTATTTAGAAAGACCAATTTGCATGTCGAGACATAGCTTAGCTTTTGTATGTTTGCGTTTTCATGCTTTAATGTACCAGATCTCTGGATATTTTCAGGTGTTCAGCTGAATGACTCCAGTATTTTAGATACGATGTTAATATTGTAATCATTTAATATATGTTCTCCAGGTGTACAATGTGAATGAAGGAGAGGTGTGGTGCAGATGGAATAAGTGCAATGACATTGTGGAAATTCTTATTTCTTTTTGGCATGGTTGTTTCTCCATTTAAGTTATTTGAGGAACCTAGTTAGTTGCCCTCCTGCCCTGCTGGAAATGCTGCTTTCCTCTCTGTAGCACCAAAAACTTCCCAGACTTTTTCCCCCCTGCTTACGGAGACACACAAAGCTGCCGAAATTTCACTTTGCTTATCATGCATGGTATTTACATAGACTAAAGGCATCATCAGGAGGCTTTATTTTAAGCATACCTGTTAGAGATAGAAGCTCCGCTGTGGTTGGCACATTAACAAGTGACTCCATACAGTTAGCCCAGAGTGCGAGGAACACACAACAGGGCCAGCCAGCAACTCTGCGTAAAGGTGTTGCTCAGTCCTGAGAGCTCATGGTGTACCGGCCACGTAAATGTTGGCTGGCCACCTGCCTTTTGTTTTGGTGGGGTAGGTTGCCAGCAGTGTGATCTCGTTGGTGCACACAACAAGAACCCTTGTGAAAAGGTGTTTCTGTGGGGTGACTCACACCGTTGAACACCAGTGGGTGCAAGGCTCGGTTTATTACATTTCACTTACCCTTGTTCTGGAGACTTTTTGTGTTACCAGCAAGAGATTGAAAACTATCCTCAGATAAAATAAATTTTGCTGATGAACTGATAAACTGATTTTGAAGACAGCCTGGAGCAGTGAGCTTACATACCTGCCACTGAATTTCAGTGCCCATTAGATGTGTAGCTAGTTGTATCCCACAGGCTAAAACATCTGATTCCTAAACACTCAGGGTGCTCTTTTAATCCAAACATCTCACATCCAGATGTTCTCAGAGGCCCTACAGGAAGGCTGCCGGTGCTTTTCCACCCTCTGTAAAATCCTGTGCTGTCACTGTCTAAAGCTAGATCCTCTGAACTGAAGAATTCTTTTTTTTTCCTGTAGAAATCACTGGCTTTCTGCTTCGTAGGCTTGTGCAATATGTTTAATTTCAGTCTCCAGAATGCATTGGAGGTCAGTTCGTTCTCAGATACGCTCTCATCTTCTTAACTTGTTGCTGGCAACACCTACAGTATCTCCAGCTGCTAAAACTGAAGTTACTCTTTTGAAATAGTTTTCATTACAATAGTTTAGTTCATAACTAAAGGAAACAATAACAGATCAGATCTCTGGCTTCCACTGAACTGAGTGTAAAGCTGTTCGCCTGCGTGCTGCGGGGACCCTGCAGGAATCTAGGAAGCGGTTCAGAGCTCAGGGCCCGACAGCCCTCTAGGAATGGGCTTCGACCCTTCCAGCTGCCAGTGTGATGGGAAATACCAACGGTAGGTGGCACTAGAAATCAGATTTATCCCGTCTCCCCAGCCACCTGAGACCTTTCAGAAGGCAGACAGCTGAGCTGCAGAGGGAGTTGGGTGGCATTTACAGCTTTTCCAAGACGGATGGCATTTCCTTCCTGTTTTCATGTTCAAACTGAAACTATGTTAAATCTTCCAATATATGTATGTACGTTGTCTGAATATACAGAGTGTCTATTGATTTAATTTTGTAGATACTTGTTTCTGTATAAAGTTTTTGAAGATATCGCTATACATTATGTATATATTGTACTTTGAAATAATAAACCTACAAATGAGTGAAAGTCTGCTGCGGGTCTGTGGTTTGTGCCTACGTACCGCTGCCTGGCGCCGGGTCGCACAGGTACCTGCGTAGCTGCTTTTTTCTGCTGCACCATCTAAGCAAGAGGTAGGTGGCAGTGTGTCGTTGCTGCGTACCGCAGGTGCTGGCAGCCAGTCTAACAGCAAAGCCAGGGAAAAGTAGAGCTGGGCATGTCTGTACTTCATCTCTGGGAAACTGGGCTGAGACTTTTCCATCCTAAAGACAGGCGATAGGTGTGCTGTAATTAAATGCTGCTCTGAGCTGTTAGCAATTCCAGTAAGTGGCCTGAATGCTGGAGTCTTCTTTTTTCCTTGTGTAATGTGAATTTGAAAATCCCAGTAGCAAAGGCCCCATTCCCTTGGCCACACTCTGCCTCCAAGATACCGCGTTTGCTGCTCTGGTTTGTTTATTCACTTATACAGGTGTAACATAACAGCGGTATTACTACAATATGACTACAAGCTGTGTTTTTTTTTTTTATTTTAAGTGATGCCGTCAGATTGCAGGCTGTTCGTTGTGGCTACTCTTTTTTAATAGAAGTCCAGGAATCAGATTTGCAGAGGCTGTGCTGCCCTTTCAAACTGATTGCATGGAGACTGAGAAAGGGGAAGAAGGAAGACCAAGAATAAGATAATATAAGGAGTTTATTCTAGTATCTCCTAGAGAATGTTAAGTGAAAGAAGGGAGGGGTGCTATTTTCTGTTGGAATTTTAATGGCAAACTAGCACTGGCTTTCTGGGAGTAGGGTGAGGGTTCCCAGCGTGTTTTCTGGTTGCTGTTATCTGCATCGCCCTTTGCTGGAGTTGTTTGCAGTTCACTGTCTTTCTTCCAGCCTTTTCCACTGGGAGCAGATGCAGCTCTTGCTGACAGACGAAGCGAAAAGCTGGGCTTTATTTGTGCTCCCAAGTACTTAGCAGTGCTACTTGGAAACATCAGCTTGGAGCAAAGCTTCCTCAAATAGAGATCTTAGTTTGGGTGGTAGTTGCAAGTAGCCACCTGGGGGGGAGAAGTTTGCCGTTTTGCAGATACGTCTGTGTTTTGGACGGGCACAACTGTGTTTGCAGAGGAAAGGTCCTCAGAGCGCGCTGTGAAGCACTCAGCCCTGCAGCAAGCCAGTCTGATACCGGAGCTATTGGGCAATAAATACACAACCCAGAGCTAGCAGACTACTTCTGTAGCTGACTGTGAAAGAGGAAATCCGTGCTGCTATTTTTCTCTCCCTGCCCTATTTTAAGGGTTTTTAATAGAGAGACATGGTTGGGGTTTTGTTGTTGCGGTTGTTTTTAGGCTATTTTACATTAAACCACAGTGGGTCTGTGCCAGATTTTGCAAGATTTTTGCATGCATAAAGTAACTTCTTGTAGAAGAGTGAGTGCTGATGAACAAGTTGTTCTCATACCCTGTACAAGTATGCTGTTAGATATGTTTATGGCTGTTCTGCTCTGGTGGATGCCCTATATTCAGGAAATCTCCAGCCTTCAGGTGTTGCACGGCTCTTCACCGTGTGCAGCTGGTCTCAGGGCTGCTGTAACGCCCCAAGTGAAGCACCTCACTGACTAAAAGGCTGAATTAATTCTGGTCTTGAATGCCTATGGGCTACTTAAGGAATTTCTATTCAGAAAATAATCCAGAGCGTAGGAAAGCAGCTCATGAGAGCCCTGAGAAGTCTGCTCTCTAACAAGATGCTGGTGTTTGTGACATTAGGTAGGTGAGCACAGCCTTGCAGGCATGGCCTTTCCTTTTGGGGTCGCTGGCATGTCCTTAAATGCTGTCCTGGGGTGTCCAGCCTGCAGGCACTCAGGAACAGGTGCTGCCTTTGAAGACGGAGATGTCTTGAAGCAAGGTGTGAATTTAGGGCACTGTTTTTCAAGCTGTGGTCAGTCAGAGGTAAATGCGCCTGTGGTTTCAGAGCGGCTTCATGCCCTGCTACCGACTGTTCTGGCCTCGCTGCTGGAAGGAGCGGCCCACGCAATCTGACAGCGGTGTTTGTGAGACTGCACTGTAAAAGCAGCCAGTTAAAAATGCCTTGAAATAATGTTATTAAATGTGAAATTAACTCCAGTCAGTGCATGGCACAGGGGAGAGGAAGGAGGCGAGAATCCCTTGCACTGGTGCTGCAGGTAAAAACAGCGTATGGCAAGGTTATGGGCTGAGAAGAACAAGCTTAGTACTGGTCAGCCTAAACCTGTTTTGTGGCTCTGCAAATGGTCCCCTGGAAACTTTGGCAAGCCAGAGACAAAAACACTTGAGTTTGACCTCGGAGCTGTAACCCATTAATGGTGTAAGTGGCTTGTACTACGCTGGTCTGGCTCTACTGCAGTAATTAGATTATCACACAGCCCTGGTCCTCCATGCTGCAGGGACAGGAGCTCCTCGAGCGAGGCAGGACAGCTGGCAGCAAAACCCCTGCCTGGCTCCAGGTGAACCTGTCCCTGCATCCGCAGCCCCTTGCTTCCCTTGGCTTTAACCAGGCATTTCTGGGCACTCACACAGACCCAGATGGAGCCAAACAGGCGTTTTCCATTAGCAAGGACAGGCAGAGGGAAGCCTCAGATCTGTAAACCAAGCTGGTGAAGAAAGCAGCGATCAATCCAGGTGTCTGTGGCCCCACGGATGCTCTGAAGCCTCCTTTCCGAAGTCATGCAGCATGGGCCACACAATCCCGATAACAAATGCATCAAGACGGGTGGGCTGCTGGCAGCGAATGACTTCTGCATTGGCACTTCAGAAGCGTAGGTGCATCTCTGAGCCAGGACTTGGCAAACCACCGGTTGCATCAAGTTGCTTTTGCTCCGAAGGTAGGTGAAGCCCTTGGAAGAGAGATGTGATGGATTTGGCAGTAAGCCCGTAGCACGAGGCTCCTAGATTACTTTTTGTTGTTGTTACTTGAATTACGTCAAACAACTTCCCTCTCTTAGACTTTCCTTGCAGTCTTCCAAGACTGCTTGTTGACAATGAAAGACCATTCAACTGTTTCAAACGGATTTGACCTTGCTTGGGTTAGTGACAGAGCCAGTACCTGGCTGGCAGTGGTCACCTTGTAATGCCAAACCGGCTGTGATGTGTCCCTCACTAAATAAAAAGTTTGGGCAACTGCAAGCCCTGCTGAGGCACGTTGGCAGGCAAGCTCCCTCCCATCACACTGAAGGAGAGCGTGATTTATTTTTCCTTGGCTTTGGCAGTAGCTGAAACAATAGAATTGTCCCCAAAGACTGGGGCACGTGAGCCAGCACCGTTTCTCCAGAGAGCAGTAAATGGAGGGACTCGTGTTTAATTGTGTACTGGAGCAAACATTGGAAGTAAAACACAAAACAACCCTCCCACCCCAATCGGTGAGTTTAGCACCAAGTGCCGAGGGAGGTTTCTGGCAGGGAAGGCAGGCTTGGACGGGCGAGCGAGGAAGCGAGGCACTTCCACCGGCTCTGAGTCACCACCCCACAGGCTGGAAAAAACCCGGTCTTCCAGCTATGTGGCTTTGGTGATGGTTTCTCTGGAGGGAGACTGGTTTTGCTTGCCCGGACCGTGAAGATCTGCTCCTTGGGAAGTGCAAAAACCCATTTTGTGGTGCCAGGATGGAGCAGGGAAGGAGGCTTCTGTCTGTGGGGCCTTCCCGCTTGTGAATGCAGGAACTGGGCTGCTCCACGGCATGGGGAGGCTAGGCCCTAACAGAGCCTTCATTTCTAAAATTATCCTACTTCCAAAAAGCAATTCCCGAGTTCAGTTGGGTTTTGTGCCCTTAAAAGGTTTAAGGAGGCAGTGAGCTCGGATTAGGCCCCGTTACTCCTGGTTTCTGGAAAAGCGGCCGGGCAGATGTGCAGAGGCTGAGCAGAAACGGTGCGGGCAGGCCCAGGCCCGGTTTCCTGCCCGGCTCTGGGCGAGGGGGAACTGCTCCAGATAAGCAGGAAAGGCTTAGCAGTGAAGCATGGTTGAGAGAAAGGGGCTGGGATGAGGCTAGCTGGTGAAAAGCTAAGAGACAGGGGAAAAAGGAACTCTTTTATAAGGAAGGCAGTCCCAGCACAGCAGCCAGGGGCCTCGCCTGCCCGGGCCTGGCGTGCAGCCGGCAGCACCATCTGAGCTTCTCCTTGCTGAACCCCGGGTATCCCAAACATCCACTTCTAAGTGGAGATATGTGAAAAAGAAACAGAAGGGACTGACTGTTTTTGGCAATGCGGCACAGCAATCCCTTTTGCAGGGAAGTGCTTCCAGCAGCGCTTTATCTCAGAGAAATGGCCGGGCTGATTTTTTCCTGTTTCATCCTAGTTTCTATGACACAGCCTCCGGCCACCCTCCTGCCCCGTGTCCTTCTGGTCCCGAAGGCATCGCTCACTGTCCATCCCTCGAAAGCAGAGGTGAGGCTGGCACCATTGGCAGGATGCTGCCTGCAGCCCAGCTCCATCCCCTTGGTACCGGGACAAAGACAAAGCCCCTGGCAGGTAAAAGAGGGGACAGGGACACGCAGCCCCCTGCAGGGCTTGGACACGCAAATGGAAATATGTGGGCAGGGAAGGAGAAAACGATACAGACTGCAGATCAAGGCCTTTTTAGGATTTCTGATGGGTTTAAAGGAGAAAAAGATTGTTGCTGGGGGCGGGGAGGGAGGGGATGCGGGGGGAATGTTTCGGTTTTGTTTTACCAAAAAGCGATGGTAAGAAATATAATTTGTAATATAAGAAAATAGACAACTCTGTACTGATGATTTGACTGTCGGCTCTTACAATAAAAGGTGGGTTGTGTTCTAATACTGAGGATGAAAAATGGGTGGATCCAGCAAAAGCCTGTAGTAACGCTGTAGGAAGGTGGAGGTAGAACTGCCAGGAGCAAGGAATGGGCTCTCCTAAATTGCTGAGGGAAAAATGCAGTTGGAAAAGGTGTATATCTGTTGGAAAGGTGTATATCCATAGCAGGACAAGCAAAACATGACACTAAATTGGTGGATGCAGTGAAGAAAAACACAACAGAAATAACACCTCAAAATTATCTAGTTACACTTCTTCTGAAATCCCATTGCACTGCTGCTGACAAAGGTCTGCAAGCAGTTCATATGCCAGGCACGTACACCTATCATGCTGGGTAATGCTGCATCATCGTTTCCTGGTGCTCCTGTTTTCCTGTCTGTATCCATCTGTTGTCCTGTGTGAAGGTTAGATCACAAGCACTTGGGGGCTGGGAGGGATGGGTATTGCCTGTGCGGAACCAGCATAAATTGTTCCTAATCCTCGCCGGGATCTGCTAGGCACCGCTATCAAAAAGGAAAGTTTAAAGATTTCTTGTACATAGTATGAGGACAACTTTAATCCAAGATAAGTAGTGACGTGCGAAAATTAAAGGGGAAGAGAAATTGCATTAGCCTTTGTGAACAAGCAAGGAAAGAATTGCAAAATAACTGCTTTGCAAAGTTTGGATTTGCAGAGGCAAGCGCAAGGTGCACGAAACGGGAAACGGAGTGTGCAGCTGGCAAGTGTGCATGGCTGCAAAGATTCCCTGATTGCAGTGCCAAGAAAATCAAAATTGCAGCCAAGAAAAACATGGTTAAAATGATGCAATGTCGTAACCCAAATGCTGCTAGTAGAGTGGCAATGGCATGCTGAACAATCGAGAAGGAAAACACTGACAGCATTAGTTAGTGTAACAGGGATACCTGAAACTTGCAGGCAAAAGGGGTGAGCCTGTGGAGCTGCCAACACAGGAGCAGACACAAGTCATGGCAATGAGCCCTGAGGGACCTCGACTTTACCAAAAGTATCAGCCAGCCTTTCTCCAAGGGGTGATACTGAAGTAACCATGAGGGCTGCATGCTCAGGTTTGTGATTTTTTAACTCATTGTTTAAAATCCACTGCACCCACAACTCCCACTAGAGCAGACCCATCTGGTGAGCAGAGCAAGCCAAAAAAGCTGCAGTTCAGCACCAGGATGCTGCATCTTGCCTGGACAAAAAGCTGCGTAAGGGCTGATAGCATCCCGCCCTTCTGAAATAAAGAAGGAATACACTTTGCAAGGGCTTTGAGATCTCCAGAAAGGGCAAGTCCCACCTGTAAGGTAAGTGCTGGTGGCTGCAGTGCATTTGGGAGACAGATGCGGTTTATGTTCTCCAGACATCTGCTCCATGCCTTCTAAAGGCTGTGATAATTTAGTGATGCCAGCTCTACTTACACTTGCAATGCATTCAGGTAATAGAACTAGACATGAGAAAATGCAAATGTAGATCCACACCAAGATATGAACACCCTGGCTTAGACCCAACCTTATATTTTGCTAAAAAGCGAAGAACAAAAATTTCTTATTCAGAGAATAAAAGACATTTTATTCACTCAACACTTTTTATTAGTAGGATGTGGTTTTGGGGTGTCTGTTGATGAGCAGCCTTTATTACTCACGCTTCGCAGCTTTATCTGTACCCTGGACTTCAATACAAGCAGCCTGATGCAACCCCTGATAAGTGGGAGAGGGGAAAAAGCATGCACAATACAAGACGTTCCCATCAAAATCTCAGTTCCTCCTAACGCAAAGAGGTCCTACAGCACACAGCGTGACTAGGGCTCAAATGCTAATCTCCTCTTCACAGAGCACCCCTCAGATGGGGAAGGGCAGCTCGTCTGGTGGCTTAACCACAGCCCTCAGCGGCCACTTCCTCAGAGATGCCTGGGAGGCGCCCGCTGGGACAGCAGAGCATGGAGGTGGCCTCATCCGAGGTCACTTTGTGGTAACCCCAGGCCTGGGGCTGTGAGAGGGAGCCACAAAAGTGTCCTCACCCCACGGGCAGTGGGAGGCCCAGGCAGCTCCTTGACAGAGAGGAGCCTGGCAAGGAGCTCTCCACGTGAGCCTCCAGGCAGGCTCAGCCCCACAGACGAGCCTCTTCACTCCCTACCTGCCCTGCTCTGCCCCGCTTGTCTCATCCCCTTTGCCTGCTGCTTCGGGACCTACAGGTCTGTGGGTAAAAAGGGAGAGCTGACACCTAGAGTAATCAGGCCGCAGAAAGTGCCCAAGAACAAAAGATTGATTTTAATGGCCCAGCTTTGAGCAAGTTTGGCCGTTAGCTTCAGGAAGTCTTCATCATTTGTGTCGAGGAGGAAGCAGATGGAAATCGCAGAATTAATTTGATCTGAAGAGATTGTGCTCTGGAAAAACACACGCGTCAGGCCCCATTACTCAAGGCTACAGACCTGGGGACAGGACAAGCCACGTGTGGCCTGCAGGTGGGAGCGTGCTGGGTGCCGCTCGGCAGCACTGCCGAGCCGTGCCTTTCCTCCAGCAAAGGGACGGGGGCAGTTCTGTGCAGGTGCTGACAGAGCAAACCCAGCGGGAGCTCGGCTGTCTTCTGTCCTTCGAGGAAGGTGAACAGCAACAGGAACGTCCCCTGGGAAAGCATAGAAATTGGAGGACTGATAGCGCTGTCCCTTGTTGTTGGGTGGATCGCTTTCAGTCAAGGCAGAGCGCGGTTTTGTCTGGAGAGAGGTCTGGAGGAGCCTGCAGGGAATGGGCTCAGGCCATGACAGCAAGCTGAGGTGTCCCCTGACCAGAGGCACACCACAGCACCTCCCTGAGCCCCACGGAGCTGCAGGGCTCTTTCCAAGGGCCCCACAGACCCCAAGTGTGAGCTGGGCTGCACACGCTCTGTGTAACATTGGGGTGGCAACGCAAACCCCGCTTCTCCTTTCTTTCCATGGCACAGCAGGAGCGCAGGCAGAATTTAAGTAGGACCTGCACACACATTGCCCGGGATGAGGCCACCATTTTACCACTGCATTCAGTGGGGAAGAAGTCATGCTGTCCTCAGGGGCTGTTCAGTAACCTGGGCATTTACAGTCTCAGAGTCCCTATACGTTTTTTGGGGGGAAATAATGGGGTTTGTAGCTTACTGGTAACCTGAAGGCAGGTTGCCAGTCATCTTTACAGATGGCTGAGGTTCTGTAGAAATAATTAATTCCCTTTATTCTATTTATCTTTTTAGAAAAGGGTGTTCTAATTGCAGAGCAGCTCCCCACCTGATACTGTGAACAAACCTCTTACGAACTGAATAGCTGTCCTTTGTGCTTTAGGCTTGTAACAGGGTGCGAAGGGGGGTTAGTGAGTTCAGGCAGCCCCTAACACTGCTCTAACTCGATCACCCATCTCTCTCACGAAGCACAAGCGTTTTGTAAAAGGCAGCCACAACTGGAGGTGACCCCCCAGACGCTGTGTCTTCGAGACAGTCGTCATCATTTACCTGAACTAGCTCAACAGTTGCTGGAAGAAGTGCATGATAGAAGCATTCCCACCCCCTCCTACCAGCACCACTTTCGGATCCTATGATTTCTTCCTTGTTTAAAATGATTCAGCAGTAGACTCTCAGATAGTCTCTGTCTGGTTAAAAATAGTTGCTTGCCTCATATGGATTTAGCATGGTGCTGTCAACTGTAAAATGTTCCACCTTCCAAAAAAGTAGAGTGAAAAATGAAAGGGAGCGCTCACACACCATTACTCCACAGTCAGACCCTCCAGAGCTTGCTCCAAACCCATGGAAGGAGGAGAGGCCAGCTGGGCAGTGGGCAAGGTGCTCGAGCTGCTGCCTGATGCCAGGTCCTTGGGGAGCAATGTCCCCTACACAAAAACACCCAGACTGATGATTTGATGATCATTTCTGAAGACAAAACACATGTTTAATTTCAAGAAGTATTTATTTGCTGCATTTTCAAAATACAAGAAGAGCTTAGTCATTGCAGCTGGATGTCTCCTGATGTCATCTAAGAGAACATGCTCCAGCAGGAAACCAGTATAGCCCAGTTTGGTGAGCCACATTCCACAGCCAACCCATAACAGTGGGGCAGCAGAGCCCGAGGGCCTCCAGCCCTCACTGCTGCCATGCTCCATGGGTGTGTGGAGCCCGCACAGTGCCATCAGCTGGCCTGAGCCTCGTTTGTAACAGTGAGGTGAATGTGCTTTGAAGGAAAAATGGGGTAATTTGACTGCAGTAGAAGGCAGGTGGTGCAGGAAGGTTATTTCACTTGGGCCTCAAATGTGCTTGCGTTCAGGCCCAGCTGCCGGGGGGCTGTGGTGGGCCCCCTCTGCCACAGAGGTGTCACGGGGTGGTGGTGGGGGAGAGAAATGGAGAGAAATGGAGAGTGCTTCCGGCCCAGCCCTCCAAGGGGTGGCTGCGAGGGGACAGACCGTGCTTCTGCAGAGCCCCCAGCCAGCTCCTGACGCCCCTGTCTGTGGGGGCTCCTAGCTAGGGAGGGAAGTACTGGTCAAAGAGCTACCTGCAGTGAGCAGCTGAAGCGTTTGGCATGGTTTCTCCCGTTTGCTGAGCAGCAAACAGCCTCGGTGGTGTTCACCTGCTTCCAGTGCTGAAGAACCTCAGAAACGCCAGAGGAAGAGAAAAGCTATCCATCACTTTTCACTGCACGCTTCACAGCGTCACAAGCTGGCTTTAGAAGCTGTATGACAAATTGCTGGTTAATGCCTGATTTATTTTTCTTATTTATTTATCTATTTATTTATTTATTTATTTTTATCCCTAAGAATTGCATCTGCTGTGCACGCAGAACCAGACGAGCCCACAGCTTGGGTGCTCCGAGGCCCCATCTCCGCAGCACTCCGGCAGTGCCATGGCCCTGTAGAGGTCCCGCAGGGTACCTGCACGTAGCTGCAGCTCCAGCCTCAGCCATTGTTCTGTGTCATGCTCGACAAGACAAGGGATGAGTCTAGGAATGAACTATTGCTACGGGGAAATGATTGCCTTGAAGGAGTGCAGGCAGGCCCCAAGTTTTCCAGCTTCAGGCGCCTGCATGTGCGCCAGACCCCAGGACACAGCTGTGTTTATGGGAAGGGACGTTCTCACAGGCCAACAATTTTAATGCACGCCAGGCCTTATGCAATTTTCCTTTCCATTTATAACATTATGTATTTTATATGATAAAGTTTGAAGCGTGGCTTTTGTGCATGGATGATACAGTTTCCATAATATTTTTTAATATGCAGAGGCATTTTGTTTTGAGCTCTTGGGGCATGAGTCAACTCCTATTTGAGGCCACTGGAGTCCTTCCAGTGACCTTCCTGGGACCTGGCTCATGGGGCAGCCAGGGCTGATGTGCTGCAGGTGCGAGCTAGCGTGACCTGCCGAGGCTCAGGGCACCTCAGAAGAGCAGGTCCATCAAAAATTGAAATTACAAACAGGAAATTATGCCAACAGCACCGTGAGCCTCCACTGGGCAAGCTGGCAGCAGTTGGGTTCAGCCCTGCAGGATCCCTGTGTTTGCCCGTTGGAAGCAGATGCCAAATCCCTTAATCTTGAGGCTGCAGGAGGCAGGGTGAGTTGCAGGAGCTCCTTGAGTGGGACAAACGTGACCCTGGGTTGTCTGAAGCGCATGGGCCAAGTCCTGCACCCTCACACGAGCAGCGGCCCCACGGGGCTGCCCGGCCTGTCGGGAGCGCTACCTGCAGCAGGATGTCCAGGGTGCCAGGGGGGATCCGTGCCAACTCAGCCAGGTGCCCACCCATGAACAAATTTTATCCCCATTTCTTAAAGGCGCTTGGAAGAGTCATTTCTTTTTTGGTAGAAGCAAGATCCAGCAGGGAAATGTAAGGGTCCCTGGTTCAGCAAAATGGCAATTTTGCTCAGCTCAGAGAGATCGCCCTGCTCTGTGGCTCCCTGGACAGCCTCCGGTGTGGTCAGCACGTGGAGGTGGCAGTGCTCGGGGCAGCGAGTCCCTCAGGAGGCTCCAGCAGGTGGTAGCCTCAGCCTGGCTCTGGTGCCATCCTGCACAGCACGGCTCTGAAGACACCTGGGATCGTCCCTTGGGATGCAGCACAGGGCCATCAAGCCGATGGCAAAATTAGGCAAGGATTTGGTGTTTATAAAACAACTGCTAAGAGTTTTAAAAAGGGACCAGGAGTGTTTACATACAAGCTGGATGGACTCTAAAGCGCTGCATGCTTTGTTGTGTCAACTCGCACACCTGCACAAGATATTTTTAAAAATCCCCACGAAACCAGGGAGCCAAAGAACAGAGAGAGTCTAAGTGCCAAGCCCCACTTTCAGGGATGACCGAGGGCTCCTGGCAGGACCTTGCACAGGGCTCCAGGCCCGGCTGCGTGGCAGCCAAATGTGGGCAGGGAGGAGCTCTGTACCTCCCTCCATCCCCTGGCAGAGCAGGCAACTGGATGAAGAGGAGTGGAGCCACACCATGCCTTATCTTGCACTTCTTAACCTACCAGAATTCCCAAACCCGCCTTTCTACACCAGCAAGTTTCTGGACCCTTTTGTAGCAACACGGGTTCTTTCCTCTGGTATCTCTCACAGAAAGCCCTGCCTTGACCGTGTTTGCTCGTAGGATGACAGCAGCACTCGGCCCATAAAAGGTTATTGACCTGGGAAGAGAGAGTTTCTAGAACTGAAGGGCTGGGCAGTTTCTTGGAAACTGCCTTATCAGCATGGCTACAAGCTGGGGCTTTAACAGCCTTGCTGGTCTGCGTGTCGCTTGTTCCTATTCCTACAGCTCTGGACACATTTGCTTATTTTGCAATACGTTATTTAAAACAGCTTCAGGCCAAGATTGCCTCAAACCCATGAAGCCACGCTCTATTGCTTTGTTGTTTCTGAAGTTAGGTGTCAACCGAGTCCTGAAGCAAAGCAAAGGGAGGGGGAGCACACGGGAAGCGCATAAAGGCTGATGCTGCAAGCCTCGTGCTTCCTCTTTCACTGGTGGAGAAGGGAATGGCAGGGGAGCCCGGGGTTATCAGTAGAAGCAAGAGGGCAAAACAGGAACCGAGGGGTCTTGGCTTTGACTAGCGAGGAGTGTCATCAGAGTGCAGGCTGGTCACTGGGAGAGGTGGAGGAGGAGTGGCTGAGTGCAGCACCCTGGGGATTCGCAGCCACGCCTGACGGTGCACTGAGGCCTGTTCGAGGCACCAGCCTGCGTGCGCTGGGGCTGGATCGCCATACACCGGCAGCCTCTGTCCCACCTGCGATGCCCCATGGGAGAGCAGGGGCCGTGGGAGGCATGCTGCCGTGAGGGCAGGGCTTTGCAGCTGGGATCCAGCACCAAGGTGCCGGGCAGGAGCTGGCTGGAGAAGCCCTTTGGTGCAGGCAGCTCGGCCAAGCCTTTGGAGCGGCGCCCACAGGGCCATGGACACGCGGCTCCAGTAACCTCACCTCCCCACTCGCTGTTGTAATAATCCTGTTTGCTCAGTCTTGATGGCTGAAGCCAACCGTAACCAAGAAAAAACAGAAGGTTGCCCTCCAGCACCTCTTCCCACTGACAGGATGATGGTAGCCAGCCGCGCTGGGTGCCATCCTCTAGGTGTCCCCATGAAAGCAGCCTGAGCACCCTCCATGGTAACTCCGCTTTGCTGCAATTACACCCGCAATCAATAGAAGCTGGTGTAAGAAGATGACATTTTACTGGAAATGAAAATGTTTGACTCCAGAAAAAGAGATCTTCCTCACAGCTGTTTTCGGGGAAAGCAGGGAAAAACAGAGAAGGTCCAGAGAAATTTTGGAGAGACTCAAAGCTTGGGTGAGGAGCTCAGGCAACAGAAATGCAACCCTCCCACAGATGGAAGTCTTCTGTTTGACCTCACCTTCAGGACATGGAATCTCTCCTGCTGTTCCCACTTCTTCGGCTTTCTTTTTGGGATCCCCTTGAATATGAAGTTTAGCTCAATGGCCAAAAAGTTGCCACTGGGCATTGCAACAGGGCCCCAAGGGCTGTGATGGGTTGCAAAGCTTGTGAAATGGTCTTTGGAAGAGAGGTGGGATGTGCTGGAGGGAAGGAGGTGGCCTTCATACCTATGGGCGTGATTTAAGTGGGGAGGTTTGAGTGTATAAGAAGTCCCATGTGCCACTGGAGCTCTGAGGGCAGGTCATCTGTGTTGGACCAGCACAAATGTGTGATTTACTGAAGCAATATTAATGACCTGCTGCCACCCCTCGGGCAGTGACTGAGCACGTGTGCTCCTCTCGCGCTAGCAGAAGGCAGCCTGGGTCCCGTCAAGGCAGGGCATCTCCCAGCAGTGGTCACTTCTCTTAGTCCCCCGTGGAGCTGCAAGGAAGGCGCAGTGCCCCGGGATGGTGCAGAGAAGTGCTGTGACTGCCCCAAGACCCCCATGACACAAGCTAACTCCTCTCTGCAGCTCTTCTCGAGAGCATCCTCCCATTGCCTAAGCAGCCTTTGGCCAACAGATCGCTGCAGTCACAGATGTTTTCTTCTATACTGGAATGTAGCATTAAACTAATCACTGGGGGATGGAGACAAGCAAAGAAAAAAAAAAAAGGAAAAGAAAAAACAAATGGGAATAATCCTTAGCTCGCAATGAATTTTGCAGAACACTGTTGAAATTAGGCTTTATTGGAACAAAAATGTATTTATCATATCTGTCAACACTGAAAAATTAAGTTTAACTTAAGACTTTATTTTAGACCCTGAAAATGACCCAGAAGTGATATAATATTTATAAATAGCTTATCATACACCATAGTATAAAAATACATTTATCCTCTTACCATTGAGTCAATATCGAGTCAACAATAGTCTTGCTATTGTTATATACGAGATGGGCATTAGTTTTACCCTCCTTGCCATCAAAACAGAAGCAAAATAAAACCAAGCGGAGGAGAGCAGCAGCCACCAGGACAGATTGTCCCGTGAAAAGCGGCACAGAAACCGGTGTCCGTCAGAAAAGGGCACCTCACCTCAGTGCCAAAACTCATGTAGGACCAAGCCCAAACGACACCAAGCAACAGAGGCTTCTATCCCGTGGCCGGGAACCCACGGGACTGCTAACGCTGGCATCTGGGGGCTCAGGCACTGAGCTCAGCTACCGAGCGGCCCCAAGACCGCTGGAGTGGGATTCGAGACCTTATGCCAGCAGTGGCAAGGCTGCGAGGGGACACGCATGGGGGACAGAGGTGACGGGCAGCAGTAGAGCACCACAGATGCGGCTGGTTGGGACGCGGGCTGGCTGAGCACCACGCAGCAGCCCGGGCTGGCCGCTCCTGCCTGCATGCAAAGCTGTCACTGGAGTGGCAGGAGCTAAACAGGAGACCATGGGTAATGCTGTGAAGCCCCCCAGAGAGGAGAGATGGTAAAGAGAGGGGAGCTTTGGGGAGCAGGAGGCTCTCAGCAGCTGGGAGCCATGCAGCAATGCGGGGAGATAAGGCTCGTGATGGATGGACCTCGGAAGGTTTGAAGGTTTTTGTTCTGTTTGGATAAGCAGTGAGCTATTCGCGCAGATAAGCTTCAGAAAAAAAACATTTGATCTGAAACCCTTTGTATCTAAAAAGCAGGGCTGGAAATAGCATGAGATAATTCCTCTGGGGCTTTAGTGGTTCCTGGGCTTCCCTTCAGCAGCACCGGGATGTCCAGACCCACCCAGGCGAGTACCCAGGAGTCGGGGCAGCGCTGACAGCCAGACCCCCCCGGGGCTCAGGCACTCGGCCGTGCCCTGCTCGCAGCCTGGGGCAGGGGGAGGCGGGTGCGTGGCGTCGGCGTGGTCCCCACAGCGGACGTGGGTGGTTTAAAATACTGCAGAGGAAACGCCCTTGCTAACATTTGTGTGTATCTTAACGTATCCGTTGGCAGGGGGCTCGTGTAACGCTGCCCGGCGCCTGTTCACCAGCACAGTTACACCTCGCCGAGCATCCTGCTGCGTGCAAAGATCTGCCGTGACTCCTGATGGGTGCAGCATGAGGCTTCGTCACCTGCCGGTGGTCCTGGCACAGTCCTGCCCCACTCATGTGCCGTGCTCAGACCTGGACAAGGGCTGCAGGCAGCATGGAAAGGGACCCGAGCATATCCTGCAACTTTAACTGCAGTGCTGGAGAGGAGCGCCTTTGGAAAGTGCATCATTTCCTTGGGAACGAGCTATAACGCTGTGCGCTACTCCAGCGAGTTTCCTTGTACCACAAGTTGTTTAAACAGTTTCTCATTATGCATTTCCCATTCGGACGAAAAACAAACCTGAAAGCCCGCGGCACTGAGGCTGGTAGGAAAACGGAAATCCTGCTCTGACCATCCGAGTGGGCAGGGAGCAGCTCCCGGCTCGGGCAGGCGCTGCTGGACCCCGGCAAGGTTTGGGGCAGGAAGGGGCAGGTGGGAGCAGCGGAGGTTTGTGGCCCTGTAGAAAGTCTTTGGGTGACCTGAGCACGTTTTGGGCTCGCCTTTGAACGGCTGGTCGGTTACGTGGGGTTCCTGTGGGGTATTCCAGAGGGCAGCAGAGCAGAGGGCTTTCGGCAAGCTCAGGGCACCTGCCCTGTCTGGGTTCAGCCCTGCATCCCTTCCCGGGCTGCTATTTATGTCTGTGCTCTAATGAGTCCCCCGTCCTCCCCCCAGCGTTAACCTCTGCCTTGCCGAGCAGTGTCAGAGCTCACAGGAGAAAGCTGTTTATGTTCTATGGCTTTGTGATAGTTTCCTCCTACACCACCTCCCTTCCTTCCCCAATAAAATCACTACGGCGCGCTCGGCAAGGCCCAGAAACAAAGCGGGGTGGGCTGGACACCCAACCGCTTTTTGGAGAACCCAGATGGGGTAGGGAAATAATGTCTCTCCCGAAGGATGTCAAAGGCTGAGCTCATAATACAGGGAAACTAGCGTCCACCCTAAGCGAGGAATTGCCCACTCGCAGCCCCTAGTATAAAATACAGATGTCCATGTCCATGCAGCAGGCCACAAGTCGTCACTGGATGCAGAGGTGTCTTCCTCACCAGTCAGGATGCTGCTGATGGTGGCAATCCCATCTGTGGGAGGCTCTGTACGTAGGAAGTTTCACCAAGTGAGTAGAGAAATGAGAGCAAAAAATAAAAACTGAAACCTGCAGCAGTGTTCTGGACTCACCTAAATGGATGAACAGCGGCAGAAGGCAATGCAAATCCATTACCCTGGCTGCTCCCTGCAGAGGGAAAACAGGCACGCCAAATCCCATTCATTATTCTCTTTCTTATTTAATGCTAAGTAAGTCGTTGAACTTTACTACTTGATCTATCCATTTTCTTTAATAGCAGGGCTGCAGGAAATCTTTTGCTCCTCAAATGGGGTTTCAAGTTTCTCACTGATATCACACAAAAAATACTTGGAACGTCTGAGTAAAAAATAACCGCGTTTCAAAGGGAGGTTGAGCCATGCCGATAATGGTAATTTTTCTCTTTGGAGGCACAGCACCAAAGAGTGGAGGTCACAAGGAATTCGGAGCGCCATTGTTCTCCTTCCAGGGGCTTTATCTGGAGACGGGCGGTATGACAGACCCCGCGGGGGCCACCGAGCGCATTATCTGCTCCCCGTGTTAATGGCATGCATTTGACAACACCAACCGGTTCATTTATGAGGTGCCTCATAACGTAAAGTCGAAGAAATCCACGCCGTGCAAGAGCACGAGCACATTTGGTGCAGTTAAAAAGTATCCGATCGACGCCCAGCCTGCTCCGCAGCGCTCCTTGCTTAATTACGGTGATGTAGAAACGTTCCTAAAAGGCACCTGAGATTTTGTGGCGTGATGGAAGCGTTATATAACGAGAGATGTATTAATGGAAACAATCCAGCGCTGAAATTATCCCAGCCTTTTTATCGTTGCATTCCTTGCTCCTGCGTGAGCGGCGTGCACGGGAATAACAGCAGCGAGGCTTCACCCACCAGAAGCCACGCGTGATGGGGATGGCTCACAGTCCCTCGCAGTGTTACAGTGCCCGTCGGTGCTGGGATCTCCCTAAGGACACCACTCGAGCAGGGCAGCTCCTCCTGGGGAGTTATGTACCCGCTGCCCGTGGCTTGGTGCCATGCCACCCCCCTCGCAGCTGGGGATGGCGCGGTGCTGCCACCAGGTTCTCCTCCAGCTCCCCTGGTCCAGGGCTCTGCCAGCGCCTGACGAGTCAGTCCCACGCTCTTCTGTGCCGTGTAACTGCACCTGCCCCGGGCAGGCAGAATAAGAGGCCAGGGGGTGCCGGTTTGCATCTCGGCTCCCGCAGCAGCACCAGACACGTGGCTTGTGATCCCACCCAGCAGATTGAAATCTGGGCCGCCACCAAAACAGATGATCTCAGCCCCGTCACTCCGCACCTTTCCATTTCCTTCGTGCCATCGCCCGTGCTCATGCAACCCACGTGGACCAGCTGAAATAAATCTTTCCCGGCAAGGCTGCTTCGCCCCCAGACGAGCCCGTTGTCCCGGCGGCTGCAGAGGCAGCAGAGCCCGGCCAGGCAGGGACTTGCCACGGGGGCCGGGCACCAGCCCCCCTTGGACGGGCCGGTGCCGAAAACCGCAGACATGTGCTCACCCTGCTCCCAGCTCGCTGGCAACCAGCTGGCAGCGAAAGAGGAACAAAAGCTCTCCCTGGACGCTCTCGAGGTGGTTTGAAGCGCTGTCACAATACCTGTTGTGACCGGCAGCTACCGCAGCTGCCTTGCGCCGAGTATTATTTCATCAAAGCTCCAAAAAGCCTGAATATTTTGCGCAATCCTATCGATCCCCGCTGGTGCTGGGAGCACTTTGATGCACTTTTTTATCCTACTTCCTGTGAGCTAGGCAGTGCTGCCGTCACCCAGCTGGGGTGACCACGGAAAAGAGCGAGGCGCTGCCGGCCCTGCCAGCAGGGTGGCCGTGAAGGGACCCTCAGGGGGGGCCACCTGAGCTCCACTTCTGCAGCCACCTTCCCGAAGCCAGGTGGGTCTGACTCGCAAGCAGATGGGACCAACGGGGTTTCTGGCTGTCCCAGTCCGGGGACTGGAGCCTGCAGTGGTGCCCGTGGAGCTCGGTCCGGGCTGTGACGAGGTCTCCCCAGCGCTCTGCTCGGCGAGGGCACTGCCCTCAGTGGCGTAAGCGAGCTGATGGAGACCTCATTTGAAGGCTCCCAAGCGAGTCGTTAGGGGAAGAGCAGACAAACAACACATCCCTCCTTGAAAGCCGGGCTCGGACAGCAGCCGGGCTGCTAAACAATGGGAGCTTTGTGGGACGTCTCCCAATTTACCTGCTGCCGTCCAAGAGGAAGCGCCCCTCCCTCGCAAGCACAATGCCTGGGTCGGTAACCCCGCGCGGGGACGTAGGCTGGCACATACCTTCGTGTCACCGCGCTCGCCCTCCCACCCAGGCAGGAACACCTCCGAGGTCCCACCTCCCACCACGGCTTCTCCTCCCCACCGGTCGCAGCGGCGAGGAGAGCCTGGAAGGAGCGGGAATCCCTTCTTCTTGAGAAGCACTCGTAGAAATTTTGACCGCAAAGCACTTTAAAAAAATTTACCACATTGCGAATTGTTTGTTTTCTGTAGTCCCAGCCGGAGGAAGCACGGCTGACAGCCCCAAGGGGTCTGCAGCATTCTCCCTGCCCTCAACAACTGGCTGGTTTCTAGCTGCAGGATTTATCCGCCCAGCAGCTGCTGAGATTTTGGGCCCCTTAGCGGCTCTGACCGCCTCCCTGCTGTATTCACATACATCTACCTCTCGAAGCATCGTGCCAACGAGCTTAGGACCAATCATCAAACTAATTTTGGTAAGAAGACTAAATAGCATTGCTCTGAGAGAGACACAGGGCCGGGCACGCACAGGTACATCGCTGCCTGGAGGCGCAGAAGAGCGGCTGATGGCAGGAGCACCGAGCCGGGAGGAAATCCCCATTTAATCTCATTAAGGGTGACGGGGTTTGGAGCTCACACAGGCTCGGGGAGGAGAGGCACACCACTACGCCCGCAACACGCTGCTCTCCGCGGCGGGGGCAGAAGCCTGTGGGGGTTCTCCCTCGGGTTGTTGACCTGGAGGCCGGGACGTTTCCCGTGGGGCAGCCGGGGCTCGTAGCGCCCAGCATCCCGCGGCCAGGGCCGGGCACGGCCGCACCAGGGCTGGGCCGCGGGCTCCTGCCTGGGCATGGCTCCGGGCGGCTGCTGCGGGGTGCTGGGGCAGGGCAGACAAACGGCAACGTGAAGGGGCCTGCAGCGAGCCGCCGGGATGAGGAGATGGCAGGGAGAGTGCCTCGGAGTGCCGGCAGAGCCATGGATGCTTTACGTAACAAATCCCAACGCTCCCGGTTTCGGCAAGCCCGACCCGCCGAGGTGCCACCACCGTGGTGCCGTGGGTCCGTCCCTTTGTGGGACCAAGGCTGTGGCTCCAGATGCCAGCGCGGGCTGTGGGAGGTCTCCAGGCCAAGCTGGGGGCGAAGTGGAGCCCCTTGGGGAGGAGACGCAGGTCCCCCAGTGCTGCGGGCGGCCAGGGAGCTGCACGGCTGCCGAGACGCTGCTCAGGTTCGGTCTGGTTTCCTGCTGCTGCCCAAAAAGAGTCAAAAACTTTCAGGAATGTCTGGGGCATGTTTCAGCTGCCATTCTCTTGGTGGCACAGGCCTGAATGGAAAGAGCCTTCGCTCCTACACTCCTTACCCCGCGTTTCTGTGGTGTGCCCACCTGGTGCATCCCTACCAAGAGGGGCCAGCCTTCCCCACAAAATTATATTACAATGTCGATGTCTCTGTTTTTACTGTTTGCAAATGACAGCTCCAGGTTTGCCTGCCAGCATCGCCTTTCTCACCGTTTCCTCGTCCCAGTCACTTTTTCCAGCCCCGTCCGACAGCCCCTGGACGGAGGGCAAACCACGGCGGTTCCTCTCGGGCAGGCGGGCATGCCAGCCCCGTAAATAAAAAGGAGATCGATTTCTTCGGCGAGGCCGTTATTGCAAACGGTGTTGATCTTACATTCTGTGCGATTGTTTACACGCAGAGGAGGACTCCTCACTTCCTCCTTGGGCGTTTCGGAATTTGGCAGGCCCTGAAAGCGAGTCAGTGGTGCATAGGGTAATGCTCCTCGGGGGGAGCACGCCGAGCGCGGTCCCAGGAGGTCGCATTAGTGCCTCTGCCACGATCAAACAGAAAGTTCCCGCTGAACAAAGAGTTTTGAGGACTCCGAGTGAAATATTCAGAAGGTGTGTATGTCTCTGCGAATTTGCTTCATTTCACTCATTGATGTGGCTGTAGCAGAACTATTTTTAGGCATAATCCTTCAAACAGAACACGACTTCTTTCTGATTAGCACAAAGCTGGCTGCTAGTCAAAGGATAATTATTTCCCAACACATCACCTAACACACATCGGCAAACAAAACACTTATTATTCCAGCTATCCAGTGTTAACTGTTGTTTAGCAGTTAACATTTTCTTGACAGCTTCGGATAGGACTAATTGCTCCGGCTTCATTAACAGAGGTCATTTTCTGCTGGTAACAATACTTTTCTGGAGATACTCTCTCAGAAAAGATTAGATTATCAGGTCAAGTTCTGCTGCCAGTGGCAATGATGCCTGACCGCATTTGGCCTCAAGAAAGCGCTCCTTTAGTTCATAGCTGCGCGATTTCCAGCCCTGCAATTGATATGTTACATAAAGGAAGTAAGTGCACTCTGCTGGGCAGGAAATTACAATAAATGAGGAAAGCGTGCAGCACGAGGAAGGTCTGCAAAATAAATAGCCACTTAGAAGTTATTAATAAAATGTGAACTTCTGATAGGGTTTAGCAAAAAAAAAAAAAAAAAGGAAAAAAAAAAAAAGCTGATAAAGAAGTAGTCCCTATACTTGAAAATAGAGGGGTACCCCGAAGGGAAAGCAGCTGCTTGCAGAAGCAGCAGAGCGTGCTGTATCACCAACCGATGGCTGATGCTGTCAAATCCTGTGTGAGCTGTGGGCACTGCTAAGATCCTAATTTTAAGCCACACTTTTCGCGCTTAGTTTCATTGGTTCATCAGTTACAGCTCGGTGCGAACCTGCAGTCAGCTAACGGCCGGTGTCACAGGCCTTAAGAGCAGTGAATTTTCGAGAGGCGCTCCTGCAGCCCCAGCGCTGTTGTGCCGGGCGCCTGTCGGTGCATCCAGACCTCGGAAACATCCATCTCCCCTCTTCCTCAGCTCCCCCGAACACGCCACGAAACGAAGGCGGGCGTCCCACCTGCTATTTCCATTTAGGCACCCGGAGGGGTGCAGCCTACTTCTCAGACGCGCTGCGCAAACACTGCCAAGAGAGCGACCGGCGCCTTTGAGGATCCGGCCGCTGACACACGCACGTCTCAGGCACCCTGCTCGAATGATTTTGGTCCCGACAGGCTCTGGCTGTTTCCTCAGAAGTACGTACGTTCACTGCAAGCCTCCAGAGCATGTCGGCTGCCCTGTAGCACTCTGCAGGTTTGCTCCTTGCCCGGCAGCAGAGGACAGCCTGTCCCGAGGGGGATCCACGCCGCTGGCTTTCCAGCAGCTGCCCACGCTCGTACACGTGCCTGCTCCATGTCCCACTGCATCTGTGGGGTCACTGCGGCACCCTACGGGACAGACCCGCAGCCCCCATCCTCGCTGCCAGCTGAGTCGTCTTCACTGTCTGCTACGGCTTCGACGTGCGGGCTCCGGGCGCTCCCAGAAGGTCATCGAATGGCTGGAACTCATCGGGGGACATATCCTGGCCGCTGTGCGCACACGCCTGGCCCTGCTGGGGTCAACGGGCAGCGCTCATCCTGCCTTCAACGTCTGTAAATCCGTGGTGCTCAGCCAGGGGAAGCGTGACCCCATGCAGCTCTCCGGCAGGACGAGCGGAGCAAGTCCCAGCCCTACGTTTCCCACCTGAAGTCCCCGTTGAGCCAAAACACTCATCACCTGCTAAAGCCTAAGGACACGAGAGCTGGCTGCTGGGGCCAGATCCTGCCCTGCCCTACCCAGCAATGTGCACCGGGAGGAAGGGCCGGGGCCGCTGCTGGCGCTGGGCACGCTGCCGTCGTGTCCTGTCCCGTCCTGTCCCCGATGCACGCAGCCGCCGCCTCCCCGCTGTCACCAGCATCAGGTGCCGCGGTCCCTGCACGTGGAGCCCCGGTGACTTTGCTGGAATCGCAGACAAAAGCAGGCCCGTGGGGTCCAAAGCCAACAAACCCTGCGGTGGCAGAGCACGCTTCGCTTAGCACCCGACCTGCCATCGCGGTGGCATTTCGAGGAGCCCACCTCACTGCTGCCACAGGAGAAACTCCTGCCCGCAGCTCGCAGCCGAAGCCCAGCTAATTCAACCCGAAAGGATTATTTACCTCCCCAGTTCCTTTATTTTGTCCTTGCATAAATAGCACAACTTATCTTTTTTTTTTCCTTGAAATACATTATTAGAAGTTGCTAAAGACAAATCCCTTTAAAAAAAATGGTTACCAAATCAACCTCTCTCTCTGCCCTACAGATCTCACCTTGGGAAGCACTCTTCCTGGGAGCTGACTTGTGATTTAACTGCGCTTCTGAGCGTAATAAAGCTAAAAATGGCTCACTTTCATTCTGCGCTGACATTAGGAGGTGTTTTACGCTGCCTTTTGGTTGCTCTATCTGCCGAGTATTCATTGCAGTCATGAAAACGTTACGGACCCACGAGGGCACGGCGCGCCTTCACAAAGCAGTAGGGGCAGGCAACCTCCCGCACCAGGGACCCAGAGCTCAGCCCTACGCCAGCGGTCACAGCACGAGCACCACGAGACCCCTCCCCACTCAAGGCCCCGTTTAACTTTCAAAGTAAGCATCTGCTGTAGTCTTAACTATTCCGGCCCCCCCGACCCCCAGGCTCGTACCCCAGCAAAAAGGTGAGCACGACCCCGAACGGCGCGGTTGCAGAGAAGGAGCGCGTGCATTATCAGCCTGGAAACACCTTGTCGCTTAGCCATTAATTTTAAGGGAAGTGGGCAGACCTCGGCGCAACAGGAATGCAACCTTATTGGGTTTCAAACACGTTTTTTACAGTCCTGTGTCAGGAAAAGCCATTAGATAGAGTTGTATCGGTAACCCGAGCCGTCTTTGGAGAAAAACAAATGCTGGTCTTCCCATTATAGGTAGGTATTGTTTCAAAACCTATACAGACACGCTTGCTTGTGCTGCAATGGTATTTATTGCACATACACCAATTACTTACACAGTAGTAAATTGCACCAGAGTATAAATAGGTTATAAAACACACACACAGAGGAAAATGGAAATGTCACACAAGTGCTAAAATAACAGCAGGTTCACGTGGGCACTTGGAAATAAAAATAATAAAAGTCCCTTAAGAGATCTTAATTTATAATACGGATCTATGTACAGTACCTTCATAAAATAATATAAAAAGTCACTCTCTCGATAAAACTATAACAGATCAGACCAAAACAGAAATCAGTTTCAGGTTTGGTGTTATTTAAACCTCCGTTTCATTTTCAATTTGCATGTGTGTATGTGTGTGCAAGGAACATCTTCGAAAAAAACTTTACAATTCTTAATACTGTGCAAAAAAAACAGCTTTGTTGCCATTTTCCAAAATTGTGCAGTAAATTTTTGTTGCTGCCAGGACTTTTTTTTTTTTCCCTGTCCATCTGTAATTACAACGAACCAGCTGCAGAAGGCTCATTAACCTCTCCCCCCCCCCCAGCCCCCTTTTCCGTAAAATACTACTAGTGGTAGGTAAATACGCTGTTTAATATAAACACGGCCCGTTTATTCCCCTGTACAATATGCACAGTTTGAGGTAGAAGTTTCCCAGCCTGACTGCTATTGTCTGGCCAAAGAAATAAGCACAACAACTCGCTGGTTGCTGATGCAGAGAGAGGGGGCAAAAAAAAAAAAAAAGAAGAAGAGTTTGGGGTTGTTTTATTTTTTTTTCCCTTTCCCAACAGACCTGCGCTCCCCGTTCTTAATTCTGTCGTCGTCCCAGCTAGCAGAGCAGGGGAGCGCAGCCTCCCCGCGGCTAGCGGGGCTGGCCGGCAGGTCGGTGCGGCCCCGCGGGCAGACCTCGGCCACTTCTGCGTGGGACCGGTCCCGAAGGGCTCGGAAATAAAATTGGGGGCACCTGCTCACCCCTGGCACAGGGGGGACCTGCGCCCACCTGGCTGCATCGCCTGCCAGCGGCCAACCTCCCGCTGCTCCAGCCCGGGCTCCGGCTGCTGGCGCCGTGCGGGGAGGCTCGCCCACGGGACGGGCTCCCGAGAGCGTTTCTCCAGCCCGGCCGCATCTACGTCTCTTTCAGCACTAAACATAATCTGGTTATCTTTGGGACTGGCTGTTTTTATTTTCTGTTCTCCGGCCAGCGAGCTTCCTGCTTGCTTTTAGCTTCAGATGAGGTATGTCGTACGCAATTCACCTGCTTTTATTCGTAAGTAAACACGGGCTCTCTCTCCCCGCCAAGGCAGAGCGCAGCTTGGGCTGGCGTCAGTGTCCCCACCGTCAGCGTCCCCACCGTCAGCGTCCCCACCGGGCTCCTGCCCCGCTCTTCCCCTGGCCACGGCGAGCCCCGCGCCCCCTGCCCACCTCCCCCTCCCTATACCTTGGACTCCGAGCGGGACGTTTTGCTATTTCTCTCCTCCAGGCTGGACTCGCTGCCGCCCCGCGTGCCCCCGTTGCAGTCGGTCCAGGTGCCCCCCTGGCTGTGCTCGGGGGAGCCCAGGGTGCTGATGAAGCCCCCGGGGAGCGGGGCCAGCTGGCCGCCGCTGGCGTGCAGCCGCCGGTCCGCTTTGCGGGGGCAGCAGAGCAGCCTCTTGAAGGCCTTGCGAAAGTCCGGGCTGCGGCAGTAGATGATGGGGTTGAACGCGGAGTTGGCGTAGCCCAGCCAGTTGAAGAAGACGAAGAGCCAGTCCGGCACCAGGTCCCTGTCGAAGGCGTTGACGATGTTCACCAGGAAGAAAGGGAGCCAGCAGAGGGTGAACACTCCCATGATGATGCCCAGAGTCTTCAGGGCTTTCTGCTCCTTCATGGCCATGATGCGGGAGGTCTTCCGCTTGCTGGCCCGCCCGTTGCCCAGGACGGGCTGGTGGTGGGCGAGCGGGGTCGCCGGCGGCTGCTCCTGGCCGCCGTAGAAGCGCCCCTCGCAGCGGTCGATCTTGCGGATCTGCTCCTTGGCCTCCCTGTACACGCGCAGGTACACGAAGATCATGACGAGGAGGGGGATGTAGAAGGAGACGACGGACGAGGCGATGGCGTACGCCCTGTTGGTGACGAAGTCGCAGCAGCCCGGGTCCTGGTAGCACTCCAGCGCCCGCGGGTCCTCGTCCCGCCACCAGTGCATCATGATGGGCAGGAAGGAGACCAGGGCGGAGATGGCCCAGACGGTGCAGATGATGCCCTTGGCCCTCGCCCTGGTCATCAGGCTCTGGTAGCGGAACGGCGAGGTGACGGCCAGGTAGCGGTCGATGGCGATGACGCACAGCGTCTCGATGCTGGCCGTCACGCACAGCACGTCCAGCGAGGTCCAGCACTCGCAGAGGAACGACCCCCAGAGCCACGAGCCCCGCACCACCAGCGTGGCCCCGAAGGGCACCACCAGCAGCCCCATCACCAGGTCGGCGCAGGCCAGCGACGCCACGAACAGGTTGGTCAGCGTCTGCAGCCGCTGCGTGCGCCCGATGGCCGCCATCACCAGCACGTTGCCCGCCACCGTCAGCAGCACCAGCAGCGCCATCAGCAGGCTCATGCCCACCGCCCACTGCTGCGACACGGCCCCGCCGCCGGCCTCCTGCCGCCCCGACGAGCGGTTGCCCTGCGGGCCGCACTCCGCCGCCAGCCACCCCTCGCCCATGGCCGCGCGCCCCGCAGGAACGCGCCCCCGCCGCCGCCGCCCCGGGCACCGCATGGCCCCGCGCCGCCGCGCCGCGCCCCTCGCTGCGCCGCCGCCAATCGGCGGGGAGAGGGGGCGGGACGGACCCGCCCCCCCGGGGCGCCGCCGCCAATCGGGAAGGGGGGGCGGGGCCCGGGCGCTCCCCGCCGGGCGCTGCCCCCGAGGAGCGGCGCCGGGGGGCGAGGGGCGGCGGAGCGGGGCCGGGGCCGGGCGCGGGGTGCGGGGCTTGGCCCGGCTCGGGCTCGTTGCGCCCTGCGCGGGGGGGGCTGCACGGACTTCGGTCCCCTCACGGTGGGATTTCTTCCCCCGCGGATCGGTTCGCTCCCCCCATGTGTAGATTTATTCGGCGGAGACCCCTGGTCGCCACGGGGGTCTTCCCCCGTATACAGATCCGTTCCCCCATATATGTATTCGTGCCCCCCATATAGATGTTTCTTCCCCCCATATACATATTTATTCCCCCATATATGTATTTATTCCCCCTCATATAGATATTCCCGCATATAGATATTCATTCCCCCATATATATATGTATTTATTCCCCCATATAGATATTCATTCCCCCATATATATATGTATTTATTCCCCCATATAGATATTCATTCCCCCATATATGTATTCATTCCCCCATATATACATTTATTCCCCCCGTATTTATATATTTATTCTTCCCTTATATATATTCCCCCATATATACGTTTATTCCCCCATATTTATATATTTATTCCCCCATACACATGTTCCTCCATATATATATTTATTCCTCCGTATATACATTTATTCCCCCATATATATATTAATTCCCCCATATATACATTCCCCCATATATATTTTTATTCCCCCATATATATTTTTATTCCCCCATATATATATTTATTCCCCCATGTATATATATTTATCCCCCCATATATACATTTATTCCCCCAGTTATATATATATTCCCCCTATATATATTTATTCCCCCATATATATATTTATTCCCCCCAAATACATAGTTATTCCCCCCATATACATGCTTGTACCCCTCCTATATATTTATTCACCCCCCTATACATACTTATTCCCCCCCCCTATATATTTAAGACCCCTGTGCCCTTCCAGCCGGACCCTTAAATTCCCTCCCACCCCCAGGCTCATGCCTGCTCCACAAGGTTGCGACCTGGGAGCGGGGGATTTATTTCTCTGCCCGCTGTTTGCTTAACCCTGGCTGGCGGCCACGCAGCAGCGGGGACCCGACGCTTGGCTCCCCGCCGGCCCCGTGGGAACCCACGTGGAAATCCCGAAGCGTTGCCGTGGCTCGTCTGGTGGACAGGGGTGGTCCCCCTTGGGTGGGAAGGGCACGGTGCCCTAAAGGGCTGAGGCAGACCTTACACCGAATGAACAGCAGAAGGATCCTGGATGGGAATATTTTCCAGAGCTGCTGTCCGTTACACTGATACCCACTGACGGGTATTCTGTTTTAGCACAGAATCGACCAGATTGAAAGCTGATAAAATCTTACAGTCGTTTCCCAAGATAACACATTTCGTGGAAGGCAGCGTGAGGGGTACCACGCAGCTGTTCTGTTTGCTGATCCTGGAGCATCATCCGTCTGTCGTCTGTTCATACCCTTTATTGCTATGGCATCCTAATACAGCCGATAAACACCACAACCCGACCAAATGCCCGCTCTTTGTCTGTCAAACTCCCCTAACAGAGCTCCAGTTGGAGATCCCCATCCCACGGTAAGGGAAGATAAGCTCCAAGGCTGGAGAAGAAAGGAAATTACAAACAAGTATGCAAAAAGCCAGAAGAAGCCTGATCTTGCGTTGCTTCCCAGTATCTTTGTCGGTTCAACAAGCGTCAATCTGGAATGCCAGATCGGAGCCGGAGCCAGAATGTCTTTGGGAAACAAAGCATCTCCAAAGGAAAAAATAAGCAGTTTTACAATTTCTGTACAGAACATCCCTCTGGCCCTCACAGCACAGAGCGGCCAAATGCTAACTGTAGGCTTAACCCCTTTCAGAGCACTACCTTTTGGAAATTTCCTTTAAAATAAAATTTCCTTACTTTTTTTTTTTTTGAATTTCAGGCAGCTCCTTAACATGGGTTTGATACAGATCTTTGTTTTCATGTTAGTTAGGGATGTCAGGTCAGAAGAACTTCCAAACCCAAAAGGGACTGCTTCTACTTGTTCTCCAGATCACGGGTTTTAACAAACAACTAATTTATTTTACCCGTGGAAAAAAGTCACTTAAGAAAAAAATGGTACCCAAAGCATTGGTAGTAATGTGGGGATGCTCTTGCCTGGCCTGCATGGTTGGTTGGAGGGGGAAGACTTGGCAGAAGGGTGACGAATGTGTAGAGTAGGATGGTGGGGTGAGCCAGTGAGGAGAGCGAAGAGACCGTTTTAGCATGTTGAAGACATAATATCCTAATGTAGCTGGAGGAAGAGAAAATTGTCAGGGAGGGGGAGGCATAGATGAATGCAAGGAGGTTTAATGAGGGGTAGTATGACGAAAGGGAAAATTTGATATGAATCTCTGAAGGAGCTTCTAGGACATAACCCCCTCTAGGTTGCCAGGAGTAGCAGTAGATAGCTCATCGCTTGGGCCGTTATGGTTAGGTTTGACAAAGCTCGAGTTCTCACTTTGGATCAGATAGCATCATGTCCAAGGTCCGGACATTTCCAACTCGTACTTTTAGCTTTAACGTGGCTTCCTACCATATCTCACCAACTAGGGTCTTGTCAAATATCCTTCAGTTTTTCCTGTGCAAAGAAAAATAAACTCTGTCATCTTTACTCCTGGATAACCAGCCGGATTTAAGGAGATTTTTCTGGAGAAATGAAGTGGAGGGGCAGTTTCTCTGTGGCTATTAGGCTGGCACGGACAGAGCAGAAGCTCCTGGGGGCCAGCAGCTGGGACGTGGAGTTGTGTGCTGGGCACAAGGGGTGACCACTTGTGGCCTGGCAGGATCTTGTTTTCCTCATCTAGCCTTGGTCCAGTTACACCCTCATTGCAATCAAATTACGGCACCACCATTAATGGCATAACATCATCTTAAATATTAACTGTTTGTTCTTTCGAGGCATTCACCAAAGCCCAGTGAATGCCTGGAAGGCCTCCCATGATGTCAGGGAGTTACACGGTCCTGTCCTTCTTCCTTCTCGGCAGAAGGACCATGTAAAGGCAAACGAAAAATGCATGTGCTCTCACTTTTTCTTCCTGCTGCACTCCTAAAGCCCTCTGTAAACTGAACATACATCAGAGAAACTGTTTTGTGTTGGTTATCCAGACAGTTTCGCTAAAACCTGAGCAGACGACAAGCAAACAAGAAACAGCCCCGCAAGCCTTCGCATGAAGTAATCGGGCTCGGCCCGCTCCGTTCCGTCCCAGGAAGAAACTGTCACTTGGCTGGATTCACATCGGACTTTTGTTATTAGAGGAATAGAGACACGATGGAACGTTGCCACGAGATCCATGTCTCTTGTTTTTAAAATAAACATCTTGGCTTCGACTTGATGTTTATTTTCCATAAATGCCTCAGCTTTAATTTGGCATTTCTGCAGCAGCGGGAGGCTGTTTTCCTGTGACAACACGCAATTCCAGTGACATTATCTCCTGATGGCATGTGAAAGAGTGCGCCAGACACTGCATGTAGTTGCTTTTAGTTGAACGATGACATGAAAACGGACGACAAATGTATTGCATACCAGGTGAGGACATACTTCCCAGCACCATACCATGGGTGTGACACCACAACAGCATGAGGGACACTGTCTCGTAGGGTGTGCGGGTCAGTATGAGCACACTGAGCTTGACTTGGTGGTCTGGGCTACTGAATGCCTACCAGCTCCTGTTGGAGCCTTGGTTAGCGTATGCAGGACTGAGGAAACTGATATTTTGAAAAGCTCTGAACCAATCTGAACACACACAGATATGACCTGCCAGGCTGGATCACTCCACCATGGTAACTCAGCCTCGTAGAGCAGATTTTTATCAGGAGATCCTCTTACAGACTGCTGATTTATTAGTTACCTCCAGTGATTCAAGAAGTGCCATGGCTCTCTGTCTTTCTGTCTTTCTTGGGGTAAAAAGATGCTGAGGAACAGCCAAGCTGGAGGCCTCCTCATCTCCTGAAATCTGTCTTGCCCAAACAGCCAGACTGCAGGAAAAGGCTGAGTTTGTCCAGTAAGTTCAACTCCATTCGGTCTCCCCCAACTGGACCAAAGGACTCTGGTGAAATTCGTGTTTCACCTTTCTCAGTGACACTTTGGTACCCCCATGACCCACACCTGCTGTTGTTGACCGATGTCTCACTTCACAACGTGATGTTACCGTTGTGTCACCAATCACCCTGCAGAGCTGAATTCTCCTTGGGCAAAAACAACGTTCAAACATTAAGAACAAGCCTCGTTTGGTGTTTCTGGGAGCAGAGTGGTAATTTTGCTACTGATGCAATTTTCATAAAGTTGATTCCCCTTTTATTTACAACCTGGTCTAGTATTAATCTGGAGCAATACTGATGCAGTCTTTAATCCAGATTATAACTAAAAATTGCCTTCAGTTGCTCCATCTGCCAAGTCTCACTGTCTCCATCTCCCTATACTTTTTTGACATCCAGACTCCTAGACAGAGACACTGGCACTGTGAGAAAAGCCTGACTAAGACTGCCTCTTTTTTAAGCACCAGCGATTCCTTAGAGAGGGGTAGGAAAACATTTTACAGCAGGCCAGAAAACACTGTGGTGGCCAGAGGCTTTGTTTATACAGAGGGAATGTGGTTGAGGGATCAGAGCAGAGGAGTGATGACTAGGAGTCCTCTGAGACTTCCTCCTGGTCTATTCCTGCTTCGACACATGCTGCCTACAAGGAGTTGCTTTACTTCTCCGTACCGAAGCTTACCCATTTGTAGGACGAAAGCTGTATGCTTCAGGAAACATCATCTCACATTGTTATTGGAACAAAAAGCTAATCTTTTACAAGCACCTGCTGAGGTGTGGGGATGTGAGGTGCACTGGAAAGGCATGGTGATGGAGTTTCAGTGCCAAGCAACGTGCTGGCTAGTGAAATGTGCATGCCAAGAAACCTTTTCCTTCCTCTCCACATCACGGAGGACTACAGCACCCAGGCTGATGTCTGGGACATGCAAAAAGACTAATTCAAATGGCTTGTATGTGTTCTGGATAAAAAGACTGACCTGAGCAGGGTGGCCGCGGGTCCAGCTCCAGCTGCCTGTGCTGGTGTGTGCATGGCTTGCAGTGATTTTGGTGTCTGGGCAGCCCAGTGTCGTTGGCTGAGTGTCTCTGGATGTAGGACCAAGGCTAGATCCTGTAGGGAAATGAGTTACGGCTCCCACTGGGAGAAAATATACTCAGGATTTTTTATTTTTTTTTAAAGCAAGAAAAGTCAATTCCAGTTCATGCTAACTTAAGGCAGTACCCTGGGAAAGAGCTCTGAATAGCTGAGACTGTGTCACAACATGTGAAAAATTTAGATGGTTGTTCCTTTCTGGTGGCATTAAGAGTGTGTTTTGAAGCTTTTAATTTTAAGCTTTTAAATTTAAAATTTTGAAAATTTTATTTTTCAGTCAGTATTTTTCCCTGTTAGCATACACCTGTAGTCCTGTGCATCCTCTCAGCAATCTCTCAAATACACAACATCAACCTGCCATGCCACATACTCAGGTGGATGCTGTCTTTACTACGCATTGCACAAAACAAAGCTATTTTGAAGTAATGAATGATGCTTCCCTCCAAAAAGTGTTGGACCCCGACTGCTTTTATTTGGTGCAAATATTCATAGGATTAGTCGAAAGAGAAAGAAGCAGTATGATGAATCAATGTTAGGTGGGTAGCACGCAGAGCTGTGTGAGGTTGCTATTATCTAACCCCAGACAGCCCAAAAGCTAACAACTATCCTAAAAATCCCTCCATTTAAATCTGTGGAACAACTTCGGTCTGTTTCTGTGGAGCTGTTTCTTTGGTCCACTGATAAATGTTTTTGACATTTAGTTCTGGAAAATGCTGAGACAGTTTAGACATCGTTAACATCAGTCTTAGATATAGTTAATGCCTGGCATGGAGTGAAAGCTACTGTGGCTCAATTGTCACAGACTGAACTGTTGACTTGCACCTACCTGAGCTGTGGGTAAAGTAGCCTGCTGCCAATTGATGCACTGCCCCTGTTGACTTGCAGGCTGCTGGAGTCCTCTGGCAAATGGGAGAAGTGCTTGAATCCCGTTATACCTGCTCCTTCTGAGCACATTCCTGTGGCCTGGGTCAGTCCCCAAAGAGAGCAGTGGGTAGATGGCAGCTGTAAATGAGGCTTCTGAAATCCACGTTTCTGGGGAGTGCAGAGCACCCCCAAGCTGTAGGCTCCTCCAGGTTGGATTTCAGTGTGCTGCATCCCTGGGGGATCAAGTATAGGCGCTGTGTTTAAGATACTTGAACCAGTGCCATTCTCTCTATTCATGTGTTTTGATTTTGCCCACCAGTTTCCACAAATCAGTTTATTGCATTGCTACCAAGCATGCACAGGAGAAGGCTTGTGCTGTTATCTCCCTTATCTGTTTAAAGAGCCATAAAATTAAGGCAGTGGTTGCCAGCCTCATATCCAACCAGACAAGATATACAAGTGATAATGAAATGAACGTGAAGTGAGAGAAAGGATGTGCATAGTTCAGCATCGTTTTATAGTCTCTAAAGTGCAGCCGTAATGTAAGCAGTTTGTCTTGCCCGTGCGGACTCGAGTAAATTTAGAGTGATGTTTACTTCTGTGAAGAGGTCTGGTGTTAGTTCCTTCAAGGCTTAAGTGAAATATTAAAGCCTCTTACTGCCAAGTCTGGTCAGCTAGCTCTAGTAACTGGAGCAAGGCTGGTACTCTTTGACAGAGCCACAGAACCAGAGTGGTGATGTTCATGAGAGGTGTGAACAGGGCCCTTTTTGTGTCCGTATCCTTTCTCCTCATAGCAGTGACAAGGGAAAACACCAGATTTCTAGAAGACACCAAAATTCCAAGTATCACCTGGATGGCCCAAAGATGGAGGATGAGAGATCTCAGAGATTCACCTAAACCAACTAACAAGATCCAAGTCTTTGTTCGTTGTGATAAAAAGCAAAAAGTAGCTGTTATGTCATCACTGGCAAATCAGTATATGTATATATGTATAAAATATATATAAGTTATACATATATATATATTAGTCTATGTCTGAAGTGGCCATTAAAATAGACAGAACATTTCTGCAGTTACGTTATTGACTGCTGCTGTGAGTGGAAGGGTCAGAGCAAATGACCAAAGAAATTCACTTGCCTATACTAACTGCTTCTCACTGGCTTTAGAAACCTCTGCCGACCCTTTCTAGGTGGCCTTGATACCATTGCTTTGGATTAAGCTATTTGTCACATATACACATTTTGTTCTTCAGCAGTTTTGGACCAGGGCATGCACTTTTTTTTCTATCTATAATGAAATCATGCTGAGATAGTGAAAAAATGTTTCACTGTTCACCAGTTTGCTTATTTATTTGTAATAGCAAATTAAAGTATGATAATTGAGCTCTGCAGGTAATAGCATATTTCTGATGTCAAATCCTCTGTGTAGGTGCCTCCCATTGGGAAGTATCTGTTTGGTCTGCACCTAGCAGCAGATACCTGGCATGGTAAGCTGAAGTGCTCAGCCTTCCTGTTTCCTGGAGGAAAAGTGGATAAACGTGTGCTTTCTACTTCTGAAAATCTGGCCCAAATTTATCGCTATATAACTAAATCTTTCAACAAAATTACTGTGGTCTTGAAGCACAGCTATAGCTTAGGAAATAAACAGCTTATAGCTTTAGGAAATAAAGCTGAAGTGATCCTAGGTCTGGCTTTGGTCTCAGTGTTTCTCTTTTCATCATAACTTGGCCCAGAGTTTTTCATGAGCCAAATTACTGTCCTGTGTTTAAAATCCTGTGTTGTGTTGGCACTGAAGTCTGACTATGGTCTGCTGCGAAATTTGGATCTGATTTTCTCTCTGTGTGCTGGACTCCATAAAACCCTGAGCAGCAGGGCCTGATCCAGATGTCATCCCAGTGCTGGCAGCCCCCATCCGTCCCCACACCTTAACCATTCTACCCATGCTTTGCATAGAATATTTACCCGAGTTACAGATTTTTGGTTAAAGAAGAAGGAGAGAGAGGGGAAGGCAGTCGGTGTGGGTAAACCACCAAGGTTGTAGGGATTTCACTGGAGCTTTACTGGAGGCATCCAGCATGGCACTGCCAGCCCTGCACTCCCCTAGTTGTATTCAGCCTGATGAAACATCCCTGAGTCATTCCTGAGTTCGATCTCTATTCTCATTTTAAGGGCCTGATTTTTAACTCAGCTTAACTAGACCTCCCTTTCTCACTTCCTCTTAAATCAGCAAGATATTTAATAATCTACAAATACCTCACTGTGGCATCAAATTAAATTCATTTGTGACCAAACGACATAAATGACACCTGCAAGTAGTTCGTGATGCACCTGCTGTTTATGCATAATGCCTTTGGACAATAAGGGAGATTAAACTCTTTTTTTTGCAAGTTTTCTCTGTTAGCTATTACACTTACTGCATACGGCTCCCTCACATCTGAGTAGCAGAAACTTACATCTGCCAATGATTTTGTAACATATTAGTAACAATGCCATAATTGCATCTAATAAATATTCTCTCTGCCCTCACAAGGCTTTTGTGAAGCTGAATAGCTGTGCGCCTCTTTGCAGACCTCATCTGAATGGTCCCCTATAGACCGAATAATATCACTATTTTAAATAGCAGCGCTGTTAGTGAGAGCCCTCTCTGCTCAAGCTGTTCGTGACAGTAACCACAGGCTGCTCTTCGCAGCCTCAGGATCTGGAACTGCTGAGCTCCCAGTTAACGTAGTTATTCTCACTCGCTAAACACCTTGTTCCTTATGATTTATTTATCCCCTTATCCCGAAGTCTATCCAGGAATGAGGTTTTGGTTCCTTGTTTGTACATTAATTATTCATAATGATTCAGGGAGCTTGTTTATGCAAACATATTTCAGGCCACGGGCTCCCTGTGAACTCTTTGCCTTCGTAATTGCTTTGTGTATTTGCTGTTTGTCGTGTGCTGCCTGCAGAACTCGCGGATTGCCGCGACTCTGTCGTGTGGCGTTGCTTTGTTCGCCCACCGATGAGTCTCCAGCCCAGGAGACGTGTTTCTGGAAGGCACGAGAGTGCTTCTGACAGGAGCATCTGGGCATCTTCCTATTTTCCAGGTCTGCAGCTCTCCTTCAGTTCTTTCTGAAATCACAGATTCATCCTCATGTATTTTTGGAAAACGGGCTGAGCAGGTGACATTGCTCACTCGACTTTTTACTTCACGTGCTGCTACTGGTTGTATTACAGTGGAGGTCAGTAGTGAGATGGGAGTAAAACAAGTGCCCTCCTGCGGACCTAAACCAGGCCAGCTAGTTAAATAAGAGGGGAACCAAAGGGACAGGCAGGTTAAATGGCTTTCCCATTGGCACCCAGGGCTGCTGCAAGGTTAGAGCCAGACAGCTTCAGCATCTCAGCCTGTGTTTGGTGTGTTGGATGCTGCCTGCTGATCCCACTAAACTTTTCGTTCTCTCTTTATACCCACTTCTGTCTCTTGTTGCTCTTGGCAGCAGTTACCATACCATGAAAAGACATTCCTGTGGGAGTAGGGCAGAGGGGGTGGTGCCTTTGCTTTTCTCTCGGGGAAAAGGTCGAAGCATCCTGGCGTGCTGTAAGGTCTGTGAAGAGCGGTGACCACTGTAACACAAGCGTCACAAGCAGGACAGAAAATACATGGAAGATGTAAAATAATCCCTCTATTCTACTGAAGGTCTAGCAAATCAATGCCTGGCATTAGTTTGCTGGCAATGCCTGTGTCCAGACTTGGGTGCCAGCTTTCAGAAATATGTGAGCCTAGTGGAGCGATCCCAAAAGTGAGTACTGAGAATGGCCAGGGGCCTTGACACCGTGGCTTCAGTGGAAAGACTGAAAGGACTGGGTTTGTTTACTCTGAAGAGATCACTAAGGGGACGCTTGATGACCGTGTAAAATGTTCCTGCAAAGAGGAGCAGAATAAACTGTTCTCTGCTGGATGTAGGACAAGAAGGAACAGAAATATATTGCAGCAAGAGACACTTAAGTTGCAGCAGGCACTGCTGGACTCCAGACTTTAATAAGACTTTAAAATAACTTTGAGCACTTAAGTAATGTCTCTAGGTTAGGAGCATTGTTGAACTTTAGGGTTTAGGCTTCTTCTATATGTAGCAAAGAGAGGCGGTAGTTCTGGCCGCTAGTTTTGACTAGTGAGGGAGCTCAGTCTCCTGCTTTAGCTGATTTATTTAAGTGCCCAAGTTAGAAGGGATGGATCTTTGCTCTGTGACTCATCAAACCCAGTGGGTCCCTTGTCACAGTCTCCAGTTCCTGCCTTCGTCATTGATTTTCAGTTTCCTTGCTGTGTTCGGCAGTGAATCTCTGCTTTACAGAAGTTTGAACAACCTTAGCATAATACATATTTCCTGTTCTTCAGGAAGGTTAATGATTTGTTTACTGCATCAAAACGTTTGATGACTTGCCCCTTGAATATATAAGCATGATTCTGTAGGCTGCATCAGCTAAACCATTTCTGTTTTAAAATAATGAATAGAATAATTGATAATGAATAATATTTTACCTGGTGGGTTGTATTGCAGTGTGTTAAAAAGCTACATAAATGTAAAATAGTTTTAGTCTCAGTTTTTAATGTTTCTTTACAAATACAAATGAGTAAAAAAAAAATAGAAGAAATACCATGGCAACATCCTAATAGTCTGACTGTCCTACCAGATCAGAAGATGTAGCATTAAAAAAGATCTATCTATAGCCCTGTTACTGTGGATCAAGGCAGTACTGGGGAAATGTCTTATGCTAATTAACAACAAACAATATTTTTTAGCAGAGCAAAGATCCCCTTCCTGGAAGAACCATATTGGCCTGAAACTCTTGAGGTCGTACATATGGAAAAACTGAGGTGGTCTGATTTAAACGTGCTCTGTTTTTTGCTTTGTGTTTTGTTTTGGTTTGTTTGTTTGTTTTTTTGTTTTGTTTTGTATTCTTTTGCTTTGCTTTTTTTTCTGAGTCTTTGGGGTCACAACAAGAGGCCGGTGATATGGCACAAGCTACCCCCGTCAGCACGACAGGAGTGCTTCCACGCTCCCTGCTAGCGGCAGGGATGGATGCTGGTAGGTGAAGGCACAGCGTGCTGATGCTGTTAGCCTGTCTTCTCAGGGAAACAAGACCTACAAACTCGACTCTCTGTGATGTGTACATATATGTCTTTCTGCCTGTTGGCCAACTTCAACCAAAACTGGTGGAGGACAAGAGGTTTCCAGTAAAATAAATTCCTGTATGTGTTAACGGCAACAGGAGTTGGGTAGAGTGAAGAGAGCCTACTAGTGTCTTGCTTAGGGAAAGGCAGCTGCAGAGCTCCTACCTCAGCAGATATTAAAGAATCCACACAACAGAGACCTATTTGAAATGAAGCTTCCTGCAGTTTTAATTAGTAGTTATTTAAAAGAGGTTTAGTTGGAGTCATGACAGGCAGGGGCTCTGCTACCAGCTACCCATCTACTCCTAATCTCCCCAGCCCCAAGCACTTTGAAACCTTTTACTTCCTATCAACAAAGGAAAAAAGACAAGTTAAAACATTTCCTGGGAATGACATTTCCCTGTCCTGTATTTGTTCCCTACACTTAATTTTTATTTCATACTCACCGCAATTATCTTTACTAATCAGCTTTTTATTATTATTTATTTTTATTTTTATTTACTTTTTTAATTGCCGGCTCAGCCAGGTTTACTTGCTATCTTATAATCAAGTGTATTTTCCTTCCAGCTCTACAATCAGTGAAGCTCCTGGACTCGGTTAGACCGCAGCTACTGCTGTTGCACTGCTGTAAAGGCATGAACTGTATCAGAGCACAGCCTGCTCCTGCAGCTGCTCTGGCTCCAGAGGGGTGTTTGTGTCAGTAAACTAATCACACATGACTTGGACAAGAGGCAGGCAGGGAGCAGATAAGGGGCTGTTTTTGCAGAGCCCGTTCTTTGTCCATGACTATGTTTTGGTGAATGAAATCATCGCAGTGCAGACAGCAATGTGGCTGCACAGGAAAGGAGCCTGGTTGCCCCTTAGTTACAATCCCCACTTGGTTATGTGCTCCCAGCCTTGGCCAAATCACTTAACCCTTGTGTCACTTCTGCTCTGAGCAGTAAAAATACATATAAGAGCAGTGGACTGCTGTCTGGAGATAGTGAGCTTCAAAAATACCATATGTACAAAGCAGCCAGATGGGAAACATGCTTTAATTTCCACTAAAAAAAAGAGGAGAAAAGACCTTCCCAGAGATTTCCTTATAAGTGGGATAGAGTAGGGAGAAATAGTACTTTTTTTGCAATATTTCTCCCTCCTTTGTGACTGGGGCATTCTAGTTTCAGGGTTGGTTGTGTTGGTGTCTTTTTTTTTTTTTTTAATTTTATTTTTCTTTTCTGTTAGTACAAGAGACTGGTACTAGGAGCTAGGTATTGCACTGTACTTTCATTACAAAGAATATACATCATCAGGCATTTCATAATGGCAGCTGGGAAACAAAAAGGAACTTCAAATAAAGGAGTCAAAATAACTGGAGGGCTTCCTTCTGTGGCCAAACTGGGAGGTAAGACCCTGATGTTCACTTGCATTGTCCATGGGGAAGTGAGGTATGTCTTCAGTGTGAAAATTCTGGTTTCACCAGAGGTGAAAGCCAGCCTCGCGCTGAGATCAGGAGAGCCAGGACAGTGTCAAGAAGCCCAAATGAGCCATTGCAGCAGCCACAGCAAGTGAGCTATGACAGTCCCTGCCAGGCTTCAATGTCTCTTCAAAACATGACCTAGCTTTGAAAATCTGACTGACTGCATGTATTGCTAATTACACAGAAAGATAGGAAGGAAAGATGTTCAGACAAGCTGTAAGGAGAAAGAAAATGAACACTATGTTACAGGTATCAGCCCCGTTGTAGTGTTGAAGACGACTGCAGTGAGCATGGATGGAAAAGAACTTGTGAGAACTTGGAGAAGAACTGAAATGGAGTGAGGTTGGCAACACAATGGGAGATACCCTGAAGAATGGCTTTGAGTAAGACACCTGAACATATCTAGGCCAGCTGAAGAAGAAGGAGGAATATCAAACAAAAATCCTGCTAGTGTGATCTGGTAGGTTGCAGAGTGGTCTCAGAGAAGCAGTGGAGATCCTCATCCATTACATCATTACAAAGCAGAACAGAAGAACTCAAACAGAAAGGAATGGACTATTCCTATTTTGTGAAATTCAGCATAGCAAGGGCCATCTGCCTTGAGAGAGGCAGAGACAACACTGAAGTTACAGGACACTAGCTAAGATTTTTATTTTTTTTATCGTAAAAACAGAAGGGTTGACCCGTTCAGTTTATTAAATATGGCATTTTTTATCATTTGATATGTGTTCCCTGTACAGCTCAAAAATATGAGCTTCATTAATTAAGCAATGCTGGAAGTAGTTTTAAAACCTCGCTCAAGAACCACATCCAGAAACTCAAGACAGCTGTCTGGATCTGAGCCAGTGGGTTTTGACTTGAAAACAAAGAAAACCCTCCTATGACCTGAGAGGTCTATTACTATCAGTTTGTCTTTGTTCAAAAAAAAAAAACAAAAAAAACCACATTATCTGCTTCCTTAGGATCAAAGGTAAATAGTTCATGGACACAAGAGAAAAGTAAAAAGGAATCATCTAGCCAGAGAACTGTACATTTGGAGGCAGCTTGTTGTTTTGCAGTCATGGCATTACCATTGCTCCAGTTAACCAGGAAAATAGGTAAAATAAGGAATAAGTTGAGTTTTTCATAGTACTAGCTTCTTGCAGTAGTTGGCATCCAAGGTCATCAAGTTGTGGCTGTTGGACTTCTGCCTTTTCCCTTCAGTTTCAACTTACCCAACCTAAAGGAAGGAAGAACAGTCTGCAAAGAAAACCTGGATAAGTATGTGATCATGTAGTGGGCTCGAGAGAGATGTGGAGAACACTTTGCAGAGCCTCACATGTAGTTTGTGTGTTTCTTAACATTTTTGTTGAGTTCTCCTCTTCTCTCCATTCTCCACCTCTTTTCCAATCTCAAGGCATTAGACTGTACTATACGTTTTACCCAGAGGTACTTATTGCACCTTTCCTGGTTGGACGGATGAAGCGTGGCATTGTAGCCTTGCAGAAGAGTTAGTCTGCAGAGGTTAGGTCTGGCTGGATCAGCTTCTCCTGTACAAGGTGAGTGAATGAAGACAGAAGGCATGATGTGACTGAAGGTCCTCAGCTTCCATGCCTGCTCTTCCTAGTTTGTCTCTGTTTATCCACACCCTGCTGAAGTAGGGCAGGGATTTGGGTTCTTCACCAGGCAGATATCACTGACCTGCACAACTGATCTTCCCTTGCGCAGATCAGCACAGGTTCTGGAGAGTCTCGCACATCAGGGAGTCTCTTACCAATGGGAAGACAAATAACTGTTGGATATTGAAGCCTAGCTAAGTGATACTTTTTACCCAAGTAATCATTTTCATCCAGGAACCTCTTCTGATGTTGTTTTCCTGAAAGTTCAATAATTCAATCCATGGCTGGGGATATGCATGGTGACACAATAACCTTTATATTTCATTCTACAGGGTGTAGCTTAATCTGTAGGTTAGGTTTTGATTTGCTGCAGAGAATGTTACTTAGTTAGGAGGACTTTGGATTAGTCTATGAGGACTAAGCTGGGCCATGGAAACTGCCCACACAGAGCCTTTTCTGTGCCTTGGTGCTATCTCATGTCCACGAGAGCACTAGTGTCCATCAATACAGATAGGAATATTTGGATCCTTTCATCAATAACAGATAATATGTCTCTGCTGTAATTAGATTTTGAACACCACACAGCTTTGCTCTCCAACACAATGAAATCCATCAAGTGTTTATTGCTGTTCTGGTTAGCTTTCTCTCAAAGCATTAGCCATGAAGAGAAAACCCCATTTTTTTATCACACTCATTGTCATGATAACAGATCTGTGTTCTGCTGCTTGCCATTTTATAGCCTCTAAAGCTGAGGAAACAACACTGCTGTACTTCAACTCCATGAGCAACACTACTTTAGACTCCTCTTCTGACCTGAGCTCTTTTGTGAGCTCATGCCAACTTCAGTTTACTTCTCCTTCTCTGGGGAAAACAGGAGGAAGGGACCAAAAATTGTTTGTATGGGATGGTGTCAGGATGCCAAAGTGGGAGTGAAGAGAGAAAAAGAAGTAGTATTAAAGTGATTGAGACAAACCTCTAATGCCATTGCACTGACATACAGGACTAATCCACCCGTCCTCCTCTCACTTTGGATGCATAAACTTGACAATAGGTTTAGGTGGTCCATTGTCTCTTAACTCACTGCAAGGTGCTACAGTTTGGTGGAAGGACTTTTCTCTTTCTTAACCTTCATTTCTCCATTTGTAACTGAGGAAGCATTTTTAGCCTACCTTAATATGCTCTCTGAGCCAGAGGTTATGTTCCAATGGACAGGGGTGTATTCTGATAATGGGATCATGGCTAGCGCTATATTTTCTGGCTGCTTTCCTAATAACCACTAAAGACCTCATCTAAGTGATAGGAAACAAACAAACAAACAAACAAACAAAAAGCAGCCTTGGTAAAGTGAAGATTTGTTCAAATATGTAACTGGAAGTTGAGTTGTCTCTGGGAAAAGAATCTAAACTATCCCTAAACTTCCTTGCAACCTGACAGTAGGACTGTTTTTTGCATTATCAACACTTAACATAAAGGTTTGTGTTATTATATGGCCATTCAAAGCAAATGAAAGGCACCCCATAGTAAGATCTACTCTTCAGGGTGACAGACTGAAGACAGATGGGCCAGGTCTCCTAGTAAGGTTCTTGCCTTCCCTATTTTCTGTCACTCTCTACAGGTGACGGCAGGATCAGGCCAAATGCAATTGTCTGGGTTGAGTTTCCCCAGCACGCCCCAAGCTCTGGCCTTGCTGGTGTGCGGCCGTGCTCGTTGCTGTGCCCAGGGCCTCAGACATCATCCTCACGGCTCTGTCAGCTCAGTCCCTCAGCCTAGTCAGAAGGTTTGGGTGCCAAGACTTGCAGATCCTCCCTCTCAGCAACCGATGTGACTTCTGCGTGAAGAGAAAACAAAGTAGGTTAAGCTTGATTTTAATTAAACATTTCCTGCTTTCACAATGAAAGTGGAAAACACATGTGGGTGTCTCCTCACTAAGTATGAAGGACAAAACAATGCTTTGTAGGAATGGCGCAGATGTTAAACCCTTTGGCACATCTTGTTCAGCTCCCTTTCCTTTGAAGTCAGGCTGGGGTGATTTACTTAAAGTGCTTCCCTCCTGTGCATGTCTCAGAGTCCTGTGGATGATTAGGAAAAATGAAGACGTCCTTAGCAAGCATGAAAAAGCACTCTTTGAAACAGAAAGGAATCTCCAGAGAAATAGTCTGTTTTTCCCTGTTCGTAGCTCTGTAAGGAATGAGAGAACATGAAATATCATTTAGGTTCAGTCCTGGAAAATGAGATGATATTTGGATATCTGTAGGGATTGTTCCCTATAAGTCTCCGTGTAAAGCTTCTGCAAGGCTTCTCCCTGGATTGAACCATTCACGTCTGCACTGCTGCTCTGCTGTGGTCCTGCCAATCTTCAGTGTCTGGAACCACCTCAGGAGGTGCCTTTCTGGAGAAAGCAGCTGATTTCACAGGGAAGTAGTGCACAGGGGCAGTCGAACAGCAGCCTCGGCCTGATTAACTAGATGGAGTACTGCTCTGACTCAATACGGCGCTCTCTAGGTCTGCATGTCTCATGGGTGAGATAAGGGACACTCGTATGTGTAAGAGTGTCTACTTTTCCTAGAAGACATAGTTAGTGGTTGCATCTATTGTTTTGGCTTAAGCCCCGTGACTGAGCCCAAACTCCCCGATGATGCGAACTGATCCCCGCTCTGGCACTAGGTTGGAGTTGGCCCCTTGAGCAGCGGGATTAACTGAGGATACTAAAGATCAGTCAGGGATGTTTTCCTTGGAGTGCTGCCTTCCTCTTCATGTTGTGCAGCCTGTTAGGCAATGAATTAAAATGAAGACACTTGGAGGAAGTGCATGGAAAACACACTCTTCTACACAACCCGCGATCCTGCACAAGTCATGCGCATGCAACTGGCTCTAACCCTGGCTAGCTCTGAGAACTCAAGCCCAAAATCAAGTCCAGCAGTCAAAGTCCGGCAATCAAAGTCTGAATCTCCAGTGTTGCACCTGCTGCTGCAGCTCAGGTGTTCCCAGTCCCATGCACAACAGGGTTAGTCCACACCTCTGAAGCTCGAGCCCAGGCATCCCACCACGCTGCTCGCCTGTTTTGCAAAGGAATATCATCGAGCTCATCTTGCAATTCAGTCTACCCACTTTTCTGCAGCTATGTTTGATAGTTTCCATTCTGCACTACTCCCTACAGAACTACCTTTTCCATTTTTTTTTCAAATTGCCAAAATACTTTTATATTTTAATCTTGATTGCCAAAATGCTTGCAGCCTCCTCTCACTTCAGTGGCCTCTGTAAATTTAGCAGGTGTGGTCTCTCTTGGTGGAGTCCCTCAGTCTAAAAAACCTTTGAAGCTGGAAGTGAACATTACATCCAAATTGCCCAGCTCTCCTCAAACCCAAGGGGCATTGGTTGGGCTTTTTCTTTTAATAGCCTGCATTAACATGAAGGAATACAAACAATTGTGGCCTAACACAAAGCTATTGTCAGAGATGCTTGCACTTTCCTAATGGAATATAAATGTCCTCTGAAAACAAAGCTTCAGCAAAGCTTTATTAGAGCAGACTAGTGAAGCTCAGTAGATGGACAGGCTAGCTAAAGGCTTTCAGGTGTGTGCCTTTTGTCTTTGTCTTGCACTTTTGTTCCAGTGTTCATATTATGATTTTGGCATAGATACAACCTCCATTTGTACGTGATCAGGAAGCGATACTTGGTAACTCATTTTTGGACACTGCTGCAGAGGACTGAAGCGTAAATCTTATACACAGACAGATGTTTCTGGAAAAGGTAAAAGGTGGATTATACCTAAATATTAAGGAAATAACTTCCAAGAAGAATTTCTATCCTTCCCAGTACTAATCTTGATTATTTTTTATTTTTTTTTTAATTCAAACCCACTGTTTTTTTGGACAAGGTTTTCTGTGATGCACAGCACTGCAGAGAGTTAGGCACAGAGAGTTACTGTGACAGCACAAACCATAACACTATCCATCTAGGCCATCAATCACATTTCCCAAAACACCCAATAAAAGAAAGTGGTATTCTATCCACTTCCTGACTGCTTTTACTCAAAAAAAAAAAAAAAAAGCAGAAACTGGATGAGAATTTGCTCGAGGTCATGAAAATTGAGTCAATGCAATCCCAACTCCAAAATCCTTGCCTTTAAGATAGATCTACTGCAATTGCAGATGATGATGACATTAGGATGGCTTTAACTTCTGTTAAAAGACACACTGCCCTTTCACTCTCCCTCCCTTAATTCTACTTTCCCTCTTAGTAAAGCAGATCCAAGAGCGGGGACAAAGACCTGAATTCTCCTATCAGGTTACCTTAATGCCCTGCGGGTCTCCTTGCCAAGCGGTAGGAGAACCTGACTTGGAATAAAAATGGTCAGAGCTCTGTTGATTTCTGTAGACTCAGGATAATTTGTGCCAGCAGAAGTTTTCTCAGGACTCTTAATAAGAAAGAAATTAGAGGATTACAGGGAAAACTGTACTGGTATTCATGGAAAAGGCTAATCTCGTGTGTGAATATGGTCATGCTCTGGCTAAAGTAATTGCTGGCACTGGAGAATAGCAGAAGTTAGAGCCTGTCACTGAGAACAATCTGTCCTGGCTCATCTCGCACTGGTTATCACGAGAGCTGTGGACGGGGGCAGCCTGTGCTGCCCCACTCCCATCTGGCAGGGCTGGCTGTTGGTGATGCCCTGGAGACAGTGCAGGGGGATAAGTGCAGGAAGTGCCTTCGCCCTTTTGGAGCTACCGATCCGTGCTCCCTCATGCAGCCTTCTGCAGGAGGCAGCAGCAAGCAGAGCAAGATGCACGGTGTCTGAAGACAGACAGCCTCTTATCCGTGGCTTGTCAATGGCTTTAGTGAGGCCAAGCAGCTGAGAAAGTTTGGAGGTCTTGGGAGGACAAAATGGGAGAAGGGGAACCGTGTGATGTGAGACACGGAAAGGGGAAAGTAAAACATCTTCCTCTGTGTCGCAGTTACCAGGAGCATTGCAGTATTTGTTAGAGCAGAGCCCAGCTGAGGTCAGAAACCCACTGCTAGAACACAAACACAGGCAGGGATAGCTACAACTTCCAATTTAGCTGCCAAAACAAAGGGTTAGTAAATGCACTGATATACCCCAAATCCCACCAGAAGTCAGAGAAAGAGCCAGGAAGAAACCTTTTCGAATGATTGATGGTTTTGTTTATTTTAAAAAATTATTACAAGCCCTCCAGCTCCCCACTCCACAAGTTTCTGGAACTCGATGTAAAGAAAACATTTCATTTCAGATTCAAGCATTGTAGCATGTTCTAACATCTATTTTCTTGAATAAAGTGGAATGAAATTTCTAAATGAAGAGCCATTTCCAACTGGAAACCAAATGTTCTGGCTGGAGTTGCCAACATGAAAAATTTCAGCTTTCACCATCTATTGCGGTTTGTTATTCATGGACAGTTAAGCAAAACGGAGACAAATTCGCAAAACATTTACGTTGCTGGCAGGCTTCCTGACGCTCTGCGGAGTCCTACCACCAGGAGCTCCTTCTGCGTGCTGCCTGCCAGGGCGGTTTGCTTAATCCTCCACTCCCCACTGGCACCTGCCTTGCCAGCAATGCTACCTGTAGCCTGTACCACCCGACCCAGTAGTAGCGGAAGCCCAGAGCCCCTGTATGCCACCCTTCTAGAGCTGGGGGCTCTAGACACCCAAAGGGGTGTTAGCTCCTGCTCACTAGCGTTGGTTGCAGGGTGAGCTGGGGCACACGGCCACCCACCCCACATACACTACAAATACTTGGTGCTACTGCGCAGAAACCTGCACCAGCATCTCGGCCAGAGGCTGCTGCTGTAGCAGAGGCTGGTTTGTGGCCAGCTGGAACCTGCAACTGGAGAAACTCCTCAGTTTGCTTGACTGATAATCACTCCGAGGCATCTGCAAGCTGGACTGCCTGCAGGCTGATCCCGCTATGGCAGCAGATATTCAGTAGCCAGTGAATCTCTCCTAGGAGTCTGAGAAGCCTTTGTCTTTCCTGGGAAAGGAGGGTTTAAGCTCTCCTTGTCCTGTATCTGTTTTAACGAGTTCATACTGACCTGATTTTTAAAACTGATTTCCCAGATTTGTTAGCTAGAGAACCTGATTAATTTTGTCACAGAAATATCACCACAGTGCTAACAGAAGCTTATTAAACTGGATATTTGAGTGGAAAAAACATATTTAGCAGCTGTTTGCAGATGCCTGTGACTTGACAGATATTAAAATACCATAAAACTGTCTCCTCGTTCAGACAAATCCTAAAGCTATTTATAACTATTAGCTATTTATCTATTATCTGTTTGCTCTCCGTAGCTGTTTATAGCATCATGTAGTGCACTACAAAGACACGGGACTTCGGCACCGCTGGGAGTTACCATGGTGTTTGCAGGGAACAGAACACGGGGACCTGAACGTTGCCACTGTTTGCATTTTGTAACTCACACACACACGCACTTGTGGTGCCAAATACTTGCGGGTACAAAAGAATGAGGCTCCCACAGTGTGCCCAGAGCAGCACCCGCTTACATTCGTGGGGCATTTGGTTGTGTGATCCATGCCACACTGTCACATGCAAGTAAGAGTAAGATATCTGCTGAAGATGGGAATGAAGAAGCATACACATGGGCTTTTACCACCCTCTAGAATAAATCCTCTGTTAATAATGTTACTAAGAGGACAAAATTCTGGTTCCTTTCTCTTCCAAGAACCACGGTCATGTTAATTTATTTTCATTGCCCAGTCAAGTAAGGAGTTGGCTTCATGTTCCTCCTGAACACTGGTCAGAGCTACTTGAGAAACTATTTTTATTCTCAGACACACTCCTTGGATAATATTGCTATAATTAATAATGAAATACTCTCAAAACATTTGAGATATTCACAATGCAGGCAAATTCTGCTGTCTTATATTGTAGACAAGGCAGGGACAGATGGAGTTAAACATCCTAAACATCCAGAAATTACCACCATAAAGCCTTGTTCCACATTTTGAGTCAAAGAAAATAGTACTGCTTAGCACTCTACTCAGGCCATTCAAGGGAGCTTGCAGGAACAGCACCAGTCTTCCTAGGCAGTAGTGGCATTAATATGACCCAGACAATTGTTTTTTCATTTCCTTTAGGATAAAGATAATTCAAAGATATCCTGGTGTGTGAGACATAAGTGAGAGAAGTAATGGGCCTTCTTTGACATGTTGTGAGTGGATGCAAGGAAATTGAGGTACCTACAGTCAGCAAAATTTGGGGTGAGAGGAGAAAGTTCAACTAGCCTGAACACAGATAAGCAAGCTTAACAGCTGAAGCAGGTTTTAAGAAAGGTTAGAAGTAGAATAGAATAGCAGCATTGTGAATTTTCATTTGAACTTCTTAGAAGAGAGTCATGATGGGAACTGGGAGACATGCAGCAAAAGAGATGAGCAAGTGGTACAAGGTTGCTCAGAGAGCCCATGAGCTAAAAGCTGGCTGACACAGGTGGGGAGCACAGACAGGGCTTTCAGACAAAGGTGCCAGTTCACCTCTGGGGCAATTTTCTCTGCAGCAGTGGCCATGGATCAGCCAACAGGTTGTGCTGGAGCTGTTACAAGTGCGGCAAAGCCCCCAGACTTCAGCGGCCGTGGTGAGCTCTGGCACAGCGACCTCTCAGCACAGGCTGCCACTGTGCGGTGGGATGCTTGGAGAAAGGGAACTGCTGGGAGCCCTTAATGACAGACCATTGAGTTCCTGTTTTTTTCCCCAGCTTATCTGAACTTCTGGACTGCCTTGTGTGGAGAAGGAGAGAGAAAAAACAGGAGCTGGCACTTACTATTGTGTTTTCCTTTTTTTTTTTTTTTTTCCAGCTGACCCGTGATAAAAAAAGATCCATTTCAGCTTGGAATAACAGAAATGGTATCAGAGAATTTACAAGCAGAAGGAACCATCTGTTTTAGGTGCCATTAGACTTAAATGGGCTGTGTTCCCTGAAGCAATGCATCCGCTATGTTTCCTACAGGCTATCTCACATCAGTACCTGGAGGTGAGTCCCCTGTGTAACAGAGGGAGAGGAGGATGCTGAGGCTGTGTTAGCGCCAAATGCCATTAGCTACCTGATCATCAGTATGCCAGGTGTTGTTTTTTCCCTATTATAAGGCACAAAATTTAGGAACTGGAATAGGACACACATGTTGACAGCTATGGAGAGATACCACAGAGAGCTGTGGAGTGCTGGCGAGGACCTTGGTACAGGGTCTCCGTGTGAAATGGTGCTGTGGTACATATAGCACTATACACTGTAGGGCATGGTGGGCTGCCTGGATGTGTCTGTCTTCTTACTATGGAAATGGGAATCATTAAGCATTTTGAGAATGGTTTGGTCAAAAAGTCTTCATAGAGCCCACAAGAATAGGACCACAAGCCCCAGCTGGAGACTCTCATTACCAACACAAGTTTTCCACCAGATAAAATACTGGGTTTTGAAAGTCTTTGTCAGTGAGCTCTCTCACCTCCAGCTGCACTGTCTTTATTTCTGTGGTACTTTATGTAAGCAGAAGTGTGTGGTTTTATTAATGATAATGTGGGTAGTAAGATTTCCATTAGCACCAAATATCCAAGTCACATATTTCTCTTTGAGTGTTGGTTTCTGTTGCTCTTATCTTGAAGATTTTTTTTTATTATTATTATTATTTCACATAACATTAAGTCTTTAATTACTTTTAAGAACAAAAATTATCCAGATCAATTTTTATGTAACTGCAGGTCTTTACAAAGGAGTTGAAATAAGTTTTAAAAGCAGAACTCAGCAAAGAGATATGTTAGATAACCTTCAGGCCTACCTAAAAAGAGCTCCTACACATGCACATGTGGACATACACTTACATTTTTCCATTCATACAGCACTTCCCATCTAACATTACACTTTGCATGATGACTCCATTCTGTTAATGAAGAGTTAATTCCTTGCACATGTTAGATTCATATAACAGCAGTAAGAATAATATTGAAAAGCAGTCAGGCCTAGGGACATCAAGCAGCATTAGCAAAGGAATAAGACTTTCAGGTCTGTGTTTCTGTGTACAAAGGGTGTAATACCTGAGACTTCTACTCTAACTCTGGATCCAAGCACCTATAAAGTACAGTGGATACTCCTTTAGCCCATATTTTCCATGGAGATGAATCAGGTATCACACTTTCTGTGGAGCTAATGGTTGAGAATTAGCAGCCTGTGGTCCATGTTTTTATTATTAGCAGTGCAGTGGCAATTGCACAAGATGCATTTAATATGGAAGAATTAAGAAAGTGTTTGTCCCAAAGAATTTTCTGACTTGAGTCAATTTACCAGCAGGAAGATGGGAACAAACTGAATTCAGTTATCACCCTTAGAGCAGTGTGGCTGGCTCATGAGATCTGTGAACCTTTGGTATTAAGGATTCTAACACTTTAGAAAACAAGTAGCCAGCCCCCTTCCCCAAAAGACCACTTATTTAACCTTCATGATTGCAGGGAAACTTGAAAACATAATCCGTGAAAGCAAAATATCCTCAAACATATTTTTTAAAAATACTTTTTTTTTTAATTTTAAGTCAAATTTTTGACCTGAAGAATGCATGAGGGTGCATGCATCAGGTTTTGGCTGCATGATATCTGTATACTGGTTGTGAAATGAAATTAGATTCTTTTTGAGAGGCTAGAATACAAGTGTACTTTGGAACAGTTTTGTGATTTCTGCTGAATTTTTGTTGGTGGGACTGTTAACTGTGCAACAGACACTGGATCCTGCTAGAATGAACTGGTAAGATCTTTGAAAGGCAGCGAGCGTAAGCCTCCTATACAGTTCTATTTATAAAATTCCCCTGCAGCTGGTGAAAAATGAAGCCTGTGTACCTTACGCTGCCCCAGAAGTTGTGAACAGCAGCTAAAAGCAATCCTGACAGGCTGCAAAGATGCTGTGAGCCAGAAGCTGCATCTGTTCAGTTCCACCCTGGGAAATAGATGAGCATGGAGGCAGAGACTGGGAAACTTCTTCTGGCCCTTTCTTCACCGTTTACTCTAAAGAAGTGCTAGAGGAAAACAACAGCAATGAAAAAACTTACAAGGGCAGTCTGAAGGTAGGAGGAGGCAGGACTTATTCCCTGCCTGAGGATTTGGAGTCCTCTGAACAGTGCTACAGCTAGTCCAGGACATACTTCAGAAACCTTAATTAGGAACCCAACTGGCTGTTGCCAATACGGCTTCTTCAAATTGGCCAAATTCTTAGAAGAGCGCAGAAACCAGAAACCCAGAGCAGGGCAGGAAAGTCTGTGAGGTCCTCTGTTCTTCACCTTGCCTCCTCCCACTGAAAAAATAAAATAAAAAATAACCCAAAAAAACAGCAATACTACTTTTCGTTAGCTAGCCATTATTTACTACACCTAATCTGTACTTCATGGCACAGATTTCACATTCTGCAAAGTTAAAATATCACTTATTGCACTAATAACTGATTTTTAAAGCTTTGCAATGTCACTGCTCCTTCACACAGAAATCAGAATGCCTGTGTACAACAGTGTGCTATTATACCCGCGTTGCACAATAATGTTGCAATCATTATATTTAAACTACATGTCAGAAGCATTACATTAGAACCAAAAAAATGATGCCCTCCTACAGTTTTAAAAAGTGTTAACATGAGGATGTTAAAGTCTCATGTGCCTCCCTGAAGTGGAGAGGGGTTCCAGCACTAAAAACTAAGCGAACAAATCAACTTGCTGCAACTGTTTCTCTCATCCCCCGCTGAACAGCAGAGATGGCTATAAACAGCATTTGCACACTCAAAGTGATCATTTGTCCTAACAAAAGTTCTGTTGAAATACGGCTGGAATCAGTCCCACGGGCATTACTCTCTCCTCCGAGAGGCAGGGAGGTCTCGGTGACCTTTCTTCTGGCGAGGGACAGCTCGTCTCCTCAGCTCGCCCTTCGCGAGCTCCGCTGGGGGCTGCCGGCCTGGGGCAGAGCTGAAGATCTGAAGATTAAATACAAGGAAACTCTCACGACTGGCAGCACAGCCTTGCCACCATCCTTATGCCAGATCCCTAGAACAGCTGTCTTCCCACCAGCTTGCCACCACTCAGGTAAGTTCCCTGTTAACTCACCCCGGCTGTAGCACAGGTCCAGATCTTCTGCTGACAACTGCCGTGCCTGTTGCAAAGGCTACAGAGAAATTTTTAGAGCTCGCTAGTGCACACCGAGCTCTTTGTGTAGCAGTAAAATATCACAGGAGGGTGATATGAAGCCCCTTCATTCCAATTAAAGATTAGAAAAGATTAGAAAAGAGGACCGTGAATGCATGATTGTGGAAAAAGCCACTGAATCACAGAATCACAGAATCATCTAGGTTGGAAGGGACCTCCAAGATCCCCTAGTCCAACCTCTGACCTAACACTAACAAGTCCTCCACTAAACCATATCACTAAGCTCAACATCTAAACGTCTTTTAAAGACCTCCAGGGATGGTGACTCCACCACTGCCCCGGGCAGCCCATTCCAATGCCTATCGACCCTTTCGGTAAAGCGTTTGTATTCATCCACTTACATCATGCACATTCAACAGAGAAGTTTGTTCTCACCTCTAGTTACCTGACACCCAAAGTATCTGTTTTCCTCTCATATGTGACAGAGACTGCCTTCTCTTCCCTTCACAGACTGTTTTATTGTAGCTGGCTTCACATGCTCGGCCAGTTACGGTTCCTCACACACAACCAGTGTGCAGGCACGCAGCTCGATCCTTTCAGTCCCCACAAGCTTTTGGCAGTTCGTCCCCAACAGCATCTATTGCTGGCTGAATCTTCTCGTCATGTTGGATGACTTCTGCTCTCAAAAGCCATAGACCTGAAGCAACTTCAACATAAATTTTCACTCACCTTTCTGAGCATTGAATAGGTGAGAAATCATTACCACAGGCTGTAATTTCAGCCAAGGGTGAGATTCAGAGGCTGCCTGGACCTTTCCATGGATAAACACCATCACCTCTGGTTGTACCAATCCTGTACAATCCCAAGATGTTAGAGGAAAAATTGCAAGCTATAGTGTCACCTTAGACTGTCCAGATGATGAACCAGACAGTAACTTTGTCTAAGACATATCATCGTCTCGTTGCTTTTGAGTTTCTTGCACTTTTTTCTTACAGTTTGTAACAGGCATGGTTAAAGACCGTGTGCAGCTACCCATTACCCAAATGTGCAGTTCCCACTTCTATCATTTCCCTGTGGGTAAGCAGTCACTCCTGCAACCCTTAATACAGAAGGGCTTGCTCTTGCTGCTCATCATCTCACAGCTTCCCTTGCTCAGTCACCCTTTCACCCTTGCTGCTCATCATCCCACTTTTCAAGCTAGCCAGAATGACCTGTCATGTTCTTAGCTGCATCTCTTTGGTGAAAGCCGTGTGGGTATCGTCACGATCTCTTCCTAAACACCGCCAGTTGACCGAGATTTCTCAGATATCTAGCACTGTAATGGTTGCTTTGCACCTCAGGGGAAAAAACCTTGTGGAAAGAAGAAGTGACCTTGTAATTAAAGACTGCATTGTAATGTAAACATGTAAGAGAAAGAAATAAGATCTGCAGAAATTATTCAGGTTCTTGCATTTGCTGAACATGAAACCTCTGATTTTCCTATCAAAGTGTATTTCCCGTGCAGTCAGTCAGTCAGACGACACTGATAGGCAATAGGAATAAAACGAGTTTGTCTGTTTCCTATTCTTTGTGCCTTTCTTTTATGACTTGAGAATGGCGTTGTATCCACACTGTTCAAAAGCCAGCACGTCTGACTTGTGCTGATACGTGGCAAATGGTATCTGTTTGATGTGATACATGCTTCCCCAGGCTCTGACAGAAAGGCTGTGGAAGAAGAAAGCCTGTGAGGCTGAGGTTGCACAGGCTGGAAGGCTAGAGCAGCTCTAGAGCAGAGGAGGAACCAGCCTCCCCCCACATGAAACCCGTGAATTTAGTCCTTTTAAGACTGTGAATGTATTTATAGTGTATTTACAGTGAAGCCTTCTTGCAGCATCACTCCTTGTAATAACCTACTGCCCTCATCCACAGGACTGGCAAAGGATTCCCTTTGCAGGCTGGGGTAACTGCACGGTGAGCTTGACCTTGCTGGAAGCAGAAGTTTTTTCTAGTAAATTCTGTGCTGCTGAAAGATTAGTACCACGCCAGACTGGGTGGGTGTTAAGCTGTGCTATTTAAGGTTCTAAGCTGTGCTATTTAAGGTTCCAGTTGAAAGAAACACACAAATACACGTATTATTTTATACACACAAATCTCTCGGAACAAAGAGCCAAATCCCCCTCTTTTCCAGTGTAAACCTTGGGTAGTCCGAGGTGCCAGAATTCCACAGGAACTTGCTTACGGGCACTGCTTTTTGATTTCATTGCTGCATCATGAAAAAAAAATGCTGTCCTGGGAAAATTAATAATATCTAGATCAGAGACATGAATGCAGAATTGTGGGCTCCATTCCCACCCCTACCTGGATTCCTGGGGTTACCTGGAGCAGTAAATTAATTCCTCTGTGCCTTAATTCTCCTTGACGGAGAGAGATAACAATCCTTGCCTGACAAGGACTAGAGAATAACTAGGAAGTGTTCAGATGCTTACAGCAGAAGGACTAACTAATGGCTTGGAAAAAAAGAAGTGTTCACACAACCTTAAAGAAGCAAGTTCAGCTCTAGCCCTTGGAAACACCATCTACAGAGAATCCCATTATATTCAAATACCTGCTTAAATACCACAGAAAGCTTCAATCTCTGGTTCACTCCCCTTCTTGTCTTGGAAGGAAAAGACAGGATTCTTATCTTTGATGACTCTGCCATGCATCTAGGTTATTGTCTAGATCTTTTCAACATATGTGCCTGTGGTGCTATTTTCATCCACAGGATTTTTTTTTACCTGAAAGAAAAAATACTTTATAGTTGTACAAAAGCAAGCCACCTATGGCTGGAAGACACATGACAGGAATCACTTTATTAATATGAGAACCAGATATTTCACTAGGATTCTAATGCTTCAGTCCCCAACAGGATACGTGCTGTCTTTAAGAGAGAATTTACAGCAAATTTTTTATTTAGTCCTCCCCCAGCATTGTGTCTAACCAGCTGCACATATGAAAATTCTTCAAAGGGTGACATACATTTTCGTATGGTATCTGGGAAACACTTAGCTTTTTAGCATTAGAGGCATGGAGAAAAGATCACACAGCAATTAGCTTATTACTGAAAACTCAACACCTCCTTGATGTTTGATATGATTTCTTGCCCATTGCTGTGATGTTTTGGATGTAGAAAAAAAGTAATTCCAGAATCACTACCTACTGTAAATGGGCACATAAAAAGTATTTCAGAAGCTTCTTATGTGTGCGGTGCTATATTTCCTGGATGAAGACTATATGTACAACACTGAAGATGATCTATAAGAAGAAACAGAGCCTGAAGAGATCTGAAGATACAAAGCAGAAAGCTTTGGAGGAACAGGAATGTATGTATCAAAGCAACCGGCTTGGAACAGAGTCCCATGCTGAACAACTTTCTATCTGCTTGACTGGCCCTGGGGATGTAATCATGCCGTAGTTGTACTGACACTGGCAGTGAACAGAGAAAGGTTTTACATTCTTTTTCCTTTACTGGGAAGGGATACCATGTAAAAATATGGTAAAAGGATAAGACTGGAGGCAGAAAAGAACAAGACAAATCTTGAAATATTCAAAACATTTTCCTATTAAAATTAAGAAATGTACCAGAATTTGAAAAAGAAAGAAACAACCCTCAGCTGGCCCAGTGACTGACCGAAAGGGGTAAAGAACTGCAGGGATACCTTTGTTTTTCCTTCAATATTTTCAAAATACAATATAAAACTTCACCCATATCTTCAATGTTTGTTAATGTAAGAGAACATACATACTTCTGATAGAGCAATCTTGCTACTTTTATTCATATGGTTGAAGTTGGAAGGGAACTCTGGAGATCCTCTTGTCCAAATCCCTGTTCAAGCAGAGCTGTCCAGGACCATATCCAGTGGATCATGTCCACTTCAATTCCCATGTGAATAGCTACTCTGGGGATCAACACTGGGAGATGGGTTTGCATCCTGTTTCTCACTTGATCTCTGTGGTCCATTTGTATATAAACTTCACAGAGATAACCAGATGTTCTAGATCAGAAGGAACAAGTATGACAGCACAAGTGAATGAAGTTCTTGGGCAGGAAAGATAACACAAACCAGCGTGTAACGCCATTACCTTTGAATTTTCAGCATGTAAAGCAGAGCACACTAACCCTCAGATAATTTGTTAATTTGTTCTTATAAAAGCACACAGTACGTTTTATACTGCGTCAGCAAGCCCAGCATGCTCCATTTACAGCATCAAAGGGACGTGAACTTGAACCTCAGCTGAAAGAGAGACCATTTGAGATAGTGCCCCAAGATTAAACCATGTTTTGAAATAGAGATCAACGTAAGCCTTCTGTCCTCTGTGGAGTAAGTTATCACTAGTTCTGCAAACAGCAAAGAATATTGTACGTTTCTCAGAGTAAAAGGGATCCTGCATACTGAGAGTCCAGCCAAAATCAGAACAATCTCAGTGTATATCTTGTTTATTTTAGTTGCATATCTTGAGCTAATGAAGTAATCACTTTTGCAGTGGGCAAAAGGACAATGTTTATAAAGGTTCAGGCAACCAAGCATTTATGAGTTTAGTGCAGAGGCATACATCTTTCTGAGACAACAAATGTACAGGAGCTTGAGTATTTTTTTTTCATTTCAAACAGGAGAAAATCTGAAGGGGCTGAAGAGCAATTACATTTCAATTACTGTGAAAAGGATGGGTGTTTTTCATACCTGTTGCACGTGAAGGTGTAATATTTAAGATGTTGCATCTTCCACAGACCAGAAAAGGGAGATACCCACCATGTCTGTGTGCCACATGGGTGCAGATGAGGTGCTTCCTTGCATGTTTAAATTAATTGATGTTGAATATAAAGTCACACTGGCTGCACTGGCAGGTGTGGCCACTTGTTTTGCACCTGTGAAGTAGGCTACAAAAGATTGGAAATACCTCCCGGCACTGCTGTCAAAACAAAGGAGTCAGTCTGACTAACAGCCTGAAGTAAAATATTTTACTAAATTTAAACACACACGTTATTCAGTATTCCGTCTCCTCTGCCTTTGTCCGTGTGCAGAGGTATGACCAATATGCCTGGTGACTCACACCAAGAGACAAGAATAGCATCAATGAATTACTTGAGTGTTTACAGCAGGACTTGCCAGAAAGGTGCCTTGCTCACAGCTTTAGATAAGGCTCTAACTGCAGTTTGTCATAGAAAGTTCAATTGCTCCGAAACATGAAAAACTGTGGCTTTGTTAAGCTCGTCTCAGCTAAAAGTTGCTATTGCTGTATCTTATGTTAGCTGAACTTCCACACAGGTCTTATATTATTGTGAGGCTGTCAGAAATCTCTCAGCAGGAGCAATAAATGCCAGTGAACTGTAAAAGTGAACCATCCATCTCTAATAGCATTCTGAAGGAGGGTGATAACATGTTGAGTAGATAATCAGGAAACTTTCTTACATGATAAAACTCTTCAGCCATTCAAAAAAAAAAATGGGGAGACTGAAAAAGATCAGGAGAAAACAACTTATGTAATGCACGTTCAGGATTCCCCAGAGCCATCAGATGTTTCCATTTGTGTTTTTGTTGTTGTTGATGTCTCTGATTTTTAGTTTTATTACCTGCAAAGAAAACTGTGCATGCCAGATCTATGGATAGTGTAAATGTGAAACAAGGGTACCAGTTCAGATATTTACTATTGCTCCAGGTACTGGAACAGCAAGGTTTCTGCAAAGAATATTCCATTCAGGTGCAAAGGCACATTATTATTAAAATTATTAATTTTTAATATATTTTAAATATATATAATTAACTTTGGTTGTAATAATCTTCTAAAAAGACAAACATTTCACGCTTTTTCTTTGGGCTGTTTCTGAAGGAAGCAGCACCTGGCTCCCTCTTAGATGGAGAACTACATCCATAGATGAAAAATAACTCCTGAGTTTCTCCAGAATTTTCCAGGAAAATAATAAATCATCTACCTGACATTTCTAGTGGTTTTAAAATACATGATGTACCCTTCTCCTTTTTCTTCCTGTGGGCTATTATGAAAAATAATTCACTTTGAATCAACATTTATGTGACAGAAAGTTCCAAGAACTGTGAAAAGGCTGCTTTGTGACTTGGGCTTCACAGACGTCTCCATTCAAGGATCTCCAAAGTCTCCACGCTCCCATGGTCCGAATTGCTCTGCACAAATACACCTACAGATGGAAATTCTGTTAACGATGCTGCCTTGTCTATGTCAGCAGTGTGTAGCTGTACCTTTCGTTTTCCTTTACATTTTCTGGAAAGGCCATCGTGCAGTTGCTGTTCCTCATGACCATTACATGACTCCTCTGAGGCCATAGCAAAGCTTACTCATCTGCATGTCTGCTGTGGAACTTGTGGTTTCATAACTTAGCAACTTCAAACAAAAACAGGAATGAGATTGCTCTTCTACCAAAGTAAATAGCAAGTGACTGAATGTGCTGTGACCTGGGTGACACAACCAGGTGTTGTGGAAAAAATGGTCTCCTCTTTGCAACCTCTCCCTCCGTTCTTTTATTTCCCAGTCCTACCTTGTATGTTTGTCCAACAGCTGATCAGTTTGTTGAATAACGTATTTTAGTTCTTGTGGGTAAACATCTTGGAGAACATGTTTGTTTGGTGCTGTTCAGAATAAGAGCATGGAGCAACGGACTCACTTTTCCTGATCTTCATGCGGTCCTTTGTGTTTCTCTTGTTCCTGGCTGAATGCTGTCTTTTTTGGTTTCTTTAGCAAAGCTAAAACTCAGCTCCCTGTGTATTTTCTTGTACTTCGCCATTCTTAAATGCAGAATCTCTTTTCTCTAACTTTTCCTTCTTTACATCTCAGATGATCTGTGACCAGTTTGGTCATTGTTAGATGGAGTCAAGATCAGAATCCACTGTAAGTGTGGGTACCATGCTTACAGCTCCTAAGCTAGCACTTACACCCTGGGGTTTGTAGTATCTACATTTGTCAGGTAAGGAAACGAAGTAGACAAACAGTGGGCTCTGTAATGATGGTAGGTTCAGATATAAATCTAAGTCACTATTAGATCCTACGTCTTCCTCTAAAATCTCTCTCTCTCTTTCTCTCTCTTTTTTTTTTCTTTTTTTCTTTCATGAACCATGTATCTGGAAAGCCCTTAATTAGCTCTGAAGTTTTCAGGTGACAGTAGCTCATTTTGAGTGTCTTTGCCATAAAATCAGCTCAGTTGAGCAAGTGGAAAGACCTAGGCTGAGCTGGGAGAAAACTGTCACTAACGTCTGTGAATCACACAAACTTAATTTGCATTTCAAGCCAACCTCGTGCATCTAGTTGTGTCTTAATGAGAAATATACTGAAATGGTACTGTGTCTGTCCACACAGCCCCCATAGCAAGGTGCTGATTGCACTGGGGATCAGCATGAGCGGTTTTCTCTGCATTTTGAGGTACTTTCCAGTTAAAAATAGAAAAATACAATACCTTGGGTTTTTTAACTGAAAAGTTGTTCAGCGGAGGAAAGGAGCAGCACTGCAGATCTTCAGAGAACATTTTGCCATGATACTGCCCTGCTGCCCTCCTGTAAGCACTCCCCATGGCGGGCAGAGTTGCAGGCAGACGAGTGAAGGCTGAGCTGACCACTGTGCCCAGCTAGGTCTGATAGCAAGGGGCTTGTGTCTCCGTGATGCCTAATGCAACACTCTTCCACTAATTGCAGCCAACCAATTTCCTTCCTTGCCCTACAGCCTGCTGGGGGTGTGAGACGCCGAATTTGCACGTCTGAGCCCCGGTGGCAAAGAGACATGCTAAGTGATGGCAGGTGCCTTCTCCGGGTCTGCACGTGCATTGTTTGCAAAGGCTTACGAGGGGAGAATGAAAAAGAAACAGCACGCAGTGCCGAGCTACAGTCTGCCTTTGCTTTTGGTTTGAAGTTGGAAAAAGTATCAAACAAGATAGATGGAAAACTTGAGGAGAAGGTGATTGAGGAATCAGGTAGTTGGCAACTATTTTTGGATGAGATGACTTTTAGGGGACTGTGAAGCTGAGTTGAATGCGGTTGTATCTTATGGCTAAAAAAAGCTGATCAGGGATTTTTTTTTTCTAAATGTTAACAGATTTTCCTTTGACAGTTTTTTAAAGGGAATATTTCTTCTTGGAAACAGTCAAACTTTTTTTTTTTTTTTTTTAACGTTTTCTAAATGAAATTTCCCATTTTAGAAAGGCATTTCTTTTTCTAAAATTGTATTTAAAACTAAATGTCTAAAGAAGAGCATTAAATGAACTAAATTCTTCCAAAAAAAATAGAGCTTAAATGTGAATGAAACACTGGGGCTTGACCCTAGAATGAAATGTTTTGTTTTTTTCCCTGAAACATTCCTGCTTTATTTTGTCCAGAATTAAGTCACCTTCCTCTGATTTTTTTTTTAGAGCTCGGGTAGGCTGAGTGACAAACCTCTGCTTTTTCCGACAGAGTAAAGGACGTCAGAAATACGTGCAGAACATGGGTGAAGGTTAAGCTATGCAAAGGTTGAGCAGAGACAGATGGCAGCAATAATCCTTTTCACCAACTACTGCAAAAATATGCCCTTGCCACTCTTAGATCTTTTTGTTTGAGGAAACCAAGGCAAAAAGGCTTGGAAAGATGATGCTCCGTGTGTCACTGGCAGCCGGAGCACACAGGAGGAGATCAGCAGTGGGAAGTTTTTTCCCTCTGAAAATGCTGTGCATACCCGGGCTCTTTTCTCCTCACAAACTAAGTGTTGATCAAGTGTTGGAGTTAGTAATATCCTTTTCATTCATTGTGACTTTGATATAATTTTTGAAAAGTGAACTATTGCTTTGGTTTTGTTGTATAACAGAGTGGTATCTCATTCTCATTCCAATTACCCAATGGCTAAAAGACCAAAACATGACACTATCTATGAAAACAATATCTTTCTACCCATCATGAAGCAGAAAAGGTGCACAGCTCTGTCAGTCCTTCCTTTACAGACTGGATATCTATAGTTTGCCTGAGTAACTTCTCATGCAGATGACAAACACAACGCAGATGAGAAGTCACAACAGCTTACTTGGCAAATCAGTATATTTGTATTTAATATAAATATAGGGGAAATCAACTCATGTGTAGAATACATGACATTTCAATTTTATTCAACAATGTGAAAACAATTCTAAAACAACATGAAAGTACCTCTGGAGAGTGTCAGGAGAATGGTGGTTTTAATATCAGTTTCATATAGTATTTTATAGGTTTTTAATTGAGAGCACCACAAATATTGTGTGTTTGTGTGTGAGAACACTTACCTACTTCCCCAAACACCTAATAGACAAGTACTGTAGTAGGGTTTAGGAAACCAGCAGCTTTATTTTTTAGCACTACCATTGAAGATAATGATAAGCTGATTTTGGCCTGACAGCTTGATTTTGGCAAAATCAATTTTCTTACAGTCCGCATACATCAGGCACTTGGGTTAGGTTTCTACATAATTAGGATTTAGATTACTGACAGTGTTGTTCAGTCAATAAGAATGCCCGATCTGGCCAGCTTAGCATAAAATCTGGAGGATGCTTATTTCTGTGTTCTGGGTCCTGTGGAGGTCACGTATGGCCAGCCCCATCATTTGACCCTAGATCAACACCCAGGCCCAGGTGTGGTCTATGGTGCAGCTTGGAGCTAGATCCCAAAACAGTTCAAGGCAGTGGAGAGGAGAAGGGCACGGGGGCAATCCTCTGGAGCCAACCAGCCTGGCTGTGCCATAAAAGCTGGCTGGTTATGCATGCCATATTTTAATGAGAGCACTAAGTTCAGACCAGGAAATCTGGGACGGGTCTATAGTTAGTAGCTCACATTTAAAATGAAAAATTAAGTATGGCCGATGTCCATTATTGTAGGAAAGTAGGTGGTTCTAAAACATTTTTCTGAGTAAAGGAATACGATCACAGTGAGTTGAATGGTTTGTGGTTTCTTGAGCGTGTGTCTTTCTCCAGCAGAAACCAAAGAAGTCTCATTTAACTGATGTCTTCTTTCCTGAGAGGAATGTGCTCATTTTCACTGTTTGGATCACAGACAGGTCCGAACGAGACCACCAAGCGGCACGAATTTTGGCTGGTGGCTGAGGTAAAAGCAGACTCAAAGCCATGAGTGGGTCCCACTTCTGTCATTTGTCAAACTCAAGCAATTTGGGAGTATACGAGTGCCAAGGCTTGTGAAGTACCACGATTTTCTCTAAAAGGCTTAACAAGAACCTGGAATTTAAACTCAGCTCAATGTATGCAAACTAACGCAGAAGCAATCTTAGATTTTAAGATCGTATCTCAAGTGGATCTTGGCTTCTGAATACTTTTTTTGATTTATTTTGCAACTTGCTTTCTGTAACGAAGGAGAAAATGAGGCAAAACCTGCCTCTTCTGATCTGATAAGCTCTTTGAAACATAAATGGGAATATAAATGGGGAAATGGTCACAGGTTCATTCTGACTTGATTTATGACATTAATCTGTTCTGCCATGCTGTCTTCTGGAATACAATGTCTTCTTTATGCCCTAAATTTCTATTTAGCCATAGAAATGCAAGGTTTTATATTAAATCAACATTGGTATCTTGTGGTCCCTGAGAACTGCAATGGATGGTATAGACAGTCATTTCCAGCTCCCTTTGAATACGTGGTAAAGAGCAAGCAGGTGGAGTGCAGCTGCTGTCCCTGCTGTTTCACGAAATACTCTCTCAAAAGGCTGTGAAAAGGAGACCTCTGTCTCTACTTTCTAAGTTCCTGCTGGGACCCTGGAGACAAACTGTTCCCAGTCTTACTTTATATCCTGTCTCCAGCTTGAAAATGGAAAAAAAAAATAAAACAACAACATATTTTTTCACATACCTATTCCTAGGTTATTCCTTGGTTTAGATCAACATTGCATTACGTTAGATGTTTAATATTAGCACAGCATTAAATCACAGATACTGAGCTGAACCCACAGAAAGCATTTCCAGCCGGGGCAGTCAGGCCAGCGGCTTCGCTGAGCCTCGAGCTCACTGGAAGGCTCCTGGCAGTGTCCCCGCACGGAGGGAGTCCGAGGGAGGCAGGTCAGGCTGGCGAGTAGCACCACTAATTCCAGAAGCAGTGAGCAAAGAGTGGGAGATAGGCAGCAGCAGAAGCAGTGAAGAAACAGCCTTTCAAAATTCAGGTTAACTTCTTACGGGAGGTTGAGCTTGAGCATCACTTTCCTACACCCTTGTGTTGTAGAAAATGTTCTTGCTGGTTATACAAAAGGTGCCAGACAAAACAATGAAGAAAATGCAGATGGTAATCAGATTTTGTCCTACGCTGTGAATCAAAACCCAGACATTTCGGGTGACACTTGGCAATAAAAGAGTGAGCAGAATGGGACCACAGAGTCCCTTTTGTGGACACGCACTTGTGAGGGACCAGGAGCCTGAGATCTTCAGCTTTGATAATTCAAGTCTCCAACCTAAAGAGACCACACGGGAGCAGGAGGTCCCACATGTTGATGGCCAGCTCCACGGGCATGCAAAGATGAGATTTATTAGACTTCTTAATCAGTGCCCAACTGAGACGGTGTGGGACAGTTCATACTTCTCAAACTTCATGTCTTCCTTGCAGAGTTTGAGAAATGCCATACCAAGTGCTCACTCCAGTGTTTCTGCCTAGCTAAGAGCTTGGGGAGGAAGAAGCCCCTCCACCAGCACTCAGGTTTTCTTTACAATACAAAAGGACGTGAACAATTACTTCAATTAAAGTCTTTGGAAACTGACTGAGTCACCAGAGGAATGTTGGTAGGGAAGCATCGCTGCAATCCGACCGGCACACACTGTGAATACAAATTGCCAAACAGAAGTTTAAATTCCATTTTAAGGGAAAGCGCAGAGGGAACATGAGAGGCGTCAACTTCCACAGCCGCTGGAACAAACCTTCAGGTCGAATTGCACTATCATGTGCCAACGCTCCTGCTAATGCTCATCATCGCCCACAGAGCAGAAGGCGGGTGTGCTTCCTCTTCCACGCACCCCTCACCTCCACTCTTCCCTGAATCCCTTGATGAAAGACAGCAGATATTTTGAGATCTCACTTCTTTACCACGATTTTCTTTGCTCAGGTTTTGGGGCCGCTGTAATTGGCTGCGGTGATATTCCTGGGGAAGGAGGTGTGAAGAGGTTGGTCTCCTGGGGCACCCTGTGTGTCTGCGCGGCCTTCCTCAAAACAAAAACAGAACAGGAGATCGCAGAGCGCTGGTCTAACTAACACGAGTATGTATGGCTTGTCAGGGGGCTTAGATGCAAGGAGCTGTAAAGGGGAATAAGACACGGCTTTTCAAAAGGACTTAGCTCAGCCTGTAACGGTTTACAGACATATCCAGCAAATCTCCAGATAATTAGGCCTGTTTCTGGCATACCAAAGCAAATTGTTTAGATCTTTTTTCCCTTTAAAATCACATTATCTGGAATGCCCTTATTGATAGCAGATGGATGAGGCTCAGAAGCATGAAATCCTTTGTGCAAGAAGATGAGGGAGCTTTATTGGTCTTTTCTACTAATTTCCATGAACTTCGTTCTTTTTCTTGGGGAGGCTGTCACAAGACATTCCAGAGCATGAGTATTACCTACCTCTGCTGAGCACGAAACCTGGAGCAAGAATGGGCAGCAACATCTCAGATGGACTCTTGGAGAGCAGCTCAAATGCAAAAGAACTCCCAGACCTGTGCTCTCAGCCTCTGCTTTCTCAAAGTCCTCTAATGTATCGTCATTTCCATTACTACTGAAATGGCCTTCCTACCTATTGAAAATGAATGTACTCTCATCTAGTGCAGACATGTGAAGCCAAGCCAAAATTAGTAAGAACTTGATTTTAATACCATGCTGGGAAGGTTTTATTCACTGAGTCTGCTTGCCTCAAGACACACTGCTGCCTTAGAGCAGAACTCCCACACATTCTGGTTTATTACCAAAGCTCACATTTTATAGGCAATTCCTAATCCTCATGTTATTTTGTTACTCAGACAAATTTATCTAAATCTGAATTTTTTGCAAGTATGGACTGTGCTGTCTGAGGATGGAGTCTGGGACTAACTGCATAATGCGATACAAACAACACAGTTATCCTTTGCTAGGAAGATTCATGTCAGAAAGCTCCTCAAGCCCCCTTGTAAACTCACAGAGGCAAGGGTTAGCAAAACTGGGCTTACAAGCCCAACCTCAACAGTCCAACTCTTACGATAGAAAGTACTGTGGGCTTAGAAAAAGAAACTCCTGGTCTCTGTTCCTGACTGTCACTTTTTAATTCTGTGGGGAAAACCTACAAATTCCTTACAACTTGTTTTTAATATTTCTAAAATGATGGTATCAACGTGCACCTTCATCCTATACATCAGGCTCCTCAAATCTGACAGCAGAGTGTATGACTTAGATTTCCCTTTGATGTGAATGCTGACTTCTGATCAGTTTTCTCAGTTTACCTCAGCTTAGGATCCATCCAAATAAACGTCAACATTTCTGTTTTATTTTTATTTATTTATTTATTTATTTTTCAGAGTAGCTCTTGTTTCACCAGTAATGCATAATTTAAATGTGTCCTTCTGTTATCCCTTTAAAAAGTCAAAAACCCTATGCTACATTGATTCAGAAGGGTGCAGCAAAAGGGGTTTTAGGAAGAGATTTGATTTGTGAGCATGCATTTAAAAATGTTCTAAAGTTTCCTTGGGGTCAATCAGGAATGTTGAAAACTATGTCAAAGCTTATACAAATATTTTAAGTGGAAGGCTTTCCAATGTAAAGCTAAATAAAATGAAATCAAATATGTGGTGCAGAAAAAAAAGACCTAAATCATTATTTCACATTTTTTTTTTCTATTTGTCTATTTGTAAAGTGTTTTCCAATGGATGCACAGATCTGTTTATGGCAAATTGAAGCTGGCCAACATTACTTTCAAAGAGCCTCACATGATATTCTACCAAGCCTTAGGGACCCATAGATCATTAGGTAGAAACAATTGAACTAGTTTTCCAAATATTTCCTTCTGTTGCTCACAGATACCTCTAACAGCTCCCCAGACTTCCCTTTACAACATAACAAAATGAACCTGTAATATCCCATGGCTCATATAGTATGTATGTTATAATTCAATGTGGCAGAGAAGAGAGTGATTGGTAGGACAGCTCAGGGCATCGGGTACTTACTGCCGGCACCATCATTAAGCTAATTTGCTTTAGACAGTTCTGTTCACCTGAAAGTTTCTGTAACCATGGAAAGAATAGAAAAGAAAAAAAAAAAAAGGAAAAGGATGGAGTCTCTGGAAAATCAGGGACTTAACTTTACCCATCTCCTAATTATAATGTTGAACCTAAACATCTTGTTAAATACTAAAGTTGCAGAACAGTGGTAGGTAGCAGTTATGGAGAGACATATATAAAAGACATGCACTGTCTTACAAAAATGGTAAAAATCAGTAAGACATGGGTTTTTGTATAAACTGGTAAAAACTGCCCAGAGGATTCTCAACACAAAGCAAATGACAGTACTCTGGGCTCCCAAATGCTCTAAGAAGCATTGGTCAGTTTACATGAAAGTAAATGTTGTTATCATTAGTTTTCAGATGTGAAACACTAAGAAGTAGCTTAAAATGTTACCCTTTTAAATCTCTGTACATTATCTGTGATTTGACATCTCATCTTTTACACTCTGCCAGCTGGGAACAGTGATGTATAATGGGAAGTTGCTTTCTTGTTTTCAAACTAGAATAACCAAACAAGGAAGGCATACAACAAAGAAGCTGTGAACAGAGAAATAAATGCACTTAGTGCTGCATGAGGTTTCTGACTGAAAACTCTATGGAAATGTAGCCAGAATAAAAATAGCATGTAATAGCTAGCCCAGACTTTTAATGGAAAGAGGGGAGAAAGACTATATGAGTATTTGTGCTTCTCATGTTTAGGCTGACCTGTGATAAAATAAAAACAATTTAACCAATTTCAGTTGGTCTGAAGAGGAGAGAGGGTGCTCCCCCTCCTCCTTTCAAGCTCTGCTTGTTGCTAGAGCATTTGTTTTACTATTGTTATTAGAGATGCATCTTACTCATAAAACTTGATCTTACCACCATCTATGAATGCCAGAATGCCACGAAGGTAGCTTTTTCCTCGTGGGGATTCATACTTCCTGTTAGGAAGGCTGACAGGGCAAAATAATGGAGTCAAGTCATTTCTAAACACTAGTTTATCCTTAAACTCTTTGATTTACTTAGAAAATGCCTCATGGCAAAAATAAAAAATTAACCTCCGTGTCTACATGTTGTTTGAGGACAGCAAGAGAGGGACTGCTCCCTTCGATGAGCCTGCCATCCACCTGCACACAGACGAAGGGGCGAGGAGCCCTGGCGTGGGCAGGTGCTGGATGCTCTTCCAGGGAAACACAAGCTAACTCTGGAAAGTTACAGACGGCTTTAAGATTGAAAACGTGAGGAGCGAGTCCATCCCACTTCCAAAACAGAAGTTGATGTTAGGCCTAATAAATGTTGATATTCTCAAAAGCCACTTTAACAGCCCACCTACGCGGACCATCTGCCTGTTCTTGCCGCAGCCTCAGCGAGTGCTGGGCCACCACCAGGAGCTGGGTACAACCTCGCAGCCAGCCCCTGGCATTTACCAGCTCCCGGCAGTGAAGAGCAAGGGGGAGAAAGCATTCTTTTTAAGAGAAAAGAATAAACATGGAGAAGGAATTCTGCATAAACAAGCAGGCTTCTAGATGCAGCTCTGTAAATGAGCAGATCAGAAGAGCAAACAACCCTTGACACTGCCAATGAGTCACTCCCACTGTGCAAAGGACAGGGGTTTTGTGGAGCTGCTATTTCATAGCTCCTCTACAGAAGATAAAATCTGCATTAGGTTATATATTTCTTCTGTTCCATGCTTCAAGAAAAAAGAAGCTCTTACAATAACAGCATGGGCTGAGAATTCAGAATAAAACTCTGAATTCTGTTAGATTCTTTCTCTTTGAAATCAAGTTATTTTCTCTCTCTGTACATCAGTACTTGAGGCATGTCGTTCTGAGACAGCCATACCCATGCACATACCAAGTTTGATACATCAATGTTAGAAGGGCTATTTAAATAGGTACAAAAGATAGACCTGCATTTAAACTAGGATATATGCACATCATCACATTGATTCCTATTCTTAGTGTAAAAACTTCTAATAATCCCATGGTGTCTAGTGGGTCTACTCTGGATTCTCACTGTCATAAATAAGATTGGGATTCCACCTTAACTAAGAAATGACTATAAGTGTGAAAGGATTGAACAGTGTAATTCTGATTCATTTAGTAAAGGAGTATAAAGCCATGTCTACAAATTAATATAATTTGCAGGAAAATTTTCAAATGTATGATGCTGGGAGATTCAAACTTCCCTTTTTAACCATTTGAAAGTGTTTGATGACATTCTCTATGGGGTTTATTAGGAACATAAGTAAGTCAGCAACAGGACACATACATAAAACATCTATGGAAATCTTGCTGGTATTCATGTGACCTGTAGAACTTAAGGTCAAGCCTTAAAGCAAAATTTAATAAAGCCAGCTTTCTTCAGGTCAGTTTCTCCTCCTTTAGAAAGATACCTGAGCTTATTTTAACTCCCAGGAAACTTTTCAGTTTAGGTGGTTTTGTTTGTTTCTTCTTCCTTCACTCATATTGAAAGAAATTTGGGAAGAAATCATGGTAAGTTCAAGAAAAGAGGATAAATATTGTTCTCTGTGCTGGAGAACTGTGGCTTCCTTAGAATTGCTAGCAACGAGACAGCAACTCCAGGAGCCAGAAAAAGGGCAATAATTTTAAAATTTCTAAGCACCTCTGAAAATTCCTGGCAATCAACATTGCTCTCAATCAACTGAGGATGGAGAATAGGTTGACAATTCAAGATATCTTCTCCAGGGCAGCTTAGGCCCCTCTCAAGATGGTAATGACCTGCAAGTAAAGTAAGGATGCAATATTTCAAAGGTTACAAGCAAGCAGAGAATAGCTTTTTTAAAGGGCTGATATCATCACTACAAGGTCCAGATGAGAAAGCAAAGGGAACAAACTGACTATATAAAAATTTCCTTGGTAATTCTAAACAATGCACTATTAACTTTCATGTGAAGTAACCCTTAAAATGTGCAGTGATAAAAATTAAATCTTCAAAATATACTGTTATTCAGTGTTTAAACTAACATCTATCTGGAAAAACTAATTTCACAGGTCCTAGAATTACAGAACTGAGCAATGGAAATGAACTACGTGTCCCTGCATTGCTCAGGTTCATATGCTCTTGTACCTTTATTAATGCTTTGTTTAGCCTCGTTTGAGCAAAGTGAATTTCCACATTAAATTTGTTTCTATGCATCTCAGAAACAAAATAATCTACGTTTAAAAGCATGTTCCAATGACAGCAAGCAAGAAAGAAATCTGTAGGCTTAACAGAAAATGGCTCTAGTGTGTAGAATATTTAAGTAAAATGGTTATATTAGAGATGTAAGTAAGGTGGTGTTTTGCTGTGCTCAACTATTGTAATGGAAAGTACATTTTAAGGCAGAAAAGAAGGAGGAATTAAAAAAAGGCACAGAGAGAAATAATAAGCCAAATAGTCATCAAAAAAAATCTATAACTGAGCTGGCAAAGCTACATGCCAAGTTTCAGCTAAGGACATTGAATTTCAGCTGACAGGTCCATCTAATTTACTGCTTTGTTTTGGACATCAGGTTAAAACACTTTAAAGAAAAGCTGGACCAATGCTGCTATGTCCTGAGTTTTCCAAGCATGATGAGCTCAGCTTGGAGAAGGAACTGAGTATTTGACCTTACTGTGCAGAACTTGGGCTCTTAATTTTCTTGTTTTCTTTCTTATTATTTTTTAAAAGGCTATTAAATCATGTATGCTATCAAAAGAAAATATTCTAAAGGCAAGGATTTAAAATCTCAAAATGGTCTTTGGACAACAGTGAAATGAGAGCACACGGTTAAGAGTGAAATTCAGTCTGCTTACTCAGGTGGTGCCTAAATCCAGTCTCGGAGAGCAATTTGGATTGCTTGCACCCCAGCAACACCCAACCCCAGAAAAACGTTAACACCATCTCCACCTTTGCTGAGATTTCTGCAGGCATCCATGTGTGTTGGAAAGGGTAAGGTGCAGAGGTGCTAGTACCTCCTTTCCCTCTGGGACAGCAGGGGAGGCCCAACTGCCCATCTTAGTGATAAGACAAAAGGAAATGGCTTTAAGTTGCATCAGGGGACATTTAGGTTGAATACTAGAAAAAAAAATTCTTCACTGAAAGGGTTGTGAATTATTGGAACAGGCTGCCCAGGGAACTGGTTGAGTTACCATCCCTGGAGGTCTTCAAAAAGTGTGTAGATGCGGTGCTTAGGGACATGGTTTAATAGTGGACTGGGCAGTGCTAGGTTAAAGGTTGGACCAGATGATCTTAGAGGTCTTTTCCAACCTAAATGATTTTATGATTCTATGATCTTGAGCACTCCTGTTCCACCACAGGGCTTATGGGGGGGGAGTCCTGGCCGGATGAAGATGAGCCTTTGCTCAGTTACATGCCTGTCCTCTCAGCAAAACACATTCATGCTCTATAAACTCAAGTGGACAAATGAATGGTGAGAAGTCTTCACTGCTGCACATGGCCAAGTGAAGAAAGGGAATTTACTTTCCCCACACAAGGCCTTTGTAAGCATTTAACTTTTCTGTACAGTCAACAAGGAGAGAAGAATATCCCATTCTTTGTCTTTCATTGGTGTTTTCTACAGCTGTGTAGAGAAGTCTTAGAGAAGTCTCAGAGAAGTCTTCTCCCTCTCTCTCTCCCCTTTAGATATTCTCAGTAATTTACAGGGGTAGGTATCTGCTGTTGTGGGGTTTGACATTCCTGCAGTTCAGGTATTACAGGTCCCCAAGGTGGGGTGCAGGACTTAGAAGAAATCATCTAAGTAGGTCTTAGGGGTTGATTTTAAGCACATGCCTAGCATCTAACCTAACACTGTTATACTGTTTGTTGAAAACTCACTTCCACAGATCCTTCTCTCATTCAGCTCTGTTGAAACTTTAGCTTGAATGCTTCACTCCTAATTGCCAATATTAGTGTCATTCCTCACTTTCCAGACCCCAAGAGTTGAATAGACACTTAGCATATGGACAAAAAATTCCTGTTCTACTCTGCAGTAGGTTGGAAAAATATCCTTCATTGTGTAATGTGTCTCAAACAAAAATTAGAATCCCAGGTTGTTACTCGCTCATTCCAAGTAGCAAAAGTCAACTTTTTCAGCTTCAAATGGCACGCCTGAGTTATCATGAGCTGCAGAACCATGCAGCTCCTGAGGACTTCTCTTTGCAATTGATAATGCAGATAGCACTGGCTTGTCATTGCCTCCTAGGTCCAACTTCAAGAGCAGACCACAAAGGCAAATATAGGTGGTCATCTGATCATATTCTCCATGGGCAAATACCTCTTTTTTTTTTTTAATGACAAATGCAAAACCAACTGAAACATTTTGGAATCCTGCAGCATGACCGAAGTGCTCAAACCCAGGAACATCTAGTAACCACACAGCAAGCCATGCTGCAGTTGACGACTTCGATGAGCTGGCAGAACAGCCTAAGGTCCGTACGCTGTGTTGCCTAGCCACGTTGTTAAATCATTTTAATTACCGAAATAGTCTAGAAAGTCTGCTCTGTCTCTCACCTTCCCAACATAAATAAAGTCATGAACATGTTGGCTGGATCATTTTGTGTATCTTTGCTTTCTGCACATTCTTTCTGGTTTGGGATAGAGAAGTATAGTCCTCGTATCCACAGAACAGGCCCAGTCCTGGCAGCAGCTATTCAAGATTAACCACACCTGCAAATGAAAAGCACTGCGTAAAAATGGCTGATATTGTCTCTTCAGAACGGCAATTCAAGTTAGTTCTGGAAGAACCCACTCAAAGACACTTCTGTTTCACACATTTCTCAGTATTTTACCTTTCTACAAAGTCAGTCTAAATATGTTAGCGATGATGGCGTTTTCTTGGAGGGTGGCCACATGGCTGCTGAGAATAGATTGAGGCCGCTAATAATAGATCTTAAATAGGTGTAAGGTATGCAATGCTTGTTTGCTTCCTATCTGGAAGTCTTCCAGCCGACAAAAGTTTTGGTTTCTCAGATGAATGAACCTAGTTTTGGTAGACGTAACCCAGCTGAAAATGTAGTCTGTATGAATGAAACCTGCAATGTACTAAGAGTGCTTCAGTCCTCCTCAGCACCACAAGAAATTTCTCATTTCCTACGAGAAATCTTGTCTTTTCTGATCATGCCCATTGTTGCATATCTGCTATATGCTCTTCTGCAAATTTAGCTTGTGGTTTTCCTCTCAAAATTTTGAATCAACTTTATGGTGAGGTAAGGTTTAAGGATTTGCAAATGTGGTGATTTAATCAATTCCAGAACCACATGCTCAAATATATATTTTCCTACAGTTTCAAAATAAGTTTTTCACTGCCGGATGATTCATTTTGCTTCTTACCCGTTGCATAATTTTAGCAGTGTTACTTATTAAGGAAATAAAAATACACACAAAAGTTCAAGCTTTAGATAGAAAGTGATATGCAGTTTTGAGGCACTCATCATTGTCAGAGGAAGTAATGTCAAAATAGACAGGGAAATGAAAATCAGTTTTGGATTCCAAGGCTGTGGAAGTATTTGTTAAGTATCTACATTGTACAAGGGTCTTAGACGTGGTATTCTTCCATCACTTTTTGTTCTCTGTTTTTGTAAAAATAAATAGTCAATTTGCTTAAAAATTCTCAGTGTGTCTGTGGCTAGATTTTCCCATAGCATACAGGTAACTTTGCTGCCACCTTGAAGCTGTGTAGACTTCTAATCCACAGCAATTGAAAAATAATCTAAGTTACTGTAGCTTTCAGTGAAGATAAGCTCATTCAAACAACCTTGCTTGTGACAGGCCATAAATGTCCAAATGACCATCTTAAGTTGCTGTATCTTGGCTCAAGATATAGGAAAGTTTAAACTTTTTTCCAAATACTTCAGTGATTTTGCTGCTAGTCCTATTTCCAAAGATCTGAAGGGCTAGGAAACTGAACATAAAAAGACTTTGGGTCTGATGATGAAAATACTCACAGACATCTACATTACAGCATGTTGAGGTGAATGTAGCCCATGAAAAGTTAATGCAACTGTAAAGCTAATGTAATGGAATATAAATATAATGGGCATTTGTAATGTGTTAACAGTCACAAATCTAAAGCTGGGCATTTTACTATTTCCACACTTAAATTTGCCACCTGATGTGGCAAAGGCTCAAAGTTACAGCTCCCTTCTGAGAGCCAGGAGCAAGACCTGGATCCCTGTGATGCTGACGTTGTCAACACGCACGGAAGGTCCCACTGTCACCTCCACTGCCTCAGGTGTGACACCGGGGCTCTCCTTTGGGACGGCGAGCTCCAACAGCCCCTGGCAGTTTGGAGCTCACTGGAAGTGGTTTCATTACTGTCACTTCTCATTAATCTGAGCTCTCCAGGAATCCGCTACGAATTGCTGATCTATCGAAGTGAAAACCTGCAGCCATATCCATCCTGGAAAATGTTGGCAGAGCTACGTTCAAGCAGATTTAAGAAAATAACTGATAATAAATCTTCCAGTATTTCCTTTGTATATAAGTTGGTATCTCCGTTTCCCATTTTTCCTGATACATTTTATTGTGTAATTTATATCCCATGTAGAAGCAAAGCCTTTTAAACATAGGAGAAAACTTAATGTTTCACAGATGTTATTAGGAGTTTGCAGTTAAATTGAACATATTAAAAATGTGTTATACACTTAAAAAATGATGAGTGATCTTTGTTGCTTCTGCTTATAGATACCAGAAGAAAAACAGCCCGCTATTCAGGAAACATTAAACAGCCATCTTATGAAAATTTGATCCATTTGAGGGAACATTAAGTTGGGTGTCCCAAAACTGAGGTATCATTTAAGCCACTTAAAAATATTTAGAACAGAGAGGCCACCTGAAAACTAGAAAACTAGAGTGCTCCAGGACTTGCAAAGATGAAAGACTTTGTGGTAGACTAGCACTGCATTGCCAGATTCCTGCCTGATTCTTAACTTAATTGTCAACTTAATGCTGTTTAGGTTATTTGATTTTTTTTTTATTACGTTTATTGAAGGATGTGCTCTGTGGAAGTGCTTATAAATTTCAGAATTAAACGAAAAGAAGGATTCCAGGAGATTAAAGATGAGAGTCAGCGCTAGCCCCTCAGATTTAGGATGACAGAACATTGTACAGTGAACAATATCTTGCTTACAGGATGGAGAATGCATACTACTGAACTGGCACGCACAATTTGACAATAGATATTAACCACCTGGCCACACCATTGAAAGAATCTGTTTTAAGAAGTTGTGTAAACAAACTTTGATAGTTTGCATAATAACATGCTCTTATCAGCTCTGAGGCTGATGAGTTCAAACAGCAGGACGCCGGAGATCAGCAACGTGAGCCTTTCTTTGGAAGTGGGATTCAATTCATCCAGACTTTGAACTGGCTGGGGCATTTTTTGCCACCATGAGAAACTCCCATAGACATATGTTATATATATATATTTTACATTTTTACGTATTTATTTTGTATGGTAAGTGGTGACTACAAGCTTAATTCGGTGCTCTTAACTCCCTTTTCACGCAGCAGAGAGTTTTCATTAAGAACACACAAAATGCAATGCAACCTTTCAAACACCAGGCAAGGAAAAAGAACAACCTAGGAAATGCTTTTTATGGCAGGGCTATTTAAATATAATCACATATCTGTCATCAGACAGGCCTGCTTGTAACACTTTGTCAGTTCTCCTGAAGAGGAGGTGGTCCGCAGTCAGGGTTTCTGAATAAGTCAGAGTGTAGGATTTTTTTAAAAGGCATAATGAGCAGCAAAGAAATAATCTGCAATTTTCATCATTTCTTTCTATTAAAGCAGCACTCAGCTGTCCTAAGTTAGGGCTCGAGTCCCACTGCGCTAAGCACATGAAAAAATTAGTGTGTGCCTATGCAGCTGTGTATTTATGTACGAGCAGACCTCTACTAGGGTGAACAAGCTCTTTGCTGTCAGCAGCGATGCTCCCGGACAATGAAGCACGTACGTGTTCGTTGAAAAAATTGAAAACAAGTAGACTCTACAAGGATCAAAGCCTTCCAAAACAAACAAATCTCCCAGTGCAGGTGCAGACCGTGGTCATGTTGGGAATGAATTCAGATTCATGTACAGTGTCGGTGGCAGGGGACAGGGAGCAGGTGACAGGCTGGTGAGGTAGGCTGGGCTCTTGCTTCCCGTGCTGATCTGAAACATCTCACTCAAATACTTTGCTTACGTTCTCCTTACTGAGAAATTAAAATGCCATTAAAATTGTCAGTTTGGCACAGAAATTTTTAATTTGAGGATACAATAAGCAGAAGACCTCAAACATAAGTAAGCCAGTACCAGCAAAACCAGTGCTTAATTTTAGCCTAGGGAATTAGGAAACCAATATATAATCACAGAGAAGCAAGTACTCTCAGCTCCCCCTGCCATAACAGACAAGACCCCTCTTGTGCTGTTTTTTTCTGACAATTTTTGTTATTCATCCTTACATTCTTGACTAAAGTAATAGTTGCATTAATTATAGCGGGTTTTTGTTTGTTTGTTTGTTTGTTTTTGGTTTGGTTTTTAATCTTAAAAGATTTTATAGAATCATAAAGGTTGGAAAAGACCTCCAAGATCATCTGGTCCAACCAGATTTGTGTGTGACACTCCTAGGACTGTAAAATAAATAAACCAAAGTTAGGGAATCCGAGGGGGAAAAAGTTCCTAAAGTAATATCTTAAATTTTTTGCTGAATTTATGGGTCTGAGATGCTTATTTCCCATTGCTAATGTTATGTACTAGCTGCTTTACATTTCAAGTACCTTTATGGATAAGGGAAAATAGCATATTTTTCTTCCCAGCATTTTTCTCAGATACTGCAATGTCTTAAAAGAAGAATCAACGCGGGGAAGGTGCGGAAGAGTTAAAAAGGCAGCTTTTAGGGAAAAGCTAAGCTTAGGATCCCACGCATACTGGAATGAGGCTCTGTAAATTGGTTCTAATAAAACACGAGACAACAGGGTTAGTACATCAGACAGGAATTCTTCAGGATTAAAGGTAAAAATAAACCAGGCCAGGCTAACAGATTTATGTATGATAGCAGAATTTCCTCCAGAAAAAAGGCTTCCCAACTGTTTTTCTGGGTATTTACCTCGCATCTGGAGCCCTCCTGGATTCCTTACAGACACTGAGGTCTCACACAACACCGTCCCAGGGCCGTGCCTTCTGCTTTCTCCTTTTGATTCGGAGATTTCGGTGCTGGTTGCCTGCTGGTGTGTTAGAAATGCCTCTCATTACCTCTTGCCTGGACTGTAGCCACTCAATATTGAAGATGAACTCATCCCTGTTTGATGAACTACAGCAAAGTCACAGGACAGGTCCCAGTGAGTAAATGAGAGCTCATTACACGTCTCCCTCCTCTACCGAGACAGGCTTCCCACAGAAGAGTGCCATCCAGCTGGCATCAATGGGACTTGGACCGCTGTCTTTCCTCAGAAGAGATGACTGATGGTGCAAACTGCCAAAAGCCTCCCCCGGGCAGAGGGAGCTGAGTCTGCTCCACCCCCTGTCACTCTGCAGGACAGCAGCAGGATGTGAGCCCCGCAGGAAACAGGAGTGATGGGAAGTGGCTTCTGACGCTGGGAATGGAGAACTGTGGATACAACGGTTTATACGGAAGACTTGCGACTGAGGAAATCGAATCCTTCTGCTCAAAATATCGAGTACAATCCATGAAATTGTTCGCGACCTTCTAGATGCTCAGTGCCAAACAAAAAAAAAGTCAGCTGATGAGAAAGAACACTGCCCAGTCACTCAGATTTCTATTATAAGGGTAACAGCCAGCAGTTCAGGAGACATCTCTGTGTCTCGTTCAAAGTCATAGAGTGAACTTCTGTGGGATCTAAACATCACCTCACCTCCTACAGGCACTCCAAACATGGCCTTGCCAAACATTTCTTCCCCAGATGAGAGAAGGAGAAAAAGAAAGAACCACAAATGATGATTCCCGCTTGTATGTTGATTAACACACTAATGAAGATGCTCAGCCATTATGAAAAAAAAAAAAAAAAAAAAAGCTGAAGAATTCAAGTATCCTTTCTGAGCATTGTACAAATTACACCTAATGTCATCCATAAATTGTCAGCTCAGTCTCAGATCAGCTGTAAGCTCGTGTCATGTAAGATGGTTTGTGGAAGTGACACATGCTTCCACAGCGGCTTCTTCTAGTCCTCACCCTAATTATATACAGGGAGGCCTGAGAGGTGTTTTGATGGGTACTCTTTGGCAGTAACTCCAGAAGCAACCTTGTCTCTTGCCATATGTACTACTGGATTTATCTGTCACGAACTCAACATGCAGCAGCTGGTTGGTGTGATGGGGTTGTTCCTTGCTGAGCAGACTGAGCCAAAGTCTAGGGAACGCTGGTAAGAGCTGAGCAGCTTTGCAATGACCTGCAATGGCAAGGCCTTCACTCACGTGTGTAGGACCTGTTGTATTTTGGAGAAGGACAGATGTACCACAATGTAAATCAAATCCTATATTTAACGCTGCTTTGTTTTTCATTCATTCCAATCAATCATCTCTTGAGTAACTAGAACAAATTAAAATAAATAAATAAATAAATAAATATTGTGAGGACTGCTGCATCTCTGGCCAACTCCAACATTTTTTCAGCATGTGATCAAACATCCACATAAAAAGCCTGATAAAATCTTGGAACCTTTGGGGATTGAACCTGGAGGGACCTGTAGTTCAGGCGAACTCCACAGGCCCCTCCGGAATTCCTGAACTAAGGACTTAATCCTCCCAGGTCAGGAAGGTTTATGAATTCGTTTGCTTCTCCATTACTGAGGCTTCAGGAGGAAGAGCAACAGGAGATCTGTACGTGAACAAACAGGCAAGAGCAAGCCACTAGCATGATGGAAGCAGAACTGCAAATTTCATAGAAGTCATTTATTATTCTGGCTTCTGCATCTATTTTTAAAGCTGTTTTCCTAAGAATAAATGGTGCTAGGGAAATAAACCTGCCCTACCAAGTTTTATCATCATTTATATTACCAGAGTGTCTAGGAGTCCTTCTCAGAAAAATGCTCCATTGCATTAGGCGTTATGCAAACACGTGGGAAGAATAAAGGGGGCTTCCCACCGAGAGCTGGAGGCTGGGATGATGAGAAATGTTCGGCCAAGGACATGATGAAGGAGCAGTTTCCACGTCAGGCAGAGTACCTGAATAAAGTGACATACAGCAGCAAATAGAAATGGAGATTTCAGAAATAAAACACAGGTTGTGTATGTTGAAGGCAATATGTTGGCAGGTCAAGAAGATGGAAGAGATTTGGCTAGCAATAGATCATTAGAAGCTGTGCTAAGAGCAATTTCAGTGGTCTGCATGGGGACACAGCCAAATTAGTGGGGATGTAATACAGAAGTGAAGCACAGGAAGCAGGAGCTCTTGTTAATAGCACATTTCATGAGTGTCAAAAGAAAAGGGAAAGGGATGTACAAATTAGGAATATTTTCTTCCAGTATAAGAGAAACTAAATGACTTTTCTTTTGTGAGTGAAAAGAGCTACAAGTGGGTAGTCACTGGGACTTTGGTGGAGGTAATTAGAGAAATGAAGGTAGAGTGAAAAGGGTCAAGTGATGGTCATTAAGAAGAAACTCAGCAGAGATTAGAGACGAGTGCAGCAATCTGGTAAAAAATGCATCTATTTGCTGCCTGGGAAGAAACGTATGAGGTCTACTGCCCAGTCAGAGGCAGGCCAGTTTCTGACCCACGTGAAATGCTTGCCTCCTCCTGACTGGGACAGCTGAAGTGACGCTGGAGGCTGACAGCAGACATGAGGGGAAAGAAAGGTTTAGCTGACAGGTCAGAGGCACTGGTGTGGTGCACGTCCACCAAGACCTCATGCTTTGAGGTGCTGCCGTCCTCCTGCCCCTCACTGCTGGTTTAGGCCAGAGCTGTAGTGACCCCTCTGAATGCATGAAGGTGTTTGGGACCCACCATGATGGGACAAATATGTTCCTAAAGGGAATGACGGATTTATTCCAAAGGATTCAGCCTTCACATTTTATATCGCTGAGTTAAACTTACTACTGAATCTCTCCCTATTTTGAGGCAATTTCAGTAGACATCAATGCTGAAATACACTATCAGAGTGCTACCCAGGAACATTAGGCTACTGAATTTCCCTCACTAATTTCCTTGGTTGACAAAAAAAAAAAAAAGAAAAAAAAAAGAAAAAAAGGATAGGATATCAGATGGCTTATGGTAGTTCCCAAAACATATTGTTAAAGCAGAAAGGTCAGAATTGCCTCAGAATAACATTGATAAGTTTTTCTTGAAAATTTCTTCAGTTCACTGTAAACACTTCTCAGCTTAAAATATAAAAGTTGCCTAAGCTAGCAACATAATTTTTTTTGATCGTAAATACAAATTTCTTTCAAGATTGTGTGAAGCTTCAACACTGATTAAATCTAAAAGAATCCTCATCTTTTTTTTTTTTTTTTTTTTCTTGTTTCTGTAACAAGATGCCCCACAGGCTTTCTACATATTAGAAGTTCGAAAACAATTGCCACGACCAGTTCATCTGAGCTAGACCATTCTCTGCAAAAAATGCATGCCTGTTGTCAGGTGTCTATAATAACCTAGTCCATCCTACTGTCAGGACTAAAACTGTGACATGCAGAGTCCCAGACGGCACAACAGCAATCAGACTACCATAGTGTATGAAAGGAGAGACCCTGTACTGAGCATCTTTGAAAACTATCCTTATGAGAGGGTACATACTTACACAGACCAGAAGCAGGTCACAAAGGTGCTGAGACTCCAGCCACTAACGTTTCAGAATCTTTATTTTTTAAATCAATGGGTTTTATGCATATTAGAAAAAGATGATTATGTATCTCTCTAGAAAAACAAACAACAAAAAAGACAAAGAAAAAAAAAACAATCAGCATTCATCTTTCTTCTTGACTTCTCAGTAATTTTACCTGTATTTTATGCACTCCTTGTAATTTAAACCTACTGTAGAGAGAATTGCTTTGTTCAGCAGCCTCAAGTAAATAAAAAATGTTAACCCCCTGCTAAGTTTAATTTCATGACTACTCCTGTTATGATTCCGTAGGTGTTTCATTTTGCAATTCCGAGAGGCAAATTTTGTCACTCTTTACTAGGGATTCCATCTCCGAGTGTCCCAGCATATCCTCTGCACCTTCCACATAGGCATATGAGGCAGAACTTGTTAGACTCCTTTGATTCAAGTCTGCAATAACAACAGCATTTTATAGCACTTACACTGCTAAGAGCACAGCAAAAATGCTAATTAAATCCATCTTCCTCACTCAACTGCATAAAGGAGAGAAAAATTTAAATGATGGGTTTCTCAGTAGCCCCCAGCAAATTTCCCTTGGATTTAGCTGCCATTTAGAAATCGATGCTCCTATGCACTGTTTGGCACATTTCAATTTTGTACTCTCTTGTGTGATTCCATTTGCTTAATGGATTAAGGTTCTGGAAAACAGCTCCATCTCTCATTCTTAACAATCTCTGTAGTTTAGTGTTAAACCCAAATAACCTGCAAAACATTACAACTTCAGTCAAGTCATTAGCCTGTTAGTGTGCATAAGGAGAGGGAGGGAAAGTGCAGAGGCCTTGATTTAACTACTACTTCCACTTGATCTAACTACTACTTCCACTGTTAGACGGGACTGTACTTTCTGTGAAACACAGCAGGCTTATCTGCTGTCATCTCAGACAGAGCTCAGACCGATGCTAGGGAAGTGATGTGCTTTCCAAACCCTGCTGCATAAATAAGATGTTAAAACTGTTGTACTGCCTTCTCATTAGTGTATAGAGATGATGTTAGAACAACGTCTCAGTTCTCAATGACAATGATTGCAAACTTTAACTTCAAAGATCAAACAACACTGCTGTTCCGCAGTAGGAATTTACACACAAATATACAACACAGAGGTAATTTTGACTAAATATTTGGTTTTACTAAAGCAACCTCTTCATTAATATCTAACTATTCCTTAATGTTACAGTTCTGTTCAGCTTTTGGAAAGCATATCCATTACTTACAGCCTGTTGATAGGCTCTCTGAGCATTGATAAGCCCACACGTTCTGCTTAAGGGAATGTCTGACATAGGACAAATATAGAGATTTAACTGAGGGTTACAGCGTGCTAATGCTTTTCCAGAAAAGAAACAATATGCATTGCTGTAGCAGTACATTAGAAAGCTACTCTTTTACACTTCAAGTCTGAAATCCTTGCCTCTGCTTTCGCATCTTTGCTTAAGGAAGAAGGCAAAGGCAACCAAACCAGCTCTAGAAAGCCCGATTACAGCTAAGGTAAAAATTTGCTACAAACAGCAGCATGCAAAACTGTGGTCAAATACTGTTTTCAATTTCTGTTGGGACTGCATGCACAAAATACCAAGGTGACAGGTGAAAAGGAAAAAATTCAGATGAGGAAGCAGGGTCGTGATTTTGAACACCCACAGAAAAACAGACTCTGTAGATTGGAGGGACAGGGAAGGGAGAGAAGCCTTTTAAAGACTCATCTATCCCATGTCTGGGTAAATTCTTGGCAGGAGACTGCAGAATCCCTTGCAATAACAAGAAAATATTTTGGCCCCATCATTAAATTTCAAATGAAAGGCTCCCTTCCCCTGCCTTTAGGAAGAATGTAAGTAATTGCTTCTTAGAGCAGCCACTTTGAGGCCACGGAAAGGGGCAGTGCCTTCCTCAGTTCTGGCAAAATGCACAAATCCAGCTCAGTCAAATATGTCATTGTACACAATGGCATTTACTACCATGCAAGAATCTATAGGTTTGTACATGCAGGTTTATTATTATTATTTAAATTAATACTTAGATTAAAAATCGGGGGTGAAGGTATCATTTCAGATGAGATGAATGAAAATAAGTGAACTTTCAGCTTTATCATCCAAAGTGAATGCTCACTAAGATGCTGAGATATCACACAACACCGCTTAAGCTAACTGAGTTAGGTTTGTCAGGAGCTTTATATGCACTTTATATGAAAACATAGAAATGCAAATAAATTTGCTTGAATGTTTGTCAAGTTCAGTCTTAATGCATTAGGCTACACTGAATATATTTCATCTGGATGGAAAAACAAAGAAAATTAGTTGAGTTTTATAGGTATTTGAATAAAAATTAGCAATATTATTTAACAAGGGGGAAAAAAATCAACTTAGCTACACTACTAACGCTCACTTATTGCAGTAAACAAGACAGTTTTTTTGCATACAATACTTTCATCAACAATTAATTATTGTATCATTAAGAACACGATTCAAAGCATAATAGATTATATTTGTAGGTATGCTGGTATTGCTCCTCAGTTGTATCACTGCACAAGAAGCCTGTATTAGTAGTCCATATCCATATGTTCTTAGTCAAAGCTGTAAAAACTGTTATCCAAGTGAAATAATTATAATAAAACAATTATATTTGGTACAAGCTGTTGTTAGAGTATGGTTCAACCATAATTATTACAATTAAACATTTTTACTATGATAGTTATTGTCAACAGAACAAAACGTTCACCTCTCTAGGCAAGTGAGGAAGAAATGAGGGAAGGTTGTATTCCCTCATTCCTCACATTAAGGTCTGGGTGAAGTCAAACCAAGCATTTGCTTACAGCAACTCCCTTCTTTCCAGGGGCCATGCAACGTCAAGCGGGAGGAGAATAGCTGTGTCTATAAGCACCCACACAGCGCAAACTGTGGCACAGTTTACAGGCTAATATGGCTAACCTTGCTCTAAAGCAGACCTCAATGCAGCAAGACCTGCTCCAGTAGCTAAGATAGTTCTTAGCATCTCTGGAAAAAAAAAAAAAAACAACTAGAAGTCTGCAAACAGTCTGTGACTCATCCAGCACAACATTTTTCATCTCTCTTATGTGCACAAATGGAATAAAAACAGATCTCTTGTTTCCAGATCACTGGGTAAACCTGAAGCTGGCGAGTCTTCATGACTGAACACTGTTTTACCAAACCTCAGGTCCATGAATGGTCAGTTGACACCCATGGCTGCAGAGCCCTGCAGAAAAGGGAGCATGAAACAAATTGTACTTGTTGTTTACAAGATTTTAATCAAGTTGCAATGCCTTATGGCACACACATTTCATTACTTCCACATCTATGTTGATGTAAAGATTGACAGGCAAGCCAAGATTTGAAAGAAAAGATAAGATTTTTAATGTTTATTTTTCCATGAAAAAGCTTTACAAGGAGAAATAGGCTTCATAGGGGAGAGAATACATTCTTCAATCACTGTTTATTTGCTGAATTGAAATCTGAAGCTAGCATTTCTTCCACAGTGTATTTATTTGTTCTCATAATATTACAGGACATTTACCTTTTACTTAAAAAGGATCATAACCCATGAATATTGTTAAGAACTCTATTAGGTGATGCTGTGTATGAAGAATCTCCACAATCTACATCAGCTGCAGATGATGTGCTTTCAGTTCTAATTCTTCACATACTTTGTAGTAACAAATACAAAACATACCTTTTAAACGTTCAGATCTTTGAAAGGCTTTGCATCACATGCAATGGAAAAAAAGAGGTTTAGTATCTCAAAGAGCAGACAAAAATACTCCCATGTCCTTAAAGCAACACTGTAGTACTCAAGGAAGAAAAAAAAAATACTCCCCATCTTTCCATCTAAACAATATAAGCCATGTACTAAGGTGTTAAGTGCTCAACTGTGACTTCCTTCACTAGTGCTATACTGCAGGGATTTTAAAACACCCCAGCGTCAGAACCTAAATGAAGTTACATGGTTTCACAGTGAGAGAACCAGACCCTTCATAGCTGCCTCTATACACAGCCCTCTGCCATTTAAATAATCTTTGCTTATAGAAGAAAAAAAAGGAAAGAAAAAAAAAACAAAAAAAAGCAGACCAACTCCCTGTCCCTCAAATGCCGAGAAGAATCATCCTTGCCCTTCTAAATTAAAGTTTTAACCTCCATCTCACTTGCATCCCAACTTCTGCAAGATGTTTTTAAGTGTACATAAGAGGTACGTTTGCAAGACAGAGAAAAAGCCTTTTGATAGTAAAAGTACTTCATAGGAAGAGTAGCTCGAATAAAAAGCACTTCAATTTCAACTTAATTCTACAAGATAACAGTGAAAAAAACTTTACAGTTTCTGAATTAGTACAGAATTTTAAAAAACAGCACAAAACTCACAAATCATGAAGGTCAAATAAATACCTTATTTCAATCAACACTCCAGCTTTTCTACAAATACACACTTTCAAGTATTTTTATTCAAGGCACTGATTTCTTCCTTCAGTCATCATGATGTAATGAAAATGCAGAATTTCTGTCACATTGGACTGAACTACTGGCCCTAAAGATAGCTGTTGGTAACCTTGGAGAGAGCCTGCATTTCACCTGGTTGCAGTTTTTCAATTACCTTATTTTTCCTTATTAATATCTATACAAAATCACACAAATCCATCATAATTTAACAGTACAATGATTTACAGAAGAGAAAGCTTTAAGTGCACTAATTTTCTTTTAAAAGCAAGACTGAGTATTTTTGAAGTTAGATACTGTAGATATAAAACATTTAGCATTTCTGTTATGGAATCATTGAACATCTCAAATTGGAAGGGACCCACAAGGATCATCGAGTCTAACTCCTGCCTCCACACAGGACTACCACAAAATCAAACCCTATGTCTGAGAAGTTGCCGAAATTCTTCTTGAACTCCGGGAGGCTGTCCCCAGAGAGCAGAGCTCAGCGCCTGCCCCTCCGCTCCCCTCGTGAGGGAGCTGCAGGCCGCCATGAGGCCTCCCCTCGGCCTGCTCTGCTCTGGGCTGAACAAACCAAGGGACCTCGGCTGCTCCTCACGTCTTGCCCTCTAGGCCCTTCACCATCTCTGTAACCCTCCTTTGGGCACTCTCTAACAGTTCTATGTCCTTTTTATACTGCTGTGCCTCAAAGTGCAGAGTTCTTGAGGCGAGGCCGCACCAGCGTAGAGCAGCAGGGGACAATCCCTGCCCTTGACCAGCTAGCAGTGCTGTGCTTGATGCACCCCAGTGCACTGCTGGCTCTTTGGGCTGCCAGGGCACACTCGTATTGACTCATATTCAACTTGCCATCAACCAGAACCCCCAGATCCCTTTCTGCAGGGCTGCTCTCCAGCCTCTCATTCCCCAGTCTGTTCGTATACCCAGGGTTGGCCCTTCCCAGTTGCAGAATCCAGCACTTGCTCCTGTTGAACTTCACTGAGTTGGTGATTGCTCAGACCTTTAATTTGTTGTGAGCTCTCTCCTTGCAGACCTCTCTTCCCTTGAGGGAATCAACAACTCCTAACCTAGTGTCACCTGCAAACTTACTTACTATGCATTTGAGTCCTGCATCCAGTTCATTTAAAAAATCAAGAGAGCCTGTCCTAAAATTGAGCCCTAGGAAGCCCCACTAGTGACAGGCCACCAGCCATTTACTGTAACTCCACTTACTATAACCCTTGAGCCTGATCTGTCAGCCAATTGTTCACCCATCGTATTGTGTACTTGTCAAGCTGTATGCTGGACATAGCTGAGAAAAAATACTGAAAGCTTTGCTAAAATCCCCCCAAAAATCACACCTACCAGCTTCCATTGGTCAACCAGATGAGTAACCTTGTCATAAAAGGAAAGTAAATTATCTAAGCAGGACTTTCCCCTCATGAACCCATGCTGGCTATGTTCCACCATTTAACTATCAATTCCAAAATTTTAAAACCTGGAAGTTATCTGAAACAGCCAGCTCTCAGCACACATTCCTTGAATGGGTGGTTCAAAACCAGGTATTTCAGCTTCATCAAAAACTTGAAGTACAAGCTCTTATTTTTTTAAAAAACCATACAACCGAATGGGGAATAGTTATCTCGCTTACTATGAAGTCTGACAATGTCCAGATGGATTGAGTTTCTAAATACTTAGTCAAGAGGGGAAAAATATATTGTGGAATATTGCTCTTCTGACGCATGTTGAGTACAGAGCATTAAGTTAAGGTAGACTTATAAATAGATTTCTACAAGTGCGATTTCTTTAACTCAAAATTATCAGTGTTATAAAGGAACCAAGCAAGGCTTGAAAAACACTTGTAATTCTTTTTCTTATCCCTAGGGCCTGCAGTTGGACAAAAAGTCCTCTTGTATGCCTCGAAAGCATTGGACCAACAAGGCAGTACACTAAACAAGTAACTATAGGTACACAAACACTCAAATTATATCCAAGGTTTTAGCCTTTCAGCTGCAACAGAAGTACGTTACCCTGTGATAATAATTAAGCCTTCAACAAGATAGCAAGCTGGGGTATCTTTCAAATCACCTAATACTCCTAAGTATTTAATCTGCAGTTTCCTGAAACTAAGAGCCAACAAAGTCCATGTGTAGGCTACTCAAGTTTGAGATGCTGTAGGAGATCTAGAAACAACTTCAGAACTTCATTGAATAGGGCCAGAGATAAAGGTAAAAAAAAACGATGGTACCTGCATCACTGTAGAGTTTGATGAAGCTGACTTGAGGGCATAATCTTACTTTAATGTTACCTAGAACTGTATGGAAGGGTCTAGACAGGTCCTGGATTTCAGTAACTATTAGCAGGTTATCTTAAAATAAAGAGCACTAATTAATCAATTGATTAAATATTTTTTCCAGTGAGAGTAAGGGCAAAATTCTCACCTTCTGTATGGAGCAAAATTTTACAGGTCATAAAGAGGAGTAGACCTAGGAAGCAGGTAACTCCAGAAAGCCAATATACACTAGGTCTACCCATTCTGAGGATCAGTGCCATGCGACTCATCTTGAAACCCTCACCTCATTTGCACCCGTTTGGAGTGAGCTGCCAGGTAACATTGTCCTTGTATGTAAAAGCCCTATTGCACTTTCTTTTTACTCCCCAGCCCTAAAGCAGGGCAGGGGCAAGAGGCTGGTGGAGGGAATTATCCTACTTGGATCCCTCTATGGTAATAAGATACTGGCCGTATTTCAGTCCTGGGGAAGCTACAGGAGGAAAAGATAGACACACAAACCTGACCAACTCCTCTTCCCACCCTAAACCCCCTCCAATATTATGACAAAAATCAAAATAAACCCAGAAATTCAAGTCATATTTGCGTTGAATCCTTAATAAGAACGAAAGCTAATCTTTAACAAGAGTAAGTGATTTTACATACGATAGTTCAAAATCTACAAAAATATAGGAACAGCTGGTTCTGATGGAAGACAGTAGTCAAGCTTGGTTATATGAACATAATAGAATGTAAAATATTATTAGAAATATTTCTGAGTTAATGATCTGCTGCAGAATGCAAAGCCAGAAGTGATGGTTCAATTAAAAAACAAAACAACAGGTCTCACTTTTGAAGTGACTGTCTGCAACTAACTCTCACTATTCTTATATCTTCCTGATGAGGGACAGAGAAGCTCATGTAACCCCTGACGAACTTTTTTTCAGTGAAAATGATTATAATTAATTTTAAATACTAGATCTTTGCTAACTCAAATCGGTTATCTTAGCTGATTATACAAACAACTGAGCTGGCAGATTTGACCATGCAGTTACCATCAGGAAGGGTAGGTAACAAACTGCTATGCATGGTAAATTCTGTTAGAAGAACTACAGCCCGGAGGACACACAAACACAACCTGTTACAGCATCTCTCACACATCATACAGTGAAGCAAACTTACTTTTGATTTGCAACACAGTTTATGAACACACACTTCTGTGGAAATTTAGCTGCAATACGTCTTTGAGGTAAGTGTTAAGGAAGAACAGTAATTTTCAAAAAATACATAAATCTCTGCTATCGTCTGCTAAACTGTAAGCCATTTCATACTAGATATATCACTGATAACTCTACAAAGTCAAACATTTAAGGCTCTCATGCACATAGCAAACCTTGTTAGGAATCAAAAACTCAAGAGAACTTGAAACTGTGGTCAGTAATGCAACTCTCTTTGCTAGAGTGAATAGTCAATAATTAAAGGAGCAAAAGGACATGCCCCTGTACAAGAAGGGAAGTCACTTTGTTCTGATCATCTCCTTCCTCTAAGCAAGAGATAAGGAACAAGTTTTTCTTAATGCTCTCATAAAAGATACTTTTACTTTGAACTACAGGATTTGCCAATTGAAATAAAAAAGTGCATAAAGAATATATACAATATACTGAAAGCCATATGCACTTTTACTCTGGCTAAACAAACAAAAAAAAAAGGAAAAAAAAAAAGTGCTGTTCCAGGAAAGCAAATGCTAGAACTAAAAACTGCAAACGCCTCTGAACTTTTTTCCATTATACAATGCAAGCATGACCAATATTCTTTAGAGATTTGCTACAGTAATTTATGACTTTATAGGTCTGATGCAAAACCTATTAAAGTCAGTGGGAAAGCATGATTTGAAAAGGCCTTGAATTACATACCGTTACTGTAAGATACAAATCTGGGAGTGCTGAGCCATACCAATATGCTGGTAGTTGAATTTTTTTTTGTATCAGGAAACACTATAAGCTACATTACCATACAAAAAGATAGCAGCCATTTAATTTTTCAGTATTTAGAGACAGTAGTAAAATTTGCTATTTTTCTGAATTGTATTTTGAAGATGGTTTCTGGTAACTTAACTGAAACTTCTGTAGCTTGTACAAGCTATTGTTTTTGCCTTTCTGGTTACATTTATGGCACTTCTTGCTTTAGTGTAACAGCATCTTATAAACCCTGGAGAAAGCAATGGAAATAGCATCCCTTTTGTAGAATAAAAGTAAACATCATAAGCTTTTAAAAAGCATGTTATTCTAAATATAGAACATTCAAATGTCTGTACGCCACAAGTGAAACATAAGGAGGGACTCAGTGCTGTGTGTGCTATTCCTTGGACAAACAAAACAGGCTATGTGATAAACGCCAGTCATAGTGAACACACAGACTGAGGATCAGAAGATCCCCAGTAACATCATCAGGAAGAACTGGAGCACACTGAGAATCAGCTACACCTAAGAAGATGGAGAATGATTACAGCAGTGTCCTTGTGTGAAACCCACTAAGAAAAGTCAGGGAAAGAAGCTCTCCCTTGTAAACTGAGGGGGTTATTGCATAGAATGGTTTAGGACTTATGGGGTGCAGGGGTGAAAGCATCTGAGGACATTCACCTTTTCTTTCAGGTCAAGTTTTTGAGATGGTCTCACACCTTTTGTCTCTTTTTTGGATAAAGCCATTACAGATTCTAGAAACAGAATCACAGAATCATTTAGGTTGGAAAATAACTCTACGATCATCTGCTCCAAACTTTAACTTAGCTCTGCCAAGTTCACCATTAAACCACCTGGTTAGTATACACCCCTCAGTTTATACAGGATTCAGTCAACTGCTGCAAGACATGGACTTCAGAGAAAGAAAAATAAAATGGTTCAAACACATTTTTCTACTCTCCGCTAGTAAAGCAGAAATTGTTTCATTATTTAAAATACGGCTACAACTAAATATTTAAAGGTCCTTTACAGTCTGATCCTGGACTTCAGCGTGATGCTTACGCAACAGTTTTCCTACTATCTACTATCATGTCTTCCCAATAAGCTACATTGGTTCTGAATGCATTTACACACAGTAACTTGAAGCTGAATCTTGAAAAAAAAAGGATATATGACCTTTAAACGTTTGTTTATATTTTAGATATAAATGTATGTATATGTCTACAACACTAAACACTATCTACTGTAGTTAAAGTTAGGAATACATGGCCTTTCCCTACTTTAATTAAAGCAATACTTAAATTAAAAAGTGTCATTAAGATAACAGATTTGTTGAGACTTACTTTTTTCTGTATGCCAAAATACAAGGTAGAATTTGATGATCTTGTCCAATCAAAACAGATAAATATTTTAGTTGGAAATGAGAGGAAAAAAAAAGAAATCTATCTGCTGAGTTGTATACTCAAGATAACTGTAAGAATTTAATTTGTTATTCTGAACTTCTGAAACTAACGCTTGCTTTTTACAGTAAGCAACAGAAAAATTGTGAGCTAGCTGGAAGCTTATCTAAGGTTTCCTGGCTACCACCCAAAGTTAAATAAACAACAACAAAAACTCTTAAAGATTTGTAATAAAGTGTGAGAAGTGATTAATGCCCCATAATCGGTTTCTTTACCTTCATCCTTTCAACAGCATTTGCAATCTGTGAACAAAGTAGCAAAGCTTTATCCTTCTTCAAAATGGCATGTGAGATTGAGAGGTTTACTCAAAGGAACTGAAACACTGAATTAGAAAAGTTGCTTAAAAAATAAACACAAGAAAATAATAGTTCAGGCCTTGCCTTGCTGACAGGTGAGATAACCACCATTTCTGGTACTGTAGAGAACTCACAGATATGCTGGCATTTCAATAGAAGGAAAAACCACACCAATCCATATGGTTCCCTTAAAACAAAAGCCTCTGGAGTTCATGACCAACATTTCAATCAGTTTTCAATTAGGAAAGAGCAAAAACAAATCATACCAGGGATTTACTGACAGGTGTCAGGAACAATGGTGACTGCTTTAGAAAAGACAACATAAAAATTCTTTCACTACTATACATCATACTATATGTAAAGATACTATCTTCAAATTTAAAACAAATTCATCTTCTCAGAACTGATCCTCATAATCAGAGCACTGGACCTAATCCAAATACACTTAAGCGCTGTGGAAATCCTTCCAATTCAAGTAAGAAAATTGCACACCCTCCCGTATTTCTGCTACTTCCTATGGCAAATTGATCAAATTTTACTCGCAAAACATTTAACCACCAAAGGCAGAGTTTTGGGAATACAGCTTCAAATCAAAGCACTTTACTCAAAGATTGAATCACCAGTTTTCTAGCAAAAGCTCAGAACCTCTAGACATGAATGCAACCATCCATTATTAAACGTACGGTTCTGATTCAGAGGCCACCATAACAAATGGGTGGACAAACAGCAACTTCAAAAGACTTTGAATCACACTTTAGGAGTGTAGTATCATTCTTAATATTGTATGTTTCCAAGACAGAAGTCTTCAGACTGGGTTTTACAAAGAAATCATAAAAGTGGGAAAGGAAAGTGATTCACCTGCTTGAAATGGTTGAAATTTAATTTTTGCAGTTTAGATAATCAACCATTTTCTACCACTTACATAAAATGTAAATCAGTATATATCAGAAAGATTCCAGCATTTTCTTTTTCTTTACAAATATACACACACATTAGAGAGGCACATTCTTTGTTACAAATCAGCATGATTTTTTTTTTGTAGGAACTCAAACATTTCCTTTCACAGAAATTTTTCCATGAAACCGTGCTCTTCATATAAGGCAGTCATATCTAGTTAAACAAAACAATCAGTTTGCATAACATTAGAGCTGCACCTAGTTTCAGATGTATTTTCAGAAATGCCACTACAGAAAAATAAGCAAGATGCTCCTTTTATAGCCTGGAGAAAGAAACTATTAGGTTTGACATTCTATTAAGTTTAAGAGCACAAAAGGAATCTGTAACTGTTAGTCTGAAATGATCTAATTATTCTAACAGTACGTATAGTGCAAAGAATTTCTTACAGTATAATAACAAGGCAATACTAACTCTTTCAAAAGGACACTCAAAATTTTTGCTCATCGCTTAGAATGGCGTATGTCCAATGTATTCACAAATGGCAATGGAATCTGAAGTATTACAGTATCGTTGTTTCTACTGCAATGAAAAGAAATCAGGTTGTGATTATAAATTTTCATGTTAAACTGTAAGGAATTCTACTGCATTTTACCAAGAATATTATTTCTTAGGTTTGTCATAAGCTCCAGGAAAATGGCCAATGGAGAAAAGTTATCTATTCATATTTTCTCCTACGGTAGACAGCAACATAAAGCACCACATTAGCTGGCTTTGGGTTAGTTAGTTAAAAATGTGTATGTTAGTTCAACTTGAGTCAAGCTGGCTTGGTTTTCACTTGTTATCTGTAAAGGCTGACTGAATGAGATTCCTTTCATCATACAGGCACTGCTATCTTTGCTGCAATAGTAGAGGCACGCTTTGATAGCCAGGACAGCTTCAGCTGATAGACAGCTCCTTGGTAACTGAAAGGGAATGACAGTTTGACAGGAAACATCCTTAATTTCTCCAGACAGACTCTGTCCTTGAAGCAACCATGTATTATCTGCAAAAGAACAACAAGTTTTATCATTAGGATATTTAATACCATGTCTGAAACCTATAGAAAACACTAATTTTACTCATATGACAACATGACCTTTTTCCATATAGAACATTAGGGGAAATCTCCCTTCTGATTTTTTCAGTCTTGGGGAAAAAAAGGAAAAGTAGTTTACAAGTGCTTCTTTAGTTGTCTTTTAAAGATAATCCAAAGCTCTGCTTCAGAAACATGGGTATATCTATCTCCACAGTATACCTTAGCTGAATGCAACGAATCTGCAATTTGTCGTATACACTTTTAAGAGGATATTAAAATTTCTTCTGATACATAAGCAAAACTCCTGAAATAAATTGGCTGTAATAAGTTTGTATTAGAGGTCTAATACTCTAGGCAAGACGACTGCCATAAATGCACAGAACTGCAGGTACTTTATCATGTTTCCAAACAGAAAGGTTGGCTTTATAAATAGGTTGCTGTAATTTAGCTATGTTCAGGCTGACTATTACAACAAAGCTTGAGTTTCACATTTATTTAAATATTTAAGAGTATGTGAACTGCAAAATAAACTGCACAATGTATGTACCTACTTCATTGCGTTGCACTCTGTACTTTATTGTAAAGTGAGATGGATGAAGTGCTCTTTCTGGCATTTTTAAGAAAATACCTTAAATTTGGCTCTCGAAGTTATGAGCTTGAAATGTCTTGTTGAGTTTAAGTTGCTTATCTTCTCCAGTTTTACTAACCCTTGAAGCTCTGACATATATCTTCACCTCAACAATATTTGGAGATTTTTATAGGCCAAAAAGTGTGCTGGAAATAGTCTACTTGTACTCCAAAAGCATAAACTGTGATGAGAAACTGCCTTAAATCATGAAGTGTATAACCAAATTGCAGGCCCTGTACAGTATTTGTTGATTGCTTTTTAAAACAACCCATTTAATTAAGCTACCACATGGATATATAGACACTTTGAAAGCTAGCCAACAAAATATGAGTCAGAAGATGAGATGTTTAGCTTCAGATCATTTTAACTGCATCTACAAGCAGTAATGACTATTAACACGTATTTATTATTGTAAAAGACAATATGGCATGTAAATTCAGGCTGAGAACAATTACTAAGAGTCAGTAGAATTTTAGAATCCAGCAGCATTTCAAAAAAAAGGAATATTTTCCAATGCAGTATAGTAAATGAGCAAAAATAATTGAAATAAAAATGTTTTGTCCATTGCTTCTAAAAATCTACTGAAGGTCCACATGATGAAAACTCAACATCAAGAACATGACAACAAGACTAAAGAAAACTATATATATATATATTTATTTATTTATTTTTAGCTGTTTGGCAAAGCTTTCCTCTGCTCTATATAATGGCTTATTTTATTATTTTATTTGGTTTCTCTAAGAAGTAATAAATAGTTCTCTGTGCATCACCTACTTTTAGGGTGCTGAGAGTCTGACAGCAAATGTGCTTACAAAGTTCAGAAATTTGTCAGAGTCTGAATGAAAAGTATCCTCCCTTCACCCACAAAAGGCAAGTTCACGGTGGGAGTCTTACTTAGGCACACATGGTAAGGTACAGGATACTTTTTAGAAGCCTTGATTCCAGAGATCAGGAAATTATTTGTATAGCATGAATATACTAGACTTAAAGCAAATGAGTCATACCTGAGTAACTCAATAACCAGACAAAACTGTTTCGATACAACGTGAAAAAAATAGGGGTTATTATGTACATCAGCTTCCATACAGCACATCCATATGTAAGCCTCTTCTTTCAAATGGTACTGCCAAGGGCACTGACAGATACTCCCTTCTGAGCACAGCTGGAACACTGGGAAGCACTGTTTCCAAACACTTGCTAATGGTCACCCTGTGCAAGAAGGTGTTTCAGATAACCTTACTATTTTTGTACTGAAAAGAATTTTAGGGAACACACTCACAGAGTTCATTCTACTGGTCATGCTTCGTGCATAGTAATACCCAGCATAAGGATGGCAACGATGGTTAGAATTAAACCATTCCAGTCACATGCCACGTGAACATGTTCCATGTGTTCTTTTAAAATACTTCAGCGTTGAAAGAGATTAATTAAGCCTCACGACGCTGCTCTAACATGAAATATTATTCCCATTTCACAGTAACCAAGGCATGCAGTGACTGCAAGTGTTGCCCACGGCCACATAGGAAGAGTGGCCTGCAAAAGTGGCCTGCAATAAATGCCAATTATTTCTGCTGCCTTGACATACCACAATATTCCTCCTATATGAGAGCATGCCTTATTATAGAAATATTCAAGTACAAATATATGAATTATAACAAAGTAGGTTCAAAGTGGTTAGGTAGAAATTTACTTCAAATAATTTTTTGAAGAGACAGAAGGAAAAAAAGGGAATCTTTCTGGAATATGCTTCAGCTTCACAGCAACCTTTCTCCCAGAAGCAGACAGTAGGGCTGGGATAAGGCTTTCATGGAGACAGCATGGTGAGAGCAAGCATCTAAGGACGAAAAAGCTCAACTGTTCTGGGAACAGTTCCCCTGCAAGCCCTCGTTGGCAACTTGTTTAAAGGAAGTTTTAAAAAAATTAATGCAGCATGTATTAATTCAAGCAAGAAGCTACAATTATCAAGTTCTTTTTTTTTTTTTTTTTTTAATTCTTCCCACTCCAGCTGTTCGATTTATCAACACTAACTAACATTTACCACATGACAGTGTCATATAGGAACAGACTGGGAGGGACGTTTTGGTTCATCACACTGAGGTCCCTTGCATGGCAAGCACATCCTGATATAATCTACTTTGTTTCTTATCTATTCCTCTTCAACTGATAAAACAACACAAGCACTTTACCTTCTGCCGTGATAAACCAGGAGTTGGGTGCTTCTTCATTCAGTGTTGAATCTGGAGGGAGCGTCAACTTCAATAAAAACTGAATTGTCTGGCCAGGAGCTACAGTCAGTGAATGAAGTTGAATGTTTGGTGCAGATTTAGGCAGTTTTGGAAGGTTTGCTGTTTTGTCCTTTTGCACAGGCAGATGATCTGGAACATCGCACATTTCTGGATTCACGATAGGCAACTATCAGTAGAAAGCAAAGTATTAATTTTCATCTGTCCTGGTATAACAAATAGGCAATTTCACAATACAATCACACTTTGATGGCTGACATGAACTCAGAAAACTAACACATGACAATATGGTTGCTGTACTGAAACTTTCTGATGGAGCACAATAATGGTGCAATGATACGAACAAAAAGGAGAGGACAAAATAACTTTTTAAATGTAAGAGATAAAACAGATGGATACAGATAAAAATATTTACTATTAAAATCATAAAATCTGTAACTACTTTACAAAATCCACTATTTAGAGTATTCTTTAACTTAATTTTTTAACATTTGCATTACATTTTTATTTTAAATAAAATTTATAAGCATTTTCTCCCCATGGGGTGATAACTGTATCCTTTGGTAATAAAATCCAAGATTCTAACCATGCAGATTATGCAGCAAAATAAAGGACGATTTCCCAGAAAAGGCACCAAGATATTACATGGTATGGAAATTTAAATACACATTAAGATTGCGTACTATTAAATGCAAGAAGCTTAAAAGAATACAGTAAGACTATTATCTCATATATATACACGAGAACACCAAGACATGGTATCATTATAAGATAGACAGTAGTACAAATTTGTTTTGTTTTCATGTTTACAAGCAAATTGAGCACTGCTGTATTTGAAAGTGGTTTCAGTTTGACAACTTGAAAGCCACAAATAAAGAATATATAAAATTCTGCATGGCACTCATTAAAAGTTAAACACCATTTAAATGTAAATTTTAAAGTTCAGCAAAAAGTTCAGTACCATAACAGCAAAACAAAGACATCGTCGTATCAATATTTTTGTCAAATTTAGAAGAATTTGGATTTAGAAACTTGGTTTTGGAACTATAAGAGAGTGATGACAGCTCTTCTGCTCTCCCCACATAAGTCATGTTAAATAAACTGTTGTTCACTTTTCTCTCTAGACCACTGCTGCAAGTTAACTTTGCTGTATTTTATATTCTCAGTATTCTGCATGGTTTTGGATATTTTTATGTAAAAAGTTTTATATGCAAAAGTTCCCTTTTCACAAATAGGGCTATCAACAAGGATGCTAACAGGTAATGCTTGTTTGCTAGATCATCACAAAACGTTGTAAGAATATAACTACTGTCCCCAGAAAGTTTATTAGCTATATGATTTTTATACCACTTGCTAAAGTCTGCAATAGTAATTTACAAAGAAACACCACTATCAGCCTGTTTAATAAATATTACTTGCCATGGAAAGAATTTTTGTTTCCAAATCCAGCACTTTAATCTGATGATTATTTGTGTCTGCAACATACATCAGGCGGCCATTCTCTTCAACACACAAACCTCCCGGTTCATTAAAAGTTGACTGTGTAAAGCTGGAACCAATAACATTGCTTGCTTCTCCTGTGCCTGCCAGGGTAGCACAGTTCTTCGTTTTGGGATCTACAACCTTAATCTAAGATAAAAACAAACAAAAAAGACTTTCTTTGAAAAAAACTACCAGAATGTAAAAGTTCTGGATTGTCTTACAGCCCGTATTTTCAGAAGCCAGCAATAACTTTGATTATCTTAGCTAACGAGCATTTGTCCTGGAAGCTAGGTTATCATACTTTATCAAAAGACATCTCCCATCTTTCTTCCTAGTCCTCACTGCGTGTTCTCTTTCTAATGCACCTACCTCTTTGGTATAAAAGTATGCTTGCTGATCAGATTTATTTTTTTTCCTAATATTTGTTGCCTTCCTGAAAACATTTTCAAAATAGTAAGAGCATAATAAAACTGTCACGGTAACTTTTTTTTTTCCTAAAAATAGATTACATTTTTCTTAACTTTTTTCTTAAAGTAATAGCAAAAATGTTGATAATGTTTTATAAAATACTTTAAACAAAATTTCATATGCCCCACGGGTTTTAATGAATATTTAGTGATATATATACCTTATTCTGTAAAACAAAACAAACTACTTATTTTTTAATACATTTAATCAACATACAGTTAGGAACCTTGTAGACATTAAAGCTTGAGAACAATAACACAGAACAACCTGTCTCATCTTTAAATTCCATGGGAGTAACCCACAATACTTCTTCTCAAAATATGGGTGTTTTTTTGAGGAAAGAACAAGTCCTCTTGCTGTCCTGGTTTTATCAAACCTGCAGTATTCCTGACTAAGCGTTCCTAGCTGTTTTGCCCCAGTTTAGCCTCTTTGGAAAGATATAAGGAAAGAGTCTTTAGTTGGAACTGTAACTTGGTACAAATTCACCTTACCCAAGGGGCTGTCATATCAACACAGCAGCATATAACAACAAAACAATGGGTAAAGAGAAGGACTCATAAGGGAAGGAAGGAAGGAAAAAGAACTCACAAAAGAATTCTTACCATTTCTTTCTTCAGCTCAACCAACTACAGTCTTTGTATGTTCTGAAAATAAACTCTCATAGTAGTAAAAATTGTAAAGCCTGCATATGTCAAGCTACTCTACATGCTTACCTTATGATTATAGGAATCTGCCACATATAGCAGTTTTCTTTTCTTGTCCCATGTTATTCCTAGGGGATGCTGCAGCTTCGCATTTATGCCTGCTCCATCCACATCACCAAAGGCAAACAAGTTCTGGAAAACAATATTATTAAATTAAAATATTTGATTACTCAATGTTGACTTGAATTTAAATGATTGTAATTAAATGGAAATTCACTGAGACAAAAAAAAAAGCAAGACAACTACTTTATAACAAGGATACTGAGAACTAGGAATAAGGATGCTAATGATGGAGATGGAAACTACCACATTTAAATTATCAACATGAATCCAGCTGGCTTTAATAACAATACAATACTGTTTCAGTTTGGCTATTTTATAAATAAGTGAAGTAATTTTGTATCTGAGGAGCAATGTTCTGCACTACAACTTGAGCACCACAACTGGTACACATTTGCATTCCAAGCAGTGAAGTTAAGAAACTGATGGCCACGGAAACTAATTTACCCTCTCACCCCAAAAGTGGTTCCTCCAGGTCAGGCTTGAGGAATATTAGTAGGGCAGTGTGGGGAAGTTTGAAGTGATTACCAATGGATCTCTCTCTCCTCCTACAAGGTGCTTCACTGCTCCGTCTTTCAGAGAGATTGTTCGCACGGTGCTGCTCTCACTATCCGCTACAAAAAGGCAGTTCCACGGTTCCTCGGAAGCCAGAGAGAGACCTGAAGGTTGTGCAAAGCCTGCCTTGTGAGGGTAGGTGTTGTTTCTGTTCTCTTCATTTCCACTCCCAGCAAATCGAAGACAGGTTCCTTTCTTTAAATCACTAAATGAAAATAGTACTTATATTCAAGAACAGGTCTGAAATACTTTAGACATTATGCATGAACAGAAATCACAGGAAAAGCACTTGTGAATTATAAAACCAACTGTATTGCAGCACAAGAAATTATTCCATGCCTTTATGCTAACTTTTTTCACCTTAGTTTATCATTTATCACTAGATAAATTCAGCAAATGCAATGAAAAGTAACATTCAATTATATGACTGTACGTTACCAAGTCATAGCTTTATAGCTAAAGTAGAATATTTCATTTCATCTAACAGATGTGGGTAAAAGCAGGCAGGCTTTAAAGGACACAAGCCTTTTAAGTCTGAAGAGAAACAGCAAGCTTCAAGCTAAGTACAGGTTGAGAAAAAATACTTTTAGTTTAATTGGATTATCTCTTACTGTGGGGTTTGAAGGCTGTTTATCCAGACAAACAACAGTTTCACATGTCTTGTATTAAAACCGCTTACCTTCCCTTTGGCAGTTTTCCACCTTCCAACATCAGTGCCCATATCTGATGTGTGCCTGCCATCGCTATCCATAAAACATCGTCTTCCTGGGTCTCTGAAACTTTTAAAGAAATGGATGTATAAGAACAGATGAAAAAAACCTCTTTGGGAATGCCTCATAAAACAAGGAAGCCAACAAACAAACCCTGCCATCCCCCTTACTCCAGCTCACCATTTGCCACGGGGAAAAACAAACAAACAAGCTACAGAGCAAGAAAGCAAGAGAATGTCTTTCATTTATGAAGAAATCTGCTATTGCTGTTTTATCCTCTTCCTAAGGATATTAAAAACACAATAAAAATTGTGTATCTTTGCCTGGTAAAGGCAATACTTCAAGCGGGATTTGCTCTTTGCAAGATTTTGCTATTAGCTCCACATTTCACCTGTTATTTTGGCATCACACTGGTCAACAAATATGTACATATTTTTCCTAAGCTATGTTTGTGGGGTGTTCTTTTAAAAACAAACAAACAAAAACCCACCACGCACTATGCTGGTGATAAAATTAGATATTCCAAAATGCTATTGAGAACTGTTAACACATTTTAAGACAAATAACAATGGCAGTACCTTTCAGACCATACGCTCCTGCTAGTTCCTGGTCATTTATCCTGCAAATTCTGATGTTCTTACCATACTACATGTAACAGTCCCACTGAAATCAGAGGTACTACTAATGACAGTAAAGAGAAGGTACGTAATGTTCTTAAGATAATGGAAATTGATGCTTGGGCATCATGGAGATTTATGCTCTGTAGAGCAACAACCACTGTTCAATCAGAGATGTGTGCAGTTACCGATTTTCCTCTGCACTACGCATCTGGTTTCCAAGTTGTACTCTGCATGCACATGTGCTATCACAAGTGAAAGATGCAGGTCCATGGAACAGCGACTTTCTCAAGAAGATTTCAAGTGTGTATCAAGCATCTAATTTTTTCAACTTGAAGCATAAGATTAATATTCACCAATCCAAATCTATAGAATTAAACAAAGCTTTTCTAGGTAACACTTCACAAATACAAATGGAAACAGAAGAACATACAAGTGCTTTACAGCTTAAAATGTGTCATATTACAGCGTAAGAATGCATGAAGACAAATTGTGTAAGGATGTTAAAAAAATATATATCCTTTTCTGAAAAAGCTAAGGAACAAGAAAGTTGACATCTAAAAACTGCATTAAAATGTGGCCAGTGTTATCTTTCTAACATTTTACTAGTTCACATACATTGAATGGCTCTCTCTGATCTAGTTAAAGACAACATTAAAATATTTTCCTAAATGAATGTATTGGAATGACTATTAGCTAGTCAACAGAAAAACATAAATTGCTCACAGAAGCTTTTTATTCACACTAACTTATAAAAATGTGCATCTCATACTTGTTCCTGCAAACAATCTCACAGTCCAGCCCCTGCCACCCTCCCCATTCCTTATTCCTTCAGAATAAAAGCAATTATATGTAAAATGCTTGCAAACATTTTAAATCTGTGAAGTTAGTGCAAATCAATCTTTCTGAAATGAAATTGCCACTATCCCCCCCAACTGAGATCCTGCCGCTTTTCTTTCAATACTAAATCTCTCTCACATTACAACTGCAAGCAGAAAAAAAATAGTTTCCTATCTCCAGAATCAATTTCCTCATCCTGTGAGCCCTCCTCGGAGTACCACTGGTATGGTTTTAATGCAGTTTATCTTCTGCCTTTTCTGTTTCTTGGATCAAGATACAAGTTTCCAAGGCTGTGATCAAAGGAACTCGCTGACTCTCTCCTGCACTTCCACATGGCTCCATGTTTTTACACAAACTGGAGTTCCAAGAATAAAAGTCAGACTTCCAAAGCATGTAAAAGCTGTTTGTTGAGAGGGAAGGTTTTCAAAATGAGTTGGAAAATAAACGTTTTAAGTCACCAGAGAAGTTCCCAAAGTATTGGTAATACCAACACACACACCCCAGTCCCCCTAACAAAACCCGGAAACACAGAATCCCCTTTGATTAGAGGTTGTTTCTACGAGATTTAAATTGAGAAAATCGCTTAGGAAAACATTTCTACTTTCTATACTACTATATACTACTATCTATATAGTGCACGATCCATTTCCAGGATTTTGTTTCCATGCTGCATAGCTTGCATTTTTCAGATGCTGCTACTCTGAGTACCCCCAAAAGACCTACGGTAGAATCACTGGTCAGCTCAGAAAGGGAGCTTTTCATCTTACTACGTTGTGCCATTCATTCTGAGGGATGTCAGCAAGTGCTTCGTTCATTATTTAATATTCACTTCATCCAACAACGAAACGAAGGAGTAAGACTAGAGCTGAGCACTTCAGAAAAATCTATTCCATAAAATCCAATTTCTGTAATTCCGCCCACTCGCACTCTCCTGTGACAGCTCTATGGTGAAAACATGAAAAGGTGTCTCACTCTAATTCCGCACACCAAATGTCTCTTCAAACATGAGGAAAATGTAAAAATATTAATTCGAATTTTACAGAATATGCAAGATCAATAGTGACAAGGTCCTTTCTTCAACTAGAGAACAAGACAGGAAAAGTAAGAATTCTGCAACTGCAAATTTTAACACAAATATTTTCTTCTGGATAGCAATTAGAACAAAGGGATTGGGTACAGGCATGGGAACTGTACAAGCATACTGAATTGTGGAAAATGTATCAGGAGCTTTAATCAAAAAAAAAAAAATTATACAAAACCAGAAAAGTAAAAACAATTCATATGGCTGCAGAGATAAGGTATTTTATCACACAATGGTCCTGACACTACAGGATTTAATGTTTTATCTTCTGAAACAAAAGATAGAAAACTTCTTTGAGGATAAAACAATCTGGAGACATGCCACCATTGTCATCCTCGTACTGTGCTTGCAGGAGAAGGGGGACAGGGAGAACCAACATGTGAAAGTTATGATAATGCCATCATTACCATAACTCCTTATCATCCCTGAATGGAAAGAATTTATTTTTAAAGAATTTATTATAAAGCAACATAAAAGAACAAAGCATTTCTTTTACATTGATTCAATTAAGCGCCGCATTCCAAACTATCTCGAGCTGTTTTAAAAATCCAGTTTAGTTTCTCCTTATTAGGGTATGGACTTTCTTATCTTTAGTGCTGCCTGTATCAAAGCAAAGTATGGCTTACAAATATGATATACTTAGGTTATAAAGATTCACTACTAATGAACTAGAGCTCTGAATGCACTTGTGTGATGTAGGATGGTATTTCAGTGCTTTTCAAGTTCCTGAGTCCGCCTCTGCTCTATATCCATGTTTTAAGAATTAACAGTCCTGTTTGTATACACACACAATTTTAAACAGTTCAGTTAACGACCTTTTTAAGGCACTATTTCTGAGTAAATCTGAGCACACAAAGAAGACTTAAACAGCAGGCAACAACACCTAATTGAAGAGACCCCATTCCCAGGACTTCCACACACTTCCAGTTCCCCAGTCTGGGGACTAGGGGTTAACTTCCCGACTGAGAATTAAAAGTCTGGGAATCAAAATCACATTTTGTGGCTGGCACTACTGTTATTTTCTAAATAAAATGATGTTTGAAAATATTATTCCTGTCTTCTCTGATTTTATCTTTTAAGAAAGCAGTAACAAGGAAGAAGCCTGTTGGTACACTCATCCGCTGCAAAAACACAAGCAAAAAGGGCTGCTCAGCGGCCCCTCCTGCTCACAGATACATATGCTGCATACTTACACATATGAATGCGAGTCTCGTCTTCACTTAAGTCAGTGGAAGTTTAGCAAATTAAATCCAAATCTAACTGACAAAACAACTAGAGAATCACTGGTCTTCAGTGAGACAGACGGCAAATCCCAAAAAGGAATGCTTTAGCACGAAGTCTGGACTGTTACACATACACGTCATCCTTTTTGAAGGAGTAAAAATTCATTTTCTCCTTTTTCCCTGTGCTACCCAGCACTCTTTCACATACTGTTGTATCATGCAAAAAGCATAATCCTTTACGAAACCAAACACTTTTAGAATTTTCCTCCTTAGTAAACTACCCCTACCATCCCATCACAGGAAATCTCTTGGACGTGGATACCAAGGGGATGTCATGCAATGGGAGATAAAAGGGAGATAAAAATAACAACTAGGAACAACTGTTTTCTTTCTATCCCAAGTTTTCTCATTAAGGTCTTCTGACTGTAATGGAATATATACTTTAAATAAATAGAAATCCAAATTGCAAGTGATGGCGTTTTTTAACATGAAAGTACTTCTGTAGATCATCTAGTGTTGGGATACTTTACTCTATCCAGTCTTAGCTTTCCTGTAGTTAGGCGTTTTGTTCATTCCCGTTTCAGAGCAAGCACATACACTTGAGGGTACCTCAGCACTGCACTCCCCCCATCCCCAACAGACCTTGCACACTGGGAAGCACTTTCAGCACCAGATTGGACCAGAAGCGTGTCTCATTCTGACCCTAGCACGCCCAACAAAGCCTCTTTAAGACTTGTCAAGGATGTTTACTTTCAGCAGCTCTTCATCTGGAACTTTACATTAAAAACAGTAGCTAGTACCTAAAACAATGTTTAGGAATCTGGTTAGTAGTTTTAACTCCTTTATCACAAACGTGTACCTAATTCACGAAACAAAACATACAGACTGTGGAAAAAAGAGAATTAGAAACCATCATTCCAGGTACAAATCTCATCATTCTATACAGAGGGCACGTAAAAGGCACAGACTTTCAAACATTACTAAGTTTGACATCTGTTAAGATGCTAACTTTGCTAATCCAAATGTTTCTTTTACTGCAGAAAGTAATCATCATCATCATCCACTTTGTCAAGATTTAGAGAAGTCCAATTTACTCGAAAATGAGTCTGTCAAACTAAATTGTGTGGGATTGCTGCTGGAAATTCAGTCACAGCTCCCATCGCATTCTTATGCTATGTATATGTCAAAGGCATGCTTATATTAAAATATTAATGCAAATATCTGATTTCTTGACCTACTTCTACAGGAACATGTGAAAAATTAATAAAGCCTGTTGCTTTACAGCCTACTGCTGTAAATTCAGCACTACCATAAACCCTTAATCTCTTTGTTTTTGTCTGGAATACAGGAACGGGGCATTCAGGCAACAGTTTAACTGGGTTGCTGTACAGAAAGTCTGTTGGGGCGATCATACCAGCTCTGAAAGTTTCTCTCTCCTCAGTTGTCCTTCAAATACTTAAAGGGAAAAAAGAAAAAAAAAAGAAAAAACACACAAATGCCAGTTTAGGTGCAGGAATGAAAGCTGCTTAGGGATGACAGAATCTGTGCATTGATTCAGCTGAAGTTTTCACATGTCCTAACTTAATATATTTGTCCCTCTTTGGGATTCTGCCAACAGTATGAAGCTGATTGACCCACTCGGACAACACATGTAAGAACACAGTGCGCTTCAGAAATCCTCCCAAAACATTCCTGTATAACCTTCTTCTTCTCTGCAGTCCTTTATTGCAACTACTTAATGCCACATTTCTCAAAAGACTTTTTCTCCTCAAACAGTCATTACATGGGAATGAAACCCTACAATGTTTTCCACTTTACTTTAGCCTTAACTTTAATGAAGCTTCTTTTTCTTTTAAATTTGTAGTATTTTATAGAAAAAATAATGACCTTTTGCAAGTAGATTTAGGATCTAGTTGAAGAGAAGACAGACGATGCTTTCTAGTGCCAGTGATGCCTCTAATGTGGTTTTCTGTGCCGTTAACTTTTATAAGGGCAGATGCAGCCCAAAACTGGGCATGGGATCTCTGAGCTTCTACTTTTGCACTGGAAACTGCTGAGGAGGTGAGAAAGTCTTTTGCATTTCAAGTTAGTCTACGCTGACACATCATGCAGTCATAGCACATAAGCAACATACATTTAGAGCAATTCAAATTTTGAGTTGTCAAGAAAAATGGTTCCTAATTAAACGCTGATGAACTCAAAAGGAGCTCTTTTATTTTCAGCTCTAATCAAGGAAGATTCCTTTCATAAGGCAGTGAAGGCTAGAGCCTCAGTGCCAGAAGGAGACCAGACTAGAGGGGAAAAAAAGTGACGTGTAGAAAGCATGCTTTCAAGATAAAAAAAAAAAAAGATTAAAAAGAAAAAAGAAGTATTTCCTCCGGAATGCAGTTGTACTAAACAATCCTCTAGCAGAAACACAAGAAAAAAATTGTACGTGCTTTTGCCTTTTAAGGGCTATAAAGATTGCACCAGTGTGATAAGGTACAGTACTTTCATTTCAATAATACCTACGTAAAACCTGTATTGACGTAAACATTTCCAACTAATTTGCTGAACACATGGGCAATACTGTGCTTGGGAGTTTCTATAAATAAAATACAACCATGCAATTTCAGGCTGGATTTTGGAATGTGAACCACACAGTTATGTCACCATGCACAGGTCATCATCCTGTTCCTTCCAGCAAGAATGCAGCTATCAAGAACATTTCACACTCAGACCAACTTTGCATTTAAGTATCACTTGCTTTCAACACCCACTGAGTAAAAATAGAAGGGGACAACATAGAAAGCTAAAAATGCACACAGTAATTTAATAACGTATTTTTAAGCTGCTGGCCTTCCCCCCTGTATTGTGTATTTCTTACACAATCTATGTCAATGGAAATTTCAGCACCACCTTCAACAGCAGAATTTAATCCATCGAGTTCATTCAAGACTTTTAAAAGGGGAGAGTAAAACACAAGTTCAGTAGCCACAATCAAAGAAATTAAAAAGATGACACAGAAGAATACTGTCTACATGAACGCCAGCACAGTTTTTGTCTTGATTAACTCCCTTATCTTAGAGAGACATTTTTATCAGCTTTCTATTAAATTGTATTTCAGTCATTTAACCTCATGAAAAGTGGTTGGGGGAGGATTGGAATTAGATGGTCTTTAAGGTCTCTTCCAACCCAAACCATTCTATGATTCTATGAACTCTTTGCCTCAAACTTCAGCAAAAAATGGAGGAAACAAAAGCTTATCTCACAGAAATACTATGATGATGGTTAGAAGTATGACAGCGGTATCTGTTTTAAAGATGAACTTGTCTATGCCTTCAATAACTTTTCTCCTCATTACTTTCATATTTGAAATATACAGAAAGCAAATTCCAATCACACAGAAGTCTCTATCAATGGGGATACAACTGTTTTTGACAAAGACGGTATCATATCCTTTCAGGTCTTGGTTTTACTCATCAGATTAAATTAAAACTTTATCCTTATGAATGCTGATTTCCAAAAATGTTTTCCAACGTGATCACAGTGAGACCAGATACCAGAGTGCTGAACTGCATATGAAGTTAAGTCTGACTCCTAGCATACTGGGAGGCAAACTAACACACACAAAAAAAGTCATTCACTGTTTTCTGTATTGTCAAGACAGATGTCAGCAACAGATTTGATGACTTCAGTGGGCTTTGAATCAGGCTCGATGTCATCTGGAATCCACGAAACACTGAAATGTTACAACTTAGCTTTGTATTTACTTCACACCTTTGACACCTTCTGCCTCGAAGTGATAATGACTTGTGAACACAGTGCTGGAGGATTACTGAGCGCTTTTCTTGGTTCTGTGAATGGCATCTTTTATACGATGATTTGAATTAGTTTAATTTCACAACAAACAATACATTAAAAAATATAAGCAAACAATGAAGCCTTTCAACACATATTCCTGGCTCCTTGTGCACAATCTGTTTGGTTTTGTGCTTCATCTCGAGACAGTGTCTCAGTGATCACCATTCCTTCACCTGTTCAAACCTCCTCTGATTCTTCCAGTTTCCTTGCAGTGCCTTAATTGCATCCTGCAGTTTTGGCCCCCTAAAAACAACCTTATTAGGTTAGTGTTTCCGGGCTCTGGGACATTCTCTTGTTAACATTCTACTCAATATAACCTTCAGTTTTGACATCTCTCCCTGGTCATAGTTTTCTAATGAGATTTATGTAGATATTACAGTCATCTACACATGGCAGACCTTACCTTACTGACACAAAACCATATCAGAACTATAAAAACAAAAAACAACAAAAAACAACTGAAAGCAGCCCCCCCATTTTATCTATCTGGCCTTTTACCCTCCCAAAGAAGGAAATTAAATTGATTTGATCTCCTCTGAAGTGATAGGTTATGTTATATTTTGGACAGATCTGAATAGCCAACTAACTGGTAGGATCTGATTGAGCATGAAAAAAAAATCATACTGGTCTGAAAACAGTACATTTAGAAAGTTTGATTTTCATATAAACACTGATATAAATTCAGCAATGTTAAATAGCTCAGATGACTAACCCTTCACAGGTGACTAATTCAGTGATTACTGTCTTCATGTTGATAACAATCATATAATTTAACATTTCATTTAACAATCAGAGCTCTCAAAAATAAAAGTATCAACAGATACTGGCAGAAGTAGAAGAAAGCATCAGGAAAATGGTAAGTAAAATTAAAGGATATTTTGAATAGTTCTATTAACCAGCTTAAATTTCTGATGCACTGGGGCAATACTTTTTGAGTTGGTATTCCCCTCCATTACTGATCTGCAAAACAGCTCTGTGACAACATCCCACAGCCATCAGCTTGCTGGTTCAAGATACAACGAAAACTACACCATCGAGTCCCACAGAAGTTTACTGGATCACAAAAGTGAAATCAGACTGGATAAAATTTATTAACAGCAACCCAGATCGGGTGAGATTCTCTTCCAGGTACTCCTATTAAGTAGGACTCCCTATTCCTTGACTCCCTTAATTAGTAAGGATCATTAATAAGCCTTTCAGTGTAGAGTGTTTTGTGTGTGTGTGTGTGTTAAGTCATGTTACTGAAAGTGTGAAATGTGAAATTGATGCCTGTGGCTTACTTTAGTACTCAAGCTTTATGGTAGTACGCTGTCTAAACTGGCAATGTATTTCTACCAGAAGACTTCCATACAATCAGCATTCATGAACCAGCTACATGTTCCCTTAAACTAAATCTGAGTGTTTTTCCTTCCCTGATATAAGGGCTTTAAGCTACACTAAATCATTTTACTGTCGTTAAGAAACTTGCATTTGTAACCTCCAAATTATATTGAGATGGAAACGTAAGAAACATGGCAGTTACATGATGTAAGGCTCAGGAGTGTGTTAAGTTAATCAGAAAAGAAAACCACCTAAATCCTCAGAAGCTCATTCTTACATCCTATTATGCAAAGATTTTATTTTTATGCCCTGATGCTCGCGAGGTGTTTTCTGAGGTGTTCTTCTTCTATCTGTTTGCCTCTATCATGATCTTGAATCTAACAATTTCACATCATCTAAACAGGAATAAACAGAAGTCACCAGATAAAATTATTTTTATTTCCTGAACTCAAATATTTACAAGTGGTAAGACATATCTGTATAGTCAAGGAAAAGAACTTTAGACAATGTTCCCTTCCTGTAAAATACATCTGCTTCTTAAGCAATCCTGACATAAAGCACCGGCCCACCAAAGGTAATCACAATTTCCTTCTGTATTTGGATCCAATAACTACGTATCTTGCTACAAAATAATTATTCTTCAGGTCAGGTAACAGTTCATGTTTTTTCAAGGACTTCAGAAACTTAGATTCAGCTGATAACTGCAGTTACTTGTGAACAAGAAACCACTGTTTTTCGACTCACTTGTAAAGTAAATATTTACTAAACTTCAAATTGTTACCAGAGTAGGAAAACATTTAGCAAACACTTATGCATGCATAAATGTGAGATGTTAAAAGTTCAACTGATACTATACCTGAATTGCCAAAAACCACATCCCACGGAGAGCTGATAGGCTGCTCTTCTCCTTTTGCTCCACCTTCCTTGTCAACACCTTGTATCCCAATGCCTGCTACAGTAGTCACAATCTCTAATTCCAGGTCAATCTGCAAGAAGCAAAATGATATATGCTAAATGTACAACAGCACCTTGAGTTAATACAGAGGTAATACAGATAATCTGACCTAGCTATGTTTAAAACAGAGGATCTTTGCTTGCAACTAAAAAACAAATCCTAATACTTGTTTATGAAGGAGAATAATTAATTTTACCATGTTTGCTGCTGGTGGGGGACAGTAGGAAAAACAAGTGACTGAAATTTTCTTCCACATGCACCAACAATGAACTGTCAAAATTTGGTCAGCAACTCTGGAAGAAGGTATCAACATTTTCTAGAGAAGTATTCAGATGGACAGTGGATGTGGATGTTTCATTTTAGACTTCTTCTAAAAGAATATGCTATTAAAAATCAGAAATTGTAGAAGTATTTCCCATCTCTACATAAAATAATCTATACAAAACATTATTTTTGCAGTTAATTTCATGCCTTGGAAGAAAAAAGAATTGTTTAATTTCTGCAGCCTAACTCCATGTATCTTTCCTTCCTCCTTTGTTTATATTCTGAGTGACTTCCAATACTTCTCATTAATTTATTGTAATGATTATATAAAAAGGGAGTCTTTCACACATGTAGCATGAAAACTAACTTTTGGAGCAGTTTGCAAGGCCTGTGTCCTGCACAAACATTTGAAAGGACGTCCTACAGCTGACAGATTATTTTAATTCTTGGATACCGTGATGGCAAACTTAAATGAAAGGGAACAGCTAGTTATCATGACAGATGCTGAAGCAACATGGCCCAGATCTTCAGCTGTTTCTGTACTCTGTTAACCGTAACACATAATTATCTGTGGTCACCAGGCTACAGTGATGAATATTATTAAGATGAAGGCATTGGATCAACAGGGCCACTTGGTCCTTTTCAGAATAAAACTGGTAGCCAGTGACAATGAATACAGCACAGAGGGCTTCTAGACTAGTGCCCTGAAGTGAAACACTGAATGAATGTGAACATACTGAACAGTAAAAAAGCTTTTCAAATTGAGTTATCGTGTACCTCTTCTGATCATGACTCAGAAATCCTCCTGGTGAGTAAATCTGAGTAAAATATCTTCTGAGATGCATAAAAACTTTTATTAATAAGGTAATATGACATTGCTTCAGCAAACTTCTGATTATTCTAAATTTTACCTAACTGGGTTTAAGATTCAACTCCAGTTTATACTGAGCAACATTCCTGTGTGCTAAAAACTTTAAGTATTTAGTTCAAAAAAAGATCAACACACAAATAATTCTGAAATTAAAGCAGGTATGCTTACAGGCCCAAACAACTAGTTAACAAAAATACAGATATCCACCAAACCATAAGAGTACAATAACCTTAGATAAGAATCTGAACTGTAAGTGAAACAGAAACAGTTTCTGCTTCCAATACTAAGAATAGATGCTTCTCATAACAGGAAAGCAAGTCACAAGTTAAAAAAAAAAAAGCTATCAGTTATGCTAGAACAAGTGGCACATTCTTCATTTCTAGATGATCTTAGAGGTCCTTTCCACCCTGAATGATTCTATGAACGGAAGTACAAAAGCATATGTAGCCCTTTAAAAAAGGAAATGCACAACAGCGTTTATTTATAAGATATTAGTCCAAATTTCCTTCCTGATGTTGAAGGTATTTGTAGAATAATTAATTTGGTATAAATTTTCACCTGTGTAAGTAGGGAAAGTACAAGAGGTTGTTTCCTTATGGAAAATTTACCTTTCTAATTAGATGATTTTCTGTATCAGCTACGTAAATAACATTATTTTTTATAGCAATTCCTTGTGGTGCGTTAAAAGATGCCTCTGAAAATCTTCCATCTTTTCTTCCACTGTTTGGACCTATAAATGAAACAAAGCAAAACTCAAAAGTCATTTTAGAAAAATAAAACTTAAAAAAACCAAAGTGTATGTATTTAAACCTGTAAGATAATTACATATTCTAAAAGATGCTTTCATTGCACCTTGTATAGCTTTTTTTTAAATTCCTAATTAACAGCCAAACCATTACCAAAAGCAGCCAGAAGCAAAGATTTTAAATTCCAAAACTCAATTACATTTCAATGATTTAGATTTTGCTGTAATTACAATGAAACTAATATTTGATTAGCAGCACTTTCTTATTAATAATAAAAGCTGACAAAAAGATGATATGCAACTAATTACATGGAAGAACAGTGAGAATGATGGAGTGACAGTCTTCTGTATAGCACAAAGAAGAAATATAGGGAGGAACATGAGCTGAATAAAACAGTGTGAAGGTAAGCATCGCATTTTAGATGGAGTAACATTTAAAGTGCATTAGCACTGTGTGTCAGCAAAAGACATTTAGATACATGAGTTATTATGTGTGCATCATGATTTGTGATGCAAATATAGTAATTTCAACCTTTGTGCATGCCCACATTTATTACAGTATTACCAACTTTGTTACACTATTTTCTGCCCACAGAATCACTTAACTGAGTCACTGAAATACACAAACTTTTTACAACTTCTTCTCAGAAGACAATTCAGACATTAACAGGCATGAAGCATTGAGGTGCTGGTGTTTCAGTTTCCGATAGTTCCCCTTGGAACTACATCAGGGTGCCCATTCATCGGGAACAGCACAGAGTGCCAAAGGAAGGAGGGGTACCCGTTCAGAGATAAGGAGACTTCCCTCCAAGTTGCTATTTAATGAATATCCCAGAATACTAAAGGGTGTTTTGTTGGCAGAGACTTCATCTCACATACCAAACAAACCAAATTGTCTGACTCTTGTCATAAGAAACCTTGTTTGTACTTCCCATAGAAGGGTATTAAGGCCTTTATCAGGTTAGCTTGGATAATTAGCCTGTCTATTCAATGCACTGTTCCATCAAATAATGAAATATTTCCTTCCTTTCTTAAAACAATAGTGCCACTGGTATTTTTCTGATGTTTGTGAATCCTATTGAGGGATGTTCTTCATTTAAAACAAACAAAGAAAAAGCACCCCCCAAACACACCATCACAACCAAAACTCCATGTTTGTTTTTTCCTCTTGGAAAGGGAAGTATTTTTCTCTTTTCCCTATCTTGCTGCTGGATGTGAATGCATGTCACTGAAATCCAAACACATTTGAAACTCTTTCAGAAGATAGTTGGACCAGATGATCTTGGAGGTCTTTTCCAACCTTAATGATTCTATGACTCTATTCTTTTGTAATTCATATTGGCTATCACATGAAAGTACAAAACTTAGTCAATGAAATAACGACAAATAAGGGACACCTCAACCAGTTGCATTAACAGAGCCTCCCACTGATGGTACTACGCTATATTCCCTCATGTCCTGCAAAAGTGATTTCATAAGAAAAAAAAATTATCAATGCTTATGAATAGCTAGGTCCTAGCACCACCACAGAACATAGTCTACTCCTAAATAAAATGCCTATAATAAACCGTATATAACCTTACCTCCAATAGTGTGTAGAATCTGCCCATTTTTCCGAGTAACCAAAATCCTATGATGTCCAGTGTCTGCTATTACCAGCCTTTCTCCTGAATTATCTACTGTCACTTTGCCAGGAAACAGCAGGGGAGAAGGTGGGAGGGAGTCTCTGTATAGCTTTATTCCAATACTGTTGTCCTTGATTTGTCCTCTCTCCTTGTAGAATTTCAGTGCTACAGAAGTAAACAAAAACAGCTTCTCCTTGTGGCCTTCTCCAACAAGCGAAAAGAGCATGTTTCCACGAGGGCCAAGAATGACGAGAGTTGGCCAGCAGGACACTTCCAGCTCGTGCCACAACGTTGCATCTGCATCGTTTACTACAGGGTGGACAATATTGTATCTCAGAACTGCACTCTTGATGTTATCCAGGACTTTTTCATTTGGGAATTTCGCTGAATGGACACCAATAATAACAAGGCCATCTGAAAGGGAAAGTGAAGTATTGTGTTGAAACATATTTGTATTTCAATTAAAAAAAACTTGTAAGAGGGAAGCACAGTTATCCTACAACATTACTAACTGCATTCCAGAAAAGAAGATTTGAACAAATAAAGAGCATAATATGTTATAAATTGTTCTTAAGCCCTGAATCTCTAAGGCAGAAAATACTTTCAAAACGAACTGCTGCAGCTCACCCACGTTTAACTGATGCTTTGTTCTTTCAAGTGTTTAGGATACCTCTTTGACTTTTGCTTCCTTTACATAACTATGGTGTTTACAGAAAACTAATTCTTTTCCACTGTAAACAAGTGACCACAAGTCCAGAGTTATCCTGGCACATCTAACTCTAGACAGACAGTTAAAAAACAAAACAAAACAAAACAAAATGTATAGGCGCCTAAAATCAAAATAGTATCTTGTATTTAAAAAAAAAGAATTAAATCAATTAAATTATCATTTTTGCCCCTCCCCTTACAGTTTTTAACCTAATTTCTGTATTTGGTTAATAAAGACAATGAAAAGTTCAGGCTTTCCCACAATAGAGATAACTACACTTGAAATCCTATTGTGAAGGTGCTGCACAAGCACCAAGTAATATAATTCAGCTTATATACACAGAATACATAGTATCAGCCCTAAAAACAATCAAAAAAGCACACGATTACCAGAGTCCTTGAATTGCTTTTTTCCTCAGTTTCATGAAATTCAAACAGAAATAAAAATTTATGGCTCAGACTTCACTTGCTTTTCCCTGTGCGACAAAAAAGAAATATACACCCATCCCCTGCAGACACTTACGTAAGCAGCCCCAAAATTTCCATTCCCCCTACCTACTCAACAGAAAAAGAATGACGAGCCTTCCTTTAGTCGAGTCACCTTTCGGTACGTCCTAGGAGCAAAAAAAGGACCCCTAACAAACAAACAAACACCACTACAGCCTTTTTCAGAGCCTCAAATTCCATTTTCCTAGCATAAGCTCTACCAAATGCAATGAGCTAGGTACATGACATCGACTCCATATTTCGTCTCACTTTATACCAGAGAATACTTAGCAAAAAGCATAATCTTGTTATAGTCAGAATAACTTGTCAGATCTGTGATGATTTGAATTTGGTGGTATTTTTATTAAACTTCAGAGATCTGAGCAAAATAAACGAGACTGTCTGAACCATGACATTTGATTAAATTTCAGAACATTCAATTTCCAGAGTCTGCTGCTCACAGCCATCATGAGACATTTAGGATTTTTCCTCACTGAAGCAAGGAAGATAACAACAATAACCACGCAGTTGTAGAAAGATGTAATACGATTTTAAACCAGAACTGTTGATCTAATGGAAATCCCTACATACTAACCTTCCTATGTATCCAAAAATCACTTTCTTTTTGGATAGTGCAAGCTTTTTGTATCCACAGACAATGAGGATCATTCTACTACTTTGTCCAAGTGAAAGTTTTAAACTTTTTATCTCATCATTTGTGTTATTTTGAGAAGGGTGAAATTAACTGGGAAAGAGAGTAGCCATACAGTTGACACCCAGCTTGGTTAAATTTACTCTAGTATTAGAAAATATTTAGACAGCAACAACAAAAAAGCGTTTTCGTCCTCCCCTCCAGTCAGGTCTAAACAAATATCAAGCATTTATAAACACTTTTATTATTAACATTCAAATATCTGTAGCATTTCCTTCCCTCCCTGAGTCACCAATGTCTATAGGTGGATCCCTTGTAGCACAACAATTTTTTCAGTTATGCAAGTAATATCAAAAAAAAAAACAACAAAAATAACTTGGAGGCCCTACAGGGTGGCACGGAAGAAGAAGAGACATTATCCAATCTAATCCAATTCTCATGATGCCTATACTTTGAAATAAAATCAATGTAGACCCCTGAAGAGCTTCATGGTTCTTAAATTATATTTATCTTGAATTACTACATTATATCTTAAATTCATTTGTGCTCCTTCACCGCAATCAAAAATGTTGTATTGTATCACTACAGAAAAACAGATTTGGTTAACAGCTATTACATTTATATAAGCAGGATACAATTTGCAGTTTGAAAGGATAAAGGCTGATGTGCAAAGTCAATCAACTTCCGTTATTTGGTGTTGACTTGAATAATACGGTTATGTTTTGTCCTAAACAAAATCCAATGGAAAGAGCCCTCCCCAAAGGTCTCTAATTTGGAAAAGACAAATTTTAAATAAATGTTTTCTCAGCGAAGTTTTAAGAAGATTGCAGAGCATGACCTGTTTTAGTTACTTGAAGCAGCAGTTACTTAGTTTTTAGAAGATGTTTTCTGCCCTTATTCAAAAATAACCATTTATTACAAGGGAGTGAAGATTTCATCAGTTTACCACAAATCTAAAAGGAACAAAACCTAAATATTTTCAGTAACATCGCTGGCAAATTTATTTCTCAACTTCTAGTTTCTCATAGTTGCCAGAACAAAGCCTCTTTTCCCTCTCCTGTTTCTCTTTCCCTCTTCCACTTACAACTGCAAATATCAAAATCCATAATTAGTTCTTTAAGATGGGAAAAATTACAAAGGAAGTAACTTTTTGCAGCTTGCATGATAATGCATCTTTCTCCTTATCAAAGACATCCATTTTATTTAACAGCATTCTAACATTTTATTTTTTTAATTCACAGGAAATGTATTTTTTTTCCACAACAACTCACCTATCACATATTTTATTTAATTTAGGATCAACTTACATGTCACAACTCGTTCTCAATTGGAAATTTACACGTCAGATCATTCCTGTTATTTGGCATTTTCTACCTTATCCACTAAAACACTTCACTGCTTATAAAACTCTGGACACATACGTAAAAGCAAAACGCCTTTTTTTGTACAACCGTTCTCCGAAAGCAGTGCAGTTACAGCCAGGGAAGTTCAGCACCGCAAGGGTAACACCAGCCCTCTGATCAGAAAAGGGCCCAGAAGACACCTGTAAGCAACCACATGCAAGGAGATGGGTTTGAACGGAATGCAGTATTTGGTTTTAGGTTTTCCTCCTAGCTTTATGGTACACGAACAATGCTTGCTTTTACACAAACCCATCTGAGTTCAGAAATCTTTGCTTTGCTTTCAGGTAGGGATTATATTCAGGCATTCGCTACGTTTCGCCATTGTTTTTTCCAAATTCCAAATTCCTCAGGGCCTGACTGCCAGCACGGTAATCCATGCTGAGTTGGTCTGAATTTAGAATTGCAGCTTCTTTCTTTAGGTTGCTCTTCTTCGGCCTACCTAAACGTACAGCTGCAAATCTCTGCTTTCCCTGTTGCTCAGTGGATCTTTTTTTTTTTTTTAAATTCACTTTTTGTAAAAAAAAAAAAAAAAAAAAAAAACAAACCAACAACACGAATAACAACGTCAAACCTTCTCACAGTCTTGAAGATTTCTACAACTTGGGTGATATTAAACCATGACATTCCCCTGAAGTTTTGCCATTTGATCCTATCTAAACTGTCATCCCAATGGTTTTATTTCCAACACTATGTTTTCTTCCCAGCCATTAAAAACATTTGATGTGATAGGAACACATGTCCAGCTTGCTCTATTCTGCAATGCAAAAATCCAGATGCTGGCTTCAGAAAGCATTCCTGTCATGAAGAACTCTGCGCCAATTTGTTTCTAGTGCCTGCATTGTTTGGTTTTTGTTTGTTTTTTTAATTTTGAAGCTTAAACCAATATGTAACACAGATTATTGAAAAACTCCGTATTACCACAAATGACTGCAAAAAAAAAAACTATAAAAAAAGTTTGTCTTTTTTTTTTTTTTAAATGTATTATAATGTACAAAGCCAGAGCAGAAATAATCCCTTTCTCCAAAAAGGGAATAAGTGTTTCAGGATGCATTACGGTTGTCTGACACCTGCTGAAGGAAAGAAGTTTTCTACAGTAATGCACACTGCATTGCTAGCATTTGATAAATTAGCTCTGTAAAAATGGAAGGCAATGGAAGGCTGCCAGAGCTGCTATTGTTTTGGCAGCACAATCCGTATTTAATTTTTATTTCAAGTCAATTATTTTGATAGTTTTGTGGTAGAAATGTAGGAAAGGCAATTACTTCATATCTTAAACAGTTGTATTATTGAGCTCAGAGGAGTTTAAATTATTTAATGTCAGATTGGCTTTTTATTTGGTTACAGAGAAATTGAGAACTATTTTTCTATTTTGGCCCTTGTCCCCAACTGTAAAACAGTATTAATGGAGAAGAACAGCATCTGCAGGAGTGGTAACATTTCAATATGAGAACAAGAAACAGTAAAATTCTGCACATTAATTGAATAAAACAAGTACACAGATAAATTTTTTTTTTTAAATCACTGATATTGTCTTTGCCAATCCTGCCCGCGCAGTACATTGCTGTGAGACAGCTCAAGTTGTAGTATCGTAAACTGTTGAGCTCTGAACAGCAAAGTCAAACATTTTAACTACAGTAGAATTAGCAGCAGTGCTTATAATTTGTCCATCAAAAATATCGTTAGAGCTAGAAGGACAACGCTATTCTGGACACCTGTACAGCACATATACGTTATAGTATCCTCTCATGAAGAAAACTCGTGTGGAAACTGACAGATGCTACACTGTGATATAAAAACATGCACACCATTTAAAACACTTTATTCGAAGGATTATAGCAGAGCACAACACTGGACTTATGCCAAGCTATTTCTGAATATTAAAAAGTACTCCCTCTTACAGAAGTCATTTCTGGACTGCTGATAACATGAACTGAATATGCACTGGAGTTTAAAATAACTTTCTGAACGCCACTTGAAAAACAGAAATAGCTCCACTGAAGATAGCAATGAGAATGTATCAGATAAAGACGCTTGGCGACATTTAATCCTACGGAAAGCAGTCTTTATTTTGAGACAAATCTCCTTGAGTTCCAGACAATAGAACTGTGTGCGCATATACTAAGACATTTAATGGCTTAGAAACGTCTTAAAACTACAGGTTCTCAGGTTCGGACATCTCACGTCTGATGATCACATTGCTGAAGTTTCAACATACTCCACATATGCCAGTATTTGAACCATGTGAATAAGAAAAAAATAATCAGAATATCAAAAAATATGTACAAAAGGTACAATCAAAGAAAGATACTGCTATTAATTATATCAGTATTAAGGTTTGTTCTCAGTTATGCAGAAAGATGAAGGCAACACTCCTTCAGCTGTTCAAACAACAGATTAAGATCCAAATGCACAGTGACATAGATGTTTTGTCAGAGTAAGATGCTTGTTTTCACTCTATCATTGTCTGCTAGATCAGGACCTTCTGTCACTACCACAGCTCTGTAAATATGTAGATGAAACGTGTATATAAATATTATGTTTACAAATCTGAAGTTTAATAAAGTTACAACTTCACTATATATTTAATCTCTTTATTTTTCCAGTTATGAGGCAAGAGATTGGGGAACCAGCTGAGTGAAAGTGAATCTGCCCCCATCCTGTGAAGGGAGAAGGGACTTCCATTAACTAAAGAAGACGGCAGAAGACGTTAAAGTGTAATGAAACTCCAGAATCAGGATGAGTATCAAGATACCTACATTAATATATCTTGATATTCTTACAGTATTTTTGGTACATCTGCACCCTTTCAACTTCAGTCTTATTCTTCCAACCCTTTCTCAAGTTTCTCAAGCCAAACAACTTAACTTCCCAAAGAGGAAAAATTCATCTATTTGAATCTTCTGTAAAGTGCCATTTAAGCCTACAACATATGAGTGAACTACTTACACTTGCAGTTTCAAAGACTCGGAAATTTTTCTAGTGGGAGTAGGTAACACATGAAAATAAATGCTGGCAAAATGAAAATCAAATCAGAAGAGCAAATGGAGAATCAGAAATGTAAACATTATAAGGCAAGGTTATTTTTATTATAGTATTTAATACAAGATTTTAAGGACCGAAAGTAACACTGTTCATCTCATCATTTAGCCTATCAAAATAGCCAAGTTAGTAGCTGATACATTCCTGGGTAAGACGACATTTTCTCTCTGACAAGTCATCAGGATGACAAGAGACTAAATTTTAAATAGCAGTTACCCTGCATTTTCATTCATTCAGAGAGAGATGGAGATTTTATCTCAGATGTGAAATTAAAGAGATTAATTCCCTCTCCAGAACAGAGGACTACTAACTGAAAAGAAGGCAATGCAAATACCAAAAAATAAAAATAAAAAAAAATCTTAAACCATGTGTACGTATTTTGCTATTTCAGTTAGAAAGGGGAAAAAAAAAGTCATCTAAACTACATCCATTCTACCATCTGCGTAACATTCTGCTCAGAGCTGGCTACTAAGTAAAGTGTACATCTATCAACTCTGAGCCCCCGTCTTACGTCCTCGCATTTTGCAAACCGCCCTATTCATGAGGATACCAGATTTGGGCTTCAAGCACATATCCCGTTTCCTTAATTATAGGGACACAACAGATGCCATATTTAACCCCATCTAAAAATGTGATGAAAGCATAGCCAGTAACCTTTTTTTTTTTTTTTTTTTGCAATACTTAAAATATTAGAAGACATTTTTAGGCACCCCTGAAATTTTGCCAGCTGTTTAGTAACCAACAAAGTGACTCAGCTACTCCACCTGCAACACTGCCAGGAAATTTTGTACCAAGCCAGCCAAGGCTCTTTTACCTTTATCAGAGTACTGCTGCTCTAACTCGTGGAGATCAGGCAGCAGGTGCAAGCAATTGATACAGCAGTAAGTAAAGAAATCCAACACCACCACTTTTCCACAAAGGTCTTTGTGAAGAGAAATAGGACCTTCGGTGTTCAACCATTGTAGATCTGCAATTCAGAGAGCAGAGATACCCAGTTAGGGGAAAGGCAGGGAAAGGAAGACACACCTAATTTGCATGACAACACACATTCCTAGTATATTTCACTAAAGAAAAGTTGCAACATAACTTTCTAGCAAGTACAAAAGCAAAACAGAAGTCTCATATTTATCAAACCCACCCTTATATTATCCAATTCTTCAAAATTAGTAAATGAGAATATTAACAAAATGTAATGTAACAATGACAGTGTGGTTTATATAGTTAAATTGGCACCTTTCAATTGAAAGAACACGGAAACCTCAGAACGATTCCCATACATCTTGGAACATGATCTACATTATTCAACACCTAACAAAGACATAGGTGTAACACCTATTTACTTAAACCTCAAATAAATGCAAATAAACTAAAAGCCTGTTAAATCTTCATGATTTTATAACATTTTTGTAAAGAACTAACTTCAGAAATGACTGCAATATTTTTTTACTTAAGAGTGTTGATCTTGATTTTCAACAGTTTGAAATGACAGGTATAAAATAACACTGCCACCTGGGAATATAACCCCCTCATATATTGCCAGTAGTACTCCTGGACAATTATTTCAATTACTTGATGAGACATTGAGGCAATGTTTCCTCACTGGTAACTAATATTCCTTTGGTCCCATAAGAAACTGGTATCAAGACATAAATGTCCTAGACTATGGTCTGCCATTATTACCACCCAACTCTTCTGAAAATAACGGGATAAAAAACAGATAGCTAAGACACACTGTAAAGTTGAACTAAATTTTTGAAGAATTAATATATTTTTTTAATAGACAAATTTACTCTGAATAATCTAAAAATAGTCAAAGCTTCCACCCTGTCAGTTTCAGCAAACTAAGTTCTTACTGCCCCAGGAGAAGTTACAGCTACTCAAGTCAGCAGGTTTGTTTCCTCCCTCAGTAAGCGGAAATTTGTTCCCTACCTATATAATATATACATATATATCTAAAAGCATAAATGAATGCACACATGTTCAGGTTTAGTGACAGTAATTACAATAATTTACACATTATTTCCACTGTGTATGGGCAAGGCTTTCTACTTTGCGTTTTCAAAAGAAAAGAAGAGGTTATTTGTTTTATGACACACCTTCCCTCTTCAGTAGAATTGGGATATCTTTCCTAAAAATAAACTGGAAATAAATAACTTTGGCTACTATTTGAGCTGATTCCTGGAGAACACAAGCTTTGACAGAAGACAGAAAGTGAAACGTTACTGGTGACGAAAGTGAAAATTAAATTCAGGAGTCCAAATCCAGACCGAAAAAGCATTCACTTTGCTCCATCAGTTAGAAGTCAGAATTCACTCCTATGCTATGCATATGATTTTAATCCCCTAGTTTATCTCCTTAGGCCTCTGTCTTGCAAACCCTTAATCTCTCAGAGTCCCAAGGAGCCCCACTCAGGTTACAAGGACCCGGAGCAGGACCTGCAAAACTTTTACGTAACCCTTGATTCACACTTTTCACGAGATGGAGAAATATGTGAAACACGAAGGGGAAACGGGCAGAGCACTGAAGGAGGACGATGTCTCCAGCACAGCATGCGCTACGGTGCACAGACGGAAACTGACGAGCACGGGTAAGCCATGGAGAGAGAGCTGAGAGCAGGAGGAAGCTTCCTGTCAATACACTGAAGAAAAGCGAAACGCTTTATTGGAGGGGAAAATAAAAAAAAAAAAAAAAAGAAGTTAATGAAGCTAAGAGAAGAACGAGGATTTAAAGAACGTGACTTTTGCAACCAGTACCTAAGCGAGCATCCATAAGGGGTTTCCCTTCTCTTGCCCTTTGCTCCCCCCGGGTGCTTTCAGGACTCACAGCCCCACAACCGGATAAAAACCACCTTTAAGGAGAGCAGCTCCCGGCCTCAATCACCCAAGGGACCCCTCAGGGCGAGCCCGGCCGCTTCCCCGGGGGGCACCGGGGCCCGTCGCGGGCCCCTCCACCCACCTCCGCCGAGCTCGGGCACCGTCAGGTCCCGCTCCCGGCTGTCGGCCTTCTGCAGGTAGCTGTAGACCAAGGCCTCCTTGTCGCGGGGGCTGTCGGCGTCCAGCAGGCCGTACTCCAGCTGCGTCTGGGCGGGCCGCAGCCCCGGCAGCGCCCCCGCCGCCATGGCGCCTCCCGCCCGCCGCTGCCGCCGCCCTGCCGTTTGGCCGCCGCACATTCGGCACGCGGGCGGTACAGCCGTAATTAAAAGAATAAGAATAAAAATAATAACGAAGCGCTGCGCACAAGCACGCCGCAACTCGGCTGTGTTAAAGGGAGAAGCTGCTAATTCCTCCCCGATTTTTACAGGGCTTTTGTTATTCGGAGAAGCATATTCGTGAGGAGAATGCCCGGCGCCAACGGTGTCTCAGCAGATTCAACACATCCTTTTATTTTCCCGCCTTTCTCCTTTTTTTTTTTTTTTTTAATAGATTAAAAGATGTGAAAAGCGGCGCAAACCAGACGATTAGGGCGGTGGGATTTTTTGGGGGGGGAGGCGAGGGGGGATGCTGCGGGAACGGTGACGAAACTGCGGCCGTTGGTGTGGAAAGCCTCGGTGCCCGGGGCCGCTGAGGGCAATGGCGCCGCCCGGGGCTCCCGGGGGCTGCAGAGCGTGAGGGAAGCGATCGTCAAATCCTCTGGGGGTTAGGGGCCACCATGCTTCTGTCCCCTCGCGGGCTGCTGCTGGGTTTGGGGCCCTGTGGTGGTTTGTTAAGATGGAATGGGAGTGCTTCGCTGCCGGGCGGAGGGGAGAGAGGATGTGTTAGCAGAAAGCAGGCTGGGTTTATGAGGTGTTTCTGGGGGGAAAGGAGAGCGGTCCGTACGCTGCCATGTCTGAGGAGGACTTGTTGGAAGAGGACATTTGGGAGTATAAGTCCGTCAGGAAGCAAAAGCAGCAGAGCGCTTCGGAGAGTCCCTCCGCTCCTCTGCAGAAAGTAACCGACGGCAAACGCAGGCCGAAAAGAAAGGGAAATGGAAGTAAAAGGAAAAAGGTGGGGAAAAATGGTACTCTTCAGAAAAGTGAGCCGAGATCGAGGCCAAATGAGGATCCAGAGCCGAGTAAAGATGACAGCAGCGTGCACTCCCAGGAAAGCGCGGGCAGCCAGGCAGAGCACGGCTCACAAAGTGCGAGGCCGGTTCACGACGGGCACTGTCCGAGCTGTCAGATGCCCTTCTCCTTGCTGCTAGTCCAGACACCTCGGTGGCACGTTGCCGAATGTCTGGATACTCCAGGATCCACTGAAAAAGGTATGAGTAGGGTAAGGAAAAAGTCTTCGGGAAACAACGTTAAACACATAATCCTGCTGTTAGCTTTGGTTTTCATACTTGGTTTGAAACGTGAAATGGTAGTTGGTATGATTTTTAGGAAGTTGTTACTGATCATTTATTGACATTTTTGTATCAAATTTTCAGTTCTTTATGAAGAACGTGGAAATCTGATATGGAAATCTTAGAATCTAATCTCAAAACTTTGTGGAGCATTGATAAAGATTCATGATTGTTTAGCAAACCCCACTTTCACTGGTTTGAAGAAATCAAAGGTGTACGTTTACCAGTCTAAAATAATGGAATTTGTTTCAATCATTCAGTCAGTGTTCGCCAAAAGCCTCCTTCTGTTAAGACTTTACTACTTTTAACACAGAATTTCTTGAAGTATAAACGTCATTATCCTATACCCATGTTGATGTGTGATTTGTTCAGTTCTCTGAGGACAGCTGTAATCAGAGATCAGTCCATTAAGTTAATTTGCTTGAAACGTTAGCTGCTGGTCAAGTATGCTTTGGAATTTTTATCCAGAATTATACACGAACATTCTTGTATCATAAGATAACACTGTTTGGTTTTCAGTTCTGCACAAGAGGAATAGAAATGGAATCATTCCCATGACTAGTTTCATGTGAGGAAATACCATGTTTATAAATATCTGCAACTTATCTTTTCATATCATTTTTACTTTTCTTGAAGTTTCTTAAGAACAATGAAATCTGAGCCCTTATTCCTGATGTTGGCAGTGGTTTTGACTTGAGGCAGACGTGTTAACACTGGATTTCCATCTCTTCCTCCCATAATTAACAGCTAAAAAATACTGACTGATTTGCATCTGTCTTTAAATTCTCAAAAGTTAGGCTAACAAACTCAAAAATGGTTATGGAACAGCCACAGGTCTTTTGCTGGCAAATAGATCCTGAATACTTTTTGGACGTAGTAAGTACATGACAATTTTAAAATTTAACGTGTAACCTAGCAGACAATTTTAAATGCAGTTTCAGGTTGATTCAGAACCTCGGCTTAGTTTGTTTTGAAACATGTCTTGACCTTTTCTGGTGCTGTTGCTCTGAGATCATTGCTTGTGCATGACACAACTCGAAACTAGAATCCATGTAACTACGTTAGCACAGTACTGAAAGAGGGTGCCGTGCCCTTCTTGTTAGAAGGGTGAATGAATTCAGGCTTAATGCTGTGTTAGTATCAGCCTTTCGGTTTTAGGTTGGAAACATTCTTGTTCTGGCGTTCTCTCTGGAAAGAGATCTGGCAGCTTGAAAATTACTTTTTACTTGTGCCTTCTCTCCTCCAATAGCTGCATTTATAAGAAACAATTTTTAAGTTGTATGCCATATGTGTTTTTTATTTTAATGCTTATGCCAATTATATGTGCAAACTTATTAACAGAACTTCTCTTCTGACCTGTTTTCATAGAGTGTCCTGATGGCTTACTGTGCACTTCTACCATTCCATCTCACTACAAGCGCTATAGTCATTTCCTACTTGCAGCAAGCAGGGCGGGGGAATATCTGGTAAACTCTTCGGCAGACACTTTGGAGAGGAAGTCCACATGCTCTGCTGCTGCAAAGTCAGGTTGTTTCCCAAGTCATTCAGAAGAAATTTCACAGAATGAGAAACCATCTAATAATGTAAAAAATATCCCAAAATATGAGTGTGCACCGATGGTACAGAGCTCACCACAAAAGAAGTCTCTAAATATAACCAGTGAAAGTACTTCCTCTTTTGCACATGCTCAAAACCCTCAACAAACGTTTCAGCTCACACAAACCACAGATAATAGTTGTAAATTTGAATTTTATGACTTTGCGTCCTCTCAGGAAAGTGTAACAGGAGAGGATCTGAGTAGTCAAAAAGATACAAATCAGCCAAGTCTACTACAGTCAAAAGTGGACTTCAGTGACTGTGAAATTTCTTACTCTCCACTGAGTACTTGTGAGGAAAGCGAAGATGAAACTGAAGAAGAGGAGAAAAAAGTAAAAATATCACAAAATAAATTATTCGAAGTCCAGAACTTTGAAGATACAGAATCTGATTCTGTGGAGGTCAAAAAATGTGATGGACTTTTTTTACAGCAGAAGCCTCAGTATAAGCGTATTGAACAGGGAAATTTTATGTTAAAAAACCAACACTGTGAGGGAGTAAATACGTGGAACTGTCAGCATTATAGCCTAAGAACTGCTTCTCAGAGTCACATGAGCAGCAACTTCTGTAATTCAGCATGTGTAGGTAATCAGCATCAGCAAGAGACACTAGTGACAGACTCCTCTTTTCCTTTTAGTTGTGATGTACTTAAGGAGGAGGTTCAACAGCCAGCATTGATTTCCTTGGCTGCTGATGCAGGTAACATAGAGCTGAAAGGTAGCGGTGCTTGTGCTTTGGATCCTGTGTACGTGGGTCTTACGGATATGCCACTGGTGTCCGTCAGAAAAGGTGCTGGCTCTCCTCTGTCACAAAAAAGTAAGGTTAGGAGGGACCCAAGTAGCGTTTTAACCAATCCAGATAAAATGGCTGCTGGTGTAATTGAAAAAGGTGCTCGCCAAGAAAGCTTGCAGTCGGTAGTGAAGAAAGAAGAAAACCTTAACGCAGCTGGTGTATGCTTTCCCAGCCCTGTCTCTAAAACAGCGTCATCTCATTCTTTAGCAAGTGTGAATGCCAAATCCAATTCTGCCAGAGAACTCAAACAAATGGACATTGGTGTTTTCTTTGGGTTAAAACCCAAAGTAAAAGAGGAAAGTAAGGAAGAGATGTGTTTGAGTGAGGAAAAGCAGACACCAAGTTCAGTAACTCCCAATGGAAAGAGGCCCAGACAGAAAAAAAGGAAAGCTGAAGGATCTGTGGAGGATGTAGAAGGAGCTGAAGAAAGTTCAAATAAAAATGGAGAGCTGGCAGATGTAACTTCTGGTGGCCAACGAAAGTGGAGAAAAAAATTTAGAGAATTACCTGCTACAGGTGAAGGAACAAGAAAAAAACAGTGCCCCTTCTACAAGAAAATACCAGGTGAGAGATAATTATTTCTTTTTGTAGTGATTAACTAATTTGGGTTGGTGTGTTGTATTTTTCCCTAATGTAAGCCTTCAGCATATTCACTCTCCGTAGTCATTTAGACTGCAGTCTGTAACAACTTTTCCTTCTTCCATCCCAGTCAGTGAAGTCTTGTTTAGGTGCAGATAACCAGAAGAAAGTGATTGTAGAACTAGAGTCAGCAATGGCCTCATCAATAAAGCACACTGACACAGCCATCTCAGGAAAGTGATTTCAAGGACAGTCTTTTGCATGTGTTTGACAGAATAAGAAGCATGAGGAGTATTTAAAGACTGATTTACATTCTTATTTTTTTGGATATATCCCTTGTTAATATGCACTTCTCTTAATTACCAAATTTAATCTTCTATGTTGTTTCATTTGCCAGTGAAAATAGGGCAGTCAATAACAATTATTTCCTTACAGTAAGTAAAAAAAAAATATATATATTTTGTATACGAAGCTCACAAATAGTAGAAATACGAAGCGCTACAACTATGTAAGCAAAGAAATTAAAACCAAGCAGAAGAATTTAGCTCAGAAAAACAGACAGGAATCCTTCAGTCTTCTCAATCTAAATACAGAATAATACACCAGGAACTTTAAAAAACAAACAAACAACAAAAAAAAAACTTCATATCCTCACAGGTCTGTTTACCACCAAAGGATTTAGTCTTAGTAAGATATCTGAGGAAGCCAAATAGAAATACAACAGTGATTCCGAGTGCCAAGCTGCTGCTTGTAGATTGACCTACAAGTCTCTGTGAGGTTACACCAGTCTCTTGGGTTCCATGGGCTGAGAGCATTTCCCATATGTAATAAATGTGAGGAGCAGAGTTCTGTGCCTACAATGAAATTCTAAAGTTGCTTTGCTATTATCTATATTATTTTTTGTTCTCAATATTATTACTAGACTTGAAGGGTATTTTTGTTTTTTCTTTTCTTTTCTTTTGGTTTCCGTTAGCAGACCACTCTATTTTTTTGGAGTTGCAAACACTTGAAGTTCGATCCTCCAGTGAGTAGAACTATTTCTAGTTCTACTGCAAGATCTGGGAAATTTGCTTAACAATGAAAAATATTTGAGTGCCACCAAACACACTAGTTCTATGCAGTATTTGGTGGTTTTACAAAAGTATAACCGAATGTGAAAGGACCATCTGTCGTACATTTACACTTAAAAAGAAAAAAAAAAAAAGGTTTGCAGAGAAGAGAGCTGTCTTTATACAAACAGCACCTCACTGAAAACGTGGAATAGCAGTAAGTCGGTCAAGTTTCATCTCAACAAATTTTTTTGAAGACCCCGGATCACTTATTTGGTAACTATATGGTAGCATGTTTTAGGAGGAATATTAACCATAGAGTAATTGAAAAATTACAGTTTGATCACAAAATGCATTTTTTTAAGCTGTCACTGTCCATTTTATCTTGTGTTAAGATTCTGGTTTTAGATTTTAATCCAGAGAAACTTTCAGAAATACCAGCTGAATGCAGATAGATATTTTCTATTTGCTTAACCAGTTGTCATCTGTGTAGGATGGCAGCTGAACAACAGATACGTGGAAGGCCTTTGAACATATTTGCACTTGGATGCTTTGCGAAATCTTTGTTTTAATGAGAGAAAATCTTTTTTGTGACTGTTGACTCATATGCAAAACATGTTCATCCTTAAATCATCCCTAAAACTTTATAGAGTGTAACTGTTCTCCCTTTTCAATTTGGAATAAATAAAAAAAATAATAATAATGAAAAAAAAACCTTAGAAACTTGTTCTGAACTGTGCATGTTTACTGACGAGGTTCTTTTGCCTTTTTGCTGTAGGAACTGGTTTTACAGTTGATGCTTTCCAGTATGGAGAAATTGAAGGCTGCACAGCCTATTTCCTCACTCATTTTCACTCTGATCACTATTGTGGGTTGACAAAAAACTTCATGTTTCCAATCTACTGTAACAAGGTAAGGGCTTTCAAGGTTAGTGGATATTATCCAACTATTTGCAGCTATAATCACTTCTACAGTGGTGAAAATAAATAGAGGACCAGAAGTTCCATTGTTGGGACAGTTAGGCACGGTGGATATTTATAGGGGAATGTGGGATCCTCCTGTGAGAAAGCTTCGGGGTGACCTCATTGCAGCTTTCCAATGCTTAAAGGGGGCTTTTAAAAAAGATGGAGAGTGACTTTTTTTTTCAGTCAGATAATGACAGGACAAGGGGGAATGGTTTTAAACTAAAAAAGGGGAGATATAAGTTAGAGGTTAGGAGCAAATGCTTTGCTCGGAGAGAGGTGAGGCACTGGCACAGGCTGTCCAGAGAAGTTGTGCATGCCCCGTCCCTGGAGGTGTTTAAGGCCAGGTTGGATGGGGCCTTGACCAACCTGATCTAGTGGGTGGCATCCCTGTCCATGCCAGGGAGGTTGGGACTAGGTCATCTTTAAGGTCCCTTCCAACCCAAACCATTTTGTGATTCTTGACTAGTCAATCTGTAACAGATGTTCGATGTGTTGTTCCTCCGTGTTGGCCTCCTCTTGGATTCCAACCCATAACCTGCTGACAGGCTTTCAAAAGTTTGTTGTTTGTTTTTTTTTTTTTTTTTTTAAGACAGCTTTTCTTTAGTTTGCTTTTTGAGCGCTGAAATGCTACTGAAAGGCTTGATTATACACAGGATCTCATAGTTTCTCTCAAAGTCAGAATGTCTGGCTTTGAGAACCTTTGTTTCTAAAATAAATAAAGGCTTTTTTTAGATTCTGTTCCTATTCCATATTAAATCCTTTTCTTGTTACAGATAACTGGCAATCTGGTGAAGAGCAAACTTCGAGTCAAAGAGCAGTACGTCCATGTGCTGCCGATGGACACGGAATGTGTCGTGAATGGGATCAAAGTGGTGTTGCTCGATGCCAATCAGTATGTATCACTGCACTGGTTGTATAGAATATTAAGGATAGCTGTACAGAGGCAGTTTTTATTTCTGTAGTTCTTAGGTGTTAGTGGATCTGAAAAAACAAGGGTAGAAATTCTTCAGATACCTGACGTGACTTAGTAACGTGCATTTTCACTTCACAAGCAAACTAGGCGTGTAGAAACCTAAATTTATAGCAAGTAGTTAGCTTTTGAAAAAGGTGAGTTGTTTTTGAAAATCAAACTTAGACTTTTTTGATAACTCTACCTTATTTTTATTTTTGCTTGTAATGAGTCCATTAGTGTTAACCACACATAGCTCCTTAATTTTTACACTTTTGAGAGCTTAGGTGATTTTCTAGTGGTCTGGACACTTCAGTTTTTATTATCTAGCTGGGAACATCCTAGAACTGGTTATCAGATCTGTTAGGTTTCAGCTGAAGATAGTGAGATAGCTTCAACTAAAGATAGTGAGATCTTCAGCTAAAGAAAAATGTGGTCCTTTGGATCCTGAGAGAAACAAAACCTAGCCAACATTTTTAAATTTGAACAATAAAGAAAACCCTGTTGAAATCTGGAGGGGAAAAAAAAAATATCTACTGGATTTAGTGATAAAGGGTGAGATCTTTGCCCAGCATTACACTGTCAGTGTGTGGTAATGCTGGATTTAGGGTTCAGTAGCTGCTGGATTCTAGCCCCGTGCTCTTGCCATTCTCTCTCTTGGTACCTTATTTGGCTATGGGCTCGAAGAGAAGTCCTTTTCCTAAACTATATATTGACACACAGCACTGTGTCACAGCTGGTTTGAATATTACTTATCTTAGGATTTGTTTATAGTTGGAGAGATAAGATTCCATGAAGTCCTTTGAGAACCCTTTCTGGGAATGAAGGAAGCCTTGTTTCTTATGTAATTTGGACGCTTTTCATTCTTCCTGTTTGCCTCCTTGATCCCCTGCCTTCAATTTAAAAGGCATGTAAACCTTAGGTACGAAGTTCAGCGTCTTGGAGAGTTTACCAATTCTGTCATTTTAGCTCTGATTCATGCCAGTTTTCCTGGTTTCTGAGATTTCATTTACCCTTTACAGATGATTCATGTCCAAAATAGTCCCAGTCTGGTTTTCCAGTCTGCACTTGCCCTTCAGACAGCTTTGGTGAGGAACTGCAGAAGGCGCAGTGGATGCATTGTGGCCAGCACAAGAGTTGTATTTATAACCACTGAATTCTGGATGTTGGATGATGTTTAAAACCTGCAAATAGAGTTTAAAAAGAAATGCTTCAGTAAGTCCTCCAGGAATGAAGATACATCTGAAATAATACAATAACGTTTCTCCCAAATAAGAATGCTGCTGCTTTTTGGTGTGCTGTTTCTTCTTTAAATCAAGTCTAACAGAATCTCAGAGATTGCAACTGAGGCAGCATCTTTGTAGTACCTAGAAGAAAGAACATCCCAAAAAGGAAATAATGCTTGATTACATTGTTGTTGGTGATTTTTCTTCTTTCCATCTCAGCTGAGAACTCAAGGCTACCTTGAAGCAATAAGGATAGCTTTAGAATTCCTTTATAAAACAAGAATTTCTAGCTAACTTAGACAGCGTAGTAGCTGTGATTTTAAAATGCTGTTCTGCATCCTTTCATGCCACTGGAGAGTGGTTTATCTCTTGTCTTAAGGCACTACACCTGTATAGAAACTAACATCATTTGTGTGGGGTTTTCTTGTTTTTTGTTTTTCCTTTCCAGTTGTCCAGGTGCAACAATGATCCTTTTTCGTCTGCCCAGTGGAACTGCTATCCTGCACACAGGAGACTTCAGGGCCAATCCTTCTATGGAGCGCTACCCTGCTTTGATTAGTCAAAAAGTCCACACCCTTTACCTTGATACCACGTAAGCTGCATTTAACGTATATTTTTTCAATGTAATGTTCCTCTTTTCAGTTTAGTAAGACTTTGGGTGAACCACATAAATATGAGTATAAATGACCTTACCGTTTTAACACTTGTTAGCTACTGTTATATAAAATCAGGTATTTTTTGAAAGTCCTTATATGTCTACCTTGTTCATCTCTTATGCTGTTACATGAGAGATTAAAAGTGGGTGTTGGAAAAAATAGTGAAGTATTTGTTGAGATGACCATCTTATTTATACGTGGTATTAAGTTCTGGGTTGCAAAATTTGTACATTAAGTGTTCAACTCTAAAACTGGAGGATCGTGGAACGTCGCTTTTATGAGTATTCAGCTATATTGTGAAAGGGTTGGGGGGGAAGAGAGAATTCAGAGAGTGATAGAATGCCAAATGGTTGTCACTTATCCAGGTTTTCATTAGACCTTTCTGTGACTCATGTATATAAAATTGTTTTTCTGTGTATGATGACTAATGCCCAGCTGCAGTCTTTCATTTCTCTTCCATATGTTTCTGCGAATGAATAATGCTTTATGTTATGGTTTGTGTGCATGAGGAAAAATAGACATAAGGATGTAATTAGTACATGCTACAAATATCTAGCTTGAAAGAGCACTTGGTATTTATAGAGGAAAAAAGCTACAGAATTGAGTGTCAGTGTCAGACAAGTGAATGGTTGTAGGGTTGTAGAGAGAAGACTGATGTACTCAGTGTAAATTTTATTCCAACAGTTTCATCTGAGCACTTCAGTGGTTTCTAATAAATAGATTTTAAGTAGACTGAAGTTATATTTCAGAATAGCATCTTTGTCATTACTTTGTGAAAGTGTACGTGCAATTTGGAGGTCCTTCTTGGTAAATTCAGATGTCTTCTATCTGGTGTAATGAACTGGTGTATCATGTTTCCATGCCCCAGATACTGTAGTCCTGAATACACTTTTCCTTCTCAACAAGAAGTTATCCAGTTTGCTGTCAATACTGCCTTTGAGACAGTGACCTTAAACCCGCGTACTCTAGTTGTCTGTGGCACCTATTCCATTGGAAAAGAAAAAGTGTTTTTAGGTATGTAAAAAAAACAAAACTGTAATTCATCAAATAACTAAATAAATGTCTAAATCAGTGTTAATGGCCTTTTAAGATATAAATGGTCCCTTAGTCTTAGTGGTCAGATATTGCATTAAGAAGTTAAGCACATTTAATAATCGTACTGTTAGTACTTTATTTTTCTAATCAGTAAGTTTAAACTTTCTGATAGAAATATTTTTCTGACATTTTTACAACCACCACCCCCCACACACATACGCAGAAGGCAAATTTGGATACCAAATGAATGGACCTGTTTGTTTGATTGTGGCGAGAAAAGGGCTAAAGACAATTTAAAAGCATAAATGTCATTTTAAGTTTTAATTATCTCATTTTGTCAAGAGAGCAGGGGGATGTAGTTATTCTTCAACTTCTATATTGCTAATGGTTTTTCCTTCCAGGCTTATATTATGTATTTTTGTGAATATGTATAGTAATCAGTTTTAATGAAATCTGTTTTACCACAGCATTCCCCAAACCAAAACACATCTTTTCTGTCTTAATGAAAATCTTGTATGCTATGCTTCACTCAGTTACAGTGTTAGAAAACAAATTGATTGCCCAGATGTATACCCCGGAGCAGGCAGCTGTGTACCATTTGTGATTTGAGTATATTTGAAGTCATCAATACAAGAATTTCACACTGAAATTTAGTTTATTTACATTGTTTGTAGCATATCCCAAAAACTAAGCTTTTCTGGCTTGTTTGAAATAAATAACAATTCACCCAGTAACATTTTACCAAAGAAATACGACTTAGAACTTATCAAAGTGCTTCTATTCTCCTTCTCTTTCCAGTTGTCATACTAAATTTTGGTACTAAAAAATATGTTTGTTTTTAACAGCCATTAATTTCTCTTCTTAATTTTAGGATATGAAATACTGTTCATCCTGTTGAATATGGATTTTTTTTTTCAATATTAAAAATAATTGTAGAATCACAGAGTATCCCAAGTTGGAAGGGACCCACAAGGATCATCAGCTCCTACTCCTGGGTCTGCATGACACCACCCAGAAAATCAGACCCTGTGTCCAGTGCAGTAACTAGGAATGTCTCTAAAACAAGTAACAAAATAGCTCTTACTTTATATTTTTTTCCTGTGTGTTCAGTTGTTTATTTATTTTTTTTCCAATTAATCCTAAAGCAATTGCTGAAGTTCTGGGCTCGAAAGCAAGCATGTCCCGTGATAAATACAAAACACTGCAGTGCTTGGAGTCAGCAGCTGTTAATTCCCTCATCAGTGTGGACTGGGCTGGTACTTTGCTTCACATTCTTCCCATGATGCAAATTACTTTTAAGGTAAGTTCTGAAAATACACTGTTAGTTAACTTGCTAGCTAATCTTACTGTTGGTTCCTCCCAGCCAGTGTTTGGTGCTTTTTACCCTCTTGTCAGATCATATTTATTTAGTAGAGTTTTGACATACTGCAATACACTGAAAATGAAATGCAATTAAGCATTAATAAATGTCTCCAAACGTGATGCACGGAAAGTGTAACTTCAGTACAGTGCTTGTACAAGATAAAGTAAGGTTTGTTCAAAGGCTTGCTCTTTGCAGGCCTTTTTGAAGTAGGTTTATGTAATGACTCCAGGATCTATCCTATTAGCAATTAATATATTTTGACATTGAGTCCCTGCTTTGAGCCTGTCTTTTACTTTGTGTGATGTAGGAGAAGACCAGAAGGATTTTCTGGCTGAGACTTCCTCTGTTTTGAGGCAGCCTGTGAACATTTCCTAATTTCAGCCTGATGTTTGACATGAAAAAGAAATAGGGTTCTCCATGTTCATCTCTCAGGTCAATTTCCTTAGACTTACAATCATACTTTCATTTGTTAAAAGCATATTCTTTCTGCTCCTGTGCCGAAGAATGTGGATATGGATACTTGGGGATACACATGAGAATACAGATACTGGAAAATCAGTGAAAAGCCTTCCGTAAACAAATGCACTCAGTAAATGAATTGAAGGACACTTCATACGTACACATGCTTTAGTTTTTCCACACAGAGGAATCTTCTGTTATTTGTAGCAAAAGCAAGTAAAGCAGTTCTTGTTTAAGACATTATTTCTTCTTAGATGACTTTAAGTACACATTTCAGTCAAGAGATTTGAGAGAGCAGGATTTTCTTGTTGAGAGCTTCTGTGGGGATTCCTTAGTTAGGAAAGGTGACTAATCCCTGGGGGGAAAAGGTGTTTCTAAATAGACCACAAAACACAGAATGGCATTAAGGCAAAGCAGCAGGCTCTAGTTTAAAGGTAACCTGAAAGAGAAACAGTGGTCACTTAGGCCTCACAAACTTGGATTTATTTTTCTGCTTTAGTGCAGGCCTGCTGTGCCATCCCAAGCAAATTCTTCAGAGCAAGATGGTATTTAGCTGCAGACTCAGTCAAGGTCAGAGTTGACCTAAAAAGGAGAAAAGGAGGCTGTATGATTTGGACAGGAGGTACAGGAAAAAGAACTTAGTGTTTCAGTATTCTGAGTTGTTTTATAATCTTTTCCATGGTGAGACAGGAAATGAGTGGTGGGAATGTATATGGATTTTTTTTTTACGTGTTGTCTTAATAAACTGTGCTATATGTTAGTTTCTTCTGCAGCTTTTTGGCTTGTTACACGATTCTGCTGCTGCATCCCAGTGTGTGTGGAGTACTCACATAGTTGGACTTTTTTGGGCAGAGGGCGTGATTATACCACAAGGATGTCTTACGCAGCCTTACTTCTCAGGGTGAGGCAGTCGTATCGTGTGCAGGGGTTCATCTCTCAGAATGGGGATTCTGGACAAACCTACAGCATGCCAGAAGCGATGCCTGGAACCTGCAAAGGGCCAGGAAGGGCTAAAGGCACAGAGATTCAGTGGACAGAGATGGGAGGCCTGCTATACCAGCCGTGGTCCTCTGCACTGGGACTTTCACTTCATATGTGAAGTTGTTCAAATGTTGTCTCACCCTCTCATTACAAATTTTGTGTCCATGTGAAGAAGGCATCCGAGTGGTCTTCCAGAGGCTAAGCTTCTAATGAGGCCAGTAGCTAGGTGTGAATGCCCTGCTGAAATGTAGTATCAGTAAGCTGTGAGAATGTTAAGTGCTTAAAGAGGAGTTCCCATTGCCATTTATCTTATTTCTGCTCCAGTAGCATCAGTAAACAAGAACTCAGAAAATAGTATTTCAAGAATTACCTGATCAAGTACTGTTGACTTTAGCAACACTAGATAACAGCCTGTCGTGGTGATTGGAGGAGCTTGATTTAGCAGTAAAATGTGTTTTCCATTTTAAAAGGATGAAGGTTTAGAATAGTGTTGGCCAAAGAAATAAAAGAAGAGATTGGAATGTGTATTTAAAGTGAGCTTGTTATGAGCAAACACTGTAGCCATTTGTTTTGTGGAAAGAGGCTGTCTTTTCTACAGTGCATGTATGTTTCTCTTGAAACAAAAACAACATTTTATAAGTTAAAAGTTGGGGCTTCTGCCACTTGAATATGCAGTGGAAGATTTCCAGAGAACTGGGGTCTTCAGGTCCGTGCACCTCCTTCACGGTGCTTAGCTCCGTAACGTCATTCACTGAAAATTGAGGGGAGATGTTCAAAAGTGTCTGTGATTGAAATGCACAAATTGTTTTTGATGGGATTGAAATTGCATCCGTAGTGTGAATGTTGCACACTTGATTTATAACAAAAATTGAGAACAAATTAGCATTGGTTAATATCATAATTGTTGTATTTGAAGTACTGTATTTAGATCTCATGAAGGCAAGGGGAGGAAATACGTTTTTTGTGAAGTGTTGCCTTAAGCTCTGTCAGTTTTCTTAAATGAAGTGTGAAGAAGCAGGCTGCTGCAGTTGTATTTGTAATCTAGTGAAGATTGGACTTCTGCAGTGCATTAAGAGCCGTGGAGGCTGGCCATAATTCCTGTTGCAAGTGCAGCGTGTTGTGGTAGGGTGTTTTGTAAGTCTTTTACGTGCCCAGATAGATGGGCTCTGTACGTTGCTACTGGGCAGTGTACTGAAGGTGCTGCTAAATGCAGCAGTGTCGCAGGCAGCTTTCCACTTCTCTGTGTAATGATTTTCAAGTGTCTGGCAGGGTGGTTAGTGTTCTGTCACAGCCTCCCCATCTCCACCCCCCTCCCCTTTTTTTATTCAGCAGTCTTAATTTTTTGTGTTCCTCTTCCTGCTGCTGACATAAAGTTTATGATTTTGAGTTCTAAAATCTCCTAAGTCTTTCAAATGAAGAATATGCCTTTAAGGTTTTATACAGGACACATGAAATTGATTTTCTGCTTTTGGTTTGAAATAATACTGACTTCACTTCATCCAGGAATAAGATTGTACATTCCTTATACTTCTTTCTCATCTTCTTCCTGATCCTAGCTTAAACAACATTGAAGGCTAACTTAGCCAACTTGGAAACTATTTAAATTTCAATTTTTTTTAATTTTTTTTAAGAGTGAAGAAATGAGAGCTAGTTTCCTTCCTATCATGACTGGAGACATGATAAAGCACAGTTAGTTGTCAGAGCAATACTGTACTTGTGCACTGGCTTGCTGCAATTTTTTGGGTAGTTTACTTAATCTTTGAGTGCTTCTGGAAACAAACGGATATCGAGATGTCAGTGGTACTTTAAATTAACCAGATGATTTTGCACTGAAGCTGGCTTTTACTTTCTTTTATCAGAACTCAGCTGCAAGAGTGCTGACCTCCAGCTGAGCGAAGGAAATGAATAGCTTGGGGACAAGATATACAAGATGTAATTATGCCTCATGTGTTCGGATTTGTAATGCGTAGCTATTAATATGCACTTGTTCAGATGAAGCAGTTGAGATCCTAACGTACAAGGTGTTCTGCAGATGTAAATATTTATCATTATTAATTTGAAGGCAGGTGGTATTTAAAAGAAAAAAAGTCCTTATCAAAACATGAAAAAATAAAATTCAGTCTGAGGTGTCTCCATCATAAAATCTCCAATCTTTAGACTAAAGAGCCATTTAATGGGACTCAGTATGTGCTATATTCTTTTAACAGGGCTTGCAAGACCACTTAAATAAGTTTTCTGAGAATTTTGATCAAGTTCTGGCTTTCAAACCTACTGGATGGACCTACTCTGATTCATGCCTTTCTCTGCTGGATATCAAACCTCAGACGAGAGGAAGGATCACCATTTATGGTATAAGTGTGGTAAAGATTCAGTGCATCTGGTTGTGTGAATGATTTTCTTATTTTTTGTTCTGGAAACTCCTACTGTTCATTGTAACTAATGCTTTTTCTGATAAATTCTTGAGAAACCGAACAGATGGATCTCTCCAGGAGAACAGTAATCGAGGACACTGTAAACGTAGATTTTTATGTACATTTTGCTCATGTCCTCCTCTTGCAAACAAAGGCTTTTATATGATATTTGCAGAAACTTCAAGGATGAAATCTTGGCATTAGTGATGCCGGTGGCAGTGCAGTTCCAGAGCCAAGATTTCATTCCATACGTTGCTCCAACACTGGGGAGACTGGGGATCTTTCTCTCCCTCTTATTTCTTTTCAGTGCATGGAATTTAATCTCTTAAAAACTTTAACATTTGTTTAATTGAATGTTAGATACTGTTCATTTTGCACAGATGATTGATTTGTTAACATAATGCAAGGTAAATTTTCCAGAAATAAAATCTGGATTTTCATTTTACCTTAGCTATAAGATTTAGATCTCCAGTTTGTTGCTTTTTTTTTTTTTTAATAATTCAAGTTTTTCTGAGCTGAAATTTGCAAAAGTATTTTGGCAAGAAACTAAGTGGACTGATAGATTGCTCTGATTTGTTTTATTTCAGGAATTCCTTATAGTGAACACAGCAGTTACCTGGAAATGAAGCATTTTGTTCAATGGTTGAAGCCACAGAAAATCATCCCCACTGTAAATGTTGGTGACTGGAGAGCCAGAAGCTTGATGGAAAAGCATTTTAGAGACTGGATGACTGAGGGCAGTGGACATAAATAACTGTAAAGAATAATGTACATTTCAAAAGAGGTAGGCTGAAGGGGAAATTGAGAGTTCCTGTGAAATTGTTTAACTCCTCCTTTTTCCACGGAGCTCTGTATGGGAAGGTCTACGCTGCCAATCTCCTGAGAGAGCTGGACTGGGGCGGGGAAGAGCACCTTGTTTTCTGATGTAGCTACTAATTTATTTTCCCATAACTTTATAACTTGTTTGCAAATGTATATTGCAGTTTACTAAAATCTAACTCTTTTTTTCCCATTCTTATTTTTTCCTCAGATTATGGAGATTCCTAGATGTATGATGCTGGGAGTGAAACCACCTCCAGGTTCATCATTTTGGAAAATAATTTATTGCAATAAATGCAACAACATTATGCTTATGTCACATGCTGCTAATTCAGGCTTCAGAGAAGCTCATTCCATGAGGCAGAACTGGCTGTAGTTACACCCACAATTCAAAACTTGTAAGACGTTTACCTTATGACAGAGGATTGGCAGAGGTTTCTGCAACATACATACTTAGAAGAATGAATTTTATAAAAGATATTGCTACCTACATTCTACTCAAGATTTTCTATGTTTTTTTTTTTTTTTAAATAAAGAACCTCCGTGAAGCCTGTGTGTTCTTCTTAAGAGCAAAGTACATTTCTTTTCGGTACTGTAGTTGCTAATCTGAGAAAACTCTTTAATGCTTTCAGTGAACGTTCCATATATGTTGCTTGTGTTGCCCTTGTAGTGCAAATTCTCAATACGTGGTCAAAGCACAGAAGTGCTTCCTCTTCATGTAGTACAGAGCTTCTGGGTTTGCGGGGTTGTATGTACAGGTTTGCCACTTGAATTCTGGAAAAACAAGAAAGGCAAATAGTAGTGCTGGCAACAGAAAACTGAGTTTCCCTTTGTGTTTTCCTCCTGAATCCTGACAGATTCTTAGTGCTGCTTTTTCTGTATCTGCTTAGTATTTATTATACTGAAGTATGTAGTTGCATGCAGGCACACAAGTGTAATTTTAAGCATTAATATAAAAGAATGCCAAAGTTTCAGGACTTAAACAGAAATTTGGATCATGCGTAAAGAATCATCCTTCAACTGCCTTGAATGGCTAATCTGAAATCTTCAATGCCTTTTCTGTCAGGAAAATGCTTATTTAATGATCAGTGTAAGTATAAACAGATCCGTGTCTTTGAATGATGAGCTCTGTAATGTAATGTCACTTTTTATCTTCTCAGAGAAATAACCATGCAAGACTCTGACAGAAGAAAATTCTTACACTGATTCACAATTCTCTCAGTACATTCACTGACATATGACATTGTTAAATGGTTCTGTTTAAATTAGGCAATTAAAGGCATCTGAAGTTTTTATTCTACATAATGCATTATGCTCGCTCCCCTTATCACAAGCACTGTTCATTGCCTTGGATTCGGCGTACTCATTTCTACAGTTCCACTCCATGTTGGAGTAGGTGTGTTAAAAAATTATCTGTTAAAGTGCTTGCAACTACAGAGCCTGAATTACTGTCTCAAATGTACAAGTAGGAGCAAATTTAGGGGTACGGCTTGATGAGTGAATGCTTCTAACAGTTCAATCGTTTAGGAATTGTTTGTGGTTTTGGGCTCCTGTGTCTTTTTCTTATTTTGACTTATTGACTTATTTTGCACAAAATATGAGGTACTGGAGTAAGCACACTGAGGTCAAAATGGTAATCGCAGCTCTGACATCTTCTTGCTTCCATAATTGCATTTTCAGGAATGAATATCCCTACAGAGAAGGAGTATGTGCGTGGGCTCAGAACATGCTGGTGCGGTTACAGGTTTGCAACTCAATTAGCTAGCCTTTATGCAAATAGTAGCAGAGAACCAAAATAAACCGGCTTTCACTGCAGATGGTAGGTGTGAGACACCTGTTGCCTCACGGTGGCTCTACCTTGTGCTATCAGTTTCTACGCTGTTATCTAGAGTAAAGGGTTGTGTGGGTGTGGTTTTTTTTTGGGGGGGGGGGGGGATGGAGGGAGAGGCAGGGGGGCTAAAGCAAACTTATTTCTGGAACTAACCACAAAAATGTGTCTTGGAAGACACTGACATTGACATCTACGAGATTGACTCAGTTAATATTGTTCTGATTTGGAACAGATGCTGATAGGCTCACAAAGCAAAAGCAGAAGAGGAATGGCTTTTGTACCAGATTCCTTTTTAGTCTGTGTGTGCTGGAGTCTGTTTTCAGTTGTCTGCTCTGCTGTAGGTATTGGTGCATCAGCCCTCTGATTGCTTTCATTCCTCCTCCTTTCTGGTTTGTATTTGTACTTCTACCAGCTGTTTTTCGAGGGTAGCCTTGAATGCTGCAGCATTTCATCCTCCTTCATGTTAGGAGCTCTCCATGTTACCATTTACTTGGCCTCCTTCATATGGAAAAAAGTCTTCTCAGAATCCAAACTCCGGAAATAAAGTATTGTTTTTATTCTCCATATTGTAAGGGAAGAAGATTAATAACAGGATTAGATTTCTTAGATTGCCAAGAAGGACAGAGTAACGGCTGTGGAAAACCATTTAATTAAGATTTTTGTGGGAAGATTTATTGCAGGACCTTTTCTCTTTCCTTTCCTAGATTGTTCCTCGGGAAGGCTCTCTGATCGCAGCTGATTAAGTCCTGTAGGGGGCACAGACATATGATAAACCTTATTTCAGAGTTGCTGAAGTGTAATTAAGTAGGACTTGGGGAGTAGCTCCACTTTTCCTAATGATGGAGAAAATGTTTCCTGTCTTTAGGCAATGTTGACATGAGGGATACATGACTGGAGTGGAAAAAAAATGTTATTTTGGTTACAAGTGTTCACTCTAACTGAGGATACCACTATCTCAAAGTCAATAGACTGGAGGTTATTTTGGCTTTCTTTGTTAAAGCAAGATTTGACCCGAGTTCCCCGTGCAGGGGGTAGATGAGGCAGGCTCTGTACTTACCTCCACATCAAATGAGTGCCACACGTCAACGTAAATAACAGATTTTTCTAAAGCAAGATGGGCTCTTGAATACCGTGGATGTTCTTCTAATTTGTTAAGTGCTGACAGACTTGGGGCAGAAGGCAAAGCAGGCAAAAGGGCAGCTGTAACCTCCTCAATCAGTGCCCACTCTAAAGGATCACTTTGTATTTCCCATCAGGACTCCCTGCTCTGATTACATATCACCCTGATAGGCAGATAAATGAGCTAAAAGCAACGCTGTTTGAAAAGGGCAGCAGGAGGGGAAAGGGGAGAGGAGGAAAGCAACGTGCTCAACGAGCTGAGTCAGGCATGGGCTGTGAGAAACAAAAATCACAGAGGAGGGCTTGGTGCTTTCCATGCACGCCTTACAGCCCCCAGGCACGCTGCCTGCAGCCTTCCACACTTCAAACGGGAGCCACCACCACGTACCTGTATGAAGCCAAGAAGCAGTCCCAAGGGCCCAGAGGAGGATTCCTCCAGCTGGTTTGTCTGCTCCCTGATCACCAGGGAACAGAAATAGAGAAATTATTGGGTATGTATTTGAAAAGGGGCTCATCACGTGAGTGAGTCTGGACTTTTGGTCTGGTCTCCCACCTGCATTTAGCGCATAGTGTGAGGTGCTGGTGGGTTAAGAGTGAGACCCTACATCTCTGGCTAGCACAGCCACCGCAGGCTCATGCTTGCTTTCAGGCAGAGAGGTGGTGCACGGGCAGCCCAGTTCTGCTGCGGTGCCAGCAGAAGCCTGGGAAGCCTCGTGTGGAGCTGCAGCCTGCAAAGGCAGACCCTGCACTGCCTGGGTGCCTTTCCTGGTTCCACTTTCCCTGAACCCTTACCCACTGTTGTACAGTGGCACCTCGTTATCGAATCTCCAGCAAATACTTTGGCAGGGAAGTGTCTTTTCCACTCGGTCACATTTACATGTGCCATGGTATCTCCGGGCAGATAGCATCCTGTTTGTGCCAGTTTCCAGCAAGTGCTTATATAAAACAGTTTTTAAAAATCCTAAATTTTCCCATTTTGCATTTGAATTTAACTTTATTCACCTTTCCTTCTGTACGCTGTATTGGTTGTTATGGGTAGAAGAGGAGAAGATGCACCATTTCAGGGAAAAAAGACACGTGAAAAAGTGCATGTGAGGACAAGGTGACACGAGGACACAAATGCAAACAGTGTGACTTGGGAGCTGAGTTCAGCAAGATGAGGATCTGCTCGCGCTGCCTCCCACCCCTCCTGGCTGCCCACCAGCCTTCATGCAGGGAGACGCTGCTTTTGGTGAACCGTGTTGCGAGAAGCAAAACTTGCTTTTTCTGGTCACTCCAGTCATTTGTGAACTCCTGGCAGAGACCACAGCACTGCCAGCAGCAGGCTCCAACCCGTGTTTCAGCTCCCGTTTTGGAGCGGAGATGGGTTGGTGTCCTTATCCCAGCAGGGCTTCCTCGGCCAGGAAGGCAGGTTGGGCCTCACCCGGTGTCCGAGCTGTGTTACTTGCTCAGCTCTCCACCCTGCTCTGGGTCGGATCTGCCTGAACCAGGGAGCTGCAGCTGAAATCCACTCCTCTGTGCTGCTTCCTAGGCCGAGGGAGTGAGCTCCGGGACAGAGCAGAAACATGGTTTGCCTCTAGGTCCTTCATGGTCACTCATGGAGGAGGTAGCTCCTCCCAGGGCTTTAGCAGGGCCTGTGGATCGCTGGGGCAGTGACTGACAGCTTGGGGGTCTGAAATGGGGCTCTGAGTGGTGGGCAGGGACGCTGGGAGCTACTGGGGCCTCCGGAGAGACAAACGGCTCCAGCAGTGTGTAAAGGTGCCTGGATTTCTGCCCTGTGACAGCAGGCCCTCTGATTTTGACAGCAGAGACAAGGGGAGAGGAGCAAGGGTGGTACGACAGCGGGTCACTGCCTGATGGCTCGTTAGGTAAGGACTAACTACCAAAGCACCCAAACGGAGGGACAGGGTGGGGGAGCAGGCCACGGCCTGATTTATATCCCTTCTGTCAAATGCCGCCTGCACGGAGCTGTCAGTGATCCACTCACTCGTGAGTGAAACCAAAAGGTCCATGGAGGAGCCCGGTGAACCATCAGGCACAGCACACTCACAAAACACCTTGCCCACCAGGCGACCAAAATCAAGTCATTTCCTTTCTGTTGACAACCCATTTCTTTCTTCCTTCTTTCTTCCTCTCCTTTTTAACCCCTTGGGGAGTACTGGTTGTGGTTTGGGATGCTAGCGTGCAAGCCAGAGTCCAAGCCAGCAGCAGATACCATGTAGAGAAGGAGCTCATTGCACCACAGAAAGCTCAGGAAAGGCAGCAAAGGGATCTGTGTGCACCTGGAGCAAACAGGACAGTGGTGAAGCTTGCCAGAGCAGCCATGAAATGTGATGCTTAATCAATTGGGGAAATTTCGGGGATTTCACAGTGACAGAACTGAATGGTCAGTGACTTACCTTCCAGTCAAAGCTGGCAGACGTGGAGGCTCTTGTTTCCTGGTTTGGTGCTTTCCAGTTCCCTCTGGGGATGTTTACTCAACCAAGCAGCCTGATTTCTATGCCCCCTGGGGACAGAAAATTCCTTACCGTTGTGTGCTATAAATTTGGCTGCAGCCCCAAGCTGCTGTTTAGGAAGCTCTGGGAATGAGCACGAGGAGGTAAAGGTGTGCAGGAGCCAGCCAGGCAGGATGGCCACTCGCTGAGATGAGGCTCAGATCATGCCCTCAGGTACACCTCCATCTGCTGCTTTTCTTTTCTTATTCTTTACAGATGTTACAATAGCGCCTCAGACCTGGGACAAACCAGTTTCATGCCAGGAGAAGGCCAGACACAGTCACCTAACAGAGGTGCAGGAGACTCACAGGTGCACTTCAGGGGTCTGGGGTGGTTGGTGTCCCAAACCTGCAAGGGGTCCTGCAAGCAGCCAGACCACTGAAGTAGCACTCAGGAGTTACCCCAGAGGTTCCTGGCCAGCTGGCTGCCCAGTAGCCCCTGGACGAGACAGTTGCCTATTGACTCTGTTCTGTAGGGGTACGCCGTGTTACGTTATCCTCCTGTCTTCTTGCTGCAGTGCCAAAATCTCTCCGCACTATTCCTAGCCTCTTGATCTCCAGCATCAGCAGGACTTAAACAAGACAAGTACAAATGGATGGAAACTCTCAGGGTGCCAGGAGCTGTTGAGTTTAGCAATGCTTCATCACGCTGCCAGAGAGACCGGACGCATATTTACTGTGAGTTACTTTGATGCTTCAGCTGGCCTTGAAGAGCAGGAACTGCTGCTTGTCTGATGCTAGGGAACAACCTTAAGCTGTTTTTTAGTGTTTTTCTTTTGTTTTGTTTTGTTTTGTTTTGTTTTTTTTCAAATCACCAAATATAACAAAAATGTATTTACAGCAGAGAACTCCACTTTTACTGCCTTTGACTTGATTTTCTCCTACCCCTGTCCCTCTTTCTGTTTATAGTTACTCCTCATGACTCAGTTTTCCTTCCTCTATCTGCGTTCTCCCCCCAGCTACCCTTCCACTGCTGGGAATTTCTTAGAAATGTTATACTACCAGCGTTCACCTTTGTTCTGAGAAAAAGGAGCACAAGAACATTTGCTTGGAAGCGGAATGACATCTCTGAGCAATGACACAGGCTTTGGACATCGAATAAAACCGAAGAGGGGCAAATCTGAGGGCAGAAGGTCTGCAGGGCATCTAATCAGTCCAAGGGCATTTAGCATGTAAATGAGGTTGTTTTGGCAAAATACACCCTGGTGTGGAACATGCCACTGATCAGTAGGGGCTGCAGAGGAGCGAGTACACGAAAACATGGGCTCCTCTTGGGTGCAAAAGCTGTGCCACCTTCACAGCTGGCGGTGGTGGTACCCTTTTAACAGCCCGCAGAGGGACACAAATCATGATTTTGTGCTGGGTTTTGTAGGCAAACACAGGAAACAGGAACAGATATCATGGGAAAGCTTGCAGAGACAGCAGAAAAAAAATGGACGTAGCTCTCCTGAAGTCCACAGCCATGGTGGTGGTGCTCAGCTGGGCTTCAGGAGGATGTTCTGTGGTGTTTTAATGTCTGCTCAGCCTTGCAAAGCCCACAGCTCCCCTCCTCTGTGCTGCAGCTGGGAGTTTCAGGTCAGGGTCCCCCAGCCAGGACTATTTGCACAGTCGCTTTGCTTTGCTGGTTGTCAGGGGTCTGCACAGACCGCCTCTGCAGCACAGGCACGGCGGGACGGGTGCTTCACAGAGCGCTGGAGCTGCACGCCGCACGGATTTGGGAAGCTCAAGTGCCCAGAAATCCTGGGCAAATGTACAAGATCCTTGCAGTCTGCCAGAACTACATTTCCAGGTGGAAAAGGACATGTCTGAGAAATGCAAACATGTGACGGGCCCTTCCAAATGGGTTTCATGGCATACCACTCATAATTCAGTGCTTTTCGCAGAAACGCAAAGGCAGACAAGGCACATGTCCTAACTCTTCCAAGCTTTTTTTTTTTTTTCCTTTCTCATTTTTCTTCGGGGATTATGAGAGGTGGAGGTTTAGATTGATTTGTTTTTTCTTTTCTGGAGCAAGTGTTTGGGGATTTCACTTTTCAGAGGAACTTCTGCTATGTGGAGAAAGGTCAGAATCCTTTGTGTGCGTGTGTGTGTGTTGTTTTTCCAGTTCCCAGGGCTGCTGGAGACAGGCCTACACCGAGCCATGGTGGTTCCAGAGAGATGCTGCCTAGAGCAGAGCTCCAGCAGAGGAGGGCTCCCAGGAAGGAGGTATTCCTCATCCCACTATTTGGACGATGTACACTCACAGCAACGCTACTGGAAGAGACATCGGCATCCTTACTGCTCATGGCAGTGGCTGCTTCAGATTTTCAGGTAGACTTGATTAGCAAACTTTGTTGTTCCCATACAGCCCTGCCTAGGATTATGTTTGCTTAAAACTATGTTGTGCACTGACATGCCGGCTGTTTGGCACGGTCTGTGAGGACAGCTTCTGTCGCTGCCAGCCCCAAAGCTGGAGCACGCGGGCAGGTGGCTGTCCTGTGAGCTGGGGGTCACTTGCTGGACTGCGCCCTTTTCTTCCTTAATCTGCTTTGTGGACACCATTTTGAAATGAAATGGGGTAAGGAATCAAGCCAAGAAGGACACTCTGGGGAACTTTGCGGGTGTAAGCTTTGCTCCAATGCAGATATTTTGCTTTCTTTGGCTGAAGAGGTGTTGAGCGTTTCAGGGGAAGAGACCTCTGGGCTGGGTGCCTGGGGCTGGGGCTCCGAATCAACTTTTACAATGACGATAATAACAGACAAGGCATTTTAAAATGTGAGATTACCACTGATAGCCATGGTCTTAGTGCTCCCACTGACTGCTGAACTTCACTACTTCACTCTCCACTGCTGGGTTACAAACAAAACCAGCTCTCAGGCACAGACCTGGACTCAGGCACCCTGGGGTGGAAAATCCAACACGGCCAGGCGCTCTCTGCTGTACGTCCAGTCCCGCTGCCACCACAGTGGCTTTGCACCCGCTGAGAAGCTGGTCCTGATCCAATATCAGGGAGGAGAGGCTGAGCCACTGTCAGCCGCATTGCTCCTGGCTGCTGAGCATCCTCCCTGCTGAGCATCCTCAGTGCTGCAGGGCACAGAGACGCGATTTCTCTTCAGGTGCTTTTGCTGAATGTAAGATTTGCATCAACCTTGGCTGGCCTCTCGCTTTCTTCAAATGGTGCAATAAATTAGAAAGTGATAAGGGACCAAAGGGAACATTTGAAATTCCAGTGGCATTTCTAGGAACAGGCCGAGACGCTCCAAGTTCCTCGCGGCGACCTGCTGGCCAGCCTGCGGGAGGGAAGGGGCTGGCTGCGGAGAGGCACTTCTGTGGGAGGGCTGATCGTCCCTGGGAAGCACACCAAGAAAGCCCTCAGCACATCTCAGGTTACGTTGTCAGTTCCCCAGACCTGAAAGTCCTGTGGTTAAAGCTTTCTGCTGAGGACCCTGAGGACCGGGACCTCTCCACAGCACAGGGCTTTTATGTCCTCCCTCCACCTGTGCATTTCTGCAGCACGCAGGTCTCATGGAGGTGTCTCCAGCAGGTGCTCTGGAAGTAAAAGCAGTTTGTAGCGTTGGATGTGATGCTGGAGGCTGCTTTCATTGTAACAGACTGCATGATACAAATGTGTGTGAAATCGCTTTTTGAATTTTACTGTGTGGGTGAAAGAAATGGTTCTCCCCAGGTCACCCAGAATGCTGGGGACAAAACGCCAACTAGTGCCTGGTGTCTCCAGATCACCACCGACCTGTTTTCTCTCCAGTGTACAAGGTACCATTGCTCTCCCTCATTGCAACTTCTCCTTCCACTTGCTGAAAGTGCAGCCATGCCAAAGCATGCACGGCTGGGTACCCCAGGTTGCGGGGACTCTAAATCACACCCAGCCCCACGCGTTGTGGCCAGATGCTGCACCGTGCAGGGCTTGCCTGTAGCTCGGCTTGGGATGGGCACAGCCAGGTAGCACAGATCCCCTTTCCTGTCCATATTCGTTCTCCTGCAGGGCTTGTGCTCTCTTATCAATATCTGACTCCAACCCTGGTTCTCAGTGGTGTTGTCCTGAAGGAAAAGTGCTGGGACTGTGTGTACTGCTAGGTGCTTGCTGTATAATTTATGTTTTTTAACTTCAGTGACATCACATCAGTTTGGGGACTTCTCTTCCCATTAATTTTAATCTGTTCCAGGACTTGCTTTTCTCCTGGACATTTGCCACTTTCCTGTTGTAGAAGGTACTAGAGAGGTAGAAAGAGCATGACTCATATTTGGGAGTTTGGAGGGAAAATCAGCAGCTAATAATGAGTGAATGCAGCCATGAACTAACAGTCAGGGAAACAACCTAAAGGCATGGGAATGAAATACAGTTACTGCCGAGCACATTAATCTTTAGCTAATCATGTAATCTGTGTTGCAGTCTGTTGTTTTCTGTCTCTTGTAGACCCAGCCTGCAGGTGCAGAACGATTCAACTGGCACATGTCGCAGCCGACACCAGCCCCTGCTTCCACACAGGTAGCTCTGTGGGGTCAGTGGTGCAGGAAGGCTTCAGGATTTGCAGCCTTCTTTCCACTGTGTTTTACACATGTGTGCTAGTCTGTGGGTTCACTGAATTTCAGCTCATGTCAACTTAAACATCTGTCAGGAACCCTCCACAGACCAAAAGTTACCTGGGGACTGGCTAAGAAGATTTTTGATGCCACGGAGTGTACTGCAACAAGAAGTTACAATAGCACCTATTTAAAAGTCTGCCTACACAGCACCTTTAAATGCCCACAGGTGATCTAAAAAATCAGCAGCTCCACATCAGCTGGCATCGGATTAAAGACAGTGTCTTTGGGGGATCTGGGGTTCAATGTGAGTACTGGGTGCTGCTGTGCATTTCTAGAGGCAGCATAGAGATTCAGCAGAATTTGCTCATTTGAAGAAAGGTAAAATTTTCATATTGGCAAAAAGTGTTACAGAAGCAGGTTGCTCTTGTTTTTTAAGGGTAGGTTAATTTTTATTTTTTTAAAGGGCTATTTGGTGTCCCATCTACAAGCTACTGGAAAGTTAGGGGTGGTCTCTGGAGGATAAAGAGGGGCTGTATTAGGAGAAAGTGAGGTAGTCAGGGAATACAATATGTGTTGTAAAGTGATAACCCATTTATTGATCATACATGCACAGACAACTTCACACACCCTACCAGAATTTACTGATGTCACTTCCATGTTGTATATCTAGCAAGTGTTGTGAATCAGCCAATATGTAACATTAATTATCTGCATTTATCATACTGCAAACTGACATAAGGATCGATTAATGTAACACATCAGTAACTGTTTACAGAAGTAACCGCCCAGTTTTCTGAAATATTCTGGAATTGTCTCGTGCTTGATACCTCTACCCAAATCGTAGTTTTTTCCAGAAGTAGCATTCTTCCATGGCTGAGGGGTGCAGCATACGTTGCTCAACGTCTGCTCCAGCAGCAATGCCACATGCAGGTTCTGTGGCCCTGGCTTTCCTCTCACCACTACGTACAGTCTAGAGCTTCTCTTTGTTCATCTCTTCTTGGAAATGTTTCTATACAAAGTTTCAGGAAATTGCTTTAAGACTGTCTCACCTCTTTGTTCACCCATAACTGGAAAAAGGAGGTATTTGTTCTGCAGGTCAGTGACACAGGAAAGGTTACATGAAATGTTTGGGAAAAAATGCTGAAAGAATGCAGGATATTTGGTCTAAAAAATGGAAGGAAGAACAGGCATAAAAAATATCTTCCAGAATAAAGACTTCTGTGGAAACAGTGGAGCAATTCCCCATGCCTGCTGAAAACACGCAAGAAAAATCTTAATTATACAGCCAGATGAGTCTTGGAACAAGACAGGAAGGCTTGGCCTTTTCTAAAGTTCAGAAGAAGAGTTTAGGCAAGCCTCAGTCAGAAAAGTCAAGGGACACGTCATCGGTGGGTACTCTTGACCTAGATGATTCATGGTTTTAGGATCCCGGCCTAGAGGCCTGTTCGAGCAGGCCGACATGGTTACGGAGCTGGCAGTGCCCCGTACAGCGATGCCCTTGGCATCCTCACAGACTCCTTAGGCAGAAGGGGATTTGTTGGGCTCGGAGAGACAGCCCAGAGCAAAGGAATCCCACAGCAACTTTGGAGGAAGGCTCCTAAGGAATTTCTTTTCTTCCATTTTCAGTCTCTGCTGTTCCAGAACTGGGGTTTCCCTCGGTCTTTATGCAGATTTCAGCACAAGCAGGCCTTTGAACGCCACTGTAACAAATATTTGAAAGTGATTCTTTCCCATCATGAGAAATAAGCATATCACAAACACTCTTATCTCAAAAACAGAAGAGAAAGGCTGTGTAAACAGTGTGAAAATTAATATTTTGAATGGGAGCTGAGTCTGAATTGTTGTATAAATGTTTTTGTTTGTTTGAGTTACTGACACTGTTTTAATCTCTGGCTTGAATACAATTTTATAAAGATTTTAGTTATTTTTTTTTAAGTCCAGATTGGATTTTTAAGCAAGTATAGAAATCATCTTTGTCAAATTTACTACTGGAGTAAGTGGCAGAAACACTGATTTTAATAACTTCAGTTTCTTGATTTGGCCTAATTCAACAGGAAGCTGGACAAATGTCTTCTCTGGGCCAAATCCACCTTAAATATGCTAATAACAGTAAACCTATGCCTGCTAAAACCAGTTTAATTTATTTTGGCTCTCTGGCAAAATAAAATGATCTGTACTCAAAAATGGTTATTTAGTTTGTTGTCACACTGTTGTATATTAACACAATCTATCTAACAGCTATATATATATATGTTTGTAAATACTCACATACACATGTATGTACAAATGTATGCATATCCATATAGAATAGGTATAAGCTCTGTATACACTCTATATGCATTTTTTGGCTGTAACGTGAGCGGCATAGCAAAGAGGAGGCCCCCCCGTCTTCCTTCCAATGTTATAGTTCTCAGCTTGCCTTTGCTGTTCTGAAGCTGAGAGTAAGCAAGGGAAAAGATGGCTTTGTTTCAAATGTAGGTTGTTCCCACATCCCTAAATGGTTCGGGAGTTAGGGATAAGTCTATATAACTCAGTGTAAAGAGGCAAGCAGAGGCATGAACCAGTACTTTCTACTGAATTGCAAAGTATATACAGTGCAAATGTTTTGTAAATGATTTGACCTTCTTGCTCATGCAACTGAAATATATGATAACATGAAACAGAAGAAAAACACAAACAAAAACAAAACAAAACACTTGTCACCAAAACAAGTTGTTAGGACATAAAATGAAATCTACTTTCTCCGTTCTTTGTACTTAGCAACAAAATCTGTCCGGCAGCCCTAGAAGGTACAGATCTCCATGCACTATATATCACATTCTTCTCCTTGATCCTTTCCCTTGAACTTTGGCACTTACTTCATTATTGTTGTCTTTTTTCAGGAACATGAGCAGCCTTTAACATGGAAAGTATCTGAATGTGGAATCCTACATACAGTAAGTTTCACCTTAAAAAGAAAAAGTGGGAGACACTGCTTTATAGATTGTTAAAACCGACAAACATTTGTGCTACTATCTGACTTGTGTTTTAACTAGCTAAATAAAAAATACCCTGTTAAGAGAAGTGGATAGCTTTTTCTTATGGAGACTAGCTTTCTTTTCTATAGAGGACAACAGCATCTAATGACCTTAACTTTCTCAGCAAAATTAAAATGTGAAGGTGTTCATGTATGGGTCAGAGAACCAGAATATTGAAATTGGGGCCCATCTGAGAGAAATGTGGGTATAAATGTGTAGAAGATTGCGGTGGCGTTAAAGTATCACTTAGAAATCTCCCACATTCTTCAAAAAAGTGATAATAGGTGGATAAGGAAATAGGAGTCTAGGGTTCTGCTCTCAATGCCCAAAACCACTATAAGCAAATCCATTGGAGACAATTGTTTACTTCCCAAAGTTTTCAATGCACAGACCTCAGCCAAAACATACCAAGTAACTTTAAATTAAAGTTTGAATTGCTCAGACTCTTTGAGATCAATCCTCAAACACAGCAGTGCAGACCTTGCATTCCCCAAATAGCACAGGAGTAAGAAATGCTACATCGAGTGATGCTGAGGCACTACTAGGTACTGAGGTTATTCACACCACACTCAAAACAGAGTGAACTGGTTTGAATGAAGACATCTGAAAGGCAAAAGCAAAGTGCTTTCTCATTTGGCTTGATTTACTTGACTATCATTTTCAGGTCAGTTGAGCATACCTCCTTTCTCATGGACCTGCTGATGAACAAGGAGGCCTCCTCCAGGTTCTGAGGGTGCAGATCATTCACAGCCACTATACGGTCTCCATGGTTAAATAAACATCCCAGCTGGCAAGGACCAGTCCACTGTGAGACACTAGGGTATTTGGAGGAGAGACAACAAAGGAATTATGTGTGATATTGAGTTACTGTTAACAGAATGGGAAAGAGTGAACAGAATTGCATTTACCATACTGCCCTCTGGAAATGATGCACGGGCTGAATGACTGCAGCCTCTTGATCTGGTTCTAGCTGAAATCAAGGTGCTTCACCCACGCCTTGTAAAGTGTGTGTGACACTGACATCCCAGGCTGTTAACAAGTGAGATTGCTGCTAGAAACATCACCAGTGAGAGCTGGGGATTCCAGTCTGAAAACTATGGGCCAGATTTGATGCAGGTACATGCATGCATATTCATGTTGGAATGATATAATTGTCCCAAGTCATCCCAAGAGGATGAAATTAAAATGTATTATAATGTGTTTTATCTGTGATATAATTGCAAGGATCAGAGATCTCTTGCTGTCCTGACTGGACCCTTGTGGAAATTCCATTATCTCTTTCCTGCTGGTCTCCGATAGACTCTCTGTGATGACAAACTGTCTAGGATTAGCTAAGCTGACAGTCAGACCTAGTGTTCTGTTCCCACCCAGAACCAGCCCCAAATCCTTTCAATGTGAATTTCCACTGGGAAAGCTCTGTAAACTTAGACACAGTTCAAATTTTTCTGGAGTCCCATTTCCTGTCCCTTTTGCAGTGATATTTTCTCTTGCTGACTGTGGCTGAAACAAAGTGACTTGCTGTGCACACGGTGCACCTGGCTAGTGTGAACAGAGAGCAGTGGCAAAAGGCAGTCTCAGTGCTGTGTGGCAGTGAAAGATCAACAGGTAGTGTAGGAGCATGCAAAAAAATATTTTTTTCTGCTTTGTCTTCCTTCTTCTAGTAATTGATATTAAAGGTTTAGGGAGAGCAGTAATTTCCAGTGCGTCTACTAAGAGGATGTATGTGCTAAAGTCCTAACACCTACTTGTGAAAATCTCTGCCTAGCGGTGATTCCTAGCACTGAAGAAGTGCTGGGATTAGTTTGGAGATTACTTTATCATGGCCTCAAACTCAGGTCAGCTTAATTTATGTAACATCTTTTAAATTTTCACTTACAGCTCATACTCTGGAGACTGAGTACTTTGCAGGGGCTATTACTTAAATTACAAAATGACGTAATGTAGGTCAGTAATATTTGGGCTAGTAGGTTAAAGGGAAAAAGATAAGAAAGGATTTGATGAAAGAGATGATGAAAGATGAAATCATTGAATGTACTAGGTTTGGAAATGCCTTCCCCTATGCTGGTAGGTTCCATGTTGTCCCTCTTTCCACTGACAGGTTTATGGCTTTCCAAAAGATTGTCATCTCTTTCCACACATCCCCTTTTTCTTCATAGGACATAAATGGGATTTGAAGTCTATCCCTTGTATGTTCTTCCTAATTTTCATCTTTTTTTTTCTTGTTTTTCTTTTTTTTTGTCAATAACAAAGTGTTACAAATTATTAGCCACTTACACCAAATCCTGTAAGATTTTTGGCTGAAAGGCCCTATTTACTCTATCACAAGATAACGTCCCCTCACTGTATTTCTGAGACATGCTTTCACTACGATTCACCAAATCAAAGACAAACCTGCGTAGCAGTAATTAGTTGATTTCACACCTATTAACATTAGAAGATTAGCTTTTGGGGGACTCCCTCACGAACTATTACACAGCATGCTAAGGGATCTCAATGCTACACAGCCCTTTTCAACAGCAGTTGAAGTAGTAGCTCAAGTACATGAAAAGTCAGAAAGCAGACAGGAATTACTGCAGCTTGAGCACACACTGACCCTGTGCTGTTCTGCACTGCTAAAACTGTGTATGGATGCCAACACTGGTTGTGTCACTCATTCACACCTGACGTGCACCATCACAAGGTACCCAGGGCTTACCATATTTGTCCTGCTGCTTCGGTAAGTTGTAGGTAACTGTTAATGTCAGCCAGGGGGATGAAAATATCCAACTCCTGCAGTTGCGTCTCATCTGTAACTTGACTGTGAGAGAAAACATCATGGACCAGTGCCTTAACTGAAACCCATGAACATATCTGTCTTCTCTGCAACGAAAAATGGAGAAGATGCTTACCTGAGCAGGATAGACAACTGAACCACTGAAAGTGGTGATGAATTGTGCCTTCTTTGGAGGGTGGACTGCTGTGTGGTACTGTTTTCTGGGAGTTTTAGGTCTCTGTTTGCCTCCAAGTCTCTTGGACATGCACTGTTTCCCCAGCGTTTGGGAGGAGTAGGGGGCCTATCATGTCTACACGTGAGCTGGCAACTGTTATCCAGGAGCCTACTGAAGAAGAATGATGATAAAAACTGAATTGATTTGGCCATTCCAGACACTCCTGCCAGATCAAATAGCTGTCAGTGAAGCAAAGAATAACAAGTTCTTGTAGAATAGTCAGTGGACAAAATTACGGCTAAGTAAAATAAACAGTCCTTCTAAAAATGGACTATAAATCCTAAAATAAACCTTTTCAGTATTTAAAGACTATTTATTAAGCCTGAAAACGTTCCAGCTAACAACATGCGTTTCCAAAGAAATGAGTACAGATTGTTGTCCTTGGCTTTACTGGATTTTGTCAGGATGTAACGCTGTCCCCTGGGGGATACAGTAACTCAGAAGTGCTTTAATACTTTTCAGGTTATTTGACGAGCCATATAATGCCTGGAGTCAACTCCCTTCTGTGCCTCAAACAGCGTTTGGGTTAGAAGCAAAAACTGCTCTTGGTGCATATATGAACTCAGATTGTGTAGGCTTGTGAGATTTTTATAGTGAATCCCTCCATAAAGACTGCCAGAGACATGGATGGACTTGAATAAGTCTATTGCAATAAACTGGCTTGTGGGTCTGCATTTCTGATTGCCTCCCACTATGTGAAATAAGACCTGACTGTCTGTAGGTGGCAGGCCATAGCTAGCAGCTATCGACCAGTTTGTGCCTCAGGACTGGTGTTACCATGTAGACACGTGTCTCTTCAGCTATATCGCGCAGGTTGTGAAGTTTCCTGGTGGCACTGCAACTGTGAAACAAAGTTCAGGTCCTTCTCTGTGACATACCAGGCACTGTAACCCCAACGTACACAGCATCAGACCCATACTTCCAACGGGAAAATGGAAGGAAGGAGGTGACCTACTGGGGACCATGTAACTTCTTACTGGAAAAGCTGGGAGCTGATGCTGCAATTCTTCGTTCCTCTTTTAACCACTAACTGCTCTGGGGTGGACCTGTCTGAATCGCTGCTGGAGCTTGGCTGTGGTGTCTGAGGACAGTGGTGGGCTGGCATGTTGTGAGAACCTAGCTAAACTATCAGTCACCAAAACGTTCTGTGTCCTGTAATCAGAGCCTGCCTAAATGCATGAGTGGCAATGTGAGCTTAAATGCCACTTTGATGAGTCTGAATTTCACTCTGATATTCCCAAGAGTTTTGAACTTTCTGAACCAAGACTGAAGAACTCATTCAAACAAGATGCAGCCTTTAGATACCACAAAGTAAATCTTGCAAACGACAGCTCTAGCTATATCACTACATCACTTGTTATTTGCAGAACTTTAATGGAGATGTTACTTACAGTGATTCCATAGACACATAGACATTCTCCTTTACTGGCTTCCTCTGCCATGTTTTCTTTGGCACAGGGACATGGGATTCATCTATAGGCTTGGGTTTAGATACTTCAGCATTGCACTGTTAGAAACAATTAACAACATAAGACATAGATATTCTTGCTCTTCCAACAGAAAAAAAAATCTTCTTAATCTCCTTGTTTTGTTCAGTGCTCGTGCTGTTTAAAACCATTGGCTAATACAGCTTGGTATTCCTCAAATAACTCAATTCCCAGAAATCGTGAGCTAGAAATGTGGTTGAAAATCAGAGGTTCGTGTTATCTGGTATTACTGACACTACCATTTGCTTTCCTTTTAGGTTGGAATATAACCAGCTATATTCCTAAGTACCATCACATAAAATTTGTTAAAAATTTAATTCAGAAAAGCAGATCGAAAAGCGTCTTGTCTTTTGAGTGTGCTTAACTTAAAGTACTTACATTCTACGATAAAAGTAGGTTGTTAATGATGTTCAGTTAGCTGTACAGTCTTTGGAGAAAGGCTGTGACTTCTGCAGAAGCCTGGCTTAACTAGCTTCTCATGACCCCTGACTACATGGGAAGCCTAGAGAAATCAGTATCCCAAATTAGGCACCAAAATTTGTTTAAAATTACCAGTATGATTCCTTCTGCTCCCTTGTTTCACACTGAAATGCACACACCAAAATGTATGACAGCATTTTTAAATTACTGCTTGGTTTTATGCCACTTACTGCTACTTGAATGGAATTACATTTTAAAATCTATAATGCACAGCTACATTTTCTAAATGAAGTTTTCATTTTTGATAAAAATAAATGGATACAATTGGCAAAAGCCATTTACAACGAAACAGAGATTTTGTGGAATTTCAACAAAATCAGCAATGTTTTTTGTTAAAATACTACTTTTTAGCAGAAAGATCCTTTGAATCGAGCATTTTTCCTTGTATACATTAAAACTATTACGTACTGCTTTATCTACGTATTTCTTTGGCAAGGTACTAGTGGTTCCTCATACCAGTTCCTCTTTGGGTCATTAAATATCTCCGTCTCCCTGGAGCTGTTAACAAAACAGAAGAACTCACAACAGATAAATTACCTTTGCTAAAAGATTGCTGGGAGTTTGGTAATAAGCTTCCTCTTCCTTTTTGATGTCTTCATCTGAATTCGACGACAGTGAATTTTCGTCACTTTTTCTTAGGGTTTTATCCTGTTAAAAATATGTTTTTATATTTAATAGGTTCAGTTATACGGATCGTTTAACATGTATTTTGCCAATTACTAATAGTAACAGAATCAGCAACTATCCACAGGAAAGATGACATGTTTCTCCTTGAAGAGTCTGTTGAGGTTGTTTTAGGAACAGGCTTCTGTAGTTCTGCTCCTACGTGAATTTTTGAAATCCACTGCACATGCACAAAATTGGCCACTAGTATTAATATTTCTCATTGAACCTGGGAGGATACAATTCAGGACACAAAGGACTCAGTATCAGATCTCCAGCCCCTTGGGCTAAGCTCTAGCTCATGGAGAAGTATGAGTTAATACTGCAATTGACTGCTTGTTCAAAAAGTGTTATTTTATTTAGAAATCAGGCGGGCTAAACACTTCATGCGTGGTTCTGCATGCATTTCTGTGCTTGTATGCAAAAGATTTTTTATTTGCATTCAGTCTTAAAGTCCTTACACTAGGAAAAAATCTGTAGGAAATCTAGAAGTGGATTGGGAGATATTTGTCATTTTTAAGTATCTTTTAACTGCTCTGAAGTAATGAATTTATTTGGGACTTCCCTGACTGATGAAAAGTCTATTAACTCATACTTCTCCATGAGCTAGAACATAGCTTGGGCTGGAGATCTGATACTGAGTCATTTGTGTCCTCCTTATATCCTCCAGGTTCATAAATACCTGAAATATTAAGTTTGTGGCCATTTGGTAAACCAAGGAGAAATTATTCACTTCACCAAGTTTATCTTTCTAAGTCACAAAGGAAGATTATTTATTTTTGTTTCTTTGCTGACTTCACTGTAATGAAGGATACAGTAATTAGTATTTTGCTGCCTCCCAATGCAATTCTCCATGCCGTGTTTGTGATACAACCATTTTTCATCTCTCCACTTACCTCCTTGGTTTCTATGGTGATCATTTTAGTAACTGCTAAATATGTCACAGAATATATTACTGTTTTCTAGGTAAAGTAAATTAAACTAATTACTCTCGCACATGTAAAGAGAAGATACCGGCATTGAATCGAAATTAGAGATGATGAACGTATTTTTGTTCCTTGTTGGTATAAATGACATAAAAAGCAGCCCATGCTGTAGCTGCCAGAACAAACCAACAAATGGTCTTTCAAGAAGTGCATAACAAAACTCTTTCAGGAACAAGACTGACTCTGGTCATGATCTAAAGTCAAGAACGAATTTCCTAGTGATATTTTAGAGGCTTTGGATCAATCAAAGTTAACACCTGGGGAAAAACGGAGGTGATTTTATTAAGTCTTGAGATGCTCCAACTCCTCCAAAATGTCAGAGAGTAGAGAGCACTCATCAGCTTCCCAAACTGAGCCTGGGCCACTGACGGTGGCCACCTTTTGCCAAATGCACATGCTGTTTCTCCTTGGCACCATCACAGATTATGGGGACAATAGGAAGGAGAAGGTTAAACAGCAGCACCACGGTGTTTTCCTCAAGGAGTTTGCTGACATATCTTTTCCTCTGAGTGCTTTATAACCTGAGAATTACAGTTAACTTCAGTGTAAAATTATTCTCAGCTGTACAGCTGAATGAGTTCTTTAAGGCTGTGGGGAACCATGGCGTGGATTTACATTAGAGAGAAAATGGGTTATGGAGGAAATTGGCTGTAGCACAAAATGGAAATGAAACCTGGAAAGCAATTGAGTAATTGTTAGTTTCAAGCTCTTCAGGGAAAGGGTCAAAATTTATGTGCTGCCCTTGGACAGACAAATTTCTCTTTCAAAAAATCACGTGTGTCTAACATTTATTGAGGCCAGACTCTTGACTAGTATGTCTAGGTACCTGCAGTACGGTAAAGAGCACCATGATACAAGTCTGGGCTCTTTATTTTGATGCATTTTACGTATTGAATGCTGTGTATGGAAATAGCTGATACTCAACTGCTGAGTCAGGTGTGGTTTGGTAGCACCAAAATGTGGGTTGAAGTGGAGCCAGATTCTCAAAGCCCTTGAAGGTGGCTGGGTCCCGGCCTGTGTGACCAGACTCAGCTGACGTTGAGAAGCCTGTTTGCATGAGCAATGGCTACTGACCAAACAGTTTTCAAGATCAGGGCCTGGATGAGGGAACGGCCAATAAAAAAGTAAAGCTAATCAGATACTAGAAATGTGGAGTCATAACTGCTAACAGGAAGTAAATACAAGGGCTTGTTATGGGAGTCAGCTGTCCAGACATCACTGAGCAAAGAATAGATCTGGAGATGTTAGCAGATGCTAATCTTATGAGGCAAATGAAGTATTTTTATCAAATGAAGGAACATTTTTGCTCCTTGTTAGCTGTATGGCAGGGTTATTCATTTTCACACATGCTGAAACAGATTTATGAGCTTCCTGCTACTCCCTTTGCTTCAGGCTAAAAAGAACAGGTAAAATCCAAATTCCTTATCTTTTAGTGCTGCTTGTCAGTCTGTCCTACTCTGACAAGCTGCATAAATACATGCCCTCTGAGTCACTGTAAGTATGAGAAGGATTAACGAATGAGACAGAAGCGGCAAATGTAGGAAAGGGGCGGAAAGACAGCGTTGGTGGCAGCACCAGCTAAAGTCAAACTAAGGGCTGGCCCAGTGCATTTCAGAGCTAAGACTCATAACTGAATGACTGCACTTCCGTAAATTACAGTGCATCAGCTGAACGGTGGTAATAACCCATGGCATTGCAATGTAATTTCAGCTCTTTTCACTTCAGTCCACTAAATCAAACTGTATTATACCATACCCACCGCCAGCCTGTACACACGGATGCTGACTGCAACATGTGATTCACTGCCCTGTTAGCTGTGATAGCAGCAGAGATTCTTCCCCTGCATCTCAGCTACTCTAGATCATAGTTCAGTGCTTAAACTGCAATTAAAGATAGGTTTATTCTCAGCTGCCAAACTGCACGCTGGCGTGGTGGAGCCTTGGTTGTGCCTTCTGTTCTGTTGACTGCTGCAAAGGCAGGTCAGAGGGTGGGTGACAGACATCTGAAAGTGCTGCATGCCTTTTTGTTCGGGGAACGTAGGTCAGAACACTTAGCTGATAAAAAAATGATAACACTAATTATTGTATCCTTTTAATCAATTCCTGCAAGATAGGGAAGCTAAATTACTTGAAGTTATAGTTACGCTAATAGAAGGTCAGACTTGAGGTGTGCCTCAATTTAAAGGCTACTTGCGGAGGCTGCAGAAAGAAGCCATTTACAAAGAGTGTGGCACAGCTGGGAAATACGACAGGAGGGACAAATCCTCAAGCAGTGCAACTTCAGTTTTCTTCATCCAGCTTGCAAGAGCTGCCACAAGTTGCAATCACTGCACAGAAATTCTGAGGATCTGCCCCCAAGAAACAAAGCAAATAAAGGGTATTTCAAGCAAGTTCTTGGAAAGTTATTTTCAATGCTTAAGACGACAACTGACTAGCTATGTTTAGGAAATCCTCATAATGAAAACCAGCTCAGTGTGCTGGGGAAGTAGGTGAATAATCTATAGCTACAGACAGGTGAGATAAGAGCCCATAGTCACTTCTGCATACCAAACAAGTCAAAAGCAGTTTTATTTGTTCTGCTCACCAGGTTTGGAAAAACTCCCCTCAGTGAGTCATTCTGAGCCTGATGAGGGCCAGGATCTGAATTAGGCCTGTTCTTGTCTTCTGAGGGACCATAATCCTGCATTCAAAAGAAAACAATGTTGACTCCTTCTGGAGATGCACTGGATGTGCTTTTTCTGCGTTCAGCTTCCTCCACCAGGGCCATTTGCAGCCCTGATGTCACCCTGTGACTGCAGAAAGCCAACGCTTTGGCAGCTCTTCAGTCTGTCACCAAAGGACAGGCTGTAATTGCTCTGTGACTGCAGTAATGCTTTCCTTTCTATTTAAATACTGAGGGGGGAGATGTGAAAGGCACAGAGAGCAAGGAGTGCAGGCTCCAGTGGACAGCACTGGACCAAATTCCCCCTTAGGCCTGAGAGCCTGAAGAGAGAGACAAAGAAAAGCACAGTCACAGAACAGGAAGAATGTGGCTAGCAGCTGTTGAAACAATCACTCCATGGCTTTTCCAAGGCATGTCAAAGCTAATCTGAAGCTATTTTACCCCGACCAACCTTTGCTGGTCATTTGAGGTGGCCTGAAAATACCAGTGCTCATTGTCATCATCACCTGTCTTTACTTACACGCAGACACCTAAACTAACACGCCAGTACCGGCCCTTTGTGGGGACTCTCCGACGATGCTATCGTCCAGCTCTTACTCAGGAACCCCGGTACGGACCAGAACAGACCACCTGGGCACCCACTGCATGAGCTCTGAAGAACTTCTGATTGAAACAAGCCATAATACAAATCAAATTTCACAGACACCCCTGGCAGCAAACTCATGGTTAAAGATGGCTAACCATTTACCTCCAGGTAGCTTTGCCTTTCCAGGAAATTGGTCACATCTACAGAATCCAATAGTAATGGCAAAGAGCAGGGACGGCTTTTGACTTCTGGATTTGCAAGGTCTTGGTTCTACAAATAAGATAACAGCTGTGTAAGACAGGCACCTGTATGGCATGAGCTACAATGTACCGGCACATCACGCAACAGTGCAGATTTTACTCCTAATGGCTCAGGGAGGTTGTCTAGGTGTCATTTTGCAGGCAGATGTAAATTTGTGCTTCTAGCACTTTGAGTAGACTGGAAGCCGATGGGGTGTAAGATGCTTAGTGCTGGCTCTGAACTAGATGGCCTGGCTGGCTGACATGGTGCAGAAATTTGGGCTGGAGCTGGAACTAACAGGGCTTCCAGCTCGCTCATAGCATTGACAGACTAGACGTGGATTGCTTTGTAAAACAGTGTGTAGATATATCCAAAAAGTACACGGTAAGAATTACACACACATTTTCATTCTGACACATCAAAGGTGGAATTCGTTGTAGCACAGTGTCAATCACCTCCTCATTTCCATGTGTCGTACTCTTCAAAGAGATTCTTTCAATGTAAAAACGATCCCTGCACAAAAAACCTGTGCAATGCCTGCTTAGTGCATAAGCCCAGGGTACAGGATTTGTATGGAAAATTAATTTCTGATTAACCAAGTCAAGAGCCAACTTGCAAAACCAGGACAAGACAATTCCTTGCTTTTGCACAGGTTTCTAATGAGATTACAAGATTATTTCTTTCTAAAATCAAGTACAGAAACATCACCTGAGGGCAGTGTTCATCTTTTTTGGCTTTCTTGATTGAAGATATTGCAGTGACCCAGTTCTCTATTTCCTGGCTGTGGGTTGGAACAACAGAAATGAACACCTACTTCCAGGTAAAACACAAGGAAAACCCATTTGCTCACCCACTTCCTCCCATGGGCCCAAAACAATGCTTCTTGAAATCAACAGGGAAAATCTGCACCTTCCTTTCAAGAGCCAGACGGCAAAGTCTGGCCTCAGGGAAGTGCAGCCCAGGGCCAAGACCTACGAGGCACAAAGAGGCTTTTGTACAATGGTGCTTTCTGCTTCATTCTCTGTATATAATGCTGCTCTAGTGGGACTTTGGGCTTGGGAATGCAGGGTGAGAAACTTCTCCTGAAAGCACCCCTGAAGCCCTGTTTTTGTGAGTGGGTTTTGTTGGATTAATTCTGCAGCTCTTCCCAGGGAGGGCTGGCCGTGAGAGCAGTGCCCGGGGGGAAGGCGTGGGGTGGCACGCTCAAGTAGCACACAGGTATGTGTTTTCCTTCTGCGCTTATCAGCATTTCACACATCAGCTGCTCTTCTGCAGCAAGGCAGAACCCCCCGACGTGCCTGGGGCTGGGAAGGCAAAGAGGGGAGGCCGGGAAGCAGCAGCAGAGGAGCACTGTGCCAAACCCTGGCCTCGCTGAGCTTCAGGGCTCACCTGTGCAGCAGTGATTTCTGCCCTCGCTGCAGTCCGGCCCCGAGTCGCTCCCCTTGGGACCTACTCGCTCTCTCTTGGGAATTTTCCCCTTCGGTCTGCTTCCCTTGATTACCGATCTGCTTTCCAGAGCTCGACTGTTTACTGCAGAAGCTTTCTTAGCTCCCAGGAGCTGCTGGGTGAGGAGGCAAAGCCCTCTGCTCCCCCTCGGCCCTAGCGGGTACGGGCTGACGTGGCATTGCCACACCGCCACTGCCGTGCCCGCTCCCAGCCGTGTGCTCCCACTGCTTTCACGTGTTGGACTTGTAGCAGCGTGGCTGCGGGGGAGCTTAGCCCAGTGGCCCTAAACGGCAAGGAATTAGCCTGGCTGCGGGGGATAAAACAGCACACCAGAGAGCAGTTTTCCCTGGGATCAGCCAGCTGAAACCTTGCGTTGCACACTCAGTTGCACGGACACAGGCAGGGCTGGCCAGAGCTGCAGGGAAGGAGTAGAGCCATTCCTTGGTCTTGGTCTTACACGAGCTTAACTGTAATGCCATGTTGCATTTACACATCTTCCTCTGCCTACCTGCTCTTCCCAATGAGGTAGTAACATCTGTTTCCAGTAGTGATGGACATCACCTCCTCAAAAAAGCATCTGAACATCTTCTTCACCGTTGCCATGATTTCGGAACTACTTATTCCAATTTCAACTTTAACAATCCTGTGTAGGTAACGATACGAAACATCCTATATAACTGGACATGCATACAAACAACATATACAGACACACATTTACACGTGTGTGTGTAGGGGTGCATTTTAATTTGAGCACAGCATGACATGAGGAGATCTACACGGAAAATGGTGAACATTTTTCAACAGAATAAATTCTCAAGAAAGTAAGTGCCCACATTAAAAACATCTGGACTTTCACAGTGAAGAACATTTCCAAACAAAAAAAATAAAATCAACTTTTACAAAGATTCATGTCTAGATTTTAGAACACCATTTCTGAAAATGGGCCTGTTGTTCTAATACAGAAATGATAGTAAGAAAAATTCATGGCAGATGTTTTTGATCCATGACAGAACAGTAAATTTGATTTGAAACTGCATATTAACAGTATTTTAATGGAGTGGATCTGGAATAGACAAGATGTACTCTTAATGCATTCTGAAATGGAAGCACTACTTCCAGTAACTTACAAGAAGTTAAATCATTAAAAATAATAACAACAATAATGATAATGATGGTAATAATGTCACCACATATCACTGAGCAAGCTGGAAATTTTTCAGAACTTCGTAATATAAATTTTTTTAATGGAAGAAGCAAAACACCAATGAGTCCAGCAAACTCCTAACAGCTCCAGGAGCTTTTGGCTCAAGCTCCAAGTCTGGCTGGTAAAATCTTTACATTTCTTTGCCAGAACTGTTTCCCTTCAACGTGTCTTACACCACAGCTGACACGGTAAGGCTGCTAGCACAAAGCCAATGACACTCAGACTCACTGAAGCCTGCAGTGGATGCTGTGCCATGAGGATGAAGTGACCAACCCAAATGAGCCAAGCAGAGCAATTTCTTGGCAGGGTAAGAGGCAGGGGCAGCCAGCATCAGCCCAAAGGGCTACATGAAAGCCGTGAGACCTTTGCACGACTTTCAAAGCACTTTGCAAAGCTGTAAGGTGAGAAAGGTTGTGTGCCTACACAGTTACGAGTGCTGTAGCCCATCCTTACTCTTGTGTGAGTGAATGCATAGCACTGTCCTCACAGAACACAAAATGTCTCCTACTGCAGGAATCCTCCCTTTGGGATCACGGAGCCAACCTGTCTGCTTTGCAGGTTCCACATCACCACAATTGCTCACGTAAACGTATCAAATTCCATCAAAATCATTTAGAATTTTTACTCCTACAAAAAACATACACTCTAAGTTGCAACCACAGCCTACAAGAGCCCAAGGAACTCTTTTTCTGTCTTCAGTAGGATTTGGATGAAGAACCTCAATCAGGAACAAGTGTCTGTACAATCAGTAGCTAATTAAGAGGGTTGATACATGATATAAAATAAAAAGGTGATGCATTTGAGTTACATACTCATCAACAGCTATGGAGCCTTTCACGCTCTGGCCTTTTAGATACTTCAGGATGTACTTGCCCTTGCTGGATTTGGACAGGATGAAAAAACGCCTTTTCCAGGATTTCTGCCAAAGAGAAAGTAATTTGTCTCTCATTAAAACTCAGGATAGCAGAAAGAGCAGATATCTGTTGAAGGATTGCTGGAATATGACTAATCTGTGCTAGTATACCTGTGAGTTGAAGAGTTGAAGAGGTGGTGACTTGATGAGGAATCCATGCAGGAAGATTCCACCTTCAGGGCAAAACGTGTTTTGAGCTCCCACTAATCAAAGAGAAACGAATGGCACCATTACTCTTACTTGTTGCCAATTAATCTCCTCCAGGGACCTCCTTGAACTGGAAAATGATGCTGAGCACTGGGTTGCTGTGCTTAAATGGCCATAAAGCACATTCAATTAGAGAAGACAAACAGAAATCAAAGCTATAAAACATAGAGCCAGGCCATGCTTCCTTGATGTCCCTGTTACTGCTGACAACTGGCCAAAACTGTAAACAAGTGACAGTGGCAATGTCCTGCATTGAGGGAGGTGGCTCAGAAGATATCAGAAAGCTCTGTCTTATTTAACTGATCTGACTAAAGTTCTGGGCTCTGGTCTTACTTAACTTCTTCATTAGCGATCTGAAAGACAGTAAACAGCACCCTAATTAAATTTGTAGATGGCATTCAGTATGGACAGGCTGCAAACACCACAAATGATAAATCATCTTACACTGCAGATCACAATGCAGCAACAGAAAGAAGTCTTACAAGGAAAATATAAGCTAAAAGATTGGGGGTAAAAATACCTGAATGCATTTCTTCATGACCCTGTGTACTCTGTGCTCAACTACAGTTTAAGATTCATGTTTTTTTCTAACCACTGGTGGATTTCTGACCAAAATCTTCGAGCACTTGAACACCCAGTGAAAGGAGTGGCAATCTTACTCTATTTTTTAAGCTGTAAGCAGTGTATGGGAAATTAAGACTTTTAAAGAAACCAACGAATGACTGAAGAGAGTGCAGTCAACCTCCAGCAACCTAGGACATGCCTAAGTTCTGGGAAAGGTGGCAATAAAAAAACACCCAGCTTTGTGGTGACTTCGTCATCAGCTACTGACAGTTCCCAGTTAATTTTTAAGGATTTTAATGTTTTCAGAAATATCAGCCCAGCCTCTGTGTCAGGGACAAGACGGATTCTGCTCTAGAGGGAAATGCTGCGTTTAGGACAGATTCTTTAATGAAGGAAGCAAAGGAGCAAAATTAACATATAATATAAGTCCAGCTGAGCTCTCTGAATTTTCAACACACTGTTTTCCCCTGTTTTTCACCCACTGTTTATGACAAACTCCTTGGCAGTTGGAGGTGAAAGAGACAAGTATTAAATATTGAAAATAATAGTTTGAAACCCGATCCAACCTCACTACTGGTGAATCTTAATAAACGACACTTTGTACCTGCAGAATATTTCCTGTTTCCTGAAGCCATCCTGATTGTTTTTTTTTTCTTCTGAGATAGGAAAGAGAACCACGAACTTGAAGCTAATTCCTTTCACTCTGTTTCTTGCTGAGCAACATTTCGCTGCATGGATGGTTGCTTGAGAAAATAACAAATATCTCAGATGTGTTTATTTTTGTAGTGATGGTTAAACTAAATGAAATTAAACATAGAAAAAAATTCATAAGAAACTACAGAAACAATCATAATAATTATTAAATATATTACTATATATAAGATTATATATTATAAATTACATATATGTTATGGTGCTATATTCTTATACCGTAAATTTAAAATGATGTGTAATAAAATGTATACTTTTCTATAAGTCCATGGGATGATTTGCTTTGGCTGTGAGGAGAAGTGTATTTTGTCCCTTCTTTTGCAGTAGATACAACAACTATAACCCAGGAATGTTGCATCCCACCTGTTCCTGACATTGCCTTGGCAGTGTGGTCAGCCCCGCGTTCAGGAGGCATAGCAGGGCCTGCAGAGCTTAACATCTGAGGGCATTTAGAAAACCTGTTCAGAGTGCTATAGTAATTAGGATAATGTGCTAGCCTGTAGTAGTTTTAATACAATGTCCTCCCAACAATTTATAAACAGTGATGGATGTGGATTAGTATCATGTTTTTTCACAGTATCTATTTTTATTTATGTCAACTGGTTTTCCCAATGTCTCCTCCAATATTAACCAGGTAATATAATATAATATATAAATATAACTACATATTATATTGTAATTTAATATATAAATATAGCCAAGTAATCTTCCTGTGAGCCTGAGAAGTTACATTACCTGCTCATGGCATAGCCAGGCTGAGGCAGAGATGGAAGCAGAGGCTAGGAGGGTGGCAGAACGCACTGATGCATTGCCATGGATTTCGCCAGCAGTTTGCTAAATAACCCCCTAACAAAACACATAGGCAACACTCCGTGGGACTTGGAACATTCAGATGGTAGAAGGTGGCTTTGGTTACTGACTTCCATGGGGATTTTCAGCTCATTTGCCTTTCAGTGCTTTCCCTGTCAGCTACAACGAGGTGGCACAGCCTCCAGTGTGTGCCACATGAACCTGCAGAGCCTCTTGGGAAAAGCCGAGGGACTGCAAGTACCGTCCTCGAGTTTTTTGCTGCACTCCCTGGCTGCACTGAGAGATTTAGGGTGTTTGCTTTTATTTCTTCAGTAATTTACTCCCTGGTGCCAGAAGTAAACACAGAACAGCCAGGAGTGATGGCGAGCACTAGCTGTCACCCGACACAGGGTGGGTTATGCACAAAAATCAAGCTGTGAGCTTCCATACCCAGCTCCAGGCAAAGCTGTAAATGAGAACAAACCACTGCAAACTCAGGTCTGCTGGAGAACTCTGTAGAGCATTTCTGCTTGTACGTTTTTTTAGGGAAACCTTTACAATTTTGCCTTTTGGGAAGAAAGATTGGTTGCTGTGACAGACTATTATAAAATTTACTGCCTAGTCTTTTCATCTATTGCCTACCAAAAAAGGTTAAAAAAGCTATTTCCAGAACTACAAGTGACTGCACACAGTCAAATTCCTAATGTCAGCAGTGGGGGGACATGTCTGGGGTTGCAATGAAATGCAGTGTAATATTCCTCTCAGTGTGACTGACAAAGGCACCACGACGGGCAGGCGATGCATCTCAAAGCTGCATTCCAAGAGCCTATAACATGATAGAAGTCTCATCTAGGTTTCAGTAAAAGTCAAGATTTGCAGGTAGAAAGACAGAAACCCATGAGATTACAGTAGGCTTTTCACCATTTGTGCTATCTCACTCTGCATTTTGAAAAAAAAAAAGTTTTTAAGTGTTGTACTTAATAATTTTTTTCACTTCAGTGGAAAGCAACCTTTTAAAAGCATTATGTCTCATTCAGAATAAATCGTGCCGATTCCATGATTATACCCCTCAGATTTTTGTGTACCTGACATTAAGAGATTTGATTGATTTCAACCTGTGGAAATGCAGCGAGGCACTTCAGTCAAAATGTAAATAAAGCACTGCAAATGACCGAGATGTTGGCTATTACAAACCTTCACAAATATAATACCAAGATAAGGAAAACAAACGGTGTTAATACTTACAGGCAGATGTCTTTATAGCGTAGAAAGTCTTAGAGAAATACACCTTGAAGTATTTCAAGATTCCTTGTATTGCTTTCTGCGGCCAAGCACGGTGTCCTCACCCTGCATCGTCACTGCCTTCTTATAGCCAGGGTATAAATGCAGCTGAAATATGACCCACGAGGAAATTCCCGTTTCTGCCCGGGGAAGTAAATTAAAGGCTTTTCTGAAAGGGGAAATCCAGATTAATATTCACTTACAAACAAATAAAAAATACACACATTTGAGGCAGCCATAAATGTCTCCCATGCAGAAAAAAACAAAACAAAACACAACTTTTTTTAGCTTCAGCTTATTAAACAGTCCCTTTTTTTCCCCCAGAGCTGTGTCTGAGAGATCGTATCCACCCACAACTGGAAGATAAACCAACATTAACAACCATATAAGATCATAAAGTGCCATAAAATGTAACCAAGTTTTGATTTAAAGAGCTGTACTGACTAAAACACGAGGTGGAGCAGGCTCTCTTATGCTACCTATGTAATGACAGCGTACTTTTGTTCCAGGATCAATGTCCATCTTGGTTATAGGTGACTTTCTGGGTTCTCTCCAGAGACATCCAGCATAATTAATGATACTGATATTATGCACTAAACCATTTGGCTAATCCTGCAAAAGGCAAGGGAAGTGCATTTAGACAGAAAATAGTTTTAAATAGTTCTAAATTTGAATGGGAAATAGGCTAAATTGCCCAACAGCTTATAAGTCACTATGCAGCTATCTGGCCTTGCTCGGGTCAAAGGGTCAGGCTTCCTTACTCTGAACAGATTCCTCCCATGCTTTTTGGACGTGATCTAAAGTAATGCTCCACCTACCAGAGACACTGGCCCCTACACAACGAATTATGTTTTTATCTCTTTCTTTCAATGCTACTCTAAGTTGTCTTTCCAAGTTACTTTCCTCTCTGGCAGCGTCTTCAGGTATTTGATGCTTGATCTACTTCACATACCGGACAAGCCTGAAGGTTGTTTAAGATTCAGCCTTAATTTCTTCCTTTCATTGTAAGTCAGCACAAAGAATTGCTGTACTCCTTTGTGCTTTTTCCAGGAAAACTTTGGTCCACCAGGGGAGATCTCTTGCAAATTAGAGAACTGAAGAGCTTCAAATAACACTACTATTTTGCCCTTTTTTCTTAGACAGACAGCAACCATTTCAGCTATTATTTGGAAATTCCCAAGCTGTATTAGTATCCATAAGGATAAATGTACCCCAAAATGTAGTAAAGACCCCCTCTGTCCACTTGTTTTTTTCGTTAGGACATCATGTCAAACAGGTAAGAACCTTTTCCTACTGTTGGAGTAAACTCACAAATATTACCTCCTGATTCCTCACCAGTCACAGGGGATCTCATCAGTCACTGGCTGAACCATCTGCATTCTTCTCTGAGAAAACTTTTGGGAAGTATTTTGGTTGGTTTTCACTTTACCAGATTAAATGACAAACAGGCAGATATTCAAAAGAAATTAAAAAACAAAACAGGTCTTTATTGATGTCATGCTCAAGACTTCCACAAAACAGTAATTCATTTTATTCAAACAATTGTAAATTTGACTTATGAAAAAATATGCCTCACTATGCCACAGTTCTTGTAAGAAAATTAACTTAATACGTTGGTAATTTGGCCCTAATAACATGTAAATATTTTCTTAGAAGATTTATATAAAAAAAAAAAAAGTATAGAATGCATTAGCTGGGAAAAGGGTGAATAACTTATCATTTAGCAGTCTAACCAAATCATAAAACTTACTTTTCTGAACTAGCTACCAAATGTAAAGAAAATATAAAAAGTAGGAATATGATCATCATTGACGTATCTCCAAAATACAAGATCAAGACAACACAGTAACTAAAAAGGCACTTCTGGTTTCTGATTCAAGTAACTATTTCCAGTCTTGGCAAAATTCCTCACAGACAGAAGTTAAATCTAAACATCCACTTGTAAACATTCACATAATTCTATCATTTCAACATTAAACCTTTTTTAATTTTTTTATAACAAAGCCTAGACATTAACATTCTGTTGATTCAAAACTTCTGAATCAACAAGCAGGTATTTTTATTTCTGCAGGCAAACAAATTGCAATACCACTGTTTCAGGTCGTTCTAACAGTTAATTGTCATTTGCAAAGCAAAAGTCTCCAAAGTGGCATTTTAATAAGGCATCATCCAATTACAATTTGCCCAATTTTAGAATAAAATAAAATTGTTTGTATTTGTCACATTTCCATACTATTCAACTGAATCACCTACAAATAAAACCACCTTTTGCTAGAATGATAACTAAGTAATTTGACTTCCATATTAAGCACAGAGCAACCATTAATCATCATTAATAATGTTCATAAAAAAGGAAATGAATAAATTAGACTATGAACCACCCTTTTAAACAGCTACAAAATCAGTTTCATCTCTGGACATTCCCATAGTATGACAGTCTTCAGAAATTTCCAAGGAATTTACAGTTCCTTGAGCTAGTAGTGAGAGAAAAGATGAAGTCTCACTGATACTTTTTAAAATAAATTTTACAATCTGTTTTCTGGAATAAGCCTTTATGGATCAGGTAGCTAACTCTCAGAACATCTTCAATACCCATAAATCAAGAGAGCCACACTAAGGAAAATCAAAATAATTTGTATTAGCTGTAGGGTTGGTCCAGAGCATTTCTTTCTTTAAAATCTTGTATATTGTCCATCCATCAGATACCCCAGCTTATGCAATTTATAAATCTAGTGTAATTGCATTATATAAAATAGTGTTATTCCAATTTATAATCCAATCTCCACCCAAAACCATATCCTGATCTCACATCATTGGCTGCATTAAAATCTGCTTTCAGAAGTAAAGTTCCTTAGTGAGCATAGACACTACGCAGGGAATCTGCTTCTTCTCACTGAAGCGTGGATCATCAGACTGTGATTCAAAATTTGTGGCAACCACATAGTTGACCCGTGTGAGGATCTGCATGATCTCGAGTTGTTTTCCATGTTCATTTAGCACAGAGCACAGAGACTGCACAAACCAGGAGCCTCTTCCAGGATTCCTCCACGAATAATAACCTTACAGGGAAGACAGATAAAAAAAGTACATTATTTTTCCTTTTTTCTTATTGTCTTGCACTGAAGAATGGAATATCAGAGATTTACTAGTTTGTGTGAAAGATTCTGGATTTACAATAACTGCACATACAAAGTTTAATTCTTATTATTTGCATCACCTATCCTGCTTTATTAATGTGGAGAATAACATCGGCTCCCCAGTCCTTATGATACCAAGGTACCATTCTATGTTTTTCCATAGAGCCTTATTTTTGTATTAGCTTCATGCCATAAACTATCCTCTTCCTGCATTCAACTCAAATTCAACATAGTCACTGAAACGGGCTGTGAAAAGGCAGTATCCCCTTCCTCTGCCATCTGTAACGTCAGTGCCTTCTTACCTGCCAAATCTGGGCTTTCTCCTGTTTCAGTGGTAGCTAGCACGAAAGGTAAAGATACAACACATTGGCCCAACGTATGCTGGGTCTTAGCTTTTTGCCCACCAATGTACACCAGCTTATCAATGCGGATCTACAATGCTAGGGTAGTACTGCAGCGGCTGTGATGGATGCACTGGGGGCAGAGACACAAGTTCTGTAGAAATAACATGTTTTATCGGAGTAACTATTACACTTGGAAAATGTCAATTGAGAACTGAAGATAGGACTTCCAACTTCTTCCGCCTATATTAGCAACTCGAATCAAAGATTAATTCTCTGCCTACAAACTTTGTCTATGCTGTAATAAAGGAGTTCAAATCATGTTTTTTTATCAAGCAATTTAAAAAACATATTTAAGATAACTTATTTCTGTTCCTGATGATTATAGCTTCATACTCAGATTCACACTCTCTATTTTAATTATGTACCTCCTACAAAGTCACTGCTACTGTGACATGCATGCTATACTTTTAGCTCCACAGCACTACAGTAGGAGTACTTTCTTTAGAATCTAACTTCTCATTAAAAAAGAAGGTTGTTAACCATAGTAAATTAAAATTCTGAATGTTAGCGAAAGTCAACATATACAGCACGTCTATTTGCACTTCTGAAAATAAAAATGTTACGGTTGCTGAAGAAAAAAAAAACAAAATTAAAATTCTGAAGACGGAAAACAGAATTTAAAAAAAAATCTAACAGAATATAACTGTTTCTTTTTTATTTACTAACACATACCCGGTTACTGAAATTTAAATGTAAAAGTGCACACCTAATTTACAAATAGTGCATGATTAATTCATATGAGTGATAAGTTGTCAGGCTTCTTTCCTCCCCCACTCTTTTTTTTTTTTTTTTTTTTTTACCTGGCACTGTGGAATATGCAAACAGAAAATCTGCTTCTACTGGAATTTTGTATCTGGGATTGGCATCTGTTTCCAGAGTGTCATTTGCAGGTCCAGAGTCAGTTTGTATACCTTCATCAAATTCAGAGCCTCGGCATGCCTGAAATAGCAGTGAAGACGACAAGACCAGACACATGACAAAACATGTCTTCCCTGCTGCTGCAGTAGTGTATTATATTTACCTTAGAGCTATTACCTGAATGAAAAATAATTTGGGTTTCCCTATAAGGCTTTTACATTTGTCTCCTCTGAAGAGTGCAGTCAGATGTTTGATAGCCATAGGTCCATCGGTGCCATAGATGAGGCCTTCTTCCCCGTGGCTTAGAAGGATACAGGCAAAGCAAGCAGCATCACTGTGATTCTCTTCAGCAGCTACAAGTCAAATACTTTTTAGCCAAAAGGAAGTAAAACTTTAAATGAAGACTTTCTGAGACTAAATGCAGTGGGCCTCTTCTGGAAGGCATAAGAAGTGGATAAAGACACAACCCACTTTTTAATAATGTGATGAGTACATTGAATAAATGAATGCAGAGTTTAGCCCACTGGAGTAAACAGGCCGAACTCTTCACTAAATGACAATGCTCTTCACCTACTATGACAATAAAACTGTATTGCTGAATTGACTTTAGAGGAAGAGGTGGGGAATTAAAGCTAATCTGTTCAGAAACACAGTCTTTCTACACTTTCTAAACTTCATTTAGAGGGGCATAAGCAATCTGTTCTAATCTGACCTGCTCTGTGCAGTGCATAACTTGAGTGATCTCCAGAGGTCCTTTCCACAATAAATTATTCTATGATTGTAAATTTTTACCTTGCTTCAGTAGTTTTTCCATATCATCACAGCTTCGGTCATTGTATATATGAACCTCAAAACCTAAGTTTCTAAAACTCTTAGTTAGATCTCCAGCATCTTTATCAGTGCCATTGCGTGTACCCATTCCTGTCAGAAAAGAAAGAATACAGTTGATTGCACGTTAGATAATTCAAAATAATTTACATATCGAAAGGTGACAATTTTAAAACAATCCTCTAACGTTAATTTTCAGCATTAGAACAGTTGTGAGGTTCTTTTTAATGTAAAATAATGCAAAGTTCAACGTTAACATGTATCTTATCCTGAAAACTGTTGGCATACCTCCAGAATCTTGGAACATGGAACCTCTGTGGAGGATTCTATCTCCTTCTGGTTATGCAGACTAACACATGCATAAAGCACCCCAAGGAATGATTGTCGAAAAAGAGTCCCTATGATACCCACATAAAAGACACTGATGTAAATTATTTGGAATAAGCTCTTCATTTAATGTGTTTGCCCAGCATGTAGGGGAAAAAAAATATGAAGTTGACTATAACGCAAATATCATCTGCTTCAAAACTGTACACAGGCTGGAAAGTTAAAGGCTTCTACCACAGGAGTGTGAACCGAGCACAGCTACAGATACTAGCTTTTGTAGCACAGCTACGGCTATTAGCTGTAGTTCAGGGACAGGAAAGTTATAACATGGGGTGCAGATACCAAAGTTCAAATTTTAACAACACAGCCTTAAAGTCTGGGACAAAGGTTTAGTTTGAAGTTAGCAGAGCAAAGTGACATCACTTTGCTCTGCTAACTTCAAACTAAACCTTTTTGAAATATGTACTGCAAAGGAACTGCAAAGAGGTACTCCAGTGTAAGTATTAAAGAACAGGAATAAACTGTAGGAACAACTATTTCTCAAATAAGGTAAGTATAGTAATTAAAATGCAATATTCTGAAAATAATAGCTTTATTGATAAATGAAAGTATAAAAAATCTAAAATCTGTAATGAATGTCATCAAAGGAATCACAGAATGCTTTAGGTTGGAAAGGACCTCTGGAGGTCATGTGGTCCAACCTCCCTTCTCAAGCAGGCAAAGAACATTACCTGTTTTATCTTCAAAATTTTTGTTGTTTATAATAATACATTTGCCAACTTTCTTGTAGTCCATATTATACTGGAATGTGGGTGTAACAATTCGGTACTGATTACTGAGAGAGGACTTTGGCTGCTCTTCTTCTCCATTCTTCTTTTTTCTATGTGAACCAAATGAAAATACTGTTAGTGGCCAGTCACATGCAACATGCCTATTTATCTTGACTCAGACTATTGCAGCAGCCTGAACTCGTGCTTTTATTTCTCTCATATTTGTTTTCTTCCTTCATATTTCAGACAGAGATGTAGAGATATTAACTCATTGCTTAAGTCTTGTCATTTCCATGCAGCGATTACTGTACGCTATTGGATTTTGATGACGGTAAAGTCACACTTGACTGAACTGCAGCCAACAGCAGACCCTGACTCAAATACCATGGATAAAACAAATGGGTTAAACACTAAGTCAGGCTTTTGCAAACTACGGTTCAGGACATAAGTACTGTTTTATTTTTGCTACAAGTAATTCATGGAAGCACAGACAGATCATCCTTACTAACTATTCCAAACATGACAAGAAGATACACAGTATACCCCATAGCATGATAGGATTTGTTTATTGAATAATCACCATCCCTAGATTTTATGAAGATTGATAGTTTCTACTGAGAAATGTTATAGGTGTGAACAGGTCATGTGTTAACTTGGTCTGTCAATCAATAGTTTGAAACTAAGCAAAATCTAAGTAAATTTTAAGTGTAATCTCATCAGCATCTGAACCTCACGTTAAAAAAAAAGTCCCCTATAAATATTCTCCATTCATTCAGCTATGCACTGATCTTTCTGCTTTCTGAGGGAACCATAGATTGAATGAGAAAGAGCTGCTGAGAGATAGCATGGACCTTACCCACCAATTTGCTCTAAATGAAGAATTATAGAACAATCTATTACAGCCAGCATGCCCGCCTGAGGTACAGTCATGAGGAACTCAACAGTATTTGCTCTGAGGTGGACTTTTTGGTTCAGCCAGGTGGCTTCCAATTTTGAGATCTCCACAAGCAGAACTGAAGCCAATGAGTGCCTTTAAAGCATCTGATGATGTCTCAGAAATAAAACCGAGCTCTGGAGCAGCACAGTTAGAAACAACGCTCAGGAAAGGGCAGAAGGTATCAACAAATCTCTTACTGATTTAGTCCAGCATCCTGCTTCCAATAGTACTTACTGCTGAAGTCTGGGAGGAAAACATAACCTGTTTTCTTAGCACAATTAACTGCACTTTACAGTTTGTTTTTAACCAAATGAGATTTTTCCCATAATTCAAGCTCCTCATTCTGACATCTTTCTAGAGAATTATGAAGCTATTTGCTTCAATAACAGCCTGTAGACATGAGATTGCTGCAAATTGATGAAATGTTTAGGAAACGTGCTTTCTTACCTACCTGATTTAGCAATTGTTTTGGCTCCAAGCGTCCTCTTTTTTATGACTAAAGGACAGGCCTAACTGGAAACCATAACAAACCGTCTCTGGATGATTCATCATATTTAAATGCTACTGCAATTCAATTTTAAAACAGTTCCTTCGTATCTTTGAGTGCTCTGTTATAAAGGACCAAATCAAATAGCTGCACCTAGTGAGTGTTGTGTCTGTATTCTTTTTACACATAACCCTCCTAATGTCATCTCCTCTCTTAAGAGTTCTTTTAGAGACTATGAAACTAGGTTTTGAATTGTACCTACTTGAGGACTGTATTTGATACTCTGATAGTACAGTGTTTTTTTTCTGGCAAATCACCAGTATTGGTATTCTCCCTACATACTACTTCTTGAGGGCCCTGGGAGCAATAATTAAATATGCTTTGCCTCAAAAAAAAAAAAAAAAAAAAAGATTTTAACCATTTTAAAGAATTATCCACAGTTGTATGGTGTTAATATCACATTTGAGTTTCAAAGAGATCTTGGATTCTTATTTTAGCCTAAGATTTCCCCCTATCCCATATCACTAGACAACTCTTCAGAAAAAAGAAAAAAAAAAAGAGAAAAAAAATTCAAAACAACGAATAAGCACTAAGATCAATGAAGAGGCTAATTTCCTCAGTCCACATTGGATTAAAATACTACAGATCTACCTGGCTTCACCAGCTTCCTGACTACGCTGTATGACTAGCAGTGGCTGTTACATCTAATAGGATATTTTCATGGCTGTTCTACACAAATTCCTTTTTTATCTAGCCCATGAACACTTAGGACAGATCTACATAAGTGGTACAGCGTCGTGCTTATACTGTCCGCTCTCTTAAAATGCTGGAAGTGATCTACTTGTAGACCAGAAGTCAGGCAGTCACGTTACCCTACAAAGAAGCTCTCTGAAAATAGCAGCTGGGTGAACTGGCCCCGGAATGTAGCCCCACAACTTCTGCTCTGAAACCACTTCACTTCCGAGTTCAGGAGTTCGCACTCATTCATGCAGAAAGTCTCAGGACTTTATGGGATGTAGCTACTGCTGGCATTTCCAAAAGCAGGCCAGAAGCTCTGGGCTGTACAATGTCAAAATGTCACAGACGAGCCTTGCCAGCATGGCAGTCCGCACGAACCCTTTATTTCATTTCCCCATTCCTTTACAAAAGATAGTATGGTTTTGTTCTAACGATTCTTTCCATCCTGAACAGGATAATCAGATAATAAGCAACCACGGTGTATCTTACTGGGTTACGCCTATCATTTCTTTACTGGCAGAACAACAAAACAGTTCCAGAAATCTTTTGGTATCTGTCCAAACTGAATGAATAAGGTTGTGCTATATACTTATCCCCACTCTACAGTCCAGTGAGAACTCTTTTTTTTTTTTTTTTAAGATTTTGTTTGCCGTGCCAAAACAGTGCAATATGGGAATTGCCTGAGTGACCTAAGCTGATAGTATAAAATCCCACTCTTCAGTTTAAACAAGCTAAATAATTGCAATAATGATTAATAATGTAATAAATATGTACTTATCAGTCCTTAAGGGAAATTCCTTGTTAGTGAGAGGCTGGCTTACGACTGAAAGGATAAAGCTTTCCAGAGAATTTTTTTATTTTGTAAGCGCTGAACTGGACACATGTTAATATAAATGTTGACTTGTTCTCTAGGCATCCTAATCACAGTAGTTTCTGAAAGGGTTTTCATGGGTTAATTATGTGCTGTTATAAACTGTTCTCATCTATCTGCCGTCAGTTTTATTTCCTTCTGCTTCTCTGACATCCAGCATCATCCCTCTTTTTGAATTCAAACTTGCCCAGACTAAATAGAAGCTTGAATTTTATGACTGTTTCGTCTTCCTTTAGCCTTTAATTACAGCCATGCCTTAATTCCCCACTCCACTAGTGGTCAATGTGATCTTTCCCTTGGACAGAAACAGTCTTTCAATCAGTGCTCTCACATATTTCATGTTCTCTCCTTTTGGTCAAGAGTTCAGGAAGATCAAAACTCCACTTTGGCACACTCATATATCTTGCACGTTTTCATCCTTACCGTGTCTCTAAATCGAGGGCTTAGGCTTGACAATGGTCTGTCTGGGAATGGGACTTCAATGGAGATAAATTCATTTGCACCAGTAGTAACTTTGATCTTGACTGTATAAAGGAATGCTAGTTATCACAACAAATTTTCCGTTACACTTTGGATAAACTATGATGTCAGTATGTAAAGATATCAGGATTTACAGATAAAAATACCATTGTTAACGTTTAAATATCCTTAAAGATTATTTTCAATAAAAAATTAAAATCTTGTCAATTTTACTGAAAGCAGTGTCTCTTAGCAGCCACAATTTCCTCTACTTTGGCTTCCTTTCTACTAGCATCCCTCTTGCACTATCTTTGCTACCACATATGTTACTGGTATGACAAACCAACGTACTAAGAATCTGTGTACAGGACAAGGGCTTCCTCGGTTGTCCCAGTCTCTCATCATCTCTTCCACCTGTTCCAGCCAAGCTCCTGGGCTCAGGTCCTGATCATCACTTCCTACTCAGAGGATGGGAGGGGTTCCCTGTTTCACGTTTGTTTGTTTTTACATTTTTTCTTTTCTAAGGGAAATTATAGTGTTAATTAGAAATTAAATTCGAACAATGATATTACAGGGCATACCTGGGCTTTGAAAACAGCTGTATTCCTTTTTACGCCACAGAAAGTCAGGGACTTTTGTTGCTATACTAGAAGATGTAAGTAGATTTAAAAAACAACAATTAAGATATTATTCAATTTAAGGAAGTTTCCATTCATAGGAGAGTGGAAAAGGTTAAACTGATTCCATGTATTTCTATCCAAAGTACACACACACACAAAAGAGAGAACTCTGACTTTTGTTCTATGAAGTTCAGTAAATTTAAGTTTTATTTGATTAGGACTGTCTCAGAATATTGTGATAGCTTTTTTTTTAGTCTGGCATGTTTCTTTAATCTGATGCGCAGCCGTATATCATTTTTGAATGACTGGTAACGGGTTTCTATTAAAAAGAAAAATTGTTTGTCTAAAAAAGCATGTTTATTTTACAGAATACATCATCTCAGGGTTGCTTCTGGAGTCCCCATACCTTTTGCCATTGGAAAGTATATTTACCGTTGTTTGAGGTTGTCAGCCTTTCTGTTGAGTCCACCCAGAAAGATGACAGTGGTGGTACAGTGACAAAGTCCACAGTACAAATCTCAGTTAATCCGTCAACATCCAAAAGAACTTTGATGCACTTAATCTTGTGGGATGGAAGGCATCTTAAAACTGCAGTGCTCTTTTTTTATTCTATTACTAACCACTGAGGTGTCTCTCTCACGTCTTCTATATTTGTCGACCTCTTAAAATACTGCATTTGAATAAATTCCCCATTGAATAGAGTGGGTAAGCATGAAGGACAATATTTTACTTTTAAGACTTCTACAGAAACTTTGGTAGCCTATCGTGCTGATTTTATTTATATGCACTTTGTGTGGTTCTATGCTGCTTTATCTGTCTTAAAAGCCCCACTTCTTCCACTATTGCACGTATAGTATGCAGGGTGTTTGCAACTACTTATCACAAGTGCTATGTTTGCTCTCCTGGGGAAAACCTCCCGCAGTGGATTTTCATTTTTCTTTTTAGTAAATAGTTACAGGATAGATGGGAAACACTGAAAATGCAAGGAAGATTTTGTCTGAATTTACAAGGCACCATCAAGTTCTGTGTAGTAAAGCTGAGTGTGGTGGAGACCAATTCAAAATTATTCTTCTGAAGAAGTGATCAGGAAACAAAATTCATAAATTAGACAAATCAAGGTTCAAAATTTGGTTTCCTGTTTCTACTCCAGTCTCAGTAATTAGGGGTCTCTTCGTATGTCTGTTGCTTTCTGATGATCATGCATGGATATGTCTTATTCCTATATAACCAAAGTGCCAGCTTTAATACTTTTAGCCTGTTTCAATACTTTATCCAGTCTAATTTTACCCTATTTAGTACACCTTTAATTGCTGTACACTTTCCCCTCTTTGATTTTTTTTCTCTTGGAACCTATTGGTAATAACAAGCACAAGACACTTGTTAAACCTGACTAGAGCTTTTTAGATCTTAAGTACTTTAAGGCAGACTCTTTGTTCTTTGTCAGATCCATTTTGGTAAAATGTCATGCAGATTTAGAGCTGCATGCAAATAATAGATTATCCTGTTGCCTTTTCCCATTAATATTGCATCAGGTTGGCAAAGCAGCAACATTTCTGGACAAGATGAATGTGTCACTATTCGAAGCTTCCTTTATAAAATGAATATTCTTTTACTGTTAATAACCAGCAAGCATAAATTATGTGGGATTAACTAAGCATTACCCAGAAAGGCTAGTCCAAATACTACATCTGTGTTACGCTGCATTTGATTATATGATTCTGGGTCACAGGCTAGCAAGGCTGCATGCTGGAATATGAAATACAATCTACTTTAAATACTAATTGGAGCCACTGCATAAGAGATTGGCTTTTGGGAGATCTCCATTCTGTTTGCAATCTGCCTGTGAAACACAACTGGCTCTCAAACCTTTTCTCCTGAATATACCCCAGCAGCAGATGCCATTTCCACTTCTCTCTTTTTCAGACAGGTAACACCTTACCAACGACTCTCCTGAAAGAGCTTAAATATAATTGTAAACCAAGTCAGAAAATAAATACTACGCCTCACAATCTATTACTTTAAAGGTTCTCCAAGCTTCCAAATTATGTGCCAGTTGGTAAACTGAAAAATGGTTTAATAGTTGAAGCAACTATCTCCTGAGGAAAAAGGAGGAATATTTGATAATATAGGAAGAAGTTCAAGTAAATATCGCATACTTTCAATTTCTTTACAGAAAGCTATTAGCAAATGATTGCTGACTTTGATAAACCAGCACCAACAAAATAAGCAGTCCTTAGAAGGCCATTTTTAAATATGCTCCAGAGAAATATTAAAACAGCTGAAAAGATTTCTAATATTGATGTCAGAATCTTTTCAACAACATAGAAACCCTTCATTTAGAAGAGAAAAGGGGTCCTACAAAATTGAACATAGAAGTTCCCCTGAAAGCACCTACACGTAATTGCACCTATATTACTTACTGTGGCAAGGAGATTGCACAAAAGGTATGAAAACTGACAGTGTCAATTTAGAAAACACTAGCAAACAAGCAACACAATACAAAAAAGAAGCATTTAAACAGAAAACAAACAAACAAACAAACATACAGTCCTATACTTTTGTTCCTTCTAATAGAATAGCCTTGTTTTCTAAAGAAATTGCTAAAAAATGCTAAAGAAATTTTAAATGATGGTGAAGCAGATCAATTTGATAACACTGGCGTGTAAGGTTCGTATTTATCAATGACAGAAAAAGTCTGGCCAGTGCTTTCTTCTTCACATACCACTCTGCCAAAGTGCCTAAACCACAAAAGTCATTTTTAGGAAGTGGTAGAATGCCAGGAAGTGGCAAGTGTGTTTACTCAAACACCACACCCCCTAGTGAACACATCCCACAGACCTACTAAAAGTAAGAGGACTAGACAGGCCATAAAATACAGTCTGCTCCTGACTGTTCACAAGATCAGGGCCATAGTAAATATCTAGTCTTCAGCCTCCTTTTAAACTGCCAGTTGGTTCATGACTTCTTTGGAACGGGATTGTCAGCTGACCGAACAAAGATCATTTAAAATCACCAGAGGAAAAGACTTTTCCTTGAACAGACCTGATATGAGGAAGCTGATGAAGAGAGTCCCTTGTTTCTTAGGAAAACAACACGCCCCGAGTCCTTCTTCTAACTGTAAACACACTAATCTTAGGATTCACAGATTCACAGATTCACAGATTTCTCTAGGTTGGAAGAGACCTCAAGATCATCGAGTCCAACCTCCGACCTAACACTAAGTACTCCACTAAACCATATCCCTAAGCTCTACATCTAAACGTCTTTTAAAGACCTCCAGGGATGGTGACTCCACCACCTCCCTGGGCAGCCCGTTCCAATGCTTAATAACCCTTTCGGTAAAGAAGTACTTCCTAACATCCAACCTAAAACTCCCCTGTCGCAACTTTAGCCCATTCCCCCTCGTCCTGTCACCAGGCACGTGGGAGAATAGACCAACCCCCACCTCTCTACAGCCTCCTTTCAGGTAACTGTAGAGAGCGATGAGGTCTCCCCTGAGCCTCCTCTTCTCCAGGCTGAACAAGCCCAGCTCCCTCAGCCGCTCCTCGTAAGACTTGTTCTCCAGACCCCTCACCAGCTTGGTCGCCCTTCTCTGGACTCGCTCGAGCACGTCCATGTCCTTCCTGTAGCGAGGGGCCCAAAACTGAACACAGTACTCGAGGTGCGGCCTCACCAGAGCCGAGTACAGGGGCACAATCACTTCCCTCGACCTGCTGGCCACACTGCTTCTTATACAGGCCAGGATGCCGTTGGCCTTCTTGGCCACCTGAGCACACTGCTGGCTCATATTCAGCCGACTATCCACCAATACTCCCAGGTCCTTCTCGGCCAGGCAGCTTTCCAGCCACTCATCTCCCAGCCTGTAGCTCTGCTTGGGGTTGTTGCAGCCCAGGTGCAGGACCCGGCACTTGGCCTTGTTGAACTTCATGCAGTTGACCCCAGCCCATCGCTCCAGCCTATCCAGAGCCTCCTGCAGAGCCTTCCTGCAGAGCCTTCCTGCCCTCGAGCAGATCGACACACGCACTTAGCTTGGTGTCATCTGCAAACTTACTGAGGGTGCACTGGACGCCCTCATCCAGATCATCAATAAAGATATTAAAGAGGACCGGCCCCAGTACCGAGCCCTGGGGGACTCCACTAGTGACCGGCCTCCAACCAGATTTGACTCCATTCACCACAACTCTCTGGGCCCGGCCATCCAGCCAGTTTCTAACCCAGCGAAGCGTACGCCAGTCCAAGCCCCGAGCAGCCAGTTTCTCGAGGAGAATGTTGTGGGGAACGGTGTCAAAAGCCTTACTGAGGTCAAGGTAGACCACGTCCACAGCCTTTCCCTCATCCACCAAGCGCGTCACTTGGTCATAGAAGGAGATCAGGTTCGTCAAGCAGGACCTGCCTTTCATAAACCCATGCTGACTGGGCCTGATCGCCTGCTTGCCCTGCAAGTGCCGCGTGATGACCCTCAAGATAATCTGCTCCATGAGCTTCCCCGGCACTGAGGTCAAACTGACAGGCCTATAGTTCCCCGGGTCTGCCCTGCGGCCCTTCTTATAGATAGGCGTCACATTGGCTAGCCGCCAGTCAACCGGGACCTCCCCCGATAGCCAGGACTGCCGATAAATGATGGAAAGCGGCTCAGCCAGCTCCTCCGCCAGTTCTCTCAGTACCCTTGGGTGGATCCCATCCGGCCCCATCGACTTGCGCACATCCAAGCTCCGTAGCAGGTCGCCAACCATTTCCTCATGGATAGCGAAGGCCACATCCAGCTCCCCATCCCCTTCCACCAGCTCAGGGCACTGGGTGTCCGGAGAACAACCGGTATTGCCGCTAAAGACTGAGGCAAAGGCGGCATTAAGCACCTCAGCCTTTTCCTCATCCTTAGTAACTAGGTTTCCCCTCGCATCCAGTAAAGGATGGAGATTCTCCCTAGTCCTCCATTTCGCGTTGATGTATTTGTAAAAGGATTTTTTGTTGTCTTTAACGGCAGGAATACTTTCCTTTCATTTTGAAAGGAAAGTATTCTTGTATCAGTCCTGAAAGAAAGGAGTTAAGTAAATAATGGAATTACTTCCTTGAACTTGTGAAGATACTAATAGGGCTGGGAAAGACCTGAGCTTTCATTAACAATTTCTTTGCCCAAGGCAAGACTGGGTTCCAGGCCAGTAAAACAGTTTCATATTAAAATCTGACTTTTGGTCTTGCTATGAAACATGTAGCAGTATTGTTACAGGTTTTGCAGAAAATTCGCAAAATAAAATGCTTCAATTTTTTAAAGAAATCCTGGCATTTTCCTAAGTTTCTTGTAGCATGCTGGATCACCTCCAACAGTAAAACACAAGCCATAAAAAGTATTTATTAAGATAACATGCTGACTATGCTTTGCTGAGTTAACTTGATGAAAGTATTAAACAAACCCCAAATGCTTGACTGGTTCCAGGGGGAAGATACGTGCTGTTACCAACATTCAGAGCCATATAGCTGTGCTCAGGATGGAGAACTGAGTTCGAATTTTGCTTCTGCTGTTGAGTAACTTTGAGAAACTAACTCCACGTCACTGGGCCTTCATTTTTTCATTACAAATGCAGCCTAAACAAACTTATTTCAAGCAATTACAGATCTCATAAACCAATTACAGATCTCATGGCTTCTGTACAGGATGATAGTAGTGTGCAGTAACCTAGAGAATGAATTTAAAATCCCCTGTTTTGCCCTTAGCAAGCACACGTTTGCACAATCTTTAGGTCCAGAGCAGGTGAGGTAGCTTACTGGCACGTGCCTGGTGGAAAAAACTCCTGCAACCAAAGGCATTTTTACTGCGTACTGTGGAGGTCTACAGGGGATTTTAGTCCAGAAACCACTCCCTATCTTTGGTTACCGCACATTAGCTTCCCTGAATAGTAAATAATCGTGTAGGCATTAACAGTTTTACGTTAACTGCAAAATACACAAACAGTTGCAGTCCACAGAATACGGCATTCCCCTAAAGGCCCCCGGCACCTTAATGGCCAATCTGCCATGGTTTATCAGGTTGCAGCTGAACTGCAGCCGTGGCTCTGTGCGTGTTCCACATCCTTTGAAGCCACAATCTGAAGTGTGTTAGCTTCAGCCCCAGTACGGCCTTGCCAACCACAAAGCTTCACAAGTGCAACAGTCGCAGAGGCGAGCAAAATCCACCGGTGACCTGCAGCATGCTCGCTGCAGTAGCTGACTCTCCTGTGTGTGAGCACGAGCGTGCTTTTCCTTTGATCTCTTGCAAAACGAACCACACAACCCCATTCAGTAGTTTCTACAAACCTGCAGCTTGTTTTGTCTGAAGCATGTTTTTCAGATTCATACCCAAGCTTTTTCAAAGATTTGCTGTGCCTAAATAAAATATTCCAGTGTTTAAATGCCCTCACTATTAAATATCTGCTTGTCTGAATTTATATCTTGTGTACATTTTCACTCTGTTGGATCTACTTATGAATTCTTTTCTTGCAAAAAGAGCCTATCTCCTAATACCATATCCCACATATATAGTATAAACAAATTATCTTTCAACTTTAGAGAAACTAAACAGAATACATTTTAAATCCCTCATTATAGGACTTTTTTTTTTTTTTTCAAAACCTGAACTACCCTTGTAGCTTTTTTAGTGCCATTTTAGTTTCAGACCACTCTCCAATCAGGAGGGGAAGTTTTCTAAGAACTTGGAAAACAGAGAAACCCAGTTAAGCACAACTGGAAACACACCGTGTAATTGAGTTGAGCTATTTGAAAGAACAAACCTCAGACTACAGCTTTTAACATACTTTGTACATTACAGCTATTTCTGGAGTTCTAGTCATTGTACCTAAATCTATCACAGAATCACCTGGGTTGGCAAAGACCAACCAAGGTGGATCCTAAAGGCCAACCATCGAGCTGACCTACCAAGTCCCATCACTAAAACATGACCCTCAGTGCCAAGTATCTCACTGTCCTAATTTTGTGTTAGTGATGGCTTTAACATAAAATCAAAATCATGGCTACATTTTTATTCATTAAATACAAATGAAGCAGATGGAGTACACTGGTGCTAAGCCAGTCCCACTTAGTAAAAAAAAAAAAAAAGTTTCAACAGTCCTTTATGTCTAATATTGCCCACATTTCATGACAGTTAAAAAAAGACAGGATAAAATAAGATAAAAATAAAAACATACAGCAGGTTGCAGTATCCTAGTCTTTGGGCACCTAATATTGTATGGATATTTTACAGCCTACATGAAAATTTGGAGATGTAACACCCGCAGTTGACCAAAATAGAGCATATTCTAAACTCTTAACCATCAATTTGTAATTCACCTTCAGCTTCCTAATTAACTTCCTGCATGGTATCTGCTGTGCAGGTCTCACAATATTATATGCAACATAATATTCAAAAGGTAAAATTTTATCAAAAATAATATTGCTTGCTGAAAGGCTTTCTACTCATTTCTGGAAAACCTGAGCGTATACACCTTCCATGGGTGTTCTGAAAACTGAAATCTTGCACATAATATCCTAAGTAGTATAAAGTATATAGGCAACTCCCAATTATACAATACAAAAGATACAGCCTCTTTTATCTGTCATTGGTACTAGGAACTATTAAGAGGTCTACAGAGGCTGCTTGGAAAATGACTCAAAATAAAGCAAAACCCCCAAATACAGCTTCTAAGAGAACATTCTAGCTAGGATTACCTATCAGAAAACACCAGTATAATTATTATTAGCTTGATATAAGCACCACAGCCAAACTCTTTCAGGGTGCACATCCATGAGATTTCCAAACAGGTGGCGGAGAAAGAAGGAGATAAGTAACTTTCTACAGTACCTTGGCTCATCATCAAATGGCACTCCACACTGCATCTGAAAATAGCTTCAGCTTGTGCCAAGAGCAAGTCTAATCTTCTTTGCTAATGCTAGGAGCCCACCATACTCAGGGCTACATTGGAGAGTGAAACAGGTTGTGTTCTGTGCTCAGGCCCAAAGATTCGCCTATGTCAGCAGTGGGTCACGCTGGACTTTTCTATGGGGCTATTCAAACCCTCACAACTATCGCCCTGCGAGCTGAGGTCATGCAGGCCTGACCTACCTTTGCTGACAAGCGGAAAACACGCTCCCATCACTCTGATTCTATCACTGCTCCTATGCAAAAGTGTAGGAAAACAGAGCAGATCTTGAGACGCAGGTGGGACAGCAAGCTTTGCTTTTTAACACATCTTCCTTCCTTCTCTAAGAACCCCATTCACCATCACTACAATATTTACACAGTGAACGTTCCTAAGAAAATAATGCAAAACAGCACACACGGTTTACAAAACCTCTTTTGTATTCTAATTCACAGAACTATTTCCCACGTTTACTCTGACACAGTTTTTGTTTATTATAAATTTGGATAGTCGTTGGTTGCTTTAGAAGGTTAAAAATGAAAATATACAACAGCTTTCCTCCAAATTTTAACTGCTGACAAGCAGAGTTTATTGTAAGGAAGGAAATAAATTACTACAATAAAAAGGAATTAGGCTACTTAGCTCACTGTTGTGATTGCTACAGATATAGTTCAAGAATAACCCAGTGTTTGCTGTGCAGCACATGAGAAAGTCTCCAAGGAGACTGGAAGCAAATACTGACTATGAATTAATGACTTCTTAATACTTTAGGCTAGATGCTATTTGAAGACACTTGGGTATTTCCTATACGGCACATTTATTAAGTGTCCAAGGGAAAGCACTGCCCACAGTTGTAACTTGATGTTAAATGTTCCTGCCGCGTTCTCTATAAGTTGAGTTCTAGATGTAACAAAAAGTACAGTAACAAAAAATAAAAAATAACCTCCAGCTTAAGAGAGAGTAATGAAAAAGAAACACCTCTGTTGTACTATGTTAAAGTCTCTTTTACTGTCTATGTAGGAATTAATATTAGCAGACTAGAGATGCCAAAAGCTATTACTTCTGAAATTAAATGTTCAGTGCTTTGGGGGACTTACTCTGGTATTTAGCCTGTGAAGGCAAAACCCACAAACATCAAACAAATTAAAATGATAGCCTTTATAGGATGCTGAAAGGAAAGATCATCACCCATTTACAGAAAAAAACTAAGGCACGTGGTGATTTGCTTAGAGACATAGAGGAAACCTAAGGCTGAACCAAGTGTTCAGTTCAGATCTCTGCATTCCAGCCCAGAGCATAAATTCAAATAATGATTCATTGGCTCTTATTTGTTTTAAGGTAGCTTGCTGTTTTTATTACACCTAATTTAAGGATAAAAGAGGTACTTAGCAATATTTGGGTTTGAAAGGTTTGTAATATTCTGTGGCTGAAAAACCTGCAACAAAACTGCATTTTTTACTTTAAAACTGTGAAAGTTATGATAAAAAAGATGAGGTATCATTCAAAGCATCATTTGGATTTGAACACGTTAATTTCAAGGCAGAAACAGCTGATCTGGAGGCCGATACAGTTGCTTCACAACCATACAATGATACCAGCAGTAGTTTATCAGTAAATAAAGCAATTAATGTATTAGATCAAGCACAGTGTTCCCCAGTGTTTCCCCAGTTTTGTCCCTCAAAAAACCAAACTGGGAAACTCTAGAAAACATATGCAGATGTGAGAGCGACAAGAGAAATACATGATGCGAATCTGTTCTTCACTAAGTTCTACCTGCAAAACATCTTATAAACCAAACAAAAAGAAACTGTTGGTAACCAAAAGTGAATGGAAAATATCTCCTGAAAAGCTAGAGGAACAATAAAAGAGCAAGGCCAAAACAAAGACAATTTTCTACTCCTGTTGCAGCTCCATAGCTGAGGTTCAGTTGTGGCTGAATCTCAAAAAGGAGTATTTATTCTTTGAAAGACAGGATTATTTATTTTTAGAAATGTGACTATGCTGATATATGGGGCATGAAGTTAAAACAGCTTTAGTAACATCCATAGTTCCTCATTTTGACGCCATGTGGCCCAAATAAATACCATACAGATGAAAAGAAAACACCCCTATATACCTGTGAACCCTGGATATTTAATTGGTAGATATCATAACTCTTGAACTACAGAAGTAAGATACGCACTGATGTTTCTTGCAAATTTTCAAATTAATTAAGAGTCTCAAACTTTATAGTAGCCTGACTTGACAGAAATAAATAACATACAAATATTTTGTTACTTTACACTGTTAAACAGATGAAGTACTCTTGGTGAGTGTATGTCAATGAACCCTACCAGACTCTCAATTTCCTTATGGGGATTTTGTTAAAATACATTTCATGTATTTGACCTTCCAATACCTAAAGGGGGCCTACAGGAAAGCTGGGAGGGACTCTTTGTCAGGGAGTGTCGTGATAGGACAAGGAGTAATGGCTTTAAGATAAAAGAGGGTAGGTTTAGATTAGATAAAAGGAAGAAATTCTTCACTCAGAGGTGGTGAGGCACTGGCATAGGCTGCCCAGAAAAGCTGTGGATGCCCCATCCCTGGAGGTGTTCAAGGCCAGGCTGGATGGGGCTTTGAGCAACCTGGTGTGGTGGGAGGTGTCCCTGCCCCTGGCAGGGGGTTGGAATTGGATGGTCTTTAAGATCACTTCCAACCCTAAACCATTCTATGATTCTATGACTCAAAATTTTTAGCACTGATGATACAACAGTATCAGTTTCAATGGTAACTCAGTATTTGTAATTCTTATATATACATTTAAATGATGTCTTCTGTTTCCAGACAGCAGAGCTGCAGTGGATAAAAGTAACTAGCAGACAGAGAGAGGTTTCTATATAATTAAAGTAGTATAAACCTGGTATCTAGATACTACTAACAACTACCCTCTTCTGTATTATGCTTCTTCACTGAAGCCGACCATCATGACTATTAACAGAGCTAGTGCTAGTCTATCTTGGGCATTTTCAAATGTAACTTTAAAAAATATAATAATACATTAGGAGTAAGAGAAATCCTAGCTCCATATAATACAATGGAACACAAATTCTACTCTATTTCATGACAAATTATGTTACCTGGATGCTAACCTAGGTTCTACTCTGTTTCTCAATCTCCCTAACAGAGTTCCCTAATAAAAGACTCCAAATGAAGATATTAACTCATCCTTTGGAGAAGTAGAGACTATTTTTAAAGTCTCAAAAAGCGTAACATGAATACACGCAGGAAAGAAGAGAAAAAAAATATATGGGAAAAATTCTATCAGTTTTTAATTATAACATGAAGAATTAAAAAATGCGTTTCAAATCCTCAGCTCAACATTTGCTTATCAGTGTCTTTTAAAGTTTCGTTTGGCTCAGGCTTGCCAGAGCGCATCCTGAGGTCTTTGCTTTCTGAAATGTAACTTTTTGGTTGAACTGCAAGTCTCTGTAATTTTTATCCTTTATGTCGTGTTTTGTAGTAAACAAAAGTGAAACCCGTCTGCCATCTAGTGGCTAAAAAAAACAACACCCCTAAAACAAGCCCAAACACTTTCCTCACCCAAATTATCTAAGTAATAGCACTTTTTTTTTTTCCAAGAAAAGGAAGTATGTAGAAGAGAATTCCCATAAACTGTGCCACATAAAAAAGCCACTCTGTGCTTTGTTCTGAGATTTGTCACCTCCTTAGTAAACCAGGGTCACAGACTTCTTGGAGAGAAATGTGCTATATCGAAGAAGATTTTCACCTGTTTACTGCTCTTGTACATAAATCTCCAGTCACAGCCAAAGGAAAAGGAATTGAAGCTGTGAAGCTACTGGAAGAAGTTGGTCTTTTTGCATGGCTTTGAATACAGTTTCTCATTGTTCTGTTCTCTTCCACATTAAAATTAACATGCGGATCTACCAAGCTAGTTGTTTTCCTACCGAGATTACGTATTTTAAGCACTAATAATTGAAACAGATGCTGAATTTCCTTGAAAGTACTGCACAGCTGGTAAAAATTTGGTTGCTAAAACAAAACAACAGACCATATAATTGCAGTCAATCTAAAGCTTTCCAGACACCTTTTTTTTTTCAGGTATTAATTTTATGCTGCCAAAGTGGAGACTTGGCAATCAAGAACCACTCCGGTTCCACCTAACAGTACACCTAACCTAGTATCTGGTACTGACTAGTAATGAGAGTTAAGAGAACAAATGAAAAAATGTGGTACGGAATACTCTCAGAGAAAACTCATTTAGGGACATCTTGTGCCAAAGATTTTAACATCAGTATTCCCACCAGCCTTTTCTTCCATATATTCATCTAATTTCTTCTGAACTCAACTAAAGTATTGACATCTGCATATCTTGTGACATTTTACAACTTCATTCTACAACTGCACTCTGAGCTATGTTGAAAATACATCTGATTATTTTAAACTGACTGTATAAACTTTTCATTGGATGCCCCCTAGTTGTTTTGTGAGGCACCATGACCAGTCACTCTCTATTCACTTTCTCCTACATCACAGTCACTATTTTAGATCATACCCCATCTTTCTTTATGCTCTCACATTCTTTTCCTATCTTCCTCCAGGCCAAAGAGTTTTAGTTTCTGTAAGACAAAGACTTTATCAGTGTACTTGGATTTTTAAGACCTTCTTGGTAGAACAGCAGCTCATCACTCTTTAAACTATCATCAGCTTCTTCACGGAGCTTTGATAGATTTCTTGGGCTTTATTTTTTTTTTCTACAAAATCTACGTTGAATCTTCTCAAGTACCTCATATTTATTCTTTTTTTTTCTGTATTTATTTTATCTGAGTGATTTTTTATTTCTAAAGAAAAATGTTTCAAATTGTATCTTCAAGGAGTTGCCAAAAGATGAATGCCTCAAACTGATGAATAGCCAAATTACTTGAAAAATTTCTTATAAAAAAAGAAAAGTGATAGAAATGCTGATTCTTGCCTTTCCTTCAGGAATGATTAACTTTGAGTTGCATAATTTAATAATAATATTAGCATATCACCTCTTGTAAAGAAGACCATTCGTATATTAAAACACACATTTAATACATTTTAAAAGAAACCTTTGAAAAGTATTTTGCAAGATTTAGAAATAAATGTTACATTGTCTGTTTTGTAGTATGTGAGTTTGTGAAAATTAATAATATGCATACACGTCATAAAACACACAAGGAATGAGAAAATGAGAGACAGCAAAAGTAGAGTGATTTGCTTAACAGCACATCAAAAGTCTTCTAAGACTTAAGACTAAGGCAGCTTCAGCTCTCTCACAGATTTGCTATACACATTAGCCTCTCATAATAAGCTGCAAAAATAAAATTAAATGGCACATATACTTTCTCTGAATTATACTTTTCACTTGAATGTGAATGTCCAATAAAAAAAAAAATCAAAACCTCTCTGTAAATGCAATAGTCTTAGTAATAAACACCTGTAATAAAATACAAGAAGTTCACAATGAGAAGTAGTCTTTTTCTGACATTCAACAGTATTTGTAAATTTTGCATGTTCATTTTTTGTCTTTTTCATTTTCAATCACATTTATCTAGTGTTTTCAGGAGTACAGACAGCAGTACATAGTTCTTGCTGCCTGTACATTTAATGAAAGTGAGATTATGCTTCAGTGAGACTACTAGGCTTTAAAATGAAATGCTTTTAATTTCCTCTGCAATGGGTTACATCTCTAGACTCAGTGAGGCTTCTTTGTGCTACAGCCTAGATGGCACATCCAGGCTTCAAACTAACTTAAATAGTCAGCAGGGGATTCCAGTGATGTAGGAGATTAGCTGAGCTGAATGCAGTAAAATAGATAATTAATGGCATATTTAATTCCCAGCTCTACGAAAGGGCAATGTTTAAGACGAGGGGCTACAATTGATGCTAAACGAACTTAGTGGTCTCTTGACTACCAAGTAAGCTGATGAGAGATACTATAGGTCTCTGTAAATCAGAGCAGCTTGAGGGCTGTTCAGCTTTAGGGTACTGATTAGATACATTAGACCTTACACAACATACAGCTTCTCTCTATCAGACCCTCTCTGACACTGTGGGCACGGCACACTGAATACTAGAATCCTATTCGAAGAGCAGTATCATAGCTGATAGAAAAATAACAGAAATAAAAGTAGCAACTTACTTTGCAAAAATTGAGAGTCTACTACTTCTGTCTGGCTTTGCATCAACTACATCATCTTGACCTTCATCACTTCTCCCTTCAGTAGAATTATCAACATGGTGAGCTCCTGACATCTACAAACAGAAGTACAAGAACGTAAGTGTTCCTCAGTGAAAACTGTTATTTCAGAAATTCTTATACAAACCGAAACATTAAACCAGATACATGTGGGATTGCTGGTCTCGTGTGATACTTAAGGAAGAGTGGCTATAGATTTTTGACACCGCATTAATGGGACACTGCACGTGCCCAGCCATCTCTGTACTTAATACCTTGTGGTAGTTACCAACAAGTGACTTGTCTAACAGCACTCAGAAATGCAGATAAGCACAGAAATAAAAATCATTTTATGATGCAAGATCTTATGTCTAATTCCCTGAAAACGCTTCATGCTTGGGAAGAGGTGCGTTGAGAAGAAAGCAAGGACAACTAACATCAAAATATTTAGAACTGCAGTCCCACCTGGTACCGAAACACCCAGAAAGCTCCTGTGTTTTCATTTGCATAAGCAAATGAGCATAAGAGAAAACGTGGTGTTATCTTCCGTGGATGGGATCTTAATTTTTAATTTCTCTGTTTTGTCTATATCAACCGTAAATACCAATTTTATATTCTTCTAATGATTAATTAATACATGTGTACAGTCATTAGGAAAAAAACAGGAGCGTTTCTTGGAAATTAAGACACTTTTCATGACATAAACCAGCCTGTTATGCAAATTGCTATATTTCAGCCAATTTTTTGTTACTCTGGTGTAAGCTTGGAACATCTTCAGTCATCTCAAAAGGGACACTAGGTACCACATGGCTGAGTTGGTCTAGTCACTTTTTTTGTGATGAAAAAGAATTGGTCTCTCTTTTCTTCTGTGTACCGAGTTGACCATTCACTAAGTTTACTTAGATTGTTAAACTAGCAGAAAACTGTAAAGAGTCATTTTTTGATAGCATAGCAATCTGCATCAGCTCAGCACGGGGTGAGAAGAGCAGCAGAGAAGGAAAAGCAGGACCCCCACATCTTTGCTCCCGGTGGGATTTGCAGAGCCGTTTGTCCAACTCCGGCCTCAGATTTTCAGGAGGAAAAGCAGCAGCTTTTCCTGCCTCATCCCCGCATTTAGGCAGATTAAAGTTGCTTTTACAACGCGTTTACTCAGTAGTGTACACGTCTGTGTCTAGCTCGGGCAGCCTGCAGCAGGACCAGGCCGGCTGCATGACCCCCAACACCACCCAGCAGGTTTTTGAGCACCCCAAGAACAACAGCAGACCCGCTTTCGACAAACAAAGATTTGTTAGCCACGTTTAAAACAGGTAAGAAAGGAAAAGCGAGCAGTCGGAGGAGGCCGAGGAGAAGCCGCCCCGGGGCAGCTGCCCCACACAGGTGGGGCAACCACCAGCGGCCATGCCCGGAATCGCAAGCACGCCTCCAGGAAATGGCCGTGCGGCCACCCGCCGGGACGGCGCCCCTCCACACCCCGCTGGGGGGACGGGAGGTAAGGCCGGCCAGAAGAGAGGGACTGCCGGCCGGCGGGGAGGCCGGGGGGAGCCGGGGGAGGAGAAGCGGGGCCGGGGGAGGAGAAGCGGGGCTGGCGGCGGGCGGGGAGCGGGAAGGCGGAGGGGCTGGGGGGGACGGCGCGAAGCCTCCGCCTGTGAGACGAGCGGGGAGGGCGGCCGGAGGGGCAGTGAAGCGGCTCCGGGGCTTGCCTTGGCGCTGGGCTCCGGCGAGGCAGAAGCGAAAGCGAAAGCGGCGGGGTGGTGCCGGGCCGGCGGGCAGGCACCGGGGAGGGACGGCCCCAACCCCGCTCCGCTCCGCCCGGTGCCCCAGGGACGCCCCCGGCTCGTCCCCCCGGGGCAGGGGGCTCGGTGCTGCCCTGTGGCCGTCCCTACCTGCCCGTAGCCACAGCCTGGTCACAGCCAAGAGGAAATTAGAAAATTGCCAGGTTTAATAGCAGCGCTCCCTCACACCCCCTCAAAAGAAGAGCCTGAAGTTTCATGGTGACACGAGGTTGTCTAGATCTAAGGATTTTTTTTTTCCCCTTATATAAACTTCTGTGGCATTTCCGTATCTTTCCAATTATTCACTGTGTTGCATCTCTGCTAATTACGGTATCCAACTGTGTAGCCGCTGCATCAGGCCCAGCAGCCCAGTACACGGACTGAAGATCGGCACAGTCTTACTAATTACTCCTGGATGCGGGCTCCAATCCTGCAAAATCATGCACCTACCCAGCGGTGCGCGGTGTTTAACATTCACTACCTGAAGAGATTTACATCAAAGCGACATTTTTCACTGTAACCGCTTCGTAATTGGCACAAAACACAGGCATCGTAACAAACAGCCTTTTGCTTCCCGACAGGTCACCGCTTCGATGTGAGAGAGCAGTGTCTGAACTGCGCTGCGGCTCTCGCCTCGCGTCTGCGTGCTGCTGCCGGGCCCGGCCTCGGCTCTGTGGGATTACGCCGGTAGCTCCTGGTTGGACGTGTAGCCAAAGTTTGCGCCTGAGAACCAAACTCTGACAGAATCCCATGGCTCCTCTCTTGCCATCTGTTAGCTGCTGCTTTTCAAGAAGCCGGCACCGTTTCTAAATCTGTAATAGAGCATTACGGGCAACAGAGAAACTGGAAATGTGTAGATCTTCGAGTAAACGTGTGGAGAGGAGAGGTGGGAGTGGACTATGCCATAACCAGTAATGAGTGGCACTGGCGCCTGAGCTTCAGAACACCCAAATATGCTTTCCTGATGATGTGTGGGGTTACCAGGAAATCCGGTAGCTGCATGCCAACTGGCTTTCCATGTCTTTATGGCTAAGCTTATCCATTGCCACCTAGCCCTCACAGGCATATTAGCAGATCTAGAAATGTGTCTCTTCCTAAAGTCATTGTAATGCTATTGGAAAAGTAGTATGGTATTTGATAACACTTCTCAATTTTGAAGAGATCACTAATAGATTTATATGTGGGGAATTTCTGACTGAAACTGTTGATGAAACATCTCTTTGTTATTTTCATGTCAGTTGCTGACATTCACAAAGTGAAGGGTTGATTCCTGAGTGTGCTGCAATACCTTTCTTAACTACATGTTAGTTTAACTGATTTTAATGCAGAATAAAGTGTTAGATTTTTTCAGAAAATGTTGCTGGTTTTCAGTGATGAGTAAGGGAGAAATTAGAAAATAGAGAAGTAGAAGAAAATACCTTGCTTCAGGGCATAGAGTGATTGCTACCTGGGGAAGGGTCAGGAAGGAAAATTTTTCTCACATATAATATTGCACAGCTGGCCATGTGTGTTGTTGGGCAGAGGGAAGAGCCAGCAATGGGATGCATCAGCATTCCTTTTCTTATCCCCAGAGACTCACTGCACTCTCTAAAAACATTAATAATGAAGCCTTTGAGTGGATATTTGCATTGTAGAAAAGAAATATTTAACTACCATGTAAGCAGTTGTAGGATGACAATGGAGCACGCCTTTGGGAAATAGAAAGGTAGATGGCGGGTACATACTAGAAGGCTTGAGGCAGCTAAGTAGTACCTGTCTGGAATAATAACTTTGTGCTGTGTTCTGCACAACAGCTGTGAAAACAAGGGTGAGTCGTTGCTGTGACCTGGGAGGCAGAGGTGGGGATACTTCTAGGACGGAGAACTTGAACGACTCTCAAGATATTCCCTCCTAAATTATGGTTGTTAGGATTTTATATATTTTGCAAGAAAAGGTGGATGGTTTGATACACAGTTGGGAATATTGGAGGTGTATGATATGATACACTCCCAATGATGTATGATACACAAAAGCTTTATGAAGCTCAGTAGAGTAATGCATTTCAGTCAGCTTGGCGTATATGTTTGGGTGGGATTTATCTGGAATTAGGCAGGGGTGATCTGTTGCACTTGCCATGTTTTACTGGTTTTAAATGTGTGGCATTTTTAGGTTATGATACATGATAAATGGGAATATTTGGACAATGGAAGTCTCATCGTCTGCACATGGGCTGTGTTGTGCATGCTATGCACGCTTTCCTTCAAGCTTTCAATTTAAGTTGTGCCACATCCTCACCATTTCACTTTCTCTTGCTCTATTAGAAGTGTCTGCAAAATCCCCTCACTCTCAAGTTTTCCAGACACTGTCAACAAAGGGAAAGTGTAAGCACAAGTCATGAAATGTAAACAGTTGTTGGTTGGTTTCCAAAACAGCAAAAATGTAAAAAACTACTGTACAGATTTGGAAAGCAGCCCCATAGTGTTTTTTCTTCAAGTCGTGGGAGGTCCTGGCACTGATAAATATTTGCCAGCTTTCTTATGATGTTCTTGCAAGCTGGGTTTGCTACTATGCTAAATTTGATTAACACGAACAGACTGTATGAGCCCACGTATCTAATTAGCTGAGTGGTTCAGAGAAGGTTACGATGAGGTTGGGCTGGTGTTTGAACTTCTACAGGCAGCTTTTTAACAACCAGCCCCAGTTTGTGTGGTGAAACAGAACCTTTTTTTTTTCTTACGGTTGCCATGAATTGTGGTGCCTGGCTTCCTGCTATTCATGTGGCTGGAAGGGCACAGCTGCTGTTCAGGAATGACAGAGAAGGCGGCCCTGACTTGAATGTCTGTTAAGAGGTTACTTTGTGTAACTGGAGTGTGCTTTTAGATTCAGATTCATGATTCAGACATGCTCTAAGTTTTCTATGCAGTTAATTCAATGAATGTAAGGTGGCTGGAGAGGTAACAATGTTTCTTCCTACTAATTTGCACTTTCAAGGTACTGTCTCCTTGTACTTTATACGTAACTGCAGTACTTCTAAACTGCATTGATTAAGGTTCTACTGTTAAGTAAAGCCTTTTAAGATTTTCATTGATATCAAAAAGCCTTTATGGGGCCTTACTAAAGGAGGAAAAAAAACACAATGAGCTTTTAACTGAAGAGAAAATGTCTTGCTAAGATTTGTCAAGATAACAAACTTGCACTGGTTTTGTGATTTAATTCCTTGCATGATCAAAATGGAGTGCGCGCTTTGTAATGACACCAGACAATGCTTGTTTTTTCAATAAACTCTTTCTTCTGTTAGCAACTCTGATTTTATTCCAGAGTGGTGAAGAACAGACCATGCAACAGGACAGTTTTGAGGTGCTCAGAAATGGGAAACTCTTCAATAGACTCCAGCAGAACTGGTGCACAATGGATGCGAGGGAAATAATGTGGCTCGGAAAGAAAGTAACTGTATGGGATGTTGTTGCTTACCATGCTTGTTTTTTGGAACATACTGTAACCTAGGAGAAGCAGGAGAACTTGGAAAATCTTTGCTGACTTTCAGCCAAGCTGGTAATCTGTGTTGCTGTGAAAAGAAACAAACGTGCTCTGTATATCTTGAATAGGTTCTCTCTGTGCAATAAAGAACTTTTAGCTGTGTGACAAGGCTCTTGGGAGGAACACATGGTGCACTGTGCATCCTAGAGCCCTGTCCAGATCTTAAGCCTTCCAGGGGCTCCTGGATCAATGATTTGTTTCGTGGTTTCAACAAAACCAACTTGTTTTGTTTCTGTGTGTTCCGGGATGTATTATTTTCAGTACCTCCCAGCGCTCGTTTCAGGAGTGAGTGCCTTAAGCAATGGATTTTCCGTGCTGGGACAAAAGAAGGTTATGCATCTTTTTTCTTGCCACAGTGTTGGAAGAGGGCTGTAACATGGATACAGAAAGGATCAAGACAACTTGGACTATTTAGAAAACAAATGATGTGTTGACACTTGCAGTAGATGAACACAAAGAGGCTGCAGCTGGTAGTATGCCTGACGCTAAGTAAGGAGAGGACAGCCTGGCTACCCTGACCCTAACATAGGTCACTTGTATAAATATAATGGCTGTTTGGGACAACATGAAAAGCTATGTGAGAAGAGAACTGGAAGAACACCAAATTATTTTGGTTCACAGGTGTAAGCATGATAAATATTATTGTGATGTAACATAGTCAACATAAAATTGCTCCAGATCCCAAAGGGAACAGCATGAGGTAACTCTGCAGTTATTTTAATACAAGAGGTTTTGTTCTGTGACTGTATTTTTTAAAGAAAATACAACTGTTTGTATGTTCCTATTAATCACCTATTTTAAACTGCCATAAATGTTTGCAGGATTTTGTGCTGAACCCAGTGCTCTTCAGATTAGAGACGCTATTTTCAGCACACCAGTTGCTGACGGTGCGTTGTGCCAGTACATTGTCAGCATTCAGTGAAAGGAGTTAGAAGTGAAGCAGAACTGTGTCTCTCCATCTCTTGAATAGGAGGCTCTCTAAGCACACTGAGAAGCTTTGGGTAGAAGTGATTGTGATAATTCTTTGTAGTCTACACAGAAGGAAGGTGCTTAGCAATATGCTGCAGATACGGGAAGTGCTGCGGATGCATGGACAACTGAGTAAACTTTTATTTAGGTAGGGAGCGCTCTTAGCCATGTCCCAGGGTTGTCACGCCCTGTAACTGGAGGTGTTATGATTAGGCGAGATGTAAATCTCAAATCCTGACCATTTGTAGTGAGTAAAATTTAGTAACTTCTTTTGTTTGGAGCAGACTTGACATCCATAGTAACGTGGTTGAACCCTAACGTCAAGAATAATGATTCTTGAAGAGTGTTATTTGGCTAAGGAACTTTTATATTCTGATCCGTGCCAGCCTACTCTTTGCAAACACTCTTGAATAGCCTCTTTGTTCATTCTTTAAAACAAAAAAAGTTCATTTCTGATGGCTTTTCCGTGGGGGATAGATGTTTGGATTTGCACCCCCCAGATTTAGAGCTCTTTGAGATGCCCTTGTCACTGCATGTCCTGCGGCTGGACACGGAGCGGTAGGTTGACGAGATGGAGAACTGAGGAACGAGTGCACCTCTCCTGGGTGTAGCAAAGGGCCGGGATGCTCCAAACCCATCCCTGGCCTGCTCCTGTGGTGGTACCTCCATCTCATCCAACGCTGTTCCTAAACACAGAGCAGTCCTACGCGGAGCCATTTGCTGTGTATCAGGGTGAGGAGCGACTGATGCGTTGCTGCTGTGTATGCTTTGATCTTCATCCTGGGCTACTGAGAGCTGGCTTTACAGCAAAACTGAAATACTAAGTGACCAGATTCTGACGTTCACATGGACATGATTTGTTTCTATGAGTTCATTCTTCTATTTCGAGAATGATATTGCTACCCTCCCTTACGCACTGACACAGTTGCCAAAATAACCCTCTTACTAACTGGCAGCTTTAAAAGCCAGCCTGCAGCTGACTTTGAAACAGAAGGTCAGGAAACGGAGCAACAGACTTCAATTCAGAGCTTTAATGGGAGCCATTGACCACAGCAAAAGGCCCTGACTGGAGCGTCTAGAGCGTGCTTTGCACAGGCCAAAAAGTCACTTTCATACTCTTTGAACCCTTTGTATAAACCTATATATTTTTCACTCTGTGGATTTCAAGATGAATGTGCAGCCGTGTGCTAGATGTGGCTATGGGGTTTACCCTGCTGAGAAGATTAACTGTATAGATCAGGTCAGTTCTCTTTCTTTATTATTTTGGACTATAATAAATGTATAGATTGGCACTTTTAACACAGTGCAAATCTCTCGGTTCCAGAAGTTCTTTACTCAGAACTGGGATCAGAACTGAAATGAGTTAATAATAGGCACGCATTTGAAGAATTCTTCAGATTTGTGAAATGGACGGAAGGGGTCAATGCTGAAATTTAAAACTCAATAATAATGCAATACAAATAATGCGTGCTTGGTTTCTCTTTTGTGGTGTTTCCAGACATGGCATAAAGCCTGTTTTCACTGCGAAGTGTGCAAGATGATGTTAACAGTAAACAACTTTGTTAGCCACGAGAAAAAGCCTTACTGCCAAGTGTAAGTCTGTTTCCTTTTTTCTTTTTCTTTTTAAATAATGTTTAAAACATCAAGTAATCCTAATATAACAAAAGATCACAATTTGGACTCAGCCTGGTCCTGTGTGATGACATTTTATGTATTGTTAGTGCCTGAGTGCATAGCTTTGCATTTACGTGAATCAACAATGATGGGAAACTCTTATTACCGTAGATAAAGCTTCCTCGTTTGTCTGATATGTTAAAAGACACCAAATTAAGTTCCATTTCAGTATTTTGGGAAGAAAATAAACCCAACCATAAAATTCAGTGCTTTCCAAATCAGCAGTTAAGAGTTAACAAGATTGAGTTAATCATCAGGAAAATGCATAAAATGCAGATTTTGGAGTTGGTTTGTTCTAGGAAGTTTTTATTCTATAATGATCAGTTCCTGTCAAATTTGTCAGTGGTAAAAGGAGAGATGACAGTTGTTTTTTATTCTATTATTCTCTTTTGTTATTAGAAACACAGCATTGATATGATGATCATTAAAATTAATTTTGCTCTAGGCACCCTACTCCACGCAATAATAACTGGAATGTAATCTGAGACCTGTGTCTGAGTGGGGGGAAAAGTTATGTAGAGGGAGGTGGAGGGTGATCTTGTGTTTTCAAGGGCTCAAAGAGAACCTTTTTTGTGGGCTGTCTGGCACATTCCTAATATCCTTTTACACTTCCTTTTCTAGGCATAATCCAAAAAACAATGCATTCACAAGCGTATTTGAGACACCAATAAATATAAATGCAAAAAAACTATCGGAAGTAGTAAGTGAGGTAAGAAGTTTGGCTGCCAAATGTGTTTGTCTCTGATTTTAATTTTGATACAATACTCGGGTCTTGTTTTAAAAATATAAATACGTATTCTTTATTTACACTTCTGTATACTTTCAGAGTGGTAAAATCTCAGCCCGGGCTTGAGTCATAATTTTTAGAATTGTTTCATAAGAAACCAAACAGGAAGGTTAGATCTGAAATTGTTTACACTTTCAAAAAGAGAAATGGCTAGCAGATTCCTATCTGGCAATCGACATGGAAGAATTGTTTGGGTAAACTGCAGGAGATACTGCCCAGAGCTATGGAAAATTAGTAACTAAATCAGGTGGGGTTACATTGCCATTTGAAAGAAGAATGACCTACTTGCTTTATGATCTCATCTGAAACTGATACTAAATGCTATGAAACAAAACAAACAAACAAAATTATCTTTTTATTAGATCTAGTGAGACCTAGGCAAAAGTTCACATAAATGCTTTGTCAAGTATTTCTGAAAACCTGAGCTGATATTTCCCTTCTGTGAGAAAGCACAAAGTCCAGGGAACTTCTCATGGTGCTGCTGAAAATGTTTTGCTAGGACGTTAAGGATGGGATAGCTTCCTATGGCCATGGAACTGCATCCGCACTCCAAAAGGCTGCTGTGCACCGGTAAACCTCTAGGGGTGCTCAAAGTCTTCTTTCTTGCCGAATGCCATTCTGTTCTGCCTTGCATTGTTTTCCTCCAGATACATTTGTTTCAAACTTGCATGTTTATGAACTTTCAGGCAATGAGAAACGCAAAACCAGCCCATAGTTGATTGTGAGCTCACTTCTATGTGCAACACTGCTTTCTTGAGTGTCGTGTCTTTCCGTGCTCTAAAATAGCACTGTTCATTGCATAGCTATATTTAGTAAACTAGTGTGTTTAAACATGATTAGACATTATTAAAATTTAAAAAAGTGAATTCTGTTACTTAGACTATAGCATACTGCATCAGTCTTTTTTTCTGTATTAGCTGTACAAAGTTGATATACATTTAATAACCCTTATCAGATACTGAATCTTTATCATTCTTGTACGTTACTACTATGCATCAGGTCTTGCAATATCAGAGGCAGTAACTATTTCAGCAGTGACCATCACACTTACTTTAAGCTGTGTGTGACAGAAGTGGTCAGGAATGAGTTTGGGATTACTGCAGGTTCTATTTCTGGTTTTAGGCAGTGATATGACACCGATACTACCAGTGCATGTGAATATACACGCCAGAAAAATTATAGCTCAAAGATCACTTTCTCTTGTCTTTTTTTTTCTTTTTTTTCTTTTTTCTTTTTCTTTTCTTTCTTTTTTTTTTTTTTTACACCTCAAGCACCTTCTGTCCTTTTCAATCACATAATGAGGTCCTGCTCCAGAGAGAAAATTGCTAAGGGGGTACTAAAGAAGCTGATTCTGCAGTACTTACTTAAAGGGAGTACTTCTGTAGAAATTTTGGGTGTAGGAAAACTCTTTCATTGGTAGATGAATAAAGTGGTGCTAACTTGTTCCAATTGCTACTGTAATTTGTTCTTTTTTTAGTTAATAGTATTTCTTGAGCAGAAAATGTTTCTTCAATCCTAACATGATGTTCTCACATAAGTTTTATGTTGAGACACCAAGTAGAATGCAGAGATAAAAATTCAGCTCCCTCATCTACACAGAATTTCTGTGTGCGGACAAATCATTCATCTCTGTGTACCTCTGTACTTAAATTATAAAATGCGGATAACAGTAATCATGCTTGGTGACTTTTCTGTCCAGTCAGTTTAGATTTTGCACTCTTCAGTACAGTGACTGCTTGTTTGTTTGTTTGTTTTTGCATCTGTAGAATACGTTATAGAGTAGAGGTATGATTTCAGTTTAATTTCTGGTATGCTGTCATGATAAAGGCAGCAGGAGGAAAACAATGATTCAGAACTAAATATAGTATCCACTTGCATTTACACAGTCATGGAACTTTATGGACACTGCACAGGGAAATAGGAGAGCAGAACATTGCCCAGCAGGTATTAGTTCTTTAATCTAATTCTGCATTGGGATGTTCTGCTTAATATTTCTTCAGGATTTCAGTCTTCATAGATATTTCCCCAAATATTTCCCCAATCTAAAGACCAAATTATTCTTGCAGAACTTCATGTTAGATTTCAGGTCTAATATGCTGTTCCTTGTGCAGCTCCAGAAATAGAGCCGATGTTAGACAGAAGCTGGCTGTATGGATTAGAGAGTAGAGCTTTGACCTTAAGGCTAAACCCAGTCTTCTCTTCCATGGAGATTCCTTTGCCAAGAATGGGTGGCAAGGAGGAAGTAGTTATGTAGTCTTTGCATGGCATGGAGCTACAGGCCATGTGGCTTTTTTGTACATAAGCTGGCTGTAAATGGTGTTGGTCAAAAGCGTGAGAAGGAGGAACAGATGGAGAGTTTTGCAGACTGTCAGGATAGGATTGGTATTTTCTTGTGGACTGCAGAGATTTGGTGGGCCAAGTTTTCTTGTCCTAGCCCCTAAGTTTCTGCATTTGTATCATACAGAAATGGGTCTTCAAGGGTGAAATAGTGAGTTGGCACTGAAAACTAGGCTGCTCTGTAGCAATTGGAGACACAGATAAACAATGACTAGAGTAAATTGTCTTAAACTGAGTCAGGTTGATGCTGTCACCCAGAGAATTTGTTCTGTGCAGTCACACTGTTCCTCTGCCTCTGTTGTGTTGGCATTGATGATTCTTACAGTGAGACAGGTGAAGGAACTGGCATGGTTGAAAACTAACACAGCAAAAGCCTGCATACCAGTTCCCTCATCCAGTTCGGCCCATGGATGTCTGTCTGATGGTGTCAATGTGTAAGAGAGCACAAGAAAGGTTGCCCAGTATGGCCAAGGGTGATTTTTGCCTTCCTTTAGACTGGTGTAAGTTGCAGCCCAAACTGGTAGGCACCGAAGTGGATTTGTTACGGTGGGAATTGCACTGTTTTTGTTGTAATTTGCATTACTCTTCTTTGGTTGCTACAGTTCATGTAGATTCCATATCACTGTGAATTAAGATTCTGTTCACCTATGTTTGTCTTCCTTCTTGTTTTCCTCATGAGAGTGGTGTGCTTTAGTCTGTGCTAACAAGCTACTAATACCAAGTCATTTTTTTTTTTTTGTAGATAAAATATCGAGAACAGGGTGAACAGTTCAGGTCAGCCTTTCAATGGGATGTGAGGTCTAGAGACATTGAAGCAGCATATAAAGCCCAACAACTGGCCAGCCAGGTAAGAAATATCCCTGAAATCTCCAAGCCTTTAGCCTGCAGGAGAGCAAGGACTTGACGGTCATGATTGTTAGGGTTTTACTCACAACATTCCAATGCTAACAAAGACATTACTTCTCATTTGGCTGAACTATTTATGGCAATGTAGCTTGATTGTAGCTTAGGACGGAAGAATCAGAAGATGGGAAAGGAATAGCATACCTATACAGCTAGCAATTTAGACTGCTGCATGTACAGACATACTCAACATGTCTCTTCTCTACTGACACTGAAGCTTCACAACAAGTGGTCTGATTCCCGGGGAGAATTATTTGAGTCTTACTCCAGGATCCCAGATCCTGACATCTTGATGTCAGTTCTTGGAATATAAACTCAGCCCTGGCATTCCGAAAGTATGTGGAGTGTAGGCCTTGTGCTGTATGTCATCAGAGGGTAAATTTACTCTTCCACAGCACTGTGTGTTCCCATTTCTTTGTGTCAGACCACCTATTTGCTTTTTGAAACAAGGGTACAGATCGGTAGTTATTTAATTTTTGTATTTTGTATTAATTTTGTATTAATTTTGTAGAATGCTTACTATGCTGCCTATGAGGGGGGAACTTCGTGGTACTCAGGAAGCATCCCAGATCCTCAGATGGTGAGGGTAACTCAGGCACAGAAGACTCTGAATGATGTAAGTGCACGTTTGAAATACCTTTATTTTCATGGGCTATCATAATCTGAAGACGTAAGAGTGCATCAAACCCAAATCTTTACTAAAATGTTACCAAAACATACTGATATATCTACTTCCATCATTAACACTATTTAGCCATGTGAGCAGTTAGTCAGATAACAAAGTTATTGCCTATCCTGGAGATCCTACATTTCTGTATTTATGTAATTGAGATGCGCTTCAGCTACTGAGAAATGGTATCTGAGCTGACCTTGATTATGTCCTTATCTAGCATGCAGCGCTGTTTCCCTCGGTAGTGCAGAACTCATGATGGAAATGTCTTATTTTCCACAGTGTAGACCTTTCATTGACTGCCTTTCCCTTACTGGTGAAAATCAATTCTGAATTGTGACTGTCTCTGTCCATAAAATATCTTAGTGACCTAATCAACATAGCAAATTAACACTGAATAATAGATATGAATGGGGAACCTTTTCTTTTGTATGTAGGAAATATTTCTACCTAACTAAACTTAACTTATGTGGTATATGCTCTTTAATTTGTCTACTTTTAAATAAATTGATGCATATTTTTGGGAAACAGAGGAATTACATTAAACTACAGTGGGTTCTTTTGTAACAAAACCCAGAAATGTTAATTTTCCAGTTCCAATATACAGAAGAATATGAGCCACGGAGAGGCAAAGGCAGCTTTCCTGCTATGATCACTCCAGGTTACCAGGTTGCTAAGAGAGCTACTCAACTAAGCAGTAATGTAAGTGTTATTTTTTTTTTAATTGTATATTAGACATCCTGAAGGTGGAGGATTCTGGGTTTAGGCAATTCCCTTTAGACAGTAGGTTCTATGATGAACCTCCAAAGTGAGAAAACTGGAACATGATGCAAGAAACACGATTAGCAAACTACTTGCTTTGGAACACAATCATATACGATAAATGACAATACAGTCATTTTCTGAAAGATGAAGCAACCATATTACAATGTGAATAAGATCATGAACCACTCTATAATGTTTACTTCATTACTTTAATTTTCATTTGATGGCTTAATTAGTCTTTTTTTAATTTATATTTTAATTTTTTTTTTTACATCTTCTGATCACTCCCGCTCTCTTGATTATATGAAATTAAATACTGGTAACATTAAACTTAATTCATTTACAAGCTACTTTAAACCATATATGCACACAAAATTGTCTCTCTATAAAAATAACAATTCAACTGAACAAGATCTAGTAAAAAATAATCCTGTACAAATGGTTTTATAATATTGCATTTATTTCTACAACACTGTCTGCATTGTTGCTGCAGTATGATCTTAGTACTTCGAGCTGTTCTTGGAATATTTTAATCAAATGCATGGCTCACATAAATCTCCCGCATTCACTTTAAGGAAATTGAGACTTAAGTATGCCAATAGCTTCAGCCAACAGTGGGGAATGTCATGTCTGCTGTTGCTCATTTTCTCTCGAAGCTTTCTTAGAGAAAACAGGTATTTGTTACTCATTGTTTGTAATATGTATCTTACATATGTTTTCTCCCCCAGGTAGAATATAAGCGGGGACATGAAGAGAGAGTTTCAAAGTTCACCTCTGTTGTAGATACTCCAGATATACTTCATGCAAAAGTTGCAGGACAGCTTTCAAGTGATGTAAGTGAAACAAAAGAAAATAGGTTGACCCATTTTTGACTATGAAAGAGAAACTTTGGACATCTATACATCACTGGCAAATATAAACATAAATAAAATTTAGTACTAGAAATGTACATATCTTAAAATACACTTGATACATTTCACCATTAAGTGTTTAGTACCTCTAGATGTAAAAACCATGTTCATTTCTAGGCTGTTACGGGATTAGCTGACTGTCAGAGCTGACGGCAGAGAACCAGTCTGCTCTACATCCAGCAACTGGGTGCCATGCAAGCTGAAGAAGGAAACTGTCTGACTAATATAAATAGAGCAGGCATCTCGCAGGCAATTTTAGTATTTTCCTTAAACAACTGTGATCCATCCTACACACTGAATGAGACACAGAGGTTCTGCAGAAGATATATGATCACATAGTTAAAGACTACATTGTAAAACATGCACACAAAGAGGTTAGACCCAGATTGTGTGGTTCATCTTCCTTTTGGCAATTGACAGACATTGAATGCCTGACTTTGCAACTTTAAGGATTGATTATGTGTGTAATCAAGATACATTTGTCTGATCTAATTGCTTCTGAGCTGTCTTGTTTCTTTTCTTTTTCTTTTTACAGCTGAAATACACTGAAGACTTTGAAGAACGGAGAGGAAAAGGCAGCTTTCCTGCTATGATCACTCCATCTTATCAAATTGCCAAGAGAGCAAATGAATTAGCCAGTGATGTAAGTGTCCAAAGCAGTCTCTTTTTGGAAATAAGAGAATAAATTCTCTCACAAAGTTTGGATTAAAATCTTTACTGGCAGAAATTTCATTATCATGGTGGAGTTACAGCAGCAGCACATGTTATAAACAGATTTTCAAGTGATTTTCTATTGAAGGAAGAAAGTTGACTTTTATGCAGAAAGAGAAAACCTGGCATTTTATTTGTGAATAAACACTGTGGATTTTTGTGACTAAAATTAATTGTGTTTTCTCACTGGAGAGTGAAAGTAAAGCTCTTTTAACTGGAGAAAATAACATATTGGGATAACTCAGTGGAAGTGAATTTAAAACATTATTAAGGGTCACCAAGGAGAATGAGAAGAGATCTGTAATTTTGAAGGCAAAAGCAACTTACTAAGGAACTTATTCTAAAACATTTAAATGCCTTAAAGTTTGCCTTTGATCTGTGGAAGACCCTTCATTTTTTTCAGCAAAGATATACATTGATTAAAAGACCGTATCAGATTATAGGTACTACTTTTACTTCAGCAACAGCGATGCAACTCTTGGTCCAAATTTGCAGGTTGATTTCGTACAATTTCCTTGATCACTGGTGAGATCACTGTATTTCAGAAACATGTCACTTTATTAATGGCATGCATGTGACCTTGTGGCAGATTAGGTAGGAAGAAGTGCTCTGTGGTAACCATGAATTTATTTTACAATCTTTTTTTTTTTTTTAACCTGCTGAAACATCAGGGATTAGCCACTGACAATCAGAGGTTACTGAATACACTGAACTAATGGTATAGGTTAAAATGGCAATTTCCACGTTTTCATGTTGCTAGCGTATTAAAAAGTACACCACTACTTTTGTTTTTATATCTTCAAATAGCATATTTGACTTCTGTAGATTGGTGGCTATGGGACTTTTAACAATATTTTATCAACATGTGTGTGCCATTTATTGTTTTTTTTGTCTTGTTGTTGTTGTCTGCATTTATTGTTGTTTTTTTTTTTTTTATCTGCATTTTTTGTTGTTGTTATCAGCATCTGTGTACCAGACTAAACTCATCCAGATGATTCTTTTCATTTTCCTTTTTTTTTTTTTAGGTGAAGTATCATCAACAATATGAAAACGAGATCAAGGGAAAAGCCAGCCATTCAGCTGGAACAGATGTTAATTTTGCAAGAGAAAATGTAGATCAATATGACCAGGTATGCATCATCCAGGAGATCCCATGCTGATGTTGATCATTACTATGGCCGATTGCTCAAGACTTTAGAAATGGCAGTGGGACCCATTTTCACTTTGCTTTCCTGTATAAGAAAGCAAGGTCTCAAAGGAAAAGATGATTGCAGTAACATCATGCTATGAATGTGTAATATATTTGGCATTGACACTTACAATATGGGACTGCAAGGTGCATGGTCCGTAAGGTATTGGGTTACGGTAGGGTAAGGTAAAACTTACTGTGGCAAATTTTATCTGTGTACATGTATGCAGTGGACATTTCTATCGTGATGTTTTTATGTATCACACTGAAATATGTTTACATGTGGAAACATTCCCATGCTGTTAGAAAGTAAATGAAAGAAAATGTAAAATCAGCTAGGAGAAAATATGAAAGGGTCATGAAATGATAGAAGGTTAGTAGGTAGTTAAGCGTGTTTTCCCTGCCAATATTTTGAGAAATCTTTGAGAAAAGCTTTGCGGTTCTGAATATGTGCAGGTGGCACCGAAGGTCATACAAGTGCTTAGTTTTTGGCTCTTCTATCAAAGTGGTACTGTAAGCCTGACAAATTGTAGTTGTATATATGTGGAATCAAATAGGCTTTATTTCTGTTTTGGTCTGTGGCATTCTTCTTGGTTTTGTTTCATTTTTTAAGGGAATATAATTATTTTTGTGGTCTCCCAAAAATCATCCAAAGTTCTATCCCAGTTAAGTTAGGCTTGTCCCGGGGAAATAGTACAGCTAAAATAGAACTGAATAGGAAAAGGAATTTGAAAAGAATTGAATAGTGTTTTTGTATAAACAAAACAATGCGGTTAGTTTAGGTTTGTCATCCTAGTTCCTCATGAAACCCATATCCTTTGGAGAAATTAAGGAACAAGAAATGCATTGTTCTAAGACATATGGAACTTTATTCACTGCCTCTATCCAAACCTACATCTTGTGTGAAAAGCAAACCATAGTTAAAGAATATGAATTTAGAATATGTAGCAATCGAGCCTTCAATTAGTTTCTATCTTTTGAGCTACTACAAGTTTTAGCAAGAATAAACAAATAAAATGAGTTTGAAAAAGTGCTAATTGCATCTTCAAGCATTGGAATGCTTCTATCTTTAGAATTAATTTAAGTCTTTTTTTCTTTGAAAGTATCTTTGAAACTTCAGTCACAGACTTCAAATTTAATTTGAGTTTTAATCTTCATAGGTTGGATTCTGATATTTTTATTCAAATAAAAGAGAGCCACTGAAATTAATGGATCTTTCTGAGTGAAGTGTGATTTAATATGGGTAAACGGATTAGAATTCTAGCTTTCAAGATCATGAGAGTACATCATATGTTATATAAATATATAAACACACATATGCATATATATATATATGATGAGGCAATTTAAAGAATCTTACTGTAAAATACCTGTGTTCTGAACACCTGTTTTGTTCATTTTTAAAAATCTTACGAGTGGCTATAATTAATTATCTGGACCTTTAAAAATACTGTTTTGGAATATGAGTGATATTAGAAATAATGTAAAAATGTATATGAGGAAAGTACAAGGAAAAAGAAAATTACAAGTTAGCCTGGAAAATTCAGGCTTGTGAATGACATTTTAAAAGACTAACTCAGCAGATTAGTCAGGGATATTTTTTATTTTCTATGCCTGTTTATAGAATAATTTAGATGAAATAACTGTAATTATGTTATATTGTTTGCAAACTTATGACATATCATATCATGTGACATTGATGTTGCACAAAATGACCTACAATGGATTGTTTTGTATTGAGAAGCCACAAGAGAGATACCCTAAATATTTATAGTCATTTCTATCTATGCTGTACTCTCCATGACATTTTTTTGACATGTCACACTGTATTTTTCACTTAAGTTGGCTCTTTACTACAAAGGAATTAAGAGAGAAGACACATTACATTATACCTTACTTGTTTGTATACTTGCCATATTCTTCCCGGATCTGGAAATCTTTGGGGTGGTTATTTGCATTGCCATACTAAAAAAGCTCCAATATTTTGTTATTAAATCTTCAAAAGGCTTTTCAAATGGGCAAACTTATTTATAGTTTTAATAGTATTAATTCCAGAATATATATATTTTAACTCAAACAAATTGAATTCTGTTAGCTTGTTTCCTAAGGAGTTTACCACTAAAATATCAAGGTGTTTGTGCTTCATTAATGAATCCCTCTTCAAAATATATCACTACACTAGAAATATGTTATGGTTCGGTCAATTATGGTGTGAGGAATGGCCATGATGAGGTCAAGAGACGTCTGTCAGGTCACCACCCTAAATTTGAAAAGTTTAAGCAAGTCTTCTGGCTGCTCAAGCCATTTTATATTCTTCTAGTTTTTCAGGCAAGCATATATTTACAAAGACAGGGGCTAGCAAATATCATCTCTATAAGAGTTAGGGTAAAATTAGAAGAATGTATGTCATTGTACACTTGAATGCCATATTGAACCTTAGGTAATTGCTACCTTTTGTTGTTGTTGTTGTTTTGTTGTGTTTTTTTTTTTCAGTGCACATAAATAATTTTACAGGCACAGTTAATTTAATAGGTGATTTTATTTTTAAAGTTGGTCATTCTATTCTATTTTTTGTTTAAAATAAAGAAAAAGTAATGAATTTTCCTGCTAACAAGGACTATGATGTTTTGTGAAATTACTCATGACCCCACCTGGTCATGTATGATGAGTAAACACCTTGAATTTTCTTCAGGATTATATGGATGAATATGAAGAACGCAGAGGGAAAGGAAGCTTTCCTGCTATGATCACTCCAGCTTATCAAAATGCCAAGAAAGCAAATGAATTGGCAAGTGATGTAAGTATGAAACCTGAATCAATACAATTCATAAACAATTAAAAACATCAGTTTGTTAGAGCAGTGCCTAGAAGGAAAATGCTAAAATTACACTTGAGAAGTAAACAACAATGACATTTCACTGCATTGCTGGGAACTGGGTGGCTCAGGGGATTAATAATATCCATTAATAGAAGGGGACACAGCTCCAGCTTGCATGAGGGAGGAGGTGGATGTAGCAACTAATGGGGATCCCTACTGTTAGGTTAACCCTCCTGGCAAATCTGCACTTGTATTATTAATGAAACCTTCAACTGCCTTAATCATCCTCTGGACTACTGTGGTATTCCCAGTAGTGAATAAATGGGGGATGAATGAGCTGAACTGGTTTTGATATTTTGATGTGTATCATGCCTCTAGCGCAAAGCAAGTCATACGGAGGGAAAGAAACTATAGAGTGTGACATTGTCACCTCATAAGGCTGAGGTTATTTCTAGGCTGGTGATTTTTAGTTTTGGGTGGTAAGCTGAAGAATTGGCAAGAAAGGTGGAGATGTGTGATTCTTGCCATGCAGCCCACTGATTAAAGAGCCTCAGTCGTGCTTAAGGACGCTATTTGTAGCAGTGACAAAAATGAGGTCACTACCCTGTGGCTGCTGTGAAAAGTTCCTGTTAGTGACAAACTTTGTAGTGTGGACACCTGTCCCCTCTGGGTCTATCTGAGCTGATGGGCTCAATCTGTTTTTTGGGGAGCTCACAGATAGTTGAGTCTTTCAGCTTGCGCTAGCCTGAACCAGACACTAGCAGTAAACTAAAGGGAAAGAATCGATGTTACTTGAGTTTACGACTGAGAGAATATAAACCCCCCGATACCTTCTGTTACTAGTTCCCCTTCTGTTACTAGATCATAACTTCATAAATTCTGTTTTATTATCAGAGCAGAAATAAGAAAAGTGTTATCCCAGCTCATAAAGTCTGTCTAAATAGCAATAGTGAAAATGTAGACATCTATTTTATGATTGCTCTTCTTTTCAGATAAAATACAAGAAAGATCTTTCCAAGATGAAAGGTGCAGCTCACTTCCACTCTCTAACAGCTGAAGACAACCTAGTCCTTAAACAAGCCCAAAGTGCTAACAAGCTTGTCAGTGAGGTAAGGGGTTGAATTGATCTATGGACTGGTGTGAGACGTAGCTCACACCATACAAACACTTGTGTCTGATGGATAAGGACTACAAGTGTAAACAGCTGCTGTTTTTATTGTCTCTCGTTTAACAAATATAGTCTGTGTTTAGCACAGTAGCTGCAGAATAAGGTGCAAGAACAGATCTCCAAGTGCTGTTATCTGGCCCTGCCCATGATGGTGAATTATACCAGGAGAGCACTTCTAATTCTGGTCACGTGGAGAATAGAAATCTAAGAAAACTCTGGACAGTGCTCTTAATGTGCTGTGAGGTTATAGACATAAATGCTTAAGGATGACTTGGCAATATATATTACAGTGTTTCAAAGAATGTTCTAATGATAATTAAAAAATAATACCAACAGAGCCAAAATTTGTACCATTCTGTTAATGCAGATTTCTGTTTTCTTCCATGATGTAAAAGACTGACTTACTCATAACACATTCTTCTTCTACTTGGCAAAGGAAGATTACTAGGGAACTCTCAGTAGATTCTGAGTTGTTAATTTATTTATATTGTCATATCAGCTATAAAACTATTAATAAATGTGAGTTTCTAGAGCTTCCCCTTGGCAGTTTAAAAACTTATACGCTTGAGATGTCAAAGAATAAAATCTTCAATAATGAAAAACCCCTGGAAGTAGGACTAGAAGGGGCCTCCTGGGCCAGTGATTCCTGACTTCTGCTGTTTTGGCACAGTATTGTATAAACCTCTTCTTTTAATTTCAAGCCTGCATTTATTCCTGTCCATTTTATTACTGTTGTGTTTTGTGCCAACATTGCCCTTTAGTTCAAAAAGTTCATCCCCCTGCATGATTACCTTGCTGAGATGTTTACAGATAGATATCATTTTCTGTCTGCCTTTCTTTTACCAGACTAAGCACACCAAATTCTTCTCTCACAGTCTTTCACTGCAGCTGTTACAGGCTGAGTGCATGTTCCTTAAACAGGAATGTCTGTAAGAGTACGTAAGTTCCTGATGAGGTCTTGCTGGAACATGGTACATAGCACACGCACTTCCCAGTGCCTGCTGAAAAATCTCTTCTTGCTCCTGCCTTGGACTTTTTAATGGCTGAATTACTTTGGCATCTTGCCGTTTTCCTGTGATCAGCCAACATATGAACAATTTTCTTGTTCTCAGCCTTTCCAGGTGATGAGTTCTTATAGCTGATTTTTTTCTGTGGCTAGTCTGTATGTATGTTAACCTCTGCACTGCTGAATTTAGTCCCATTTCTATTGCTCCAGTTTTTAAGTCCTTTTAATATGCCCCTGAACATCCCTACTTTGGAGCAAAGGAACTTAATGAAAATATTAATCCAGTAGTCTTTAAAATCACTCTGAAGAATTATGCTAGTAAATTTCCTCCTGTTCAGTCCTTCCTGTTGAAAACCACACACACACTGCTTTTTGTGCTTTCATTTGGTTCACACCCACCTTAAAATCCCATCAGATGCCTGTTTTTGCTAATGTTTTTCCACATGGCACAGTCTCATACACTTTGCTGAGGTTCAAGTGAATAAAAGTGATTGCATTTCTTTTGCCTATAAAAAGAGAACTGAGTTACATGAAATTCATCTCCATAATAATTTTCATTGTATGCCATCTGGTAAGAGACATGTATCAAAATGTCTGAACAGTGGGCCTGGCTAATAAAGAGTGTGGAGGAACTTGATAGAGCAAGTTAATGTGTTGCCATAACTTTTCCTTGTGTATTTTTGTCACCAAGGTGGAGTATAAGAAGGATCTTGGAAACAACAGTGGCTACAGCATTAACTACTGTGATACTCCGCAATTCAAGAATGTGAGCAAGATCTCAAAATACACCAGTGATGTAAGTTTTCAGTGCCTCTTGTGGTTTGTTTAAAGCTTACCCTGGTAGCTGCTGGAATTGCAAGTCATCTATATGTGTGTTTCAGATAAGTGTGCTCTGGGAAAGATTATAGCTGATTTGTCTCTTAGGCTAAATAACCCCAGCTCCCTCAGCCTCTCTTCATAGGAGAGGTGTTCCCTCTGATCATCTTCATGGTTCTCCTCTGGACCTGATCTAACAGGTCCATGTCCTTCTTGTACTGGGAGCCCCAAAGCTGAACGTAGCGCTTCAGTCTCACAAGAGCAGAGTAGAGGGGGAGAATCATCCCCCTCAGTTTGCTGGCCAGGCATTTTTTTAATGCAGCCGAAGATATATTCCAGGCTCCAAGTGCACATTGCTGGCTCATGTTGAGTTTTTCGTTTTCCGTTTCTTGACGGGAAAGGCAGGCAGGAGTTATTTTACCAGGGTTAATGTCAGAGAGGAACACGTTTCATGTGTGAAAGTAATCAATATAAATAGTGATACTGCTTGTATCTCATTATACTGAAATATAATTTTGCTTTAAACTGCTTGCTCCCATTGTCTGAAATCCAGGGGGAGTAAATCTTATGTCATACAGATGAGATGGTAGGGTAGTTAATTTATCTTGTTGTTGAATTCCCAGCTTTGGACTTGGTGAAAGGTGCACCCAAACAGACCATTTTTAGTAGATGATTCATTTGTTAATGTACAAGTCATGCTTCCTTGCAACTTTATTCTATTTCTGATGAAATAACATGCAGCCATAGTGTTGAAATATCCCCTTTATGTGGCATCCAGGTGGTCTGAAGAATATATGAATAACATCTTTTAAATTAGGAAATTCACAGTGTTCTAAGCTTTAATTTTTAAAGTACTGAGGTTGTTTGGGAACTTGTGGGTTTTTGTAGTAGTGCAACACTAGTATACCACAGCTATAATAATTTGTTTCACTGCCGTAACACATAGAAATGCATGGAAAAACTAAATATATTTTGTCAGAGTATTTATGCTTTTTTTTTTTTTTGGTACAGCTTAAATACAGAGAAACCTACCAGAACCAAATGAAAGGTCATTATATAGGTATTGGTATGGATAAACGAATGTTGCATGCCATGAAAGTTGGCAACTTGGCAAGCAATGTAAGTCTTTTTTAATCATACTTGTAGAGTTGTTGCTTTCTTTAATTTTTTTTCCATAATTAAACTGACAGGAAACTTTAGATCATATTGTACTGAGGATCTGAAGGCTAGATATGTTGGGAAGAGAGGAAATTCTGGAAACCCTTTTACACTGATTTATACCTCACTGTGTGCTAAAATAAGCAAATTCAGTGATCTGGCAACATACTGAGCTCCTTCAGTTTTCTTTGACACCAGTAGGATGCTGAAGGTTGCTTGCTACCCTCCCTCAGGGTCAGACCTTTGGTGAAAAAAAAAGCAGTCTTTAATGAAGATTTCTGGATTCCAATTTAATTTACTGGGTTAGTCAAGAAGCTATTTCATTACATACTATTCCTTCAAGTACATTATTTACAAATCTGTAAGAAGCTTGAGAACTAAGTAGAAAGATAAAAGAGATGTGTCATAGGTGGAAGTTAAGTTAATGCTCCCACTGTTGGCACTGGATTAATTGAGGAGCTGAAAAAGAATCAATTAGTGGCTAAACTATGCAAATAATTTCATTTTCTTTGTCACTCACGACATTGAAATTACTTTGTTTCCTGCATTTAATATTAATATTATTGTTTCTCCTTTCCTCTTGACTGATAATTATTCAAACAAATGACAGCCTAAAAAAAAAAAATGATTTTTTTTTTTTGTTCTCCCTGTGTTTCAGATAGCCTATAAATCTGATTACAAACATGACGGCGTTGACTACAATTACCCAGCTACTCTCACTCCTTCGTATCAGACAACAAGGAAGTTGGTCCCTTTGAAAGATGTAAATAATTTTATGTTTTTCTTTTTCCTTGCCTTGCATGGCTCATCATCGCTCTGTAGGAGAGATTGTGATGGATTGCATGTGTCAAATGATGATTTAATCACGGAAGCAAACAGCCATTGATAAAAAAAGTTAAAGTGCAAGGAGTTAAGAGGGCTCAGGGGAATAGAAAGTGCTGCCACCACCTGGCGTTGGTTTCAGCTGAGCACAGTGGGGTAAAATGAATTAGTTCTGCCCCATCCCTAGTCTGTTAACTTCTCACCATCCTGGACAGAGTCAACAGCAGCATCAAACACTGAGAGGACAGGGAGACTGAAATAGACTTCCCCCCTTTTGTGAATTTCCCCAAGACAGGTGTTTGTCTCTGAAGGGAAACTAATGGGCTACATAACCTTCTTTATGCCACTGGTTGGTGTGAGAGAGGTACGCACTGTGCTTGGATTTGAGATTCTGGTGAAACAATGTGAATAAATTTGTGTACTGCTGTGGCTATACATGCTCTGCAGATAAAGGGAGGAGATCAGACTTTAGAGGATACCATACTTTCACCTCACAAGCAGTAAAGTCTTGGTTTATCTTATTTAGCATTAAGAACCTAACCTGTGTCTTACTTAAGACCACAGTCACAGGGCATTATTCGTGAAAATTGTCAGGAAGAGAGCAGCACCTCTACGGGGCATTTCAGATTGCTTAAGGCGTATATAACTGTTGAAAACGCAAGAAACCAAGGGCAAGATGCCTTACAGAGGCCATCAACATTGTATGAGATGTATCTGGGCCTCAATATTTCTTCCAAGAAAAGGATGATAGCATGAAGACATAGAATTAAGAGCCCTGACATCTTTGAGGAAGTATTTGATAAACTTCAAATATAAGATGTGCAATTACCTCTTGAGCAATAATTCCAGCTTTCTCTTTGAAAAGGTTTTAAAAAGTTAAATTTCATTGTTTGATTACTTAGTGTGTGAGAGAATTGTATTCTGAAAGACTTCAAAGTAAGCATGTTAGTTGTCAATAAGCAGAGAAGCCGTGGAGATGTTTCCAAGTTGCCCAGAGAAGTTGTGGATGCCCCATCCCTGGAAGTGTGCAAGACCAGTCTGATGGGGCTTTGAGCAGCCTGGTCTGGTGGGAGGTGTCCCTGCCCATGGCAGGGGGGTTGGAATTGGATGTTCTTTAAGGTCTCTTCCAACCCAAACCATTCCATGATTCTATGATTCCATGATTCTATAGAATTGTTTAGTGTAGCTCTAAAGCCTTAGGCAGCAACAGGTTTGAAAGCAAGCTTCTCCATGATGTGTTATCTTCCATAATTTGGGGCTTTGATATGTTTCTTTTTATAGTTTATTATTGCTGCTACCATGTTAATGTATTAGAAATTTTGTGGGCTCCAATCTACAAAACTCTTACGACATATGGAACTTCTGTGATTACTGAGTTTTAATCTAATAATTATATACAATGCATAAGAGAGTTCATTTGCTCTGTACAGAGTTGCACTGGACAGACCTCTTTATAAAGGAAAATTATAACTGTCAATTAGTATAGTCTGATAAAGATAAAAATAGTCTGAGTGATGGTTGGAGATGTCAGTTGTATAGAAATGCTTTGAGGGACCAGCTGAAACTGCACCTTTTTATGAATTTGTGGTTTTGAGGGAAAGGGGTTATAAGTGAAGTTCATTTTCAAAGTGGAATAAAAATTATGACCTCAGACTAGGAAATTTTCAGAGCATTAACTACAGATCTCATCCAAGAGATCCTGACATTCGTCCCCTTCTCAACTTATTATGATTTAAGTTATGAAAATTAGCTAACAAATTTTTGTCTACTCAATCTCTCATTTTCTAGCCTGAAAGTTTCTTCCTTTATTAAATTTATTCATTTATTTATTTTAATTTAGGTAAACTACAGGCAGAGCATAGACAAGCTGAAGTACAGCTCTGTTGCCAGTACTCCACAAATTGCTCAAGCCAAAATAAATGCACAGCAGCTCAGTGATGTAAGTTCTGCCAACATTGGCCATGTTTTTTATTAGAATTATGAGATAACTTTATTTCACAGCATTTGTAGCACTTAAGTGTTTTTATTTTTGACAGACAACCAGCAGATTTACAAATAAAACAAGAATACAAAACGAGTGAAATTACTTCAAAAAATGTAACAAACAATACCACTAAATACAGTATTGTCTTCCATTTTTAACAATTGTGTTAGTGTGCTTTGTTAGTGATTTATCTTCTGTGCATTTTTTTAATCAGATATTTGCTGCTTACAAACAATCAATAATGACTCTATAGAATAACTGTTCTAATTGCTAGTACCCAGGTGAAAGTTATAATTAGCTTTTCACACCCAATATATTTGTCAGCTATGACTTTCACTATCATATGGCACCAATAACCTACAATTCAACAGCAGTCAATCAGTGTAACAGGCATATCATTTAGTGAGTTAAAAATAACTGAGATTGGTTTTGATTTTTTCAATTTATGACAGCTGAACTACCGAGCCCAGTATGAGAAGACAAAAACAAATTACACTCTACCTCAGGATGTACCTCAGCTAGTCAAGGCGAAAGCCAATGCTGAGTTATACAGTGAGGTAAGTCAAGTGTTGTGGAAATACTTGTATTCATGATGCCATTAAAAGGGAGAAATGAATGTACAGATGATGACACTGTTTCTGGAAGTGGTTAGCATTTACAGTCTGTTTTTACTAAACAGCATGAGATATAGGAACCAGAAGAGAGAGAGCATGCAATTTCAAATACATGGAAACTGACAGACATTTTTTCCAAGATTTTTTCCAATGATTTGAAATTGTTTAATAAATCAGTGGTCACTTCACAAAATTAGCAGCTTCTGTGGTGGTATTCATATGAAAAAAGACAATATTTATTTCATTTCTAATAACTCAAAGGAAGTTTTTGCAATGGAAATGAAGTCCATGCAATGAGTCACAGTGACTTCAGTGAACTTCAGTGAAGCCCACTGTTGCTACCGTTCTTCATTCATTACAATATATAGAGATTTACTTAGTGACCCGGATGTTAAAATAAAACACTTACAGGAAAGCCTTAACCTCTATTTAAGTTGTTAAGTAGTTATCAGACCTGTGTTGTAGATAATTTTGTGGGGAAAAAGCCCAACAGATGACTAAATACAAAAACAGAAAGAAAAAGAAGAAAACAACAACAAAAACCTCCAAATGTATTACTGGTGTGACTGTTATTTTTGAGCCAGCTTAATAATTTTTCATGGTTTTGAGTTGGCATTGCTGCAAGTTTTTCATGGCATATTCATACAATTTATTCTACGGCTAAGTTACATTTGAGTTGCATTTGTGTTGTGGAGAAACGCTCTTTTTGGCTATAATGTGGTGGGATGCATGCTCAGCATTAGATATTATCAAAAAAAAAAAAAAAAGCTACATCCAGAAATCAGAGGTTCATGGATGTAGGTGTATGCATGCAAGCATACTTGATCCTGATCTAATGGAATTTAAAGTGGAACCTTGAAAACGAGTTTAAACAACTAGTGCTTTAGCTTCCATTGACTTTCAGAAGTTAAACGTGATTTTCACATCATTAGCTCTAGTTTGGCAGTATGATGGGGGAAGAAAAATCCTGAAACGTGTAGTGTGATGTCTGAAACATGTAGTGTGAACAGCACCAGCTGTTCATCCCTAGAGATCAGCTGCTATTAATCTACAGTATTTGCATATTTAGACAAAACCATGGACACTTTTGGAAACCTTTCCCTCCTCCATGCCAAGAAAAAACAAGAGCTATGCATGCAAACCTGGTGCAAGTTCTGGGGTTTAAAATGACTCTAAACTGCAAGATTAAAACTCTTGATTCAATCCTAGCCAATTAATTAACACAGAATGATAACAAACTGTGATTTAATAATGTTCTAGTTCGTGGGCAGAGAGTATTTATACTTGTTTTTTGTTCTTAGTCATTCTCATGCTCATTTGAAGATCTTGTGTGTTACTAACATGTTGCTGTCTTTCCTTTCTCAGATTAAGTACAAAGAAGGCTGGGAGAAGAGTAAGGGCCAGGGCTTTGAAATGAAACTTGATTCTCTGCCTTTACTTGCTGCAAAAGCTTCAAGGGATCTTGCCAGTGATGTAGGTTACATTTAATTACCTAGGAATTATTCTTTACATAAGTTGCTGTAGCACAGGGAAATAAAGCTTAGCTCACTTCATCTGGGTGTTTAAGCCCTGCATTCGGCTGTCATGCATTCATCTTTCTTAAAGGCAGATGAACAGCTGGAAACTTTCTCAGACTCTGCTATGAAAATTCACTCTCTGAAATTATTATTTTTTTTAAATATGTGTATGGAAGGAAGCAAAGTTTGCAAAAGGACAATGGCTCAATCCTCTCATAGTAAAATTCAGTGTTTTGAATTATTTACAGCTTCAAAATTGCTGTTATCATCCACTGCAAAGGGACTGTGTGTTTCTTTAGTCTGTTTCTTTAACATAAACACATGCATAGTAAAAAATATATATCCAAACTAACTATTTTTAAACAACTTATCTCACAATTCTTAGCCTCTGGAGAGGTAGAAAAGGAAGAAACTTTGCCTGTAGTTGGAAAGTGTTCAGCAATGAAGATGATTCAGAAATCTCTTAAGAATGGAATAGAATACAAGAGTTTTCTTCTCACTCAGCTGCTCTCCCACTTCATTAAGAAAATCAAGTCTTGGATTTCTTGCTTGATTTTTACATGATTGGTTTTTTATCATTTGGTTGAAGACCCAGATAATTTAGCTATTCAGAAGACTTAAAGTCTGTAAGCACATACATCTCAGAGGAGCAAGCCTTAAAGAATAAGGTTAAAGACAACATAAGTAATACCAATCTTGTGCCTGTGGGAATTTCTGAGAAAGTCTGGGAAATGTGAAGTGATGAGATGCAAATCAGACTAAACTCTTCTAAATTTTGACCACCCAAATTGTCAGTGAAAAATATATTGCTTATCTCTGGGGTAAGTGAAAAATGTTCTTTGACTTAAAACTATTTTTTTCACAGATTAAGTATAAAGAAGAGTATGAAAAAACAAAAGGAAAAGCAATTGGAACCAAAGATTCAAGACTTTTGCACTCTCTGCAGGTGGCCAAGATGAGTAGTGAGGTAAATTATTTATTTCCCTTACTCAAAAGGTGTTTGTCGTAATTATGAATCTTTCAGCAACAAATACCTGACCTACCACTGCTACTGATGTTTAACTATAAGAAATGGAAGCCTTTGACAGAAACTGTTTTCCTTCCTCAGTCTGTTAATGTACAATGATTGCACAATATTTTTGTTCCCCTAGGGAATTTTGTGTTGATGATGTCCTAATTTCAGAGCAGGAAAATAACATCATCCTATTAAAACCTCAGTATAACCACTTCTACACGGAACTTTCAAGCAGATAATAATATATTGTAAACTAAGATGTACTGTAATAGAGAGGGTGTCTCTAGATACTGAAAAATTAATTCTGCCAGCTGTTTTATGGATTCCTCATAGGACCTGATTAATTTTTTTTTTTCCTAATCTGGAAACAAACAGGACTGGACATTTAAGATAGACTTGGATTTGCAATGCACTGATAGAGACAACTTATTTTCATTCTTTCTGTTTCTAGATTGCCTACAAAAAAGATTTTGAGGAGAGTAAGACCCATTTCCATCTGCCTATGGATATGGTAAACCTGAGGCATGCTAAAAAGGCCCAGGCACTTGCTAGTGACTTGGATTATAGGAAGAGACTCCATGAATACACAGTGGTTCCAGAAGATATGAAGACAAAATGGGCCAAGAAGGCCTATGGACTCCAGAGTGATGTAAGTTTATATGTACTCCGCTTATGTATTACAAGCAATATGGATGTTTATAAACTTTTTTTCAGAATTTGACATTCTTATTTCACGTGGACACTCCTTGATTTGCACTATGACTTTTTAAAATGTCTTCAAAATGTTTTTTGAAACTGGCAAGTGTGCACATGTTCACATGCAAATATTGTATCTGTGTCCCCCATGCTAATAAATGTCCTTTTCCCTCAACAGCTTCAATATAGGTCAGACTTGATGTGGATGAAAGGAGTTGGGTGTATTACAGAAGGAAGTCTTAATATACAACATGCCAAAAATGTAGGAGATTTGGTCAGTGAGGTAAGCGGAGTGCTCAGCCTTCTGTCTGTTGTTTGTTTAGAGGCTTATGCATGCTTATTCCACTGCATCATGTGAAATAGATAAGGAACTCCTATATCAAAAGGACATAATTTAGATATTCTATAGTTTAGGAGATCCTGGAATCAAGGTTAAAAAACAATTTTCCCATTTTATGATTATTGATTTCTGTCGAGATTGTGAGGCAAAAGTCCCCATAATTGTGCTTTCATCTCTTTTCATTCACGTACCCATTTTGCAGAGCAGCATGGAAAGGAATCAGAATTTCCTACGTGATGTGCTACATTTAGTGTGTAGAATTCTAAGGAATGGTGCTGAAAAATTAGATATTTGACAGCCATGTTTGAAAATTTTCTTGCTCTTCAGCAAATAAGGGCTGTGACTTTAGTGGCAGTTTCAACCTGTGCTACTTTTCATCACTTTCCCTTGACTAATTCATGGTTCCACACTGCCATTAACCTTATGGAAGTACACTTCCTCAGCTGCTTAGCTATGGTTGAGTTGTTTCACTAGTGCTGGGGAAACCAGAGGATAGAAGAACAAATAAATTAGGGGAAGTTTGACAAGAAGGTTAAAATCCCACTTAGTGCTGGAGGAAGGAACGGAAGCCAGTTAGCTACTGGAGATCACACTCTCTGATACCTTGGGTCTCTGACATCCTCTCGCTGCTACTGTAAAGGGGAAAAAAAAATACATCTTAGAAACAAAAGAAGAGCAGCAACTCTCAGATCCAGTGTCTTGCTAGAGATAGACTGACATCTGCTGCTGTGGTGTGCTGTAGTAATAATCACTTCCACAAATACTTAATCCATAATGATCTGCTTTTTCACTTCAGTGCTGTATAAGGCCAAGAGATGGCTGACAGTCATTTAAACTGGAGACTGGTGGATATTTTTTAGAGATCTCTTACCTGGCATTTTGTCACTTCTTTGCAGAATGTCACTACATTGTGTTCCATGATATGTGACAAAACATGCCGGTTTTAATCTGCCTCCTTCCCTTCCAGGTTCCTAAAACAAAGTGATGAGCACCTCTTTGAAGTTCTGCATGCTTTTTTAACTTCTGTTTTGTGTTCCCCTAGAAAAGTCATAGCATAAACTGATCTGTTCACCCATCAGTTCAAACAGAAGGATTTCTCTCCTGAAATGCCAGATATTGAAAAAATGCAATTAAACCTCTCCTAGGTGGAAAGCCCCACCTCCTTGTGGAATTGTTAGAATAGGAATTTGACTAAAGTATGCAAGAAGTGTTTGCCTGGTCTCCGCTCTTATTCTGTGGTCTTGAAATGAGGTACTGAATTACCTTGCGCTGTCTCAAAGACAGATAGAAGTGCTTAGCTTGCTCTGAAATGAGTGATGCAGAAGACTTGGGCAGAGGCATGGATACAAAACAGGCCTGATCCAAGGGCTGATGAAATCAGTGGAAGTTTTCCTCTTTCTTTAGTGTGTCTCAGATGTAAAATAAAATAAAATGGAATAAAAGTAAGAGAAGTCTTATTTAGCAAGCTAGAAATATTAGTCTGTATGCAAATTTGTCTATGCAAGTAGATTTCATTTAAGTGCTGGTACCAGAGGATGAATGGAGCAGGATGTTTCTTTAGGATGTTTCTTTCCATATCCAAGACTTGAGCCTTGTGTTGGACTCTCATGGGTGTTACTCTCAGCTGATGGTGGGGAAGATTTTGAGTTACAATTAATTTCAAGACACTGAAATTTCCCGTTCTAATTTAACTGATAAATTACAAATGCCTTGACAACTGAAAAATAGCTCGTATGTTCTGTGATTTGAACACCACATGCCTATGTTTGAGAAGTCTCATGTAAGAAAATGAGCTAGTAATATTGACTGCGTAGCTCACAGGCTCTCATGGGCCCTCACTTAAGACAGCCAGTTTGTAAAGAGCACTTTTCAGTCTGATTGCAGCCAAGATCTTGTAAGATACGTGGCTAGTACCTCTGCCACCAAAGATTATCTCAGCTTGCAGTGTCAGCAGCAGTGTATTAGGCATGCTCTCACACTAACCTCCTTGCCACTGTGGTCCTCTCAGCAGGAGACAGTAGCAGAATATATTATTTGGAAGCTTTTTTTTTTTTCTGATACTTATGCTAAAACTGCCTTGGGAATTTGCAGCAGACTTCTGGTTCTATTGGTCATATGCTTTTTGAAAGCACTGAATCTTTGGGAAGATAAATATTATAGCAACTTTTGTGTAACCTGCTTTAATTTGATCTAGAAAAAATACAGACAGAAGGTTGATGCTCTGAAGTTCACCAGTGTGGCGGACAGTTCTCAGATCAAACATGCCAAGAAAAGCCAGGAACTGCAAAGTGATGTAAGTCCTTGACCATAATTTTCTCTTTGCAAGTAGTTTTCTCATGATGTGGTCATTCCTGGGGTTTATACACTGAGGGTGGGGAGAGGAGAGGAAGAAGGGCTCGTCATGAAAGCTTTCAACCTCTGGTAGTTATTGAGATTTATTTCTAAATGTTTTATTTGTTGATTACATGAATTCTCTCATTGAATTTTCTGAACTAGAACAACAGTTGCCCCCCAAAAAACAATGGGAACAGAAATTTGCAAGCCAGGCTTCTCATAAATGATGTCAGTGGCCAGAGAAAGAGGCGATGCCTCTACAAGACAGCCTTGGCAACAAACTTGTGAGTGGTGCAGGCAGGATTCAAGTATGGCTGAAACGTGTTCATGAGAGGTTGCCTGAATATTCCTGGGACATTAATGTCATCTGCACAAAAATTGGCTATCCATGAGGAAGTAAAAGGCAGGAAGTATTCCCAGCTGATCCTCAGGCAGTGTTTCAAAACAACGTAGTAGCAGACGGCAACTCTCTTAAGTTTCCAAAAGAAGGGGAACCTGGTGTTAAAATTACTGACTAATATTGTAACAGAAGTGACTTTCCAAGCTGTGTTTTTTTTTTTTATTTATTTTTTATTATTTTTGGTGTGGGGGTTGCATTTTAATGTGCTGTTCCTTGAACTGAAGTACAGTCAGCTCCATCTACAGTCAGAACTGAAGATACAGGTGTTACATGAACAAAGCATTATTGCCTCATGATTGTTTTTTTTTCTGGCAACTACCTTGTTTCCTTTTTTTGTTCCTTTGCATCAAGAAAAACGTGGCACTTACTTGGATGAGTGCTGTGTGTCTCAAAGATAACACCAATGTGAATCAGAGGAGAGCGCTAGTCTCTTGACTGCTATTATTTATCTTCTATGTACTGGATAATTCTACATTTCTGAATGTGTTGAAGCTCGAATAGTGATGCTGAATTTAGGGCTTTATACTAGGACAATCTATTTTTTTTCCTGTGAGATATAAGAAATATAATGCTTCATGAAATGGTACATCTTTTCATAGCTTTTCAATAGCTCTGCCAACAGTTTTATGGGGTTCTGAAACAGAGTAGCTAACTTCTCTGTTGAAGTTGCTCTGGGATATAAAATAGAGATGTTTGCTACTTGGATCATAAAAGGGACCTTTATATTTTTATTTAAATGCTGGAGTATTATGTCACCAATTATATTTAGGTCACACGTTTTCTCTACAGATTGAACTGCTTAGTGTTCTTCATTTTGTGACCAAAATTCACTGTTTTTATGTCCTATTAAACTCTTTCATTCCACCTAGAAAGTAGTTGCAGTTTAATATTGGATGAAATATATTCTTGCAGACATTTTGTATGGGCTGTGAATTAATGTCAGCTTTATAGCCAGTTAAGTAACTAACTTTAGGAAGAAGAATTAAAGTATCCTGATATGCGTGTTATTTCTTCACTGCTTCCTTGAAATTTAACCATGAGTAATTAGGCCAACTTGGCTCTGTGGGTTAGCTTTTAAATTCAGACTTGACAAAAAAAAAAAAAAAAGTCATGAAGCTGAAGACTAACTCACCAAATAAATTAACCTTAACAAATTCTTGAATATTTGGAGTGTTTCAATCGATATTTCTTCAAAATTAAACATGGCCTGTTGTTTGTTAACCACACTTGCTTTCTGGACAGGTTGCCTACAGGTCAGGAAAAGAGCAGTTTCTTCATCAGTACACCATCACAAAAGATGAGCCTTTCTTCATACTCGCCAAAGCAAATGCTGCCAATATCAGTGAGGTATGATCAGGATCAGATCCTTACACATATAGTTGATGGTCATGGAGTGTATGATAGTCTGATACTACTTGAGAACTTCCTCTCTAACTATAAAATGAATAGAATATTATTGATAGTAATAAAAACACTATTATTGTCATCTCTTCAGAAACTGTACAGAAGTAGCTGGGAGCAGCAGAAGAAAAAAGGATTTGTGCTTCGTCTGGATGCTTTGTCATTCTTGACAGCTAAAGCAAAGAGGGATCTGGCAAGTGATGTGAGTATGGACTCCATCAGGGTTCTTTATCCGTAGGACAGCTGAAGGTCCAGGCTGCTACCAGAGTGTTAGGGATGTGTCACATCTGTCCCAGTGCCCTGAGCCACCCTCCTTAATTCATGCTGAAGAGCAATGGAGGAGTTGTCTGGGTGAATGGTATTCCATAATAATTCAGAAGGCTTGCTCTGAGCAATTCAGAGTTATTCCCTACATGCTGACTATGTTTTCCTATTCTCATTTTGACCAGAGGGTGAATTTCAGAACTCAGAGTGGGGTTCTCATGTGAAACATAGTGACTTAATACACCTATGGGTGGCCAGAAAATCCCTGAAAGATTCTTTGGACATCAGTGCTTATAGAATATTGTTTTTTTCTAAAGATAACCAAAAAGAAAATATTTCTTAGAGCTTTTTGAGAGCATATTACTATTGAGATAGGGTTTATTCTTGGTAGGCGCTAATTTCTAAGGCATTCCAGTTCTTTTTTTTTTTTTTTTTGGCAAATGGGCTCCTTGTATTGGGGACCCAACACTGATACACCATTGCTTTAGTAGTAGCAAAGGTGTCAGTTTCACAGCTTAGATCATTTACTCATGGTCTGTTTCCTTCTTCACAGATTAAATATAAGGAAGATTATGAGAAAATGAAGGGTAAGCTGATTGGAGTAAAAGCTGCAGAGGAAGATTCAAAAATGGCTCATTCCCTTCAAATGTCAAAGTTGCAGAGTGATCTGGAGTACAAGAGGGCATTTGAGGACACGAAGAATAAGTTCCACGTCTCTATGGATATGGTTAACCTTGTCCATGCCAAAAAGGCTCAGAATTTGGCTACAGACAAAGGATATAAGACAGCCCTCCATCACTACACTGCCTTGCCTACTGACATGAAAGTGGCGTGGGCCAAGTGGGCCTATGGATTGCAAAGTGATGTAAGTCCAGAACTTATTGTATTTCAACACTTTCATGCAACCCCTTCAGATACTTAGGGCTGAGTTTCTTTGAATGTTTATGCTTTTTAATGCCATGACATATTTATGCACTTAGTTTTTCAACCATTAAATAGCTAATATTAAAAGATCAATTAGCAACTACTTCTTTGCTCAAGAGACATATTTAAGGTGTTCAGTGTTTTTGAGAGGAATTATGATCCTATTTATGATCATGGCTTCTTCAGAGCCTATATTAATAAAACCCTACTAATTGCATATGATGTACATTTGTTTATTTATTTTACCTAATGTATAGGGAGGTTAAATAATTTATGTAAAATGCTGATAAAATTCCACATGGAGCCCATGTACTGAGCTGTAACCATCAGATACACTGTCTGACACTGTGTGGTTAATCTAAGTCAGTCTGCCATCCTGAGGTTTTAACTCAGAACTTGTAAAGAAAACTAAGATGGATATGTGTACAGGTCTTGTCGAGGTGCAGGTGCTGAAATGCTTCTGGCTTCTTTGAGAAACCCATCTGTTGAGCTTGTATAAACTTTTGGAATTTAGTAGGCTGTTGGCAGAAGAGATTTAGTGAGGAAACAGAAGCACATCTGTACCCTTGCTCCTTAAAGACACATGGAAAACAAACAAACGACAAAATGCTTTCCCTCCAGTACAGCAACATGTTAGAGGTTAGGAAATGCTAATTATCATTTTCATATCATTGCAAATGATTAATAATCTTATAAACAGCGCACATCAGATGCTATGTAGAGTGGAACTGTTTTTTTTAGCTAAATTAGAGTAAAAATTACAAATGACAGTAAGGTGTAGGCCACTTCTACAAATTGCCTTGCAAAGTATATTGCACAAGTGCTGGTGAGTCCTGATACTGTTATCTCATTCTGTAATTTATTTTGCTTTCCTTGCAACTGCTCAATAGCAAATAAAAAACAAGCAGGAACTAATTTGACTTGGCTGTTGTTCCTGAGATTTCTGAATCCTTTAATGCCATTTTAAGTGTATGAACACCAACAATAAGATGATTTTTTTTCTTTGTCAGAACCGATACAGAGCAGATTTGAACTGGATGAAAGGAGCTGGATGGATAGCCACTGGGTCATTAAATGTGGAGCAGGCTAAGAAGGCAGGAGAACTCATTAGTGAGGTGAGATTTCATGACAGCATGCAACAGAATTTGCTGCATAATGTGTGCAAAATGTCTGTATAAAATTAAAATAATTTCCACTCAAAGGGGAAAGAAAAAGGCATACCACATGAAAGCCCTCAAAACCAGGGATAGGACTGGTAATTAGAGGGAAACCAGATACCAAACACACACCAGTAGGAGTCCATATAGCCTTTGCAAAAACAAAGTAGGTGACAAATGATATTATGAATAATAATGGCAATCAAACAGTGCTCAATTGCTACCCACTAGCCTACCTTTTTAATGAAGCAAAACAGGAGAGATGATGAAAAGATGCAGTCATTGGACCAAGAACCTTCTTTTGTAACAGATACACATTCCTTCTTGCTCCTTTTCCAAATATATTCACATTAGCTATTGAAATTCACATAGATATCTCTGTATGCAGCTACATATATATGTCTGAGTAGTTTTCATCCTTATTTCTCTCAGTAGCCAATGCTACTTACAGCAAAGGCAAACTCTAGAAACATTTGTGCCAGTCACATGAGGCCTTCAAAGGAGGTACTGGTGGAAGTGGTTAAAAGGTTCATCGTATTCTGTCTCTGTTATTTCAGAAGGAGTCCTATTGGCCAAATCTGCTGCACTAGGAGACTGAATTTTGTGATTTTTTTTTTTTTTTTAAGATAACCACTGGTGATACAGGAATCATCTGTCCATTTGCTCAATGAGAATAACAGTATAACCACTGGTGTAGTGTCATGGTTATTCTTTCACATTTGCCTTATTCCTAACACTACTTTTTTCTTCCTATACAATTAACTACAATGAAGAAGGATGTTTTTTCTTACACACAACAAACTAGATCCTCAGCTGGTATAAAGCAAGGTAGCTTCATAAAAGCTAGTACAGAAATGGCAGCTGGGATAATAACTGTAAATCTATATAAGTATGCCATTTTGATGTACAGTAGTGGCAAGTTAGCCATGTAGAAATTTGACCTGGTAGGTTGTTTATGCCAGTCTTTTTTGTGAGTACTAAATTTTAGATGGCTATGAGCCTCCTCCCTTTTTACATACAAACCACGAATTACTTGTATTACTGCTAAAAAGCAATATTATTTCTCAGAATTTTTGTAGAGATGTTCTGGTCAACTCATATTTGTCTCTACAACTGAACAGAACACTGTCCCCACTCTTGTCCCCATTTAAACTCAGTAAGATTGTTCATTATTGAGGATTTTCTCTCTGAAACCAAAACATTGCTTATAAGCTTGTGATATCTTAAAAGATTTAATGTGTCTTACATAGTCGTTTAGAGTCTCCAAAGAATCAAGATGTTGTCTGAAGCTTCTGCAGATCATAGCTCAAATTAAAGGAGGATGATATGCCTTTAAACTTGAACACTGAGATATAAAGTTTCCAAAAGAGCCATGAATATGTTTATTGACTTGGGAGTTCATCACAGGCATCAGGAAAATTTAGTATGTGCTATTTGGAGAAGAAATAAGAGTTATGATGGGTATAGGACAACTCATGCAGGAAGGGAAGATTTTAGAAACGGGACAATGTGGAAAAAGTGTCAGTTTCCCATCAAAGTCTTCATTTTAATTATGTACATATATAACAAGTTTTCTGAGAAGCTTCTATGGGTCCTTCCAAACCAGCTGAATTAATATCACATACCATAACAAATAGACACAGTGTTAATGACTGCACATATTTGCTATATGTAAGTTAGGAGGAAACCTGAGTCTTGAAACAGTAAGTTTCTGCTGCCATTATTAACACACCGCAATTGTATACCATTTCTTACTTAAAGGAACAATAAATAAAAAAAAAATCAGTCATACTGTATTTGAAACCATCTGAAAAAAATTTTAAAATCCTGAGTCCTGGAGTATTTTAGTAGGCAGAACCTGATTTTGAAATATTTTCTTTATATTTACGGAGAAATACTTTAATATTAATTGGCAAAAGGTTATCGTTAAATCGAAACAAATATTAATCTCAAAGTACCTAGGACATAAAGATGAGGAAAGAGGAATAATAATTATGTTCACAAATTCACTCTAATCTTCAGCAACCTATGATTTTTCTCTTTCAAATAGCATGAAAGAGCAGCACAAAATTCACAGCTTTGATCTTTTTTCTGCTCAACAGAAGAAGTACCGTCAGCATCCATATGCTTTGAAGTTTACCAGTATTAAAGACACTCCTGAGATGATCCAGGCTAGAATTAGTTATAACCAGGCTGTGGATGTAAGTTATAATGTATATACATTATGATTATAAGAGTGGTATCCTCTTTGAACGACCTGATTGAAGCACTGGCTTTCTCTCTCTTTCTTTCTCTGAGATTATCCTTGGGAACCATGAAACTTCTGTGTTCTGGTGTGGCGCATCTCACAAAGAGCATGTTTCTAACTTGGAATGGGAAGTCGTAGCAATCCCACTGAAGTGAATGGGAATTTCGTGTAAAAATGGCTTTCAGTCCGTAAAATTTAAGAGTAAAACTGACCTTTGACCTTTAGAGGCTGTTGGCCTTTTGAGATTCACTGAGGAAGAACATATATGGGGTTCTTTCGCCTTTTCAAACAGATCTTTCAAATTTCAATTTCCATATATTCTTTGGAAAGAAAATGTGAGGCAGCATGACAAGGAAGAAAAAATAAATTATTTCAAGCTGTCATCCTCCTGAGAGAGAAATCCAGAAGGGGAAACCTTAAAGGGAAGAATTGAGGCTGTTTAGTGTTTAAACATGTTTATTTTTAATAGAAGAGCGATTTAAAACCATTGTAGACTTAACTGGGATAATACTGAAGTAAATAATACGCAAAAGTCACTCAAAAAAGACAAGTTTCAAACATGAGAGGATGTTTCATTGTGAAAATAGATATTTTTAAAGTGAAGAAGAAGATGAAAGACTTTGTGTAAAACACATGCTATTGTAATACTTATAGTGTCTATGCCTTTGGTTTAATTAATAAGATCCAAAAGGCTTACATCTCAGGCAGGATAAATAAAAGTCATTTTGTTCCACTGAGCCGCAGTCAAAATCAGTCTGCTGCTCTACTTCTTCACACGTGGAGTTCTCATTAATTTTCCTCTCATGGAGCTGCATTACAAGTGGGTCTACTTGCTAAAGAAAGTGGCAGCAGGGTGAAACAGTGAGACGTTCATTCTAATCTAGAGGGTCTCAAACCCATCATGCCTGGGAAAGGCAAGCTGGGTGGTCAAGACATGGGCCAAAGGCCACAAAAAAAGTGGCTATCTGTACTGGGCTGAAAACTACAGTGCTAATGTAAGAATAAACTAAGAGAGGAAAGAAAAATAATTTGAAGGAGGTGATCTGATTAGCCATGGTAGGTGAAGTTCCAGTTAACCTCATAGAATGCCTCTTATCTGTCTGTAGACATCCGAAAGTCCTGAGCCAACTCTATATTCTTCCTCCAAAGATTGATACGAGTAGCCCACATAGGCAATTTAGGATGGGATCAGTCACCTTCTGAGTTTTTTTGTTTCTTGCCATTGTCTATTGAGCAACCCCCTTGCAACTAGCTCTGGAAATAAAATTGGAGTAATTGCACAGATAATTGTCATAGTATTCATCTACTAAAAATGAACAAATTTGGAAAGATGTGTTTGGGGAACTTCAACTCCCCAGATTCCTGTGGAGTTTCAGAAGTGCTGGTGGGCCTCTCAAGGCTGCATATCTGTAATAAATACTGTTTATTCTCCCTTTCCTTATTCACATATGTTGGAAGTCTTATCAAATTAATATTCAGATAAATGAAATTTCATAGTAATTGGTTTGTATGCTCTTAACTTCTCACATACTCTAGCTGATGGGTGCGTCAAACACTAGAAGTTTTTTTGAATACTTTTTGACTGATATAGTTGCCTGTGTTTAATGCTATTGTAATTTTTCCGTAGTCTTTGCGTGCCATAAACCTATTTGAAAATATTTTTTGTCTGAATTAGGTGATGAATGGGTAGTCAACACTTGCTACTGAAACTCTTTTCTGTTTGCAGAGACTGTACAAGGAACATGGAGAGAGTGTAAAGCATCAGTATACACCAACAACAGATTTTCCTGAACTCCTTCTGGCCAAATTAAATTCCATGAATATCAGTGAGGTATAAATCTTACCTTTAATACTTTAAAGGGAAATGGAAAAAGTTGATAGTGCTTTCCCCTTTATCCTACACCAGAAATCATACTAATTTTTTTTCTTTTCACCAGTGTATGATCTATGGTCTAGGTGTTTCTGAAGTAAAATCAGAAATCAAATTTTTTACCAAACTTCTTAATAAACTTCTCTTAAGTTAGAAAGATAAGAATGAACACATGTGATCTGATTATTCACGTTGTGTGTATTGATATTTTCATTTATGTTAGCAGTTTGTGCTACAATAGAATGGAACTACTCCGGTAACGTTGCTAGGATAACAACAATGCTGCAGTGTCAACCCTCTGAACAGCCTCTCTGCTTCTGTCCTGTTCCATATTTCCTAGATTCGCTATAAGGAGTCCTGGGGAAAGATGAAAGACGGTGGATATCAAATGAAACTAGATGCTATTCCTTTCCAGGCCGCAAAGGCTTCGGGTGAAATCATAAGCGACGTAGGTGAACTTACTGCTGATATTGTCCAGTAGGAGATGTCAGTCACTCCAGAGTGTTTCTGCTCTGCTGAGTGACTCTTGATGGAAACAGCATGTCCAGTGAACTCTACAGCTGGGAGACATCCGGCCTCAGTCTAGTTAGTTATTGTGCTTTTGGAGGTGTGGACACAAGCAAGTTAACCATCAAAGGAAGGTTTGCTAAGGCAAAGCTGACCAACCTCCCTAATGTATTGACTTGGCTACAGTCACTAACAGTGATAGGGATTGTTCAGGAGATATCAGCCACTGTCAGATAAACAACCTTTGGAGAACAGAGCTTAGTCAGGATGTTCTACCCTTCAGTGTTTGTCTTGGGTGTCCTTTGCAGGTTGTAGAGATATATAGTTTAATTTCAAGCATAGGAGACTAGTTTTTCTGAATTTGCTAGAGAGCTAATGGAGAGAGGCTCATCAGGTTGATTCTAAACACCTGCATCAGGTTCTTGTCTTTCACCACCTGTGTAATAGCAGGTAACTGACCCAAACTATTTTAAGTGTTCATTGTTGTGGGTTTATTTATATATTTTTGTATGTGTGTGACTTTCTCTAAATAGGATAAAATATTTAAATGTTTCTGTAGATGAAGTCTCCCAAGCATCCACTGAAGATTTATTCAAATTTGTTATCATATTAAGTACAGCCAGAATTAAATGTCCATAGCTCTCCTTCTGTAATAAGAAAACCATTTTATTCAGATTTTAACAGTTCTAATACTTGCTTCTCTTCAGTCCTATTCGTATTTTTTTCCTATTTCTTTTTCAGCACAAGTATAAGGAGGCATTTGAGAAAATGAAAGGACAGATGGTTGGTTCATGTGGACTGGACGGTGATATTCATATTGCTCATTCAGTTCATGCATCATCGCTGCAGAGTGATGTAAGTACAAGAAGATGTGGATGTTTTGGAATTGATTTGTTAACAGTGCCTAGTTCCTCATGGACAGCTTTGGACTAGCTTCTTATTATACTGTTTGATTGCAGTGGGCTTACACTGCGATTCTTTCTTGTGTGATGGTATGTGTAGATTGAGATAGGTAAAACAACTGTCTGAATAAATCAGTCATCTGTGAGGTTAGTTTGTCAGTTTGATTGTGAATAGATCTGGATGTTTCTCGATTTTTGCATAATCCGATTAGGAAATTTCATATGAAAAAAATCCTTGAATATTTCTCCAGCTTTCTTTTCTTGGAACAAGAAGTGAAAACAAAATTCAAAAACACCCTCCCCTCCCCCCCCCCAATAATATTTAATATTTTGAAATTAAGCTGGCCAAATTAGTATATAATGACAAATATTTTGAGTAGGGATTTTTACTAATTCTGATACACATGTGGCCATTTGCGTTTTATCTTCAGGCAGTAGCTTCACCTTTTTGTTGTGCATTCTAGAAATGCAGTAAATTAAGAATTCTTTCCTCAGTTTGATAATTTATAGCTTTAATGTGTCCAATTAATAAAAATGAAAATAAATTATACCTCATCTTAATTAAATATAATAAAGATGAGTCCTATTTTGATGAAAAGTAGGGTGCCACGTATTATAATTGCACATGTTGATTCTTCACTGCATAGTTAAACAGATTAAGAAAAACATTTTTAAAAAGAATAGTTTATGCTGGAAAATTGAAGAAAGATGGATAATGCATCTGCTGATCAAAATTTGAATTCTGATTACCATGCTGTGTTTATAAATGTGATCTGTTTTTAATTTTATAGGTGAAATATAAGCAAGGTTTTGAGGATGCAAAGGCTCACTTCCATCTGCCACTAGATATGATAAACTTGGTACATGCCAGGAAAGCCCAGTCTTTGGTCAGTGAACAAGAATACAGACAGCTGCTACACCAGTACACTTCTTTGACTGATGATCTGAGATTGCAGTGTGCCAAGAATGCATATAAACTACAGAGTGAGGTAATTGCAAAACATCCCCGCAATATTTCCCTGTTGGGTCTGGTGCAAGATAGTTCTGTTCCAAATCATGGCAGCTGATGGTATGTATTTGCATGGCAACTGAGGGATAAACAATTACTGTCCTCCCTTGATTACATTCAGGAATTAGACATTTATTTGTTGGGCAGTTGTACAATGTGTGTGATCACACCATGGTAAAAGATAAAGTAAGGTAGTCTTTGATGTTGGGGCAGAGAAGTGTTTGCAAGTGGGGATGTTGGTTGTAATTCACTGTTGGCGAATTACTCTTTTTAAGGTCTTACTAACCATGAAGACTCTTTACCCATAGGTATTTTGAGTTGATTTGCACCTGGGTGGGAGTAATGTGCACTTCCACAAGAAAAATGCCTGTTGTTAAAGATCTGATTTGTAAGAGACCTGTACACTGTGGCCCAAGATATAACCACTGCAATTCTCATAAGGACGAGTTTAGCTCACTACATGATCTTGAGTAGAATTACCTAGATAACGCATTACAAATTCAAGGGTAGGCAGTGTCAGTATGCACTAATCTCTAAGTAAAGGGCTTTCAATAAATTAGGTTGCCTCAGGAGTCCTCAGGAAGGACTGTATCTTAAAAACAAGTCTGGCCCAAGAATGCCACTGTACGTAAGTTCTACATTTTCAGCCAACAATCTTAAAGATGGCAACTGCGTTCAAACAACCGTTAACATCAGCTACGGTTGTGCTGCCCTAACTCGAGTGAAAACAGATGTAATCAGAGATTCTGAAGCAGATTTCCCTCCATGCCTATCTTCTGACTTGGGAATCAAATGCTGATAGGCAGCAACATGTCTCAGAGTGCAGAATTTACCTCTTTTATCAGCTGGCTAATAGCTGGCAAGAGGTGAGGAGAGATATCTGCTGTTGTCCTCTCTAATCTACAGACTCCCAAAGGGTATTTCCCATACACGGCACTGCAGTGGTTTTGAGTCCAGAGCTTAGCACTGGGCAGGCATATGCGTGAGAGGATAGAAGAAAAGCTGTTTTTATTCTCCTAGGCATAGTCCATTTCCATTACAAGTGTTTGGCTGAACAAAAACTCCTAAGTAAAGCTAGTTCTTCACTTAGTAAGCGCTTGCAGTTTCCACATATCCATCAAGTAGACAAATCTGTGTTTTACTACTTGTTTGGTCTTTATAATTCTTTTGAAGCAGAAAATAAGACAATCCTCCTTCTCATCATCACTCATCATCAGACGAAATAATATTTGTTGTAAAGTATCTACTTGTAATCTAGTGGTAACAGTTGAAAAAGTAGCATCTACAATGAGTCTCTGCTGTGTTTGGTGGTCCAGAAAATATTTTAACAAAGTCTGCAGGCTGTCTCAGTGGTATTTTTCTGTAGTGTTCCCTATTTATGTCATAACCATGCAGAATTGTTTGAAAGTAACCTTATTTTGTTTGCTATTCTAGTTATTATGAACTTACTAGCTTTTTTTGTAATATTTCATACACTTTTCTAAATTGCTTTTATTTTATGTAAATTTATAAATGAATACCTGTAGATTTGATTTATATACTATATGCAAATGAAATTTATATATCTGGGAAAAGTTTTTTCAAGGTTTCAAATGGAAGTTAGGAACCCAAATATCATTCAGTGTTCATGATACTTAGTACTCTTTAGAATCTTGCATCTGTACAGTAGATCTGCTGGTGCTGTATGCACAGAAACACAAGAACCTAGGGGAAAGTATCTTAGCTCTCTGTGGTAGGCACTAATTTTAGTGGATTTATTTAAATAACCTTATTGTGTATTTTTGGATGAATAAATATAGGGCATCTCAAATGCAAACTTGAAATTACTTCTGCTTGGTTTTCCTTAGAATTTATACCGGTCTGACATGAACTTTATGCGAGGAGTTGGATGTATTACTCCAGGGGCCTTAGAGATTGAAGGAAAGAAGAAAGCTTCTGAACTCATCAGTGAGGTAACAAAAGAGGTTTTTGATTTCTCCCCTACAAACAAGAGTTTGCCAGATGTCTTTCCATTAAACTGGGCTGGCAAAGTGACTCACTGGATAATGCTAGGCTCCCTCCCCTTGCGTTTGATCACTCCAATCATGTTCTAACTGCAGATAGGCGAACCTGATGGAATTCAAGGTTTTGCAGGCTTTGCTAACTTTTCACAAATATTTTCTCCCATGTTTCAGACCTAGGAGGTCATTAGTTTATGTGATTTATTTTAGTTTTAAAATGTTGTGGTTTTTCTTTTCTGTTTTTCAACTAAAAAATAAGGTTGTGACTATCTCTCTTAAGTACCTTGTACTGTTCCTCCAAAATTAGACTGCAGAATGCCCAGTACATTACACTGTCCTCAGCTTGACTTCTGCTTTGCGGTCTTAGATTGTTTTTCACTTGCTGCCTTCATGTGCTATTTTTTTAAACACTGCTTTAACTAGATTTTTCTCTCCTTTATTTTGTTGTCTTCTTACAGTCTCTACTAGTTTCAAATCATGGAGTTTTAGCCCATGTTCAGATAGATGTGAAATTAGGAAAAATAAGTGTTCTTCATAGCTGCATTCTAGTGAATGGATCCCTTCTTGCAGTGGTCTTAGTTATTTTGTTCACAATTCTGACATAACACCACAGGTTGGATGGAACCTTATCTTTCCCACCAAAAAAAAGATCATTTGGCTTATGCAGCACCTTTTCTTAGGATTGGATTTACCTTTACTGTAATTCCACTAGCTAGGGTTAATGGCACCAAGGGGTGAAACAACCTTATTACTATATTCAACATAGCAGCACTTTGTTTGTTTGTTTGTTTCACACCTTATTCCTTACTTTTCCCCTGTGAGACTTGAGTTCATGACTCAGAGAAGCAAAAGGTAAATTAGTCTAATGGTTAATAGATAACATATCCTTTGCAAGGCAGGGTTTTAAACACACTTCTAGTGTGTTTAAGTACTAGTGTTGGAAAATGTACCTTATCTGACAAGACAATTTAGTTATTCTGTTCATTTTTCTTTGTGTATGAACTCAGAGTAAATATCGTCAGCAGCCACATTCCTTCAAGTACACATCGGTGACAGACTCTCCTGGTCTCCTTCATGCAAAATTCAGCAATATGATTGCTAATGAGGTAGGCTCTCCTAACGTGAATCAGAAAATATGCTTTTCAAAATGCAGAGAGAGGGATGGAGGAGTGGGAAAGAGACAACCCTGTTCTTGAAAGAAAATGCATCAAAAAGAAAGCAAGCATCACTGAATTCTGCTTTTGCACAGTTAGATCACATTTTATTATTTCCAGACAAACATTTAATCCCATTTTTCAATTCAGTCTCTTTTTAAAAAGCTTGAATAGTGCCCATATGTCCTGTTATCAGGTGTTTTTACATGAAACAAAGCCTCAAAAGATCATTTCTGGGGGGTGTTCTTGAGGGAGCTTATTTGCATAATGCAGTCCACTTTTGAGGCCTCCAGAAAAAGAATCTTTTTTCTAATTTTCAAAAAACAAGAGAAAACCCACAGGTAAATTACCAGAATTGTCTGTAATAACACGAGGATAAAAAAATCCAAGCTAGAAAATATGACGAGTCTTACTGAAATGCCAGCTCTTTTAAATAACCCACATTCAAGGTGCCCTTAATGTTCTTAGGTCAACTTTTGGCCTCCTGGGAACATACAAATTCAAGCCTAACAGCACAGTGGGTAGGCTTCATGATATATGCATAAAAATTGATTTTAAATTTGCTTTTCTTTTATGCCCAGAAAAAAACCAAAAACATACAATAGCACTGTTATATTCTCAGCTGTTTTTTCAGTGGCTGACTACAATTGTCATAATCATAAACAACTTAAGCACTGCTATTACATTATTGAAACACTGGGAAAATTAATTGCAATCGTCTTTTTTGATCTCTTTTCTAGCGTCTCTATAAAGCAGCAGGAGAGGACAGTCAGCATCACTATACACCAACGCTGGGTCTGCCTGAGTTTACACGAGCAAGAATAAATGCAGCCAATCTCAGTGATGTAAGAGGTTTTTATATTTCTTATATGAGTTGGAGGATGAGTTGTGCAATGTCAAGAAAGATGGATAAGTAGAGGACTTTTTAGATCTGTTCTATTTATGCTTTCCCTGATTTGATTATATTTATCTCCATTAGCATACATACAGTTGTAAATTAAATCTACATAAAGAATAAGACTTGTTTTGTCTAAGTTAGTAGGATTTCCTCAAGATAATTAAAAAAAAATCCTTTGATTATGAGGAATGAGACTGTAACTCAGAATAACAAATGAAAGAGGGTTCCTTTGTTTGTTCCTTTGTTCATTTAAAAGTGAAAGAGCAATCTAAATGTGCCTTTCCTACTTTAGGCAAAATACAGGGAATCTTGGCGTAATCTACGTGCTCAAGGCTACAAGCTGACAACGGAAGCACTCCCTTTCCAGACTGCGAGGGCCTCCAGAGAAATTGCCAGTGATGTGAGTTGAATGATTCAACCTTCCATCTTGCCTAATTTCTGTTAACTTCATGTAAAACAATGTCTAAAGCAGATTTTACTGAATTAAAGCAACTCCATAACCATGTGAGACAAGTGTGAGACAGAATATATTACTTATGAATGAGATTCTTTGTGTGAATTTAAAAAAAAAAAAAAAAAAGGGAAGAAAAAAAAAAGAGGAAGAATCACTGCTAATCGGGAACCAAGCTCAGTTAAACATCTTCCAGTGGGAAATAGCTGGTGAATTAAAGTATTTGCAGACAGATAAATCAGAGAGATTCTGCTCCTCTCCAGGCTTTTAGCTTCTCATATTATAAAGTGCCCACTAATTCTGTCCACCCTGCTTTGAACTGACTTTTGGAAGTGCTTAGGGCTCCTGAATTGAAATGAAGTCAGAAGAAGTGTTCTTTGAATCTCTGTAAATCAGGAGCTGACTGTCTGGTTAGGAAGTGAAAATTAGTGAATTCTCTTGTACGTGTGTTTTTTTACGGCCTAAAACAGAGGGAACAAATCTTCTTACCCCTAAAAATATACTCTCATTTAGGTTGTTGTTTGGAAAATACTCAGACATGATGTTATCCATTTCTCAGAAAGCCCAAGTTCATCTCAGGAAATTTAACAAGAAAAAACTGACAATTAAGCTAAAATTAATTAAAGAAAGTATTTCTTTTGTGTAGCATTTAGTTGCATATTTTATCTCTAATATGATAAAATATGAATCTATTTCATGTGCATTTGTTTTATGAAGCAGCTATATCTAGCTGTAATGTATACTTAACTATATTTTGCAGAGTGCTTTTGGTTACAGCTTCAGATCTGCTCTAAAGGGTACAAATCCATAATAGAATTACATCCACTTACAACAGATCTGAATTTGGCCCTTCATCTTCGAAGCACTTTATAAACATTAGCTACTGTAATTTAATCCCCACAACTCTCTTGTGTGGTAGATAAGTGTTATTATCCCATTTCAACTACATTATGAACTCTTCAGGGCCCAGGCCTTCCCTTTAAAGTTCCAAGCACCCTGTTGATGCTGTATAAATAATCATTATCATCATCATCACTATTTCACAGAGAGGATAAATGCAAGATCATAGGGAGAGTTATAGTCCCAGCTAAGATGAGAATGAGGGGTTGCTGGTGCTTATTCTTGTGTTCAGGCCACCATCTTAGGTTTCTCAACATAGTTATTGATCCAGAAAGACTGAATTTACTCTTTAAAATAGCTGGGTGGCATTTGCAAATCTGAAGGCTACAAAGTGCATATGTTTCTCTGTATAGATTTTTTTCTTCTTTTGTTTGTTTCTCTTACATTCTCATTCCTAATGATGGGATCATAACTATGAGAGATAATGAAAGTCCATGATCTGAGGTTAAACACGACAAATGCTTAGAGGATATTCAAAGCATGTATTGAATTGTGCTTAACTTAAATGTTGCCACTACTGTGATATTTAAACTTGAGAGCAATGAGAGATTCAAAAATTACTTTGTAGCACTGCATACTCTGGCTGTTTTTACAGTCAGCATAGATGTTTCCATGTTTTATCCTGAGTTATTTAGCCAGAGCAGCCAGCCTAAGTTTGGCACGTTTTCACTTTTACCCTTTTTTATTTTTAGTACCAGTATAAATACAACTTTGTGATGGAGAGAGGAAAGCACATTGGTGCCAGAAGTGTTCTGGACGATACCAGGTTGCTGCATTGCTTGCATGCTGCCAAATTACAGAGTGAACAGGAATATAAGAAAGGATCCCAAGGAGTGTGGTCTCAGTACCATCTGCCCATGGACATGGTGAATCTTGTCCATGCAAGGAAAGCCCAGGCCTTAGCAAGTGATCAAGATTACAGAAAGAGACTCCATGAATTTACAGCGCTCCCAGAAGACATGAAGATGAAATGGGCCAAAAAAGCCCACATGCTACAGAGTGAGGTAAAGACTTTCCTTCTGTTGATAGTAAACTGAACTTAGCAATAACAAAGCTTTGAATGACTGGAACAAATTGTATGCTGACATTGGGCAGTGGTTTTAGGAGGATTGTAAACTTATGTATGTGTAGCAGCAAGATATCTGATTGCGCATATGGAATAAATGTGAATCAGAGGTTCTCATGTTATGAATCTGACAGAAAATCATTGTGGTCACTTACCTGAGGGATGTAAAAAAGCTCTCTTGACATTTTGGATCACAGCCAGGCAGAGGTTTGACAGCCACTGCCCTACGTGCAGAATTCTTTGTGCAGGAAATTAAATGCTCAGAGGTTGCTTTGAGATATGGTGCTAGAGGGTCATTTTGCAGACAGATCTGGGAATATCAAACAACCAGTTCCCCAGATGTGTTCACAGAAATTGATCTCACAAATGTAAGTTCAGACAAACTTCGACAGAAACGATGGAATCTCAGAATGGGCAACATCCAATGTCACTTCGTCATAGCATGTTTACCTTTGTTCAGGGGCAAGCTATTGGCTACGTTCAAACACACGTAAATATTGAGTTCATGTATAAGGCTGCATGGATGCAGGTAGCTGTATTTTAATGCTTTAGGTTCTGGAGTCATCTTTCCTTAGGTGCTTTGTACCACAAAGCTGTATTTGGGTGGGTTTTTGTTGTGTTAGAAAAGAGACTGAATGATCCAACAAGGAAGTGCAAAAGGTTGTTCAGGAAGTTGTTCTAACTCTTTATAGGTTTTCAGAGAGCTGATCACACTGAACTCAGGATTTTATTGAGAGACAAAGTGATGGGATGTCAGATCTGAAGGTCAGATATTTACAGATAGTCCAGCTATGAAAGTCAGTGTGGCAATCAAAGCACTGTAGAGCTTGTAACCTTTCTTACTCAGTGCACTTGCTATCTAGTATCTCAAATATACTAGATATAATACTATATATATTATAGAGTATATAAATATCCTCTTTGTTGCCAGAAAAAGACATCTTCAAAGAACCCTCCTTAACTTCTCTCTTCAAATAGGAGCAAATGATCCAACTGAAGGATCCCAGTTGGATTTTATTATTATGGTATAAAATTGTCTTTTTTTCATTTGTCTAGATGAAAATAAAAAAGTGTTACCCTGGGAAACAGAGGTATCCCAGTGGAGGGCAGCAAAAATAAGGATTAGGAATGAGTGAGAGAATTTTGGCTGTAGTTTCAGATCAGTACGACAGACACTAGAGAGTGTTTTCACTAGGGAAAACACTTTGTCAACTGCCTTTCAGTTAACAACCTTCATAGCACTTGGTATTGTGTGTACAATTATAATGTTACATATATGTAATGTACGCATATACATATATAATCAGATGCTTTTAAAATTAATAAAATAATCACATGTTAAGCCATTCCCTGAGGAAAGTCTAATACACCTGCTCAGGCCATCCAACAATGCCATAGGTACTTTCTCTGTGAAGTCACAGAAATCTCAGTCTACTTATTCCCTTTCCAAATTTACTGCTCCTATCCCCCCGCTGTGCAAATCAGCACTACTTGATTGATTAAACTTTCTTCTTCCTGGTTTACTACTCGGTAGAGCCCACCAGTTGCTGCCTCCTGGCTGATGACTAGTCCTCACAGCTGCACTGCTGGTAATAGACAAAGAGCTCTTAGCTGTCAAAGTATGCTAGCTGTCTCAGGGAGCAGTGACTAAGCAACTAAATTCACTATGCAGCTTTTTGGAGATATTCTCGGGATGGTGTGGAAGCTGTTTTTAGAAGCAATTCTTTGCCTTTCCAAATGCCACTCCTGTCTTCTTCTGTAATGGGTAACTGATGACATAGAGGTTATTTAGATCCAGGTAGGCAGCATATTTTGCTGTTTACTGATCTGTGATGGTGGTTTATACTATAGGAAAGTGTAATTTCCAAGGACTTAGTCCTAACAGCATGTAGTTTAGAGCTTGCCTAACAAGGGTCAAGGTAGGAGATGAATAAGGACCTCAGGACTTGGTTCCCTGCCTGTAGACACCACAGAGAAATGATCAAGGTGGTTTTGTCCGATCCCCTCACTGTCTAGTAAGGATAAGGTACAGCACCCATTTGAGCTTCCTGGTTGCTGTCCCCTTTTGTGTATAGGAGAAAAAAATACTGAAAAAATGGATGTTTGGATTAGTCACACAGTGTGCCAATATCATGGAAGAAGTCAGAATTGTTGGGACTGAGAGTACTTTACTGGTTCTGACTTTTTATTGGGTCTGTCTCATTTTACTTTATGGATCAGGAGGTAGAGGAAGTCTTTAATGCGAGTAAAGGATCTTAAGTCTCTTCTTAGAAATGGGGTTAATGAGGAAGCCTGCACCAGATAAAATAATTAGTATTCTTGACTTGAACTCACCTCAGAAAATTATTTCAAAAGGGTTTCTTTTACGCCCAGTACAAACAGGTTATTACTTACTGCTTTGAGTCATGCTAATTCACTGGTGGGGCCTTCCCTTGTAACTTGCATATGATACATTATTTAATTCCTGGTGGAATGAACAAATGCAAACAGTTTGGCTTTACGATCTGATATGTGCATGGCAAATGAAAAACCTCAAAATGTTAATATGAATCAGGGAGATTTTTTAAAAAACCTTAATAGCTGTGGATACAAAACTGATAGCTAACGATTTTCATTTTTAACAGCATCGCTATAAATCAGACTTGAACTTCATGAAAGGAGTTGGTTGGATGGCTCTGAGATCTCCGCAGATAGAAAGTGTAAAGAAGGCTGGAGAGCTCATCAGTGAGGTAACTGATAAATCTTTCATGGGATAGCACATCTGTAGGAATTGTTTACCATCAAGGCTCCTCGTTACATGACACTTACGAATGTAGCTTATCATTTCCTTTTGATGTGGGAGCCTGTTTATACAAGGTGTAAGTTACCAAGAAGCAGTACGGGAGATGCAAGTCCACTGTGTGACACCTGCTGAATATTTTCCATTCTGAATGAAACACAAGAGTATAAACAAAACATGTAGCAATAAATAAATGCAGTAAATTCTATTATGAAATTCTAAGCAGGTGCTTATGGAAATGTTATAGAAAGGTACAGCATTGATAGTCACACTGAGGGGGCATTAGCCTGCTCAGTATTAGGTATTAATGGAGAAGAATTATGAGCTGTCAAAAGTGTAGTGTTCAAAATATTTTGCATGTGAATATCCAGTGCAAAGTCCTTCTTACAAAACAACAACAAAGTTTGGTGCCTGGACGTTACAGCAATGACACAGTGGTGTCCTTTTTCATTAGCTGAAAGAGCAACTGAGACTAAAGCAGAACGGTATGTTTTTATTACTATGGCTTCAGGAAGGTGATATTTGTGTTTTGCCCCAGTTATCACACACACAGAATCATGATATATCACTGTCTAACAGAAACATCCTGTTTTTTTCTGTTGTTTGCTTTTGTTGCCTCCTCCAGACGAAGTACCGTCAGAAGCCAGAAAGTTTGAAGTTCACTTCTGTAGTTGACTCTCCAGATTTGATTCATGCTAAAAATAGCTACCTCCAGTGCAGTGACGTAAGTTTTATTTTACTATAAATGATCATAATTTCCGTTGTGCTATAATGCATTATAGAGTTGACCTCAGTTCTAGTATCAGTTAAACTCAATGACTTTTGACTCCTCAGAGGCTGTACAGGGCTGGAGACTCTGAAGCCAGGCACAAGTATACCCTGCCTCCTGATCATCCAGACTTTATCCGAGCCCGCCAGAATGCACTTCACATCAGTGATGTAAGTAATAGAGGCCTTTACTTTGAGGAATTGACTTGGTAATGGTCATTAAAGAAAACAAATTTGCTTGAGAATGAAAAACTTTCATGAATATGTAGAAGCTGGGTTCTTCGAGCCTGACATGAACTGAAAAAGCCATAGCTTGTGGACAGCTTACCCCAGGCAGAGGCACTCAATTTATCCCTAATATACCAATCTGTAATTAAACAGTTGTCATCATTAGCTGCAGGGTCACATTCACCTTAGTTTGAAAAAGGCTTTGAGTTCCTTGTTTAGTGTTAGGTCCTCTATAGGTAAAAGAAAGAAATAGGATTTACATTCTTTGAAGTGACAGAGGAAAAAAGTAACATGGCAAAGAGGTGATTGCACACAAACAAAAAGTCAGCCCTAGACCTATTAACAAAGCACACAGGAAAGACTGTGTTGGTTCTACCCAGGCTGCCTACTGGTTCTTGCAGGACTTCTGGCATCTCAATTTACCTTTGGACTAAGCACCACCTAGCACTAAATCCATCAGTGAAACATAAAAATATCTTTTGAAATGTGAAGCGGATTTTGTGCTGGTTTTCATACAGTCACAAACCCCAGAAAAGATGAATCAAAGTCTTACAGAAAGAAAATCAATAAAATCAGAAAGGGACAGCCAGAAGTGTCTGCTAAGGTACAACGGCTGGGTAACAGGATGCACAGACTGGAGGCTGGTGTAAGAATGCTTCTAAGGGAGGAAGAACCAAATCTAGAGAAATTTTTCTCTTCAGGATGTAAATGTATTTCACATCCACAAAGTCGCATTAAATATGTTAGAACTGGCTGTTATTCCAGATGAGTTAATGAAGCCACATGTGGCTGTGGAATAGAGACAGGGATCATTAGAAAAGCTTGAAATAACCGGCATTGAAATTATGATGCCATGAAACCCAAGACACTGCAAGTGGATGCATCAAAAGAGAGAATAAGGGCAATATCAATGCAATATTGATGTGACTGATGCATCACAGTTTCTAATAGAAATTAAATCAAATCAAAAACAACCACATTCAAGTACAAAAGGAAACCCTGGTGGCATTTTTCAGATGAGACATTTTATCATTATGGGGAATAGAAAAGAAGTTGAAGTGCTATAGAACTGGATCAAAACCTTGGAGATGGTACTGATGACTCTTGATACAAATAAGCCCAGTAGGATAAAACATTTATTATTGCTGTTATGGGACTACGTTCAAGACACTGGGGGGGAAAATGACTGTTTTGTTCTTTTCTTCTCAACACAGAAAGTGTATAAAACATCTTGGGAACAGACAAGGGCATCTGGCTATGATTTTAGGATTGACGCCATTCCGTTCCAGACAGCAAAGGCTTCAAGAGAGATTGCAAGTGATGTAAGAATTGTTCTGTTTCAAACACTTCCCAACCCTATTCCCATGCCACCCCCACCCTGTAAAAATGCTGAATTCTGACATAAGAGAACATTGTTCTGTTTCCCAAAAATAGGTGACCAGTGAAACCAAATGCCAGTTAAGTGCAAAGGTTTCCAGCTAAAGGCTCCCATTAATAATGTCCAAGACCAAGCTGCTTTTCATTTCAAGGAGCTGTTCTTGGGAAGGAAGTGTATTATATTATAGGTAAATAAGCTAGGAATCAGGCTAGGGATAGCCAACCATGGGCTAGAATAAAGTGTGTCACCTTTGAGCAGAGAAGACATCAAGAAAGCTGAAGATAGAAGAGCTTTATTGCTTATTGGGTGCACAATAAGACGACCTTTGGTTGCTTTTGAGAGAGGATTACTTTGGGCTCCCTAAGCCATTACACTCCCTTAAAAAATTAGCACAAAGGTCATTCTCCTAGAGTATCACGTTAAATTAGCAGATACAGTTTGATACCAAACAAACCCTTGGTCTCTGTGCACTACAAGAAGCATTATGGATAGCTAGGGGAGGATAAGTTATTTCATAATGGAATTTGAAGGTGATGTAAATATGAAAGTGAGATGCTCTTCTACATTTCCTGCAGTACAAATACAGAGAAACCTTCCTGAGAGGCAGAGGCCAGCAGATTGGATTCCTCAGCGCGAATGATGATCCCAAAATCAGACATGTCCTCAGAGTGGGGAAACTCCAGAGTGACAACCAATACAGGAGTGGATATGCCCAAAACAGGGCGCAGTTCCACAGTCACCTTAACCAGCCGGGGTTCCTGCATGCTAAGAGAAGCCAGCAGCTCGCCAGCAATGTTAACTACAAGCAGCCCTTGCACGAATATACTTGTGATCCTGAGCAGCTAAATGTGAAGCACGCAAAGCAGGCCTATAAGCTGCAGAGCGATGTAAGTACAGCTAAGTGGCACTGTCCTGTCAGGCGCTAGGAGCTGTCTGTGGCAATGTGCTTCACAGAGCTTGTCTATCTACAAAATCATTCTTAAAAGAACCACAGTCTGTTTGTGGAGAACAAACAGTTTGTTTATTATTGACCCCGTTGCTCTTTATATGTTCTCTCTTGAAAACCCAGGGCATGTGGTTTGATTAATGTCAACCAAATTAAATACACACTAGTGTACGTTTCATTCTCTTAGGTAAAATACAAGTCTGACTTGAACTGGCTCAGAGGCATTGGCTGGACTCCCCCAGGTTCTTACAAAGTTGAAATGGCAAGAAGAGCTGCTGAGCTGGCATACCTTCGGGACATGGCAATGCAAGCTGCTTCTGCTCAGTATGGACCTCAAGTTGTAAGTAAATCATTCTTCTCACAAATTGCAAGAGCTCTGCTCTGTAGAAGGCAGGCAGGCAGGCACACATCCTGTTTAATGCTTTTGGATGCTCCCTGGACATTGCAGTTCTCCCAATTATTTAAACAGAATATATATTGCTTCCATCATCAAGCTTTGTGTACACCTCAGTATGAAGGAACCTCTCAAGGGAATTCAGCTATGTCAGGGTTGAGTAATTCCTTTAGGGATCAGGAAATGCCCCAGGACAGGATTTTACTTACACTACAGGATGCGTTTCCCTTAACTTTGGATGTTGTCAGATCTCAAAGTGTCCTGCTATATCCACAGAGAGCAAAATTTCAGTTGGAAAGGACTCCCTGTGCAACTCCCTTTCTCTTTTCCTGGTTTTGGCAAGACACATCCTTGTTACCCTGTAATCTCCACTGACAGCTGTATTGACAAGCTCAGTGTAGACTCCTAAGAACATAAAGCATACTGTGGGAAGCTTTTTGCTCCAGCCTCCTCCACCTCTGTCTGTCCCAAGCTTCAAGAAATTACAAACTTGTTTTTCCCCCAGGTTTTCCTTCTCCCTCACCTCCACAGCATGGCTCCCAGCCTGCAATTTCCCAGCATAATAGAACAAAAGTCCATACAGGGATCTTGTAACCCCTGCAGTTAGGAAGCATTAAGTTGCAGTAAGAGAGAAGCTCTGCACTTTAAATACTTGTTTCATTTAAGTTTTAACCTTGGCAACAAGTCAAACAATAACCCAACACAAAAGAAACAGGACATACATTCCCATCTGAAAAGCTACTCAGGAAATAAATTATAACTATGGTTGAGCAATGCAGGCAGTGGTGACTGCAGGCAGTATCTTCTTAAGCACTACGTGTGGTACTGATCTGATGGTCCCAGGGAAATCTACAGGTGTGCAATTCACTTGGAACTTGCTAGGTTGCTCGTTATTTAAGGCTCAATTTAGAAATTAGGCCTTGAGCACATTCTGTCCTTGGATATGTGTGTCATTTAACTTACACGCATGGGTCAGGTATCTGCACTTCTCCACGGCAGAGATGTCCTCAGTACAGAGCAGTAATTCAGATTTTGTCCAGTTGTTTCTAGTTGAGGTAATTTTTAATTTGTAAATATATTTGTAGAATAATAGTTAAAGCTTTCTCCTGTCTATTGGCTGTTCTCACAATTTAGTTGTTTGATCTTATTACAGGACCAACTGGGGGCAGAAGGATCTCAGCAGGTCACAGTCAATCCTGATGCTTCAGAAATTCTGCAAGTCAAGAGAAAGAAAATGCAGCTGTATAAGTAAACAGAAACGTGACACGACACAAATAGATTTTCATCTTATCCTGCAAATCTTGTAGCTTTTCCATTTTTCTGGAAAGCACAATAGATGGCATCTAAGATTTTTGTTTGTTTGTTTTAAAAAGCAAGCTAGACATTGCAATTTATAACTGATCTTTCTAATTTTTGCATGGATACTTTGTGATTTATCATTGTATGAATTACAGAGGCTGATATTTATTTACAGCTGTAAATGAAATTAATACTAGATGACTGGCAGGCTCAGCTTTGTACTACAGATGAATGAACCTGATTGGTAGAATATAAAATCATTTGTATTGGAACCAGATTTGTCAGATTTATTCATACTTCTAACCTTTGGAGTTTTTCATGTTACTGGATTATTGGCATCATTGACCTAGGAGAATACAAAAGCATGATTTTGGTGGCTTAACAGGTGAACAAGACAAGGGCCGGTGGAAGCAAAGTTATTAACTAACCAAGGGCATGTCTTTTAGTGGACAACAGAGAATTTGTTCTTGATCAACAGGATGTATTTGGATCACTTTAGTTATTCACTCTATTTCAAAACAAAATATCAAGATTAGCTCATTAGAAGCTAGGAGGGGTCACTATAGATAGATTAGGTAGCTGCTTAGAGAAGGTTGTAAACCCTTGAATTCAGATAAGAGAGAGATTATTTTAAGGAATTGAATCTTTGCTTGCAGATGTCTACTTTTTATATCCTGATTTAATACCAATCCCGTTTCTCAAATTTCTGTATATGGTTACAGAATCATTGGACAAAAAAAATATAGTTCTATTTGCAAACCTTGCAAAAACTCAAGAATAAGCCAATAGATTTAGATACATTTTTTTTTCAACAGGATTTAATACCTTTTGCCATTCCAGAGCTGTCTCCTACTGAAGAGATCTTGACTCTGACCGAGTTTTGGATTTAATCCAACTGAGAAATGTTGTCACCTGGGTATAAACTCCTGGCTTGTTTTTTAACCCGCACTGATCACCCCAGCTCACAAGGCCATATACATAGTAGGAGCCGTTTTCTACACAAGTTAGCGGGCCTCCAGAGTCTCCCTAATAAGAGAAAATACGAAAAAGCATACAAAATTAGTTCAAAATGTGAAGCAAAACATTGACCAATATAAGAATTCCCTTCTCTCATCAAAAGACCTTGAAATTGGAATGATGGTGGTTTTTTTTTTTTCCTAGCAGATGTATCAGCAGGTGCTGCTCAGTTCCTGAGTAGACTTACAGTTCGGGAAACAGGTCATACAACACTAGACTTTTGTGGACGTAAATTTCTGTTTAAGTCTGTGATGTATATCTGACAAAGTCAAATGAAATTTCCCAGGCATGAAAGTATCAGGCAGTCAGAGTCTGAACTCAGAAAGACAAAGATGCGATACTTAGCATAAAAGAAACCACTTGATCTTCCCCACACCCTCCCCCTACCACCGATCCCCTCAGATAACAATAACAAAAATAATTATTCTGAACTTGTTGGTAGTTTTCAGTGTTATGGGTGATTTCTCTTGCTAACTATCCTTGCAGTGGTAGTTTTCAGCCCAGGAACCATTGTTCAAACTCCTCCCCAGATTTACAACAGTATAAATATGAACTGGCTTCACATTTGCACTAGCTGACTTGCTCTGTAAGTATTAGCTCTGATAGTGAAGATCAGATTAGAACTGTTCCTCGTGGTAGTGGCTGTAATAGAATTGAAAGAAAAAAAAGACAAGTTTTCAAGTTATTAAGACAAAATGCCTCAGAAGCCAAACTTCCCAGGCTAGTCTCTAGACCCCATAGATCTGCCTGTGGCTGACAGTGAAGACATTAGCTCTAGGGGCATACGTCTCAAACTGTACTGTAGAAAGACGGTGGCTGTTGAAATAATACACTGATGGGAGAAACAGATACATATGCAGCACCCTGCAAAAGCTATTACTCTGCACAGCCTATTTACACGAAAAATTAGTGTTCAAATACAGAAAAAGCAACAGACCTGACAAGAATCAGCTCTGGGTCTCTGAAGATTTCCTGCACAAAACATACTTTCATCCAGTAGCTGATCATATGCTCTGGGTGCATTGCATTGCTTCTGTGAAATCAGCTTGACATTGGCATCTAGCAGCTGATGGGATATATCATCTGCAGGATGTAGACCAAAAAAAAAAGAGAGTCACCTTCCTCCCAGTCCTGTTACATGTTGACTTTGTTCAAAATAGGAGCTTGCTTGCCGTTTGTATGGGAAAGGGTAAGAGCAGGGAGGGGTGCATGGTCTAGCCTGGGAAGAAAAGAAGCATGTCTGCATTGATAAGGGTTAGAGTTTGAGCCTGGAGGCTTCACTCAGGACACTGAGCTGTTGCCTGAACAAAAGCAAAGTCAGGTATTCAGCATTTGGCTCAGATCAGCTCTACACCTGTCAGGGGTATCCTGCTTTTCAAAGGTGCTGGTGGTCTGCAGCTCCCACTGGTCCCAACGGGACTTAGAGCTGCTCTGCACTTCTCAGACTAGTGCCATTAGATGTTGTAACACATAGGCTAATGAAACAGATGAAAACTGAAAATCATGCAATATTTAAAGGCAATGATTAATTACATGGAATCTAAAGACATAACTTGACATCTAAAGGCAATAGCCAGAGTTTCAAAGCACTACATCTGTAGATAATTAAAGGTGGTTTATAACTTAGGTTCTGCCTGAGATTCAGGAAATATTCTATTTCTGCAGTGATTTCCTGAAATGCTAATAATAGCTCTGCTCAAAGAAGGAGCCATCTAGTTTGAACACGTACAGGATACTTGATATTCTTTGTAGGAAAAAGAAAATAATAATAAAATTCCCCATTCACTTCTTAAGAGAGACTTTCTATTTGGAACTTTTAAAAAATGTCCATTAAATTCTGTTGGTGCATTCTGATCAAATGTATGTGCTTGTCTCTTGTGGACTTCAATGAGAGTTACATCAGAAGGGAGAATTTTGTCCTGTGTATCATATCAGGCTGTATCAGTCACAAAGCACTAGGACACCTACTGCAGCCTCAGTGACACATCTTCCTTCTGCTGCTTTACAGCAACACATCAATCAGAACATGAGAAAATGCATTTTTCAGAAAATTGCCATTATCTTTTATTTAAGCATAGTAATTTCTCCCCTCAGGATTTACCATGGGCAAGAAAGATTTTGGATAGAGCTAGTTCAACTTGAAAAGCCTTGGTGGGTTTTTTATATTATTTTCCAGCACATCTGAAGATCCAGATGCTGCTTCTGAAAAGCTTTATCTGACCCAATGGGCTGGAAAACCATGTGAAAGTTCCAGCCTGTCTTAGTCCTGTCTTGAAACTCACAAAGCGTACAATAGTCTCTCTCGATACCTTCTTACTTCTATAGCTGGCTCCAGATGAAACCATGATATGGTGTGTCATCTGGCAAGCAGAAAACCAAACCAAACCAAAAAAAAAAAAAATTGGGGAGGGGGGATTTTTTCAGAGCTCTCTGAAAAAACACAGCCAGCCCTCATGGGCTCACGTACCTGTCTCTGTTGCGCCCCATCCTGAAATGAAGCAGTCAGTCCCAACGGGAAAGTAGAAGTTAGGCAGACACACTGTTTTCACATACTTTGTTTCCACGGCACAGTGACCATCAACTGGCTTCAACTTGAGTAATGCTGGAGACAAGATAAAAGTATTTGTAACTTGTATTTTGATTTTAATCCCTAGCCATCATTATCAGTCTGTGCCACAACTCCATGGGACAGGGGCTTGCACTGACATATCGTTCACACTATGTGCTGGACCTGTCCCTATTTTTTTTTTTTTAGTCCCCACATACAGTGGTTTCTCCCTGCCCAACACGATTCACATCCCAAAGATTCACATGGGTATAAACCATAATTTGACCTAATAATTTGCAGAATACATTCTAGGAGTGGAATTTTATACTGACTTCAGTTGTGGAGAGGCACTTCAGGCAACTGATTTTAGAGCTGAGATACATTTAATAAAAAGGGTTTTACCAATATCGTTGTGTGGGACACCACCCTTCTCTGTGTATTTGTGATGTACGATGATCTTCTCCACATCAAATATTTGCTCTTGATGTTCCCTCTTCTTGAGGTCTTGCTTTCCAAGAACCACTTGGAGATTTTCTGCTGGCTCTCTGCAAAAAGAGTAAAGTAAACAACATTATCTGTTGTGGTGGTGCAGACATTACAGACCTTGTATATCAATGGCGAAAACCTGCAGCTTTAGTATCTGGAAGTCAAGACACTGCTTCCTGTTGTAGAGCATGACCAGAAGATTTCCTAAGATTGTTATAACTGGGCTTGGTCAGGAAAACTCTAGCGTTGGACAATACATGTGCTCTTAACTTGTTGCAGTCATTAAACAAAATGAGTTAAAGCTGTATGAACATGCTTTTTAATTTTATTATTGTTTTTTAATTTATTATTTTGATTCTTTTTATTTTGGGGCAGACTAGCAGTGTACAAATAGTCTATTACCATGGCTGTGATGTTGAGTGCTAACTCACAGAGCCATGGGATTATAATCCTTCGCCACTGTCTAAGCACACTTAAAATCATCTGTGCTGGAATGGTCTCTAGAGTGTAATTTACCAATTTCCAAGGGTAGTGGCTTCCAACCTCTTCAAAAAACAAACAAACAAACAAAAAAGAATGCTCAAGGAAATGTCATTTTCTGAGCTAGCTGGCACATAAACAATTGGAAACAAAAAGCATGTTTGTGCTCTTCTAAAGATCTTAACTATGATGCAATTTGTCAGGTTGATCATGGTATCCCAATAATCCCTGAGATTTTCATGGGTCTTTTCTTTCAAATACTGTAAAAACCTTCTTATAGTCCTCCTGTTTTCCTCTCACACACTTATTTTAGCTCATTTTAGACGAGTGAGGTGTAAGTTTAATTTCTAATTCCAGCAAGCACCATTTTTTTCATATACACTTACACATTTTCATGTGCATATTCTTTTTTTTTTTTTTGGTATGTTTTCCTCTCAATTTGATTCCCAGAATAATTTGGATTGTAAATCATTTGAATGTGAAGCTGTCTTTAACTGCCACCCTGGTTTTTTTTATGTTTATCTACCCTAAGCACAGGACATGCACCTACGTAAGGCAGTGTCCAGCAGTAAGAACCCAGCACGATTTAATTAGCACTCCACCACAGAAATGTGTGCTTCTTCTTGAAGTCTTTCTCTGCAGAGACACCATCCAGGGATGTTTGCCAGCTGTAGTTTTAACTCCAGCATAGATCCTCTTGAGTGCCCTCTGACCTTCTGGTTGTCCACATGTTTTGAATATTGAATTTGTTCCGCTTGGGTCTGCTAGGCTGTCTGTTGGCCATTGGCTCTCCTGAGCTGTGTTGGAAGAGGCAGCAGATGGGTAATGCAGAGATAATATCAGACAGGAGGAGTTAAGCAACGGGTGGTGACCTGCTCATCCAGACACCTACACACTGCCAAACAGCTCACTTCTAATTCAGTACTCTACCTGTTCCTGAGCAGGGTGAAACGTCACAGAAGTCCCACTCCACTTTGTTGTTTTTTCTGATGTAGCACCAGGGTTTTTGATCCTCATCAGGATTCCTGAAGGGAACAGTTGAGCATCAGCCAGAGTGGGGAAATCTCCATGAAACTGCAAAGGAGCTAAGGATGCTTAAGGATGCCTCATGCTCCCATAAAAGAGCCGGGCTTTGAGAGATACTCTTTCATAAGATTTGACAAAGATACCTAAGATAAGGAAGTGCCGCTTCTGCTATTTTACTGTCCCCTTACCTATCTTAATCCAAAAAAAAAAAAAACCAGGGGAAATTGAGGGCTACTTCTGGAAGCCTCACTTCAGTGCAGTGACTTAGGGAATGCAGCCCTAACATCCTCGTATTTTATAGACAGACACTGTCTTGAAATATGCCAGATTTTAACACCCTCAGTTTGCCAAATTCCTGGGAGCAGTTTGTACTCAGTGATCTCTTTGATACTGACCTCTACAGCTGCTTCTTCAAAATATTACCTGCAGAAGTTATGTTCACCAATTCCATAAGAGTCGGCATCCTCCATAAATGCATTAACAGGGAGGTCCAGGAGCAAATGGGAATTCCAGTGCAGGCAGGTCTTGCCATTCTCTGCTTGGTTCACTCTTCCTCTGTACCCAAGGGAGTCCTCTTCATAACAGTCATCCAATCCTGTAAGAAGACAATGTTGATATGAAAAAGTCTTTATAAAAAGTTGCTCCTTGCCTGAAGTGGCTCCTCTTCCTTCCCTTCCTTGCCTTACATTAATTTGATGAGGGATCAGAAGGACCCATGGGATCACATAGTGATACCTCTTGGCCTAGACAGGCCAGAAACAAGAGTTGTGTCCCAGCATCTGTCCAACTTGAAGCCTGATTGACTTCAAACACCTGAAACCTCATTGCATGGTAAGGACCACCCAACCATGTATCAACAGCTGTCCCCAGCCTGGGGAGGCACAGACAACCGGCTGTGAACCTTCCCTACATCATCTTTCTGGTGTTTAAGGAAAACCTGATGTTCCTTCCCCACGGGTCACATACAACCCCTGGAGAACATGTGCTCACTCATGCTCTACCAGTAGGAGCCTGCTGAAGCACAGCTCAGAAAACATCGGTATGGGAACAGTTTTGATCCCCTTGGCTGATGGAGGCCGCAGTGCTCAGCTTCTTCCCCGACACCCTCCCCAAGGAGGCCGGTGGTCGGGCTCTTGGTGGGGAAGGCCTTGGTCGGCCCGGCTGCAGGGCGAAGGCAGCCTGAGGAGGGTTAGCCCCAGCCTCCCTGGGGGCCGTGACGTACCGATCTCACAGAACCTCCCTCTGAATGGCTCAGGGCACTTGCAGGTGAACTTTGATCTGATTCTGTGCCGTATGCAGGTTCCTCCATTCTTGCATGGGTTTGGCCTGCATTGTGAAGATGCTGTCAAGGTGGAAAACAGAGAAGGCCTTGCAACTCTCCTGGATGCTCCACAGCCACTCACACACCCCATGGAAATCCAGGAAAGCCCCCGTTTAGCCTCAAATTGAAATTCTTATCAACTGAACCACCACGCTGTACACGTGGTGAGAACCATCCCATCCCCACGGCTGGGACCTGCAGCCATCTCGGCCAGAGCAGGACTGAATTGCCACCCGGTCCCACCACCACCCACACAGCACCCCACAAAGTGGGAGCCCCTTCTGCTGGGGCTGTGCTCACCACGATGGCAGTCCGGTAACTTGTAGGGATGACTGCAGCTGCACTGAGAGTAAGGTGGGTTTAGCGTAACAAGGCAGTCTCCTCTGACACAGCTCTTCTCCAGACACATGTCCTTCACTGTGGGAAACAGGTAAACAGGTAAACGCTTTGCTTCACCAGCATTTGTGCACGCACAGAGCTGTGTCCCCACAGGGCGGTGGAAAGCCATGCTTTCTCCTGACTCCCCAGGAGCTGGTCACCCGGCTGTCACACCATACCACATAGCAGTGTGGCTTGGGATTTTCCTTCTCGTTCAAGCATCTACAGCAAAAAGGCTGCAAGACCAACGAGCAGCTCACCAGTGTCCATGTTGGGTGGGAGGGGACAGAGGTACACTTTCTGCACACCAGAAGATTGTTACTGATAACTGCTTTAGACAGACTTGGGTTTGGACCACGAGCTAAGTATAAGACATATTGACGTGACTGTACCGGGCTGCTAAAACCCTCACCTCAGTGAACAGTGGGTTTATAAAGCCTCAGTGCTTGCTTCTATTGGCAGAGCCATGGCAGTAACATCAGCTGTGGAACAAGGAGCGTCGGCCAGCAAGGAGCGATTACCTTTCTCACAGGTAGTCCCAGTGTACGGCTTGGGGCACACGCATCTGAAGCTGCTTCCTCTCTTCTCACACCACCCATTGTTCTTGCAGGGATCAGAGGAGCAAGGGTCAGCTAGGGTAAGAATGGAGGGCTTTTAGTTTGCCTTTTAGCTTCTCTACCTCCTCACTTGTTCTTCCTGCCCCCCGCTCCCCCTTTATTTTAATGGTGCAGAAGGCTGGGCACAGCATCCAGTGTAACACACACCATGGTTCAGCAGCCACAGGAGCAGCTACAAATTGCTGCAGAGCTTACTGTAAGGTCTAAGAGCTCGTGGCTTTGGGTCTGGAGCTCTCCAACTCCCTTTACAAGCCTGTGATGGAGCAGATTTGCCTCTGCAGCAGTGAAAGAAGCAGATGTGTTCAGAACCAGAGCTGGCCCTGGGCATCTGCCTCCATGTGCTTAGTGCAGTGGTGGCTGGATCTGGCATTGCCCTGGCTGCAGCATGGCACTGAAACTCCCCTGGAAAAGCTGTCCATCACTGTTATGCTATGTAATACCCCTGGGGTATAAATACCACCGTGCTGAAGCAGCCAGTGTTGGGGTGAGCAGGGCCAGCCTCATGGCAGCTCTGCTTCCCTTGCACCAGGGGATGAGCAGGGACACGGCAGGCAGCCTCCCGCCTCTCCTCGTGTGTTCCCTAAGCAGTCCAGAGGACCCTTTCCTGCTCTCCTGAAGTTTGGCAAAATAGAAATAGGAAAAAAAATAAAAGGAAACCTGCTCTACATTTGGTTCCCAGCATAAATACAGAACATATATCCCATGAAAACAGCAATTACGTCTTACAGTGTCTATAGACAAATAAGCCTGTGCTTTTTTGTAGTAGCAATCAGAAATGTTCTGCCTGATCAGAATCCATTCTGTGAAACCCAGAGATAAAACACAGGCTCCTTACAAGAGAAACACAAAGGAGAACACAGCAAACAATCCTCCTAACTCATCCCTTTGATGCAGGCGTTTCACCAGCAGGCTGGCAGACGAGGCCTGCCGCACTCCGTGAGCGCGGGGCTGGGATTTCACCCTTCCTTACCCCCCGGCCCACCCCGGAGCACCTTGCTGGGTGTCGCTGTAGCCAAAGAACTCCTCAAACCAGTCGGGGTCCTCCGAGGTCTGTGTCTGGTGGAAGAGGTCCTCCTCGGCCTGCGTGTGCTCGTCGTAGTACTCGTAGTCATCGGCGGCCTCGTCTGTGGGGAGGAGAAGGGAATGGACGCGTGGAGGAGTTACAACTGCTACAAGGCCACCCCCGCATGTGGCAGTCCCCAGCCATGGCCTTGCCACCGCTGCCGGAGGGAGCTGGAGGTGCTGGCTCCTGCCAGGATGCTTGGGGCGGTGGGACACATGGGCTTTGCCATTTGGTGGCGGGGGGCCCTGCAGGCACGGACACGAGGCATGGGTGGCTGCCACCCGCAGCGCGTGAGGCCGTGCGAGCAGGAGAGGTTTCCTTTGTCTCGCTGCTTTGATCCCCAGCACCTCCGCTGCTGGCAGGGGGAGAGCAGCGGATCTCCGAGCCCACAGAGCCCCTCTGAGGGCGCAATGCCCCCGCCATGCCATGGGACACGTGCCACAGAGCGCGCCCATGCTTGCCAGCATCCCCCAGCGCTTTGCCAGCCTGTGTTTGGGGGAGCTGAATCGCGTGGGCATGCAGAAGCCCCGCCAGCGTGTCAGAGACGAGCTATGGTAATGAGCACTGCTAAACTGCGAGCAGAGAGATTTTAAAAAGCTCTCCCCTAGGGCCGGACTGATGGCCCCACGGATAATGCTCTGCCTTGAACTGATTATCAACTACATTATCTTAGTTTTCTCTCCTCATTCATTCTCTTGCAGCCTTTATCTTTATTCTTTCTTTGCTTCTGAAAAAAAAAAAATCCACTTTTGTACAATGGGTGTTTTATATTTCATATTAAAATAGAACCATCTTTTTTCGTCTTTTTTTTTTCCTTCCTACAAGCCAACTCTCATTTCTCACAAAAAAAAAAAAAAAAGAGGAAAGTTTCACCTCATTTATTGCTATGTCAAGTCAAGACTCCTTTTCCTCAGCTCATTATTTCCACAGGAGCTAAGTCTCGACAGTGTGCAAGTGTTGCAGAAGTGTGTGCCGTGCTGAGGAACAGAAGGATCTCGCTGGAAGATAAGGACATTGTCTACGGTGAACAAAATTAAATTTAATGTGATGTAGTTAAGAAAGGAAAACAAAGAGAGGGTTTTGCCTGAAATGCAACCTGCAAGCTCACTTTGTCTGAGGGGAGATTTTGCAGGCAGACTTGAGTTGGAGGGAATATTGTGAAGGAGCCTGATTTTGTTTCCTTGTTTATTTTCAAAATCTTAGCAGGGAGCGTTGGCTTTTGTTCCACAGGTGCTTTAAGGAACTATTCAGAGAGATGGGGTAGCCTTTTTTCTATAAAAGACATACCTGGTAAAAGTTGTGAAGGATGAACAGGGGAGTTACAGCTGCTCCGAGCACACTGCAGACATGCCCAGCATGCTTTACAGGGGCGAGAGAGGACTTTGCTGAGCTGGTAGCCAAAAAAAAAATACAAGTGCTCCCAACAAGCACAAATAGCGAAGTTGTTGCAGAAGCATCTACCGACTACTCAGTGTAAGGATGGTGTTAAGAAATGATGATAGTGTCACTTCATTTTGTTACATTAGTGTCAGTCCTTAGCGATGGATCAATCATTTATTGAGCACCAGAAAAGAAAGAACAGAAACCCGACTTGGGTACATCAAACTGAAAGATGTCTTCCTGTTTATCATTGCTTCAACACTAAATAACTATTTGGCTTCCACGTCTCTTACTTAAGAAGTGTTTCCATTCCATTTTTTAAATTATTCATAACAAGCCATAGGTTTAGTAAAGCAAAAATAGCATTTTTTAATCTGAGCACATAATTAACACAGCCTGATACACTGGTTGATTTAAACATATTATTAAATGAGAGTGCTCATTCTTTATAAGTGCTGGAAAACCTTAACATGCTTAAAAAAGCAGTGATCTGACATTTGTCACTGAAATGTGACTATTACATGAAATTAAATTAGACATCCTGCATGCAAATTTTCAAAGAATAACTTTCCTCTGTGTAGTACAAAAAAAATCCCCCCATAACTGATAGGCAGAGATTGACTTTTAAAGCTTCAAATCAGCTTTGAGGTCTGGGTGATCTTTTAAACTGCTCAGGCTTTCATCTGCACTTTTTCACGTTGCCAAGAGCTGTCAATCAAGTAATGGATTTCTGATCAATATCCTCTTGTTCATTAGCTTACACGGACTCTCTCTTGCGGGGAGAACAGATATGCCAATGCCGGCAGTCACACTGTTTTCAAAACCTTGCCTGGATCAAGTCATGACTAATGTTCCGAGCGGAAAGTGATGCATTAGGATGCCATCGAGTGACCTGAATGGCAAGGTAACTTTGTTGGACTGCAGTTGTCGAGATGAGTGGTGTGCAAAGTTAAAGCCTATTGCCAACACAGAAAGTACCCGGCATTTATTCAAGCTCTCTGAACCTCCAGGGACAGACTGAGATCTGCCCTAATTTAAGGAGGATGAGTTTTCCTGCCACATTTCTAAATACTTTTTGTCTGCAGGTCTGTGAATAATCTAAAGTTATTTTTATGAGGCTGAAATCCTGATGGTATTTCAAAAAACAATAAGTCTCCCATTTACCTCTGCACAGACCTCTCGGTATTTCCTCCGTTCCACATGGGTTTTGGCTGGGAGCATCTGCGGTTTCAGAAAGAAATTGCAGAAGGGATAGGAACAGCTAACAGCCAAGCCCTCACTCCTTTCAAACAATTCTGGGGCTGTTACAGCCCCAGTTCTGCAGCACCTACCCCTTGGAGGGCATTGGCTGCTGATGGCTGCTGAAGGAGCCCGAGTACTTGCAGAAGCTAAGCGCTGATCTGGCAAGGTGTTTGCCACACACGTCCTATGAGGAGAGCAACACTGGTCTGGGGAAGGAACCGGTGCTGCATGGGTACAGGGCAGCTGGACTCGCAGGCCGGACCAAAACACCAGCAGAATGAAGAGGCATGTAGTTGAACAAGGAGTGCACAGTGAAAGGCACACTTTTTTTTTTTTGATGGGAAAATTAATTTAATAGCCTACTAGTAAATTAATTTACTCATCATTAGTTTAATAATTTATAAGCTCAAATCTAAGAGCCACTAAATTCAAAGAAAAAAAGAATGGGGCTTACCCACAAAATCACAAAAAACTTAGCAATAAAACGACAATCCTCTCATAGATCAAACAGGCTGCAAGAGCATGTACAAGTCCTCACAAGTTATCTGCAGCCCCCACCCCACCCTCCCACCCCCTAAGATTCATCACAGTATTTCTCTTACCCGCATCATAACGTTACATCACCTTCAATGATTTTTTACTCACAGGAGCTATCAAACACTTTCTGAACCCGCTTCCAGAGTAAGTCCCACAGTTAGCTGTGTGCAGCAAGGGAAAGCTATCCATCCTTTATCTGACCTCCAGTTTTCATGCACAGCTGGCACTGAACTGCACCAGACTCTTCCCTTACCCTCCTGTGCGCTCTGCAGCTCAGCACCATGACCTCCACTCCACTCTGAGACCCACGTGCCAGACCCAGCTCATCAACAGGTCCCCAAAGCTGCACCAAGCACGTGAGGCCATGGAGCAGCGGAGGATTCCTGGCTTTGAACAGCACAGCAAGCTGCAGGTGTCCCCCAGGTGTCCCCCATTACCATTGCTGCAGCCCTGCTCTGTACCCCATTGTGCCGCGACCCGATGCAGAGATGTTTTCTGCACCAACACAGAGCACGTGGGAAGGCCTGGAAGTGCTGACTGTGTTACTTGTCCAGAGTCCAACAGACCTTCTCAGGATCTCAGGCCTTATTTTAAGGCATTACAAAGCCATGGATGAAGTTAATAAAACTCAGTGCTAGGCACTAGCTGAGGATCTTGATGGACCAGGTTGCCAACAGTGAGGCCTGCATGCAGAGCTTCGATGGAAGAAATCAAATCCACTTACCATTCAGCAAGTCGGCCAGGAAGAACCAGGAGGTCTGCAGCAGATAAAGAAAGGCAGAGTCAGTTTCTGAAAGGAAAAATCGGCCTGGAGCATGGCTACAGCACTTCTGACACATTTCTCTTTGCCCCAGCACTAGTCAGCCAGAGAAGCTCATTACCCACTTCAGATGCACCCAGGCTGCATTTTTAAGAGCTCTTTCCAAAGATCACCAAAATGTCTCAAAAACCCACACTGCTCCCAACAACCTCAGGGGAGCTCCAGCTTTTCTGACCACCCAGCCCAAGTTGCAGCACGCTTATGAGAAACCTGTCCCAAACGAGTTAATTGCCTTTATGTATTAAGTGGCCATGCACTGAGTGTTTGCCTAATGGCATCACAGCCAGGTGCTGGAGCCAAGGGCCGTGAGATGCTGGGCAGGATGGAGCAGAGGGCAGCCCACGTGTAGGGAGCCAGCCCTCTGAGCTAGAAGGTGATCAACAGCCTTCGGATGGAGGAGAATATTTCTGGTGCTTCCTGCGAGGAAATGCCATGCGTTCGCCCTCTGACGCGGGGCTCCAGCCTTTCCTATTTGGCTTGTGATCAAGGGCAAACGACAAAAGGGAGCAGAAGGAGAAGGAAAACAACACTCAGCCTTTGAAGAGCGAGTGAGGCAGAAAGAAAATGTACCGCCGCCGCATCAGGACTCATCCCCCACGTGAAGATGTCAGCGTGCATCCCGCCTTGCTGTAAGTCACAGCTGCGGACGAGGCTACCTGGCTGCGGCGAGAGCACGCGCTAACAGCAGGTGTGAAGGAGGAGATCTGGAGCTGCATCCCTCACACGATTTGTCAGAAGAAAATGCATTTCCAAACAATTTAACGTGTGTAATCAAGACAGTATAGACACACAGTTACTACATGCACCTTGCTACAGATGTAATTAATTGTAAAAACACACTTCTTACTTGTGCATTATATTAAGCACTCTGTACAGAAGAGAGGCACTCTCAGCTAACACCAGGCTGTAGCTAGGAATGAGTAAATAAGCAGCCATAAATAAGAACCTGCCCCAATAACCCAGAACAACCCCCAGCTGTGGCTGCCACCTGGCGCTCACAGCTGAGTGTCCCCCTGCAGCCGGAGGCAGGGAGCACTGCCCCTTCCTGCCCTGGGCTTAACGCACTTGGAGAGGGTTTCAGGGCAGAAGCTTTTGTCTTCAAGGAGGTTGCTAAACCTTACCTGTGCTCAGGGCAGCTATTTGCTCTGGATGGGAAGGGCAGGGAGTGCCAGCATGAGCTGCGTGAGGCATGGAGGTGGCTGCATCCAGCTCTTCTGTGCCTCAGTTTCCCCCAGCTGCAGAGCGCAGTTGGGAGTCTCCCAGTGTCCAAGGGGAAGACTCAAATACCAAGAACAGAAGACAGAAGCGAGCCTGAGCGCATTGCTATGCTAATTGTCCAGGCTACCCTTCCAAGCCTTCCCCTATGGACAGAGCTGCTTGTAAGAGGGCTGGCACCCTAAACCTCCTGCAATGACCTGGTGCCCTGGAAAATGTCCAAGTTTCCTTCAGAGCAGACAGTGCCCTGTACTCAAGGGTGGCCGAGCCCCAGATTTGGGTTCTCAGTTTTGGATAAAGGCCACCGTCCACTGCCACAACACAAATGTCATTCGGAACAAATGTTCCTGAAGCACCCAACACAGAGAGTTCCACCTTACAAGTCCAGGAGATCGACCTAATCTTTATCACAAACCTGGTGTGATAATGAAATGAAACCAAATGAAACCATTTCAACAAATGAAACCATTTTGTCCCTTTGCCCCTCACGTGCCTGATGCAGATCTGCGGGGTACAAAGCCCCAGGCCGACCTGGTCTCTCAGCAAGGAGACTTTCCTCTCCCTCCTGAGGTCCACCAGACCGCATTGCTTCAGACTCGTTTCCACCTCCGCAAGCCAGCACGGGGCCAGATTCAACCTTTTGGCTCCCTGCACGAAGCTTTCCATGGCGCTACGTGGCAGAAGCTGGAGAAGCACCCATCTCCTTCTCTCCTGTGGGAGCTTGCCCTCTCCTGGGCATGGAAACGTGGGACGTGGGATGCGGGATGTGGGATGGGAGACACGGGATGCGGGAGATGGGATGAGGGAGGTGGGGTGCAGGAGGTGGGACGCGGGATGCAGGCGATGCTATAGGAGATGCGGGGTGTGATAAGGGGACGTGGGATGCGGGATCCCAGAGGGTCTGCAGGAAGGGGGCTGCAGGAAGGGGGCCCAGGAGGGGCTGCAGGCAGGCAGGGCAGCACGGCGATGTGGCCGGGCCCCTCGCCCGCCGTGCCGTATTGCTCACGGCCAGCAGAGGAGGATCTTGTCCTTCCGACGAGGTGCAATACTGCGCCCAGCCGGGAGCAGGATGCAAACAAAAGGAGGAGAAGGAGGGGGGAGAGAAAAGAAACGAGACTGTGGGGCTTGTTTCACCAAACAGTCTCCTTTCTGCAGCCCGACACTGATACTTTGTGCGTTCTCTCAAGAGGGAATAAAATCGCTGGATCCTGCTCGCGGCGGGTCCGCAGGGACAGGGGACGAAGCTGGAAGAACTGGCGGAGAGCAATTTTAAATTTTATGACTTTAGGCTCGTAAAAAAAAAAAAGAAACCCTGCAAAAACAAGATCCAGGAGAGACATTTTATGTGGGTACTGGCGCGTTGCTGAGTGTGGAGCCGATTACATTTATAGGGCTCCTAAAAAAAATGGTGGAAAAATGGCTGAAATTCAAAATCTCCTAATTTCACCTGACCTTTGTTGTCATTATCATTGCAATAATTAGCACTTCACCAAATCTTTGTTTCTCCAAAGAGCCATCAAACTTTGCTAACTGGGCTTTGTACAAAGGTTAAACACTGCAGATACAGGATACTCTCCATTTTTCCATTTCAACCCCTCAGGAAAGGAAGACTATTGAAATATAATAGATTTCAAACAGCAGCGCCAGAACCAGGAGCTTTCTTGGTCTCAGGACAGAATCCTACATCTCCAGCTCTGACAAAAATGTCCAGTTAATCTCTGGCAATTCCTTCTGAATAAAGCCAGGAAGATTTGACCCTAAATTCAAGGGAAATTATTTACAGCTGCCAAGGGCATTCTGCAGTTGAACTGTTGATTGTGTCTCGGGTACATTTGCTACCCCTTATTACAATCAAAATGAATAATTAAAACACAAACGCAGGTGGAGAAACAGGGAGCACAAAGGTGACAACCCAGGGTTAGGCTGTGGATTTACATGTGTGCAAACCAGAAGTAATTCCAGAGCAAATAATGTACTTATTTGAGCTGCTGTGGCAGACTAGCAGAGGGACAAAACCTGCCCCTGTACACGCACATAATTCCCAACAAAAGCTCTACAGGAGTTCAAAAATTCAGCTACCTTGGCATGAATCGGCCTGCACGCTTAATTGCACTGCATCGTGGCAATTCTCCTGCAACTTGCCACGGAGCAGCCTCCGCAGCAGCAGCACAAACGTCGCCCCTTTCCCCTGCGCCGGCACGGCTTTGCAGCCGAGGAGGCAGTGGCACGGGGCTGCGTAGGAGGACGAGGACGGCTATTTGATCAACTTCCATCCACAACTGACATCCGGCACGAAGGAGCCACGAGGGCAGGCACAACTACTGCCTTTTCCTCATGAACCCCTTGATCCTGCTGACAGCTCTCAGTGGGAACCTTTGTCTGGGCTGCTCGCCAAAGGAGGAGGGAATCGACGGTTCTGATGCTCTTACAATCGGCCAGATTTTTGCCTGCAACCATCTTGGATAGTGACAGTCTTTGAACTTCAAGGGAAAGTGGCTTTTCCAGCAATGACATTATATTTCTCAGCCAAGGCGATGGCTGAAGCATAATGAAAGCAGGGCACATTATCATCTGGAGCACACATGCAGCACATGTTGTATTTTTAGCCTGGGAAACCGTTCCCTTAAAGGATTCCACCAAAACCTCTGAGTTCTTCACCTCTCTGCTAGCAAGCCATCTCCTGCCTCCCGCCGAACTGCAGCGTTTGCCTCAGAGTAGGTGGCACGCTCCTTATTGACCAGTCCCGGGACACCCAGGGAAGTTCACATGCAATGTCTTTATTTCCCTGATTATTCGGTTGCGAACCTTTCCTGAGGTAGCACCTGACACAGTAACCACTGGACCCAGCACAAGAGCAGCCGCACGGCCCTCGCAGGTGCTGCAGAAACCAGCCAGGTTCCCCACACAGGCGCGACCTGCTCCTGCTTTCCAAGAGATCAAAGTTTCCAAGTTAATCTTTGCACTGTGGGAGATGGCTTGCTAGCAGCTGGCTGGTTTTAAAGTTGCTCATTCGTGGACGAGGTGTGCGTGGGCTCCCCGGTGGAAAACAGAGCCAGCCTCGGATGCCAGAGCAAGGGGAAGCTCCAAAATCTGCTCCAAGGGGGCTGCACGAGCCAGAAATGTCGCACTGACGCATGCGCCGTGTTATCAAACGCTTCGGCAGCCGGTGCCAGGATCGCAGGTTATGCTGCTAGACTTAAAGCTTATGCAAAGTCATTAAGTCCCTTTAGTTCCAGGGGATATCAACCTGCACGCTTCAGGGCATAAGCTGATTGCCTTGGGGGGCCAGAGAGGCGCGCGTCCCTCCCGGAGCGCGCGGTGCACAATTAGCTGGGGGCGCTCCCAGGGCTTCCTCGCTTTTTGCTGCATCAGGAAAATTTAGGCGAGCGCTGCAGAAGGGCATTGCACCTAGTGGGGTGCAAATGGAGAGGTGTTTGTCAGCACTCGCTCCTCTCTGCAGTGGTTTGGTCGTGGCGCAGGGGAGCATAAGGACCTCAGAGGAGAGGTGCAGTGATGGGGAGAGGGTGAGGGGAGCAGAAATGAGAGTTTGCTACAGGGATGGATCCATGAATGGGTAGAAACACCGCCATAAGATGTCAGAGAGACACCTGGGGTCTTTTCACCCTAAAATATGGTTTTCCAAGCACTGCAGACATGGAAAGACCTGTGCTGCTGATAACAGCCTCGCATGTGCTGTGGGCCAGCTAGGAGATAGGCATTGATAAGTTTTCTTTGCAGTTATTAATATATTAGAATTAATCTTAATCTTAACTTTAATCCTTCCCATTCTGTTCCTATGTGCACTCAGTTATTGGCCTGGACATGGCTGGTGACTTCAAAACACCTCCATCACTACGAAGCAGGCATCGATTTTCCAAAGTTCCAAAATATTCAGTGAATGACCACTTCTGTTGCTCCAAGTCCTGCCCTTCCCAACAAAAACTGGGAAGACCTGTCACATCTGAAGACAATCTTTTGTACAGTTGCATCTTAAATGTTAAAGTAAAGGAGCAAGTTTTGCTTTTACTTGCATTCATGGTGCATTTTCATGCATCATGGAAATAATTTGGATTCATTCAAGTGAAACCACTTTCTCCTCAGAATATGAAAGACCAAATGGACATCGTCGCCTTACAGCCCTCCTCCAAACCCTCTGGATCCATAAATATCCCAGCTCTTTTCTGTCCTATTTTGACTGACTTAATATGAGCTACTGTCTAAATCTGTATTCGACTTCTGCTATATTACACCAATAACACTTAGTAAGAGGAGTGTTACAAGAGGGGTGTTACTTATAAAAACTCCTAAAACCATATTTGAATAAAACTGAGAATGGTGAAAAGAGATAGTATGGGAAAGAGTGATGGAAACAGGAATGGAGGGGGGAGGTCCACAATCAATGTGCAAACTCTGTTACTTTTTCATTCAAAATATTTCAGTGTAAATTCTTCTTTGGAACAAATCATTAAGGCAAAATGTCCTCTCAAAACATGTTTGTCATGCAATGGTCACGTCACAGAGACTCATTCCCCTCTTTTTTTTTTTTTTTCTTTTTTTTTTTTTTTCTGGGATTCATGCCAAGTGCTAAGCCAGAAACCTTGTTATATTAATTATGAAGAAAAAACATGTTTTATTAAAAACTAGCCTGCTGAATATTCTGTCGTGCTGCTTTTCAGTGACAGCAGAATTGCTTTTGCATTTTAGCAATGTTAATGAATTTTCAGGACTGGGGGAGACATGCACTGCATTTTCCACAGCAATATGTAGACCAGAGTCAGAAAAGGCTTGTCAAAGCAAACGAATTAATCTAATACTTAGAGCTACTCAGGAAAATCCGTGCAAGACTTCACGTTGTCGAAGACTGCACCTACACCTGCCTCGCTGAGTGTGAATTAACAAACCAATTTATCGTGGGCTGATTTATATCAGACTGGGTTCCCACGACATCTGAGGACTGACACTGAGCTGCTCTAGAACTGATCCTCCCATAAGCTGTCAGGTGTTGGTGGATCAAGTATGCCACATCCACTGCTGCCAGTGGATGGATAGTCCCGATGATACGCTAATTAATAAAAACCCTAGCGTGTCGCAAAAATAACTGCTTATAAACTCCCCAAGCTCTTCAAAAGGATTCATCACCTATTAAAGCCCCTCACTACATATTTTTCCCAAAGGACTCAATTTGAACATGTCAACATCTAAAATTTTGAAATTAATTTCAGTAAATACGAAATCACCGTACATAGGAATTGGCATTATAAAGCGGGAGTTTGAGGGTACCTGGAAGTCTTTCACGAGAAAATCTACTTGATTGCAGTGCTTGGAGAAACAAAAGAAATATTTTTAAAACTGAGTTGCAACTTTGCTTTGGTACAAGCCATTCTTTCATTCTTCCCTGAAGATGAGCTGAAGAGACTTGGGGCAGTACTGTCAGCCCTACCCACGCAGGGCTCTGCCTTGCTTTGCTGGACATTTTGCTGCTAACACACCTCTAGAGTTAAGAGCAATGACCACTCAGCCATCTGAAATGTATGGCTGGGATAAATTTTACCTTCAAACAAAGATGTTGCAAAACCTCCCAGCCCGAGCCTGAGCTGTTCAACCTGTGAGCCTGTCCTCACGGCAGCTGTGGTGGCTGCATTAGCGCATGGGGCACCGCACTGTGAGCACCCACGTTCAGCCCAGGACCATCCCCATGCCCTGCCTGGGGACAAGGTAGGTGGGCAGTCCCTGCTCCTTACCCTCTCCAGCTGCCCAGGAAGGGTTCAGCAAGGTACAGGACTGGTATGCAACAAGTAAAGCGAAATAAAACCATACTCACGCACAAATGTGTGTTCCCTAGGAAAAGGATCAGTGGAAGAACCTGAAGGGACAAAGCGCCGTTAGCCATCCTTGCACTGCTCTATTTGTTCTGAAATTAGCTTTTTTCTTGTTGCCTATGTTTTTTCAGACGAGGCACAATCATTTGAGGGTGAGCTAATTCAGCACAAATAATTAACTGTGCTTCAAATATTGTTTAATGTTCAACAGATTGCCCTGATCAAATAAGTGCATCCTGTCCAGATAATCACCGCATTGGCTACTGGTAAATGTTCCAAACCAGTAACTATCCAACCTGGAAACAGTACAAACTAATGGCAAAACAAAGTATTTTTCTCGTATTAGAAATAATTTTCTTCTGTTATTGTCATTTTAAATAGGTAAGAGTCAGAGTTGTTTCTGTCCCCTCCACCTGAAAAAATAGTGAGATCCAATTAAAAATTATAAGATTTTTAGAAACAAGAAAACATGCTTTTTATTATTTTCTAAGTTTCAAACATCAAGGCTCATGTTCTCAAGCATTTTTCCACAGATTTGAGAACTTGAGATCCATTTTTTGATAAAAACTGAAATTCTCAATTAACCCCCGGTATCTAGAATCTGAAGCATTTACAATGGTGGCAGCTGAGGGAATCACAATACAAACAACCCCCTATTACAGAAATGCCATCAGTTTTTTTTACTGATCAGATCTTGTTTGTGCAACATGTTAAGAGAGAAGTGAAAAGATATACTCTTCTCCCAAATAATTTAAAGGCCAAGAGGATGAAATCCAGCAGAAATATAGTGCTTTGAGATCACAGCCCACTTTCACAGGGAAGTCCCTGGTAATAGGTTTTCTCCGTGTTTATAAAGCTGAGCACATTCCACACCACCAGGAGGAAAAGAATATGATTGCCTGTTGGAAGGACTTGAGTAGTGTACAGTAAATATAACAGGGAGAGGGCATCCACATGTTGAATATGAGGAAGAAAACAGTGAAATCATGAGGGCCTCAAGCTTTCCCACCCTGAACGATATTTTTCCTGGTGAAAAAAGGTAAGATGTGAGCACTCGATTACAGACTCTGTGGCAAGTGCTAAAAGTTGGATGCCAGGGAACCCTCCTTCTGATGATTGCTCACTTTGGGGCCTGAGCATCATGAGGTAGCTTTCATACATCAGGAAATAAACAAAGAATTTAAGTATGATAATTATGCCACACGTGCATAATTTAAGCAGGTGCCTACAAGCAAAACGTGTTTGAGATTTAGTATGTTGGTGGCCACACATTCAGGTTTGAGAGATTCCAGATTCTTTAACTAGTTGGAAAGACAGCAAGATGAAAGGAGTTAGATAATGCACAACTTTATGTAATGTGTCCTTGAGTAAGCTGATTTGCACTGAATTTTAATAGAGCCCTGATTCATCAAATCTCAAACAGAATTAAGGTATGGACTGGATCCTAATAACATCATGCTTTATATCCATGAAAGATAAATTAAAGGATGCAAAACTGCTATTGACAAACATTGATTATATGTACTTTGATGGACTTTGAAGTTGTGCCAGATGCGTCTTGTCAGCCTCCAAAGTTTTCTTTTAAATCTCATTGCATAAGGCTTTTACTTTTTAATTATTTTTTTCCCTCAGCCTCTTTGATCAAGAAAAAATGTAGATCATATTTGCGTGATGCTATTTCCTATGCATTTTATTTAGATATGCCCTAGTGCACAGCTCATGATATGTAAAAAACATTGCATGGCACCTAGAAATCTAAACCTGTTATCCTGGGTGCTTTTTAACACTTAATTGACCTTCTCAAACTGCTGAGTGAAATCTGTCTATGTGCAGAGTGTTAGCACAATGCCTGCTTATAACCTTTTGTGCCACATAAACCTTAAGAGTAAGACACAAGTGACAGAGATGCCACTGGCTCTTTGTTCCTGGGAGATTTTTGCCCACTGCAGAAATCCCACCCATCCTTTTCATTCTGTCACTGTTGGAAAAGGGGTCCTCATGCCAGACCCCATGGAAGGACAAACCTGCTCACAACATCTATCAATTTCAGAAGATGGGTTAAAGTTTAAATGAGTGAAACTCCTTTATTTTTCCTATATGTGCAAATGTCTTTTCACTAGGAAGCTTTAAGAAACTTAAAAGCAGCTTTGGAGACATTTTGATTCTTAAAGTTGTTAACCTGCTTATACCTCCTTGCTTTCCTTGTCCACAAGGATATATGGCCAACCCTTTCAGGGCACAGCAGGTGCATAAAGTATGTTGCTGTGCATAGTAGAAAGTTTCAAAGGCAGTGAAGGGTTTGGGCCCAGTTGTTCTTTTTCTTGGAGTAGACCCTTTCCCACAACTCCAAACCCATTTTCTGGCTTGCTCACCAGACATGAAGTGCTTCTCTGTGACAGTTTAGGTGGCTTCAACTAAAAATATGGAGAAAAAAATGTAGAGAGGAACTAACCAATCCTTTAAAATTGAGAATGAATAGGTGAAAACAACTGCTTAAAATGCTGGAAGAGAACTGTGGTGGACTGGAGGGCTTCTGCAGTCATCTATACTGCCTCAAACAAATCATTTACTCTCAGTATTCCTTTGCTTCCCACCTGAAGAGTGTGGGTGGCAACACCTCCTCTTTCCCTACGTGTTGCCTGTTTAGACAACAAACTCTTCTGGTTTACTATTTTTTTCCTATGTTAATGAACAGCTCCAGGCACAAGAGGTGCCTTTTCTTGGCTGTGGTGCCTACTGTAAAAGTAAGAAAAGAGTAACTTAAAGGACTGTACTCTCAATGATTTATTTGGAATTACTACTGAGTATTATACTCTATAATGGTTGGGTAATTCTGTTGCCAAAATAAATACCAGAAACATCACTTTGTCAATCTTTTTTTTTTCCCCCTATTTTTTCTTTTTTTCCTCACTAAGAATTTCCAGTGTAAAGATATTTACTTGGACGTTTTTTTTGCCACCATGCACAGCCAGCAAATTCTGATTTTGGAAAGCATTTCCAACCCTTCCTGGCTGATAGCTCTTCATCTTCCAACATAAAGCAGAAGAGAACAAATGAACAACATGCTGTGCTGGATATGCATGTGTGTGCGGATTATTATGGTATTGGGTATGGTAACTGCAAATATAGCTATTAATACCTGAAAGAACAAATCACCGCAGTTGTCAGTGGAGACAGAAAATTCCTAAGGTAAAAGAAAAACAAGAACATTTAATAATCAACTTTAATACAAATAGTGATTCTAGAAATACTTGCCTGCATCAGGCACCAGCACAGTGCCCACAAGAGCATGAACAAGTCTCTAGGAGGGTCAGATTAGAAGGACTTTCTTCACACCCAGAAGCAATGCTGTGGAATATGCAAAGATCAATGCTTTGGCTTTGGCCTTTTCCACTGCTACACTTTTGTGGCTTTCTTTAATTAACCTAATAACTCAAAATCTGTATATATGTTCATGCTACCTTTTTTTGTGTTCCTTCTATTTCCCTTTAACAAAAGCCTTTTTCAAACTGCAAATAAAAATAAGAAAGCAGGAGCCCTATTATTCCTCTTTATGCAAAAGAACCAGAGTTGAGTGATAGTATTGGGAACTGACTTTTAATATCAACTCTGGGAAGGGGAGGAGGGGTATTCTCTTTGTGAAACTCATCTTGGTGCAGAAAGCCAGCATGAGGTCTAGACACCACTTAAATCAACATTTAAAGTGTTGCGGTTGCATTTTGTTTCATAATTCTCTCTAGCAGCAAATTCCCAGTGATGGTTTCAATTCTTGGGCTCAGATCAAAAGCAGAGTAAAAATTTAAAGACAAGCAAACAAACAAAAACCAGAATAAGTGCAGGCAGCAGAAAGTTCTGTTGGACGTGAAAGAAGACACTTCCCTTGTCCCTGCTGCTATAACCCATCCGTAATACTTCAAAGGCTTTACGCAAACTCAAACATAGAGCAAGGCAGGGCTTGGCTAGTTAGGAGGAGAGGCAATCTGGCTCCAGAGGTACACACTGTGCCCCACAACTTCTCTGACACTGATGTGGCACTGAGCCCTTGAAGAACAACCTGCCACACAGGAACTTGATTCCTGCCCCCAGCCTGAGATTGGTGTATGCCCTGGCCGTGAGGTTTTCTGTCCCTTTCTGCCTCTTGGGTGTTCTTTTAAATCTTTCCTGTAACAGCTGCGGATATTCTTGTTAGCTGCACAGCTCTGTGAGCCTATTTTTGTGTCTTGAAGCTGCCTGCTAAAAGCATTAAAACTGTAAAGCGGTGGACGAAGAAAGGCAGTTTTGCTTTCAAGCTGAAAAACATGCATCAAAGCTCCTGCCATAAATTTATGGAGTATTAAAAACAAACAAAATGTGACCGTAGGGTAACATCATTTTAGGAAAGATGCGATGGCCTACCTCAAAGTCTGCATTTAATGTGCGCAGCTCTCACTTTAACCTGCCTAGGCTATGAATCCCAAGGGCCAAATTCTGTTCAACCACCCTAAAACAGATTATTTTCACTCTGGAAAGGTAGAGCTAATATAGTTACTGTGCTCCGGTTACAAACGCTGCCTTCACAGGCTCCAGTGGTCCTTCAGGGGACACCAGTCCGAGGGAATTTGGACAAGCCATGCCCCTGTGAGGGGATCTCTGACAGGGAGATGGATGCAGTGTCAGGCCTGATCCATGCTGTGGGAGCTGGGGAGAGCTGGCATGAGCTGACAATGCTGCCCTGGTGTTCTGGGAGAAAAGAGAGGTTTTCTGAAAGGTGCAGCCTTTAGGTTTTTGAGCCAACTGCCCCCCAAACACCTCAGATACCAGCAAGTAAATCAACTGAAGGTAGGAACCCCTGCCGCCTCCTCACGCAGGGTTCCTGTGGCACACACCAGCTGCCTTGGGTAGTGCACAACTACTGAGGTGGTCCTCAGCCACGAGCTGCATGGAAAGGGCAAGAAACAAAGTAAGCAGAGGTGCATGGACCTCCAGGGTCTCTCCGTGTCCTGTCTGTGCTGAGAAAGGCACTGATCTGCCTGGGTACCCAAGGCTCTGAAGCCATCAGGCCCCGCATAGCAGCAAGCCCTGGCATGCATCTTGGTGCCACTTTCAGCCAGCATCCACGTCTTTTCTCCTTTCATGCAGCGCAGATGACACCAGCCACAGTACTAATTTATTTTTACAATTCCCCAACAAGCTAAATATAATGAACATTATGGCAAATACTTTTTTCCTGTTGAAGAAGCAAAAACCTAATGAAAGCTGACCTCCATGTTATTTTGCATGCATTTAAAGGCAAGCACAAACTAAGCAACACCTGTTTAAAAAAAAAAGGCCTCTAAAAGACATGCCTTAAAATAATTACTTCAACTTTTTGACATATTTTTTTCTTTCCTATTCGCTGCAGTGCTGCTGCTTTAAACAGGAGCCAGGCATGTTCAATGGGACAGTGGGATATCATCTGTTTCCTGTTGGGAATCCAACAGGAGGTCATGGAATAATATATATCCTAAATATTTGGGAACTCTTTGGCAGAATAATTTAGCATACTATGTTATTAATTGTCTAAATGATAGATAAAATAACAGAGACAAATCATTTCAGGTGCAACTGTGCACAGCTGCTATGAGCACTGCTTCGCAGTTCTGAGAGAGTCAACAAATCTTGCTTGAGTAAGAACCATACGTCTACACTATTCTTCTTAGATGTTTACATTTCCTTGTGCAGAGCTCTGAATAATATACTTTTTTTTTTTTCTTCTCCAGTTTTAATTTAATTACTAATGCTCAATACTACACATGAGAAAGAGTTAGCCATCTGAGTGGATGCACAGCTGAAGCAGCGCACAGTTGGAGCCCCTGCCTTACCTCCTTGGTCCTCATACCTCATGGAGGTGGTGATGAAATACCTAGCAGCTCTAATACTTATGTCATGTTTATCTTGGCTTCATGTTTAACTTGGCTGGCCTAGCATGATGAGCAGGGCCAATTTGGTTGGATCTTGATTTCTTTTCAATCCCAGCTTCCCCAGGCTGCAATTCCTCTTTTTGATCCATCATCCCAGATCTGTGCTTTATCCCTGGATTTTCTTTCTGAAAAGCAATTTTTCTATGGACACCAATCCACAATTCAAGATCATTTTTTACATAGTTGAATTTAACCAAGTCTTTTTTTTTTTTAATTTAAGTCTCCCAAGCTTATAAAAGAAGCAGCACAGCACTGTTTGCATTTTTCTCCGTGTAGCAATGGCGACTGAAAACAAAATTGATCATGGTTTTTATAAGACTGTCAAGGATAAGAAAGCTGTCTCTTGAGAAGCAATGCTAAATGTTAGTTCCAGACTGATAACTGTGGGACAAATAGGTTATAAATTAGTCACTGGAATTGTGAGCAAGTCCTAAGGGATTTCCTGTCCCTGAGCCAGACCAGTGAAAGCCACAGGAGTGAGATGCTCTGGTCGCCGGAAAGGCTATGTGGTTTTTCTGCTTCAGAGTCTAAACAAAACTAAAAATTTTTAAGGTCGGAAAGCTTTGGTAGGAGCCAGCCATCGCAGTGGTTCATGGCAGCAGCAAAGTTCCTCCTCTGCTAATGTCACATTGGTGGTAACATGGAGCTCCTGGTTGGCACTTTTCTTGTGGTGCCTCGTGGTCTCCTGAAGAGCTGAGCTAAGAGTCACCACCACATATCTATGAGATACCTCGCAATCAGGCTATTCATGAATCCTTTTTTTTTTTTTGTTGTTGTTAAAAAGGACTTTTTGTGAAGAAGTTAACATTTTGTGCGGGAAGCAGCACTTTGCATACAGTTTTTTTAGACAGGCCCCTAACTTTTCACTGCAAATGTTGAGTGTTGAGGTGCTGGTATAGGTGTCAGCATGTATCAGCGTTTACCTTAAAGGTAATTACAGCGATGTTATAACCATCCCTAAGCTAAGCATTGCAAAACTGAGTAATTTATCATTAAAGTTAATTCAAATGTGCTCCAAAGTAGGATTGATTCCTGCACAGTCTGGACTTAGCTCTGTAATGACATCTCAAAGTAAGTGCAGGAGTACGGTCACATCATTTTAGAGTTCGTGGTCTGTGCTTACAGTGCACTACTTTTTAAAGGGGTATTTATTTCCTCTTTCATTCTTTTTCCCCTCCCATGGTGCTTCCCCTAAGCACAAAGGTCCCTCCACACCAACACCCTTCCCCAGACATATTCCCAGCGTAATCCTCACACTCGGCTCGCAGCCCACTTTGCTCTGCCTGTCTCTGTGACCATCCTTCAACCCAGTGCTAAAATACCCCACAGGGAACATCAGTTTTGGTGAGAGGAAAAAGTATGTCTGAAGTTAGCACTTCCCTGTCTGCCCCTGCCCTTGCATCCCCAGGCAGATGCATGCTCTGTGGCCCACACTCGCAAACTTTTTGCTTCTTTGAGCGATTTCCATACTCGGAAACAGCATCATTGAATTTTGCTTAGTTAAGGGAAGATGGCTCATGTCAGAAGATGTTTGCTAGATTGGGTCTCATTTTGTAACATTTCCCCTCAAAGGATCATTCAATGATGCATCTTAGAATCAGATTCCAGAGAGGGAACTAAAAGAAACATCAATAAAAAAAGAAACTGTGAGGAAACTAAATATAGAACAGGCCAATATGAATTAAACAACATCCTAGAAATCTTCACACAATAATTGATTTGCTCATTTGTACTTCTTTCTATTCTTTAATCTTTCAGCAGGGCTTCAATCCTCCCCCCATTGCTTTTTTAATATTCTCTGTTCATCTGTTGTCTACAATATTGTTTCTGATCTCTCTCATCCCATCAATCATCTATAAAAAGAGACTAGTCCACACACTCTGGTCTCCAATCCTAATGACTGTAAAGAACTAATCACCTAAACTGAGTGATGTTCATTGTTGTAAGTGTCGCTTTGATTTATTAAACATCTCTGTATAAATTCCTGCATGTTTTGCAAGTTGTTTCCCAGAACCTGTATGAAAGCACTTTGAAATCCTAAAACTGTCTGCTTATGGGGTTTTTGGTTCGCCTAATAAATGGATTCATGTCATGAAAAAGAGCTTTTACTTAACTGGGAGGACCACTCCATTCCAAATTCAGGTCAGATCCTCAGTTTGAGCTTTCCCTGAACACACAGCAAACTTACAAAGGCCACTCATACACACTTTGTATTAATTTGAAAATACTGCATGCATTGCTTCAGCATGTCTGCCTGCTGATGGAGAGCCATAGACACTACAGAAACATTCCTAATGATGGTGTTTTCCCTAGCTGTCTCTTTCACATGCTGTTGCAAACTCTTCAGTTGAGCAAGGAGTTTTCCAATTTGATTAAACAGAGTTAAAAAAACGAATATATTCACACTCTGCCCCGGTCAAATTGATGTATTCAGCACCATGTCATCACCATGCAACTGTTCCTCATGGTGATGAGGTCTGATGGGAGTGATGAATTCAGCCTGTCTGACCTTGGTGAGACCAATGATCACCAAGTCCCCTCGAAAGGTTTTGTGTGTCACCAGACTTGGGTCCCCATTTGTCCTACTCTCACCTGAATGAAAAAGAGACACTCAGGACACAGCAGAATTCAACTCGAACGGGGTGTGTCTGAAGATGACTCTTCCAAAGGAGCACAACATAATATTCTCATGAAAAAAATGTGGAAATGGGAACTAGACAAAATACTGTCCATCTCTGGGTCTGCCTTCGGACTGGTGGTATTCATGTTTTTTTATCAGCACCTTAGGGTGCAAGACTAGAAGAAAAGGTGTGAGATATTTGAATGACACCATTCTGGGATGGTTTGATTGTTTATGAGAAGTTTATAAGTTCCATTCCCTTTTCCCATGCTGAATTTGCACATGATATTGAGGGCCAGCTAAAAATAAATGCATATTCCTTAATGCTCACCACAGCCTGTACAGCAGTCCCTGCTAATGAACCAGTTACTGTTACAGGCGGTTGAGTTTCATGCATTGATTGCTTTAGTGCCTCATACTAAGTAAAAGAGACATTAATAATCTTATTATTACCGAAACATCATGGAAACTCATAAATATAGATTCAACAGTTAAGATCACAAATCTGTGAAAAACCTTTTTTCAGCACAGTATGGGCATAGTTGTGCTGGCAGGCAAAAGAAGTGGGGGAAAATTACGTTTAATTTATTCTATGGTTTTGCCTACTTTTTCTGTTTACAAAATGTACATTAATACCTTACAGCTTTAGTGTTCTGTAACCATTATCAAAACAGTCTCAACCACCCTCTAGTAAGGGTGGTTTAAGCTGGGCTAGTAAATCTTGGTTTGGTGTGTAGCTCGTATGGCTTTCCTTTTCTCTGCCTGATTAGCAGATTGTCTAGTGTTTCTCTTGATTTTGTTTCCTTACATTGACTTTAGCATTCAAAATTTTCTTTCTGTGAAAAGCTGAGGATATCATGCAAGCATCAGTGTTTTTGTAATTAAAGTCATCAGCTGGAGAAACCACAGAAAGTGATTAGGTTCGCTGCAAATGCATGCACTCAGAAAAGGCCTCAAGATAAAAATGCAGCAGATTTTTTTTTTTAATGTGACAACAGTGTTTGGAAAAAAAAAAGCAAATAACAGAGAAAGCAGACTTAGATCTCTGTTCAAACAAATATTAATAGAACTGATTTGTGAAGTTTAAAATGTCCACATCATCTGTACTTATATATATAATGTTGCTGTAAAAAATATTTCTATTACCATCAGGTGAGAGAACTCCATTACCCAGTCATGGGATCATAAATAAATAATAACCATCTGTAACACTGGTGTCAGCAACTTTATCATAGATGCTGATTTGGTCTAGATGATTTCCAAACTCCCAGGAAGGCAAGACTCATTTCTATTCCAAGAAGCTTCTGCTCACAGCACCATCATGCAAATGGACAAGATTATGAACAACCAACCATTTCTACATATGTGAAGTCACTGCACTACAAAAAAGATTGCACAGAGAAGTATTTTTAGAGAGTTTAAGAAGTAAAGTGCAGGCAATATAGAAGCTCTATACTGTGAGAGAAAAGGCTTGAACAGGATGGTTGAACAAACACAAAGAATTTAACCCCCAAGCAAGTCCAATTAAAACATTTCCCTAGAGCCATGTCACCCCGTTCTGTGGTTGGATCACCTATATTAGCACTATATACTTTTAATACCTGCTGCTGATGAAGTCAGTCTACAAATTTGTTATTAATGGTTTCACCGGGAAATATCTGTGATTTTTTCTGTGCATAACACTGACAATTTAAACTCTATTATCTCATTGTCTACCTTGGGCTTAAAATCAAGTGTTTTCTCTCTTCTCAGACAAATAATTCCAAAAATTCTATAGGATAAAAATGGTGATGATTTAACCTGATTTACAATGTATTTAGCTTTTAAAATATTAACTCATCTAAGAAAGGGTATTATGAATTGTACAGCTCTGGTTTGGGAGAAAATCCTACAGCTTGAAGGAATGAAACAAAGGCTTTCTTTATCTGATTGGTGGTGGGGGGGGGGGTTTGGTTGTTTCTGCTTTGTTTTATTTTGTTTTCCCAGAAAGAAGGCTGCTACTTGAGAAGCACTGAGCAGTAAAGAAGGCTGGAAGTAGTTAGTCTTGGTGGAGGCGAACATTACGGTTAGAGGGCAGAAAAAGAGGTCAGAGGTATATATGATCAATACAATATTGCACAGGAATTGCCACAGCAGACACCTCATACCTACTTTGTGTGTGCACTTACAAATACCTGTCCGTATCACCAATCCCTGGCTCAGCTGAAAAAGGTTCTGTATCTTTGACGCAAGGCAAGAAGATCTCCATCCCCGCAGTTCTACTGAGATTACTCAGCTGTGAACAGATAACTCGATACAAAGACGAGGAAGAAAAAGCAAGGAAAAAAGTAGAAGCAGACAATTTCATAGAGCCCAAACCAGACAAGACTCTCTCTGATGACCAAGGGAAAAGCTTTGATAAACGGTAGGGCAGCTCCTCAAATCCAGGTCTCTGAAAGTGGGGGTGGAACACTGCAGGAAATAATGTGAGAGTCCCTGCTGTGGGAGTCAAGGGAGACAGGGAAAATAGTTCAGGTAATAAAAAAAATGTTAATATTACAAGAGTGGAATGCATCTGAGTATAATTCCAGACTTTTAAGTTCAGTTTTCAAATCTTGGAGAAAGAAAGAGACAGCCCGCTGCCATCTCACTAGTTTGTCACATTGGGTTTAAGGTGTGGAATAAATCAAAACTTTCTTTTTTGGAACATGGTACAAAGAAATGCATTAATAATACATGAAAAATGTTCATCACGTTGGTGTGCATCAGTGGAAACACTATTTTAAAGAAGCTATGAGGAACACATGAAAAGACTTGACCCAGGTTTCACTTCTGATGTGTTGGGGTGGGGGCAAGGCAAGCGTTTCTCTTACCCACTGATCTGCTCTACCTGTGACTTCCTGGCCGGAAGAGAAGTTGGGTTCCCAAGTCAAGGATGATTGTGTTTTTTTTTTACCACAAGCAAGCAAGGAAGTTTGAATCCTCTGAGCCATCTCCTCTAAGTGCAAACATGAGGAGCAGAGAGAGAAATAAAATAAAACCTCCCAGCTAACTGGTAGCTGCCATGCCTTTTCTTCCCCTGCATGCTGAACATTTAAATGTCTAAAGACTCTGATGTTTGCCAAGAAGAGCAGTCATTTTTGTGCTCAGCTCTGCACACTGTACTACAGAGGACAGGTACACATGCACATGCCTACATCCTGTGCTTTTCTAAATGATTTTACTCTCCTTCCCTTTAGCTTCCAGATATATATTTTTATTAAAAAAAAAAAAAAGTTGTTCTGATTAAAAGTATACAATTGCTATTTATGGAAGAATGTAGCTGCAATAAATCTTTGTTTCTAAGCCAGTTGAATCTATCAGCAACCAGAGGGTGGAAAAGATCAAAGGGAAGGGGAGATAAACACAAATGTGACGTTTGTGATTCGGCTTGTGGAAGCGCCCAAATGCTCCACACAAAAATGAGGCCTCTTACAGTAGATGCTGTACAAGCAGATCATGGAATTTTCTTGTCTTCCTTCACTTGATGGGGCGGGGGGGGGGGGGTGGGGGTGGGAATAGTCGCTGACCAGGCTGTGCAAACCCACACTGATATCTCTGTCATGTTGCCTCACCTTCCCTTGATTCTGAGGTAGGCGTAGCTGGTCTCAGAGCTTGTTGTAGGCCACACACTGGGATGGGGCCACGGGGCCTCTCTGCAGGGACCTGCTGGTGGCCGTCACCTCCCTGTGGAGGCAGCAGAGCATCCTTCAGTAAATTCATGATCCTGAGCGAGGAGTGGGTCAGCACCCAGAAATGACATGGCCTTTCCCTGCCGCACCCTGATTTTCAGGTGGGGGATGTGGGAAAGAGGGAATTCACCACTCCAGCAGACAGCCATGGAGCTCCTTATAACAGGCCTTAGGCCTGTTATCACCTTCTTCATTTGTAGTTTTGTGAAACACTTTTACCTTATTTAACACACTCTTACATTAGGAAAAAAGACCCTAAGGAAAGAGAAGAAAAAATTGTTACTTTGCTAAGACCTTGCCTGGCAAGTTTCAGCTCAGAAACCCCAGAGAATGCAGAAGAGATTAATGAAAATGCTGAGAATCACCATAATAATTCTAACGACCCGCGCCAGTGTCAGCAGGCTCAGCAGGGCCTGTCATTAGAAAGCCCCCTTTTAAAACGGGTGTCCCTCCTATTAGTTAAATTATCTAGACTGTGGCGAAGAATATTCCAAGGTGACAGAAATCGGAACAGTACAGACTTGCAAAAAATGAAAATCAGATAATTGCTCATAAATTACTTCTGGGGTCTTTCAAGATCTTTCAGTCTTGCTGACTGAAAGGCAAGTCATTTGGAATGCAATAATTAAAATAAAAGCTGCAACATACAGGAAATGTAGTTGGAAGGAAGATATTAAGAGATATATTGTACCTGCATAAATTATCTTCTGGTTTTCAATAGCATCCTAACGTTGCTCTTATTCTCCTTAAAAAATAAGCAGGGATGAGAGTCTGGGCATCAAGACCAACCCTGCTTATGGTCCCATACAGTGCCCTGCGCTGGGAATGAGCGTGCTGAGGGGGACAAAAGTTTATGTGGCCAATGTGACACGGGGCACGTGGAAGGTGCTGTGTCTGGTTTAACGCACAGTGACATCCACACCCTGGCACAGGAGATTGGCACATTGCCAAGGGCGGCACAGCCACACGCAGCCCTCATGTCCCTTCGTGGCTTTGGCCCCTCTGGAGTGGGAACAGTGTCCCCTCACCTGGGACAGACCAGAATTTCCTCCCTTAGGGTGGGAACCTGTGGCTTCATCATGAAAATATGTTCAAGAGAAGGCCTTTTCTCCCAAGTTGCCATACCTACGTAAAATTAATGCCACTTGGTGTTGAGCAAAGTCATCTCCATATTAGTTTTTTTTCAGTAGTTTTAAATGAAAGCTGATAAGAGACTGAAGGGGTGATCTGGTGAGCTGAAGATCAAAACAATTCACCTCCTCAACAATATTCTCCTTATTTTTTTTCTGATCATCCCACACAGCAACCAACTGTTTGGAGAAGGACAGCAATCTAACTCCAGAAAATGTCTGTTAAAAATCTCTTTGACGCTCTTTTACTGCTGACCACGTTTGGTCTAAAAACAATAAGAAATTATTTCACCCCTCTTGGCATTTATTGGACTACATGGAGATGTTTTTTCAGACTTTTTTTTTTTTTTTTAAAGTCGGACTGTATTATGTTAGTTGCCCAGAGGACTTCATGCATGGGCTACTCTATAAATAAGACTTATTATTCCCCAGTGATGAATGTGGTTTCTTTCTGAGAAGTTGCATAATAGCTCAAGTGGGATAAATAGGAATATTCTGATGGTGTTAAGTTTCGCAGTTAAACAGGGGGACAGTTCCTACTACAAGCAGGATGGCTAACTGTTTTTTATACAACCTTTTCATTTGGCACCGAAGCCAGCAGCAAGCCCTCTGCCCGTGAGCTACAGCTGGGCAGCGAGAAGGGAGGTGACGTGAGCCACCAAAGCACGATTCCCTATGGTTCCCCAGAGATGCATTGGGTTCTGCCAACCAAATTTATAGCTAGGGGGAGGTAAGGGAGCCTGTACTGTCTGTCACTGCACCAGCACTTTGTGCAGTTCTCGGCAAGGACAGAGCACCAGCCGCTGAAATACCCACTGCCGCTGCAGGGGAGGCAGGAGGCAAGTCTGTAGGACAGGGAACCTGCAGCTTGAGCAACACAGCCCGCTTCAGGGAAGGTAAATGGAGGGTTTCTGTCTTTGGGGCTGCTTCTCTGACACATTTTGCCAAAGCTAAATTAAGCGGACAAACATAGAACAAACACATATATGTTATAGGGCTTCTTTCATTAATAAAGGATGCCAGGTCACCTAACCTCCATCCCAATTAGCAGCACAGGAAGGGAGAGAGGAGAACTAATTTGAACTTACAGTGGGGAGCAGAAAGAGGTTTACCCAGCCCATGTTCTCTTGCAGCTGAATCATCCCAAAACCCAAGCTGTCAGAAACCAGCAAAGAACCACACAAATTCACACAGTCCATTCAGCAATCCATGCCCTGCCCTAGGACGGCCAGAGTCTCCTCTAACCAGCTCTCAGGGGCCTCACACGGCGCAGTCACTGCAGCTCCCCAGCGCTGCCCATTCCAGCGCCTTGGTGCAAAACAAGGGTCAGGAAGGATTTTTCCAGTTACGAAATAATTTCCCCACAAATTAAGTTTTTCCCCAGTCCCATAACCTAAAGCTCTCTTAACACCTGGTGGTTTAGTACATGTCCAGAATTTCCACTACGGTGAGTCTTTACCATCCTTCTGGCTCTTTATGCTTGGGGAATACTATGCATAGGATTCAGGGCATGCAGGTGAGAGCGCTCTTGCAGGCTGACCTTTCTATAATCTGTAATTCTCAGTGGTCATGGTTTCACCTTTATCTGGAAATTTATAGGAAAATTTATCATCAGAACAATGAGAAAATGGATGATAAAATAACTGCCGAGCAGCTTCTGGAACTGCGAGAAGAGGAAGGGTGGTTACCCTTCAGTGGATGCCCGAAATCAGCAGTCAGGAACAAATACAGAGCTCGTACTCCTATTTTGTAATTAGATCTCAGTGTCGCATTGAAGTGAAGCCAGCTATATGGAGTGGTACCCTTCAGTGACACCGCTCTGAGGAGCAGTGCTCCTAAAAGACACATCTGGGCAAAATTCTCTGCTTCTACCACAAATTGGGAAAATTTGCTACAAAATTTTTTTCTAGTATTCTATGCCAGGCTTGTGAGCAAAGTCTCATTCCTTAAGTGTGTAACCATCTACCCTGTCCTTCATTACTGCCTGAGGGACAGATCCCTTGCATCTTCATATAGATGCCACGGTCTCTGTTCAATTGATTTATTTTCCCCGGTGGCTTTAAGCCAGGGGTAGTTTCTCTTAAGCATAATTACTTTCCTCTGCAGCCTGCATGGCACATTCTTCCAGTGAAGGGATGACTGGTGAGTGAATACCTGGCTGCTAATCAAGGGCAGCTTTTTCTAAGCAAAGACATAAACATCTTTGTAACATTTTTGAGAGCAAAGAGACTATACCACACATTTTAGCTCAGTAAGGAATGAGTACAACAAAAGACACTCTCCCAAGTGTAACGTTTTCCACAGTGGGAAGATCAGAACGTCAACATCAGCGACATGCGTTGGAGAAGTGATGTATGGATTGGTGCTGTAGGGCTGCAGAGTTAGCTGTGTGCTCTGATTTACACCAGCACACTCCCAGTCACCCAAAAGGCCAGCCGGAACTGGCTTTGCCTGTTTGGCCCTCTGTGAACGTAACACGAGTCCTTTCCATCCAGCCATGTGTTTGACCACAAAGGGCACCAGCAGGCTGATGCTCAGGGGCACTGCTGAAGTGTGTCTCCAGCACGTGCACCTACTCATAGGCACGCTTAGGGTGATGAGGTTCCTGGCTAAATCCATTGAGACAGGCTTCACGTTGTCCTTACACGTGAAGTATGTGTGTGCAGCCCAAATTCATTCGTATGCAGTGGAACTTTGCGGTTTTTCAGTGCAGAAACCCATGAGAGAGCAGAAGGAGACCAGGCTGCAGAGCTGACACTTTATGGCAGGTCCAGCACCATCAGTCTCACATCCTCTTAAATTTTCCTGCTCCTTTACGACACTCTCTCTATGTATTTTCTATTGAAAAATATTTAAATGAAAAATGCTCGAAAGGGAGAGAGGTTAACAAAACTGTCATCTGGGATAAAAAATTAAGCAGATCTTTTCCAGACTCCACGAACAAAATACATTTCTAGCACTGTGTACCCAGGACTTCTAGCAGGCTGCTGGACTCCCAGGAGGATGCGTTCTTAGCTTATTTCACATATCAGCTTCATGTAGAATAGTTGTTTGTTTCTACTTGTGAAGGACACATATTTTCTGATGGAGATTGCCTACCTCAAGGGCAAACTAAATTTAGATCTTCAGCTTGGAGAACAATAACTTTTTTGTGCAATTTAGCTAGAAAATGGAAAAAGTGACTACTCTTGACAACTTTTGTCAGGCGGGAGCAGAGACATCCTCAGACAAGACTGTGAATATACATTGACATTGAATCTGAACTCAAAGCTGAGTTCCTGAACACCTATTATGTCCAGGTCTAAGCACTTCATTCTTATGCATTTTTTGAGAGAGAGACCTTTCCATTCATCTCTCCAGTCAGAAATGTCTTCTTTTTCCCCCACCTATGGTGGGAGATCCTCCCTTTCAGATAAGCAACCAGCCAACTAAAACGCTGCACCCTGACTGATCGGGACTCATCCCTGCACCAAAATGAACAGAAACTGGGCCATATTTTTGTTGAAGAAATGATGAAGACAGAAGGTCGGCTGTCCCGCTGTCGGCTGAAGGAGAAGGAACGGATGGAAGAGGGAGGGGGCGAAGCTGCCCCACACAGCTGCAGTGTGTGACACCAGGACAGACAGCAGAGGGGGACAAGTACTCGTGGGGTGGAGCAAATTATGCAGTTCGTGTACTCTGCAGTGATGAAACAGCAAGGTCAGTTTCTGTACACGCTGGCTTATAGGCTGGCATATATGATTCATATATATGTATTTTAAGTCTTCTATATCTCCCCAGCTCAGGCTGCCATCCGCTTCTAGTCTTCTAACAAGCAGGCTTTTGAACAGCATTCACGCTCACTTTTTAAGTTTTGAAAGAAGTGTCTCTTGCTGTAGAGGCTGCTGCTAATGAGAGATGAGGCAGTGAGGAGACATCGCTGCTCTAGGTGGGCTCTGCGCTGTGCCGTCCTGCGCCACGCGAGCAGATGACAGCAGCGCTCTCGGCTGCGCCGAGACTCCGTGGGTCAGAGTCTGTGTTAGCACACACGTAACCATTAACCTGGCCTTTGCCGCCAGCTTCCAAAAACATTTCTGAGCATTCACCTCTCGTTCTGCAAATAACAGTTACATTCAAGGAAAGGTCAGTTCGCAACACGGTGCGGCTGGCTAGAATAGGAGCCACAGAAAAGCAAGGTCACGGTAACACAGACTTCTCTGCAATCTCAGCAAATAAAGAACCCCTCTCGCCCGCTCGATCTGTGTGCAGCGAGCTGCGCTGGGACTGGCAGAGCAGAGCGACGGTGCTTCTGCAGGTCAGCATCCAGCCACGGCAGTGGGCTGCAGCCACAAAGTGCCTCTGCTGTTCCCACCGTGGGGCGCACACTTGACTGCTGTGTAGCATGACCTGCAGTTTGCCTGGCTGCATCAATAAGAGCTACTGAAAGGGGTGCGCAGCGTCTCTTGGCGTTTGGTCCGCCGGGATTTTATGCACAGGGCAGAGGAGTGACTCCTCTCTCCAGCCACATCCTTTTCAACACTGGAGGTATTTGAAACACTGAGGTCTGAAAAGGAGGTGTCCTACTAGATACTTGAAAGGATGGCTCCCCCTGTTTTATGATTCACAAAACACAGGATTGAGAACTCTGTGTGTGCAGCACCGTTATTAATGGATACAACAGAGCAGGCTGGCCAGTCTCGTTGGACAGTCCTGTTAGAAGTTTTGCCTGCTCCTGTGGCACCAGCTCCTCTTCACCCTCTTCAAAAAGGTGAAGACTCTATTTATTCCCTCCGGGTGAAAACCTGGCCCATGCAGACCCAGCAAAATTCCAGTGTAAGGGACAGGGAAGAGAAGAGATGTTCCCTTTCCTAGATGATGACTGATAGCGGTGTAACTCGTGAGCCTGACACATGCTCATCTGGACTTCCCCTGACCTCAGTGAGAATCTCAAGACAGCAGACGGGCCATGAAGGCAACACTGGGGACCTCTCCCTCAATCCCCCTGTGAGGAATGGGGTTTTCCCTCGGAACAGTAGGCAGCAGTGGCAGCTACCTGCAAGTCACTGCTGCAGCCATGGGACCACCTCAGGACACCTCCAGGGGATGCCATCCTGCCCTACCTCGGTTCCACGGACACTTTATCATCCCTGACCTGTAAGAACCAGCATAGACATAGAGAATCCCAGTACATCTATCTCTACCTCTTCCCAAAAACACTTTTGTAAGAAACCTTCCTACACCAGGCACATCAGCTCAGCATCAGCAGAAGATAAAACCAGTGATATCAGCATCATCTTACCAACGAAATTCCCACACTTGTGGAAGGCAGCAGCAAGAGAGAAAAAACTACCCAGACCTGGTCTGGCTTTGATTTGCTGTGTCCCTCAGAATGAAAAGTGATGTCTGTATAGTCTCCCTGAGACCTGAAAAACAGAGGAAGGAAGGTGTGTTCTTGCTCAGTTAAATGTTTCTAAAACCCAAAAAGCGTTCTCCACCTGCTGTCTCTGTCTCAGCACAAAGTGAAATGGTTATACTAAACACTGAACAAAAGTCCTTCCCATTTACAACTCTCCCACCTTCAGCAGCGTTACAGCAGTCTCCTCTGCAGCACAGAGCTGTACAATTTATGTACCCTCCTCTGTCTTAAAATTCCCAAGCTGCGCTGTACAAGCAAGGAAGCTATAAAAGACACTTCGCACAGACAAGACTTACAACTTGCACTCCGTTCCGACGCTGCAAAAAATGCCTCGCTGAAACAAAGATCTGAGTTTCGCATGATTTATTTAACTTTCAAATATATCCTGGGTTTTACAGTGACGGGCACTACAGAAAGCATGATGAGAAATAGATGGGTAATTATTGTGGCGGGTTTGACTTTTACCATCATCTAGAACTGCAGTGAAGTCAGAAAATACAGGTTTATGCTTCTTGAGATACGTGTCTAAATCTAGCTCGTGTCATAAGTGGTCTGAAAGTAATGGTCACAGCTTGACTCCTCACCAGGCGTGGATGAGTGACTTCACACAGAATTAGCGGGGTTTTTATGTCAGAGCATGGGGACCACATGCTTGGGTACAAACCAGCATGGCTGGCAGCAGGTTTCAGGACAAGCAGGGAGCAAGGGAACTCAGTCTCCAAAAAGAATGCTGTAGGCAGCGCTGGGTGTGGGCTGCTCCCCCAGCAGCAGCCCAAAACGTGCCGGTCCCTCAGCCTTCAGCCCCTCTCACCTGCTCTAGACACTGTGGCTTGCGAGAGGCACTTCTTGGATCGGGAAGGAAGGAAGGGGCGGATGAAAAAACGTTAGAAGAGAAAACCAGAAAAGCTGTTTTATCGGCATGTACCTACAGCTAGATCACAGGGGAACTGTGAAATGCAGGATTCAGTATTGATGTGGCCGCTGTACAGACCGTAACCCCTGGCTGTTACAGGAGCCCCAGGCAGGGAGCTACGCTCGGCTGCAGCATCCTTTGATGCCCAGCTGCAGGACAAGAGCGTGAGCCATCGCACGGCCAGGGACAGACGGGATGGACCAGACCCTGTCCAGAAACGGGGTCCGGCCACAACCGTGACCCACAGACCACGACGGCACCCCGTGCTCCCTCCCGGGGCAGGCGACGAGGCAACCTGTCCCCCCGGGGTGCGACCCAGGGCACGGGGACCCACGGGAGGTCCCCGCTTCGAGGTGGCAGTGTCCACCGGTTCCCCACCGGGTGCATCGCATCCCACTTGGGGCTCTCTGTCCCCCGTGTCCCCGAGTCGTGCGAGCCACGAGAGGGCACTGAAACATAACCGAAGAGCCGAAACGCTCAGCCTCCTGCGCCAAAGGGGGGTCTCCCATCTGATGCCACTGCTTTCCCCGTAATTGTATCTTTAGATAAAATTCCAGAACAAAGAACCGATACAAGGGTAGAGTCATGGCTCTGTGTTTCAACTGTCCATTATGAGGTCTGAGACAAAACCAGGGTTCATAAATACCGCACAATGCAATGCTTTATGCGTCGGGAGCTCGCGCTATGAAATATGACTTTCTGTTGTAGTTGGTTGTCAGGCTAAAACAATAATTGTATTGAAATTCATTTTTAATTAAACTGTTTGCTGTGCTCTGGGAATCTGCATTGGCATTTATATAGTGTCCATCATTGCTGTATCAGTGTGCTTTATCTGCACAATCAGTTAAGCTTAGTATATTTTAATTGAAATTCTTTCTGTCTTTCAGCCGTTACTTCCCCCTTCAGATTATCATTCACATTATAGCAGCATTTTATGCTTATCCTATACGGAGTGATTACAAGAATAATTCTGCCATTATGTTTAATTCTTCCATACTTCCCCTTCACTTCCACAAACCCTTTTTACAATAAACTCTTGCTATTATGAGGGAATTTGGTGCAAATCAGTTCACACATTTTTTTTAAACTATAAACCAGATGTAAGAAACCCCAATATTAAAAACATTCAGCAGTGAAAGACTCATTCTTCAGAACTGAAAATACGCCACTAAGATATGAAATATTTTAAAATGTAACTGGAATATGTAAGATATAAGTACTGAAATGATTTTAATAAAATATACCCTTAAAATTTCCAAGAGACAACCTCATCACAGAAAACGAATGAAAAGAGTTCCTGTTACTGTCTTTTTCTAAGCAACACATTTTCTTTTACTTTATATAAAAGAAATTTTTTTCTTTTTTTTTTATTTTTTTTTGCTTAGCGTTCTTAACTCATCTTGTTATAAAAAATAAAAAAAATAAAAAAAAAAGGAAAAAGAAACCAGGATACTCATAGATTTCTTGCATAAATTATTTGAAGAAAGATTTTGGTTCGCATTTGTCCAATAATGCCAATATACTACTTAGTTAAAAAATTAGTTCTGCAGAGAGTTATAGCAATTAATACTTTCCTAGGAGTGCATTTTTTTACTGAACCCCCTGAAAATATATATTTAAATGTTTATATGAAATTCATCACCTCTTATCCCACTGGTGTAGCACTATTTATAGTTTGTTAGGTACAACAGTCTTAGCGCTGCAAAGCCCCCAAACAGCCTGCATTCCTAACCTCCGTAATCAAGGGAGGAGAAACAAAAGAGACGGGGTGTAGAGGGGGGCTCAGGGGAAGGGATGGCATAGGAGTTCATTTTTACTTCAGTGGGAAGCATCTCGTAAGAAAGAACAATTTGTATTAACAAGGTTTTTGCACAACCACAATCTACATCTAGTGCTAGCAAGGGGGAAGACTTAGCCTGGTATGTTATTTCCGTGCCTTAATAACACAAGAAACATCCACCACCTTCAGCCTGAACGAGGCATTTATTTGAACGACCGAGAGCCAAATTCTTCCCGATACTAAAAGCATCCTTCTGGCACTTAGCGTGGATCCGCAGCTTCCGCAGCATCCGAGGGCCCTGGGAGCGGAGCTGCACCGAATAACCCACGGACACCCACTCAGCAGGACTGCGGGGAATTTTGCCATTGTTTGTCAAACCGTTAGACCTCGGGATTTTTCATACATCTCAATCCAGATCACTTATGTCAGTGTGTGTGCGCTGACATGGTGGGGAAACAGTAAACCTTCTATAAAAATCTGTGTTGCCTGATGATGTTTTCTAAGGAAAAAAGAAATAGCTTTTGCCCTGCTTTGCGCTGTGTTTTGGAAAGCTTATAGCAAGGTAAAAATGCAGCAGGGACACCTCTTTGTGGGTTCAGCCTAAGCCGTGGACAATTTTTTTCGTGTGTTTCCAAACAGCTGCAGCGTATCTCAAAATACGTAAGAAATACATGAACGCACAGGCACAATACTTGCACACATCAGAGCTGTGTATATTATGCATCATTCTATTATATAGCTGCACACACACAATCAGTATGCAAATTCTGTCTACCACAGAGGGGGAACAAATCACTGGAAATGCATCCGAGTTTAATCTGGTAAATTCCTGGTTACATTGATTAAGGAGAGTAGAGATTTGTCTGGCTCCTGGGTAGATGACCAGTCTGTAGCACTCAGTATTTTCCAGCTTTAAATCCCCCATGGCCCATAAAAACCTTTGCAAGTATTTCTTATTGTTAAGCACGGTACCTCACGATGCAGGTAGATCCGATCTCCTGAACGCTTCCCTCCCCCTGAAGCACCAAGCTAAGCAAACCTGACACCAGCACACCCCTCTACACATGCTTCGCTTTTACACCCCGGGGAAACACAAGGAGCAATGCTCTGCCTGCCAGGAGCAAACCCCAGCGCAGCAGTGCTCAAGACACATTCTCCTTTGGGATAGGGGCGGGCGGGAAGATGACGACTTCAGATTCTCTCGGAAGATTTGACTTCCTCCCTACTTTTTTTTTTTTTTTTCCCTTCTTTTAAATGTCAGGCTCCTACATGGTTTCTTTGAGAGTTTGAACAGTTAGTTAGATCAGTCTGGAAGCAAAACAAACCACAACACATTTCACCTTTTGCAGAACTTTCTAAGAGACGGCATGCATTGCAGAGCGGTGACGATTCAGCATTCAGCTCTCTGGGGCTGGGGTGTAGACCTAAAATTCAAAACATTTTTTGTACATCTGTGTTGAATCAGGGCTTATTTCTGACTAAGGTGGCTGAATTTTTAATATTAAATTCTTTTAAAAATTGATCACTGTTGTATTTAGGGACATCACAGATGGGAACAGAGAGCTCTGCTGTAAAATTGCGCACTCTGCTTAGGATCCAAGTTAACTGAGTTGGAAGGGTTCTGCTTTTCCCTTCATCTGCGTTTTGCCTGAGGTAGAGCCTCTGACAACAGAGCCCAGACTTTGACCTACTCGTGGCATTTTCTTTCACTGTGCACACTGGGAGAGGCTCTGGCTGCTGCGCTTTCCCTCTCCCTGATGCTCAATGGGAGGTTCTCCTCCTCCACATCTCCCTGCTCGGGAGAGGTGCTGGAGCATCCCAGGCTGATGGCACGTGGGGCATAGCTGAGATAAGGGTTCTTGGGCAATAAAATGCTGTGGGAGACACTGGTCTGGTTTTGAACTCTGAGCTGTGGTTGGAGCCGCTTCTGCCTTCTGCTTGCTATGAGATCCAAACCAGAGCAACCATCTCACCATCTCAGTACTGGGAGGAGCGCGGGATGCTACCAACACCAGCAGCCACTGTGGGGATCTATAAGCACAAAATCCCACCCAAACACAGGGCAGGGAGAAGGCAGGATGAAGGGGAGAAACAAGGTTGAGTCCTGAGTGCATAAGGCAGCAAGAGAAGCCTGTGCTTCCCTGTCCTCTGCCATTCCCAGAGCAACATCAAGCAGGAGGCTCAGCTGCCCAAATCACAGGATGTCTGAGGCTGGCAGGGACCTCTGGTCACAACTGTGACCCCCCCGCTGCCCTGGGGCAAAGCCACAGCAGCTGCCTGCCAAAGGCAGGACGGGGTGCAAGGAGCACCCTGCCCTTCTGTCCGACCTCCTCAGCCAGGGCTGGTTGGTGGCTGGAGTTTATGGCACAAATTTAGGCACGCCACATTGTGTTCACACCAGGTTTAACAAGCTGAGCTTGTGGTTAAGGAGGTGAGGGCGCTGGCTGAGGCTGGCAGCAGGTAGATAATGCGTTGGGGAGCAAAACTGTCCCCTGGCAGAGCTGCTGAGCTTGCTGGCACGGAGAGACAGGGATGGGAAAGGTGTCTGCACAACACTGGTGAGCATGATTGCACCACGAGTCATCCCTGGCAGCACTGCTGGCCTGGACACGGTGCCTGGACCCACCTCCCAGTATTGTCAGACTGCTCCGTATCTGCTGTTCGCATATGCTGAGATAATAAAGAATTACGGGCCTGTTTTATTTATTTTATTTTTTTTAAGGAATGCCTGATAAGCCTCAACAACCCAGAAAATATTGTGATTTATCTTTCTGCAGTCACCGGATTTGCCCCCCCCTATGTCAAACTTTGTTTTTCCCCATCATCATCCATCATACAAGAGGAATGGCCAAGGACACCCTCTTCTTAGCCCCCGAGCCTAATTCCGTGACAGCCTAACATTTTGCCTTAACTCTTAGCTGTCCAGACAGAACCCCCCTCAGCTCTGAATTGAAGAGGTGATGACAGAGGCACTAAAAAGAAGTGTCCTTCCATAACAACTCTGACTTCAGAATAAGTGTTCTCTTCTTCTCAGTATTAGCAACACAGAAACACTCTTGCTACCCAGCTCAACCCTGTGTACAGTCTGTGTATAACCTTTTAAACAGCTTTTGCTGTAAAACACAAGTCTGTTTGCTGTAACAGAAGCGTTTCATTCCTCACAGTAGAATAAAAGAGTTCGCTGAAAGAGAAAGGGCATTGCAAGTCCCTGCTTTGTGCTCTGAATTCTTTTCCAGCATCTTCCTTTTAATACATCGCAAAAGGGGGGAAGAGAAGAAAAAAAACACATTAAAAAAGTGGTTTAGAGTGTTTTCCCAAGAAATATCACACACTGAATTGAAACACCTTATCTACAAGGAGGTCCTGGTGGCAAGTGCAGAAGCAACACAGGAAAAAAATCAATACAGCCTGCAGAGATTAAAAACGTACTGGAAAAACATAAGAAAAATGCAACAATTAATGCCAGTTGTACATATAATATGTGAAAACAAAGCAGAGAGGCATTAGTGTCTACACGCAGATCTATGGGATAGGTAATGCTTTTATCTCAACTTGAAAATGGAAGCTTTATTAGACTGCTTCCCATCAGGAGGCATCATACCAAGAACAGAGTAAAGCTCTAACTAGCTAAAAGCCTCTTCCCCCCACACCTTCCATCCCAGTCACTTTGCATACGGGTGAAATTCAAATGGCTTCAACCTCAGAGTGAGGTGGTGGCAAGCGGCGGTTCAGATTTGCCAGCTCAGATGAAACCACACGCTCCCCCTCCAGCAGAAGACATGAACTAGCCAAAAAAAGAGGCCGTTTGATAGGTGGGAACATTTCATCTGTGATTCAAAAAGCCCCTCCATAAAGTTAGAGCTAGAGATCTTCTTAAATGTCACATCTGTGGCATGCTATATCATCTATTTTTGTATGTCTGACTTGAATTAAGTGCCTTGCACAGGTTTTACCTGTGGAAGGTTTCCGTAATGAAATAAAGATGCTCAGGCACAAAAATTAAGCAAATATTTAAGGTGCAGCTCCGTGGAATGATTTCTCTAAATTCCCTCCAGCAGCTTTGCATCCATGCATTAAGTAGACCAAATTTTTTCAATTTACAGAGTAGGTTGAGTGTAAAGCTCAGGAAAAGGCATCATATCTAATAGCTCTTTCTTACTCCACCACCTAATTTTAAAGCCCATTATGAAGCCTAAGTAGAATATTTGCTCCTCAGTTCTGTGAATCAGCAAAATAAAAGGGAATATCCCCCTTCTCATAGACACATACCATCAACACTGTTTCAATACACAACAGTCACAGCAGGGCTAGATAGGGCCACACATCAGCTAGCTTGGCAGTACTGGAAAAGCAGCAGTTTAACCTTCCTTCTGCTACAATCCCATCAAAATAAATCAATCAATGTTAGAACTTTTTCTTTAAACCCCAGAAATCTGACTAATGGCTTGCTCGTGCCTGCTGACAACGGTGAGTAGAGGCAGGGGCACACGTGTGCCTGTTGCTCAGAGGCTTGGTGCTACTCCAAGGCAGTAAAACAGCTAAGCTGACCAAACCACCCGAGTCCTCCATGGGCAGGAACTATAAGGAATAAGAGACAATAAAATATCCAGGCCTCTAAGCAATGCTTGGAACAATTTATACCCAAATACATCCACCATTCTCTTAGAACTGCACAGACATCAGCAAAATAGCAGCATCTTTGGTGTAAGTTTATCCTAGATAGACAAATATGAATGACACACATGGTTATATATGGTATATATGGTTATATACCACAGTGTAGGCAGCAATTTCATGGAGTTAGCTGTGTTTTGCACGGATTTCATGAACGGCTCTCAGAGCTCAGCTTGTATTTTGTCCTTGCTTTTTGTGGCAGGGGCACCTCATGCTTTGGCCAGGCTCCCATTTTAGCATCATATAAATCCAAATGGATAAAGAACATACTCGGGCACTAGTGCTCCCACTACGGACAGGCCACTTGCCAGCACGGATAAACAAAAGTACTTCTCTTTTATTAGTTACTAGATTTCATTCAAATTCCCAGAGTGCTGATTCCTTCACTTTGGACTACATCCCGTGCTTCTACTGGAGCCAGTTGTAAGATTCTCCTGACCACGCTGAGAGCAGATTCATTTGAAATGCATTTTAAAGGCTCGGCTCTGCAGTTCTTACACGAGAAGGTGCAAAGTGACTTCAGCAGGTAATTCCCGAGGATGACTTTACACAAGCCAAATTTGCAAGATTTTAATGAGCCTTCAACAAGACCTCTAGCTTTTTTTTCCAGTAACACTGTCCACTCTCAGCAATGAGTAATAAGCATTCACAACACCCCATGAGGCAAGAAGTCATAGCTGGGCCTACTTTAAGACGCATAAACTGTGGAAAAGCTATTAAGGCTTCACAGCGAGCCAAGACTGGAGCCAGCACGCTGAGTGCAGGCAGTGCTGGCTCTTAAAGCACATATGAACCTGTTAGTGCTAAGGTTCAGCTTTGTCCTGTCAGGCGTCCTGACTGTATACTAAATCCAGATGGCCTGAGGAAATAAATGAGATTAAAAAGAGTCTGTTTCATTCTCACACTTCCAAAGTCCTCTACAAAGTATTGAGTTGCTACAGATAACGCGTGTACGTGTGGGCAACAGTCCTTGTGAACATGCTGAGGACTTCATTACCTTATCCTCGGGAAAGCTTAAAAGCCTTAAACACTCCACTCCCTTAAAAAGGAACATGATCTTCTGCCTTCTTATTTTTTGAGAAATGCCACCTGATTTCAGCATTGGGAAACATTTTCACTGGTATCTCCAAGAATCCATGCACAGTAGCATTTCCCAAATGGGAAGGATGGGGGGGATCCTTCACTCCAGGGGGAAAAGGAGGGCATGGGAAGGACAAGGGGTCTATAGAAGGAGAGATGTGGGAAGTGGAAGTGCTTGAGCTCATAGGGCCCCAGCTCAAGCTCTGGATACACCAGCACACACAGGTGGGCTGGAACTGGCCAGAGGCAGAAAAACATGGGTTTACTAGCAACAAAAGAAAAAGGCAGAGGGGAAAATCTTCCAAATACGAATGGCTATTATAAAAGAGTGATGATTAACAGTCCTCTGTGTTCCCCAGAGAGAGAAAGACTGATGCAGTTGGGCCAGCAGGCCCCTGGAGCGGCAGGAAGCTGGGGGATGCCTTTCACAGAGCTTTCAGGAAAGAGCTCAGAAACAGGTCCATTGGGAACAGCTCAGGAGCGTTCAGTCCTCCTGAGGTCTCTGCCACAGAGCAACATGCAGGAATGAAATCAGCCCAGCTACCCCACATATGGGTTGCAGAAGGAGAGATGGAGGACATGCAAAGCACAGTGGTACAGGGGCACATAAATGCCAGGAAAGCACTCAAGGCACTGGAAAAGTGAAGAAGATTATGCAGGCAACTTGCTCATCTCCAGTTCACCTCCTGCATGGTGTTTGTGGGAATGGGGTGGACAAGGAGGTTGTCTTTGAAGCAAAGGTGGTTAAAATCCTGTTTTTTCACTTTCAGTAGTTATGCTTTGCTTGTAAGCCCTTCTCAGAACTCCTTCCCTCTGACTCTTCCTTCTTCATTTTAATATGATGAAACGTTTCTCATTTTGTAATAAAAGGGCATCAGGTGGAGAGCTCCATTTAGAATGAGAGGAGGGAAACTTGCTTGGGGTAAGGGGTTGCAACTCGGGGAAGCCCGGATCACTGCTTCCAGAGATGTGGACAGATCTCCTGCTCGCTCCCCACTTCAGCTCACTGCATAGGAGTCACAGATAACAGACTTCTTTTCTTCCAGCTTTTTATCTGTGAAGATTTGGGGTTACTGTACATCCAGCAAGAGGTGGCCCAGGCCTCAGCGGAGGTGCCTGTGCTTTGCCATTGTACAAACAATAGCACCTCTGAGGAGCAAACCTTTGCTTTGTATATTTACTTCGTTTCTTGTTCAAGCTTTGGTAGGGAAGCAAGGCACTTAGGCTGGTTACTAAAATAAAGAAGTGCTATAAAAAGAAAGATCAGCTCTTACAAGGAAATCCAAGCAGTAGAAACGTGAACAAAGATCCATTGAAAGGCAGGGTTAAATAAATACAAATTAATTTTGCCTAGTTCCAAAGTCCTTTGGTCAATACACGCCTGTTCTCATTATTATTCAATAACATTTAGCTAATATATTTGGATTTGCAAGCCCAACATTTTCAAACATTTTTCTAAATTAGCACAAATCTTCTGCTTCGTCTTTTCTTCATCTACTGTCAGCAGAGCAAATAATCAGAGAACAAATAGATACGTACTCTGCTTATAAATTCTTCTTGCCAAAGACTCGACCTCTAGAGACTTGACTTCACATTTGCTTTCCTGTAGAATTTAACAAAATTAGTCAAGTGCGATTTGTTACGTGTTTGTTTCTTATCAAACAATGGCAAAGCTCAGAAATGTCTAGCTCTGGTGATTAAAGGAAAAAGGGAGATTTTATTAATAATGCTTAAATGGAAGGCTATTAGAATGTCAGAAATACTTGTTAACACCTTTCACCTGTATGTAAAAGCTTATAAAATTTCTTCTCCTCTGCAAGACCGAGGTCATATCCCACTTACCAACACAAAGTCAAAAAATGAGGGACAAATCTGATACCACTGAACTTTCCTGGCTGGACTATCCATAGGAGAGGCCCAATATTAAATTTCATAACAGAATCATGCGCAAGATGTGCAAAGCACCTGCACAACTTGGCCCTACCCCAAGGCACAGGCAACCTGAGATGATTATGTATCATCAGAAGCGTGTCCTCTTTCTCATTAGAGCCAGAGGAAGGGACTCGGCCTGAACTATTCCGTGCAAGAACAAGGCATCTGCATTTCAATAGGATGCTTGTCAAGGTTGACAGCAACTGGAGAGCTACTTGTTATAAAGCTGTGTACTACAGTTGATACAGCCCTACTGTATGTCTCTGGTTGCTGCAAACATGCTCACTGGTCATTTGGAGGCCTTTAAGGCATGTGCCAACAAGGGGCTGAAACACCACAGAAAGGGATGTGGCCAGCTTCATTTTAACATGCTTGTGCCTTCGTTTTCATGTATCAGCCTTTCTGGTCTTGAGTTATAATAAATGGAGGGTTTGGAGATCAAAGGTAATTTTGTTTCTAACAGAAAACTGTAGTAGACATACTACCTGGGTACTTTTCAAGTCAGCAACATCAGGGACATTACTCAGTTACTGCACTGATGCTTTCCCTGAAAAACGTGTCAAAAACTGGCAGGCCTGCTCTGTTCGGTTCGGAGGGGCTCTCCAAGTCATCCCACAGTGGCCAAAGCCAGCAGAGCAACAAAAAGAACTTTTGGAAAGACTCCCTGCTGTCAGCATCTGGCAACAAATGGAAGAGACTCACCCAAGTGATAAAAAATTATTTGGTTTAATGGAATAGAAATATTATAGAGAACTCATATCTGTTACAAATCTGGCCTTCTCTGCTCTGTGTTCATGGTCCTATGCAAGTACTAAGTAAAATAAAGAAATACTATTCCCCACTTTAACTCATCAAACAAGTTGACATTTGCAACCATGCCAAATCTAGCTTGCCAAAAATCAAGCAGGATTCAGCCAGTATTTTGATATTTCCAAGAGAGGGATACCCAGGAATTGGAGTTGGAGGCTCTCTGTTTGCCAGCCTCTGACTTGGTACAAAAGGAGCATAGCATGATGACACCCTAGAGGAGTGAGCCCTCTTAATTTGACTTGAGCCAGAGCCACTGCCTGTGATGGAAAACACCCCCATTCACTGTCAGATTAGAGCTCAGTGGGATCACATACCATTTTTGCTCTATGAAACTGTAAAAAAGCCCTTCATTGCCACCAAACCAGCATTAACACTTGTGGTGGGTGAAACCAGTCTCCAAAACCAGTGTCCAAGCCAGTAGCTGCAGTCAGTTGCTCTCTGCACCTCTGGAGCAGAACAACTGAAATAACACCATTCCCTCTGGAATCACTTCCTAGTACCAATGCCTCTGCACTTAGTGCCAACTCTCTGGCTATTCAGTTTTCTCTTTTCATCTCCATTTCTTCCATCTTTCCATCTACCCACTTAATCTTATGCCCTGCCTTTCCCCCTATCCTTTATTATATGTTTGTTTTGTTGTTGTTGTTACTTTTCCAACACTACCTTTTAACGTTTAGCTTATTCATTTCTAATTCAACTCAGGGAAAAATAAAAATTCATGAACAACATGCCTATAGGCTGCTTCAAGTATCGCTTATCTCAAGTGGTCCATTCACCCTTGGGCCGTTAAGTAATACCTTTATAAAAACAACAAGCTCATGCTCTGAAAGACATTTGAGGATGGGATACAAATTCAGCCCACTTACCACTCATCTATGAGCAACAAACTCAACAGGGAAGGGTTCCTTCCCTGCACAGCATCTGCTGTGCTTTTTGCACTATTTTCCTTCTTGTAGCTTACTAAAGAGAATTCCTTGGACTGCATAGCTTTCCCACATTGTATCTGCAGGTGACCATTGCTCTGTTTGCCATCAGCTCTAATTTCTTTATAGACGAGTTCATCATTTCCCAAAATTTTGGGAAAAAAAAGAACTCCTTCCCTTCTCAAAACAAAGGGAAGAAAAGAGATTTCTTGTTCTCTTCACTAGCCTAACAGTGTCGAGCTGGGGAAGTGGCAAACAATTGGGATTAGCATTAGCCAGATGGTAACAAGGAAGTTGGCAATAAAATATCTTTTTACACTTCTACCAAGACAAACACCTTGTTTGAATGGACTTGTGCATTCCAGAGTCACATTATGGGAGCACCTGCTCTCGTGCTGTTTGGAGAAGTACAGACCTAGATAATCACGTATTGTAGCCAGTTCACTACAGCAGTCAATAAGTTGAAGACTTTTGTAAGACAGAACAAAAGACTCAGTCACGCAGGGAAATGACTCTTCTTGAGAGCAATCCAGGAACCAAGACATGTCAGTTGTTACTTTTCACACTTGCAGCCCAGCCCTCTCCAAACATGAGAGTGCTTGCTCCCAGGCTGATGGCCTCCCAGGTACAGGGCCTGTGTCAGCGCCATGACCCGCAGCATCCTGGTGTGCTGGGCCACCCAGGAACACTGCTGGAAAAGGGAAAACACGTGTGACAGTAGTGAGAACTCAGCAATGACTAGCGATCATCTTTGACACTGTGAAAACTTCTGAAAACCATTTATGCGCCCGCCTTAGTTGATCTTGACTAGAAGGTCTGGATTCAGAAGCTGCTGCATGCTGAAATGTATGCAGAGGTTAGCCAAGACCTATGTTTTTGCTGGGTTAACACCTAAGTAAGCTGTGCTCCTGAGCAAGCTCAGTGCCTTTTGGAGTCACACCCTTTGTGTAGCCCTCAAGAGGGTGGCAGCCCTGCAAAGCATGTCCCCTCTGGGCCCAGGCCTTCTGTCACTCCTGACAGCAGCAGCAAGCCACCACATATTTCAACAGAAGGAAGCGCGCGACAGTTCTGGGCAAAAGAGGGCAGGAACATGGATAAAACATACAAAACCATGTCAGTAATGTCCTGCAGCCAGTGTTTCAGGTATATTCAGAAGATGCTGGATCTAGTCAAAACCAAAACAAACCTTTGAAAACAGGGCCTACTTCCACCAGGCTTGGCAGGCCTTGGATCAGGCTGACATATTTATGTTTGAAATAATGCATTTAAGAGCCTGTACTAAGCAAGTCTGTTCAGAATATTAGCCCAATTGCATGTTTATATGGAATTACTGGGCTTCTGTTACTTTTCTGAGCACCAATTTATGACCAAAATAGTCATTTTTTGGATTCAAGCTGTCTGACTCCTCATAGTACACAAAGATGTACCTCTTAACCTAAGGGACAACTGCAGATCGCTCAGAAAAAAATTGAACTATTTCAATTTCTTTCCTTCAAGACTGAAAAATCACTTTAAAAAAACACACAAACGTTCATATTTGTTTATTTGTATGATTGGGCTTCTTTATTCTTGTGAAGAAAGTTTTAGAAACAAAAGTCAGTATCCTGCTATAAACTTCATCACCAAGTATGAAAATCCCAGAGGCTCAGTCAGTTGCTCACAAGGAGTTAAACCCGCTAGGGAAAAAACTGCTAAGCACCTTCCAAAATAAATAAAAATAATAAAAATATACAAATAAAGTTTGTCTGTCTTAATCTTGTGTTATCACTGCATTTGCCCAGAAAGCTTCTGTAATTTTAATAATGTGAAAAATAATTTCTTTGTCCTTATGGACAAAAAGCCTTTTTCAGCTCATTGTACACTGGAAAAATCTCAACTGTAGGGTGCTTTGTAATTTAGTTCTGATATACACCTTGGCTCACAGGTGTAATTAAAAACCCATTATAATCATCCAATGCGCAAATCAGAGCAGTCCCGAGAGGAGCTGAGCTGTGCGAGCCTCTATTTATAAAATCATATTTAATGTAGTCTTATCTCTACACTGAAAAAAACATCTGTTTAACATACTGTAAACAAAAATATTAAGGTTTCCTGGCCTTTTTGTCAGAGTGACTTATGACATGATCTGCAACATATGCAATTAAGGTGTAGCGGAAAAACTGCCTAATTTCTATGGAAACCACTATTAAAAAAACTGTACATTTGCTCCTGTTTGATACTTTCAGCTCAGGAGTGAGAAAACAAGGACTGATATGTGTGAGGGTAGGGTGGATCTGAAGGAGGTTTGGTCAACAATTTGCAGCCTCTTATTTTTGTACATTTCAGCTCAGACAAAGTAGAGGTGGCAACATTTTTTTTTCCCTGTGATTTTGTCTTGAAACCACAGGGGAAAAAAACATGTTGCCTCAAGTGTTAATGAGCTCAAATTAAAAAAGACATAAACCAACAACTACCAGCGCCGTAACAGAGTAACAAGCATATTTGCATAATCCAGTCTCCCATGTATTTATAGATAACCATGTCTTATATCCAGAAGATGAGATGTGGTTTATGCTACCATAAGGATAAAAATGGGGATATAAGCACTTTATGATTTAAGAAGCTAGACTAAAATAAGACCAATGGAGATTGGTCATCAGTTGGCGTCGAAGTGTCATTCTAGGAAAGTCAAGCATGAAGCTAAAATCTTCTTTTCCACTGCCTCTGTGAAATCATGTCCCCTGCTAATATAGCAAATTTAATATTGCTGGACAGACACCAAGCCACGTGCCAGGATCAGGATGGACATTGATGAGCGGTGGTGTGTTCCAGTGCTGCTCTTCCTGGGAGCAGGACAGATCTAAGCAATGTTACTGCATAGCAAAAATCAGTCTTCTGCTTGTCAGTCTTCTTGCTTCAGTTTTGTCCCTTCGTAAGTTCAGAGAGCCCCATTCTCTTTAAGAATAAAACTCCATTCCTCTAGTTTGTTGTGGCCAATCTTTTATGGGGTGAACATTAAAGGCAGTCAAATATTTTTTTGAACAAGCAGATGATTGCCTATGATTACACGTTGATAAAGCATGAAACACAGATGAGCACCATCCCTAGAACCTGAAGAAATTCAGTTTACTCTCCAGCAAGGGTGTTGCTAAAGACAGAGGAAGGAACAGAGACATCCTATGCTGCCTGGTTTGTTTACATTCACTTCCCACTTGGAGACAATATCAAGTTGTTTGTAGGGCTTCTTTCTGGAGATGCTTCTTTTTGGTATGTTAAAATGCCAGCCTACTGCTGACAAAAAGAACAAAATCCAGAGGCAAACATTCAGATGGCACTTCAAGTCTCTTCAGAAATGCCTGAATATTGTAAGTGTGCAAGGCGCACAATTGCTTGCCTGTGCAAAAAGGTGCCTTCAGACCTCAGCTTTCAAGATCATGAAATCCTGTATTAAATTAGAAGAACAGGGAGCCAAAACCAACACAGGATAAGGCAGCAGCGTGTACAAGCTCACTGGGAAAACGTCTGAATATCACATAAGCAGTAGCATTCACAAAACCCAAAGGCAGTAGGCATGCCATGTTATCGAAGCTCTTCATACACAATCCCTTGCTAAACATGCTCAAAGCTCTGGCTGGGATGCTGGGACTACTGAAGCCCATGAAAAATTTCTGAGAGTTGTAACGGCAACAGGAACATGCCCTGTGCTACGTACTGGTGTTAAACGTCCTCCTTGGTAGGCCATGCAGTCAGCTTCCAGCAGTTGCTGCTATGGGAGACTGGTACAGAGGGCCTCTCGATTCAAACAGAAGAAATTGATGCTCATCGTCTTGTGGCTGATCCACCCACTGTAGCGGAATTACACCCCGCGTGTTTATTTCCACAGGGACAAGTTGGCACACAGATGGTATGTAGTTTACTTGCAATTACCTGACTACAGTTAACAGCAAAATATACCTGGTTAAGAGAAATCACAGGACGATCCAGTTTACAAGTACCATTTTTCCTTTGAAATCACTCCTAACCGTCTCTTGCTGCACAACTGAGCCACTTCCCTGCTCTTCTCAATAGCACAGTTGAGTGAAAAAGATTTCCTCTGATGTTCGCTTGAGCCAAAAAAACAAAACAACCTCAGAGCTGAATTTACCACCTTTTTGCAACCACCAAGTATCAGAAGGGACCTTCTGAGATCACAACCAACACACAAAGAAATTAATTTGGTGTTGACACTTCACAGTGCTTTGAGACTGTAAATCAGAGGCTGCTTGGCAGGTAACGAACACCACCTCCCTTAAACACAGGAACACAGCAGCTGAGGAGACCTTTCTGAGTCATCAAGCACAATCCCCCACTATCATGGATTGCAGCATCTAATATCCCTGCTTCCTTAATAGCCCTCATTATCACAGCAGCTAAGCATCTGGCAAAGTACACAACACTGGCACTGCCCTCCCACGATGATCTGAGCCTGTGTGAGTGCTAAGAGGAAAGATGGATATTTGCTTGTACATTTTGATATACCTGTGAACTTCTGAAAACAGACAATAGTCACTTATAGGCCAGTGGAAACCTGGCAGAAAGGATCTTTGAAATATTTCTCACCCAGTTGAGAAAAGCAGAAATAAAGCAAATTATTCTATACCTCTCCTGTACCTGGAAGGATTAGAGTGTATTTATGCAACACATTCCTGCCATGCAAAAATCTAGTCCCAGACATTAAAAAGAACAAATAAATCTTTCTAGCCTTAAAAAGTCTGTGTTCTCAGCTCAGACAGACACATGGCAGTGTCAAGTGGAACGTGCATTCCCTGTGATAATAAATCTCATAACAGCAATCAAAGCCAAGTTGAACTGCACATTAGGCATTAAATGTCCCAAACTGCTCATCTCACTAAACCTTCATAATAAAATAACATTATAGTCTATAATTACATGGTGTAATGATGCCACAAGAGTAAAACTCAGGAAAGGCTTCATTTTCCTGGCTTTGCAACAAGTGTGAATTGGTCCGAGGCTTAAAAGGCATTCACAGCCTAGATCCAAATCTAGGTGCAAATAGGACTAACATAAAGCAGACAAACTGTACGAGGTCATGCTCAGAACTGCTAAGCAAGCCCTGGGAAGGGAAGTTCCCCAAAGCCAGACACATCCACAGCTTGTTACATCCGCAGTGTTTTTTCTGACAAATGTGAACAGAGGGACCTGGAAAGGCTGGGAGACTTTGCATTATTGCTTCTGTGACTGTGAAATAACAGCAGCTAAAGCCAGGAAATGCAAGAGAAATGAAGAAATATTTCAGAACTACACATTTTCCTGAGATTTTTGTTGTTGTTGTTTGTAAAAGCTCCAAATATGACTTTTTTTAAAATGCAAGTCCCACCTTCAGTTTAAAATAGCCACAAATCACGTTTGACCCATGCTGATCTGGTACGCAGATACAGAAGTGTATTGAGTATCTGTGATTAGCCCATGGTGGCACTGCTGTGTCCCCAGCAGCCTGTAGCCCTGAGGACTGTTCATCATCAGTGCTCCATTGCAGAAGCCATAGCCACCAGAGGTACTGCCCTACAGAACTTCAGCAGCTCAGCTATCTCTCAGGCAACACATCTTGCAGCAGGGATTCATCTCCCCCTTTTTCTTGCAAAGCAAACAATCACCTAAAGGTTTCAAGCGTCAACTGAGATTCTCAAAAAAATCAACTGAATGTTAGTTTTAAATCTTGATGTTAAAATATCACTTAAAGTTACCTCACCAAGAAAAGAGACATGATTTTATTTAAAGAGTGTTTTATATCTATCTGCAGAAAGTCTAAACATTAAGACAGATGCGTTACCTCTCACTAAAGTAGCAATGCCAAGGGCAGGAGCCCATTTTGGCAATGCAGACAAACTGCTGAAACACAGTATAAGGGTCAAGTTTGCTTAGTAAAACTACAAGGACGTGCTGAAACCTTACAGAAGAATTTAAGTTCAACAGGACCTCTGGAAGTCTCTAGTCCAACCTCCTGAGCAAATCTTCAACAGATCAGATTCACCAGGCAAAGCCATGAGCAAAGTCTTCAAGGGTGGAAATTTCCCAGCCTGTGCCAATGCAAAAAGAGCTTTCCTTCTATCCAGCCCCAAACTTCCCACTTCCCTCACGGCAAGGCTTGCTTCTTGTCAGTTTGTGCAAGGTCTCCGGTCTCAGCTAGCAATATTACCTCCCCTTGCAGTCAGTGAAGACGGAGACAGTCATCCCATGGAGAAAGATGCCTGTGCTCAATGCCTGTAGCATAGGGAGGACCATCTGCAAGTACCTCTTCTGACAGTGCCTCCAGAGGGGTCCTGTCTGGGTGAGACATTCAACTTTTAGATGGCTAAAGTTTGGTTAAATCAACCCTTTTGCTCAGCTTTTCCTTTGCCTCCTCTTGGAACCTCTAACCCATGATATATTCCATGGTTGTGAAATCAATATAATATGCTGAAATATCAAATAGCTCATCGAGCAAACTGTTTGGGAACAAACACAGCCAGAATTAGTAAGATGTTTAATTTCAATGCGACTAAAACCACATTTTGGAGATTATGGCAACATTTTTTTCTTCTTGCACTGGCCCAAAATATTTTATTTTGAATCAAGATATACCAAAACAAACAAACAAAAAATTAGCTCAGTATTATACTAACCTGAAATACAATATCTTATTTAGACTTTTCAGAGAGAAGACCAACATTTCTGGAAGGAAAGCAAATCTTTTCTAATCACATTAATTTTGTAATAGAATCACTTTCACATAAAATCTACCCTCAGGATTCTGCACCAAGATCTATGGCTGTGATACTAAAGTTTTAGACACCTCATTCACAGATATAATAAAAGTAGAAATCTGGAGAATTTAACCCTGAAGTCTCACTTGCACTAAAGCAGCTGCTACTGTTGCAGCAGGCCACCTCAACCCCAGAAGTGGTGGTGCCTCTTCCTTTTTTTTTCTTTAAAAAAAAGACTTGTTAGAAAAATCCTGTTACAAATACAGGTTACAATATACAGAGTTGAAAGATAGTAAGACCAGGTTTAAATAGCTAGCCCTTACCTATCTATGGCTCATGAGTGCAGGAATTGTGCACGAGTTACACATAGAACAGGTCTCATTTGCCATTTGGATGCTTTCTGTGTATTTTGCACCATTTTTCTGTATCAGTTCTTTCACTAGAAGAATAGGTGCAGAATAAGCAGCAGATCCAAAAGATGGCTGAGATCCATGTTGCAGATCAGAAGAGATAACCTGAACCTGCATCAGCAAGGATGACGAAAAGACACTGCAGCAGGGAACAGAGCATCAGGCCTGAAGGTTTGGGGTTTGAAATCAGGCTGCAGGGTTGGAGGGGCCATGCCTGCCTTTCCCTGCAGCAAGAAGGGCAGTGTTACCAGCCTGCCTCCCTCTATCTGTTGGACAGTTGTACCAGCACAAGGAACAAGTGACATTTTAAGTTCAGGCCATCTGAAAATAAAAGTTGGTAATTTCTCTTTCAGAAACAAACAAACAAGCAAAAAAAATATAACTCTAATTTCATTAATTGTTTTTAGAAGGTACAGTGAAAGCTCTATTTCGTATGTATTGACAGATACATTATGCAGCACCTTTGTAAGGCTCAATGCCTTACATGTTAATCACACAAATGCTTAAGACCTTAGTTATGACTCATTTTTGGATGCAGACAAGGAGTGCACAAATATGTATTATGGATAAATACGTATGTCAATGTGTTTAAGAGTCACTAGATTCACCATTCCTCAATTCCCCTACACCAGTTGCTATTTTTCTGTACCTTTCTGTACTGAGCTGGAGGATCTCTTGCTGGATTGGGGTCATAGCACTCGCCTTGGTTCCTTGCTCTGCCCAATAATGACTAAAGGCACAGGCGGACAAAATCCTGACCTTAAAAATGTCCATGATAAAAACATCCATTGATTTCAAAAGGGCCAGGATTTCACTTCTTTCTTTCCCGTGGTGCTCAGGTATTGCTGCAAGCTCCCCCAGACATATCCAGGGACCCAGGTCTCTTGAGTACTTGTATTTTATTTACAGACATGTAAGACCCACAGGGGTCGCAGAACTAGCAATAAGGGAGTGAAGAGGTCATGGCTCTCCTACAAAAACTCTATCCATTGCTGGGCACATAGCGATAGGTCAGTCGTGGGGTCCCCAGAGCCACGTGGGAGATGTGTCTACACATCTGTGCGGCTTCCTCACACACACTGGCTGTGTTGGAATAACTACCCGTTACAACACCTCGATAAATGCTTTTGTATAATAGCGTGGCTATGTGAAGTAAGTCTCCCTACAGACTCCTCTGACATGCTCTTCTCTTACCCACTCTTCAGATGCTTTTGACAAACATGAGTGAAAACAGACTCTTGAGGTGTGGGGTTAATTGTTCTCCCATTTCTGTTTACATAAGTACTCCGCAGCCTGAGAACTGCTATTTCCAGAAATATATAAATCAATTAAAAGTTTCATATCCCCACCTCATGGATAATTTCAGAGCCTGAATCATCTGTTTTGCAGCAATTAAAACAAAGGACACTTGTTTGAATGCATTGTTTTCACGCTAGAAAGCCCTGTCTGCCTTCAGCTGTCTTTACCAACTAGGAATTCAAGAAGAAAGAAGCTATTAAAGTTTCCTCTACCCAGTTTAAGTGTGGCACAACATACATTCCCAGCCAACTTTTCAGACTAAACATCTTAGTAAATTCTTCCTGACAATAGTTAGTGACAAGCATGTCAAAAACAACAAACTCAGTCACATATAAGGCTTATCAATAATTTAGTCTTTTCCCCCCACGAGAGACTGTGTGTTTTGCAATAATGAAATATATGATTTTAAAAATAAATAATAGGCTGTTGTCAGGCCGATTGTAGCTAGAAGTTATGAATTTGATTGATTGATTGAACATTTGACTTCATTCTCTCTAGCAAGATCAAAGCGAAACTCTTCCATTTGCCCAAGGCCACTTGCAATTTATTTAGAGATTGTGTTCATATCCCAGCAGGTAGCAATATTGGACTGAGGTACACAGAAAATCAGCTCTTTGAGGTTTTTTCTGAGTCCAAGGGATGCAACAAATGAGATTTTTTTAGTTCATTAAATCATTAACCACTTAATCACTAAAAACCACAGCATTAGTTGTATTTTCCATTAGCTAGGTGTAACAAGGAAGCAGTCATGGTGCTGAAAACTTCTGTTTTAACATCCGTGCCTTTGTCAAATATGACAAATCTGTATTTTTTATTTATATGGCTATTTACCCCCTCCCCCTTTTTTGGTTTAATTAGCATGGCAGGAGGCAGTGACACCCAAAAGCGACAGGCATATGAATCGCAATGAGAAACCCTTCTAAGAGAAATATGGAGAAGAGACATACATGTGCATGAAAGCACACCAATGATGTTTATGTAGCAAATATTGCAAATACCCTAATGTAAAAAAGCCCCACACAAGTCAGGCTAATGTGAAACCTTCAGCCACCATGAGACCGAGCCAGTATCAGATGCTTTTCCCCCCCTCTACAGATATCGCTCACACTGCCTACAGATTTTTGCAAGGCTTCCAAAAAAAGGTTTGGGGATTAGCAGCGTTACAAGAAACAAAACCCAAACCCAACCCGGAAGGGTCAGTGCGGGCAGCAGCTTGTTGGCAGCGATGCAGACACATGCAAATCAGCAGCGGCTGCACGTGGGACCTCAGCGGGGGCTGCCAGCAACAAAGAACCTGCAGCCCCAGAAAGCCTGTTCAGGCACAGAGATAAGGATGAACGAGCAGGGAAGGAGGACTTCCAGGAGTCAGGTGAGCCCACCTCAGGACAAGGGAGCAGGCTGGTAGCAACAGGAATGATCCCATAGCAGTCCAACCGACGATACCATGCTCCTTCCCCAGAAATAGCAGCCTGCTAGCCAAGGGAAGGACTGCCACAGCCAGCAAGTCCAGACTAACAGCCCAGCCAGAGCTTTCTTCCTTACCTACTACAGGCTCCATAGAAGGAATAAATGTTTCAGAAACCTTCAGTTCTCTTTGTACCATAGGTTGTTCTATAAATCTAAGATGGTGTGATATCAATGGATGTTGGAAGGGACCTCCCGCAGTCCTTGCTTTTCAGCAGTGTTTTCTAGCCATGCAATCTACACTATCCATGACTTAAACTACTGCCACTTATTCTTTCACTGTTTCTAGTGGATCCCAACCTGTGACAATACTTTGCCTCACATCAAGCTCTGGTGAGTGTCTCTGGTACTTTCTATGACAGCCTGCTGCAAAGCATTACCCAAAGCTATGTTTTTCTGCATATTATATGTACTGGCCTTTAATTCCGTCTCCACAGAGTCCTTTTACTCCTGACAACACCCTGCAGTAACATATCTAAGCATGCTTCGGTCACCCAAGCCACAGCCTGCGCTCCCAAGAAACTGGTGGTGATAGGAATGACAACACAAATGGACAGTAAGCAAAGATTTCCATGCCAAGCTCCCAAATAGATGCAGAACAAGAAGTGCTAAATACAAACAAAACAACAACAACAACAGCTATGCTGTCAGACCTCTAAATATTTTTCCTCTAGATGAAGGTCATGCTGTTTGTGAGCCTACAAAATTGATGATATTTTTAATTATTAATATTTTTTTTAAATGGAGTTTGTTCCTTACATAGATTGGTGGTGCCATGGCAGACTACAGCTTGGCCCCATAGCTTGTCTCCACTCCCGCACATCCCCGTTGTTCTCTTTCACGCTTCCCGTAACCAGTTTCCCTCCAAACCAATAAAAAGCACAGCCCTTCCATCTGATACATAAAAATCCAAGCCGTTACAATTATATTTACAGCTCCAGTCCTAGCCTTTTTCACAGAAATACATGGGTACACAGGTTGACAGTTGTTTGGTTACAGAGAAGCTTCCATAGGAAAACCAGTACACAAGTATTTTCTCTAGCTGAGCATAATGGCAGATGCCTAGATTTCAGCATTAATATTGGGAATATCAGCTGCTTGCCCTGTAAAGGGTCTCTATTTACTAATTTTATTAAACCTCAGAGAACAGGCTGACTGAAAAAGTATCCTAAGATATCTTGGGCACTTCCTTTTGGGAGACGATGGAGAGAAACAGGAGGAACTTGTATTCCTCTGACATTTATGTCTGTCCCATTGCCACTGTCCCAGCAAATGCCATTCTAGTTGGAGCCACCTAGTTTGTTGCTTGCCAGTGCATAACTACCACACCAAAAGACAGAAGCCAAATGTCTGAACCCTCAGATCCAGCGAGCAGATAGCACTCTTCAACAAGTGGAGAAGAAACAGGTTAAAAGACGTACCTGTCACATAGGAATACTTCTCTTACAGCCCTTTCCAGCTACTTCTTGGCTCTAGCTTTCAAAAATCTAGAAGACCATTTGATCTTCTTTTCCAAGACTTCAAAAGCTCCTCCTCAGTGTTTTGGCAGAAGGATCTACTGCCTGGTCCAAGACCCTTGTAATAGCTCCTGGGGGTTCACAGGACAGGATTGCTCAACCATGGCTAACAGGAGCAGAAACACAGAATTAGTGATCCAAGTAGCTTTTTTATTTTATTTTATTTTATTTTATTTTTTTTTTTAATAAAAGCTCTACTTGTAAAAGTGATTTCACAGTGAGAGCTGGAAATGCAACCATGCATTCCCAATCCTCCCCTTCCCATTTCTCCCAGTCATTAGGGAGAGCAAAGCTATTCCAGCTGTGGAGAAATACAATTAGACCAAGCAACGCTGGGGAGAAATTGACTACTCCAGACTGGAGGAAAGGAAAAAGGAAAAGCTTAAAGCAGTGGCAGAGTGGTTTCTCACATATAATAGCTTTCATGTAGCATGGAGCTAAAAAGGACAAATAGCGAATGTTTTCACAAAAAGCAAACATTAATAAAGTGTCCTGTAACAGTCCGGTACCATAAGGGGGCAAAGGTCCAGCTAAGTAACTCTTCAACAGCCATATAAGATGCATACCAAAGAATACACGAGCTCTACACAAAATACAGCTCCTTACAGTGATCACCAGTCACTAGAGGGCATTTATGTCCATGAAGCTGTCAGACCCAATTTTTCCACTGAAGGTATGATTAGTTAACAAGGCTTGACAGTTCCTAGAGATCAGCAGCTGAACATAATCATGCAGAAGCAAACACGTAAGCACAATTAGCAGAGTTTTTCATAGACTTTCACTCTGAAACATCGTCTGAGTTACAAGAACGAGCCTGGCTAGTTTTCTTTGTGGCACAGCCTGAAGGCGAGGAAAACTGAAAGGCTTCAGGGCCCCACGGCAGAATTAGTGAAGATTTAACACCCCCAGGATGAAGGGATTAAGAGCACAGATTCAATTTGCTTAGAAAAATGACCTGAAGGGACACGCAGACCCTGGTTCAGAAAGAGGAGCCTAAAGTGAAGATTGAAAATAGTATTTTGGACTGTGACAGGTATGAAATAGTCCGTCTGGACACCTCACCTGGTAGGAAGGTCATCAGGAGCTTGCACGCATGTTCCATGGTGTGATGACTTAGATATCTATGTTTCTTGTATGAATCATTTTATTTAATAATATACGGGAGGACAAACCAGCAGATGAACCAAATAAAAGGCTAAGAACTGCACAAAAAACGCCTTGAATAATTTGAAGGAGGCATGACAGAAGCATGTCAAATTATTACTTTTAAAAAATTGTATTTCCACTCCATCTGTTTTGCAAGACTAACTTTTTTGATAAATGTCAGGGCCCAGGTGATTAAGTGAAGAAAAGGAATCAGACTAGACTATAGACACCCTCCAGGACATGAAGAAACTACATGTGTTTAGAATAATTGTTGGAGAGCTAGATAACAACAGTTTGCCATCATGAAAACTCTCTCAACACTGTCTTCCCACCATTAAAATAAACCACGGTTTGGTTCTAAACTCTTTGCTGTGATTTCAGTGACAGATTGTAAAAAGGAACAGATTACAGGTGTTAAATACAGGTCGATCTTCTGCACCAACACACTATTGTAAGTCAGTCTAAGTCACACAACTGCAGGGATTAATTCAGAAAGAGCCTTCCAGTAGTGACCAGAGCAGATCCAACTTTTGAAAGAGAAGAAAACTCTTAACTTAACCTCACAGAAAGTGGTGGAGTGACTGAGCAGGTTTTTACTGGAAGATTCCAGCACTTTTCCCATTCATGCTGGAAATACAGTAGCTTAGGTTAACGAAAACATAAAACAAAGTGTTCTGAATACACCAGACTTGAATCAGTGTTTTAAATTAACTGTCCCTTTTCTCAGACTTGCTCATCCATTATTTGTTCAAATGTGAATAAATATTCCGAGTAGGAAGAAAAATCAGCCACTGAATCATGGAGCAAACCTGAGCAAAAACCACGTGGCCTTCAAAGTTACCTCTCACTCAATGAAGAAAATACTAGGTCTTGCTAATGACAAAGGATTAGAATCATTTTAGTCCTGCTGGTCTAGGACCACAAACAAGCCAATGGCAGTTAGGAAGTTTTATTACACCAAACGGTTTTGCCTCCTCTTAGAGGTCTTGCTTATACACTTTGGCAGTCATGGGTACAGCATGGAAGGTAAAGTTCACCATTGAAAGGGCAACTACCAAATATGAGACAGATTAAGCAGCAACATCTGCTCTCTAGCTGGTTTACTCAAATGCATTAGTTATTGCCATACACTGTGCCTCATGAACACCACGCCATCTTCCCCAGCTGGGTTGTTTTGACCCCTTTCATTCCAGCTTTCTGCAGAGGTACCCTGTGGCCAAAGGAAAGAAAATGTGGAGTTCTGGATTCCCTGCCTGGCTCTGAAGCTCTCTATAAATGCAAAAAAAAAAATCCAGTCCAGAGAAGAGAAAAATTTTACAGCTGAAACTACATGAAGGCTGTTCAACATTCAGTGTCCAAGAAGGAACATGCAAGTGTAAAGCACAGCTTAAATCAAGGAGATACAATTTCCATCCAGAAAAAAAAAATCATACTTAAGGTCTGACAAAAATTCCTGAGTAAAAAGATAATTTGAAGTTTTGCAACTGAGGAAAAAAAAGGAAGAAAAGTCACAGCGCACATCAGTGAGGTGGAAGAAAGCTCTGGTTATCTATGTTGGCAGAGAAATGGTAATTAATGAAAGTCACTCACATTCTCTGCCTACTGCCAGCAACAGTTGACAAGCTAAAATTGGCACATAGTGATATGCCAAAAAAAATGCTGCATGTATTGGCAGCTCTTACTTTTCCTCCTGGTATCCCCCGGTAGATGAATTTATTTTTAGTTTTAGAGATTTTAGATTTCCCTGCCAGTCTCCTATTGTTGCTTTGGTACTATGGCATGGTGGGATCCTAGCACAGGTTCCCAGGCATTTAAAAATGAATAAATAGAATAATACAGCTGTAGCTGTACTGGGAGGGCAAATTCAGAGCAGTTTTTCATGTTTATCCCATGGCAACGGCCGGACTTGTTTAAGCAGTCATCTTAAGCAGGTAAGGCAACTCAGAGCTAGCTCCATAAAGACCAAGTCTTACAGCTGCAACTTCAACACACTTAACCATCCAACGAAGGATGTAGCCCAGAGTTAAGCCTGTAGAGAACACTACCCATCTGAAAGCATGAACCACAAAATTCAGGTTTGGGATAATTGGGCAGTGGAAAGTGCTAAGGAAAGTTACAGGAACCCTACGTAAAACTGATAAGGTGCAAGGAAAGTGTTTCAGAAGAGTACTTCACCTTATTTAACTACTGAAGCAGGAACTTCTTGTCAGGCTTGCTTACCCTTCCTATCTGCACACACAGCATCTTCCCTGTTTCTCACCCTACATGTCTGTATAATGATGCTTTCCATGTCACAGCTGCTGAAGGCTCCTCCTCTGAAGAGGATTTGCTGATGTGAGAATACAAAACTTCGTTAATTGGTTCAAATCAGAGCCACAAATACAGCTTATTGAAGGAAGCTGTGTTTGTGTAACAGAGCCAAAATTGCCCCTTAACATCCGTAAAATGCCCTGGAACCCTCAGATAAAAGGTTTTGTAGAAGTTGACAGAGTGATAATTAAAGCTGACTGCTCTGATTTCAGCCAAAGACATCCTGACCTCTAAGTTCAGGCAAGGAAAAGCCAGTAGTCAAAGCAGACCCAGATAGGTGCTGTGTTAACCGTGAAGCTACAGCAACGTATTACAGCAGCAGAGCCCACGGTGGAATTCAAAGGTCTCTGCTTCCCCCACATTGTGCAACATAAACCATGTGGGGCTACAGCTGTGAGGCTGGAAAACCAGCCACTGTGCTTGTGCTGAAGACCGGAGAGGTCAGCAACAAATCACCACGTAGGATACACCGCCAGTCTTTCCCCTTTTGTTTTGTTTTCCAGAGCACACGGAAAAGAAATCAGTGAACCTACAAATGTGCTGATACGACCTCTTACATTGTTCCCTTGGGCTCAGACACCAGTGCTGCTATGAAGTAGCTCTGCGCTGGCATAGCATTGCTGTATTGACATGCAAATGAGCAAGAAACAATGGAATATCTTCCAGTGCTTATTAATGCCTGATTTTTATTTATTTATATATATTGGTTTGTTTTTTTATGTGTGCTGTATTTACTTTTGGATGTTTTCTTAGTCCCCCAGAATAACTTAGATGTATTCCTGCTTCAACTGCTACCATTTTTCCCCAGCTGATTTACAGCCTTGGTGTTTGTTTGTTTATATATACATATAGATGTGTGTAAATTCAGCTTACTTTAGGAACAGGAATATTTTAAGCAATTCAACCATAAGAAAAAGCATATGATGATTCTTTGAAATTCCTTAGTGTAAAACAACTGCAGCTGCCCCTGTCTGGCTTGAAAACAGTCAGAAAATCTGAGACCTAACACCCAGCAGTGATTATTCAGGTCCTGTGAACTGACAGCCTGTGTGCCATTCAAGAAGAAAAACAACATACAGCATTTCCCCCTACTTTTTTCTCATCAGGGATGAGCTAAAAAACCCTCAATAAGTTAAACCTCAACTGAAACTTCTACTGCAAAAACTGTTCTAGAAACGCCTTTTTATGCGTAGTTTTTAATTGTCCGGGTTTAGATTCCTCCTGAGTCTAAAACAACCCCCAAACCCTTTCTAGCAGACATCTAGAAGAAAAACACTGAAATCTTCAGTGACCTTAAGTTACACTGAAGAGCAGGGTTTCCCCAGTCTTCCTAATACCAAAATCTTGATTATGTCCAAGGAGACACTGAAGTTCAGGGAACAGTTTACCTTGGAGATGCACAGTGGATAACTCCGTCTTTTACGTACAGGCTATAGGAGAATCAGAAACACATTCATTTAATATGGCACAGCTGAAAAACATTATATTTTCCCCTGCATTATACCAACAGACATTGGAAGCAGTGAAATGCAACAGAAATGCTCTTCAATTGAAAAAAAATGGTTCATATTTAGGTGCCAATAAGTATGTAGGTAGGACGTGGTGAATGCCATGATGTACTGTCTCATAGTGACATTTCCACTCTCCCTGATGCTTGCTGAGCACCATCTCTACTTTCTTCCACCTGTTCCCACCAAAAAGGTAACTTTTCTACATTTGTGTCAATTATCAAAAGAGAAACAAAACAAGCATTGCAACAAGCTCTGGGTCAGGATTTTCACATGATCTGTTACTTCATGCAAAGCTAAGAAAACACTTTTAGAATTTGGCCAACAAAAGGACCTCATGACTAAGACATGTATTTAAAGGCTTCTCCATTTTTATTTTTGTTTTATATGTATATAGCACTAGCTATTAAAGTACTCAGAATAGCTGAAAATTCTATAATTGCCTAATAATAGCACTTATTTTAACATCCTTGGATATATATAGGACCTTGAGGTTCACATTCAGAGAGAGTTTATTTTGTTTAAACCACAACTGTGCCGCAGTGGTCCAGACAGTCCTAATTTATTTAGCTTAGATAAAAAAAAAGACTGTTTTCATCTCCAACATCTTCAATAAACCCATGATTTATTGCTAATACCTGACCTCCATGAATCTCATCCCCAGGCCCAACAGAGCCATTGATTACCCTGAGGTTTTCAAAAAGCTGGCAGCCAACAATTCCTCCAGAGGATGAGAGCAGATAAAAATAAGGTGGGTGGGGTAAAGAGGAAGGGGATGTTTCAATTCAGAGGATCCTCTGCTCAGCACAAGTTGGCTTGAAAGAATGAGAACATAAACAACACGCCACCCTTGGCAATGAGCAAGTTAGTAAACAAAAATACTCCAGGACTTTTTTGCACCAGTGCCTGATAAATATGAGAACAGCCCTAGATTTCATTTAATGTTAGAACTGAAGTTGGATCTGAAAACAAAGGATAAACATATTTCTTTTGACATTTAATGTTGTCTGATGACATACAACTTCATTGCTTTTTCTTTATGATGTAATTTTTGTAAGTGATACCAGTTGTCATCAAACGTCATAAAAGCCAGACTTGCCTCAAGTCATCAATATTTATTGTTCTGTTACAGCAGAGCCTGTTTTGAGTTTGGTGTGCATGGCTTTAATTGTTTAATGGAAGAGTTAAGCCCAGCCTTCCCCTAGTATAAAATATCAGTTTGAGATGGATCTGTTGACATGATGCAATTGAGATATTCTGGCAGCTGGTGCAGCAAATGCCCTTTAAGAAAAAAAAGGTGGGGGAAGAGATGGGGATCCGGCTGGATGAGGGGATTAGTAACAGGATACCAAATGAGCCTTTTGCCTTTGGGTCACTCATTCAAATTCTCCTTCGGTCACGAGTGCCCACGAGCCCCCTGTCACTGTGGGGTCACTTGGCCCTGCGGGCCAGGCCAGCAGGTGTCCCCAGCATTACACGTGGCATTAATTCACAACACAGTTGGTGGGTGAAGTCAGGAGAGACCAGAGGGAAACAAGCCTGCCCTGGAGGGGTGAGTCTGTTGAGGTCTGAGACCAGTCTGAGCAACTGCTATGCCCATGATGGTCAAAGACACATCCAGCAGCTCCCAGAAAGATCAGGCCCTCCGAGCAGGCCTCTGCTCCTTCAGTGGCTATTTGGAACCTCAAATCCTTTATCTGATGAGGTCATGGGGGGGGGGAACCTCCACACCCTTCCCTCTCTATTCCTTGTTCTTCCACAGTTGTCCAAACCCTACATATTGTAGAAAATTGTGTCCCGTCCCCTAGAGACACTGACAGGGCACCAAAGGGACTGGATGCTGACTGGAAGGGACATCACATCCCGTATGTAGCATCAGCCTCATGCAGGCCCTTCTTTCAGTCGCTCTCTAAATCTTTGTGCCCCCTTTCCTTCTATTGAAGGGAAGTGGTTTAACTTCACTTTTGTTTCAGAGCTGACTGGAAGAAAAACCGTTGGCTATATGCAGTCACTAAAGCTTGCACACATACAGAAAAAAAACATTTGAAAGAGATGGGGACTAGAGCAGCGGAGGTTTGACAGGGCGAGGAATGTAACTGAGAGAGCAAACACGACATTTTTGGAAAGAGCTCTCTGAGCTTGCAAGTCTCTGGAGAGCTGCATAAAATTCAGTGGAACAGCTGAAAGCAGGGAATAAAATTCACCTGACTTGTCGAGAGAAAATTGTTCACAAAACCCTGCTAATTTGGCTCTTAAAGCACACAGACTAACTCACACATGCACAAGTTCAGACAGAGGCACTTCTGCTTGCCTGCCACATCCAGTTTAGCTGGGTGGGTTTTATTTTATTTATTTCTTTATTTATTGCCCACACAGCTGGTAGAGGGAGCCTGTAGCGGCTTCAGCTCGCATTTGTCTTTGTGAATATTTTATGCTGCCACCCAGGATACCAGTGCTAGATCACCAAACCACAGTGAAGCACAGGTGCTGTACACTTCAGATGTGCCTAGGATTGCATATCCTAAAATCCTCTGCTCAAGATAGATAAATAAAAGTAAAATAAAATAAATTTCAAGATTTTGCTTGCAGTTTTAATTGGCTCTCCAAGTCTCCTCACACATGGCATGAGGCAGACTGGATTTTGCTCGCAGGCCTGCAACATAGGGATGTTTGGTCAGGATCTATTAAAACTTGTTTTCATCACATACTCAGCTTTCTTTAGGAGCACTCTGAGGCTACACAGTTGTATTCATTTGTTATTTTGCATCTCTCCAGCCTGGGTCCTCCATGCACATTCATTAAGGAGAGCTCATAGCTTGTCTGTGAGGTGTCACTGCAGTTCGTACACAGGTAAACCAAGACGAGCAACAGCTTTGGGTACTTGGGGAGATCTCCAGCAGCCGAACAGTGTGCCTCCAAGTGGGAGGCCGCTCAGAGGCCAAGACCAGGACACAGTGAGGAGTCCGGCTCCTTGGAGGAGGTTTTTGGGAGAACGGTGAAGCTCTGACAGTCACCCAGGTTCCACCTTCCTAACTGTGCTCGGGGCGCTTTTGTGCCCATGGGAAGTAATTAAGTCTGTTTCATTTATAGTTGGCTCTCCTTCCATGGCTGTAGCTGTAACACTCTACTGGGGGTGTGACAGAGCAAGTCTTTGTGTTGAACTGAAGTGGGGACCACAGATGGGTACACCTGACAACAGCAGCCTCTGGGAAGGACACAGCACCAAGCCACGATGTCGTGTTAATGGGGTACAGGTTAGACACTGCTCAAGTCAGACATAATCAGCCTGTTGATTTAAGTCAGGGCAGATGCATACAGAACAACAAGCAGGACAACGTTCCCTGCTATGCTTTCATGCCACTCCATTAGATACTAGATAAATGTTGCTTGGCACAACAGCCAACCTTCACACTAAGAGGAAAGAAAAGTGAGGCTGTAAGATATGTCAGTAGAACATTTTTGGAAGAAAATAGGATTTTGTTCCTCAAATAAGCAGTTCTGTGTTTTAGGGATTGGATTTAAAGTTCAACCCATTATCTATGTGCAGAAAAAAACAGTCTAGATCTCTGTTTAGTGCAGTAAGTGGTAACAATGTCTTCATCTAAATCCTCTGGCTGCCATGCCTTTATTCTTCGTTGGTCAAGTAGCCTGTAGCCCTTCTCACCTGGCTTGCCCAGCAAGACTTTAGTTTACAAACCCCTTGTTGGTTAGCACAACCTCACAGGGGCTTCCAGCTCAGGGCAGAGAATACCATAGACCCTCTACTGAAAGACTCTTAACAAAACATTCCTGCATTAAAAAAACAAAACAACAAACCAAAAAAACCCAGAGCAACAGAGTCCAACAGGAGAAAGGAAATAACGGTCTTCATCAGACCTTTGTCAGTACTTACCAATTGATCCGGGGAATTTCTCTTCCTCATCCAGTTAGGGGCAAGGTGTCAGTAATCAGTCCTCTCTGCACCTTCCAAGGTGAGATGCATGTCTTGTTCTGGCTCTCGACTCCTGGGCATTGACTGGTTTCAGAGAAGGTTGAGCTGATATTGCAAGGGCCCAGAGAGCCCCTACACCCCACTGCCTTGTAGGCTGCCAAACCATCTCCCTGCCTGCAGCCAAGAATCTCAAATGTTCAAGGGGTAGACATGCACCTCACAAGGTCTGGTGTGCTGGATTTTCAGGTGCTTTGCCAGCTGGGCATTGTAGACTAAGACTTTCGTATAGCTGTGTAGAATATAATACTCACTGTCACCCTTCTTTTCCCTTATAAAAGAGAGCAGCCATCCATATTTGCGTAGGAAACAGCCCCAACAAGTATAGGAACAAGCCCTTTCCCCTGTTATTTGAGCAAAGCAGAAAACAGCTAATAGCCTATAACAGTTTGGAGGGACTAACTTCAGAAAGAACACACGGGGACTCCTCAGTGTGCTCTCCTAAGGCCACCCGCTTGGTACGCAACCTAGCACGATTTCAGCAAGGCTGCACCAGGGTGTCCCAACCCCTTACACCCTTGAGTCCAAACCTCCTACAGTCAGAATTGATGCACTCTGAAGCCTGACTCCAGCAGCAGCTCAGCCTCCTGTCAAGCTCTCCTATATGTCTTCTCTGCAGCTGTGCCTCACCCCAGATGACCAGCACCTGTCTGAGGGAGTAACCCATCCCACCTGGGACCCTTCCCCATTCCAGCCCACTGCCTGGTGGCCTATGAGGAGACAACCTAGGTTTATCTGCTTTTCTTCTTTTCATCAGCATAGTCTTTCGTCATTTCCATTTATTATTGGGGAAAAAAAGCATTTCTATCTTTATTGTTGTACCAACTGTATGGTAAGGACACATCTTCGAGTAATTTGCAAGTTGGAGAGACCTGAGCACAGAGGTGGTGACACTAACTCTGTTGAGGCATGTAGCTTTTCCCAGCTCGGAGCCTGAGTGCATTGAGCTTCTGTCTGCTTTTCAAAACCATGTAGTGACTCTTCCATCCACTCTCATTTTCAAGTTTTCAACAGGAAGCCAGAGTTGTTTTTTGTTATTATTTAGAAGAGTAGCTGTAGAAGGCAAGGCAAAATATGTATTTATGCTGCTGGCTTTTCAGAATTTCAGATTTTTAACAGAAAAAAAAAAAACCTGAGTAAAGAATATATCCTTTGTTAGAAGGACATATTCCTCTGGTTCAGCAGATAGTGCAGTGGTATTGTTTTTTCAAATACTAGAAATGTTAAGTAGAGTCCCCAAGAGGAATGACACTTTTGTTATCAATTTGAATTTTGGTTAAAATGTTACAACTTTCCATTGCATTGTCAAAGAGAAGCTCTACCAGCCTAAAGGGAGAAAATAATGGCCCTTTTCTGGTGCGTAGTATTTTCCAGTTTTCAGACTCCAAACTTGCCTCAGTTGTCTGTCTCTGTGCAGCTCTGTTACCTTGGGGAATGCATTTTATGTGATGCTGGAGGCCAGCCCCCGTGCAGGAAAGACTTAGTAATTTGACATGGAAGACACTAGATGAGGAGCTGGAAATGTGGGTTGGCCTTAAATGTAAGTTTGAATAAGAGCATGAATTAGAGATGATCTGAAAACTGGCTGCTCTTTGATGTAGCGCATTGGTCTGTCCTACTGCCACAGTCAGTCTGATTCCAGTTTGGTACTTCTAGTGATGGAAGGACATCACATGAATTTCTGGTACTTACTGAAACATCATTCAGTAGAGGTGATAACTGGTCATCTATCGTCCAAATTGTTATAAAGATCTGGATTAACCATGTACAGAAAAGCATCTTGATTTTGGGGTGAGCGTTGTACTAAGTAAGGACTCTTTGACTTGGTCTGTGAATATTACTAATGCAGGGAACAGGTAACTGCAGAGCACAAAGAGGAGCAAACTGCATTGACTGTTTTTACTTGTCAATAGAAATCAATGTTTTCCTTCCTGTTAAGAAATTGCCTCAGTGAAGGAGAGACTAAAATGTGCCAATGTGAGAAAATGTTATATATGTACCCTGCAGCCCCATAGGTCTGCTCAGTCATTTGGAGAGAAGGTGTATGGTAAATCTTTTCTTTGTAAAAAAAAAGAAGAAAACTGATATTCATACAAATCTATTCAGCGAAACATCCTCCGTCAAGTGCAAAGAAACTTATTTCCAAGTAGGTTTTTCTTCTTCCCATATACAACATTACTAGCCATCACCTGTGTGTGGGGAGGCAGGCTACAGTGACCGTGGAGAGCTGATACAACTTGGAATGATAATTGGCCTTCACAAAAGCCTTTACTTAAAAAATGTGTTTACCCAATGTCAGTTTAATAACCCTTGCTTAAGAGGGCCTGCGTATGGCCAAAGACAGTGGTGTTTAATCAGGCTAAAGAGCTTTTTAAACATACTTGTGATTGGAGCCTAGTGCAGCGTGGCCAGCCTGCACGTAGAAGGCATGGTTGTGCAGCATGACAGGTGGGCAGAGAAGCAAACCACTGCTTCTTCTGCTCTGTGCTTGCAATCTGTGGGTCAGCTGGTGCTCATTTAGTTCCTGACCTGGCAGTGCATCTGAAAGTGGGTCCTGTGGGCTAATTCCCTGCTGAGCACTGGAAAGGTTAGTTTATACTGGCAGATGCTGGCTCCAAAAGGTAAACAGTGTGCCCTGACTGCTTTAATAAAACAGACCTGTCCATGTTCACGTAGCCCTCACAGCTTCTTCAGATCCTTTCATTTCCTCGGATGATAATGGCTGAGTGCCAGACCTCCACTGCCCAGCAAACCTGTGGTTAAACCCACAGGAGAGGCTGGTGCACCTTGAAATGTTGATAGAGCCGATTCTGCTGAAATGTCCTGAATTTGGTCTCTATCCAAAGCATCACTGAGCTGGGCCGAAATACCATTAGACTGTTTCCATCCACATCCCTAATGTGCACACAATGAAAAGGAGTGAACAGCTATCTTAAGAAAAGATTTTTCAACCCCAAGAGAAGCTATGCTCTGAGCAGGACTTGTTCTTGCTGTCAGGTTGTTCTGACCTTCTCCTGCTTTGAGGATTTGGTCCTGCAGAGCCCCTGGCTCATGCTCATCATGATGGTTGGCTGTCAAGTTTTAATTACCTTTTTAAAAAGTAAAAATCCAAAATTTCCACAGTCTCAAAGCCATTGTTAGCATGAAGACTGACAGTTTCTTCCCAGACTTTGGAAGGAGGCCAGGCATGAGCTTGGGAGCCTCCAGCTGTGGCCCAGATGCCCAGTGGGCCACAGCCCCCCCGGACTTGGTCCCTCTGCTTTGTGCCCTGCCAGGGAGAGGAAGGACACTGCCCAGCCTCAGCCCCTGGGCAGTCAGGGGAAGCATTCACCAGGCAGCCGCACACACAGGTTAGAGCTGGCCAAAGGAGTCAGAGAGCTAGTGGAAAACTGCCCCAGCTTGATCCGTGACACAGTTTGGAAAGATCAGTTTGAGTTAAACAGCTGCTGTAATAATTAGATTTTTAAAGTTCCTACTGAAGGTATCTAATTAAACATTTCCTCATTTTCCCCTTTAGTCTACGGGTGCTTAACTTCTGCTGTTCTAGTGGCAAATACATTTATATATGCTTTTGCAGTGTGGTGTTAGTGACTGCCACCATGACCCAGAACAGTGCTGGTGCCTTCAGCCGTGCAACCACAAATTCAGGTGCACAAATGTGTATTTTGAGGTGCCTACTTTGACTGAAGAGGTAGCAGAGAAGAGTCCATGTGTGCTCCTTAATACTAAATGAAAACACAGTTCCAACTGAAATGAAACTGAGAAAGAAAGGAAAAAAAAAAAACAAAAAAAAAAGCAAGGAGAGTGACTCACAGGGCTGAGGATGAGAAGGGCAAACCAAGAAAAGTCAACAAAATCAATGCTGAACAGACTAATGTTTCCAGGCATTTAAAATCAGCCAGTGTGTGTGGAAGTGAGTGGTGTGTCCTGTCAAAAGGGATGCAGGACAGAGTTTATAACTTGAATCCCAGGAGCACACAGCTCACCACTAATCATTATTAATCTCCTTTGTTCCTTCACACGGAGGCGTGGGGCATTCTGGCTAAATACACACTGTGGCAGTATCCACCTTGGATCAACAATAAGCTAATGTTCCTGTAAACTCCTTGGCCAAATAATTACTGTGGTTTCCTGCAAGTAGTGCAAAGAGCAGGGAAAAGAGGTCTTCCATGAAGAATAGGAGACACTGACCTTCATGCAAATGCTTCTTTCTTCTGCTTCATTTTCCCTACTTTCCAACAGTACGACTGTTTTAGAAGGGTGTGTGAGAGGTTGTTTGGGAATGGAGGTGCTGGGTTTTGTTGATTTTTTTTTTTAAAGGAATGTCTATGTAATTTCACAATTAGCCTACAGCAAAAATTAGCCCTTCATGTAGATTTGTACAAAAAAATGGACTGTATTTGCAGGGACTGTAGTAAACATTTCTAAAACAGACGTAGCCTGAGGTGAAGCTATTCTTGTACTTGTGTTTAGAAAGCGAGGGATAAAAAACTATGAAACAAATCATTCCTGAGTGGTTTTAACACTGTTAAATGCCTGTTAAAAACAGTCTCTGATCATGTGGGCAGACGGTGCATCCCACTATATCATGTTGCTACCTGGCAAAATGAAATGTAATTTAATTGACAGACATTTTCAGTAATACACCTTACAAGGAGTGAGTTAGAGTCTGATGATGTAGCCCTTATTCTTGGGAACAATCTTTACTCACCTGAGTAGTCCACCGTTTCACCTTTTACCAGCTTTAAGCTGGGGGGAAAATAAAGAATATCCATGGGATAAGTTTTTATCTTTGTTAAGATGACACATTCTCTTTACCCATTCAAGAAATATCATCCTCTCTTATCACCCTCTCGAGGTCTTCAAGTACCTACATGGGGAAGAGATTTCTGATGGAAAAGGGGTCTTTAATCTAGCAGAAAAAGGCATAATGAGATCCAGTGATTGAAAGCTGAAGTTAGACAAATTCAAACTATCTTATCTAGGAGCTTGGTAGATTCCCCATCACTTTTGAAGTCTTTAAGAAGATATCCAGTCTTGATGTAAAAGATATGCTCTAGATCAAACAGAAGTTATGGGTTTGATGCGAAAATTATTGGGTGAGGTTCTGCAGTCTGTGTTATGCAGGAGGTCAGGCAAGGGAATCATAATAGTCCCTTCTGGCTTTAAAATCTGTGAAGCCCAAACACGACTTCAATAAGGAAAAAGCAAGCCACCCTCACGACCTCTTCTGCCCACAGAACTTTAATTTTGGAAACAGAGGCTGGTTAAAGCAGTTCATCAGCCTTACCTGGACTCTGCTTAGCAGAGTATTCGTAACACCTCAGGTTCTTTCAAAGAAAGAAATTTGAAAACAGTCTAGTTTCTCTTTAATAAAAGTAGTTGGAAAACGCTGACTGGTTTCTCAACCAGCATACAGCTATTTCTTTTCAAAGCAAAACAACTTTATTTTTTCATTTGAAATTTTCACAGCAAGCCTTTCACTTTGTTTCTCATAATTTTATGTATCTATTTATTTGATGCTCCTTGTAACATATTCTTGCAAATGAGAATTCTGGGACTGTTTAACTGATTAGACAAGATTCATATTTATTTAACACCATTTGTACAGTTGAGAAGTGGGGAATAATTAATGTCCTATTATCACATTATTTTTATTGCTTTTCTACCATTCAAATAAGTTAAGAATCAGCTTTCAATCTGAGTGCACCACAACCAGCTTGCCCAGCTTTATATTGAATCTTCAATCTTCCTTAAATTGCCAGTTCTGGGAGTCATGTGAATATACATAAGTTTTGATATTTCTTTTTTAAAAAAAAATCAGTCGTGGCCATTGCCAATAAAATTTGAAAATGTGTTACTACTCTTTTCTCCCCTAAAAAAAGACATAAGTAAATAGCTAAAGGAATAAATGCCTCCAAATACTTTTTTATCTTATAATTTTAAAGCAGGTCCCCTGCTCAGCCTGGTGAGAATCCCTGACTGGCCATTTCACAGCCAAAGGGGGAAAGCAAGCCAGCCTGACTTTGCACTTGGTTGGATGAGGACCATTCATATCGCTGAGCAGGAGTCTTCAAGAAATCTGCCCCTCACCTTTCCTTGGCTGTGTGAGATTTGCCACCATTCATGCACACCTTGTGGAGACAGGAGCTTGAGCATTTTCCAGAAGGATTTCGGTATCTCAAGCCTCAGCCTGTAATGCCTTCATCTGAAGGGGAAGAGTAAACATGGGCAGCAAGGTGGGCAGAAGCTCAGGGCTTAAATGTGCTTAACTGCCCATGCAGACCTGCGCATGCTGGTAACAGCAGGGTCTGCAAATTGGCTGTGGTGCAGAAGGCATGTGAAAAATGGCAATAATATGTAAAAACCTCTTTAAAATCTCCAGTCCTTAAAGAGGCATGGACATCCTGCAGTCTCTCCAGCTCTTTTCTGTTGTCATCTCACTCCAAACTGTCACAAGATGTCAGTGTTTTCAGATACTCCTGCTATAGCTGAGCAAACAACCTCTTTGTGCTGTCTGGCTGACTTTCAATGGCCTAAAATCCATCCATAAAATTGAGCCATAAGGTTCACAGCAGAGCAGCAATACCACAGAGAAACTCTGGGTGTAGGGACCAAAACTGAGCTGCAGCCTCCTGCAGTGGGACCAAGCCACAGGTGCTGTTTCCCCTTGGCCCTGGGGTACCTCCAAGGCTCCCAACACTCGAGCTCAGGTGGGTGATGCTTATTTGGCGTGTGGTGTCCCCGTGGAAGTTCTGAGAGCACTAATGCAGCAGGGTAAACTGAGCAGAGGAGATGTGGCAAAGAAGCAGACAACTCCTTTCCATGCGTGGTTTGACACGTGCTACAGGATTGCCCTTATGTGGGGATCCTGGAGACTCGGAGATGGTCTGTGCTCTTGTCACAGCCCCCTTATGCTGGTGGTATGGCAGAGAGAGAGATGCTGCTCTAGGACCTGTTTGCTCCTATCAGGCACAATTCAGTGAGAAGAAACAAGATGCAGGTGGGAAAAAAGGTGTTGGAGGCAGCTGATGTGATGCTGTCTACCAAGATGGCACTTGGGCAAGACTTGGTCCCCTTTTCTCCAGCAAATACAGAACATGTAACTTTCCATCCACTGCTGTTCCTATCACTCTGAGGCACCGGGGTTATAAGCAGTGGTGAAGCCTTGTGCTGAGAGCCCCAGATCTTATCCTCCCACTGACTCCCTACTACTGGCAAAGGCCACTTTTAAAATTTAAGAGTGGCACTTTAACATGAAAGGCATCTACATTTACAGAGCTATCTTCACTGTCCCCATAAAATCAATACATGTGTTATAAAACCAATAGGGGCTGTATTAGAAAATTTTCCCATATTCTTTTTGGCAAATTTGTCATTCTCAATGCCCAAAGTTTTTTAATAGCGACCTTTGTGGAATCTGCCTGGGAGGACATAAAAATTAGCGTGATTTCAGAAGGAGATGCATTACCGGGAAATGACCGGTCCCGTTGCATATAAAACTCCTACAAAAAATAAATAGGTTACAGTAATGTTTGCAACTCAAACAAATCCATCTGAATTGAGGCTTTCATATTAATTCCAAGGTATTTATACCGGAGTGATACTCTAGCTGTGGGAGAGGACTGCTGATTTACGCCACAATTCTTGCCACCAAGGTGTCCTGCTGCCTCCCCAGTCACACCTTTTGCTGCCACCCCAAGCTTTGGATTTGATTTCCCTTGAGAAAGAGAAGCTTGTGTTCACATTCCCCATCCACCTGCATTGCCTCAATATAGCATTGTATGTTTCCTGCTTTTTTTTTTTTTTCTCCCTCCCAGATCTGCTCTCATTGAGTGGCACAGAAGAAAAAAAAAAGCCCACCTCCTACTAAGAGGACTAAGACCTGGGGAGCCAGTGTAGAGGAGAGGCCGTTGCCTCTAAAGTTCAGAAATAAAAATGACTCGTTCTTTTGAGCTGCCTGTTCCCTGATGTGACACTGTGATCAGTATCAAATGCTTGGTGGCAAGGATTTTTGTCAAGCTTTCCCAGCTAAAATAGATTTAACCTACCAGTTGCTCTTTGTGGGTTTAACAATGTGTGTGACAATAAAGGGCTGCCGCCACTGCATTGTTAACACATGAATAGTCCCAGCTCTCTGTATTTACTATTGTGCACTGCCGATTTCCAGGAAGGAGTGTTTGGCTCTAGCGATTGATACAGGTCCTGTTTTGCAGAGGGAGCTGGATCAGCCCCTCGGTGATTAGTCAATGCGGACGCACTGTTGAGATTTAATTGAAATTAAGACAAGCACCTGATTCCCTTTGAACTGCTGGCTGAGCTTCTCTCCTGTTGAGGGATGGTGCCTGGGGTTCGCAGTTTGCCATCGCCGCATCTGGTTGCGAGGACTTCACCCTGTGCGCAGAAAACTTGCAAAATTCCCAAATCAAGGAAGAAATCCACTCCTTGATAGCATTTTGTGCTCTGTTCTCGTCTGGAGCCGGCCAACAGCACTATGGGCAAGAATAGCAGGCAACCGGGAGGCAACCAGTATGTTCTGGCACCCTGGAAAAGCATGGTCAGATGGGTCTGGATGAGGGGGGAGCTGTAAGCATCCCTGCAGATGTCAAAGCCCCCAGGGGACTCCAGTGACCAGGAACAGGCTGCCCAGGTGGGACAGGAAAGTTGCTCTCAGGTACTGAAATAAGGGAAACAGGCAAAAGCGCCAAACGCCCCTCCATCCTGGAAGCCTTCTTGGCTTGCGTTTTTCCTGGTTCCATTTCCGTAATGATCAGCCACTTATTATTAAATCAGAGCTGCTGGGGAAATGGAGTTAAATTAAGGGAGATCAGAGGCAGGAACGGAAGCGACGTCTATATAAATATCTGCCTATATTATATAGAGTACTGTAGTTAATCAATTCCAAGAACAAAGAGCTTGGCTTGAACTAAGAAGCAGCCCCAGCCAAGTGAAGGAGCCCTGCTGCGGTAAGCAAGCAAACAGTGCTATCGACAAGGAAAATGTTTCTAAAGGCTTCTCCCACTGAAGGAGTTGAAAACGAGGGTTTTCAGCCCCTGGGGCAAGAGCCATCCCCTGGCTCTTTGGGCTCCTGCTTCTCTGAAGGTTAGCGAACGTGGGAGCCAGATGAGGGGACAGCAGCTTCTCTTAACCGAGGCAAAAAACTTATTGATTATACGCTCAATGAAAGGTCAAAACTCCCTTTGAGGGTCACCGCAGTTGCGGCAAAGCCCCAGCCCCTCTCTCTGTCTGCAGAGTGTTTCGTGCCAGTCTCTCCAGGTGGACACCTGGGGTAAAAGTGAGCTGCAAATGAGCTAATCATCATTAATGTGTCGGTAGAACCTGCCAGCCTGACATCCCTCCTAATGGCTGACAAATGTCAGGGTGACTTGTATGCTTTTTTTGTTAATTGAATTGGTTAATTAGGTCCCAGAGGCCTGGCTGCTAATTATGAGCTGCAGTGGAATACGGGCTTTAAAAAAAAAAAAAAAAAGCACAACAAAAAATAAAAAATAAAAAAAAATCCCATAAAATCCGATGCAAGGAAGTTAAAACAAAAGGGAGAGATGGGGAAAGAAAAAGCCCCCCCACTCACTCAGCCTCACACACGCGCGCACGCACAAAACCTCCTTTGTGTTCTGTACAATCTGCACAGTTACCTTCGCTTAATTTCTGACCTGCCACATGCTACTGCCTTCTTGATGTGTTTTTAAAAGGAGGGTTAGAGAAATTCCAAATCTGCCTTTTTTGACAGGAGCATCTGCTCAGTCAGAAACACAGTCATTAATTTTCTGCCAATTAGCAAAAAAAAAAAAAAAAAAAGAGAGAGAGAGAGAAAGGGAGAGAGGAAAAAAAGAAGAGGGAAAAAACCCCTCCAGATTTGCATCTTAATTTGTTACTTTGTAAAGATGTTGTGTTTTTTTTTAAAAGTTAAATACTCCCTCCGGTTTGCCAGTCATAGAAAGTGAAGAGATGATAGCAACTTCCCACCAAGAAAAGGCAATTAATCATTATATTTTGCACTTCTATAGCAGCTTTCATCCCCTGATCTCAAAGCGCTTTGTGAAATTAATGTATTAAGTCTCCTGCCAAGCCCCAGTGAGGGTGGCAGTGTACCAGCAAACTCCTTGGGGCCAAGGTGGTCTTAATCTGCCTCTGCTGCAACGTGCCAAGGACACTAATAAACTTTATAACAAATAATTACAGGTCTACCTGTTTCAGGGAGGGGAACACTAAGACACAGGGAGCGCTGAGGGGCTTCCTGCAGCAACAACCCAGGAGCTGCAGGGAACATCTTGAACCACCTCCCTCTGTTCTCAGCCTTCCCTCTCCTTCTTTAACAGCAACCTCAACTGGTAGCTATGGGCAGGAAGATATCTAATTAAATGTATTAGAGCTGGAGTTTTTGGGAACCAGCTTTTCCACTCTGCAGAACGCCCCACAGCCTGTAAAAACCCCATTCTTTCTGTTCCGAAGCAGGAAAACTCTGGAATTCAAATATTTCCTTCCATGCAAAAGTGGAAAAACGTCCAATCACTTGAAACAACATTTTCATAAGTGATACTGCTTTGCACCTCTCAGCATGGTGAACTTCTCCATTCATTCCTACCTTCCTAAAAGAAAACCTGTTTTGTTTCAAAAGCCCAAACTATTTCTTCTGATTGAAATGAGTTGGGCTTTGGTTGTTTCCTGCTTCTTCATCTTCTTCTTCTTAATCAGATGCTTCATTCCAGAATTTCATTAATTTGTGGATTTTTAAAGCAACATGCCCAAACCCCATCCATTTCCAAATAAAAGGAAAAAAAGCTCCAATCAACCATGAATGGCCATTGCTACCTACATCAGCTGCTGCCCCCGCCACTACAGCCACACGAGGCTCAGTCGCTTGCCCGTTTCCATGTGTATTTTGGGCTGCTGGGGATTTTTCTTTCCTTCACATCACAGGGGGATCCTGTTGAGCCAGAAACTGGCAACCCAGGTGGTTGATCCCCGGTGTTATTTCTGCTGTGGATTTGCCATGTTACTGCAGGGGAACCTCCTAGTGTGGGTCGCTTTGCCTCAGTTTCCCCATTCCATGCTCCCCCAGCTGCCTGCTGCCCACCGGGAACCCCCTCTCCTCACCCCAAAGCCCTGGGCTGTCAGGAGGGGCAACGTGTGGGTGCTGGCGATGGACTTACGGCCCTCAGGTGAAGATAAAACACAGCGATTATCCTGCCTGCTTCCCCGCCCCCTTCCCACTGGATAGCAAAGTTGCCTTACGAGTTAAAATAAATTGCCTCGCGCTCCCCACTGAAAGCATCCTGACTTTGTCTCGAATCGCGTATTCCAGTAGTCATTATACTTCAGCTGTTTCTTCTTCTTCTTCTTAGCATATGACATATATAGCAGTTCAAAAGTTGCAGCGAGCTGCTGCCAGGTCACATTCAAAGGAAAGTATCTGGGAAGCTGGCAGCTAAAAGTATCTGATAAGTTGGCACTGTTACTGCGCAGCGGGGGGAGGAGAAGAGACGGGAGGGAGGGGGGAGCCAGGCACGGGGAGCAGGGAAGGGGGGAGATTCAAAGGGCTTTTGTTTCTGGATCAGATTCTTCCAGACTCTGAAACTTTTGCAGAGATGTATGTGCCAGGGATTTTCCTCCCCCCCTCTTCCTCCTCTCCGTAGTTTAATGCATTAATATGGCCTATTAAAAGGCCTATATTTGCTTTCAAGCAGACTCTGAAAGGCGCTCGAGATGTCACTATTAAAAACGGCACTGCACTTTGCAGGCTGGGGTCTGCGGCTAAGAGAATAAAGCAGAGCTGATGAGCTGCTCCAATTTTGCTGGCTGTGGTGTGCCACAAGTTGCTAGAACACATCAGCCACCCCACACCAGCCCATGGGGTACAAGGGTGTGTTGCCTCAAAACCCAATGGAGCTTGGTCTTGCAAAACCTTATGTTGCTCTGCTGTTCCCATGATGTCCCCACACGTCCCCCGTCCCCACGTCCTATTTTCCCCCTCTGCGAGTCGTTTGGGAAGAGTCAAAATGAAACCATCAGGAAATCAACTCTGAGCCCAAAGAACAAAACAGCCCCCTGGGAGGGCGTTCGATCCGAGGGGCCACGGGACCCAAGCACAAGCGTTGCTATTGCTGTCCCAAGAGGCTTGATCCTGGCTACATAATCGGCAATGAAGTCTAGAACAGACTGGCAAATGTCAGCAAATGCTGCAAATGGCCAGAAATATAAAGCCAACGCATGAAGATAAATGGAGGATCGGAGCCCTTACGCTCTGCATGGAAATGATCTACTCTGCACCTTTGAAATTAAGGAACCGAGTTAGTGTCATGCCGTGCATCAATCTGACAATCCACCCCTGAGTAGTCATTGTCATTATACCACAGGTCACATGTGTTACAACTCTATTAATGTGTATGAAGTTACTCACAGTCTAACACTGGTCTAAGAAAATCAGGCTTAATTAGATTCTCCTTGTAATTAAATGCAATTTATTCTTATGCTTTATGTTATGCTTCTGGCTTGCCCATACTATTGTCTGCTGATTATTAGAAATGTATTTATGGAAGGTGTAACAACTGTGTAAGAGCTGTGTTTATAGCAAACATACAATTAGCTATGCTTGTACTGTTCCCAGCACAGCAGGGGCTTGGTCCCTGAATGCAGCTCGTGATGGGAGTACGCTGCAAACAGAGGGTAGGCAAAGGCAAGCCAGATCTCATTTGCCTTGGCAGGTTAAAGTTATATCATATAAAATCGGGCTGAGGCTGTATGTTCCCCATTTCTACCTACAATTCTTCCTAACAGAAAATCTCACAAGCTCTGTCTGGTGACTGACACCTTCGGCTCTGTTCTTTCAAAGATTTGCACAGGATTAACCTGGCGTGTTAAAAACTGGGCCACTGACTTAAACAGAGACTATATCCAGAGCAACATGAGAAGCATGTGTCAGTCCCTGGAGGACTGGGACCCTGTGTTATCCTTACCTGTGCAACCCAGCTGCAAACACACCCTTATCCCTGAACAACTATGCCAAGAGCCACACAAGTACCAGCAGAAAAGCAAGTCCAAGAGCAATGAGGCTGCAGAAGTGGGCCCGCATGGTCCTTCTTCGCTGGTCCCCCAAACATCCATCCCCTCACCAGCCCTCAGGTTTTCAAGCTTTGTTTTTAAGCAAGCATTTTCTGAATGGTTCCTCCATGTCCATGCACTTTTTTTTTTTTTTTACTTGAAGACAATAGAATAAGTAGAAAATGATCCAGTTCCTTCAGTAATTTCAAATTTACATAACGGTAGACTAGGTGCAGGGAACAAGCCAGGTCTGCCTTGCTATTACTTAAAATATTTTAGTAGAGGGAGACACCCTTTGCAGGTGAGCTGGTTCAAAGCAGATGGTGGGAATGGTTTTTCCTTCACCATGCATGTTCCTGAATAACCTGATTATTCTCATTAGCGCTCCATTCAGATGGCTGCAACTAAATAAAAGAAAGCAGGGGTGGGAGCAGATAGTAAATCCTCCGTCTATGTTACGATGAGGAGTTTAGGAAGCTCCCTCCCACTCCTGCTAAAAAAAGTTTTAATCTTGGCTGCTCCATGAATATTGACTGGCTGCATATTGACATGCCACCTGCTGGGGCTGCTTCAGCTATTGATAACCAATGCCATCACGTCTAAAGTTCAAAAACCGACAGGCGGCTTTCATGTTTGTAAACAGTATTGATCTGCATAAATAAGCTTGCCATTAGACTGCCGGATTAAACAAGGACGAAGACAGAACATTTGTGAGATTAAATCCGGAAACAGTTAATTAAAAGCTGAGCGATAAACCCAGGCTGTAAACAGCAGCCAATTAATTCGAGCGTCTGTAGATCTATGAGCATCCCTCCCCGCTCTCCTGGCCGTGCCCCGCACCGCGCGCCCGGCCCCCTGCCTCCCCACCTGCCAGTGGCAGCACGCCGTGCTTGAGCTCTGTGCGTGGCTGCTCCCACCCCTTCCTCCACGGAAGCAGCTCCGAAAAATTATTTGAGGATGCTTTGGGGACGTTGGGGTGTTTTGTGTGCGGGCAGGGGGAGAGGGAAGGCCTCAGACTCTTTATGCGCGGCGTGGTCATGTTGCGGGAGAAAACCTCATGTAGGTGCCTTGCGAGCGGTGATGGTCTGGGCCTAGCATCCAGGGATTCCTGTGGTCTAAATATTCGACACTGCTCCACTTTGTGGTCTTGGGGTCATCGCTTTGGTGCTTCACTTTAGTTTCTCCGGGTGCAAATGGAGAAGATAAGGCCTTGGGATGGTTGGCCTCTTCAATTCAGCCATGCTTTCCAGTGAAGAACAACACATTTTATGGGATTGACATGTCTATTTTGTGCAAACATTTTCATTGGTGAAACAAACAAAAAAATATTATGACCCAAAACTATAACCAGGAAGGTTTGAACATTTTTGGTATTTTGCACCTCTTCCGTCCCTGTTTGCATCCCCTTCTGTTTTTCTAAAAACAAAATGAGAAAGAATAAAGAAGAACAAAAGCTGTTGAAGGGAAGAATGAAAAGTCTACTCAACTAACTAGAAGCAAGCAAATTCACAAAATTAATGCAAGAGTTATTCTAAATTTTCCCTTGAAAGATTCCCATATTTGCTAAGCAGTTCTGTTAGCTACTTGTCCTTTTAAAATTACAGTTAAGTTGGCTGCATTATGGACGATTTAATGGTTATTTCATACAACACGTGGAGAACTTGTAGGCTCTAGAAGGCAGTGCAATGCCACTGGATCTATAACTGTGGGGGATTTACAGGGCCTTCATTGCTGTGTGCTACCTTCACCACATTCAAGAAGGGTGTGCAATCCCCTATCAGTTCCACTGGTGGGGAGCTGGGGCACAGAAATCTTATGGAAAAACAAGAAAAAAACCCAAGCCTCTTGAAACCTTGCCCAACACTTGAAACCTTGCCCAGCACCGTAACCACTGAACTATTGCTGGCCGGGGATTTCTCCATAAGCAGTGCTAGCTGTCAGCAGATCCCTACTATCCCAGGGGCTATTCTGCTTGGCTTTTTTTGGTCCTGTTGTTCCCTCCACAGTCTTACGCTGATCTTATCCAGGGGAACTGTATCCTGTATTTGTAGACGTACAGACTTTATGGTTTCATGAATATTTCCTTACACTGTCTGGCTGTACTCCTAGGAATGGTCCAAATGGATTATAACTGACAACAGTGGATGACAGAAACACCTTGACTTCCCCAAAGGTGGCTTTATGATGGTACCAAAGCCAAGGCTTTCAGCCCAGCCAAAACTCCAGGAATGTGGTGTGCTGTTAGGTAAAATACCAGGACTGGGACCTGTAGCTTAGCTCCTCCAGCTAGTCTTAAGGCCTAATCATAAATGAAAACAAGCTGCTCTCCTTGTGGTATTCCATCTACATCTTATTCTCTTTCATGGGAAGAGCACAAGAATAAATATCTGATAAACTACATTGGAAATTAAATGCTTTTCATTCACCTTTTTTCCAGTAATGTTGTGATATCTTGTCCCTGCCTCCTCCACTCTGGGCAAGATACGACAATGGCAAGAAACTAGTAAGAAAAAATATGTTATTTGCTGGCACTTTCTAGGGATAGTAGTTGCCTATCTAGAATTAAGCAAATAACATGCAAAGCGAAGATTACACAGAGGACAGGTTAGAGTTTTTTGTTTGAAGCCCAGGAATGGCCATTATCACATCAGCATTTTTACACTGGTGAACTGCAGACTTCTAGGAGAGCAAGAGCCACTCTTAGGAGGTTGATTCTTATAATAAATATTTAAAATTTTCCCTGCTTAGCCCCTTTTTACTGTCCTGCCTGCAGAAATCACCTCACTTTAGTACATAATGTTTGTGCTACCAGGCTCTCACAGGGCTTGCTGAAATGATGTGGACCCAAACCAAACCAACTCCCCAAGAACACCCGTATTTTGGAAGGTTTTAAAGTTGTTAACCACAGTAGTCCAGTTTGCAGCCCAACACCAAGCTGCCTTGTTGGCATGGCTGAGGAGCTGTGTGCTGAGGAAGGAAGGAGAGAAATGCAGAACTGGATATCAGCACCCGCCTCCAGCACGCCGGCAACTGGTGGATGCTGCCACGAGGTACAGCACTTGGGGGCAATTAACAGAGCTAAGGGAAAATAAACAGTAAAAACATTGTTTTACTTTTCTTACCATTTAAGGTTTGTTTTGTTTTCCCTTTTCTTGTTTTTAAGAAAGTACTTGACATCCTCACAAGTTCTTCCCCGCAGTGGAAGGAGCGGGCTCGGTGCTGTAACAGATGCGCCCGCTCTGCTTGAAAAACACTGCTGGAGGTCAGAGGTGCAGCCGCCGGTGGCTCCTTCCTTCCTTGAGCCCCCTGGGGGGCGTCCCCAGGCCATGTGGGGGTGTGAGTTATTTGCTTAATGAAAAGAAACACAACCACTGGGATATTAACTTTTACAAGTCTGCGTGTTGACAAATCCCGTACAAATTGCTATTGTCAGCAGTGACCGGTTCCTCCCGACCGGCTCTGCCCAAGGCCTTCAGCTGGAGGGAAAAGGCAGGTCAGGGCTGTGTTGGAGACCTAATAAACCTGAGCTTGTCACTGGGTTTGCTTTGGGCACCCCTGGCTTGGCAAGCGCTTGGGAAACGCAGGTATCATGCTGAATCATGAGCCAGTTTTCAAACGGCTTCTGAAAGCACCGAGACCTGTGACAAGCCCTGGCATTGCTCTAGATTGTCAGAAGTGCTGTGGGTCCACATTAAGCAGGAGTCTCCTGTCTTTGACACCTTCCCACTTCACTCAGATTTGAAGGCCACGTGTGATTCAGTAACATTGGGTGGCACAGCCTTTGGACACCCTTCTTCTTGGCCTCCCTCCAAGGTTTTATTACTACTTATTACCTCATTATGTTATTACTGGTATTTAATGCTATTATTTTTGCACTCTGGTCATCTGTCAGCTCTCTGTCATGAACCAGGACGCTACAGTATTAGATGCTGTACAACTGCATGGGAAAAAGAAAGGCAGCACTTGTCCCCAAAGATCAAGGTCTAAATATACTATAGCATGTGATAGATGTTTATAGTATAGCATCTTCCCTTCGTTTACGGTCCGGTCCTTTTTTTTTTTTTTTTTTTAATTTTCCTGAGGTCACCTGGTCACCGTGTAAATTCAGGTGCAAGGACTGGGTTTTTCTTGTAAGAACTCAGGTACCACTGGCAGTGACCACGAGTGCTCGTGGTCTGATGGTCTGCTCCCTGCAATGCCCCCTGGCACCTCCATTCACGCCCAGCAGAGCAGGGCCTCTAAAACCAGTAGATGTTCTGCCTGGCTCCAGAGGGGTTTGGGGCAAGCACAAGATGGGGTTCAGGGAAATTTCAGATGCCTGGTGATAGGGAAGGAAAGAGCATTGGAGACAACAGAGAGTTAAAAGATCCTGCCACTCCCTGAAGGCTGTAAGTAAATGAATTCCTTTCCAGATGGAGACTCTTACAAATGGCCTTCAGTCCAAAGAAGCAGATATGCTTAAATTACAACAATGTATGTGTCACCGTGTGTAAGAACCTGTTCGGATCATATGGAAATAACTATTCTTGGAACACCCAGGTCTCCTGACATCACTTCCTTCAGAAATAGATCCAATTACTTCCACAGAGAGATAAATAATGGGGACAAAAAAAAAAAAAAAAAAAGGAGGAAAAGAAAAGTGCAGTCAGTGGAAGGTCAGAAAATTCTGCAGGTGGAGACCATCTTTTTTTTTTTTCTTTCTTTCTTTTTTTTTTTCAGAATTGTTTCAATTCTTCAGTGTAGAGGAAGGAAGGATGGTCTGGTGGATAGAAGTAGAGGTGCTGTTGACAGTTCAGAGCTTTGGCCCCTGTTTCTGCCCTGCTGCAGACATCCTGTGCAACCCTAAGCAAGTCATCACCTTGCAGTGCCCTTCCTCCTCCTCTCTAAAAATGGGGTAAAACCATGCTTACTTGCCCTTTCTGGGAAGGGCACACGGTTCGTGGCTTCTGTCTTCCAGAGTTTGGAAGGGTTTGGCAGAAAGGGGAAGAAAGAAGCACCGGGATGCAAAAGTGCCAGCTGGAAACATCGGAGCTGCCGCCTGCCCTGCCAGGGGAGAGCTGCTCCTTCTGCCAGCCCAGTGCCCCGAGGTTCAGCCTGCACTGAGGCAGGCAAGCAGAGGCAGCACGATGTGACTTTGAGTTTGGCAGTTGTGTTCAGCAAGATAAAAGATGGATGAAGACAAAATACGTACAGCTAAAACTATATGCCCAAGCAGCATCAGGGCAGAAAACTTTCTGAACAAGACAGGATTCTGTGTACCTCTCCACAAAGTAAATACTACCACATGTGCATTAAAAGGCTCCTATTATTTACAGAGTGCTGACATGAAACCCCCTGAAAGAGTTAGTATTTTGTTAGGTAAACGTTTTTCCCTCTGAGTGTTTTCCTCCCCTCCCTCTCCCCTCCCCCTGCCCAATAACTTACAGATGTTAGAACAATAAATTGAATGAATAGTTTCCCACACTGGAATGCCTGCATGCTGAAGAATGCAGAAATGATTTCTGGCCAGTTTCTGACACTGATCTACAACTACACTGCATATATTCTGTTGCTCTTGTATCAAGTCTTGAGCTGCTCCCTGCCAAGAATTAAGTGCTTGTTCCATAAACCTGGTGTAGATTATCACTTAGCTGTATAGATGTATCTAATAGAATTAAATAGTTTGGCTCCTGACCAGTAACAGATGTGCTACATATAATGCAATAATAATGAGACTGAAAGCACCATGTTATGCCAAGGGAACATTGTGAGATAGCTCACATTTCTTCTGTTGCCCAGTCAAAGCTCTGTGAAAAGTAAATCGAAAGTCCCATGTTTATATGAACCAAACAAGCTTTGGCTTTCCTTCTTTTTTCATTTTAATCTCACAATGGGTTTGTTATTCAGCCCATGCACAAAGGCGAGTGTGGGGTCAGCTTTTGTTTCTATGGAGCAATGGATTTGCTTTACCATAGTTTTATTTTTCACTAAAGTTCCCCTGTAACTTAAGTGGTTATAATGAAATAATGTTGAACCAAGTCATAACTATCTGCTTGGGACATCTGAGCCCGTGTAACCTGACCCACGGAGGACAGAATGGGTTGGGTAGGGTAGGAGGAAGAGCACGCTGGTACACATAAGCTGGTCTTTTGGTTCCTGAAATAGAAAAAAAACCAAGTTTTTGGGACATAGTCCTGTGACGAACTGTGCAATTCTGTGAGGCACTTGAGTCCTCCTGATTCATGTCGTGCTGGAAGATCTCAGTCCTCCAGCAGTAAGGTTTGTCCTGCCTGCAGCAGGGGAGGGAGGAAGGTGCCCTGAGATCAGGCACCCAGGCTCAGGCTGCGGGCAGGGCACGGGGAGGCTGGGAGCACGCTGCCTCTGCACCACTCTGCCTCCCTTCAGCTCGAGGTGGAGGCTCAAAGATGAGTGGCGGCTCTGGTGATGGGGATGTGACCTGCCCACCAGCTGAACTGAACCCACGTTATCCACCACGGCTTTTGATCAGTGCGGTAGCTACCTGTTACGGGGAAGAGACCGGCCTGCCTGTCATCGGGATGGGCAGCAAATGCAGGATCTCTCTGGAAAGTGCAGGAAAGACCCCCAAACAAGCTATTACTGGATGCTGGCAATCTGGCTGTGTTGTTTCTGTTCTTCAAGTGTGGGCATGGTTAATGAGAAAGTTGTGAAGGGAAGCGAATTCCCTGAGTACCTGACTATCTCAGCCTTTCTTGACCTGTGTCGGTCTGGGTACAGACAGAGTACAGCACAGAGACTGCACTGCACGGGCAGTCCAGGTTACAGATGAATATCAGGGCTCCAAGATGTTATTGTTAGATCTATCAGCTGTCTTTGATGCCCTGAGGTATTGTTGAGTTGCTTTTGATCCTCAGCAAGAATAGATGGGACTGTGCTCTGCTCACTTTTCCCTTAGCTTTCAGAGAGATCTCAGAAGGTAATTTTGGATAACTGCCCTAATTTATTGACCTTCAGGGAATGTTGCCTGATGTTTCATCAGTTATGTACACAAAATCAGTGGGGGTGATTAATGAATTGATACTTTTTTTTGTAATTCACTTGGACAGATAGAGCTATTATTAGCATTGGACAAGGACCTCTGAATATATTCTGCAACCATCCATTCAAATACAACATGGAAAGGCCAGGCCATCACAGGGATAATAAGATAAAACCAGTCTCTCCAGCTGAAATGGAAAGGCCATGCAGGAGAGTGTTAATAGGGCTGGTGCTATAGGCACAGAGAGGAGTTAGTCCCATGGGAGAAGAAGTTGAGTTGGTGCTCGCTGATTGTTAGAGCTTGGACTCAAGACCTGGAGATGATCCACCCAGACAGACAGATACAATTTCTCTTTCTCTCTGCTTTACCCTTTTGAAGGGAAAGACTCCAGGTGACAGAAACATTAATGTGACCATTCTTTTAAGAAACAGTTATGGAAAATTCATGCAAAATTGGATCCCCAGAGTTATGACTGACAGCAACACTGGGGCCAGGGCCATGCGACCCCACCACATGCCTGATTAAAGTGAAACCGCCCCGCTTGAATTTCCAGGATCAAATGGCTGTAAAGCATTGTACAGACCAAGAACTGTGCTGAGAAGTTTTGGACCAAGCAACATACTCAAACTATGCTTACAGACAATTCTGAGGCACAGAAGCAGCAGCAGCTAAATTTGGCAAATAAATTATTCACCCAGCTCTATTAACAGCAAAAGAAAGAGATAGGAAATAGCCATCTGGGAAGCAAGGAAAAGCTCAAGACAATTATCCTCCTTACCGTACATCATCCTCGCAGAAATACTCAGAGAGAATGTGACAATTGATTAAAACTAATTGGAGGTTAAATTAAATGATAATTAGCATTAATCAATAGCAATGTTGGCATGCCAGTGCATCCCTCCTTTAGGCAATTCACCTCCAATCCCCAACACACCAATAAGGCTGGTGATCTGCGAGCCCAGCATGTGCTCCTGCCATCAGTAAAGAAGCAAGTCCCAGCAGCATTGACCTGGAGGGTTGGAGGAAAGAGAGCATTTCAATGAAAGACCGACTTGCCATCACGAGAGATGGCTGCTACACTACTCCCGCAGCTAATTGCAGCCAACATCAAAGACTAGGGTGCCCTCAAATGATGGAGGCTGGTAACGACAACTCAATGCCCGCCTGCTTTCAAACAGCACATCACAGAGAGCCTTGCCTTAGAATATTATTCTGCTTTTGTTAAGAACACTCATTTCTCTCACTCTCTCCTTTTTTTTTTTTTTTTTCCTTTTTGGTGGTATATTATTGTGTGGCCAGTGCACAAGGAATAGCCATGACTGTACAGTCTCTGCTAAGGCAGTATTGCCTCTTCGCAAAGGGCTGCTTTAGCCGAGAGGTTGGGAAAGAAGAGTTTGCCCCACTGTTGCCATGTGCAGACACACAATTTTGCCAGCTTTTTGCTCTGCTCTTAAGGTTGAGTCCTAATTTGTGGTTGCATTTAAGGGGAGATGAAGTGCTACTTTGTCATTCACCCTGAACCCCAGTGCTGTTTGAATAAATAAAACACAGGCACTATTTATGAGCGTTTGAACAGTGCATGCATGCATGTGCATGTGCATGTGATGCCCTGTGGACATCCACCAGCTCTCCAGCACTAGCTGCCAACACATGGCAGAGACTCCTGGTCTGAGGCATGAGGACTTTGGACCAACCACACATGCTCATTTAACCTCCACCTGCCTCATAATCAAGAGCTGCTGGTTCCCACTGCAGTATTGAAAACAATTTCATCTCAAGAGGCTTAGAGCAAGGATTTGTCTAAACAATGTCAACATTTGGATGCCAAGTTTGACAAGTTCTTGGGAGACTTTTGGCCTCTCATGCTTCCCCGGGTAACTCTAGTCAGAGTCTGGAAGCCCAAGGCTGTGCTGTGCAGACACTCAGCAGAAAAGGGATGAGGAAAGTGTGGTAATGCTGTGCATGTCTCAGGCTGTGCTTTGGGGTGCGCATGGAGAATGGAAGAAGCCCTACTGGGAGTAGCTCTGGATGGCCACAGAGTGTGTAGAGCCACTGGGGAAGGTCTCTGCTCTTGGGTATCTTTATTTTCTTACATAAGCAACAAGCAAAACACATTCAGCTCAACCCAACCAGCTTGCTGCCCCCATGCCCAAAGCTGGGGAACCAGAAACATGAAACAAAATCTTACCTGTTTTTCAGAGTTCAATCAGTTCACGGAAAGGCAGTTTTGTACCTTGGGTAAGCAATGCCACTATCAGCATTTTTAAGCTGATGCCAGGGAATTTTGTTGCCCTCATACTGCAAAACTCTGTTTCAGAAAGCTTTGCCAATCTACACAAGGGAAAAAATCCTACCTTTAGCTGACACTACCATGCGGTCAAAAATGCTGATGCCAGTCAGGAATGGGCAAGATGTCCTGCTGCTAAGTATAGCTCATGCATACAGTTACACTTTTAGTTCTTACTTGTCTGCCAACTATCTAGATTTCACATGGACCATCACGTCATCCTGTCCACCTGAAAGCAAGGGAAACAAAACCTGCCATGGTTCTGGGGACCATCACTAGTCATCCTGGTTGGGAGCAAGAGACTTGCCCCCTTTGGGAATGGATATACTATGCCATCAGAAGAACTCCAGCACCCTTAAAATACCACTTCCCCTGGGTGGATTTGCCAGTGCAATGGTTCTAATTTTACCTTTTCAGTTCACACAAACGTTAAAACATTTGTGCTGTCACCCTTGTCCTCTGCTTGTGCCCTGCACACTTTTGTCAAGCCTCTTCTGAAATAGAGGCTGGAAGCTGTTGTTCCCTAGCGGGCCATGGAGGAAACCAGGTGCTGCAATACATTTCTAGCCAGTGTATCCTGGTAAACTCTTCCCAAGCTCTGAATATTTAGAGAAACTCATTCTGATCCAAAACCTGGAAAGCTACTTGAGCGCAGTGCAGTCCTTGAGCTGCTAAGTCCTCTGCTGAGCAGGACTTTGTACCTCCAGCAACATCTTGTGTTACACACTCAGCTTCCACTTCAGAGCCACCCGGCCTCTGTGCTGCTCAGAGGATACACAGTGACCACAGGTCTCTCTGAAAAAGGCTGTGGTAGGTGGTCAGAGACTGCTATCTTACATTTGCTGCTCCATCAACATGAAAAGGAAGAGGCTGTGTAAACAACCAGGTATCTAGATTGCACCCAAGATAATGGGGAAGAGGACAAAGAGAAATATCTATGCAGCCCAGAGGAAAACACGGGTTTTTCTTGCACTGACCACACACATAAAGCATCTTTGATCAGGGGAAAAGCAGGTGGTAAAAGACAGCATAGAAAAAGCTTGGTCATGCCTAACACGTCCCTTTCTGGATCAATATATTCTTGTGAAGATATAATCTTCCTGCTGTAATGCTGACAGGTTAATGACAGCATGAGTTATCCGCTATCTAAATGCCCACATCAGTACCCGAGTTAGATTAACCCTGGGTGGAATTAGCTACTCATGCATGCAACTCCGTAAGTGGCCATCACAGCCCCTCACTTTTCCTGCCATTTACTTCCTGCACCCCTGTGCTGCAGGCCCTCGCCTCTTCCTGCCAGCATGGGGCCAGGGCCTGAGGGCTGGGCTGGTGGCCAGGGAGCCCCTCTGCCTCAACTTTTAGTTTTAAAATTAAGATTCGGGGAGGGGGGGGGGGGGGCATTTTACTGGGCTTGAGTTTCCAGTGCAGCCCAGCCCTTTACCAGAAGATGCCCAGTCAGGGAGCCGTTACGGTGTAATGGGCTGGAGGAGGGATGGGACACGGCTGGGCTGCCTTCCCAAGGCCCTGCCCTGGCTTCAGCCCAAACTTTGCGAAGTAGATTCCTATAGTATGTATTGTTGGTCAGGGGCCAGTATCATTTGTGATGAGTAGTGGGCACCATAGCTGGCCTGGGGCTCAGGGGCTTTGGCTCTAATTCTGCTTCTGTGCTTGACCTCCGAGATAACCTGGAAGAAAAAAGCAGAAAGTGCAAAGTTTGAAAAAGGGAATTTCCATCTATCGGTTTAAATTTCGGCAGAGTAGCCCTGCCGATCAGCTGCCGGAGAAATGCCACTACTGACTTCCAAATCACCTCATTTTCCCCATTCATCAAGCAGAGACGAAGCCAGCATGTGGCCTGGCGGCCGGGATCTCCGCACCCACAGCTCTCCTGCAACACAAAGAGGGCGAGTTGAGATGGGCAGGACGCAAACATCTGCTTCTCCTGCCTGCTGGAAATCTCTCACACTGCTGCCTGGGAGTATTAGTAGTTTAACACGTAACTGCGTTAGTAGAGAGAGAAAACAAATCACATGTGACCGAGTCTTCTGACAGAAGCAGCTTTGATGTCCTTCTGGTTGGGCCTGCCTGCGCCTCAGCCCAGTCGCCCCCCACCTGCACCCCACCCCACCCCGTCAATAAACTGTTTGTTTAGCCTCGCACAGATTATTCATTTCTTGGCACGGAGCTCTCAGCTCCAAAGAATTAACATTTGGATTGTATTTACTGGCGAGCAAAGTGCCAGCAATACAGCTGGGATTCGTTGCACAAACTATTTTGATGGGGGAAATCAACGACAAACTGAGAAGAGGAGGATCAAACAGCGAGCCCTTTTGCAAACGTTGTTTGAAAACATCATGTTGGTGATACACTGAGTTTGTAAAGGGGGCTGGGTGGCAAATCGGGTGGGGTAGCCTTCTCCCAGGTCTTCTTGCTGACTCCCACACACCACAGCCTGACCCTGTCCCTCTCCTAGAATAGATTAGTCAGAGGATATTTCATTTTAAACCCAAGCTCATGTTTTTCCTACAGAAGAGGAGACTCTGTCAATGTTTATTGCTATTTTGCTGGAATTTCTTTTTGGTCAGAGAGGGATTTGAAAACTAAATACATTTCCTGTTGGAGGCCAAGGGCTGTGAGCTGCAAGGAAAAGCATAGCCTTTGGCTTGGTTCAGCAGTAAATAATCACTTGTGTTCCAAAAAGTCATTCGCATTGGCAAGGGCTCCCAGCACCTGCAGATAGAAGCGCCCGGGGCAAGTCCAAGCACTTCATTTAGACTGTCCCTTATTACGATCAATCAGACCCCATTCCTCTTAGCCACAGGAAATTCTAGGCTTAACCCACATGCGTTTTAAAATTAAAAAGGTGGAAGAACGTGTAGTTAAAGACACAGAAAGAGAGAGAGATGGGAACGGAGAAGGTTTTTTATATGTTTGCACCAGAAACTTTCTGTTTTACTTCAACCGTCCATGTGAAAATATAAACACGTGAGACCTTCAGCTTATCAGTATTTTGCTGCTTGGGAAGGTCTCGTAGCTTGCCTTCACCCCCATTCTAGTTATGTGTATTTTGTGTCAGCTGGTTTTCCGTAATACAGCCACACACAGAGGAAATAGTATATTTTTGTCTTCCACTTTTTTTTTTTTTTCCTGTTAAGCTCTTAATGCCGGCTGGGTCAACCAGTTTGGCAAACCCTCTGAGCACAAGTGGTGTCAGAGCCTGACAGGCAGCGTGCTTGTCCTCAGCTCCCTGGCCAACCAGCTAATGTGGCAGGACTACCCTCTCCGTGGGAAAAATAGTACAGAGAGTAAAAAATAAAATGCTATAGTATAGAGAGTAAAAAATAAGATGCTATAGACCTTTACATCCCAAACCTGTAGCAGTACTATGAATAACTGCTCATCAATGGGCCTTGGATCAGTATCTCATAGAAAATCTGTGAGGTGTGTGATTTTGGATTAGTGCACACAGAGGGCTGGGAGTCACATCTAGCTACTTTAGGCTCTTGTTTCCTCAGATCCAAAAGGAGCTCAGTCTCACACAATGCATTTCCTAGGCCAGGTGTCACAAAGCAACATGTGCTGCCAGCAGTCATTTTGGGTTCTGTTGTAGCTCCTTGCAACTGCAAAGCTGTTAGCTGAAGAGACATTTATTGAGGTAACAAGGTGAAGAGCTTGCGTGGAAAGGCATGAGATCACTTCTACAAGCTGAACCCTCTTCTTCAGCTCTTAACTTCAGTGCTGCAGAATAAAAACTGGGTGTGAGCTGGTCTCTGTCCCAGATGGAGTCTGACTGGCCTGGGAGCTTTCAGCTCTTGTCAGGGACACTTGGAGCATCCTGGTGCTATTTTTACCAGCACTAGGAACATTGAGTCCAGACTTGCACTGCCACCAGCCAAAGAGGAGCTGGTAGTGCCCCTGGGAGGGTGACTCAAAGCAGCTATCTCCGTACCATGGTGTCCCTGAGTACCAAAATAATCATGGATGTAGGAACATCCCAGGCTGCAGCTGGAAGCCGTGATTCACTGAGATCAGAGTGTCAGGTTGCTTTCCTGTGCAAAGATGGTTTACAGCACAATAAAACAGCAACTGCTCCTCCCCACACTGGAGATACGAAAGGTCTTTAGCCTTAGGACTTCAGCCTCACTTAATCTGCTCTTGGATTTTGTACTAATGCAGACCTGTCACCGCAAGCATTCGGTTGTGCGTGTGCTGCATCACAGCACAAGTTCACTTCAGCAGGCCATTGCCACTGGCAATTAGGCGGGAGCAAAGCTCAGCCTCCGTCTGAAATGCAATGAAAACGCTGGGAAGGTAGCGCTGGGTCCTTCTCGGGCAATCTTCACAGGTTCTTCTTCAACCAAAGGCGGGTAAGCGGAGGCTGCCACCACCCCTGCTGCTCTGTGGCTGTTGAGGGCACCATCCATCAAAGTAACACCTGAAGAGCAGCCCTGTGTCAGCACCAGCTGCCAGGCCGAGGGAAACTATCGTGCGCTGCTCAACAATACAAAGGGCTTCTTTCCTCCTCCTCCACTAAATAAACTGTTAAAGACCATGACCCCTGGAAAACATAACAAGAGCTGAGGAATTTACAGTCGCGTGTTACAGGTCAAGGCATCGAGCGTTTCACAACCTCCTGGTTCCAGCCAAAAGCTCCGCTGTCTTTGTGCTCTGTGCAGATGCAGGTCCCATCCTCGCACACAAACAGACACACTGGATACACACGGTAAAAATGTTAAACGGAGGCCCAGTGTTTGTTTTCTGACCTTCCTGCCATAGCAAATGGTGGCAAAGATATTAGCAGCAAGGCAGCTTCCTCAGAGAGACCTGGAAACTATTCTGTGGGCATTTGTGACCATGAACGTCCATGCCCTATTGTATTGTGCCTCAGTGAGGCTTATATTGAGAACGATGTTAAAATTCAGTCTAAAACAGAAGAGAAAATGGATGTTGTGTCTTCATTTGGGAAGGGATGGAGAAGTTCTCGGTGGGAAATCTGTGGCTGGGGTGTGGGACAAAGGGAGAGCCTGGTACAACTTAAGCAGAAATGGTTGATGTGTGCTTGGGAGCTTCCTCCTCGTCTCCCATCTTAAACCTCACTGCAGAGTAGAGCTGGGCTTTCCAGCTGAGCCAGGCACCTCCCTGTGGAGGGGATGCCAGGAGTCCGAAGGCCCGGGGCACGCAGCCTTGCATTGGCAGCTTGAATGTGACCTGAGCCTGGGTTCAAACACGGCCTTGACCTACATTAACAAACCCTAAAAGGGAGGTTTGACCAGAACAATTAGTGTGAACAAGGTAGCAGCTTCTTGCTTGTTTGGACACGACTATTTCATTTAAATGCCTAATGAGCATCTGGGAGAAAGGATTTCTGTGCTAAGGAATGACCACCATAAGCAAACACTGCTAAGATTCCTCTCAACTGACCTAGAAAGATAAGATATTCTCAATTTGTTAGAGTAAAAAAGTGAATTGCAAACCTCCCCCTGAAGTAACAGAACCTTGTTATCTTTCTCCACAGTGAAAAAAGGAAAAAATACTTTAACCTCTCAATTAAAAAACGTGTGTGTGTGTGTATCTTAAGTCCTACCCACCGATCTTCCAGAGTTCAAAGCGGTGCCACTATATGATCTTGTCAAACCATTGCAAAAGTCTCTTACTGGCATTAAATACTTAAGACACAGTTACATTTGGACTTCAGTTTGAGATCTGGATCCAAACCTAGGCAAGCAGTGGCCAGCCTTTTTGTGAGGGTGAACCATGTACACTCTTGGAAGAATGTGTTTGTACATAGATAGACACATACACATATATTTTTATATATATTTATATTTATATTATTTATTTTTGTACGGAATATTAGATGGAAGATTTTATGCATAGACGTGAGGATGCACGAGACTGGATCAGCAGATTCCTAAAATCAAATTAGCCAATGAACTACGGACTTCCTTTGTCCAAGCCTGTAGCAACAAAAGAAATGCAGTCTGGTAGCAAGAGCCTATGTTTTCATCCTTCTGACATCTCCAGCTTCTCCATCCAATAATTTCCAGTAATAAAAAGTCTAGCTTCAGCCAAATAAGAGGCCATCTCTGCCATAAAGCAAAGAGGAAGCAGAGCCTGTTCTCGCAGTACAGAGTCTGCAGGAACATTTGCCAAAGTCCTCAGAGGAAATGCGCTGGCAACATCTCAAGGGCAGAAAATAGCTCTGTGCTGTACCTGTTTCCCACCTTCCCCTGCAGGCACTTCCACACATGCACACCCAGAGCTGGAAAAAGAGGGGCAGATTTAAAGAAAACTGACACCTCTTGCAAATTAGAGGAGGCAATCCCATTTTTTTTGGAACAGCTCTGTGTGACTCCCTAACATGGCTTTGGTTCTGCAAACATCACATGAATTATCCATTCAAATGGTAAAAACTGAAAGGAGTTGGGGTGGTCACCGTGAAATGGCAGGTCTTTCCCTCCAGGGCAAATAGAGGGGGAAAGAGTAAGGTAAGATCCCTGTGGGTGGTTTCTTCTGGGCATCTCTGTCCCAGTGTCCCAGAACAGCCCCTGTCAGTCTGTGCCCTCTTTTAGCTCCAGCATGGGATAACAACCAGGTCCAGTTGCACCGGTTGCTCGTGTGGCACAGACACCTTGATGCTAACAACCAAAATGGGCTCAGGCTGGTGAGCAGCTGCTGGGCAACACGCACACCCCTTCCACAGCTCTACGAGTCCTGACCTGCAGAGGCTGGGTCCAGGAGGCCATGGGATGCCTGTATGCATGGCAGCGAAACAGCACCCTCCTTGGTATTTGTTTCAGGCCACTTCCAGCTCAAGTTTCCCTCTAACCTCACCCTCTTCTTGCCCCAAACCTGGATCAGATGAGATTTAACCCTAGACAAGAAGAAAGACCAGAAACATCCACCTGGATGGTGAGAGGTATCAAACATGATATTTTCAGCTAACAGGAAAGTGAAATATTTAGTGCTCAGATCTGATCCTTTCCTCTGTTTCTCTGCCTTTATAAAACACTGTTGTGTGGGGAAGATGCTGAAAGAAGAATATCAATTGTCCTTCAGTGTGCAGAGACCTATTCAGAAAAGGCACCCTGGTCTGCAGGAGCCCAAATGTTTTTTCAAATGCTTCTGGCAGAAGAAGAGTGCAGAGTCTTTCCAGGCTGCTCTTTATCTGGTGAGATGGATCTCTGTGGAGCTGGGGGAGGGAAGGCTGCTGTTTAAGTTTCTTCATTTTTTTTTTTCTTTTCTCTGTCTGCAAGAGTTTAGTTTAAAAAAATAAAATAAAAAAATAGGAGTATGCTGTACTGCAATCACAGGGCTACTGCTCTAAAGCTTTGTGGAGGTCTTCCTCTACCAGGCCATCTTGGACTGCAGTTGGAAGTGCCTCTATGAATCTTCAAAGTGTTTTGGTGGAACAAGGTTTCTTTTCTCCCTAATAGAAAAGAATGAGCTAGTCTCTTTTCTGTAAATGATCTAAGCAGCAATTTTTTCTTCTTCACTTAGACAAGCAGAGCTGTTTGCTTCAGTTTGCTTTCTTTTCTTTTTTTTTTTTTTTTTTTTAAGAAAATCTGAGGGGGGATTTTCTTTCTTGAAGTATGAAGTGTGTTTCTTAGACATTACAAGCAAGCTGTCACAGACCCTTGGTCTCCCTATGATAATTCTGCACGTTTTTGATGTTATGATTATAGATTTTCAAGAAAGTTCAGGTGATCTGGTTAATCTGTGTTAAACAGACAATGAGTACGGTTTGGGGATGAATTTTAAGTCAATCCAAGGCAGCCTGCCACCAGAAGAAGCAATCCTACCCTCCCTCCTGCTCCTGCCTGGATCTATCACTTTCTTTAAACATGGGCTGATGCTGGTGATTAAAAACAGACCATACGAGGGAAATTTCTGGTTTTCTGAGGGATCAGCAAGCCCATCTAGCTCCTTGTGGGCATCTCACAAAGCCTCAGCCCGCCAAATTGCACCAAAGGGCTGCTGGAGGCATTGATACCCACCACGGCTCACCTTGCCCTGTGCTGAAGGCCACTGCTCCTGTCCCAGGGGCCGGAGAACAGTGTCCGTGTTTCCCCACAAGAAGCTGTGTACAGGGAGATGCTGCAGGCTCCAAAGCCACGAACTGCACCTTGGCCACCTACACTGTGCGTTGTGCCTGCAAGGTCTGAACCCTGGACTGCTGATGTGCCTTTAAACATCCTGTAGATTTTATTTGTTGGTGGTCAATATTTACCAGGCAGGCAAGCTGTGGTGTGGGATTCCAGTGTGGAGAGAAAAGGAGAACATGGGGAAGCCCTAAAAAATTCTTCTTTTTGGTGAAGGGTGCACAGAGGCCAACATGAGCTTTTCTCTGGATTTCAGGGAGCTTTGGATCAGGCCCAAGGTGCATCATTATCCCATGACAGAATAAAGGCACATACCCGTTTTTATGAGTGAAAACTATTCTTTCTCTCCAGTGAAAGGCTGAGATCTGAACACAGCTGCTATTTTGCTCTGTGCAGTGAATCACTTCTGATTCTTAAGTACTGAACCAGTGACATGCATTCCCCCCGCCCAACATGGAGACCTTTCTCCATTATTGTACCATGAGAAGAATATAGTAATTCATGCCGTCTTTATTTTATTTTATTTTTTTTTAACTTGTTATTGCTGGAGCTCCTTTCACTTCAAGCTGAAAAGGCAGACATCTGGGGCAGATAGGAATGCTGGCATTATCTTAGAACATGAAATTTCTGGGAATCTCCCTCTTCCCTGGATCCCCGAAAGAGCTGTAATATTCAACCATCTCTTCCAGGCAGTAAGCAGGAAATGCAGGAGTGCCTTTATATGAATGGACAAGGAAACATGAGGAAAAAAATCCACCTTCTATTAATGGTTAGGTTGTGGTAGGTTTTCCTCTGAAAGGAGTTGGATGTTTTGCAGGCAGAACTGTCTGTGTAGAGGAAGAAGAACCCACATCTTTTCCCCTCATCCTGGCACATGCTGGGGATTTGAGAGCATCTACGTGATAATTCTTAATATCACACTGCAAGAATGAAGTGAGGCAATTGTAAAGCATTTAGGAGAGAGAAACAGGAGTGATCAGAGGCCGGGGAACCAGGGGTACGAAGACAGACAGAAAGAATGAGGCTCATTCAGTCTAGAGAAAAGGAGATATAAGGAGACAAATAACCACAGAAAAATAAGGCCAAGGGGGATCTCTGGAGGTTGTCCAATCCATTCTTCTTCCTTGAGACAATCTCTGCAATATCTAAATCACTCCTGATAGATATTTCTTTGACCTGTTCATAAAGATTTCCGCTAGTACACAGTATACAAGCTCCCAAGGTGACCTAGCTTACTTCTCCATGAGTCTCACAATTAAAATATTTTCTTATCAGCTTATTCTGAATCATTCTTACTCCATTTTAAAGTCTCTCATCAGCCACAGTTAAATCCTAACTAAAATCAAACTTTCAATTCTGTTCACCACTCCTGTGTTAAAGGAAATAAGAAGACGTGATTTTTTTCTTGACAAACCTACAACTTCTGTTATTTCTTTTCTTTACAAAGGTGCTTCCAAACAACTAAATTGCTTGATATTTCCTGGAGCTGAAAATATAGACGAGCTGGAGCATGTAATTCCCATGCTCCTCTGTTTTCCCCTCTTCTGTATGAGGAGTGGTACCACATTTGCCCTTTTCCAGCTTTCTGGTATCTTTCCTACCCTTTTCTGGCTTCTCAAAGATAACCACAGGTATCTAAGATCATTTCAGTCCACTTTCAAAATATTCTAGGATGAAGTTCATCAGGTTCAGCCAATTATAAAACATTAAGCTTATCTAATTTTCTGACTACTTCCCTTATTCTATGCTGAACTCCTATCCTTTTTTCAATTCAATTTCTAATCCTGTTAGCCTCCTGCTCTCAACTGATTTTTTAAATGAACACTGGTACAAAAAAAAAGGCTTTAAACACTTCACCCCCTTGGTACCATCTGGTGCTACCTTCCTCTTTTCATCTTCTGATAAATGTATTTGTAGAACAAATTCTTGGTGCTCACTCTTCGTATATGTAAAAGAGATCTGCAAAGAGAAAAGGAACATGCTATTCCTCACAGCCACCAAGGGCAGGACAAGAAATAATGAGCTTCAAGAGGAGGTTAGGCACGAGGAGAAGTATTTTAGCTGTTAGAGCGGCGAAGAACAGGAATGCATTATCTTGGCAGTTTGTAAAATTTTATATGGTTGGCTGTCTTTAAGCACAGGTTACACAGTTAATTTTCAGCATTTTCTGGTGTGTAAGATCCTAGCATTGCTCCTAGCAGGGCTGCTCATACATGTGGTTTAGCCCAGTGCTAATGGGATTGCTGTTGTTATAACTGCCTGAGACATCCCCAGACATGCTCCACAGAAACGCTGAAGTCTGTCGGCTGCACTTTGGAAATCCATAGGTTAGACAACATTTGTCAGGAACTGGGTCAAGGGGTTCTGCCTGTCTATTTTCTACAATTTTGTGATCCCCAAATTCTCAGATATTACAGCTGTGTCCTCTGAATTTATGGTGTCTCTGTAGTGAAATGAACATTGATTTATTTTTTATTTTTTTTTTCCAGTTTCATTGCTTCCTTTTACTGAACAGTAGCTCTGAAATTGTACTTTTTAATAAACTTCATAAAAAAAAATCATCTGCCTTACAGACCAATTATTTAGTGTCTATTAATGTCTAGTCTATTACAGCCACATTATAGTCCTTGCAGGTCATGGAATGATGCTGTGGCAGAGCAGAGAGATCTCCTGCATTGCCTTCTCCTCCTCCAATCTCCAGATCATTCTCCTTTCCTTAAATTTCATCCATCTGTGAAAAGGGAGAACTGAACTGATGGCTGGGTAATTTGCATATGCAAATCTGAACTAAAGAGAAACTCTCATGGCTACAGCATGGAGGCTTCTGTTAAATGTTATAAATTGAAATGCTTTCCTCCCCAAGCTAAAATAAAAAGTGCCCTGGAGGGTATATTTCTGAAGGGTTTGTGACTAACCTGATTAGTCACCCTAAATTGTGATAGATGGAAGGAAAAAGCAGTTGTCAAACAAGGAGGAAATTCCAATAGAAGAGTAAATTTAAGGATGACAGTGATGATAAATTCTTACAAGCCTTAGAAAAGATCAGCCTTTTGTCTAGCTCTCATAAGGACCATTGAGTGCTCACTGTATAATGGGCTGTTGTTTGGATAACTGTAGAATGTGGAGATTGGTTTTAAAAAGAAAAAAAAGCCACCTCATGCCCAGGCTGATCTCAGTTTATTGTGAGCTTCTAAAGCCTGTAACAAACTCATTTTAAGAACTCCCATTCCTCACTGCTCCTGCAGGTGAGCTTGAGACTAGTAGGCCAGGGGATGTACTGCAGGGGAAAATAACACTCAGTTAGACGAATTCAGATTAAAACCAGGTGTAAATTTTGAAAAGTGAGCATTAGGAAAACTCAGCAAAGTTGCTCCTTCATTTTGCCACTAATAATTTTTGATCAATAAGGTCAGAAGTAGTGACTTCTCTCATCTCTTCTAAAGGAGCTTTATTCTGAGGAATTAATGATTTTTTATTTATTTTTATTTTTATTTATATATATATATATTTTATCCATTTATTTATCTGTTTTGGAGATGTGAAGATTCCAGACTCTAGAAGTAAACGTAGCAAGATGGTAAATGAATGATGCTGTCCCAGGGCCTGGTGTCTGTGGTTCTCAGCACCTGAACACATCAATCACATTCTGTTTCCTCAACAGCCTTTTTCCCCCCATTTGGGATAAACCATGCCATCCTATCATAAAACCGCTAAAGGATGCTCAGCACACAAAAGTTTTGGACACTTGTCATATTGCGCAAAATACTTTGAGCATCTCTGTGGAGATCAGGAACACTGCTACAGCCCCCAAAAACCAATTGCCTATCATCTTGCTTATTTAGTCATAAGTAGGAAGGAGAACAAATCTCACAAGAAAAGCCTATTTTTGTGAGATTTCAAGCCCCCCAAAAATGCAGTTTTAAAAGGTGTGTGTGCCCTCATCTACACTTCCTGATAAGCTTATGATATTTTGGCCATTTGCTGGACAAACCAAGACCTCTGAAGGGTACTTTCAAGTCAGTCTGGCTCTCGGCTAGATGGAATAATTGCTCTGCTCCTGCTACTGCATGTGCATTTTTTAACAGTGAATTAAAACAGCATGAATTTCACTCCAACCAAGATTTGGCAAGAGCTGCCCAGAACAGTAGATTAAATCAGTATTTCCCAGACTTCCTGCTAGATGTATCCTTCTCTAATAAAAGCTTTTATATTTGTTTATTGCCTTAGCTCATTTCCACCAAGAAATGTCTCTTTTGTCTAATCATAAATCTTCCAGGACTGTAGTGAGAAGATCCTATATATATATGGACTAGGCTATTGGAGAGATTTTTCTCACATTTAATGTGACAACATTAAACACAAACTATAAAACAGGATCCATGGGATTTCCTCTTACTTTCAAGGACTGACAGTGATGTCTTTTCCCAAGCAAAATTCCTACTGAAGCCAAAAATCTTAGCAAGAAGATCAATGAAAGCCAGTTGTATCTTGGCTTACATGGGAACTGCAGCATCAGATACAGGAATGGCCATCCTGGAGGAAAATGCCTTGCAGATGCTATTTGTAGAAACGTGTGTAGTTCTCACCATCAGCACGTCCTTTTTGTTGCGTTTGATCTGAAAGGCCAGGGAAAATTCCCAGTGATGCTTGCTTTGAGAGGAGGAAGGATTGACAACATTTTAAGGAACATCTGAAATCCCAGTCCCCTAAGTAGAAGGGTATTTAAGGAACAGAGGGTAGCTCTTTTGCTCAAAGACCAAGTCTTTTTTTTGTCAGCATCTCACCTGAAAGTTCTTGCTATCAGCAGCGTCAGTAGACAAAGCAATGAGTGTGCTGGGTTTCTCTCTCTCTCTCTCATTCTCTTACATGGGTATGCTCCCATCCACTGAGCACTTGGCAGGGAAGTTTTCACCACCTAATTCTAGTACCTGTGCAGCACCAAAAGGCCCGTGTTTAGTCCGAATTCTGGTTGTTTCAGCTAATTCTTTTACATCTGACTTGTTGCAGCTATGTGAGAGGAGTGGTGGCAGTTGCACTCTGCAGCTACAATGAGGTGTGACCCATCCAACAATAATATAAATTATTTCCTCATCTAGTCAGAGTTTCCATTACTCCAAGGACATGACAAAATTTGGACACGGAAGATATTTATTAAGTCATCTAGAGTTTCTTTTCCGAACAATGCAGGGCCAGGCCCGCTGGACGGCGGTCACTCTGTCTCCTCACGTACATCGCCGGTTTCTAAATGAACTGCGACCACTTTGGAAAATGACCAGGGCATCACTGCGCAAAGCTAAGTGGAGGCTTCTGCTCACTCTGTAACAGAGAGAAGGAAATATACTTCTTACAAATACAGGCCACAAATCCCTAATATTTAAACAAGTAATGAAGTGCCTTCAAGAGGACAATTTAAGTGTTTCAGGCTTGCTGTACTGGCACCCATATAGCTTTTTAAATCAGAGAATACCCTTCTAAAATACTTTTATCTGTCTCTTATAAACTCTGAAGCATCCTCCTCCCACAAGAGGAGGAACACAACAGAAAAAATAGCAGCACCTGTGCCCTTGGTAAGTACCCAAGACCGTCACATCCATCCTAAAAAGTCATAAACAAGGCAAAATGCCTTGACTCCAACATGTTTGTAAGCCTTCCCCATTTATGTACAGAGAGGGAGGGTTGCTGCCTGTGCTGACCGGAGGCTTCCCTCAGTCAGATCTAAGCCTGCCAGGTAGATCTCTGCCTGACAAATACGCATCCTCCCTACTGAGTGTGCAGAGGAGATGATACATCCTTGAACAGCACCGTCTTACAACAACATGTCACAAAAGCTAATATTGCCTTTAGCGGTGCATGCATTAGAAATATGGTAGTTGATATGCTAAGTGATTTTTTTAATAGACCTTGTTAAACATGTTAGCTTCAGAGACCTCAAGCTATCTATCACTACCGTGAGCCTTTTTTTTCTCTCTCTCTCTCTTTTTTTTTTTTTTTTTTTTTAAGGCTTTGCAAGATGAAGTAGTTTTTTTTTCTGCAGATTTACCCTACAAATTTATTTTCAATAATACCAGGCCCTTTGGGAGGATGTCCTGTCCACAGCCCTCTTCTATATGACAGTGGAAACTCACAAACATCCCTCCACCAGTAACTGCAGCCGTGATGGGATAGGGGCCTAAGGACACAATGTGTCAGCTTAATTAGGGCAGCTCTGAACTAAACCGAGGGAAGGACCTTGAAAAAAGGATGAGCATGATTCAGAAAGAGCTAGGAATTTTTGAGGAGCTGGAGAAATTAAAAGACAGGAAAATGCAGCCTGCTTTCCTTTTTGTTGGTAAATGCCACCACCTCCTTCCCAACTCACATCTTGATTTAAAGACTCCTTTTTCAGCGTGTTCTAACGCTCTTTTAAAAGGATGTGCAACACTCCTGAGGCTGAAGCACAGCTCTATTTGTATCAGCACAGCACAGACTGGCAAGGGATCTGTCCTCACAGTTTTCAGAGCTAATAGTGTGTTCCTGGGAACACGGTGGGACTGGTGAAATTGTGTCTACACGGGAGTTTTGCAGCTAAACTCAGCATTAAATTCCAGAATGTTCACAAGTTCTGAGTCAACAGAAAATTGTGAGGGGAAGAGAGTGGGCAAGCAATTCGGGACACTTCTCACCTGGAGTGAGTACATTGGTTGTGTCTAGGGTAAAGTACCCCCTGAAGTTCGGATACCTAGCTTTTCTAGCAATAAGCTGAAGGAAATATTTAGAAATGAAACCAGGAATTGTTTTTAAACCAAACAAACCCACTGGATTCCAGTATAAACCCGTAAGTGGTGTTGGCAGAGAGGATTTACCTCTGGTCCCTGGAATTGTCAATATGCCTTGAAACCACATCATGAAATGAGAGGAAAAGCCACACTTTCCCTGCTAATGCTGACACACAATTAATATAAACTAAGGAGACTGTTTGGTGTTTGTTCGAAGTGATCCCTCCCCACCGACACAATGAGAGCTAATGAACTAAATCTGAAAACATCAGCATAAGATTTTGACAAATGCGTTGTTTGCCTATTGAGAGGGCAGAAAATGATTATAAATGACAAGCTGGGCTTGTTTTCAGGCATGGACACTCCAGGAGCAGCGGCATTATGGCCTCAGTTGGCTGTTCTCTGTGTAAATGATTTCACACTTCTGCTACTGAATCAATTGGGTGTTTCTCCATTTAAGAATTGCTGAAATAAAATATCTCCTGCTCCAAAGTCAAGGCATGTTCTTGGCTCCCAGGATGGATGAAAGGTTTAAACGTATCTGGGTTTTGTATTTAAAAATGAGGTATTGGTCTCAGTGTAGTGCTCTCTTACTATTGGGAGAGCAAAAAATCTAAGCAAATTATTAATAAGCATGCTGGAAAAGTAGAATGTTGTATGATAAAATTGAAACAAAAAAGTTGATGTCTTTGTATTCTGGGGAAAAATGAGATATTTACTTAAATATTTTGGCTAAAGAAGTCTAGAGGCCAAAGTAAGGTTAAGGTTCTGGTATAATCTACTGGTTATATGATAGCCTAATGTAAATTAAATTCTGAAATCTTTTATTCCAGCATTTCTCCCAAAGAAGATAATGACCAAGCAGTCATCTCAGAACCTAACTTTGCTTCTTGTTTCTCTGGTCTGCCAGTTCTTGGGCAGAGACTCTGTAACAGCTTAAATTCCCCAATGAGGCAGAAAATGTTATAGAGAGAGAAAGAGCAGGAATAAGAAGAGTTTTGGCTGATTTGCTGCTCCCCATTGCTCAGTTCTGCACACATCTATGCCATTATAAACATAATGAATAATAAATCCAAGCTCATTTTTAGGGCTGCATCCATTGCAAGTATAAATACACAAAGGCAAAGGATTTCTCCTTGGAAAGTCAGCAAGAGGGAGTTTTATGTAATTCTTATGAGACTTAATGAAATGCTGAAGATGAAACAATTCCTATTTTGCCTTCATGGAAGCAGACTTAAGTGAAATGGTACCTTTCATTCCTCTTTACAGAAGGAGGTTCAGAGCATCAGCAGGTGGGCAGATTTAAATCAGCAAAGTGCAAACCTCACAAAGATTGGTTTCTAGGCTCAGTGCAGGAAAGCCACATGAAGTTTGGATGCTCTTACAAAACTCCAAACTGCTTATCCTGAAGCTAGGAGTGGTTCCACAGCTTTGCCCAACCTGCACACTCACAGTGGCTGGTTTTCACTTTGGGTACTCCTCTTGATCGTGTTGACCCAGCAAAGCAGACCTCCAGCTCTAGCCCCAGGCGTGGGGTTGCACACATCATTCCAGCTCCATGGGGAGGCTCTTGAGCCAGCAGCAGCCCCTCTGGTACCAAACGCCTCACCTGTTGCCATCCCCACTGAGGAACAGTTGATGGGATCCATGGGATCAATGCTCAGGCCAGATCCAGATTGCAGAGTGCTACCAGGACCGTTTCCACCCCACCTGAAGTTTCCAGAGAACTAAATATCTGGTTTGGTAAACCTACAAAAACATTTTAGGGAAAAGAAGATTCAGGTTCATTCAAAGAGTGAGTAAAGCTGTGTGCATGTGCACGTGCGTGTTTGTGCACACGTGCTGTTGAGTACGATTCACAGCACCCAAGTTAATGGTTAGACCCCGTGCGATGCTCACCCAACAGTGCCATAAAAGTTGGTCACTAAAACAATGTTCTTTCTCTGCCAGCGGTCCTCCAATCCAATCCATGGTTCGAGTCTGACTTCCAATTAAGCAATTAATAATGATCAAAAATATACTGAAAAATTAAGATCACTGAAGTAATACAACTCATTTGTGTCTTTTTAATATATTATATTCCTTCTTGGACTTTTCAGAAGCTTATAGTTTCTGCATTTATAAAAGGGAGTTTATTATTGCGCCTGCCTGGACTGATTTTTTAATTTATTTTATTTTTGGGGGTACAAATTGAGAGCTGTTTCATTTTTTCCCTCTTCTAAGGAAAACATTTTTTCCCTTGAGTATGGGAAACATGACAGGTGTCCGAATCCTATTGAAGTCTGTGTGCCTAATTATCCTCAGATTCCTTTGCAAAACCTACTGCTAATGTTTACAACCTCCCCTCTACTGGCACCTACCACTGCATTTTCTTCATGGTCTCAAAGCACTCCATTAAAAAAGGTTAAATCATTATTTTCCTTTTTGTATGCAAGGAAATAGAACTGTTAAGACACTTAAGAAGGAGAGATCCACCTTTCCTGTCCCCGTCCTGATTTCTGTTCAGTTCTTTTGTCCATACATTTTCTACCACTGGCATCTCTTTTGCTATCTGCTTAACATGGAAGCTTGTCATCTGCAGAAAATCTTCACTAATTTTTCGTCAGGGAAAATTTTTGTCTTTCCAGAACTTCTGTATGTGTTTGCTCAGGGTTAGGTCAAACAAAACCAAGCACGGCTTTACAAGTAACTAAATAGTGGGAGCAGGCTCTTGGGAGGAGGAAATCCATGTCATATCCAAAGGATCCAATGCTGGCTACCAACTGGTAGTGCACAGCAGTAGACATGCCCTAAGAGACCTTCCTAAGGTCTCTCTGCACTCTGCAAGCCACTGACCAAGGAGGCCTGGAGAAGAAGCATGCTTACCCTCCAAAGACCCCTGTAAATCAGGATGCCGAGTTATATAAGGAACATCCTTCTTTACACGCTCTGTGTACTCTGTTTCTGGCACGCAGAGCAGCTTGTGTTGGCTTCCCTGAACAGACACACCGTAGCATCCAACACCCAAGCTAAGAAACACGAACTTTGCTTAGCTTTAGATAATCTAAATGAACCTACTAACATGCCATTTGCAGGAGAATTAGGAGAATAACATACTGGGAAGGTTTGGCAGAACCTTTACACATGCCAGAAATCCACCGAGTTTGATGCGAGCTGTTCTACTCCGTGCAATGTGTCCTGGATACCCTGGTACTGCCCAGAAGAACAGAGATGAAAATCTCTTGGCTTGACCCTCAGACACGATCCTATAGCCCACAGACCAAACTCTATCTCGACAAAGATATAACTAAGGGAATAATTTTTTTTTTCCCAGCAAACTTCATGCTGTTTCTTACCATTGTCTGTTGCCTCAGGTTCCGACACAGAGTCCATTTTCTTACACCCTCCTTTAGCCATGCAAAGCAGGCACAGCAAAGCGCACAATGAAATGCTAGCATCTTTTCAGACCAGTGGTTCTGAACCCCCTTGAGAAATCCATAAATGCCCTCCCTGGAATATTGAGCAGATAATGCTCCCTCTTTCCGCCTGCGGTGTTTTGAAAAATGTAGCCCATAAAATGTGTCTGACATTGTACAGCGAGCTCAGCTTCCCTGCAAACGCCGTGGCCTCCTCGGGGTGAACACGGCTCCCATTGTTAGCCCTGACTTGCTGAATACAGCGAGGCACGACAAGATTTCTATGCCTTGCACAGCGACAGCACATGACTTGGAAGGGAACTTCTCGAGGAAAGTATATTTGATAAGTCATAAAACCTTCCTGGAGATACATGCTGAATGCTGTGTGTGTGTATTATACCTGGCACTGTTAACAACACCTATTGCTAAGCTTGCATGATGCTTTCCCAAACAAGACCTAGTTCAGTTGCTTATAACATATTTGATCAGGCTTTAACAGTTTGGGCAATTTTTTTTGTTTGTTTTGTTTTGTTTTTCCATGCAGATTAGTTGCTTCAGGAAGAATATATATTGGAAATTTCTGCCAAGACAGATTTTTATTTTTTATTTTTTTTTAGAGCGGGTTTACAGGAAAATACATTATTTTTGCCCCTGTTAAATCTTATGAGGATTTTATTGAAAAACTCTTTTCTACCTCATTGCTTTGGTATTTGTAGGGATGTTTCTGTTCTAGAGATATACCTTTTTCAATATTGTTGTTAACCCTCTCTTCCTTCCCCTTGCACTTGGGCCAAATCGTGAGCTTGTTAAAAAAGAACAATCTCTGCAGACATGCTAGAGTTTGGCAAAGGACGTCTCAGGGGTTGGGCAGGAATTTCCCTATAAATACATCAGCAGAGATGTTCTGGGAAATGCAAAGTTCTCCTTTCTGCTGCCCAAGCAAGGTCAGTGCCCAGAGGAGTGCTAGAGAGATTTGGGAAGAAACTGTGGCTTTCAGAGAACTCCTGCTCTGCTCTCTTTTTGGGATAGAGGACTTCCACTTCCTGAGGACAGAGCTTTAGCCATGCTGTCCACAGCTGCTTGGAGGTCTCTGATTGCCTTGCTAGTGAGCCGTGGTGTTGAGCCATGTCCTCTGGACCCATGAGACTGAAGGGATGGAGATGTCATCAGCACAGCATGCCCTGCAATTCTAGCACCAAGGAGGGATCTTCCTACCTTCCAGTCCCACCTGGCTCTCACTGACAGGGCTGCCCCTGGTGGGACTGACCATGTTAGCGGTCACCACCAGCAGGGTGGCCCATGGGCAATTTGTCTCTGTTATTGTCTTTGTGACTGTCGAAGCCTGCACCTCCAGGTGCCCCATAGGCCTGGGGCTGGTCACACAGCACTTCCCTGTCCTGCTGCAAAACCCACCCGCAGCACCGACAGCAGAGATGCTCCCATCCCATCCCCTCCAACACCAACCCCTCACCCATCCCCACTTCTCAAGCGGGAACACGCAGCAGTGTAAGATGAGCTCAGGAGGGTCAGGGCTAGCCTTTGTTTCACCTCCAATCCATTACTTCGCTTCCCCCCTATCTCAAGTCCATAACCTTTACCAGCAATGGAACGAATTGCATGAGAAAGTTCATGGGATGGCAGGAACATCTGGGCCACATACTGTACGTGCCACTGTAAGTTAACCTCTCGCATGCTGTCAGATGCTGTGCGAAAGTATGTCAGGGACACAGCTGTGCGCAGGGCTCCACACGCACGCACGGCTCCACTGGGCAGGAGCCACCTAAGGATGGAAGAAAAGAGAGAAAAGAGATGAGAGAGAAGAGGAGAGGATGGGAGACAGGAGGCGGGGGGAAGGCAAGGTGAAACCTGATGATTTTTTGCTGAAGGGATGATGCTCTGCAGCCAGTCAGTGCAACAAATCTTCCCCTGCACACCCTGGAGTGCAATGTCACTTCCCCTCGTGAGCCAGATTTGGTTTCAATGGAGACAAAGGGGTCAAGATGCAGTGGGAAATGGGAAGGAGGGATGGGAAGGGAAGGTGCAAAGGGAATAAGAGTCTCAGAGCACTGAGTTTTTGCAGGCTCTCTCCGACCCACATAATCAGCAGGGCTCAAGCTGACAGCAGGGGATTTAAGCACTTATAGGGGGAGCTCAGCTGGGCGTCTCAAGGGAAAAAGGGCTGGGAAATACAGTTCTGCAGAAAAGGCTAAGAGAGAGAAAAGAGCTGTTAAGCAGGAAGAGAGACATCTGCAGCATAGCTGTTCATTTGGGTTACTCTCTGCTCTGATCTGGCAATGGAAATGAATGAGCAAATGTTTTCAGCAGCCTGATTCTCTTGAGAAGAGTGAACTGAGAAGGATGCTGCCCACAGGACAATGTCCCTGATTTAGTTTTCCATGCCTTTTAGCCTAACGTGACAAACTGGGCCAGGAGGGATGCAGAGAGGTGAAAACCAGGGCACGGCTCCTGAGGAGGGACCCTACAACAAGGCCACTCATGAAATGGTGGGCCACTGCAGCTTATCGCTGGAAGGAGACGTTCTCCATCTCCCAGCCAGACAGACACAGGACAATGTGTATTTCGGTGTCAGAGCTCCATAACACAACCAAAGCATGTGAATTTTGACAGATAAATGATTATTTAGTTAAGGAAGTAATCAACAAACAGTCCTGTGGATGTGTTCTGAGAAAACAAACATCTTCAAAGAAGGGAAAATATCTGCAGAATCTCTGAAACCTGCTTCCCCACTGAGACTGCACCCTGGCTGGAGGGAAATTCCCATTTCTCTCAACAGCAATGGCAAAGGGCGATGCTCATCCTGCCCTGGTGCTGCCCACTAGCCTTTTGTGTATTACTTGGTATCCTCTGCATTTTGATGTCTCCTGGAATAACTTCCTTGCAGAAAACAATAGGGCTGAAGAATGGGGAAAGGAAGGAGAGGGTGATCCAAGTTTTTTTTTTTAAACAACTAACTCTATTTCAATAAGGCTTTGGGTTTTATGGAGCCCCAAATCTTCGAAAACTATGTATCATTTCAAACACATTAAAAGATATTTAGCAGTTTTATTACTCATTTAAACATGTCTTTAAAAATATATACCTTCAAAAGAATAAGTTCATATGTGCTATTGAGTATCCGCTATGCAAGGGTTTACCAAGCGAGTTTCCCAGGTACAGGATTTTCCTGGCATTTCTCTGCTGTAACAGTAGTATAAAACTCGTAAATGCTTTACATGCAAACTTTGCAACAGCGCTAGACAAAGACAGCACTAAAAGAATTTACCCCCACACACGCACATGCACGATTAATTTCCTGCTTGTAAAGCAAATGAATGCTTTATTACTTGTCCTTTCTGCAGCTCAAATAACTCCACAATGCTCATTAAAACTGACTTTTTCTACCTAGCACATTTCAAAGCAACAGAATGAAAGTGCATGGTGACCACAGCCTGTCGAGGAGGACGACGAGGGTCTTTGGAAGTAGGAGCTTAGAAGCACAGCAGGCCCAGGGTGCATGCCCAGGCTAGGGGGGCCCAAACAATTCTAAATATTTGTTTCTTTCCTAGGAATTTTGGTCTGACCTAGCAAACAGGACTCCCACCTGCCTGTGGGTCAGGCCAGCACTCCTTGCTGCACCAGCTGTGACCTAATCCAGGCTTGCTGACTAGCTTTTGGTCTCAGCCACTCACTGCTACTGTAAATGTGTTCTGCTTGTTGGTGGGGTCAGCCAGTTTTGGTGCCACAAGATGGGAAGTAATCCATTTAACAAAAGCAACACATTTTTATAGCTTCTGGAATCACTTCCGTTGCAAAAACAATAGGGTGAAGGAGCAGGAGGGGGTAGCCCTAAGACATTTTGCAAACAATGGACCTTTTCTTTCAGTGGGGCTTTAGGACTTTATAGGACCCCAACTCTACCAACACTACATATTCCAAGATATGTTTAAGTGTATTTCATGCTATTTAGAATTTATGTTTTCTGTTTGTTTATGTTGTTTGCAGTGGTCTTTACTGGTGCAACATGAATGCATCAGGTACGGATTCAATTTCCCACCAGGAGAACCCCAAACAACATCACCGGGACCTCGCCACATCCACAGCCCTGATGCAGTTCCTTTGTAGAGGTTTGGCTAATGTAATCATGCAGATAACTGTGTTGACTTAAGAATCATTTGATATTGTAATAATAGAAGCAATTATTTTCCTCGGCATCAGGGTGACCCAACTTTGGAGGAATACCTCCAAAAGCCTTTAGACCTCTGTGAACCATCCCAACATGGTTGGGTAATATTCAGTCGAACAAACAGAAAGCACAGAACAAAACCAACTATTAATGAACATACTTCTGCTCATTTTTGTTCCATTCTTGGTTACTCCTGTATAAACCAGGACATTTACCTGGCCTGAGGTGAGGGCAGCAGGGTGGCGGACAGCCTTCTGCTCCGGATGGGCACAGCATGGAAGGGCTGATAACCAAACAAAGCCCTTGTTAACATCTGAAGCTCAACAAATATTTCCACTTGAGGTGGGAAATTATCTGAAGGAGGTGGGGGGAATAAAGCAGAGTAAAACAGACTGTGTCCACCTGGGACTTCTCTTGGCTATACCTCACCTGGGAATGACAGCCTCCATACAGGGAGCTGGTGTGAGGCAGACTGCATTATGCCTAGTGGCTTAATCCGGATTAAACACATTTTGCCACACGCCACAATTACTACTATTGCTCTTACTGCTGACTTTAAAACTCCTCACTCCAACACTGCATGATCTAGGGGTGAGAGATCTGGAATAACGTGCTCTTATTCTGGCATATATGAGCATGCACACAAGGAATTAATTCATCAGTAGTTAATCTGGAATGATGCCATGGGTAGGCAACTCCCCTTCCTGGGAATGTGACAAATACTGGGTTGGGGGGAAGGCTGTGAAGTATCTTTAATTCTCTTTTCCCCTATTCCCTGTATTCTGCTGCAGCTCTATCCAGCCTCCAACATCAGTGGAGGGGAGTTTGAGCAGCAGCTGTTTCCTCCAGTACCCAACGCGCTCTGCAAAAGACACTGTAATTGCATCGCCTGGCTATCTGGGGCTGAGGAGAAGGGATAAAGTGGAGGTCCTGCAGAAAAACACAGCCATGCCTAGCGAGGTTGTGGGGCAGCCCTCGCAAGAGGCATGCTCAGGGGCTGCTTTCTGCTCAGCTGCCGGCCGCCTTCCGCTGCCAGAAGTGCTGCAGGGAGGGCCCCAGCATAACCGAGAGCTGCCTCTGATTTTCCAGCCGGGTGGTGGCTGGCGGCATATTGCTCGAAATGGCCACCGAAGCCTGTGCCTGGCTAAGGAACAAGCCCGTTGTTACGGGGAGGGTTTTTTTTTCCAGCGTCTGAAGCATGCTGGGTTCATCTGCTCCTGGATGGTGGTGCTTGGGAGGTTGTTTTTTTTCCTTCCCTGCCCTGGCTGTTTTGGAAGAATCCCAGGAAGAAACTGCAGTGTTGGTGTGCAGGCAGTCGGCTCTATCTCTGTTTACAAGTCGAGGGGGGCTTTTGTGCAAAGCTACCTACCTCCCTGCAAGGGAAGTCTGCTAATACAATGGGAACCTAACAGACTGCATCTGTTTTGTCTTAGTCTAAAGCATTCCTTTCTGGTGCTAACTGGGAACAATTTAGCTGGAATTTCCAATTGAAATGAGCTTTTTAACTTCTATATTGATGATTTAAGTTGTTCTCAGGCAGGGGATCTGCCGTATATTTTACAAATAGACCAAGTCAAATCTTGATGTTTTTACAAGGTTTTGCTCAGACCAAATCTATTTATTTTTCTAAAGTACTTCTCTTTCGCTCAAAACACAGATTTCAGCGCAATGCCACACAGGGTACCTGGTTACAGCCTGTGCTGGAAGAATTGGGATTTCATTCAGTGTGAAAGGGTTGAGGTGGTGAGCAAAGGAACAGACCTGGAAAACCCTGCCCTAGAAAAATGTTTAGCTGCATCTGCGGTTAAGCGCAACACAATTTGAGCAAAGAGCACAACTTGTAAGGTCACTTCTGCAAGATCTGTCACGCTGAAGGCAGCAAACATGCCCTTGTGCCTCACTTCATGGCCCATCAGGGGACCCAGCTGGGGCAGGGGAAAGCCCCCCTGAGTATTCCTGATTAGGACAACTCAGGAGAGGCTCAAACACTGCAGAACACCGTCTGCTTAGAGCCTCTATGCAGAATCAGGTCCCTACCAGTGAGAAAACACCTGGCCTTGGAGCTGAACTGGGGCAAAATATGGGTTGAAACTTACTGCCACTGAGTTCAGTAAGGCTATTTAAAGTCAAGCAAGCCAGTAAGCCTTCGCAGATGGGTGGCTGAGAATACAGCACAGCTCCTATGTGATAGAAAAGGAATGGACATCACAGGCTTCAGGTGATCTGCAATACATCAGTTTGGGTAAAAAGGGGATATAGCAGGCTTGTAAGAATAAACAAGAATACAAGTGGGCCTCCACTGAGTGAGTCAAAGAGCTTGGGAGGTGCCTTGTGGCACCTCGGCTGCAGGTGCAACTCGGGGCTCTTGCCACAGCAGGACCTGGAGGCGCCGCGAGGAGAACCCGAGGGTCTGCTGGGGAAACCCGTGTCCAGGGTGTCCAGGGCTGGGTGAGGCTGCTCCTCGAAACCAGACAAAGCCAACGGCTTGAAGGGCTTCCTTCTTCCTGCTCTGCAAGCCCCCTCTGCCCCTTGGAACCTTGCAGCTTTTCCTCCCTACTTTAAGTTGGCTTTGGCGCACCAGGCACGTGCTGCTGCCCTGCCAAGGGGCAGATGACTGCAACCAGGATCCGTGCTTAAAAGCCAGAGGGTCCGAAGGCCACCTCGCCTCCACGTTGCACCGGGACCTCGCTGCAATGACTTCTGCAGCTGTGCCAGAAAGTCCCAGGCCCCTGCCTAATTCACTACCCACATGTGCAGAAAAAAAACAACTTCCTGTTGCCAGAAAAATTAAATAAGTCATAGGCATCAATCACTCCGTAACATGCACATTTTTATTCTCAAACAACTTCATTTAGCTTGTTTTAATATAGAACAGCCTGACAGAAACAATGCCTCCTAAATAGCTGTATGGGACTCTTTAGTCAATAGTACATACAGTAAATATTTATTATAACGTAACACAGGTTCTGTTTGTTTCTGTTTGTTTTTGCTTTTTATACTTTGCATTTGATGTGAGTGGGAGACACACCAAATATTGTAAATATTTATAAAGTATTCAGATTTGATATTATTTGCTCAGGTACAAATGGCTCCAGTTACTAGACTGTCACAAATGAGAAAACCACAAATACAGAGCAGCACTGAATGAAAACACAGTGGAAACATGACATAACCACATCTACGGACGGCAGTAAACATCCTTCACAAGAGGGAACTAAATAAAGGTGCAAATATCTTTTTAAAGAGCTGTTTTGGCAGATATTTTGGAGACATCAGTTTAGTGATGGGGTTTTTGTTCCCCACCTTCTAAGCGTCACAAAAATATCTCAGGTCTAAACTTACTTGCAATTAGCTGCTGGCTATTTTGTTTTTAAAGAAAGCCTCAACACAGTGAGTACAGATAGATGGATAAGATGAGATGGGTTTCTTTTTTAAGACATTCAGTCTTGGTTTGCAAAATAAATATCCCGTTAGAGATATTTATTCTGCCTGGAGAGAAGTGAATTTTGTTATTCATTTAGGACCGACAGGAAGGGCATGGGCTATGGGGCGCTATCAGACCTGTCCTTCTAGTTGTTGGTAACCTTAGCGATTCACTCCATCTTTGATGGCCACACATCTTTTACCATTCCAAGCGATCCCCTTGAGGCTAGGGTTGAAACAGAGGATCTGGCACAAAGCTCTCCGATCACGATGGTGGGGCAGGGACAGGAGAAGGCTGAACTCAAAAGGGAGACGTGGGAGAGGAGGAGGGACAGCCAGCAGGCAGGCAGCCAGCAGTGCTTTCCTATGTGCCCCAAAGAAACCCAGAAAGGAAACAAACGCCCAGCTGATGAACACCTACGTTTCTGTGGCCACTTTCGTCTGAGCATCCCAAAGTGCATTACTAAGACGCACCAGTATCACTTGCCTGATTTTACCAGTGGGACAAACCAGTGCCCATGGGGTTCAGCCTGGCCTGTCTCTACCAAAGCCCAGCACTGCTGGGGTCTTGCTTTGCCCATCCATCACACTTATTTGTGTCCACAGTTTTCATCAGCCACAACTCGGAAGGATTTTTCTGAGGCTGGTGGATGGGTTGGCTTGAGTTATAACCTAGGGTCTGAACTGCAGACAAAGTTTTGGTCTGTGTTTTATTCTGAGCTATATGCCCAGTGCTAGCTTCTCTTTTAAACTTGCTACAATCAATATTTTTTCCTCACCGATCACACTTGATATATCATTTATTTCCATGGAATAACCCCTCTGGATAAAACATGATGAAGTAAATACTGGAGACAAACACAGAAAACATCTGGAATATGTTTTTCTCTCCAGCTGATTCATCATTTCAAAATGTACTTTAGGCTGAACTGGTAGCCCAAACAGGACTAGGTTTTGATCATTTTTTCCTCCTTTTTTGTTATTATTTTTTTAAATATATAATAAAGCTCTCTTTTCCCCTCACCAGAAACTCTTAGTTTTCCCCATGACATAGTCATGGTAATGTATTATTGGCATGGCCTGTAGTTCAAGGTCATTGGCATTATTTTTTTTTTCAAATGTATCCTTTACACCATCCAAAAAAGAAGTTAATAACAGCATTAAAACCACCTGTGAACAGTCATTTAAATGCCACGTTTAAATTAACGATAAGTAATCTACACCTCCAAAAAATCCTGACTGACTGGTGGGTTCGCTTTCTCCCTTCCAAACTATGGGCTAGGCACTAAAAATAAAGTGAAATAACACTCAGGTGCTAAACAGATTATGACTCACAGCTGGAGGCAAAGAAATTGCAACTCTATCCCAATTACACTAATTTAATTGGGTGTTAAAAAAATCCTGGGTTCCCAACAGTAGTAGCCAAAGCAAGGTTGTAGACATCTAACAGGCAAGGGAGCCATCTCCGAGTTGTTGGTTTTCTCTTTAATTTTTGTCTGGTGCTGGGAGAAATGCCTGCCCGAGCAAGAGCCCTTTCATGTGAAGTCAGTACTTAACAATAATGTTTCTCTAAGCAGCAGAGAACTCCTAGCCCCACTTGACACTTGCTACTGCTGGCGAGGAGGGGTGGCTTGCCCCCGGCCTCCTCCTGCGTTGTCCCTTCCAGCATCCCCTCTGTCCTCCCCTCCATCCTCCATGCCTGTGATGCTGGAGGTGCAAGGAACAACATGTTTTTTGGCAAAAAGGGGGACAAAGGGCAGCAGGCCACTGGTGGCACACCAGGCTCTATCACTTTTGGGCATGAGGGCATCGGTGCTTCCTTGTCCTGCCCAGAAAACAAAGGTGAAAGCACTAGGAAGGGTCCAAGCACCAAAAGCGAGTGTGCCTGGCCATGCTGGGACCCACACGTGAGTGTCCCCAGCCCATACTACAAGAGCCTGCAGACAAAGATGAACCTTGCCAAGCCCCGAAGGGGTTTTGAGGACCTTTAAAGCAGGCAGGTGTGGGCACTGTGTCTTGCTGTGGCCCTGCCAGCCTGGGAGCTGGAGAGCAGTGTGCTGAAGGCAGGATGCGCCCTCCCGCTGGGTGGAAGAAAAGGGAATTACTTCCTCCTTGGGAACACCCTCCTGAGGCTTTTTCCTTCCCCTTTGGTAAGGATGAAAGAAACACGGTCCACCTCCTGTGCAGAAGAGCTCCCATCCCTCCCCAGCCCTCCTCTCCTTCCTCTCGGCCTCCTGAAAGCAGCGAGCTGAGGTGGGGGGAGTCAGCAAGGCAGCGGCGACGGCTTCGGCGAGGGGACGGCAGCTCAAGGGCAGCGGGGAGCTGGGACACCAGCTGATGGAGCCCCCGTCATCCTGCACGTCTCCTCCCCATGGCCTGGGGAGCCCCCACAAGCGTCACCCCCATGGCTTGTAGGGAGGAGCGTGTTTGAGGGGTCGCCACTCAAAAAATACACCGTGCAAAGGTTGCTCTGGCCTTGCCTGTCGTGGGTTTGGCAGCGTGCCTCTGTCCGATTCCAAACCACCTCCCGCCCGCGGCCCACGCGTCAAAGGGAAGCCTTCGCTCACCAGCTGAAGCTGCAGACCTCGTGGTGGCAATTTCCATCATGCCCGATGCTTCTCCTTCAGCCCGGGGCTTGGATTTAGGGAAAGGGAACAACCCGACATCAATTCTTTCTTTTAGAATATAAATAGCAGCGATCAAACTTTCGGCATCGCTGTCTAAGGGGAATAAATAGCTTCAGGCCAAATGTTTTAGAAACCTCACAAATAAAAATTACAGTAAGGAAAAAAAAAACACATTCTAACGGGATACATCTAATGCAGAGACTCTGGTAAGGAACGATTTATAAATAGGGGCTGCCAGTACAGATGCAGAATTACAGACTGATGGCCGGCAAAGACCTAGGGGTCCATACCCTGGCACTGCCAGCTCGCCCCTGATGCTCGCACAGCCCACGGGGCAGTTTGGGGGGGGGGTCTGGGTGGCCGACATCTCCCACCCGTGCCCAGCTTTTTCCCTCCGCTCCTCATTTTCCCCTTGTAACGACGGCGGGATTGGTTTTTCGGACAAGCGAGCCGACAGCCGGCGAGGACCAAAACTCGCCGCGGGCAGCAATAACCCGGCGAGCTCCTTTCAGCACGGCCGCGGCGCTGCGCGGGTGGGCGCGGGGGCTGCGCGGGTGGGCGCGGAGCGCGGCGGCGGGGGCCGCGCGACAGAAGGTGGCAGTGCTGCACAACGCTGAGCCGCCACGCCGGGCGGCTCTGCCCAGATAAAGCACCGCGCTCAGCGTTTGTTTGTAATTCCTGAGGTCTGGGCTAACAAGTTTAACCGTATAAAAATGCTTTTTTTTTTTTTTTTTCCTTTTTTTTTTTTTTCTTTTATTGCATAGAGCAAGCTGAAATTAAGGGAAAAGCAGGGAAATCATTTACGAAAACAGCAATGAGGAATACAAATATAGATGTGGTCGGTTTTATGCAGGCACACAAAACCTAAAGAAGAAGGAAACCTTCCATCGACATCAGCTGAAAATGCAAAAATTCTCACACATTGTTGTATTGATTCTCATACCTATACATGCAATATTTTTTCTGAAATATTCAAAAAAATATTTTAAATGTATGAATAAAAACTTCCATAGGCTACTTTCACACTGATGCATTCCTTCCACATTTGTTGTTATTTACAAAGCCCTCTGGTGCCTTTTTTTTTTGTTGTGTCCATCCGTCCCCCCCCCCCCCCCCAAGTACTGTTACAGCATCCGTATATTTTCTTTCACAAATAACGGACAGTACACATTCCGAGTAATGAAGGAAAACATTCTTGACTCCGTTTGCTTCCTACAGTGATCCAATTAAATACATGACCCACCAGAAAGAGAATGATTTTTCGTTAGTTTTCAACTTCCCAAAACAACTCCAGTGATAAAAATAATAATAATAATAAATCTTATCCTATACAAAAAAAAGAAAAAAAAAGAAATCAGATTTCTACTTCATATTCAGTTTACAACATTCAATAATCATAAAAACTGCTTTAAAAAAAGAACTGGGGACATTAACTTTCCAAACTTAAAAACATATAGAGAGCGTATAATTATATTTCCACTATAATTATATTATAGTTCACTATTATTTTATATATGAGATATCACGAGGACAATAATTTAGGGCCTGATCCCGTTAGCCTTTCCTCAGAGAAAAGCTGTTCCCCAACATATTTTCCCCTGACCCTCGGGCATTTACCAGGGTGCGGATTTTGGTGGTGGAGGAGTTGGGGGCAGAGCCGGAGGCCCCCAGGCAGGAGAGGTGCTGGGGCCGACTGGGCCCCACCAGCCTGGTTCAAAGCACCCCAGGGACACCAGGGTGACATCGGTGGCACCTGGGGCAAAGAAAAGGGAGTGGACTCTCAGCTTCACTGGCCGCCACGGGAACCTCAGCACTGAGCAAACGGGAGCTGGAGCCGAGTCCCTAAAAAAACAGCCAGCACGGCTTAGCATGAAGGTACCCTTAGCATGAGGATATACAGAACGTATCCAAATGAAAAGGGGAAGTATTAAGCATAGCTTTTAGGGTAAATTATAAGCTTACATAAAAACGCTTCACATAGGGGGGGAAAAAAGAAAAAAAGAGAGAAAGGTCTTAAGTGTGGATGTTTCTCCAAAGCTTAAAGTAAGTCGCTTTTGCTTTAGAAATTGCACCTCTTGGCTGAAGCTGTTATTTGTTTTAGGCTTTTTTACACAGTTTCTTGGAAATATCCAGGCTGCAGAAGGGAGGAGAAAACATCAAGAAATATCACGAGTGTGCATGGGGGGTGGGGGTGGGGAGGCCTGACAATAAAATAGATCCCACACTAAATGCATATTCTTCTATTTATGTATTTGATAATGAGACAGAAATGCCCTTGGCACTCCGTAAACAACGGCTCCGTAACCAGGAGGGAAGGGCAGAATAATGAATATCTACATTTCAGATTATCAGCTATTTCAAGCACTATTAGCATGCCAGCCTTTTAGATTATTGGGGATTTTCATTTTATTTTAAGCAAACGTTTACCATTCTTAAATAACGCTGCAGTCTTAACTAATTGCTGGCTTTGCAGGTTTGCAAGAAGATTATTCCTCGTGAAGCTCCGCTCCTACCAGAAGTTCCCCAGAAGAGAAGCAATAGTTGATTTTAAGTATAATACATTAAAAACATATATAGGTTTGTGTCAGAGCAAAATGTTTATATAAGCGTATTTTACAACATAGGGCTAAATTTAGGGGCTATTCACCACAACGAGTTGGCAACGCTGTCCAGAGCGCTGTAACTTTCGGAAAAGGAGATAGGAAAAGTTCACATTCGTAATAAAAATAGATTTTTACTTTGCTTTTAAAGATGTTTTTGTGCATTTTAAAATATCCTTCCCTCGTGATAACAAAAAGTATTTGTGCATCATGCTTACAGTGTCAGATGGTATGACTATTGTATGATTTAAAATTAAACAATATAATTACCATTTGGCAACCAATATTTAAAGTTGAAGTAACTATTTCTTCAGACATTACTTAGGCTGTATCTAAAAATATGAATGAAAGCTATATTTTTGCTGTACGTTCATTTCAAAACCCTGAAGCCAGTGTTTCTTTCATTTTTATTTTTTTACAAAAAAGAAAGCAAATTATTTCTAAGGAAAATGGTTTTACAATACCTTGAAAAACAAGCTTTTCTACAGATGTGCAAGAAAATTAGTATACTGAGACCGTAAGTGGATATCTGCAGAAGAAGGGGGAATATCTTCAGCTTGATTTTAAAACCGAGTTTCGTCCTATGTTCTGATCTCTGGGTATGGAGATGAGAGCAGGGAATGACTGTTAACTGCTGGAAGCGAGCATTTCTTCAGTCATCCAATTCAGTGTGTTTAACAGTTTCTAAAATTAACACCAACAACTGTAAAAAAAACACTCCCTTCTATTACACTGTGCATATAGGCATCTGGTTTCTTTGACTGTAGCTCATTACCAAAATCTACCACAGCTTTATCTTGGTTCTTCTCTGTTTATTCCATTAATTAACCAAGCCATCATTATCTGTTAGTTACAACCAATTTTTCCAGGATTATGGATACGTTGAATTTTGCATATTTATTTTTAGCAGGCCATCACATCTAAGGGAAGAGAGATAAGCAGGATAGGGAATTTCTCCTTGTAGCTGCAATCCTTTTCTGAAGCTCGGGCTACAGAAAACAAAGGCATTTTATTTCCATGAATCTAGTGCAGCCAAACCAGGACTCAGAAAGGTATTTTACTTCAGAATACTTGCCTGAATTCTGAAATTGATTTTCAACCGGATGTCTAGAAATGTCCATTCTCCTATTTTCTTGCTTAGTATTATGTTTAACTCATCATTTTTCCTCTCTCCCATAAAAGATCATTTCTCTCGTTCATTTCTAAGCAGCTTAATTTTGTTAAAATAAAGGAGCACGAATTCTTTATTGCAGAGGGAGACAGAACTTTTTCCCCCTTTTCTCGAGCCATTCCAGCCCCGGAGCATGCCGAGGAGCAGCACAGGAGCCCGCAGACAAACGGTCCCTGCAGCGGGATGCGGTGCTCCCGGCCCCGCGGCACTCCGCAGCGAGCACAGAGGCTTCATCCTGAGCACAGCTCCCCAAACCAAAACCACATTGCTCCTGACGCTCATCTCAGATGGCAATTTGGGATAGACAACCACTGCTAAAAACATCTCATTAAAGGCTTAGAGGGAAACGCTTTTTATAGGGGGCGAAAAAAGAAAATAAAGGGACATTCTTACAGTTCTTCTAGATGAATTGAAGACTGAGACATTCTTGTTTTGTTAGCCTTTTCTCCAACGTTCAGGATTTTCCAGCCCAAGAAAACAATTTTATTTCTATTTTATATTTTTACTGCCTTGTCATGCCTATAAATGTTGAATTTCAGGGATTTCATAATAATACAAATATCAGCCAGAGACATCAGCACCGTGGAAGTTTCACAGAATTCGTCTAATGATGGATTAAAATCTTCTGATGCAGACATTAAAATCAAGCAAGTTAAATTATGTCAAGTAATACCACTTGCATGCTAACTTACCTAATGGGAAAGACTTAGCGCATTGTCACTAATAATATTTCAGCTCAAGAAATTTCACTTTGCTAAACTGCAGTGAGAAATAACCCACACCAACTAATTCGTATTACCAATATCTTGTCTCCCTACTAATAGTTAGCACGTGTATGCCAACCTGGTATGAAGTGCTGCTGTCTCCTAATATGCTGCAGAGGTTATCGGCTTTTTCTGTGGATGTGTGAATCATAAGGCTGTCTTGGCATGAATGCATTTAACTGCGTGAAGAGGGTATTTCCCAGCATTTCTCTAAACCTTAGCAAAACAGCCCTCTGCTTGTCAATTGTCAGTCACGATCATAGTAGGAAACAAGCAGCAAGCAGGAGCACAAAAGGGGACTATCACTGGGAAGGGATCTAGGGTTGGTTCAATGGCACAATTTTAGGAAAAATGCTGGCAATATTTTCTCGTGGTTTAATTTCTTGTTCCCCAAAGAGCACTGCTTGTTACATTGCAGGCCCGAGGCCAGACAAGCCTTGGAGCTGCTGGTGGGCAGAAGGCTTCCTCCTGGTCATTGACATGGGGTTGGCCAACCGAAACATGACTGACCTGGCCAAGTGGTTCCCCACACAGACAAACAGGGGCCTCATAACAGGTGGTGCAGACCTTGAGGCTATGGGGTGCTGCCTTTGGGGCTGCTCCCCCTGGGCTGAAAGAGCTGGTTTTGTGCAGATGGTCACCGCTGGGTACCCAGGTCACCCTTACGGCACACAACTTCACTTAACTCAACGTTGCTCAGGTCTCCTTGCTCCTCTCACCCCAGGAACAGTGATGAGAAAACCCAACAGGATTTTGTCCCTCCACTAGGACATCATGCTGATGGGACATGACACCACAATGCCCACGCTGGACCTAGGTGGCATCCTCATTGTCCCCAGTGCAGGGCAGCAAGGCACATGGGGCAGCTGTGCACTGAGACAGGGAGAGAAGTGTGGGATCCTGCAGCCGCTGCCTTGCCTGTGCCAAGTAAAAGATGCTTTTCCCCTTTTCATTACATGGGTTTCTTAATAAAAGCTGAAAGAGCTTTTTCCTTTTTTTTTTTCCTCTCTCTCCAGAAAATGAACCCCAGGGGCCCAACCAGTGAAATACATTAACCTTTCAACTGTCAGCCCCTCTCCCCTGAAATTAAGCAATACCAGCCCTTGGAACAGCTAAATTACCTTCATATTTTTTAATTGTGTAATGATGGTCCAACAAAAAAGGAGCAACTCAGGACTAGTAAATATTCAATGAAGAAATTTATTGTAGTTCTTATAAAGGGAATACCCACAGCTTTCTTCACATGGACTTAAATCAGGCAGAAACTAGTGCGATAGGCATAAAATGAAATAACGGATGCATTATTTCTAGTGGGATTTACATCACCATTTGGTCTAATTATTCCTGATATTTCACCCATCATATTAGAAGCTTCTTCAGGGAAAGAAATAACAGTTTGTCTCCTTGAGAACAAAGAACAAAGTGTCTCTTTGCTCTCAAGAAGCTCAGCTATCATTATGAAGAGAAAGAATCTGTCCATTATCAAGAAATCCCACTAGAAATCTTGAATATCTTACCAAATAATTCCTGAGCACACTAAAAATACCAGCAAATGAAAGAAGCAGAAACTATGGGACCTTGAAAAATAAATAAATAAAATAGGGATCAGGGATGCTTCACGACCCACTCATTTTTGTGTCGCAAAACGATATTAATCCAACAAACAAACTGTGCCTGGCATGTACAGTTAATCTAAGCAAGATAGCCACTGCTCCTTTCTACTCCTTGCTCAGCAAGGCACACTTTCAGCTGTATCTGTGGCCCTGGATTAACTGGCGGGAATTCATTTACATATATTTGCATGGTGAGTAATTTGCCATGAGTGACTATTTATGGTAGCCACTCACAGGACATATGAACTTTTTTAGATTGGATTTGATGAGGACCGGATTTTAAGCCTTCGGAGGAATTTAATACAGATCTAGGACTTTGCACAGCTTTCAAGAATATCATTTCTCAGGCCAAATGTAAGAGGTCTTTGATCTGGATCTTGCATTTAATACTGCAGTGTCAAGTAAGAAGCATTTTAAATGAGTGTACTGAGCCATGGGGTTCAGGCGCACTAATTTGACAGCTTCCTAAACAGAATCTTGCTGGGTCAACTTGTGAACCTGGAATTTCTCAGGGTCTGTGGGAAAGACTGTTTCCCAGCATCCTGCCATGATCCTCCACCTCTACAGGCAGTCACACCCTGAGAAATGAAACAAAATAAAACCTCAGCATGCAGAGATAAGAGGTCTCAAAATGCCAGGTTTATGGAGGCCAGATTTTGCCTTTTTTTTTTTTGGAAAATAAAGGAACCTATCCAAATCTTTCCAAAGGCCTTTTTCAGTCCCTAAGCACAGACATATGCCATTCAGTCACTGCCAAAGGGGATATTGAACATATATGACCTTGTATGTAGGTGTTGTTTAATAAAACATTCAGCTTTATTGCATGTGAAAGTCATTGGTCCTTGAAAGCAGAGTTCTTGAGTTGAGCTGTGGCAGCACAATTCATACTGGTACCCAGTGCTGAATGTCTGGGAAATGTTGCCAGTTCATCGGGATGAGGTATGTCAGCAGATCTCTGTTCTGGGGTGTGGAGTGGGGTTCTGCCCCCATGGGGGGCTTCACAGCAACACATTGACATTCTATGAAAAATTACATGCTCCCTTGGATCATTTGCACAGTTCCTGTTGAAGTCAGTAAAAAGTCTTCTGTAATCTGTGACAAAACTTAGCGTGGAGTTTGGATATGGACTTTTTCTGGTTACCATGGCCCTACAAAGCATCTGTAAAGGATCCAGTATCTCAAGGAACTTACCGCCCTTCTCTTCTATTGAAAGCAATTGCAAGTGGGATGCACGCCCTAAGATGTGATGTTAGTGAAAGCTGAGCACAGTCCCAGATTGCAAAATCAGGCCAGAATGATGAAAACATTTGTATATGTGCTACCCTTTTATTTTCTTTGGCATGCTCTAAATAACCTCTGACTTTTTCTTTCCCCATGTAAAGCTGCTCTTTGTTTGAATGGAAACAGAATGTGAAAATGATGACAAAGATTTTTGAAACAAACACAACAGCAAAAAACAAAAGCAAATGAACTTTCACAGAAATTTAGTGCCCTATCAAACTCTGGTACATGGATGAAAAGACCAAGTTCCAGGATAAGAGATTTTATACAAAGGAAGGTGAGAAATATTCCTGCTCTTGTGTAGGGTGAAAAGGAGCCACATTGATCCGTGATGGCAGCACACAGGCACACATTTGCTCAGCTGGCAACGGAGCACCTCCAGGCCAAGCCATGTAGCTGGGAAGTGCAGTCATTTCCACCGAGCAACTAGTGGGATTTCTGGTTTGACATGAGGAAAGATGGTTGTTAGAAATAGCTGTAAAACCTGTCGTCACAGTCATGGGCTTCCTGCAATTCCTTGTGTTATCCTTAATTTTTTCTGAATTACAGTTTTCTTTTACTATAGGTGAGGACAGGAAAACTTACTGCGGAGCTCTTTTCGATGGTTCAGCAAACTCTAAGTTTCCCTGCTGTTTCAAGAGGCCTGTGGCATGCTCAGGTGTCACTGGGATAAAAGTACTATGGAAACTCGAGGAAAGTGCAACAAGTTGGTTCAAGGCAATATGCTGCAGTTTAGAAAATTAACATCTCCAAAACAGCCCTTTCCTGTCTCTGCCACACTTGCTTTGGTGGTTGGGATGGATGCGCTGCACCATCTCCCAGCTCAGCTCATCTTCCTCACTGGGGAACCTGTCTTTTCCTCTGGGTGCAATCCTTTTTGCATGAACTTGAGTTTAGGGTGGTGAGAATGGCAATTACCAGCAGACAAAAGGAGTTGCAGCATTAAGACAACAAAACAGCTTTCTCCAGAGCTTTTTCTGCCAAACATGTCAAGGATAGAAACAATATTCATTCCAATGCAGTCAGGGCAAACAGCTTTAGAAGAAGCAGAGTTGAAGTGTTCACAACTGGTTTGAGTTGCAGGACACTGTCCTACAGGAAGAGGTTGGTGGCATTTTCCTGTGGTTAAAGCACACAGAAGCACCTTCTCCAGTGTTGGGCATGGAGAAGGCCACACAATCTCCCATATGGGTTGCAGGGTCCCCTTCTCCCTCCACCTGCACTCACCCTCAAGTCTACCCAAAACCTTTGCTTTCTCATTCCTCTCCTAGGAAGATGCCCCTTACACCAAACAGCATTTTTGAAGAGCACCTGAATTAACAGGATTGTTCCAGCTTGTATCCCTCATTCAAGTGTAACGTGAGATCAGCCAGACTCATTAAAATATTATCAGTTTCCTTGCTTTGTGATACAGCTTCTTGCAGGCAAGCCTTGGGACACATTAGGGTCCTTGTCAGGTGATGGCTGGTGGGTTTCTGCAGTTGGTGAATATAATCAGATTTTATTGATGTCTGAATCATCATAAATTTTAACAGCCTTGATGTTGTTTCAAGTAACATATGCGCTAGTGCAGTCTGTCTACAGTTAATATCCCAACATCAAGAGGTCAGAATCACCTCATCTCAGTTATTCTGATGTTTTGTCTTTGTTTTCTTGGGGTGGGCTGCTGGGTGAGTCTTCCTTCTCTTGTATTTGACCCATTCAAAAGATTTTACTTCCTTGCTTCCAGGAAGCGTTAGAAAAAAAATCAAGGCATGATATTCCACAGATCAATGTGGACTACTGCCAAACTTCTATCCCCAAATACATTCATTGTTACTCTCAAAAAGCTATTGTACAGAAAGAATACATGTTCATTTGAATATATTTTTTGAAAACTGAACTACTGCGTGCAGCACGTTTACTAAGAACTCTTAATTACGTTAGTGGAGAGAGCTCACGCACTCATACCCATGTCAGCAACATCTCTCACTTCCTCTGATCTAGAAACTATTGTATTTAGGAGTGAAGAAGGAATCTAAACCTATATTTGCATATTCAGATTCATTATACAGTTTTAAAAAAAACTTTCTACATTTTCTAGATGCTTTTCTAGACACTTTCTAGATGCTCTGGAAATGTTAAAAGTACAGTCCATTTACAAAAAGGTTCAGCAGGGTTCAAGACCAAAACAAAAATAGACAGTTGCTTGTTCCCCAATTACTTTTCAAGAACTACAGATAGTCAGGATCAAAGGCACTAGCTGCAGAGGAGGCTTTTTCAAATTAAAGGTGGCTACTTTACTCAAAATGAGGTCAGCAACAAATTTTGCTCCAAAATTAACAATCACTAAGTTAAGGTGTCTGCCATCTCATCAGGAAAACAAAAGAGCAAAACTTTACTCTAAGTATTTTATATCCAGCCAAGAAACGGATGCACAGTTATCAGATACAAACTGGGTCTTTTTTCTTTCTCAGATTTAAAAAGCCAAAGCAGCTTGGGAAGAGCTGAAATATTTCCTTTACTTTATTGGTTCCTAGATGGAGTGAAGGAATCTGGGATTCAAATTAACAATCCTAAGAGCTCCCAGTGCTTCAGGAACTAGAGGCTGTTTTCAGCATACTGAGGTTTAGGGACCAAGGTTACAGGTCTTTAATGTAAAAGCAAAAGCATGGGCTGAATTTCCAATAGAGGGGTTATGCTGGGAAGGTTTGTATCCATAGTATACCCTAAGTGGGAAAGGTGAGCACTTTTAACATTGTTTTCCATCACACCCACAGGCAGCCCTGAGATCTACCAGTAGAGTCAGGTGAGTACATCTAATGACAGCACATTCAAGAAACAGCAGCACAAGAAGCCATTGACAGCACCATGCTGGAAAGCAAAGCTGTCATGGTGCTTCTGCAGCTACAGCAGCTATTCCCCCTTGCCTTCTTATTAATTGTAGTAAAACAGTAAGTCATGGCAAGAACCTCAGGGCCAAGTAGAGCCTCATATCTCCATTGTTTTAGTGAGTTTTTTTTTCCTCCTATTTATTATCTGCCTGGATTGCACCATTTTAGGATGAAACTTAGCAGTATCTTAATGGTCTACCACTTTCCAGTAAGTGCAGCATTCACCATATTTATTGGAAACATGGGAAGAATTTACATAAGCAAAGCATAATACCCCAAGTGGGACTTTGGTCACTGCATCTTCAATTTTGCTGGAAGTGGCACAAACATCTTACATATTTCAAGTGGTGGGTGCTTTTTTTTTTCCTCCTCAAAACATTTTCAAAGTCCTGTGTATTAACCTACACGTGCTCACGTTAATGGGAAAGGTAACAAAAGAAGTCAGTGGTAAGCACTTCTAAAACTCCCAGGTGAAACAATAAGATTTTGGTTGAATGTCAATCAAAGGATGCCTCCAGCATGAATTCCTCCACCTTTAAGCAAAGACAGTCATGCAGTATTGAAGCAAAGGGAATATACCACCCCTGAATTAATGCTTGCGCTTACTGAAGCCTGATGGCAGTATTTTGTCAGACTCCTGCACTGGGCTGTGCTGCTAAGAACAAGCAATTCAAGGTGATGAGACTTCAAGCAAGATGCACAAGAAGGATGAGAGGATGGGACAACCATATTCATAATGTTATTCCTCAAGTAGATATAACCTGGTTAGGCAGGATGGAGAAAAAGGGCAAGTACAGCTCCTGAATGGCTCCTTCAGTGACAAATGTTCTGTAAGATGAAGTCTCCCAGCCCAAACCTTATTCCTACTGAAATCACCTTTATAAAATCTTATCTTCACTGTGAGACAGTTGAGAATCAGACTTGTCTACACCTGAAGTTTTGGGGACAAAAATTCCAGGTTACCATTTCAGGTTAACGGGCTGCCTGGCCTATCTGCTTATCCTGTCTTTTCCCTCTAGAACTCCATGGTTCAAGAAATAGGATTGCAGTTAGGTATATAGTGCACTCTTTATGCATTACTAGTATTTAAATACATAGAAATTTGCACCAACCCCTTCTGGCAAAGAAAGGGACAGCAGAGCAGCAGTACATCTAAGAAAGCCCTGGTATTTTGGGGACATGCCATGCACCACATTGATTCATTTAGTATTTGTTCAGTGAATGCCCCAGACACAGGTAGGAAAATATTTGAAGGAAAATTTATATGGAAAGCTTTGAGAACAGCTAGAATCCTCTTACTGATGGGAAGGAGGGAGTTCAGCAGCTTTTAGACATGCATCACTAAACAACATAATCTGAGGACAGAAAATCCTTGGCTCCTCACCAGCCCAAGGGTCCCCTTTTGTGATATAAGGCCCATCTCAAGGGGAAATAATCAAACCCACTTCTCTGTTTTTCTGTAAGCTAAAACTAATGTAGCACTTATACCTAAAGAAGTACAAAAATTCAGAACAATACCTGGGCTCACACGGTTTGTTGCTCCATAGAAGCAGTCGCATGTATTCTCTTTGATAGGAACCCTGTTTCTGCTCAGGGAAGCTATATAGCTGCCCCTGCAAAGGGCCCTCTGGTATGTGGCACTCCAGTGCCTGTCTCTCAAGGTTCATCACTAGCTGCTGTTGCATTCAAGTAGAGTTGAGAGATGACTTCCCCCCCAAACAGACTGCAAATTTTCCAGCATAAGAGCCCCCAAGTGGGGACTGCCTCCCTTTATATACCAGAGCCACAGACACCACTACCACCACCCAGCCCAGTTGTGCCTAATTACCTCATTTTTATAAATAATGACTGACAGCCAGGGAGGAAGGAGTAATGAGGATTAGGAAAGAAAGTTCCTAGTGCTTTGACTTTGGTTTCTCCACTCACAACTGAGAAAGCCTGGGACTATGTCTACTTCAAAGCTAGTTCTTGTAGAGGAGAGGGGATAGGAAATAAAGTGTTTCCATAGAAAATGCTGGGCTATCTGGAGTGCTGAGCATCCCAGAAGGAGCTCACCGCAGTAGAAATTGACCCTCAGCACATCTCCCACCTTAATGATAAGGTTCTGCAGGTCTTCCCAAATGCAGGTACTCAGCATCCTTTTCCACTGCCACTGTTGCTGCAGGCTGCAGTGAAGGGATATTCAGCAGATGATGTAAACCCATGTATAATTTTAGAACACCTAATACTATTTTACTTGTCTGCAGCTACTCATGCGCTTAAGTGTCATACCATAAATGCCTAGAAAAGTTCCTGGAAGGAGTGATCAATCACATCCTATCTGAGTTACCTCTTGGTCTCTCTGTTTCCCCTGGTTCTTTTGTTACACTTCTCACATTTGTATACAGACAACTCAGAAACTTTCCTAGGTGACCTTTGAATGTCTGTCTTTCTTCCTTTGTTCCATTTCCTGAGTTTTTTCACTTAATGTTCTCTCTGCACTTTTTTTCTTCTCTGTGGATCTTGCATTATTTGTATCATCACTTAAGATTTTTTTCCCTGTTGTCCAAGTGTTTACTTCAGCAACCTCTTCCTCTCTCATGGTCTCTGGCCCTACTGAACAGAAAGCCTGGCTTCACCCTTCTGCCCATTTCTTTAAACACTTTTCTCTGCGGAGTTGTTTCTGGTGGTAGGTTGGTTTTCTTTCTGTTCAAATTAATTCCGTCCTACCTCTTAGTGACATGTTCCAAAATAAGCCTTAAATGTCCCATAAAAATAAAAACCTCCTACATAGGTCCCGGTCCAAAGCCGATGAAGTCAATGGAAAGACTCCATCAGCTTCCAAAGATTTGGTCTGATTTACGCAACTTTCTGATATTTTCTTGTGCACATGCACATGATTGCTATTTCTAAACTGTGATTTTCACATTGCAAAATATTTGGGTCTCAGTTCTCAGAACCTTGTAGAATTATGTAAAGGAAAAATGAGGGGGGGAAGATTATTTTAAGAACAAAATAAAAATCTGAACCAAGAATAGGATGGTATTATTAAACAAGAATTTCACTTTGGATGTGAGTGTTTGGGTCCTGGAGGACAGACTGGTTTCCTGAATTTTCCTGAAAGAGGCTTCTGCCCTTGGGTATTTTCTCTTCCCAATGTAATGGCATCATTCATTTACTTTCCCTAACAAATTTAGAAGTAACCCTAGTGACTTCCAAAAGGGTATGTTTTCTGCAGGTGCTGAGCACTTATTGAAACTCCTAATGTGTGCTGAATATCTTGATGCTCTAAACTAAAAGCACCAAATCATTATATGTTTTTGAATCTTTACACCAATGCATTTTGTTCTTTAGTTCAATATTAGTGGTGGTGTTATGAAAGTGAAAAATATTCTCATGATTAAAATTTCAAAACTAGCTTCAGAAACATTTGAGAAGTTCAGAAACACTTCAGAGTCGGGTGAAAAAGTCACTTTACACCCCACTGCAGCCCAGCAATTCTGATTCACCCTTGCAGTGGCTTTGCTTCAGATCTGTCATTTTGGTCTCTGCAGAAAGCAAAAGTCCAAAATTGATGAAACACAGAAGCTTGAGAACATGAAGCTCTCCTAAAATAGCCAGTGGAAGCTTATTCCCGCTAACTAACTGGTAGAGGCAGTGAGCTTTATCATAATAATGGTGAAACATTCTTAATATGAAAAAAAGAAAAAAAGTGTGGCATCTGAGTTACTGCGGAAATTTTACTTGCAAAGCAGAAGTCTAGGGAGTCGAAAGAAATGTCATCTTCTTGCAGTGTGGCCTTTCTGCCACCATCTTCTCCGTTGAATACTTTGTTAGTGACACCTGTATTATTATGTGATAAGAACTGAATCCTCAAACTTTAATGAAGGCCCTGGAATAAATTCCAATTTGGAGAGAAAGGGTGTTTCAGCACACAGTACCGTAACCTCCGCAAGTCCTTAGGTAGAGATTCTTCAAGAATAGGACGTTTGGTACACCTAACTGAACTTTCTTCATTTTGTCCTTCTGAAGTAAAGAGCTTAACAACAAAAAAGTTTTTTGTGTTTTTTGACAAAAACCAAGTTCCATCTCTTATAACATTCTCAGCCTTATACAACGTATTTCAGTGTCTGATTCCAGGTAAAATGGAAGTTGAATCAAATATATGTGTTTGTATTGATTTTAAGGTTTATTAGCAAGGTATGTCAACCTGGGTTTAATTTCATGTCTGCGGTCACCGAACTCAGCGGGGGAACTCACGGTCACAATCCAATGTGTATTCATGAGCATTTTTTAAGGGCAAAGATAAGGGTAACCATCTCAAAAAATCTTGAAAGAGTGTCTCAGGTGCAGTGGGCAGTATCAGTATTATAATAACTAGTGTACAAACAGGTCTTCCATTGGTAGGAGTGTGAAAAGCTCCACTGAAATCCAAGGTAACACATTTACATGATCTGAGCACCTGTCCTGTCATTATCACAATGTTACTAGCAGAAGTTGGAGAAAAATTGCAAAAAAAATGCAAAAAGTAAGTTAATCCCTCCATAATCTCTTTCTTCCCATTTTCTTAAAACTTGATTATGAAGAGAAATGTAAACTTTCCAAAAGAGACACTTTGTCATATTTTGTTTTCCTTATCTTGACATTTTTACAACTTTTTAAAAGAAATTTGTTTTTCTGGGTGCACAATTGAAACTAGTACAAATGGAAGATGAGGGGAAAACTGTAACCATTATCATCACAGTATAAGTCTGTACTGCTGGGGAGCCACAAAGAAAAGAAAGCAGAAGTGACAAAAATTAAAATCCTAGTTGTTTGAAATGTTCTGACTCTAAAAATAAACAAAAAACATTATTTTTATTACATATAATTTCAGATCATTCTGAAAAAATTAGGAAAGATATTTTAAAAATATTTAAAAACTGATTTTAAAAAATTGTTTTCATAATGTACCTTCTTTTTGTCAAGAAAACTGTAAAATATTCCCTGACACATCTAATATCTGCATTTCCTCTCATTTTTCTAGTCAGGATTAGAAACAAAACCAGACAAAACAGAACAAATGTTAAAATCTGTAATCTTTCTGACAGCCTCTGACAGCTTGAAAGAGAAACGTGATAACCCTTCTGCAACTGAAAACCTCCTTTCTGGTAAGGGGACATATAACTGAACTTCAGGATCCTCCTTGTGTGAGCACGGTTCAGCATCGTCCCTGGTAGCACAGAAATCACACTGGGGGACCAGCTAACAAAATGTGCAGACAACCAAGCCGATAATTGAAAAAGGAAGGAGCTTGAGAAAGGGAGTGTAATAAAAAGCAATATTTTGTCACATCTTCTCTCCCTGTCTTTGTCTTCGTCGTCCCTTCACGTTCAGCTGTGTGGGCTGTATTGTGTGAACTCGTTTTTGATATCAATGGGGACATCTACTTAAAAATTGATGTCATGATATGGCCCCAGGTACTTAAATTAACAAGATATTAAATGCTCTGTAGTTTTATCTGTAATTAGATGACACGGATGCAACGTGATCCCAGGAGTGATTTGTAATATTCTGTTACGTCCACGTAGGGCTTGGGGCCTGATCCACCGTCTGCTGACATCTGTATGAGTCTTTCCTCTGACATTTTTCGAATCAAGGCCCTTGGCTCACTCACACACAACTCTCATTTATTTTTCTATCTGTTTATTGGCATCTGTGCACAGATGTCTGATCTCTCCACTATCTCAAAATATTTGGGTTTTACATCAGTGAATGTCCTTATTTTGGGGGTAATTTCAATTAATTTTTAACTGCTTTTTTTCTCTGTAGTTATATTTTGCCTTTTCATTCCTGGCTAATTGTCAGTTTTTGTTCAATATTTACAAGTTTTGCATTGAGCAGGATTTCTTATGCTAATCCTCTTCATTTAATATGCTCACAAGAGATGGTTGAAGAAAGTTGGAAGTTTTTAGAGAAAAAAAATCTGTAACGTTCCAACTTTTTCAGGCCTTTTTTTTTTTTTTTTTAACACAAAAAGGATCCATTTTTACCCTTGTCCTGCCCAGCTGAACCCAGTTCTAGTGTCTGTCTGTATCCTAAGACTACCCACGTCACCGCATATTTAAACATATCACCGTCACTGCTGGCTGTGCCTAGCAGCATCCTTGGCAGGACTGCGAGTGCTCCATTTCCAGGAAAACCCATGGCACGCTCTTGTCTATGGGTCAGACAAAAGTCAGTGTGGGAGCTGGGCATGGGGACCCACCTTTAAACTTCATCACTGCTTGGGCTAGATCTTTCCTGGACAAGAGGGAAGGCAGGGGGTGGGTTAGCACTGCTCGCACCACCCAACACCGAATTTCCCCCCAGTTATCTCAAGTGGCTGTGATCCTTGCCTTGGCATGGAGAGCAGAACTGGTGGGGCTGGGAGGCTGGGAGCTCCCTGGCCGGGTGTGAAAGCCCTTCAGAGCAGATGAAAGGCATTAGGATTATAACATTAGGAAGCTTCAAATTATGTGAACATTTTGAGTAAATAAGCAATGAACTGACAAGGAGGGAGAGAAAAACAAATGGCAGGAGTGGAAATGGCGTGCCCCTGTGCCCTGGGCATTTCCAGGATTGCTCCCAGAGCTCAGCCCAGCCCTGTTTCAATATCCTGGGGGAGGCCATTCCATGTGCAGTGTCTCACAGCTAAACCCAGAAGCTCCTGAGATCACACTTGCGCCTCGTGCCTCCTTTCTGCTCAGGATCCTCCATCATGCAGTCCCTGGGGCTTGCAGTAAAGGACTCCCCTCCTTTGGGTGCATGGGGAGGGGGTTGCTTCCTCATTTGCCCACTCCATCCATATTTTAGCCTTTTAATCTTTCTCCCCAGGCCAGCCCTAGCAGCCCTTCATCGTGCTCACAGCTGTCCCTGACTCCTCCAATTTGCCAAGTGCAGTGATCGGGTCCAGCCTGCGCCTGCTCCGCACGGGGCGATGCTGCCTCACTGACACATCCCCCTCTCTTCTTTTTCCTTTTTTTTTTTTTTTCCTTCAGTGATCATCATTCAAAATTAAAATAACATGGGAAGGCAAAGCAACCGAAATCAAAATCTAATGCATAATTAGATACAGCATGAGACAACAAACACGTCTTTGCTATCTGCCTCTGTATTGTAAACAATGATTACTTTACATGTTCAATGTGCCATGAAAGAAGAAAGGGCCTCTTGTGATGTTTTGTGAGAGCTTTGACTACATTTGCCCACTTTTCAAACAACAAAAAAATAAACTCACACTAACAAGGTGTATGTTTTCAGTCCTAAAATATGGGGTCACTCTCTGTTAAGGGGTCCATTCAATGATGAAATGAGATCAAAATGGTTAAGGCCACTGAAAGAAAGCAAGAAGGATTTGTCTGAAGTTCTGGTATACTGGCTATTATTTCAACCAAATAAGGATGCCTGGCTTTATTCTTCATGCTCCCTTGCCCCTTTTGAAAAACTGAAAAGAGAAAGGAAATGGCTAAGTTGTATCATCTATTACCTTGATGAGTGCTTATAACTCTTGATTCAGAGTTAATCATTAATCCAGGTTTTCGTGGTGATTGTTTTATCTATGAAGTTTTGACGTGAAAATTCTGCAGCACGTTAGCATGGAAAAGATAAAGTCAAATAGAAAATCAAATAAAGTGATTAGAGGGAGTGGATGTGCATGTGTGTATAGATTTATATATCCTGCCATTTTATTTTAATACACACATGAATATTTGTATATCTGTGTCAAAATTGCTGACCCTTAAATTGGAACTGCTTTCTTGCTCACAACCAGATTGCTTTGATGTATTATTTTTAATGCATTTATTCATTTATTCTGGTCAGACTCTGATACTCTTACTTATTATGAGCAGTACTCTCAAATTGGGCAAAATATTGTTCCCCTAATCTCCTGTGTATTTAAAAATATTTTTTTTTGCACTTTTTGACAAATAATGAAAAGCCTGAAACTTCTGTAAAGCAAAAAAAAAAAAAAAATTATATCACTTCAGGGCTGTGGAAACCTGTTTATGTTTTGATCATTCCAAGACATTTCATTTTGGTACTCAGATTGTTATTTTTGTATGCTAATTAACGTACATTTCAAACAATCTTGTTTTGAACTGAAAAACTGGATTTTTTTTGTTTTGAAACTTATGTTCCAACAATTAAAAAAACTATTTAATTAAAAATGCAAAACCATAAACATTTTCCGTAGAAAGCCTTGATGGCAAGAAATCAGCAGTTTTTGACAAAAGGGTTGTTTAATTTATTTTAGAACAAGCCATGACTACCTCCAGCAATAAAAATGCTGTGTGGAAGAGGAGTGATCTTTAACTATTCCTGATGTAGCACAGCTGAATCTAGTACGATTTCATATACCATGACTCACTCACTAAAACACAATAAGATTTTATGTGAGGCAAAAATACGATTAAATGCTGGAGTATTACAGTCTGACCCTTGGAGAGCAATAAAAGATACATTTGAAGAATCCGCTTTATATAAATGTGTGTGTGCCTGCATGCATGTGTGTTTGCCTGCTCACCCTGCACACGTATCTTTCTCCCCATCCATCCATCCATCCATCCATCCATCCATCCATCCATCCATCCATCCATCCGTCTGTCCATCCATCTGTCCATCCATCCATCCATCCACTCACACGCTGCCGTTATGACAGTACAAACAGCTCAGCTTCCATTTGGAGGGCTCTGCTTATCATATTCATGTAAGGGAATAATGATCTGCTGTTGACTTGTTTGCACTCCATCCGTGCACACAGCTATTAATTTATTAATTAATCCTCCTAAAAGTCACACCTCTTCTCTCTAGATTGGTTGTCCTCATTTTCTATTATTTAGCACCAGTCCCACTAAACCATCACATCTTGTTTTACTGACTCAGATCCTGAATCAAACATGTATTTCTTAAGGGTTTTCCAGCAAGTATATTTCATCTGTGCACTAAACTCTTGTGGTTAGATTTAAGTCTTGAATGATTATTATTCAGAAACAGCAAACTATTCAGCTTGAAACAAGAGCATGATTTTTTTTTATTATTTTTTATTTTTTTTAAGGTTTATTAAAATTGCATTAAGAGGTTTGTGTTTTTTCTAAACCCAGTACTTAGAATGGCTGGGATTGTAATGTGTTTATATAAACTGCATTTCTGCAACCATTGACCAGGGTAATAAATAATTTATTCAATGTTTCTTTAAATACTATTTTGTTTGGTTTAAACCCAAGGTTAGACATATATATTTTAGAACATCGTCTTTTTCTGCCCTTTTCATATATATAGAAGATATATTAAAAAGGTTATTATAGTAAAGACAGATGAAAAAAAATGACTTTTCATCTCTGCTAGCTCATACATCGTGGTCAATGTGGTGGCTGTGAAATAAATGTTCTGAAGTTTTTTTAGTAAGAAATTAAAACTAGTTGGCATTACACTTATTTTGAGCCTCTATTTCCCAAAAGCAGAACAAACGGACTCAAATAAACACAGCAGCAGGCTGGCAGACTGTGCCAGACTGTGCCCACTGTGAATAAAACACCCAGTGAAGTGGTGGCGATGCTCCTGGTCTGTGCATTTGTTGCAGCCTGGGTGGCTCCGTGGCTGTGCCACAGCCAGGACAGCACTCACACGGAGGGTCAGCATCCGAGGGGCTCCCCTCCGCCCCCTGCCCATGCACACGCTCACACACACACGTTCATACACACACTCACACACACTCACCTTCCCCGGCCCCTCAGCAGACCCCGCTGAAGGGATGCATCCTTTCGGCTGCCTCTGTCCCCATCTGAATCGCACGGACCATTAAGGGGAATTGATGGATCAAGGCAAAATGCCCAGCAGCTATAATTTTCCCATCTCACCCCAGGCAAATTTTTTCCTATGTGAATGAAGCTAGGAAAAAAAAAAAAAGGGGGGGAAAAAAACCCACACATTTTGACAATGGCCCCCAAAGATGACTCGAAGAGGCTGGTTCGTCCGTTTGATTAAACCACACAAACACCACCAGCTCCAGGATTTTCCTAGCTCTGAATTCCCCAGTGCATCCCATCTCATTTAAAGCCCCCATTCATCAACATCTCTTCACACAAGCCCTGAGTGCAACAGCAGAGAGGAAAAAAAAAATATATCCATCCCTTCAAACACTTTTTAACCTGCTTGGTTGCACCTGCCCTGAGAAGATGCTCTGCCCCACGTTACCCTGGGCCTGGTTTGTCCCCGGCCACAGGGAGAGGAAGGTGGCACTGGCTGTGGGGACACTGCCACCGCCACCGCTGCTGCAGCACGGAGCGATGCTGTCCCCGGCCTCACACGTCCCAGACGATTGCTCTCATTGCTCATCATATTGAAGCTGTCAGGGCTCTCTTACGCCGATAATTCGTGTGAGTTGATCACGCTTTGGTAAATCACCGGGTCACGACCCCTGACCGGTGAGCCTGGTGGCTGGCTGAGAGCGCCCTGCAAGTCTCACGACGGGGACAGCCGACCAGCTGTGAACTGCTCAAGTGCTCGTGTCCATCAGCTGCCACCAGGGAGCCAGGCCCCTCTGTCCTTCGCTTCTTGAAGTGTGCTTTACCACGAGTGCAACCCTGTCTGTCAGTCTGTCTTAGTTTCTTCACATCTGTTTGGGTTCATACGTGTGTGTGTATGTGTGTGCATGTGAGCTTTTTTTTTTTTGCTTTTTTTTTTTTAACCACAGTCCCTCAGCACAAACCTTAGCTTCCTCCATGTGTTTTAAATAAAGGATCCTGGCGTGGGAGATAAAAGGAACACTGCTCAAGGTCCTCTTCCAGCTCCAGTGAGTTGCACTCACCCAGCTCTCCGCAATGGTTAAACTTCCACGGCAGCTTTATGGGCTTCTTTTATAAAACTTTATTGACTTGCACATTCTCAAGTGGTGGCTCTGACTCTATTTTCATTTAGGTACAATCTGTATGTTCAAGCTGCCTTTGGTCTGCAGCTTCCCTATTTTTTTTTAATGCACAGGATTCCTGACCGATGCCTTCAAGTACCGGTTGTGCAAGGGGAAGGTAACACAGGCATCTTTTATTACCCATGGTCTTCAATAACTCAGCAGCTAAACAAGCCAGAGGAGAAGAAGAGAGACCTATGAACTCAAGCAAGAAGGATTCCACATGGATCAGCTGGAGGGAAGGCAGGAACGAAGAGGGTTCAACTTGGAAGCGCAAAGTTGTTGAAAGTCGCATGCCCTGCAGGAAAGACTCGTCTGGCGCAGACAGAATTCTGTAGCAACCGGGAGCTGCAGGCACAGCTGGTCTAAAAACCACCGCTTCTTACAGGAAAAGTCAAGGAGATTTCTTTTTTTAGCAGATAGCACCAGCATCGTCTTTGGCTGATTCTTCTCCAGCCCATGCACCCAGAGCTAACTTCCCCGCTTCCCTGAGCGGCGCGGGCATGGTAGGAAGAGGCTGGGCGGTGTGAATTTGTAATTCCGATCGCACAGGCAACAGCTGGCTCTCCCTGCTTGCACTGCCAGGTGTTCCTCGGATGCCACATGTTCATTCCTGTGCCTTTTATAAATGTGCTGAACAAATGAAAGGGCCCACATTCTCCTCTCCCACACTCGAATTTAAACGTGGCGATGTGGAAAATAAATAGTATAAGCTTAGCTGCGTGGGGAGCGAGTGGAAAGCACAGCTGATTAGTCATGCAAATAAATGAATTAAGAGGTTTCCACTGCCCTAGACATATTTTTTTTTCAGAACTCTGCTGTTCTTTCCACACGTGAGTCTCTTCCTCTGCCTGTGAAGGAGGCGTGAGGGGTGCGGTAACCTTGGCCTGGACTCAAACTCAGCGACCCTCTGCAGTAAGCAGAGGTGGCAATGGCCGGCTCCAAGTGTCCCTCAGCCAGCGCTGGAGCTGGTGTGGGCACAGAAGCCCCTGAGGAATGGTTTCCCATTTGAAAATTCCCATTTTCCTTTGCCACATCGCCCGCCTGCTCTTTGCTTGCTGTCCCTTCAGAGATGCGGACACACACATGTGAGTATTACAGAGTAGTGTCCTTCCACCCAAAATACCCAGATCTGTGACTGCCTTGCCATCACTTGTGAGAATGCACAAAGCTCAGATCCTCTGGGATGAGGCCTGGGGTGATGCCTGTAGCTGCTGCATCCCAACACGCGAACATCTAATACCTGAACACGAGGGCACCTCTTCACAACCTGATGGCCACAGCAGGTCCCCTAGGATTGAGCTGAACCCACCCGCCCCCAAAAAAGCCTCTTTGCAAAGAGAGGGGAGCATTAGTGACATCCTAAACATGGCACACAGTGACAGCAAGGCTTGCGTCCTCCACCCTGGGTGAGTGGAAAATATTTCAGAGAGCAGAACATGCTGGGGTGATGAAATGCACGCTTACCACGTAACATTAAAATTATGGCAAAAGGAAAAGACTGACCTGCAGTCATCCGTGCAAAGATTATTTTACATGCAAAACAGCAGCTGAATACAATTGTTGTTCAGCTTGATAAAAAACAAACAGAGGTAGGAGAAAAGCAGAGGAATCCTGCGTGCTAACTGGCACGGCTGCTGGAAAAACATACTGTGCGCAGCCCCTGTCCGCCCAGGCAGAACCAGAGCGTAATTGGCCCTGTTGCACTGCAACAGATGCTCAGAAAACTATGCCCAGAGTAAATATACGTGTGTATGTGGATAGGTGTACACTTGTGTACAGAAACTGTGTTTATAACCCTGAGTTTTTTCTTCTGCCCCCTGAAAATTTGAAGTTTTTGACCAAAAGGATTGTTTAAGGCTAGAACCATCTATATTAATAAATAAATAAATAAATGCATTTTTGAAAGCTAAAGAAACTAAACCATTGCTTATTTGACTTTTGTCTTTAACACACCTTAATTAATGTGAATATAGGTACAAACTTACATTTATTTTTTTTCTTGAGAATTGATTGGCAAGGTGACTTTTTAACCACTATTTTTCCACTTCATTTAACAGTACTTTCTCACTGTTAATTATTGCCAATGCAAAGTGGTTGAGCAGTTGTACCAAACAAGAAAGCACAACAATTATTTGATAGTAGAAAAGAACTGAGTTATCAATAAAACAAAACCAATTTCATCCTGCGAACTGAGGAAATTGTGTTCCTGTCAAGCCAAATATTAAAACCACAGCACAATTAGATTCAAGTAGAAGAAATGCAAGATCTGAAAGAAAAATATTCCAGTGCTAGTAATATTTAATGGAAAGAAGAAGCCAAGAGAGATAAAAGAAGTTTAGGAGTGATAATAGGCAGAAAACTAAGAGTAGTTGGAGTAGAACATGGCACTGAATAAAAAAATTGGCAAATAAACGTTAGGAACATAAATGCAAAGAAATCATAGCACCGGGAGGAAGTTCTTATCCATGACTAGCCTGACTGCAATCAAATTACACATTCGTTTTAGGGTGTCAAGTCGGCAGGAGAGACTGAAGACCTGGTGGAAATGAGATGAAAAGCAACAACAATAGCAACTTCAGCTTTCCATAGCTGTGGAAACCCATTTTATAAACGAAATGTAGGGGATTATCATTTGTGTTTCACTTGGCTAAAAAGGAGATGAATTACGGATACTGAAGGAAATTTTCTCCTCTTACTGCCTCCCCCAGTGCTTGCATTAATTTGAGCAGAGCATGCGTGGGGTAGGCAGGAGGGACTGGAATTACTGAAGATATCTTGTGGAGAGCAGACTCTTGTGGAGCCATAGGAAATGAGAAAAGGGAAATTTTAAGCAGATTTCAGCCTGACTCGCTTGGAACTTGACTGGACCAGAACCAGGAAATGTGCTGCAGGCCATGCAGGACTCTCAGGAAGCTGGGAGAGACGTCTGTAGCACGCAGAACTAGTGGGTGTTATTCACATGAAAACCTCTTACCTGCTTTTTTTTTTTTTCTCTTTTTTCAGAAAGAGAACTTTTTCCCTTTTTGATCCTTTTCCCCCTTTTTTTAGTAGCTTCCACACCTCTGTATATTCTTGGCACGCTCACTTCTTTTCCAGCTGGTAATTGTATCTGGACGTAATTCAAGGACTTTGGGCTTCTGCCTGACTGCTGGGAGCCCACAGACCCAGCTGGAGCAGCAGCTCCTGGGGTAAGTGGCAGGCTCTAGGCCGAGCTTTTGCAGCAGGAGCATTTACTCTCACTCTCCTGTAGATATGCCCAGAACCAAGAAGGACATCTAGTCTGCTGTGGAGCCAACCACGTCTCCACTATGGCCTCAAAAATGTGTTGTTGGTACAACTGGTAATAATGTTCCCTTGAGGTGAAATGTTTATGTCACACCAGATAACCCAAAGTGATATGTTTGTTTGACAGGTCCTCGAAACCACAAGGAGAAAATGCATTAACCCAAACAAAATGTCATCCCTGTTTTAATAGCACTGTTTCTGCAGCAGTGGCGGATTTTTATTTGTTTCTGCTTGACGCTGCCCTTGGTAGGCGGCTTGCACAGGTGACAATTCCTCTTTAGCCTTACAAACCGTTTCCCTTGTCTGAGCATTATGACTTCCTAGCAGTGCTGGTGGCTATGTCAGTTTGCTGGTGGCTGGTCCCGAGGCAGGTGAAGCTGTTCGCTGTGTATCTGGCACGGCAGGCGAAATGTGATGCTCAGAGACAGAGTGAGGTGGCTTTCATGTGCTTCAGCTACAGTCTCCGGTGCCTGCTCAAGGAAGCAATGGAGGAATAGGTAAAAATCAGTCACTTTCCAGAAATAAAGACTGTTATTTTCTGCCAGTCGCTATTTGTTACTCGGAGAGGTAGAGCAGAGCTGCAGTTACACAGCCTGCTATGTTTATGGAAAGAGGCAGCTTGCCATGCAGATTTCCCTATAATCAAAAACTTAAGACCTTAGCTACCATGGCAGTGGGGACCACCATAGCTATCAGCATCGATCTAATGTGTCCCATTATGTAATTCCTGGTAGGGAGACACCAAAGCTCACCCCGGCATCTCCCATGTCTCCTTCCTCAGCCTGAGACCATCACCATTTAGTCATTCCAGGTCTCACCTGACAGCCCCTTCTCCCTAGCTGCTTAAGGGCTTGCAAAGTCGATGCCAAAGTGAGCTTCCTGTGGCAAATCAAAGACAAGAGCTGCAGAGAACCTGGGGGGAGGAGTTCCCAGTGTCCTGCCTCAACCCCTAGACAAGGCAGCCTCTCCCCTGGTGAGAACAAACAACATTTTGCTGCCCTCAAACCTGGATCATAAAGCCAGTCACATGCACTGCTCAGTGGCTTTTGCAAAGATGCAGTTAATCATTTTGCTTGTTTGCTTAATCAAATGTATGTGATTTCGCAGCAATTTGGAGAGAACGGGGGAAATATTCTCTTTTTATTAGCTCCTGGTAGCCTAGAGGAAAATAAACATTATTTTTTTTAAGGTAAATTATTTTGAAAAGTTGGAAATCCAATTACAAGTGGAATGGCGCCAAGTGGTACTCCAGTAAGAGTGAACTACGAGTCTCAGTGCTGATTTTGTACTACATGAGAGGGAAAACTGAGAACTTTGAAGAAATGTAGTCTTTGTTCTTGAGTTATACAATTAATTAAGCACAAGACATGTTTTAAAATATTTATTCTTTTATTAGCAATTCCCTAGAGAGACTTTTTATAGCATTGTTTCATGGCTTCTATCAACTGGATTGCAAATCCCCAATTAAGGGTCTACTTTCTGTCTTCTCCCCTCCTCGTCTTCCTTACTGCCTTGAGCAAAACAAAGGTTTTCTGTGTTTTTTGGTGTTCATCGTCACTGTTGTTTGTTTGTTTAAGGTGTTACACACCGTTCTCTGTGTCTTGCAGTAATTCCTGGACATCAGCTGGGTAAGAACAAGGAGAGGAGCCCCAGGACTGCACAGTGGTGATGAGCAGAGGACCACCCTCAAAAGCAAGCTGAATGGACCAGGTCATCTCAGTCTTTGTCTGCCTCCTACTTTGCCCTGACCAGTTGGGAAATAACATGGATTTCATCTCGCTTACTTCCTTTCTTCACCCCTCCTTCAAACAAAAGCAGCAGTTCTGCCTGACAGCTGATGAAACAAAACCTGCTACATCCCAAGTGAGCTATTTCCCCCGCCTTGAAATTTCTCCCTTTATTGAACAGCTGACCTGGGGAGGGTTTTGATGTTCACCAGGTGGTCAGGGTAAACCAATTAGCAGAGGTAGGAGGAAGGACAGGCTTTATGTGGCTACAGGTCAGGACTTGGATTTGAGACAGAGGTTCAGTTCTCAGCTCCATGGCAGACAACTTCACTTACCTTAGTTAGGGTATTTATAGCCTCTTCACTTGAAATCTGTAAAGGAAGAGGATAACACTCCCCTTTTGCTCCTGCTTCCTCTCTCATTGGAGCAGAGACCATCTCTTACTGTGCTTGCAGTCTCTAGAACTATAAACCAGCCCAGTTTGGCTGGAGAGCTGTAAATGCTGAAGTTTAGCAGATGCTTATTCACAATGAAGTGAATCAGATGCCCAAATGCTCTGATGCCTCTGTGGCCAGACCCTAATCCCTAGGAAAGCTCTTCTGCTCTCATTGCTGCATGTTCCCTTTCCAGCATCTCAGCACAATGAGGTGGCTGTGTGGTCTTGTGGGAAACAATATTCATTCTCATTTATTTTACTAATTCTGATAATTTTGACACTGGGCAGGTCATTTAACTTCTTCTTTTTCCTTATCTTATCCACCTACTGGAGGAAAATAAGAAGCCAATATTCATTTTCTTTTTATTCTTATAATGATAGTAACCCAAGTGGTAAAATGAACTAAGACAAAGAAGCATCAAGTCCCAAGTCTTCAGGGGGAAAAAAAAAAAAAAAAGATATCTGATGCTGTATGTGATATTCTGAACATATTAGTCACATTTTCACTGTCACTCTGAAATAATTCAAAAAAAATACAGCCTGTCAATAAAATTAGAGGCTAAGAAAGGAGGAAAGTCTTCACTTTTAGAGAGATGAAGAATGTTTTTCTTGGATCTGTGGCTCCTCTGATGTTTCACTAGCAGATTTAATTTGATTAGCAAATACAACTCTAGACCCTAATATTATTAACCTCTGGCTGTTTTCAAGGAAACACAGTCTTTTCTTGACACTTTCTGTGAGTCTTGCACAAATGATGTCACCTTTATGAATCATTAGTTTCCCCACCTGTAAAATGGGATGAACCAAAGAATTAGGAAGCAAAATCTTAACACACCAAATGGCACTTCATGCCTAAGTCCTGTCAGTGATCCATTCTGCAATTGCAAGGAACCTCTCATGAAGTATTTATACTAATGATAACAAAAGTCAAACAATGGGAAAGGTGGTCCTTCTTGCTGTAGGGACTATTCCTGGGAAGCAATGTAACTCAAAAGCTTTACAGGCTGAATTAGGTGTAATCCTTACGGGATCACTAGCAGCTCATAAATAACTTTTAATGAGATTTCCAGCAAGTAAAATCGCACATGGGAGGGGAAAAGCAGGGAGAGAGAAGGGAAGAGAGGAAAAAACATGCAAGAGAGAATCTCAATAAAAAATTAAAATGTTCATGCTATCCCCTGTTGTTTCATACATGTACACAAAAAGAAAGCAGGGATGGTTTCAGTAAGGCATTATTAGTACACAAAATATTTAATTAACTGATACAGAAAGGGAAAGACTTGCTAAAGGTCACTGCAAATACAGTGACACTGGCCACTAATCTATGGAAACTTATAGAGCTAAATCTAAAGCATGTTCCAGAGTTAAGCAGGGAAATAAATCAAGGTTTGCAAATGTCATTTAAGTTTTCACCTGTCCCAAGATTCAAAATTATTGGCTTCACAATGAAAAGCATATGTTGCGCCCCTTGCCTAGGGAATAGTAATGAAGTGAGGCAGACACTCTCCAGTTCTACACTACCATCTCTCCCCTCTTTATTTCCCATCGAGTAAAAATAATTACTGTATACTTGAGGGAGCATTTCTCTCAGTCTGCCGATAACTGCTGCCATGTTGGCTCTTCATGAGCTGCTCTTCTTCCTTGAGGGACTATGATTTGATTTATGAGAAAATAGTTGGCAAATTGCGATGTCCATCTTGATGGATGACATCATTTGGGCCATTTTGCTGATCATGTATGACTAACTTTTTTTTTTTTTTTAGTGCTGTTGCAATTGATCAAGTGCTACAGCACAGCCAAGTTAAGGAAAGACACAGGGGGCAGGGGGGGAAGGAAAGAAGGAGGTGACAATTGCCTGTGTTGTGTCGGAACTGGAATGGCATTCGCAGAGCAGAATCCCCTCTTTTTGGTCCAGCTGTAATCTAATTGAAGAGGAATATAAATTTTATAGACTGAAAATAATGCAATTTATATACAACAACAGGATTAAATGTAAACGCCCCAGCCCTCCACATTAAAATAAAAAAATAATAAATTAAAAAAAAAAAAAGAGAAAGAAGAAGAAGAAGAAGAAGAAGAAGAAGAAGAAAAAGAAGGGAGAAACCCTGAGTATCGTGTTTTATGCAGAACCCTCTATGTCTAATCCCTTTGGCACTTGAGTTATATTACCACTCATTACAGTTAACTGCTACTGTATATTATATAGAAAGGGAGGTAGATGTATGTCCTCTAGGCCAGATTTGACATCCACAGAGTTATGTGATTTACAGATGCCTGCTTCAAATTAAAAGTGGTCTCGATCACGCTAGCCCCCTGCTTTTTCAGTTGAGATCTCTGCAATCCTGGGACTATTAAGTGGTTCCTGCAAGACAACCAGAGAACCCAATCCTCTCCCGGAGAGCTGCCCAGCCAGCAGCCCCCAGCACCCCGGGAAGACCTGGAGGTTGGTCAGAAGGGGCTGAGAGCTCTGCATGTCTTAAGGCCCCTGCGGGGAACCTGGCAGGGCCGAGCATGTCTGCATGAGCTGGGGGTGATAGCTATTTAATGGCGAAGGGGCTGTTTGAAGGCACTCTGCACAGCTGGCAAAACTGGGGGTCCATCGGCCAGTCCTGCAGTTCCTTCGAGCCAACCTCCATGGGATCCCACCTGACGGCACCTCAGAGATGAATGTGCTTTAGTGTCAGGGAGATCCTGACAGAAAGGGGCTGACGCTGAGTTTGGCCAGGCATGTTTCAAACCGTTTCACCCAGTCAAACATTCAAGCACATTGCGCACCAGTGCTCGAGCCAGTGCCTGAGCTCAGATGGTGTTCATGCTCTGCTGAGCACATCGGTGTGCCCACCTCAAGGAGGTTCTCACCTGCGCCAAGGAGAGAGAAGTTTGGCTTCCCAAAAATGGGTAGCAGTGGTGCTAATAATCACCATTAAGAAGGAAAGAATTTGATGGATTTTTCAAAAAGTTAATATCCTGCAAAATTACCTCACAGACCAAGACATTCATAAGTTGGATTGTATTAATATTGCTTCCACACAGCGCACGTATTTTTCTTTTAAATCGGTCTAGCCAACTGCTGACTTAGATTTAAAAGCACTCTCTTGTCTATCCTGAAGGCATATTTGTAGATTGGATTTTCTAGCATTGTACCTTCCAAGGGAATTTTCTTAAAATGATGAACAAGCTATGAAAATCTAGGACCCTAGATTTTTACTCTTCCAGAGGCCACTCTGGATTTTTGGGTGGCTCTAGGGCAAACATTTACCTGTAGACTTCAATAGACAGTTGATAAAACTGTCTTCATCATGTCTAGGTGTCCTTCTGAGGATGTACCTATAGAACATATCCATTATTCAATATTTCCAGCAGATTGAGCTTGCCAAAAGGAGCTGGAAAAAAACTGTTTTATAACTGGGGAATAAAAAAATATGTTCAGGAGAATCAAAAATGAGTATTTTTCTATGTCTCACTATTTCTCTTCTCAATATATCAATAGTTTCTTTTTCTTCTTCTTCTTCTTCTTTTTTTTTTTTTTAAAGATTTTTTTGTTTATCTTTTTGCTAGCTCTCCTAGTTCTTTTACGAACATACGTGGTGGGGTTTTTTTGTTGTTTTAGGTTACTTTTTTTTTTTTTTTTAAACTGGTTTTCATATTTTGGTGCAAGGGGCAATACATAAAAATTTACAAGGTTTACATTTTCTTTACATTTCCTAAATGCATGCATCTGCTTTTCTCATTAGCTAACTGCTGCTCACTGATGGATTCTCTGCACTTTTAATTCATGGTAAAACACTTTCTGCACATTTCAGTGTTTCATTGTTTTATTGAATGGTCACAGCCTTTTACCAAAGCTGATTTTTATCTGTTGCTGCACTTCTTCAGCCAACTTTATCATGTTGAAATTATAATTTTCAAAGGAATTTTCTTTCTCCCCCTTCTCTCTTCTAGCTGCAATCTAAAGTGCATAACTTTATTGCTGTCTGAATCCTGCCAAAAGCACACTTTTATGGTACCAGTTATCCAGCATGTCCCGTAGAAGTGCGGGACACAGAGAGAACAGAGTGTTTCATATAAACTGCTTTCCCATTAGCTATAACAATAATCATCTTGAACTATAGGATTTCATCTGAGGATCTCTCTGTCCCTCAAAAAGCCTCAAAGGTGGTAGAGTTGAGAGTCTCCTGGCTTGGCACAAATGAGCAGATTGGCTCACGCTGGCCCTGATGTCACCCTGACACTTTTATGAAAAAGTGTGGGGAAAAAAGGTTGGAAGAGATGTGCCTTCACCTCCTCATTGCTTCAAAGCTGGAAGGTTCCAAGTATTTCCTAGCAGATCATGCCAGCCCCACAGCACTGGCCTTGGACACAGCTTCCAGAGAGGGTCTGTAGCCCAGATGCTGAAATAATGTCATTCAGAAAAAGGATCAGGGGCATCACCAGCAAGTCTGCTATAGCTGAGGGGGCTCTGGAGCTCTCTGGTCCAGCTGAGACCACCAGAAAACCAAGGGACCAGACTGGGGATGGGAAACACCGAAGGCCTGACACTGCCACTCTTTCCTGACACCGCATCTCCCCAGGTCTTGTGAATGTGAAATGTCGGGGACCTCTGCACATCTTGTCTAGCTGCAGCTGGGCATCTCACTGTTTGCAGCCAAAGAGAAGGATGAAGGCGTTGGGTCAGCGTGGTAGGATGCAGACATCCTGCTCGGTGAGGGCGGAGAACTCCTGACATGAAAAATTAATCTTGATAAATGAATGCCATGGAAGGAAATGGACCTTCCTCTCTCCATCCCATGGACTGCTCCCTGGTGGCCACCAGCCACCCCAGCTACCAGAGCACTGCACCCGTGCTGAGGCTCTGGCAGAAGTGCCTTCCTGGTGCAGCCGCAAATTTCCGTCTGTCCCTGCCACCCCATGCCCCACAGGAGAGGCTGTGAGCAGCCCGCCTACCTGCTCGCTCCCAAGGGTTGCTTTCTTCCCTAAAAGCCTGGCCTGCTAGTCAGACTGCCTGGATGGGAGCCAGACGTCTGGCAAGTCCAAGAGCAGAGTCTTTGCCCCAGGGTGAATTTAAACTTTTTGTGGATTTTTCTTCCTTAAACATGGGGTAGAAACTCTCCATGTAAATACCTCAGGAAAAAAAAATACGATTCGACATTGCCTACACGGAGAAGGGAATCCCGGGGGCCCTGCATTCCTTAGCCACCCGCCTTCTCCCAACCTCTGACACATGAAGGACAGCAGGATTTTCCAAAACGCCTGAGCAAATAGCTTGATTTTCAGAAATGCTTTGCCTCTAGGCAGTCCCCGTTCAACCTGTGTAGGTTTTTTGTTCATTTGTATCAGCAGCAATTTGTTTCCAGGCTTTTCATCTCTCTCTAAAATGTCATATTTATTCCTCAGACCCACAGATTGTGCCGGAGCACAGCAACAGAAGTGCACGGCTAGCCCCTTTTCCCATAAGCATGGCTAGAATCAGTCCTGCACAGCCAGTGTCATAGTAGCACTTCTGTTTCTCCTTACTAGTGTGGGACCTGCCACCCTGCGTCTTTATCACAGCCTGTTGCTTGCACCATTAAATCACTTTTTGAGAGCCAGTGATTTCAAAGAGTACTTAGGGCACCAGAGGTCCTCAACCTGGGCAGGGCTGTGCCTGTGAGACAGATTCTCTCATGCTTATGCCTCCTAAATGCCAACCCAGTCACACAATAACTACATATCCCTCCTGGCTCTCACTTTTCTCCAACAGATCCCCAAAGAAAAGCATAAACACGAGCAGAGCAAAAACATCCCCACGAGACATGCACGTGAGAGAGGGCAGGAATCAATAAGGAGAAATCATTCCCGTGCCAACACACGGACCGGGGAGGAGGGCACCCGGGGATGCTCGGGCTTCCCAGTCCCCAGCCCACCCTCCTGCCTCCGTGCGCTCTTTGTTCCTCCCGGAGCTGGGCTCCTCTGCTGCCTGCCTGCCAGCACCCCGGCTCCCGGGATGCAGGAGACTGCAAGATCACAGTCTGCTCTTAGGAGGCAGTGGGTATGGCGTCTGATTTTCCACAGAGAAAATTCAAAGCGGAGGGAGAGGGGGAGGGATAAAATGCTCCTGCGGTTCTCATATTGTAATGGTTATTTATTTTGTTTAGAGAGCACACATCACAATGCATCTGGTTAAAAAAGAAACTTCCTTAATTATGTATAGGGCTTTGACTCCCAAAAGATATGTTATGTGGAAAAAAAAAAAAAAATCAGAAATCCAAAAACAATCTACTGTTTGTTTGGATGCTCAATACATTCAATTGCAAAAGAACAGTTCCTCTCCAAGCCATCATTACCTATGTCTATGCATTTTTATTCGAGTCTCAGCTTATTGTGGAAGCCTTCTTTGATTCTCAGCCTCTGTACCTTTCCTCTTCAGACTGCAGTTTTTAGGGGGCTGCAGTGCAGTGGAAATCAAGCACTACACAAGAACTGCCTGATTTCCCCAGAAATTTTTATGCGGGATCAATCCATGATTCCAAAGAAAGCAGACTAACTCAAATCAAATAACTCTCGCACTAAACATATTGATGAGGGCACAGATTAAGCAGGACAGACATCCGGTTATGTAAATGATAGCCTGGAGAGCACAGCTTTGTTAAAACAACTCGGGATGGCTCCCAGGGGCAAACCTTAAGTCGGAGTAACCCAGGATTTCCTTTTTGAATAAAGGTACATCAGTGTAAATGAGAGCAGATCCATGTACTACAAAACCAGCACGTTTTCCCTACTGGTAGGCGAAGTGACAACAAAAGCAACGAGGAACCTTCAAGTTTCTCCTGGTTTTGGTGAATTTTTCATTAACACCAGCAAGGCCCACAGCAGGCGTCCTGGTGGAAGCAGCAGTCCCGAGGACACCGATGGGCTGGACATTGCTGCAAGAGGTGGCTACGTGCTGCCACCTGGCCCCCGGGGGACCCTTGTGCCGGCTGGCCAAAAGCAGCGGTGGCCGTGTCCACGGCTGGGAGCCCCTGCCCACCCCGCAGCTGGGACAACCCAAAACCCTCCGCAAAGCCAATGCCTCGCATCACATTGTAACTTTTTAGGAATATGGAGCAGATTGCATACAGAGAACTGGAGTCATGGATCCAACTTTATTGGCCAATGGATTTATAATCCATTAAGTTAAATCCTCTTGGTGCAACAGCAAATTCCATTTTTCCTGGCTGCATTTGCAAAAGGATCCAGAAAAATTATTCCTTCTGAGGGCTTTTTTCCTGCCAGAGATACTTAGGAAAAACAAAACAAAACCCCACCTGAAAAATCATAGTCCATTGTGCCTGTCTTTTATTTGTACCAAAAATATTAGTTATTTTTTGTAGTGTTTTCCTGGTCATTTGATCAAGCAATGAAACAAGTCTGTGTTTGAAGCAAAAATGAGCTTTGCAGAACCAAGGAATAGTTTCTCATCCCTTGAATTGAAGGGGGAGTGAATCAAAATAAAAATGGTTTTGATTATAAAATGAAGGCTTACAGTGAGCAAACTGTATGTGGTTTTTGGCATCACTGTTTGAGTGAGTAAGAATTGGAGCCAATCCTCCAAGATGAGTAGGTCTGAAGATAATGTAGACTATAAAGAAATATTTCTGTCCCTGCTCCAAATTCCATATGTTAGTTGACTTATTTACACCTCCGAACAGCGCCAAATTTAACATTTTCCTTAATTGTCTCAGAGGTGTTTTTTGTTTTTTTTTTTTTAAATAGGCTAATTTGCAGTGTCAATGTCTGCAAGCCATTCTGTTTCAGAGCATAATATAAAGGCATCCAAACAAAGGGATTTTTAGTCTGAAACAATGCACGGGTATGTGTGCAGTGATAGTGCAATACTGAATACACGGAGCACAGAATATTTCAGGTCATTGTGTAGGGAAAATGTATCATCTATAGCAATTTTTAAGTTTTAAAACAGTTAAAATCCTCAGAAAGATTAAACTGTATTTTATCTGAAAAAGTAGGAACAGGACAGGAAATCACTGTAGTCCATTAGATGGCATAAGTGTAACAATGGAAATCCAGGGAAATAAATTAGAAAAGAATCTTTTGTCTTGCGGATTTACTATTGCCCATAGCTTGTGGTTTCAAAAGAGAAATGGGAAGGAAGAGGAAGAAGAGAGAAAGAAAAAGACAATGATAATTTTCCAACATTTTGGACTGAAAACCTGAAAAACTAACTAAAAATCCCAGCTCCAAACAATATGCATCACTGTGAATATTAGGTTGTTACTCATATGTATATATTTAAAAAGAAAACATACACTGATTTGAGCCAAAGCCCCTAGTCCAACTTTAGAGGTGTTTAAAGGTCAGGCCCGGACTCATATTGCAGCAAATGAACCTTATCTCTGCACTGTGCCAAACAAAAGCCACTTGAGTCTGAACAACCCTGAACTTTAAGCTGCTTGAAACCTTTTGCCAGGCATGAATGTGGTGTAGTTTAGCCATTTCTAACTATATGCTATCACCATTTGAAGAGCATACAGCATTAACCCTTTTTCTTGCTTGATCTTTAAACGGTGAAGAAAGAAAAACACTCTTGAGCAACTATTTTATATCTAGAAGAACTGGAGATCACTGACTGCTGGTCATAGGTCTTGCTGTCTTGTGAATAAAAATAATCTGAATTAAACAAAAAATAAAATTACCCATTAGGATTATGTAAAAAAGCACTACATTTCCTTATGCATCAAGTTACCAAGATACGTTTTTGCAAAAGAAAAAAAGGTCAGTTACCACTATTAAACTTGTATATTGTTTTATACTAAGCCCTTCCAATGGCCTCTCTGAGGGACTGTTTAGTTTGTATTACACTCTAATAAACTCCAGGTGTGGAGGACAAACTGAATAATAAGAACCCGATGGACCAGACTAGTTAAAAATAATGTGGTACATTCCTAGTTCTCTGCATTTAATTTATTGTTAATCATTGTTATTACTTACATTTATTGGGTAGTTTTTCTAGATTTATTAGGCACTACATTTAACAGTGTTATCGCTTGTAACTGACTATCAGTGGAATAGAAAACATATTTTCTTAAAGAGTCTTACCCTAATTAGTAAGTTGTTTCCCTATTGAAATAAAACAGACCCTAGGAGAGTCAAGTTAAGACTTTTTTTTTCTTTTTTTTTTCTTTTTCTTTCTTTTTTTTTTTTCCCAAGTCAGAATAAAAGTTCAGCTAGGAAACATATTTTTTTTTCAAGACCACCTGTCGGAGCAGACAAGCAGAAGTATCTGCGTACCCTACACAGAGCTATGTTAGGTGAAATACTTGGCTGAAAACATTCAAGTCCAAGGAAAGCTGAGCTAGTCAATGGGGTCTTTTCCTGACCACTGTGGCATGTGGGGGAGAGACATTACAAAAACGAACAAAAGCCAGTTTGAGTTGCTTACTCAGCAATCCTACACTATACAGCCAAGGCAGTGGGGTACATCCTACAGCCTGGGGGGAACCAAAGGGAGATGATGCTTCTTGGGGGTAGATGGCCCCAAAGGCAAGAGCTGGTGCTCGCAGAGAATGCTGTAGAGCAAGTGAGGCTGGCAGCAGCTGCTTTGCATCATCTCAAAGCCCTCATCCCTCAACAAAAATCTGGGCAAGCACAGTCCCTTGCAGGTCACCTGCAAAGCCTCAGGGTGGGACACAAAAGTCCTGCATGAAAATCTAGAGCTGCAGGTGGTCCACCCCTGCTGATCATCTACCTGCTCCACCCAACACTTGGGCCGATACACTAGCAAACTGCCTGCTGGCTGGGCATATGTGAATATTTGCATCACCTCATCAAAATAAAAGAGCATGATCAACATATGTAATGATGTGGTTATCTGCTTGGATGGACAAATCAGAACTGCTTCTTTGGTAGCAAGGTCATTAGCCATCACTAATGGAAAATCCAACTACCACTCCCAAATTCTAGGGGCTCCCCTTGAAACCACGGGATACAGCCCGAGCTCACTGCATTCCCTTTGGGAGGCCACATTCACTTAAGAGCAACATGGTATTCTGTTTGAAGATCTCAAAGGATTTTTCAGACAGTTAGGAAGCTCAGCATAAGAAGTACTTCAGCATGGTGAGGGTTGGAAGCAATGGCAGAGTCTGCAAGAAATCTCAGAGCTCCCAGGTTCTGCACTCAGCCACTGCAGCCAAAGGCAAAGGGTTTGGTTTTAGGAGCTTTGAACCTCTGTTGGCACCAAGATGTGGTGGCAGTGCCTTGGACACTCACAGACATTATGGTCAGGAACAGGCTTGGGGAGAGGGACGCAAACATGAGAGACATTCAGGGCTTTCCATCACATCCATCAGGACAACCAGTGGGCACAAAACAACGAAGTCCTTGAGAAATGGGCTGGGAGTGAGGACAGGGAGGTAGGCTTGGTTGCTTTGGGCATCCATGCAACTGCTCTTGCAAGGCACGAGCTCAGCTGCAGGCCTCTGGTGACTGCAGTGTCAAAGGCTGAACCCTCCCCTGGCAGCTCCTTTTCCTGCGGAACCAAACATAAATCACTGGTGGAGGAAACGCTGCTTACAGGGAGAGAAAGGAAGCAAGAGCCAGCAGATGATTTGCTGCTCTGCTCATCCTAAATCCCTGGTATTTAGCTCACAGGAAAGCAGCAGGAAATCTTAGCATTTTGAAGCGGGAGGGGGAGGACAATAGTAGGTTCGATGAATCCTGATGACAGCTCCTCTATACTGCCAAAGTGGGGAGAGCAAGGATCATTAGAGCTGTTTCTCCACTAAAAGTACTTAAGTCACTGCTGCTGGAGACACGAGATCTAAGGCAAACTGTTCCCAGGTCAGCGGGGAGCTGGCGACCCCTTCCCATACACAGAAGCCACGGGTGGGAGGGGGCTGCTGGTCAGCCCCTCGGCTGTCTCTGCCAGAGAGCCTGTGCCTCTGGCCCCTAAATAACACCTTCTAGGTCTGAAATTTCTGCTGCCTGTTGGAAACCCCCTGTGACTAACTCACAGGTTGTCCAAGCCCTCCAGTTTCCCATAGTTCAACCTCAGCGTGCTGAATACATGCATGCAGATAATAAAAAAGCAAGAGCAGCCCAGAGTTTTCTCATTCCCCTCCTCCCCTGCCCCACAGGGTCCCCTCACCATGGTCCTGCTTTTCCTTGGATATTCTCCTATTCTGAGTGTAGATTCATGTTCTGCCTGAGATTCTTCCCCTTCCCTTCTGCCCCATTTTGGTGGTTATGTAGAGTTATGTGGCAGCACAAGGTTCAAATTGCCCAGAGGATTATTTTACGGGGGTGTCTGTTATTGCATGAAACTATGCATTGCTTTTCCAGTGATGGTATCTCCTGCTCCACCATTATTGTGTGTGTGTCTCACACGTCAAATTCTCCCTGGTTATGAACCAGCCTAAAAATCCCTCTCCAGGAACACTGCTTTGCATGCTCACCCTGTTCAGGACACACCACTGGCTTTTCATTGCACATTTTGGTCAGTCAGATCCCTGTGCTGGCATCAGGTCCCTGGACACCCCATTGAGGCTGTGGGTACACTTGCAGCAGGGAAAGAAGCCAAAGAATTGCACTGCTTTTCATGTGCCAGTAAAATGATATCTCAGGCAGTGTCAGACAGGGTGCAGGGTAGTTCATAAATAATAATAATATTTCACACTTGTATAGTGTTACACCTCCATTAAGAGCCACCAGCCAGACATATCTCTGGAAAAGCCCTCTCTTCCTCTTTCCCGTTGCTTCCTCCTGTTTTGAAACACACTGCTCATTTGGGGCACAATGCCTGTATTTCAATCCAACAGAGGCAACAGCTCTTTTCGATCCCCTCGCAGAGGGGAGATGACGCTCTGGGGAGGGCAAGGAAGCAGCAACCAGACAGCAGGAGAGGTAGAGCCTCCACAAATCTCCTCCCAAGCTCGGCAAGCAGGGAAGGGGGCACAAAAATGCATGTTCCTGCAGGACAGGAGCTGCTCGGGGGACAGAGAGTCCAGGGAAGTTAGATTCCCTCACGTGGGCTGGCAGCAAAGAAGGGGAGCCTCTTGGTAGTTTGCCCCTGATCGTGCAGCAAGTGGGGTGCACACATGTGGACATGCTGTTTTCAACAGTGGGGAGGGATTCGGTGGTGTAATTGAAGGTTGTCTTTCCATCATTTGGTGTGAAAATGATTCCCAGATGTTGGAGGGTAACCTCCTAAGTGTACCAAAATTTACTACCCAAAACAGTAGAGGAAGAAGAAAGGGTAAATGTGATTCTGAGCAGTCAACAAGCAATCTTCCACCCCTCCAGCAGTCCTCAGAGCTGGCCTTCATAAAGTCCCGATGGGACCTTCTGAGCCGAATACCTGGGAGGCAGCAGCAGGACAAATCCTAAGTTCCCTTTACTTCTTATTAAGTTTCAGATAGGAAGAAAGACATGAGAATTCAGCCTAGTATGAATAACTTTATCCATTCCTGATATTTCCCATCATGTACAAAAGCCATTTCTTCTGCTGGTTGTTGTTTTGTGTAATTTTCCAAACAATACCCTTTAGCAACGAGACCTCCCGTTTTTTTTTTAATGCATTTCCAGAGGGACTTGAGTCCAGATCACACACACACAAGGCAAATTTCCAGCATTCTTATTACTCCACTGGAAGAAATAACCAGAGCCAGCATCTCTGAACCATTTCCCAAACTGTTCTGTTCTTCTGACTTCAGTGTCAGCAATGCACTGTTTCTAATCCATTACAGGAATTTATCACAGTACGTGTCAATTTGTTTCTCTTCTTTCCTCTTCTCACTTCAAAATGACATCAGGAAAGAAGCTTTACAGCAGGATTGCTTCGATCCAAGTTTTAGCGACTGAGCACTTCACTTAACTTGATCCTAACTGTGCACATTAAGTTTTAGGGGCATATATTAAACAGATCAGGCTTTACTGTAGTCTCAAATTTCCTTTGTTTCCGTCTTGGTAGTGATCTTTATTGCAAACAGTTTGCAATACTAGCAAATAAGCATCCAGGTTTCCTTTTCTCTTCCTCTTTTGTTGTTGTTGCTGTTTTGTTGTTAAAGCAGTTTGTCCTAAATAGATAGTTTAAAGCATTGTGGTAGGGAACTTCCATGCTCTCACAGGGATGCATGATAGGATGGTCCTATTTGGCAATAGTCCCAATCCGATACAAGGCAGAGAATTCTATTGCTGAAGAAATCTAAAACGTATAGCTGTGTGCTTGTCACATCAAATCCATCTCTTCCTACTCTCTTTACTTGTCGGAGTAAGGATTGAGGAAAGATCTCTATGCTGAATATATTTTCTCTGCCTGCATAGGCAGTAGTTAAAAATCATAATAATGAAAGAAAACACTGGGAAAACTGTGTCATTTCAAGTTTCTGAAGTTTCTGACCGATCCTACATCACTTATTTTTATGAGTCATTGTGTGAACTGAAGCTGAAAGGATAAATCAAGTGTGTGAGGATTAGTGCATGAGTAAAGATTTCAGGATCAGGACCCTAACTCTCAGCCTCATAAATTTTCTACTGGAGAGGATTCAATGTTATTCATTCAGCTTTTAAAGAGGGAGTGGGGAGGCAGTTTTGTTCTTTTTCTTTTTAATTAGATTTCATTTATTTAAATTGTTATGGAGATGGTCAACCACAATAGGGAAGGGAGAAACACAGAGTATGACAATTCCTAGAAGCCTGTGACAATCAGCATGGGATCATGTTAAATGCTGGACACATCATTTTCATGACATGATCTTTGATTTCCTCTGAGACTAAATAAAAATGGACACGACTGAAGTTTATGAAGGGAGACAACTCAGCTCAAATGGGAACATTAAGACATCCCCAAATCAACAGGCAAAAAGGACCAAAGAATGGAGGAGAGAGATTCAGATTCAAATGCATTCCCCAGAGTAATTACTGGAGAAACTGGGGGGTCAGGAGTGGAATTGGGGGTGGCTATTGAATGGGATGAAAACCGTGAGCATTAGAAAAAGAAAAGGAAAAAAGGGGGGCTATGGGTAAACAGGATGGTGGGAGAGAGTGTGAGTGGCAGATGTCACTGATTTCATTCCATCTCCTTAACTTGCTGTTTGAAAAAACTCCTCATGTGTGACCTGAAAAGAGAGAGAAACAAAATGAAAACAGGCATCAACAAAGCACTCGCTGTACGATTTCAAAAAAATGTAAATTAATGACTGGCAGTAAGAATCTCCAAAGGAAACAACATCCCAGTTTAAGCATCGCCATCAACAAAAGCTCAACAGCATATGGTAATGTTAACTTTAATATGAAAAGATAATAACAATCTTTAAAAAGTGACTTGAGAAAAAACCTTGCTAGGTGCTCATCCTTTTCAACTCACCTAAAAAGAAAAGATGTTGGAAGGTTTTGTGTTTTTTTTTCCTTGTGTTTTTTTTTTTTTCTCTTCCCCTAAACTGTTCACACTGTGTAGTTAAATGAGGTTGAGATTGGTACAAATTTTAAATGAAAGTGCCTAGGATCTCCGGCTAACAAGGCAGAAAACCAGATTTGTAACGGATAATTACATCTAAACTTATTTAAATGTAGGCCTATTGATTCAACTAAATTCTTTAGAGTACATTCAAGGTAACATTTCCTCCCCTACCCCTCCTTTAAAAGTCTTGTTGTATGGTTGAAAAATTAGCATCATCTCATGGCCCATGAGAGCCTCATTCTGTGCTCATCCAGCTGCTGGCTACACCCTTGCTCAGCACCCTTTTTCACAGCCTGGACCCTACTTCGGAGCCAGCCATCTGACCGCACATTTGTGATTGCATCTGTGGTAAGTTAAGTGCACACACACAGTTGCATGCTGAAATGTTCTTTGCTCGTGCCATTACTCTGTGGATTTATGCAAATTTCTGTCTTTGCAGACACAACTGTTGCCTTTTGTCTTTGAAAATCTCTCCCCTGCCCCATGCCGTAATCAAACAGAAGGAAATAACTTTATTCAGGTCACCCTATTAAGTCCTGGGGATGCTGTTTACTCACTTGAAAGCTTCAGTTCGGACTTATACAGAAAAGGGCTATTGATATGATTATGGCACCCAGAAGCAAACGAAGCTTTGAATACTACTTCTGACCCCAAAATGAATATCAGCTTCTTATAGTGCCCACAAGGGGCCAAACTGACTACTTCTAGAAAGAGGGATATTTAAACCAATAGCACCTCCACACAAACGTGCATTACACTGCTGTTTTGACCCGTGATCCCACAGTGAGCACTTGGAGATATCATTTTGCAAAAAAGAGGTATTTCATGGTCAATTGGCTTTATCCAAAAATAATAGGAAAAAAAGCTTGCAGGGGGAAAACCAACCTAGTTTGGCACAAAATACTAGCACTACTGGATCTGAGTAGAGAAGAGTTTAAAAGACTCTTGTGCGCTTAGCTGTACGCTGAAAGAATGACACACAAACAACAGCCACCACATGAATGCGTCCATTATATCCTTTATTGAAGATCACAACAATAGTAGCACTTCATTGAAGAAAAGATGATTCCTCTATTATAGACAGGCCCCTCAGATCGCCTAGCTCAGCATACAACGGCAAGATGTACAGTTCTCTCTGCATTTTCATGTCATTGCCAAAACACACAAAGTAGATTCTCAAATGCCTGGGGCTAAATTACAGCCCCTACGAACCACGCTGGAAGTTTGAGAGCCCAGAAAAAGTTCTGAAGGTTTTCTCTCTCTTCATGAGAGAAGCCAAAGCTCATGGGTACAGTGTTTGTCATGTGAAACAAGGGGCTGGAAAGCAAGGCTATTTTATATCATTTGGGGTTGTTTTATTAATGGTGCTGAAAAATAGTTCACTTCGTTTCACTTTTTGTCTCCTTTTGAACGTAGCAGGATGAAGGTATAGTGTTTTTAACACATCCAAGATAAGAAAAGAATAGGCCCTTTTGTCTCTAGAGCTGTATGCCGTCACTATTAAAAATCTTTCATCTCATCTCAGACAACAAGCAGAAAGCATGACAAAAAATAGGAGAGTCAACAGTAAAAAATGCATGGCAGGGGGTGGAGGCTGACAGGTAGATAGAGCCACCTCTATGTCTCGAGTTTCATCCTAGAAGAGTCGGTCACAGCAAAATTTGCACCTCTTGAATGTTTCTGCTCATGTTTTATGCGTGACAAATGTCAGAAGCCCACTTGCAAGAGAGTTGCTCTTGAGCAGGTGAGGAGAGTGGTGCTGCAGGATGAGGAGAGTCAGAAGACAGAGGAGTCTTGCATTGCCATGGCTCCTTTGCGTATGATAGAACTGGAGCTCCTGGAGCCCAGCAGGAGCTCACTGGCACCGTCAGGGATGAAGGAGAGCCAAGGAGGTTCCTCACGAGCCAAGGAAGGACCCCACAACAGGTGCTGTGGTTGGTGACTGCACAGGAATGCCCTGGGGCCGCCACACCAGCAAAACACCCCGGCCATGCGCTTGTCACTGAATACTCACCCATGACGCCTTGTGTCCCCTGACACCTGATGCATGCCATCAATCACCATTCACTGGTGAGCGTGAGATGGCACGGAGAGCATCGGGCTGAGCACAAGCTGACATTTCAACATCCCCGCCGCCGCTCTGCCCAGCGTGCTGGGAACAGCTCTGTTCCAAGCCAAACAAAGGTGTTCATGAATCACTGCTAGGTTCAGCAGATCATCCTAGGTCAAAATAGAAATGAATGTTTAGTGCTTTTCCCTTTGACTTTTGTGAAATTAATGTTTGGATTTTTCATTCTGAAAGAGCGTTTAATTTAGAAATCAAATTAAATTTCTGAATTAAATTTCTGAAGGGTTAAAAACAACGACAGCAGCTGAAACAGAACTTTTTTTTTTTTTTCCCCACCTGAATTGAATTGCTGTTCTGGTTTGATGTTTCTCATTCGTTCTGAGGCAACAAGAAGAATGAATATTTCTCTCAGGTTAGCAATGATTCAAAAAAGAGAGAGTGCACCCAGCCCTGGCGTGCAAAGCTCTGCTTAGGGGCCCATTTCACTGTGTCGCCTGGTGTCATCAGTACTATTTCTCTTCAAAGATTTGTCACTCATTCAGTGATTAGAAGCCCAGTGGCATGAATGTTAGGTTTCAGGGTGGTTTGCCTGCCATGGTAGACTGCACTGGTGTTATATACAAACCTAGAAATACCTACAGGATATAATATAGATACTCTACCAGGACTTATAAAGATCAATTTATAGACCTCCTGCCCACAATAGTAAAAATAAATAAATCAGCAAAATATCATTTCTGGCAAAAGAAGGTAGAGCTGAGGAGGTAAATAGTAAGTAGAAAGGCTTGTAAAGTCTTGGAGGTCCCTTCAGCAACTGTGATTTATCTTTAGACTTTTGCTGTTTGTTTATCGTCACATTTTGCTGAAATATAGTGCTTGCTGTTTCTAATTTTTTTAAAAATAACCTTGTTCCTCTCAGATTTCCCTGAGATGGCAGCACTAAACTCAACACAACCCAACTATTGAAAAATACACTGTGGCCTTGAAAAGATATCTGATCAAGAGCAGCGAGGTTTCTGCTTCTTTCCTACAGACAATTTGGTCAAAAATTGATATCAGCTGCGTGTTTGCTTGCTTTCTAAATTGGGGGTGACGTACAAAAAATCTGCTTGGAAAACTACTGGCCCCTTAAGAACACAGTGGTCCATTCAGTTCAATGGGGTGAGGCTCCTTCAGGGTCCTCCTACTGCCAGCCCTGGTTTTAAAGCTCGATCAACAGAGCTGGCACAAAATAGATTTTTTCAGGTCATTGAACATTTTGAGCTTTTGTTCTATTTCTTCCTGTTGGGCATAAGAAAAATGATACTTTCAATTCACTGATTAGTCCAAAAGTATCATCTCACACTGATTAAAGCTGTTTGAATGTGTCAAAACTTAGATTTTCCATCGAGTGATTTGAGTTCTGAATTAAAAATCAGAATGATTTTCAGATTAAAAAAAAAAATAAAAGAAAGGGTTTAGCAGAACCTTGTAGTACCTCAGCATCATCCAAAAAGACTTTTTTTTTTCCCAATGAAAAATTTTGAGCAAAAGCTGAACAGAATTTCAGGGAAGAATGTGAGCAATACGAACCCCAAAGTCCTAAAAGATACTTTTTCTCAGAAGGATCGTTTGCTATTGTAGGGAGTGTTTAGTCACAAAATCAGTCTGAAGAAAGCATTCATGATGTTGCCAAATAACTAACGCAGACTCAATGTGTGTATCTTCTGTGGCAAGTTAATAAGTGTGTTTATTGTTCAGTTTCGAAACCAACTGTTTAGACCTGGCATCTTTAAAAACTAGTGTTTATATCCAAGTTACTTTAAAATTATGTGAAGTCAGTCAAATCAGCAAACCCCAAATGACTTAACTGGTTTGGTTCCAACATTCAAGCTGGTTTTTAAGACAGAAACATGGCAAAGTATTGGTGAGGAGCTTTCTGAACACGAAGGATTTTGACGTCTTGCAGTTGAAATCATCGAATGGCAACTCCTGAGTTGTGAGTTCCAAGCCCAAACCTTACCCTAAGTCAAACGTGAGCACGGTCTCTCCACATCAGCCCTACTTGCGCAGTGCTCATCCATAAGCTTCAGGTTGATGACCATCCTTACGAAATGCCAGGCTCTGCTGAGAGCCTGAGTAGTGCCAGCTGGGTCCAGTCTGGGAGTGTGGACCTTGGAAAACCTCAAGTTTGTTGCATTTCAAACATCTGCAACAAGGACCACGAGAAGTCCTCCACTTCCTCTGTGCTGGCAGCCAGTGGGATGTGTGGGAGCTTCTCTACTACTCTTGGCATCTTCTGTACAAGAACAGAAGAAACAAGGGGGGATATAACAAGCTAAAGCAATTTTGTTGTTGTTGTTTTTGTTCAAAATAATATTTTTATATAAGTACTAAGAAGAAATTTCTGATTTCCTTTAAAAATTTGACCCCTTGACTAGTGGGTACCAAGAGTGAGTTCTGTTCAGTGGGACACAGGAGGGACAGAACAGCCCCATGTCTGAATGCCAGGCTGCACATTCTTTGTGCCCCCCTTCCATACAAAGGGATGCCGATGATCAACCTTGTCTCTTTTGCTTTGTTTTATTCAGGTCCCATCAGTCTGGGGGCAGGATCGTGGCATTCTGTGGACAGGGGGGGCACGGGGAGCCTAGCCTGGGAGAAGGGGAGCTGCCTGCCGTGTCTGCTGGGCTCTGTGAAATGCCTCTCCAAAATGTCCTCTTCAAAATCTTCTGGAAAAAGAACATGCCAGATCATTTTTGCTTAACAGAAGAGCCAAGGAAAAAAAAAAAAAAGAAAGAAAAGAAAAGGAAAAGGCTTTATGACTCAGTGCTGCATCTAGGAAAAAAGTGTTAACCCCCTTACCACCCCCGTCTCCCCTGCAGCGCGTGGTTTCTGAGTCACAGTGACCCTCCCAATTATTGCAGGACTATCCCCTTCAGGAAGCATCAGTCAGAGCTCTGGCACTGGCTAGTCCCCCTCTTACATTACCTGATACTTTGTTGGATGAAACACGCTTATTTCTCTCTGCCTCTTCCTACAAGCTGGCTACTGTTGGTGCAATAGCTTCTGCAGCTCCTGCCATCTGGAACAGACTTCCCACCCTGCTGGTTTTGGCCTCTGTTTCATTTCAAATCTGAGATGAAACAATATTCTCCTCCCTTTTCTGTGACTCTTCATTTCTCTCCGTCCTTGCTATTATGCATTATTTATCCTAGTGACTGCCTGACAGTGGTCACTTGTTAGTACAAGCTGAAGCAAAGACTGCGAAATGTTTCCAGTCCCAAGCCGATTTCCAGCCACAAGACAAGCAGCCTCCTTTTCTGGCTGAAAATATTGTTGTATGGTCTCTCCTGAAATATGATTAACATTGGTTTGAGTTCTTGAGGAAGCTTAATCAAAGTCACTTTCAACCATTTTTAATTATGTATGCATGAAGAAATACACACATTTCTGCTGTAGAAAAAGTATTGCCACCCATCCTCATCCCGCTATATGCTCACACACACATCAGATAGTTCAGATGCTGGTAAAGCCAGAAAAATGGTACATCAAATTAGCTGAGAGGAACTTTTACGGACTAATTGAACATACAGAGCAGTGAGGGAAATAACTGTGTCTTTCCTAAAGAAGGGAGGATTGTTTTGTTTCTTAGCATTTTCTCATATTTTGAACCTGAGAAATGAAACATGCCCAACATGCAAACAAAGCTAAGTTTGCACTAATGAGAAGCAAAAAGAAAAAAAAAAAAAAGAATTTTGGAAAGGGTTTAAACCCTCATTCTTCTAGGCACAAAGGAGGCTTCAGCACTGGGGTCAGGGACGCATTTCCCAAAAAGTCTACTGCGGAGCTTTTAATAACATCCTCAGAAGTATGGGGTAACAGCCTCTGCTTGAGACACTTTTTATCCTACTGTTTTCTTCTGCTCTTGCCATTCTTCTTCAGCCACTGAACAAAGATAGGTCTTTGTTCCATCGCAACAAAATCTTTTGTATTCGAAGGAGTGGGCAATTAGTCTTTGTGAAGCCCATCAACAACATTCTCCATTAGCCACATCGACCTGGCAATGCTCTTCTTGCTCTCCCCATTTAATAAGAATGTCAGGAAAACACATTTAAAACTGAGTCATCAGTGGCACTCATTGCCACATGGTAGCACCGAGGCCAAATACTTAATAGGATTAGAAATCCAGATTTGTACTTACTTGTTTGTAAGGACACCAGCCAGTGACACTGGGTGGGATTGAGAAACGGCAGAAGACACAAAGGTCCCAGTGGCTGCAGAGCATCAACTGCTGTTGTGTTAGGACTTATGAGACTTAATTGTGGATGAAAACCCCTTTGTAAAGAGCTGTGCGAACACAGAAAGAGACAACAGCAGTGACATAAGATGGTGAGATGACGAGTGCTAGTGCGCTGGGACTTTGCTGTGGGCAGCGCTGTGCTCCTGGGAGCAGAAGGGCTGGGGGGTGGCACAGAAAGCAGAATAAAGAGGTGAGTGCGGAGGGGCTGAGCTGCAAAGAGCCCCGTGTTTGAAGACGAGAAGCCTGAAGGAGAGATTTGGTACTTCAGGGCTCCTCTTGGCCTCGAAAGCATGAGACCTTATTGAGTAAATGAGCTGGGAACCACAGGGTACCACAGGAATGAACCACAGGACCCTGATAGCTTTGCTTGATTTTTTGTCTTCCATTTGCTGCTCCTCTGCGTTCCTCACTCGTTTGACTGTGGTCGATTTGTGGGGTTTGTTTTTCTTTACTTCATTCCACCTTTTCTCTTGCCTTTTATGTCCTAAATTGTTATTCAGCTGTTTTGATTTAAATTATGTTTATGTACAGTTACTCACAGCTCTGACTGTTGCCTCCTCCCTCCTGTGACTGTCTCTGATGCTTGCACATTCGCTTTGGCTCCTTTACAGCAGATGCCTGGAGCAGTAAATGAAAGCAGCTCTTTTATCAGTGAGCCCTTTCACCTCCAATTTTTTTTATTTCTTATTAAGGCTCCAACCAGTTCTAGCTTTCTCTTCAAACGTAGTACACACAACTCAAAACAACAACAACCACCACCACCGCCACCAGAAACCCAGCTAAACTGCAAAATTATCTACTCTGCCAAACCTCCCCTCTTCTCCCTCGCTTGTTTTTCAGCAGCATGTTATTACTTGTAGGGAGTGTTACACGGACCCCACTGTGGCACTCTGAACACCACATGTGGCCAATCTAATTTAGCCGATGGCTAAACAAATCCCCAATCATGGAATAAACCTGCTTGTGCTATTAACGAGTGCTGTGAGAAAATGTTTAACGTGGCTTTGTGATACAGAAGTTGGGAAAAGGCTCGTAATTTCTTGCAGGGCACAGAAATGTCATTGTGGTCAGCAATTCACCAAAACGTGAATATTCAAATGTGTATATAATTCAGTGTTTGAAAAGATTGGGGGTAGGGGTATTTTCTTTTACAGGAGATTGCAAACATCAACATTCAAAATCTGGAGACTCCTTGAAGATTTTCCAAGAAAAGTGGACAGAAGCAGTTCAGTTTTGAAATGAAAGCCTCTCTACTTCCCAAGGGGGTTGTGGTTTTTTCATAAAATGAGATGTTTTTTCATAATTTTGAAAAGAGAAGCATCCCCCCCCCCCCCCATAATGCCCATCCACAAGACTGCCCTTCTACAGATGAACTCCATATACTGGTGTTTGAAAGGCAGATGAAAAACGCCTTTAGCACTAAACATATTGCTAATTCACTGATTTTTTTTTTTATCTGAACATTATGCCATATTACCAAGGAACAAAAAACAACAAAAAGAAACAAGAAAACCCACACTAACAGCAAAATTTCCAGCAGAAACATTCAAATGAAAAACATAACTGGTTTTGCATTAAATGATATTAAAACCAATGGAGTATTTGATTCAGGAACTGAACTAAAAAATGCTTACTCATGTGAGCTGCCTTCTTGTCCTTTCAAACAACTGAAGGGAAAAGTACATTCTAAGCCTATAACCAGCCCCAACAAAGTTCTTTTTTGTCCTTTAAAGACCTTTGTTTCACCTTGCATGGAGAAAGTTTTATCCCTTTTTCGGACTGAGCTCTAACAGGTGTAGAGGGACAAGACTGGATCAAGAGCCTTAAACTTGCAATAGCAAGAAAAAAAGAGCATCACAGCATGGCATGCTTGGAATGCTATCAAGACATAAGTAATAAAGGAGAGGCATTTTCAAGGAAGCATAATAATAGAGTAAATACAGCCAGTTAGCATGGATGAATTTCAAAGAGGGAAGAAAGGAAGTATCATGTAAAGAACTGCATAACAATGGATCTGAAAGATATCCAAGTAAGAAGAAAATAGCAGTCCTGTCCCAAACATTAGAAGGCTTCTGCCTGTCATTATGGAGGATTATGCTATTATTCAATTACATAATGGATACTTATATAATTCATCCAATTGTAAACAGATTCTTTAAAAATCCATTTTATCCCACAAACACGAACACAATTTTAAGCAAAGAAACACTTAAACCTTTCTTCCTTGTATCTCTGCCTGTGCAGCTTATGTTTTTCATTCACCTGACTAGATGGCTTTCTGCATCCTTTCCGATCTGCACCAGGGAAGGGAGATGGAGTGTCCTTCTCCCTTTTATCTTCTTCTCAGCCCCAGGAGTAAGAATGAAGACTTCCCTCATGAGAAGAGTTTGTCTTCTTGGGCTAAGCATCAAGTATTGTGAATGATTCTTCCAGTACATGAATTGCACCCCACAAACCAAAAAACAGGTGACTTACAACCCCTTCCAGCTGATCTTCCCAACTGTGGGAAGCCAGATCAAGAGAACAGATGAATCTGGTGGTGGTTAAGACACAAGGCTGGGACTGGTGAATCCGTGTGTTTCTCTGCTTCCTGCAGCCTTCCTGAGTGACTGCTCTTAGCTTCATGCAGACCTAATTCAGCCACCTGTGACCTAGCCCATATTTTATCTTGTCTCTTTATCCCAGAGCTGCTGGGAGGATCCAGTTTTGCAGGGGAGGCTGTTTTGCTGATACTCGGTCTGTAAGCAATGGATATGCACCAAAACCAGGTTGTGAAGTGGCATCTATATATAACGTACCCGCCATTGCAATTTGCACATAGCTATCATTTGGATCTTTGAGAAAGAAAGAGGTAGTTTCCAGGTTTCCTACCAGCTGGCACCCGGAATCAAATTTCTTGGTGACTGTCCCATGCCTTGGCATGGACACCATTTGCCAGGCTGTGGTCCTGTTTTGCCCCCCAAGGAAGGATTTTCAGGTAAAACTGGTCCTTGGGTATCCATGGTAGATGGAGCCGGTTCCTTGCCAAGACTGTGGTGTTCCTAAAGCACACTTTGTATCGATGGATGTGGGACCACGTCTTTGTGCCTAAGGAGGAAATGCCAAATCAGGTTGGTTCCCCTCACAGCGATAGTTTAGAATTAAGATGGCCTGAAGTACAGTTGAGGTTTGGGGGTTAGATCTGCTTGGGGAGGCACGGTGGCTTTTGAAGGCTTTTGGAATGCAGGTCCCAGTGGAAGATGCACTGAAGGGGAGGAGACCTGAGGGGATCTCACATAAAAGCAGAGGAAAAGCAAGGAAATACTGTAGATATCAAGAGTAAGAAAAGAGGCTGCAGTGAGCATATTCATTTCCAGGCTCATAATAATGCATTGACATTTTGAGAATTAAAATATAAGTGCAGACAGTGCCTTGGGACCCCATCCTGCCATAGCAAAATTCACACCAGGTGGTGGGCTTCCAAATGCCACAACCCCTGTGCATAGAACCCACAGTTTAATATAAAAATATTACCCTTTAGGAATGGGTAATTTTAAAGGCCTGGAGATTGCTGCCTTAAATGCCTTTCCTCAGGCCCAATTGCAGGGAGTGGTATAGGTTGGGAGCAATTAAAAGAAATGAAATCTGTCTTGAGTGCTCACCCATAGGACCATAAAATAAATAAATAAATAAATAAATAAATAAATAAATAAAATTAGCTACAAGTCAAGCAAGGTGCTGAGAAGCAGGTGAATGCTTCAAAGTGGTTGCTCATGACAAGAGGGTCTTTCCTGTAAGCTTTGCAAATGTTCAAGCACGCACACACAAACAAGACAGGAACCACTAGAGAAACAAGGTGGAAAGCCCTCTGAAGATGGGAAGGGACCAAGAGAAAAGATGTTGACCCAGGCAAGCTGGTTCAATTCTACTAACAATTGATAGCTGAAGGCTAAATGAGATGGGAAACACTGCACTACCAAGATGCAGATTTTTCGTAACGGCTGCAGTATTAATTTCAAATGTTTTAAAATATTACAGACACCAAACTTGTGCATAGCTGGCAATAGCCCATACACACAGGTTAATTTTGGTGAAATGCAGTGAGTATTTCAGGTATATTTCAGTATTTCTATTGCAGAAGCCATGGGACAAGATAAATTATAGTTATCGTGCCTTTGCTATTTCATAGCACACGTCATTCATCCAGAGTCTTAAATATTGACTTGATCTTCTACCAAGTAAAATAGAAAAAGCATGGATTTTTTTCTCCTGTTCTGAGAAACAGGTGACTTGCCAAGGTCATACAGGAAGTCTGTGGCATGGGAAGAATTGATTTCACATCTCCTGAATCACATGGCAGTGCTGCCATTTCCAAGCTACTCCTCTTCTCTGTGATCAGTGTTTTCTCATATAAGCTGTGGAAAGATAGGGGCAAAATGCAATAGCTATCTCCTCCACAGCTGGGTGGTTCCATTTAGTTTCAGTGTCCTGAAATAAAGAAATATAGGATTTTGAGGAAAGATCAGTTAACAACAGAAGAAAAGATTAGATGCATTCATTGTACTTTTTTTTTTTTTTTTTTTAAGTCACAACTGGCAGACAGCATAGGACAAAGAGGATCCTTTTGAAAAGGATTCCTCTCACTCCTGTGTTTCTAAATGGTAATGGTCTCTAACTATATGTCAACTCTTTCCAACTTCATTCATCAAACAGAACCTCTAGAGAGACCATGTTGATCCCCATGGCTATAAAATTCCCTCCGTGCTGTAATGATCTGAAGGTACAAAAATTCCATGGAAATAAATCCCAATTAAATACCCATTAACAACGAAGGAAAGATCACTGGGGCTATTAGAGGCAGCCCTAAGACACAGTAGCCACACACAAAAATTGTCCAGCTTCTTATTTATCTGCTTTAATCACTGCAGTGCAAAGAAAAACCTTCCTAACATTTCAATAACTAGTGCTAATTTATTGCAACTGAACACAGTAGCATTTTTCATGAGGCTTTAGTACTTACTGTTTGTGTTATGGCAATAACTATCAGTCTCAATACAGATCATTCCTTTTTCCTAGTTTTTATAAGAGAAGCCTCTGCTCCCCTGGTCTCCAGAGCAAGAAGCAATGGAGAGATAAGGATGTAAGACCCCAATTTTACCAAAACAGCACAAAGTTGTGAAGCAACTTGCCTCACTTTGCTTGGAAAGTTGTGGTAAAGCCTGGAATTGAGGACACTTTTACAGTGTTTTAACTACAAGAGAATCCCCTGCAATAGTAGGACATCTTAACTCCTTGCTGGTAATAGGCTGTGTTCTTGAGTGTGGTACATTGGCTGATTTCTGTCATGTTCCAGAGGTTTAACACAGAATCGAGTAAGCATATTAAAGTGCCTACTCCCATGATGCTGTCCAAACACAACCTTGTTTTTGAGCATTCAGACATATCTGATACCAAATCCAGCTATACATCATACATATACTGAAAATATGACAAGGAGATGGTCCTCAACTTGGTGGCAGCCAAGCAGCACTGAGGATGCTGAACACAGGACAGTGCTCACATGGGCTTGACCTATTTATCTGCTGCTTTTTTTCCTTTTTTTTTTTTTTAAATATTCCATATGCAGTTTCCTCCTGGAAACTTAAACCTTTCCTCCTGCACCTTAAACCTTTCTGCCATATGTAAGCAGAACAAATGCTGACCCCCTCACCCTCCCCATCAGTTTACACCAAGCAAAAACCTGGTTTTGCAACTTCTTCAAAACCTCACTGCAATTATAGCAGCACACCCCCAAAACTCCTCAGCCTGAATATTCCTGATATTGAAATAGACTGTGTTATCCTGACTGCACCATCACCTAACAAACTGTGTGATCTGTTTGATACACTCTAGTCCAGGTTTTGATCTCAACACAGCATACAGAGAGCATTGTTGAAAGTGACATGTGATATCTTACTGAATTCAGGCTCAGGGAAATTGCCAGTACTTATCTTGCTTGACCAGAGTGCAACCTTCAAAGCTGTAATCATGAAATCTTATTACTGTACAAAGATGAGAATTATACACTGGTATCTGTGGTTCACACCACTTGATTGGTTTAGGCCTTACCTGACTGGGAGATACTAGTTTCTGTCAGGAGGAAACTATTCCTCAGCTCTGTCGTCCCTCTGCCAAGCATCTACCTGCTTCAGTGGGGCATGCATTGCACAGAGCTTTGATAAATTTTGTCCTGACAAGCAGAAGCACAATTTATTCGGTTTTCCTCAAATCTGAGAGGCCGCCTATACTCTCTTCTTATCCAAGTGCCATGACGTTAAAGTAAAAAATAATGTTTTGCATGCAAGCACTGTTAAAAATCAGAACCCCTGGGTCTGCATTTCCATCCACTTCCTAAAACCATTTACTCCCACTGCTAATAATTGACTAATCAAATTAAAGCTTCCTGTGGGAAGAAGTGGCTCTAACCTGCCTCATGTACTTCCCACTTCACGGTAGTACAGCAACACTTCTCTAATGCTCTTTGCTTCTGTTCCTGTGGGTTACTGGTGCTCTCCTTGTCCGATCGCTGTTGCCTTTGTTAGCTGGCTACCTTTCCCTTTCTTTTTGCTGGCACCTGTTTGTAAGTCTGCATGCCGCTCCAGAACACACTGACCAGCAATGGGCTTTAGTAGCAGACACAACGCATCATGTTGTATTCCCTGGTGGAGATTTCTGCCCTAATCTTCACATCTGGTGGGTTTCATGGATTGGTTTTGAATGCAATAAACCATTACTTTTCCCACCAACTACTACCAGCATATTACTGTAGACCACCATGTAACCTACATTTGGTTAAATAAGAAACTCTGAGACTTCATTTGTAATAGTGTAATAGGCCTGTAGAAACAGCCCCAAGGAACAAGGTCTTAAGAAAGTGTGCCACGTATTTTTAGTGTCTTTTAATACATTTTGTCAGTTGGAAATGAGGACAAGCTAATATTACATGACCGATTTGTTTCTTCACAGAACCCTCAGCGTCATCATGGGGCAAAGGCTCTGTCTCAAGTACCAGTTTTGAAAATCAGCTTTGATCAAATTCTGGTTATCGAATAAGACCAAACCCTGGTGCTGACCACAAGCCCCTGACTTTTAATTTCTACTGAGAATATTCGATATCTTGCATAGACCTGACTTTTTGCAGGTTTATTACTATGTCTGATCAACTCGATTTAAGATTTTCTAGAGCAAAGACTTTTAGAAGGAATCTGTGAGAACTGTGATACGACACTGCTGGTACAGTTGGTATAGCCAATAGCTAAGTTTTGCTGAACTTCTCATAGACCCCTGATCTTGGGAGCTTTTAGATTCCCCAAATTGTAGCTGATTTGGGGGAATTATATTCAACGAATGCCCACCTCATGCTGATCTTTCTTGTGCAAAGGTTTGACCATTAACGGTCTAATTATTTTCCTGAATGGGCTTACGTGGATGTACATGGTTTTTGCCATTGTAGTAGATGGATTGCTGGATACCTTTCCTCCAGGAAGCTGCACTAGGTCCTCTATGGGAACAAATATATTCAGGTGGGGTTATGAACTCATAACACCATATCTTCTCTTAGTAGTGAAGGTTGGGTAGGTTTAGGCTATTTTGCTGCAGATGGAAACCCACCCAAATTTCACTGCATTGTGGGTCTTTGAAAAGCTACAGCTTACAGAGCCTGGCCAAGACTTTGGAGACCCACACTCAGGTTTCTCTTCATCCTGCAGTGTACTGAAGGCATGTTTTCCATGCAGCGGAGTGGTCCAGCCCCAGACATGTAGCAGAGATTCACTGCTCATGGGGCACAAGGAAAACACAGGAGGAGACAGGACTGCAGCCTATGGGTCTGGGAGCTCAGCGAGCCATGGGAGCCCTTTGTTTGATCCCAAAACTGTTTATGTTCTTTGCAGGAAACAGTCACTGAGCAAATTTCCTCAATACCTCAGCATCGTTCAGTGAATTGCACGTTATACAGTATTTCATTGCAACACATAACTCCATTATTGCTAAGAGGCATGAGGTGAAATTATAGATATTCCTTGACTCCCATCCTATTACTGGTATGAGACAAAATGATATATGTGCTGATAAAAGGATTTAAAATGATGGTCTGTGTGTCAGAAGTGCCAGTACAGTCAGAATTATTTTTAAAAGATTATATTAAAGCATAAATTAAAAGGCTATCCAAAAGGAAAAGTAGATGACTTCCAATAGGGTATAACATCTATCAAGGTTTAGCATATACTGTGTAGTTACCCTTAATGGGCTCAGTCTTTCTCATAGATTATTCACATATTCTGTGGGAAGTCTGACTGGATCCTCTTTCTATCCCTTGTAAACCACGGTTGATAATATCTTTCCATTATATTCCTAAGGTGTAGCTATTTCATTTTTACCCAAGGGATCCCAGAGCTATTGTGTAGTCCCTAGAAAGCTTTAAAACAATTTGTCTGTGTAGCAATTCTTCTTTTTTTCCTCCCCGTTGCACAAAATCTCACATTTTCTTAATTTGATCATATGAAATGCTTGGACTTGACTACTGAAAGAAATCACAATCTTTTAATGGGAAAAAAAATGTCTTGAGAGGTTACGTGTTCTCTGTGTAGTGCTTGGACAAACAGTACATGGACAATCCATTGCTTGATTAGATACTAATTCCCCGTGGTTTATCTTAAAGGTACAAAGTTCAGTCTTTCAGCAAGTTCCGTCTTAAAAGCAATGCATATACCTGGAAAAGCAAATAGAAAAAAAAGCAATAATGCTACTAGAATGAAAATATTCAGTCTTCCTACAAAGGATTTCACTTCATAAGTACTTTTAATTTAATTTATTTTATTTTTTATCTACTGGGATTTCCACAAATCACACAAATAGAGAGAGCATCTGCTGGGAGAGCAGCATTCCAAATGCCTGTTAACTGCCTAAAAATTGCCTGCAAATACATATCTGGCTTTGTTATGCCTAATAATGACTCATTGCTGAATTATCCTTCTCTTTATTGGATATGAGAACAAATTAGCAAAGCAAATGGAAGTGCTCTAGACTGAAATGCCTGTTATCTTAGGCCTGATCAATTGGTTCATTGAGGTTATTTCCTCCTCACCCTGACTTCCCAGAAAAACTCTTTTCTTCACCACAGGAAACCGATTTCTTCATTCGCATGCTATTATTGCTGAAGCTAATGGAGATATTTTTAAAATAGTGTTATCTGGACCACGTTTGGCCCTGCCAGCCCAGCCTGGGATGACTGGAAGGGGGTGTATCAGCGTGATGGGAGCAGATCAAAGCGCTCACAAACCCACGGTTCCCCACATGGCTGGTTGCCTCTAAAGCAGACAGTGCTGCTTGGGGGGGATGTAGCCAAAGCTATGAAGTGCTCCTTCTGATGCTTTCTTATCCTTTCTTGCCTGCTTTTTAGAACTTACCTCAGCTGGTAAAAGTCTCCCACCACCGTTAATGCTGGCACAGCAGCCCCAGCGATGGCAGCCACAGGTCTTAGCCATGAAGGCTCTCCCTCCATCTGGCTCCCCCACTGAACTGTGGCACAGGTGCCCTGCTGCCCTACTTCTGTTGGTGATGCTGGTGACACCAGTGGCCAGGTCCCCCTGGCAGGGACACAGCAGCACAACTTGCTCCATTTGCACGGAGCCAGCTCAGGCTCCCAGCCCCAGCCCAGGCTTTCTCTTGCTGAAGGTGGAGGTTTTGCACCCTGGGGCTGCAGAGCCAGCAGGGACAAGGCCGACCGTCAGGTCTGAGGTCTGGAAGGTTTCTGTCCCAAGTGGCAGATTTGCAAGGCTGTTGTGTTTTTCCCTTGTCATATCTGGATCCCAGAGGGGCTGATGGGGAGCACTTAAATTACAAGGTTTTCAGCATCAATAGGCTCCAGTGCTGCCGGTGGCTTAGAAAGCGCCTGACCAAGACGGCTACAGCTCGAAAGGCTGAGCCCTGGCATGCTGATGGAGCTTGGCAGTGCGTCTGCTGTAGCTGATCTAATTCCCTTTAGCTTCTCCTGGAGAAGAGCTGATGCTTGCACCTTAGCTTTACAGAGTTTCTCAGTAAATCTAAAGACACAGAAAGGCTTTACAACCACCTTCAACTTTGGAGTCTACCATAGTCTACTATTGCTCACTGAAAACCAAACTGGGAGAAGTCTTAATAGGTAGGTTGAGCTAGTAACCTTTAATGCAATAGGTATTAGTCATAAATAAACCTAAATTCACATTTAACCCTATTCTGGTATCCGTGTCTCCGTGGTTTTGTCTCTGCAAAAAATAAGAAGGGAAAATGAAATCAACAACATTGCAGCCCCATTTTTTTTGCCTTAAAAAGCAGTGAACTAGGCCATGAAGCTCTGTAAATAATCCTTTAATACAAAGAACAAAACTCTATTATCCTTCTCTTATATCTGTAGAGAATGTACTTTGACTGAGAAGAGTATATTTGGACTGAAAGACAACAAAAAATGTGGATGAAAGCAGGAACACCTCCTGTGAGGAGCAGGGACAAAAGTAGCTTCTAATACAATGCAATCAAAAGCTCAACTCTCAACCTCATTATTTTTCAATCAAATTTAAGAAAATTTAAAATCTGAATCTCCTCCAAAACTGGACCTTATCTTTGTAACAAGAGACAAGAGAAACGTCCCCATTTAACGTTCCTGGCTTTCAAAACTGGGACCCCCTCAAACTGTTCTGAGTGTTGTATTGGATATATTAAGAGGGATAGTGCTGGCTCAGAACAATGAAAGTGGGATAGTGCCGGCTCAGAACAATGAAAATCTTTGATTAATAAAATTCACGCTTGTACTGAGGGCCGTCATTGGACCTGTTCACCACTTAACTCTCATCTAAGCCCTCAGGCTTAAGCAAAACCTATTTGCCTTGTGCTGACTTTCTGCTTAGGGGTGAATTTCATTCCATGTGAGATCTGTATATGCAGTATAACCCGAGAAGTAAAGAAGAATGAGAAATATCTTCCTTCATTCCCACAAACATGTCCCCGATTTCCTCTTAAAATGTCTCTGATAATTGCTTTCAAATGCTGGCATGTATGTGCGCTTTGGAGGAGGCAATCATTCAAAGAAAATGTGCAAATCTCCAGGGCTGATTTCAGATTTCAGAGGACGGAGTTCCCCAAAACAACCCCCTAAAAAAATATGAAGTTGTTATTTCTCTAATGAACACATCTGAAGAACAAGACATATCTTTCTTTCTCAGTCTGACAGAATGAAACTTCCATCCTGAGGAACATTTGCATGTAATTACATAGCTCATCTAACTTTTCCTGATCAAGTGATACGGCATGAAATCCAAGTGCCAACATACAATAAAACAGACTATATCTTTATTGCCAAGATTAGCTTCAACAGCTCTTTGGGTTTCTTGTTGAAAAATGCACTCTCAAGTCAGCTGATGGCTACATATTATTGCTCCACTAAAAATGTTGCAAGGGGTAAGCATTCTAACTCCAGCTATTGCAATAATTTATTCCTTTTGTTGATGTAAGGATGCAGAAGTGCTCATCTTCTCATCACAACTGACTTAAGAGAGATCTCTGGTGACAAAATGATTTTTTTCAACCTGCCAAGTTCCTGTAGCGCATTTAAAATGAAGCAATCTTTAATTTATTCTTAACATTTAATCCCAATAAAACACTCAAACAGCAGCTTCTGCTGGCACTCTGAATACAGCTGTTTCATAAAATCGCAGCAGCAGTTCCAGTCTTTGGATGGATACATTTCTCTTTGTCTCTTTACACAATAGACTATAACCATGGCTAACTGAATTCCAGAGCTGACTTTACCATGGTATATTTTGTTTGGATCATGATACTCAAGCCTTTACACACACAGAGCTCCCACTGAAGTCACATAGCATGAAAGCTTAAGAGATACCAAAGAAATATCTCCAGTCTGGTGTCGTCACCAGTTACTTCATCAGTCTTAATTCAGCTTCTAAGGGAACCTGCTGCACACAGAGGCAAAGCCAACACCAGCTAAATTCAGTGCTTTCCTCTCTCCATTCCATAGGATACCCTTCAGCAGATCCCATCTGATAATGAACTATGAGCTAAGACGTGTGGATCTGTGCCTTTAGCACAGTGTTTCAGGAAAGAAATCTACTGTTACCTGCAGAAATGTCACTTGAAATGCCATCAAACCACACACACAACATCAGTGAATACTCTCTGATTCCTAGAGTCTGCACTGGTGTTTGACCTGGCTCACCCATTTAACAAGGAAATTAATAAGGACTTTCCTGCTAGTCAAGTGTCCTGTGCTGCCAACATCACCCCTGTTGCTCTCCATAGAACCTTTCACAATTTTAAAGTGCATTTTTGTTTTCTTCCATCATAAGCGTTTTTGTTCACTGTTGACCAAATAATGTTGATAATAATTCCTTCTAGAGAATGAAATTTACAAGCATAAAAATTACCTTTGTGTCTTGTAAGGCAACACAATCTCTAGCTCCCTGTGGTCATTTGTCATAGGAAAATGAAAGTGTTTAATGGTATCAACCAATGCTACATCCTCGATCTACTCTGAGGGCCCAGAACTTTTGGTCATGGGTTATATAATAGCCAGCCATGCATGCCACATCTATATAAAACACAGATCTTTAGTTCAGACTTTCCTTTAAAAACAACAACAACAACAAAAAAAAACACCATACATTTTGGCATTTTTCAGACAACTACTACTAATTGCTGTAAGTATGCAACACCTTTTCTGACTTAGCCTCTCCCATCCCATAGAAAAGCCATGTGAGGGGGCATTTACACATCGGGACTGGTACCAACAGCTTCTGGCCTCACAGAGGTGAAGACAAAGGTGAATCAAAATCCTATCCAGAACTTCTGGAAGACTGAGGTGTAAGGTGCACGGTACTTTTAAGATGGTCAGACGAGCGTTTCTGGTCATGGCCAGACATGAAAGTGTTAAGGCAACATAAGGGTGACAGGTCTGCAAGATCTGAGTGTGAGCTGAAGAGGAAACCACTGAGACAGTTGTCATCAGGCTGACCTGTTGTGTCTCCTGGTTTCTTTGCGGTTCTCCATCTGTCTCTGTCCATCTGTTGACCCTTGCCTTTTACTTTGATTGCAAGCTCTTGGGGCTTTTGGAGCTTCTGGGGGTTTGGGACTTTTGGAGCCTGTATTGCACTTGGAACAAGTCCACATCTTCTAGTCATGAATGAGGTCCCTCATGGGATGATAGTGATGGACCAGAATTTCCGTCCTTTGGGAAGTCCCGCTGTTGTGATTTTCTCTTCTGGAACCAAAAGCATATATTTCTCACAGAAAATAAAATATTAAAAAAATAATGAGCACTATTAAAATATTTCATCTGAATAATACCAAGCGTAGGGCTGTTAAATAGCATAGGATTAGGAAATGTTAATATGACCTAGGAGTCTAAATAAAATGAATTGAAATGCCAACGACACAGCAAACCTTTTTATCTGTGAAGGTAAAGATTTTGTCTTACTGTAACAAAATGTTTCAGCATTACTAAAATAAAATTATAGTGTCACAATTGCTTGTTTCAACTTCTTATCTTTGAAAACCTCATCAGAGTTGACACATTCCTGCAAAATATTTCATAGTGATGAAGCCACACTTGTTGGATAGGAAACTGCTCTTTCAGAAAAGCTCTGCCTCAGAGAGTTTAGCTTTGGCCTGGTGCTAGAATTCTGCCTAATGAAATCATGAGAGGACCTGCACCTGTGGCAGTCCTGGGTAGAAGCACATCTTTGAATCAGTGAAAACCAAAATTCTCCCTGCATTAACATTCAAGATGGTTCTAAGGAGACAGTGCTCCAGCCTTCAATTATTTTCTCTTAGGCACCCAGACTGAATGAGGGCAACCTGGGAAGAGCTACCCATCAGTAGATGAATCAATATAAATAGAATAAGGAGTAATATCAACTCCATAGTGCTCAGACACTAATTAATTCTTTTTTTTTTTTTTAAGTACACAAGGATCTTTGAATAAAAACATTATTATTAAGATAGTATCTGATAAGTAATGCGGCTGTGACCATTGCACTGACAGCTCATGCAACCCACCATTCAGAGGGTTTGAACATCCCAGTTATTCCCTCTCTCTGGTGGGTAACTTTGCATGAAGGAGAGAAGTTGACATTCCTGTCCATTCCTACTTCCCTAGCTCAGGCCTGATATTTCAGAGAGATCAGAGATGAACACACTGTGAAAATACCAAATCCACTATTGTTGTAATGCATGAAAACCAACAACATTCAGGAGAGAACAAAATTATAGGGCTGGGCTCTATGCAGTGCTTCACATTCATCATCCTCAGAGGGGCTTCACAAAACCACTCAGTGTCATTCCCCAGCTCTCCAGCATCTCAGCCTTGGCTCAGTGTGTAAGTAATAAATGGATAACTTTTCTTATCTTTCCTCATTAAAAGAGAGAGAGAGAAAGAAAGAAAGAAAGAAGCAGCAAAAACAAACTGATACTGATCCAAGGATTTTTTCCATCTCCCATAAAAGACTCACATTCTTTGGACTTACAAATAAGTTTATGTTAACAGGCTAACATCATAAATAACAGCCCAGTTTGAAGCTGGCAAAAAGATGAACAGCATCTATTAAACGTGGCTCACCTCCACGAATCTAAACTAGGCTATGAAAATATAACTGACCTGATTCCACCAGACAGCCATGAAAGACAATGTGTTGAGCACATACACTTTCCCTCCCAGAACAAAGCTCTCCAGACCTTGCTGCCGGAGCACGGTGTGAGACCAGGCATGCCTCCCTGAGGAAGCTGGCTTACGTTTTGAAATGCCAAGAGAAAAGAAGGCTCTAGCTGGGTGATTCAGCACAGCTCCCTTCAGAACTCTGGCTCCTGGTATAGAGCAGTGAAGTGCCTACAGCCAGCCCAGACCATGCCACCCTCCCCAAAACCTTAGCACCCAGATCACTGTGGTGCCTCAGGGTCTGGAGCACCAAGGATCTGCGAGAGGAGATCAGCTGGGATCACATTTAATTTTATTTATTTATTTATTTAATGTCTAGCAGAGCTGCTGCCCAGTGCTGGCACAAGGACAGCGCCCTGCTCAGCCCATGTTCAGTTCCACTCTGGCCAGGGAGCTGCAGTGAAACGTGCGATGGGCCAGGTCCCCACGAGCCTCCCTCCACCTGCCTTGGTGAGGAAATGAAAGACTGATGGAGTCTGGAGGCAGGCAGGGAAATATGGATCTCCCAGTCAGTAAGCTGTGCTCTTGGAGCCCTCGTTTGGTCCAGTGGGCTCTAGTGTAAAATAAACAGTTTCTGGGGAAGAATTAATTTATGTACTTTGGTAGGGAGGAACACGTCCCCACCACGGTTGTTATCACGGCTGTTCATCAGTATGCTGCTTACACCAGTTGCTCGTTCATTCCTTTGCCAATTATACTTTCTAATCAGTCTTTTGCCAGTTCTTCATAAGGAACCTGTATCAATCCAACCTTGCCGTCTGTGTAATATTTGCCTAGCAAAGTCAGACCAGGCAAAATAGCCTTGAAACTTTGACCAGGTTCGGCCCCGGGCTGGAGCCAGCAGAGAGCGGGGTGGGGGGACCAGAGATCTCCTCCTGCCATCGCTTCTCGCTCTCTGTGTGGCCCTGAGAAAATTACAATCATGCTAGGCCAGACTGCGGTCTGAGTTACAGACAACAGCGTTAAATCTGTTGCATTCATGTGTAAAATGTGCTTGTAATACTTTGTGAGGCCCTCTGATATCTGCACAGTAAAGGTGCTAGGGAAATAAGTGCACTTATTCACCGAGATCCAGAAACCAGAGCCAATAACTGACTTTTGTCAGTCTTCAACCCTAAAGCAGGTAAGATTTGCCAGTTTTGGCACCGTTTCACTGTCAGCTTTGGTTCAGCTGACCTTAATCTCCTGGAAAGTAGAAAGCCACAGAAAAGAAAATGATATGTGTGTGTGTGCGTGTGTGAGAGTGAGATTCCCCTCAAGCTGTTGCCCTACTCGATTTCAATAGCCCGACTTTAGCCCACATACCTTCCCCGTGGCTCTGGCCGCACGAACAGCTCGCCACAAGAAATGCTAAGATGCAAATTTGCAGCGCGTCAGCTGCTCGGCGGTGACTGTCTGAGCTCACGAGCCACAGCGAATGCAAGGCAGCTCAGCCCCCGCTCTTTGACAGCTAAACTACTTCATATTTAATGCAAGGGCTTACCACAGCTACCTCACGGGGCCAAGCGCGAGTATGAGTTACCGCGGCCTAGCCGATGCGCTGTAAGTTTGCGCCATATATCACAGCCTGCTTTAGAGACAGGCAGCTGCTGGGCAGGAGGGTGAGGAGGGCAGCGAGACCTGGGCTGGGCTCCCTGCTTGCAGCCCAGACCTGTGCTGGGGGCACTGAGTGCTTCTGCAACTTCTGTGGGGTTTTCCCTGTGCTGTGAAGGCCAGGCATTCAGTCTCCCATGCACAACAGGAGCCACCAGGAAGTAGACCTCATTGCAAGATGAAGCCACAAAGGTCAGGTTGAGCTCAGATGTGCTTTGAAGGGGCAGTAGGGACTCCGATGGGGAAAGAAAGCAAATCTGCCTCCCACAGCTACCCTGTGGCTCACTCTGCAGCACTATGAACTCTTCCCCTACTCATATGCCCCCACAATCCCCACCTGTGCCCACCTCTGCATCCCCCAACCCTGGTTATCTCCTCCCCTTACCCCTCTGGGAGCTCTGTGGGGACAGCAGTGCCTGAGGATGCTGGCTGCATGGTACGTTTTTGTTTGCGGAGTTGAGAAACCTCAAGTCACATCTGCTTGTGTTGCTTCGTGGTGACTTGTGTCTGCGGGCACATTCCAGCCCAGAGATCCAGCTACCAGCCTCAGCGGGGGAATGCCCCAGCTCACGGTAGGTAAGGATACCCATCCTGAGAGGTACTCCCAGCATCTGCAAGTTACATGGTAAGTGTAAAGAATTTGGATACAGCCCCAAGGACCAAGAATCCCAGATCTTAAGTCTGTTATTCTTGGCCTTTCGTGGTGACATAAAAAAGACAAATTTTTAGGAGGGTGATTGCTAAACCAAGATTGACTTGTTGGAGGTACTGACTGAGGTTCCAGCTCAGACGGATTTCATGCACAAAAGTTCCCTGACAGTGAAAAAGCCTTTTCAGGTGTCTCAAGCCAGGCATCCCAAATCAGTGACCACTTTTGAAAACAAAAATGTAGGTTTGGGAACCCGTTCCCACTCAGTCTTGTTTATGCGAATGTGCAGCTACAATGAACTGCTTGTCTGTGTAATGGCCAGACTCTGAGTAAGGATTTGCGGACTCAGCCTCCTAATCACAGCCAGTGGAATCCTGGCCCTACTGAAATCAAGGGAATTTTCCCTTTGACTTCAGCTGGGACCTGGATTTCACCTCCTGTGTCCCCACCTACTAAATGTGACTATCTTTTTCACGGGAGTATTTGTCTGCCTTAACCAGACTACCTTTTTCACTGGAGTACTGGAAGGCTATAGTCAATTGTGCCTACAAAGCATAATTTTATTTCTTAGGGTAGAAGCTGCTGTTGAAATGCAAAATGTTGTTAATGCAGCTTTTTTAATCACATCATTTCTTGAGCATTTTACAAACAAGCAAACAAAATGCCTGAAGCTCCCTCAAATAATAATAAAAAAACCCTTCACCTTTAGCACTTGAACTTGGAAGTACCAGATGTCAACCTGGGAGTGCAAAATCTGCATTTCATGAGCTGCAAAAACTCCCCGGGGGAGATCTAGGGACCGCCAAAAGTTCTTTGGGGGACTCTCTTTTGTACTGAAACTGGGGAACTCTCAGCGGGCTTACCCAGCTGCTGGAAATTCTTCCACAGACACTGATGTGCAGCGCTGTTCCAAAACAAATATCTCCGAGTCCCACACTTCATCCATCTGTTTCGCATTTCAAGGAGTTAGTGTTCCACACACAAGTGTGTTAAGAGACCAAGAGAGCAAGCTGGACCAACAAAGGCTCATTAAAGAAGGAAAAAAAAAAAAAAAAAAAGGAAGGGAAGACAGAAAGAAAGCTATTTTCCAAATATTGCATACAGAGTCATTGGGTAGGGTTAGCATGGAGCTGCAAAGGCCAGTAAGAAACCAAAGGATCTCCCCCCCTCAAAACCCTTCTGAAATATAAGACGTTCAGTTCCAGCTCAGAACAATACAGAGAGCTCAAGCAGAAGCACATTAATGTCAGGGGATAGTGCAAGTCAAATTCGTCCCCGATGTAAAATCATCAGCTTGGGAGCAGCCATACCAGGAACGAAGGATGCTGCAGGTTCCTATCAGCGGAGCTGACTCCTGCTACATTTGAAGTCATAAAAGATACCTGGTGCTGACTAATAAAAATTAAAAGAAAAGTCAGGGTCATTTTTGTAGTTCCCTACAAGCCCTTCAGACTGCTGGAAACATAAGTGAACTGCTCTGCAGCTTTTGTTTTCTATAATTGTCCCTCACACAGTGCACTGTGGGGACTGCTGAATGCATTTCATACATTTTTTGGCAGCGGCGTTCCGTGTTGTGTTAAGGGTTCATTAATCTACTTGCCACTAGGCCCCTGTGAAAAGAGGAAATTGTTTCACACTTGCTGAAAGACAGAGAAAAGAGTTTAGAGAGGAAGGAGAAACAGATTAAATGGGAAACACAAGAGATGGAGAGACAGGTTTGGGGTAGTGCTTTGTCACTTCTCAAATTGTTCAAGGGCTAACATGTGAACTTAGGGAATGCGACAGACTTTTCTTCAGGGAAACTGTGCTACTGCGTCATTAATTAGCCCAAGACTTGAGATTTGGCTGCAGCTCATCTCTGCTTAGATTGTGTGACTGAAACAATCAAGGCCAATTTCCAGGGTGAGATGACAAAGGAAACGAAAGGGGTGTAAGGAAGATATTTGTTGAAGGAGCAAGGAAAGAGTAAACTGACATCACGAATTAAAGGAACAATCATTTCAGGTGAAAGAGCCTGGTGGGCTGGGGAGCAATGATTTTCCTGAGAAAAACAGGGTGGCACTGGCACATGTTGTGTCTGAAAAGTGTTGTCCAGCCACTCAAATGGATTTACCCAATTAACTCAGCCTGGACTCTCTGTGTGGTACCCAAGGCGTGCCGGCAGCCAAGATTCAGAGCTAAAACACCCTCAAGGCCTGGAGATAAATTTCAGCTCCCTTTCTAAGCCTTTATCTAAATTCCCTGGTGCACCAAATGGGGCTGCAAAGAGCACGAGGCTCCTGTGCTTCACACTGGTGTAACTGACTGGAAGGGAGCACCAAGGAACGAGGTCTCCCAACCAGACCCAAACCAGTTGTGGTCACGTACTGGTAGCACGAAGTCCTCCGCAGAGGCAAAAGCAAGAGCAAGAGCTGTTCTCGCCACATTTCCCAGCGAACAGCTCTTCATGAAAAACCCTGTGGGAAGTTCTGCTCTGGTCCCACCAAGCTGCTCATATACATAAGGGTTGCAGGATCAGGGCCAATGCTGTGCTAAAGCAGTGAAGATCAGACATGCAGTAAAGATGACATATTGTGTTTTCATGAAAAATAAACAAACTGCTGTGGTTTGAGTTTACAGGCCTATCAAGCATCCCTCTAAAGCAGAGTGGAAATTCTGATAAATGGTTTCAGCATTGCCTCACATTAAAATGTGCTAACCAGCGTGCTTTATTTTTTTTTTCAGTGATTATGAACTGGTTAGGCAAAACAAAATTTGAGAATAATTTAGATTGGGGATAATCTATTTAATCTGAACCATAAAAATACAAAACTAGAGCTGCTGAATAACTTCTCATTGTGAACAATTGTAATCAAGAACTTCTTCCCTTTCTCTCCATGAACTTTAATAGAAGCAAACTGGTTGCGCTGGCCAGATGCCAATAAGGTTTGCAGTCTAAAATTTTACCTGTTTTTTTTTTTTAATTATTATTATTATTTTTTGTCTGTTTATGAAAGTAATTACCTCCTACAGAGGTTCTGACAGCAAAAGAGCTGCTTCTACTCTACCCATAGTTCAGCTGCTCAGAAACAAGGTCATACATTGTTGATTAAGGAATACCAGCATTTAACATTTCACCTTGTACTTCTATTACAAGGTAGTGTGTTTGGTACCTTTGCAAGAGGAAAGGACATTTTCCTTGAAATTCTGATAAATGTTTCTGCTTTATCATTTTTTATTTTTTTTTCTGCAGCACCCTGCCTGTTTGACAGTGTTTAATTTCTGCACAAAGGTAAAGGAACATAAGGTGGGCAGATGTACTTGTGTATTGACATTACACGTAGCATTTGGCAAGGCACACCTCACCCTTGCTCATCCCAGGAGTGGGCCTTTTTTTCCTCCATTGGTGTTTCATGGAAATTTGAAATAGGCCAAATGAACAGGAATAACCCATGACATTAAGCCTCCCACCACTGAGTCACTGCTGGTAGGACCAGGATGGAGTCGTGTGCTCCCGTGCCACAAAGGGGCCTACAGTTTCTCAGATACTTGATTGACTGTTAAATGAATGGCAAGCACTTCGTTCTCCGTAGCGTGTCATGATTAATTCATCTCCTCCCAGTACCCTGCTGTACATGTTGTAGTGGGCTTCATTCATGAACCGAAAAAGACCTGAGTAATGCTCCCCTACTCACAATTTTGTTTCGCCATAGAAGGTCACAAAATATACCATGGCTGCAGGTGGTCTTATGTAAACAAAGCAATCTGGACAAAGTTCAAGGCTCAGCAATATAATATTGTCAAGTGATCATTTTGTTGAAATAGTTGGAAGCCTATAAAACATCTGCAAATGCTAAATTTAAAATACAAATAAAGCCCAAAGTTGGAAACTCCTCAGACTTCTGGTGAAAACATTGTTTTGTAAAACACAGCTCCTCTTGTCCCCTGTAAATCTAATGCTGAATGTGGACAAACAGTTTAGCTCCCAAGAGTGCCAAGAAAAGGGGCTTTGCATGGGTGCAGAGCTCTTTTACTCCTGCAGGATCATCGCCCAGCTTCCCAGAGCAAAAGTGATGGGAGAGCAATAAAAATCAGCTTGGGAAGTGGGGGCAGAAAGCTCAGGGTGATATTCTTGCAGATTGTGAAACCTAAATTAAACAGAAGAATGAAATCATCTTTCTGTTACTTATTTAGCACTTGGCTGAGATGTTAGGCCCTGTCCTGAGAAAAGTCCATAAATGGTATCACCCCAGGAGCAGAACGGTGGAGGCATTAAGTCATGGGGATGCTCATCTAAGATGGAGTTCCCTGCTGACATTCAGCTGGCCCACAAAGGGATGGTCACTGACTGCTGGAGTAGAGTGGGAAGAAAATACCACCTCAGTCTGCCCTGACTCCCAGTCTTGTTTGTTTAGATGTGTGTTGCAAACAAAGTCAGGAAGAGAGCCAAAGCGCCCTCTGCTCACCGTCTACCTGCTCTGGACAAGCTGAGGGCTTGCAGCTGTGCAACTTCTGCTGAAGGAGTACGTGGGTGCACAATGGGAACTGAGGGAGGGAAAAGCTAGGTGCTGTAGGAGGATACAAGAGCTTCCTTTGGAAAGGGTTTAAAAAGGGGGGCTGCCACCTTACTTTACTCCATGTACGATGGATAATATGGTTAAAGCCTCCCTGTAGGTAGCCAGCAGGAGCACCACAGTTCAGCTTAGCACTTAACAAAATGAGGGCAGAGAAGAAGGGAATGGAGAAAAGAAAGAAGCAGTCATTTTATACATATTTTTCTGTGCTTGCTTTTCAGCCCTACCAACTTTTCAGTTAACACTCTTATTCACGTTTTCTAAGAAAGTCCTACTTGGGGTTAGCAGAGAAAGTCACTTTGCCTCTCTCAGCATATCTGTAGCACTGAGCAGAGCCAAGAATCTCTGCTGTTGAGGAGAGACCGTGCATTGAAACAGCAGGTGGTGTTGCAGGTTAGGAGTGAGCTACAAAGCAGTTTTGCTCAGCTCTTGACTGCACAATGTCTGGCTCTAACCAGAGCTATTAGTCTCCGAGGCCCCGTCCAAGCTACAGCTTGAGCCTCACTCGCACTCGCAGCTGTGCTGTGTTCAGAACCATCAGCAGAGGTTTCCTGGCACAGTTTTGCTATCCAGCTTTGCAGCCTGGGATTTCTCTAACAATTGTGCGAGCTGAAACCATGCTCTTGACTGTCCCTCTGGGTAATATGTCACATAATTGGTTAATACGTTTATAATATCGCTTAAAGTCGTAGCGGGCGTGGACACAAATGGCTTTGAAAAGCAGCTTCAAATGCAATTATAAGCCTTATTGGCTTTTAAAAGAAAGAGAGAAAAAAAAAATAAATCTCTGTTGCTTGCACTGGTGGGAGTGATCCTGTAGACAGGGCAAGAAAGGCCTTTGGCATTTTTACTGCTGCACCAGGTCGTTGTTCCAGGCAGTGTGTAACTAGCATTTTCTCTGCTGGGCAGCCCTGAGCAAGGTTAGGTGATGCTGTGTTTCTGAGACCCTCGGCTGCTGGAAGCAGCCTCTGCCCTGTGGCTTTCATGAGGGTCAGCTGTGGGCTGCAGGAAGTGTGCAGCATCCAAAGGCAGCAGATCCCCTGGAGCACCGAAACAGCCAGAGCTCTGCTGCCTGCGTTGCCAATGACCAGCCCTGAAAACCCAGCCCACTGTCACTGCCCCTTGGGGAAAGTGGGGTCAGAGGCGAGTGTCCTCCAAAACAATGGTCATTGCTCATGAGTGCCACTGCTCCAAGGGTATGCACACTTGCTGGCTCCACTGTTTGCACAAGGTCTTGCCGAGCCCTCCAGCAGCCATTCACCCAGGGAAATGAAACATTTCAGATGCTGCTTCTGTGTTAGAATGGGCATCTCCCCCTAGTTTCAGTCGGCTGTCCCTGGGGAGCAGCAGTGCTCCCCACAGGCAGAGGCAGAGCTGAGGCAGCACTACTGCAGTGTGCACATCGCCATGAGAGTAATGGGGGGACGGCTCTCTACTCTCCAAGAGGGTGTCCTAATCACATTAAATGTAACTCTCCTATGATAGTTTTCATTAATGGATAAATAATTCACCATAATTCACCAAATTTTCCCTTCCCAGTTATCAGACAAATGACCAGTGTTTGCCTGGATTTTCTAGATGTGTCAATGTCCCTCAAGTACAAAGTAAATATTACTCTGCAGCAGCCTACAGACACTGCTGCCGTGCAGATGCATACAATTCACTTCCTTCGTGAGAAAAACATACACATTAATGATATATTCAAACTGTAACAAAGCAGTTAATTCATTTGCTAATACATCTTTTCTGCTTTAGAGCCTATGAAGTAATGAACATTTAATGACCCATTCATTTTCCTAAGAACTGCTGCATGGCACGGTAGAATCAATACAAAAGATGACCATTTTCACGCATCAGATAATCTTATCTACAAGGTTAAGATAATATTATGTTAATGTTTCCTGCATTATCTTGCATGCTTTCGACTCCTTTGAGAGGGATTCATTTGGTTTTAGCAGCTTTTGCAAGCCTTTTTGCCTCCCAGATGATTTCCGTTTCATTTCAACTTTACAATTACTCTCTGCACTTGGTCAGATCCAGTAAACAGTGAAACACACACACACACACGCAAACAAAAACAGCACAGGCAAATATTATATTTGACCTGCTTTAACCTCCAATATGCTCTGTACAACAGAACCAGAGAAGACAGGAAAGAAAGGGCAAGCTGCTGTTCAAGTACAGCTCTTGAACTGGCTTCTGAGTGCTTGCTATGAGTAATAATTGAACATAAATTAAAACCAAACAAAAACAAAATAAAAGCCCTTCAGACTAATATCCCTTTCAGCCTTCAGTTCGTTCAAAGCCTGGCCTAGCAGACATGGAGGCAACACTACTTATTTGTGGCTGCTCTCTCAGGAAGGCCCAGGTTTCCCTGGCATTGTCCTTCCTCGGAAAACTCAAACTCTGGTTCAGGCAGGAGGTGGGGGCTCCACCAGGGCCAACGCGGGCGTCCGAGGTGCACCAAGGGCCAGGAGTGGCATCTCTCAGTGTGCTCTGCTGCATGACCACGTTCACAGACAGCCACGGAAGAGTGTCCAGCCCATACGCTGGGCCAGGCAGGTATTGGTAACACACGGGTCCGGCTGCAATACCTTCCATGCCAGGGGGTGCATACACATCTGGGGTCCTATGCATTTTGCCTCACACTGCAATTTTAGGGAGTACCCAGAGCCCTCACATGCATTCCTGGTAGCTACATAATAGGCCCATTTAGGAGTCCCCGAATACTTGTTGGCCTCTGTAAATACAGCCAAAAGGCTCATTATGGTCTGTTGGGTCAAAAAGCAACTTTTTTTAAAGTCCCTAAGCACAGATTTTATTGGTACACCTCAACAGCTCCAACAAAAAGTCCTGCTAACACACCAGATACATAACAGACATTAAAATGTCTCTGAGAAACCTTAAGGCCTTGTTTACACCAGTATTTTTCTTCAGCTTTCCTCTTATCCCTTGAAAGCCTGTGCCTGCATGGATGGAAGACAGGGACCTCCAGAGGAAAACCAGGATCTTCTGTGAGATCCAAAACTCTCAGGCTCTTCAGAAACCTCCGGTCTTGCTGGCAGCAACTCGTCCAGCTGCGTGGGGACTCCTGGCCTTTGTTCTGTGTCACATGAAAGCCAGAGCTCAGCAGACCCTTTCATAGACCTCTTTTGTGCAGGCCACGCAGCCCAAGCCCCACTGTCGGCCACAGAAACAATTGTTCTCTTCACCATGGTCACCTCAGCTTTCCCCACGGTCCTAACAAAAGTGAGCCCAAGCCGATCCCCCCCCTTTCAGCTTCAGAAGCACACCACCAGATTAAAAAACACCACTTCCACCTCACTGCCTGTTTCTTTTTTAATTACTTCTTTCTGCAGGTAATCCAAGGTTACATGACCTATCAGCAGGTTGGAACACACAGACATATGCAAGAGTACAGTGAGAGGGGACATGTGCCCACACGGTGCATGTGACCACTCACCATGTGCTTCCCCTGGGCTGGTCCCGCCTCCGTGTGCAGCTCTTTCACACAGCGACTTGGGAGAAAGAAATATTTGTAAAAACTGGAAAATGAGCTGGCAAAAAAAACCCTGGCAAATGAGCTCAGTTTGGTGTCTTGCCGTAGGCTGTTTCTCAATTCTGTCTTTTGTTTGTGCGTGCGTGGCCTACCGTTTCTGACCAGGCCCTTAGCTGCTACCCCTCTAAAACTAACAAACAATTTTATTATGAAATGAGCACCGATTTTGCTTTTTCAAGCTGAACTCCACATCAAGGAGACAGGGCTCCACTAAGACTCCCTTTGCTGGCTTTTGAAGGCATGAACATGCTCTCACTGCTGTCCAGGGCTGCCGGCTGTCAGGTTTCTCGCTAGGCCTTGCAGCACTGGGTGCGCTGCCTTCAGTTCGAAAACCACCAAGCTCACTTTTCTCTGACTATGCTTTCAGCTGTGTGGTTGGACTGAAAACCCCGAAAATAAGGACTGATCAAATCCTGAAGCTCCAAAAGCAATGGGCAAACTCAAAGAACAGAAAGAGCTGCTGTTTTATCCAAAGGAGGACAAACTTGACCCTTCCTTGTTGAGAAACTGAAGCTGGCAGCTCTGAAAGTGGAGCTGTTTGTTCAGTGTGTGAGGATAGCTAATTGGGAAGACAAAATTTATAGAAGGCAAAAGCTAGTGTTTGGCTCCTACCTTTCTGTTTGGATACCCAAAATAAAGTACCCAAAATTTCCAGCACTGCAGGGCAGCCAATAACCCTCACAGGACTGAAGTTTATGCCTGATCATTCATTCCTCTTGAGTTCCTACAGTCATCTAACCGTGAAGCATAAAGGATTACATATCTCTTCCTTAGAAAACAAAACTAAACAAACAAAAAAAAAAAAACATGATTTAGCAAAAATACGTAGAGTAATTGCTCTATTCATCTCTGTTTTGGGTTTTTCCCTCTGTTTAAACATGGAATGTAACAATATATATCCCAGCATACTACCAATGAGACACAGATATGAGAGAAACCGTATATGTAAAAATTAGCTTGCCATTTTGTCGTGAAAGTTATTTTTCTTGTAAAACACACTGAAATTGTTTTACCTGAACACTGTAATTACATTTCAGGGTCTTACTGAAGCGCATAGAAGTAGAAGCCCAGAACAGACATATATTGTCCATCTTGCCTATAGGTTTAAAAAATAAATAAATTGTTTTGCTTTGTTTTATATTTGCACAATGCCAATATCTTAACTCTGTTGAGATTCAAGTAATTCTGTAAGTATGATGACTCTTATCTGCAGGCAGTCATTGCAGAACATGAGATGTAATCAGATGTACCTCTCTGGAGGCTGTTCATATAGCATAAAGAATTTTATCCTGCCTGAGCACAAACACCACTATCAGACTTTTTGAAGAGGGAGAGGAGAGGAAAAGGAGAGGGAGAGGAGAGGGAGAGGAGAGATTTTCACATGTACAACAGCTTTTGCAATGCACTGTAATGACAAGGTTACGGAAAGTGGAGTGGGAGGAGAAGGAACTACTAACTGTAGACATAACTGGCTGACTTTGGGGGGATTATTGTTCACATAAACATGTAAGGTGCTTCCACTGACTACCTGCAGGTTTGAATGACATCCTTTGTCAGTGACTAAAACTAAATGGTTTACTCAAGCTTGCAAATTAGTAGAGGGAAGGATTCTGCTTCCCATGGCAGAGTAGAAAATCATAAACCAGATGTAAACCCCCAGTTCAGCAGGAGGACCTAGGAGCAGCCTGCACCACTGAAATGAGCCACAATGATTCTATTAAGACAAATATGCCCCCCTCCTCTAGGGAGGAATCCATGTTAGAGCCTAAAAAGCCTTCCAGCAATAACTATACTTCTGTAGTGTTATTGCACAACCTCTGCTGTAAAGGGGCGGGGGGGTGGGGGGGAACCAAAGAGAATACTATAAAGAAGCCGCCTTGAAATGAGAGGAGAAAACCCTTGACAATTGGATGATTGGTTAAAATTAGTCCCACTACACAAAAGCAACTGTTCTGATCAAGCCCATGAGAATTAAGCTCTAACGCTGAAGAGTAAAAACAGATAGAGAGACAGGTTGAGAACACAGTTTTTACATAGCTCCACAGATCAAAACCATCTACTATTGCTTAGAATAATACTGACAATTACTAGGAAGGGATTTTAAAGGAATAGGCACTGGAGAGGCCTATAGAAAGGAGAAGGGAAAGCTGAAGTTCTCTACAGCAGGACTGAGGACAAAAAAACATGACAAAATGAACTTTTCCAGAAATCCACCAGAAAAAAACTGAGAGATAGGGTCTTTGCAGCTAAAAGGCCTGACAGGAAATATGGAAGTTTGGATGACTAATTAAAATTGATGAAAATAGAGCAAAGACAAATGAGTTCTGTTTCTAGTCTTCCAGTGGCTGACAAGGTGAATGCCGTAGTTTTCCCGTCTATAAAATGTGTGGGCTAATCATTTCTCTGTCAAATGTGAGACAGTCTGCTATTAGAAATAGTTCAAAATTGCTGGGAGAGCCTTGGATGCAAGGTGTTGCAGAGATTATTCCGGATTTATTTCTGGGGCTGCTGCTTCACAACCTGCATCTATGAACAGATGGGACAGGCCAGCAAAGAGGCCTGTCAGCAAACAGGCTGTTTCGTCTCCATGCTCCTAACCTTACCTTTGCAAACGGTGCCTCCTAAATGCAAATTAACATTTCTCTTTGCTCTTACCGACCTTTCCAGAACTGCCTTCTTCACTGGCTGTTGGGTAACAAAACACCACTCCCCTGGTTTTTCTCCCCCTCCATATATTCTCTCTGCTCCTTTTTTCCACACTCTGATCAGGAATTGGCCCATTGTCTTTCAAGCTTTTGTGAATTGTTGTTTTTCCCCCTTACACAGTGTATTCTCATTGTTAATATGTGAGTTACATGATTACCCACAGCTGGAAATTCACTTCTGTAACCATATAGCTATTTCCTGTATTTTTAGAACTGGCTTTTTCCAGCCCCTCTTACATCTAGTCCCAGTAGTACTGGTTTTAAATAGAAACTTATATTTATCTACAAAATACTGAGTCCTGGCATCCCTTGAGGGACATAAGAATCATTCCCCATCTCACATTTGACAGCTCTATGGAGATTGGTTTGAGATGGCAAGAGGGACCATAGCTTGGCCATTGTTCTTCCATGAATGGGCATCACAAACACCTTTGTTCTCTTGGGGCACATAACCAACCTGCAACCTACAGCCTGTGCTTAGATGTTCCAATCAGTTGCTCTCTGAAGTGCTCTGGAAAGAGGTTGCTTATCAGAAGCATCTTAGTTGCGTTGAGTGCTACACAAGATAGGAAGCTCATTTGCTGTTTTTACAGCTATCAGCAGCTTTTACTTCTGATTTTACTCAGAAGGACTCTTCCAGGTGGCCTGACATGAGTCTATAGGACAGAAACAGATAGTTATTTGTGGAAGATGAGGAGACACTGATGCATTTGGTCTTAAAGAGTAGAAGGAACAAGAGTGACAAAGAGTGCTAAGATAAAAGCAAGATTTAATGCAACAAAGGGCAAGAGATTAGACCACATCCTGCACTGGATGTTCTGCCCATATTATAAATGTTCTGTGCACGATAGAAAGGAAAACATAGTACCAGCACACAACTTGCAATCACTGAAGGCCAGTGCCACATCTCCACAGTGTAGACATGGCATCTGGAGGAGAAACCAATACTTCAGCTTGCTATTCTTTTACAAAAATAGTGTGACCATGAATAATGTACATAATTGAGCTATGGTTAATAACTGAAGGGTTCTCTTATTCTGCACATAAGCCGTTCAAGAAAAACAATTCATGTCACGGAACATGCAAGAGCCACAAGAAACATGGGAAAAGCCTCCTGTGCTGTGCATCAGTTCATTACCTTGTGTCTCAGGTCTTTGCAGTGCTTATGTTCTGAGAGAACATGGGATAAAGCTCGTTTTTGGGAAAGGAAAGGCAGTTCCACAATCTGTACTAATGCGTCTGATTATCACTACCTCAGCAAGCCAGTAAATTCTGACCTTCTTTTGTTTTTCCAAGATAGTGGAGATGACTTTGCCATCTGTCACTGATTCTTTTCTCTGAAAACTGTTTGTTGTTTGTTTTGTTGTTTATTTGTTTGTACTGACAACTTTGTCATATCTAGCAGAGGGTCTTTTTTTTTTTTTTTTTAACGTAACTAAAACAGAGCAGACTGGTTCTATGACCAGAAGAACTCTACTGTAATTGCAGTTTAGGATAGGATAGGATAGGATAGGATAGGATAGGATAGGATAGGATAGGATAGGATAGGATAGATCAGTTGGAAGGGACCTTCAAAGATCATCTAACCCAACTGCCCCGTCACTTCAGGCAAAAGTTAAAGCATGTTATTGAGGGAGTTATCAAAGTGCCCCTTGAACACTGATAGGAACGGCGGCATCAACCAGGAAGCCTGTTCTAGTGTTTGACCATGCTCATGGTAAAGAAATTTTTCTTAATTTTCAGTCTGAACCTCCCCTAGCACAACCTTATGCTGTTCTCTTGTGTTCTATCTGTTCTGAGATCACACAGTTGAGTTGCCTCAATTCTGCAACTGTAAAGACAGTAACTGCAAAAGAGAATGAAAGGTGTAAAGCAAAAGTAAAATGTCCCCTCGCCTGACTGCAGCAGGCATGTTCCTTGCTACCATCTGCCATTCAGGGGCTAAACCAGAACTCAGAATCTAACCTCTCCTGAAGCAAATCTTAATATTCTAAGGTTACATCTAAATAATACAAAGTGCAGGGCATGCCTACCCTTATAGAAATCTCTGAGGTAATGTCACCCCAACTGGTAGTTCTCCACAGTGCAACACTGCTTGAATGCATTAACTTGGGATCAGGCACATTAAAGTCACTCTTGCACGGAAACACAGTTATTCTGTTGCTGGATCAAAAATTGTTTCATATTGTGGGAGACATCTGTGTCTCTGCCTCACACCCTGAGCTCCTCTCATGCCAGGGGGATGCTGTGCAGGACACCCTTTGTAGATACAGCAAGTGGTTATAAAGCTAAGAGAGCACACCCTGATCATCTGACTTCTGCCGTGGGATCATTTTGTTTTAGGCCCCTCTTACAAAGCTATATAACATGAAAAGGCTCAATTTTCCACAAAGAAATATTTTGCTGTACAAGTGTTCCTGTGAAGACATCATTTCATGACTGCCCCGGTTCAGTTTAGAGAATGCGTGCGGGGAGGAGGGGTTAAAAATACTTAAGAAGAAAGTTTCCCCAGAACTACTCCCTGTTGAGTACACAGGGGGGATAAGCTTTGACAGTTTAGTTTTAAACAAGAGATAACATCAAATAGGCCCATGGGACTGGTTCCAATTATCAAGCCAAACAAAAAGAACAGCTGCACCCAAAAAGACCGATGCTTACAGTCGTATTTCATTTTAACCACATTACAAAGAAAAAGTCTCGTGATATACAAGGCTTTTGTTTTGGTTTGTTTTGGTTTTTAACTCCACAATGTATTTAGTAAGTCACCACATCATATAGTATAGAGATGCACAGTCAATTAAGCAGGCATTCCATTAACATTGCTTTTATACTCACATCAAAATGTCTTAGGTTAATCAAACCATTACATTAGAAGGGAATGTTACAAAAAGGAAATAACTGACAACTCTACCTACAAAACCCATGACTTGATGTCGATATTGTTCCTGGTTGCTTGTCAAGGTAAAGTATCTTGGGATTGTATTTCCTTGGAGTTTTCACAATGATAATGAGAACAATTATATTTCTCCATCTGGAATCCATTAAATATGATTATGATTGCTGACTTTCCTATCCTTATTACTATCTAGATTAGCTAACCCCATTACAAAGACCATGCTCCCAAAGCTCAGTTGCAAATATGGTTATATGATTTCCTGTCATCCAACCAGAGTGTCTTTCTCTTTCTCTCTCCCTCTCTCATCTTTCTGTTCATGTACCATTTTACAAACTATTTTGCCCTTGTTTCAATTATAAGAACCTTAATAGGTTCAAACTCCCAGGTGACTTGCGTTTGCAGGTGTTTAAGGGGGGAAAAATCGGCTGACCTATGTGGTAATGACTCTTACGTTGCCTCAATCAAGCAAATGGATCTGGCCTGTAACTTGCAGGTGGTACAGGGTGGAAACTTAAACATCCTGACCATTTATTTCATGCTGTATATTTCATGCAGATTAAGTCAGAACTATTAAGAAAGATGTTATTACAAAGAGGGCAGGAGACAGAGGTTTTGTACTATAAATTTAATAAGCAAGCTTCTCAATTCAGAAAGCTGAATTGTTGGCTTAAGTCTCCCTAAAGTCTCTGGTTTTCATTCTGTTCTCATTTATACTATTAGTAAACCCAGAGCACTTCTGCTAGTTTCATTGAAGTTGCTCCAAATTTATACCGGTACAATAAAGATCAGAACGTATCGTTATTTATCTGGAGAGTTTCTTATGAATTGTCATTAAGGAGTCTGTTAAAAACATAAATGTTATTGGGTAAGGGTCAATTCAGTGTTTTAGTCCCAAATCAAATTACTTTCAAAGTTTGTATGTCTTCAGCTGCAAAGTTTAATGTGACTCTTCACAAAAGACAGTATCTACAATGGCAATATGACACACTAGAAATGTGCACTCAACTTTTTTTCTTGACCTCAAAGGAGTGTCTCTGGGTCAAAGCTGCAAAGGCCATGGTTTCCTGTAGGGCTTTACATGAGATGATTCCAGTTCTTCGTCTGACCATGCCCATGGATCCATACTTCTTCCTCAGTTACTTTTTCTGCTGTACATCAATCATCCACTGTTTCAAGCACTAATTTAGAGGTTCGTTGATGCATTATAGCTTTGCACAGCCAGCTCAGAACTTTCAAACTGTTTGCTTTGTGCTTTAATTATGCATTCATTTTGACTTGAAAAAGGATTATATAATAATAAGCAGCATTTCAACAGAAGCCAGTTGTAGATGTTTCTATCTATAATGATTGTTTAATAACTATTTAAGATGTGTTGCCTAGGGTTGTTTAATCAGCCAGTTTTTATTAACTTTCAATGAATTCAGAGTGATACCTAATCAGTGGCAAAATTTCAGTATTGAGCAAAGTCAAGTTTCATGTAGTAAAATCATAAAGGTCAAAAACTATTAATTTATATTATTAATTATTATTGGGGGTACTTACAAGGCACCTATTATCATGACATCTAGGAAAAAATTAAGTCAGAACAAAGAGTGTTTTCCTAGCCTACGTTTTCTTCATTAAACCATGGGAAACTGGGTAGGGTTCCAAACTTCTTGAAGTCAACAGAGAAAACTACCCTGGTGAGTCCATTGCCTTTGGATCAGGCTCATGGCGAGAACAGTTGTTCACGCTTTGCTACTCTTGAATCCATTTCAGCTGCTCTCTGTTTACAGCCACTTTTAGTTCTTTTACTTTCTGCACCACTGTGGAAGTAATACCTTCATAGCAAATTTGGGGAAGAACTGCGAACAGAATTTGGGAACCACATGACTTAGGGAAATGTGCTAGGTGATCTAAAATATCACACACATATTTCTCTCATTTTTAATTTAAGGAGTCAGACATTTCTGAATTACTGCAGTCTAATGAATCCTTTCTACTCACCAGCTGAGTACCATCAACTAACTGTACGTGCTCTTCAACCATTGCAAGTATGAGCTGAAAGGTGTTTGCTTAAATTTTACTGAAGGAGGTTTACACTGACTCGTGTTTGTGGCCAGCTAAGGACACACACATGTCACAGCTCAGCTGACACGTGGTAGTTCCTTAAGCCACAGTAGCATGATCATGCTTAGGAATCCTAATTGTCATTACTGTGGTTGCCACTGTTTTACTGTGGTCACACTGAATTCTATCAAGTACCACCAGTATGAAATCCACATAGAAAAGTAAAAGCTTTTTAATTAAATATCTTATACTTCCCAAATTAAATATCCAACCCGTTTGTGACTCATTTCCAAGTGTCTGCAACTCAGATCTTCTTTGCTGCTCAAAACTTCCTTTTTGGTTTCCTTCACATTTCTGTCCAGATCTGTGGTGCTCCGCCTTGCTAATGGTAAATTTGCTAGGCCACAGTGAGCTGCCCAACACAAGTGCTATCCACAGCAGTAGTAGTGTTGATGTCAATGGGCCAGTGGAATCAGAGTTGCCAAATAGATATCCGTTCAACCAAAATTACCACTAAATTGTTGGTTGGCCTTCGTATTGTTTCCCTGCTCAAGGAAAAAGAATTTACAGTAGCATGGGCACCTCATATCTAGCACCCACTACACATTTATAGTGTGAAGGACAGCCCTGCTCTCCTCCATGATGTGGGATTGAATAAACAAAGCATTTGGGATGGTGTTCTTCCTTATGTGAAGTGCCTGGAAGAAGCATAGCTTACATGACTGTAATACCTGATATAACAGGACATGAGCATACTTTACACCTTTCAGGATTGACCTGTCATCAATCATCATTTGCTAAATAAAAAAAAAACATTAAAAAAAAAAAGCTCCTTCATGGCATTATATGCAGATCAACTTACAAACCCTTCCTCTTGGAGTCAGGTATTGAAAGCCAAACCCACCCAGCAAAATCCTATCATAAGTTACATGTAAAGTTTTTATGAGATGAACTATGAACTTTAAAAAGTCTGGAATCTTTAGCAATTGCTTATTGCCTGCAGGATAGATGCAGTTAGTATAGTGCCTTGTGGGCATGCCCTTAGCTGCAATCCTTATTGATGTTCCTTTGCTACTCTTTTCAAAACTGTTAAAATTCCTTCGCTCAAGTGTTCTTAGCACTTATGTTGATAGGGAATACTTCAAAGGATACATCTTTACTTTATCAAATCTACTCTAATTTTGTAGACAGAATCAAAGAGGTTCATTTTAAGTCTAGTCAAGTTTGCCAACTGTCCTAAGCTCAAGAAATCAATTCTGTGTTGCCATGTAATCAACCTAAACGAGAAGCCTGGAACACAACAGGGCAAACTTCTCCTTGGTGAAATTACATTTGCTTCAGCACATCTACACTGGAAAAAAAAATTTGGCAAACTATTCCTGCTCCCATGCTTTTTCTATTTCTCCCTTTCCTCTGTATTCAACACTATGGCTGTACTGATGAGCAGCTAACACATCAGACCCCAAACATAGCGCTCAACAGTGTCAGTTTAAAGTACAGCATCATGTATTTGCTTCACTTTCTCACAGAAGCTTCCTCTGGAGCAAAGCAATTGCAGGGTGTTCTCACACTGTTATTACAACAACAAGGTATATAATGAGGGTCCATGCACTTGGCAAGCTTTTATGAACAAATAGCAAAAGGCAAAACAGGAGTTTTGTAGCTGAAGTTCTGGGCATTAACCTCCACCTACTGTGACAACCAAAACACTTTTTTTCTCTTAACAACTTAAATACAATTGTAAACCTTATGTCAGCACAACTAGCTAGTCCCTAATGTTATGTTTGGGGTCACGCATAGCTGTGTGTCTAGTTGTAGCTATAGTGTGAGTTATTATGAATTCTATAGTCATGATACAAAAGGGACTTTTTGTTTGTTCTTTTTCACCTTGTAAAATAATTACAGGGATGGTCTAAACTGAAGGAGGACATCTGAACACACCAAGCAATTTCTGCAGAAAAAAAAAAAATATGCAAAACCTGTAAAGCTATGAATCTTTTCTAGCAGAGTGCTTATCCTCATTTGGGACCAGATCAAGTGCGCATAATGGAGGTTACATAGAAGAGTTATCAAAAATCCTCCTTCGTATCCCGGTTGCTTAGATAGACTTTTTAAAATAGTTCTCACCACGATGCGGGACCTAGCCTGCTTCAGACTTTGGGAATCACAAGATCAGTCTGGTTTTGCTCTTTTTGACAGTCTTGTCTCAGGTGTGGGCTCAGAAAAGTTTTATCTCAAGTGAGACTCACAGACTGCAGAACCATTATTAGGGTCCTTGTATCATATGCGATGGATTGAAGATTATTACCCTCCTGGGAAACTTGTTTCTCAGAAGCTTTCAAAAACCAATGTAGATTCAGAAATGCAAAATGTGGGGCAGAATTATTATACAACTTCTATTAAAAATTCCTAGTAATGCAAGATTAACCCTGGCTCAGCAGTGGCAGTTCTCTCTACAAAGTATCCCCAGCTTCCTGGAGGAGAACATTCTCTTTCCTCTTAAATTTCACCTCAGACAGTTTTCTCTGACATTCAGCTTCAGTTTTTACTTTTAACAGTATTTTGATTAGACCATGAAACTTAAAAAAATAGTGTCCTGCATTGATCTTATATTCACATTAAAAAAACGGTAGCAAAAAGCCATCCACTAGTGTCCTTACCTTTTCAGCAATATTGAAATGAAAGCCTAACTCTGGTGCAGGCAATGGTCAAAGTCACATTGACTTCAGCCAAGTTTCCATACAAAAAAAGTTACACTCTATGAAGACTTTTGTTCCTGCTTTGTCCTCTACTTACATCTTTTTGACAAGGAACTGACTTCACCTAAAAAAGATGATAAAGCAAAGTCAAGAAATCTACAGCCACGTACATTGGCTCTAACACGCTGGTTTTTGCATGAAGACGGTTTGCATGTTCTCATCAGCCCAAAGTTGTGGTAATGTCTCTGCAAAAGGTCAAGCCAAAAGAATGTGTAAAATACATACACGAGTGCACAAACATATAAAAAGAAAAGGGTCACATCATAGCTTAAATACCACCTCCTTTGTCTCGTGCTTCCCGTTGTCTGGCTCAAGGCTTCAGTAAATAAGAAATTTGCTTACATGGAATTCAGGCTGCATGGGGCTGGGCTGCAGAGCAGAAACTCTGCATGTTTTCGTAAAAACATACATGTTCTTACATGTATTCATTGTATTTAAATGCAATGGCACCCTGTCTTCTGTCTGGGCATAAAGGACCTCCACCGAAGTAAATAATAATCATAGACTAGCTTTGCCAAGTTAACAGCAAATTCAGGCAGGACAGGAGGGGTGTGTGTGTCCAGGTATGCAACCGCATACGAATACAACAATATACAAAATCCATGGATATTGGTAGATATCAATCCATAAACCATCAGTGTAATTGTGCGGATAACTTTCTATATGAAAGGACACGCTCATGTCTACCTACATAGTGTGCATATGTGTGTAAGCAGTCACTGGCAAGTGGAGGAGTGTATAAAGTGTGTGTGTACGTGCCAATTAGGCTGACAGTCCGGTGCTGACGAGACACGGCTCCGAATGCCGCGATTCCAGAGAGGCAGCTCTGAGAAGCAGTGGCTGAATCCACTGCCTTGTGGGAGACAGGCAGCCGGCAAAGAGAGAGCATCGACGTGATTGACACGTAAGCATTGTGCTACTCCGTGAGCCTTTGTTGTGTGCCTATATGGTCTCATTTGTTGTTTTTTTTCTTGGCACTCCCCGCAACCCATTTAGTGGCAGCGGGACTTGAAGAGACTGTGGCATTTGGTGGGGAGGGAAGGAGTTGCTGTTCAAAATAACAGCAACTTTTAAAAAGAAAAGTTGTCTCAATATTTTAGTTGTCTAAATATTTTACCAGCACTTCTGTGTTTCATACAAGCAAGAAAGTGAAAGGATTTTCACCTCTGTTTATGCAGTGATGAAAGCAAGCTAACTGTGACTTTGCTGTTAAATGGGCCCATTTCCAGAGTTTAGAGGAACTTTCATTTGATATTCTCAACACGGGATGTTCCTCTTTATTAACCTTTACATTAAGTTTGTGCAGTTCCTGAGTGCTTTCCTCTAGACATTCCCTTATGACAGTTTTTCTCCTTTCTTCCCTTTTGCCATGGGAGTGCAATAAGCGTGCAGAATGACCCCGGAGCCAACGCAGGCGCAATGTCCCCCACAACTGCCACAAAGCTCCCTCCTCCTGGGGCATGGAGAGGAAGGGTTGTCTTTCCAAAGGGTTAAGGCATTCTCAAATACAGATTCGTATCTTGGGCATAGAAAACAGCACGTCGGGATGAACAAGAAAAAAAAAAAAAAAGATCCTGTTTAGTTTCAGTGTGTGACATTTGCCTGGGGGAAGAAAGTGCAGAGCTCATTGGAAATCCTATTGTTGAAACTCTGACCAGTCAGTTATAAAGTGTCATGATTTAATATGCCAGAGTCGTTTCCATTTTCAGGGTCAATCACTCCATCTGTGTGTGTGTGTGTGTGTGTGTGTGTAGTGAGCCTGTGCATCTAAAGAAATATTTTCAGGTTTTATGTTGCTTAATTTCCTTTACAGGAATTCATTTTGTTTTGAGCAGAACAGATCGCCAGGAAGATTACTTCCTTCACAGCACATGGAGGCACATTTTCCAACATCAAATCCCCCGATCAAAGCAGTGAAAGTTATAGATTGAAGCAATAATTTTGACCTTGATCAGGGTTTATTCCGTTACGTGATTAATCATACATGATATTTAAAAATGTCAGGTGCCTGCCTGCTGCTGGTGTGAAATACAACTAAAAACACCTCTTATAAAATAGCTAGAAGAAAGGTCAACAAATCAGAGCTTGTTACAGCAACCTGCAAGTCCTACACATTTCAGTGTTTAGACATCAGTTTGCGATATCTGTTTTCTTTTATGACTCTGGGCTTTGTTACCAACTTACCATTAATAGGGTTCAGCCAATGCAGATCTTTTGACTCTTTTTCTCTCTCTGTCCTCACCTGTCAGCCTTCTCTTCATCAACTATATTTATTACAATCAAGCCCTGTCAACTGTCACAGCTTACATACAGTCTGCCAGTAAATATGTCTTTCCAGTCATTAGACATTCCTTCCAGTCACCTTGGGATTTCTACCTTGTCTATCTCACTCCAAAAAAACTTTTGTTCAGAAGTATTAGACTCCCACAGAGCAGTGTCAGCTTGGGGCCATTACTGTAGGAAGTGACAGAAAACACCAAACTGTCACTCATTAGGATCTAGTTTTTCCAGAGTTGATGTAAGTCAGATTTAGCCCCAAAACGAATCATGATTTATTTAATATATTTGCTTCTACAAGTGTCAGCTCATCAACTTAAAATGTTTCTCCTTTAACTCTATTGAGGCCTGTACAGAAAGTTTTCTTTGAAACCTAGTTTTTGCTCTAAGGCTCAATAATTAGAACAGAATCGAGAACAGTCAAGTTTCTGCTCTACAGGTGCACTTTAGTGGCCCTCAGTTTTATAATTATATGTACAAAGTGTTCATGTTAGAATTAGGGCTGGACACTTGTGAGAAAATGCCACCTGGTGGGTAAGCTCTTTTTATGCTGGCTCCCAAGTCTGAGGTGAGACAATGTAAGTCTATGGGTAAGTTTAAAAAGAGGAAAACAATTAGCTAGGGAAGCAAAGATGGAGAAAGAAACAAAAAATTGTATGATCTCCTGATTATGCTGTGAACTGTCTCTTGAAATGATCTACAGTACATCCATCTGGAGCAAAACTGAAATACCTGTGAGGTATATCCAGAGTGCTGTGGCGTTCAGTGGGTCGCAGAGAAATAGGTGGCATAATAGGTGGCATATCCAAAAAAGTGAGAGGAAAGAAGGGAAGAATAAAAGTCCAATTAGTTAATGCAAATGTTAGTCCAAAAGTTAATGCAAAAGATACGAATCGCTCACGTCCCAGCCACCAGAGGATGAGTCAGGTCCTCCACTGGTGCAAATCAACATAGCCCAAATATCTCCAGTGAATTTACACAGCACAGGCTTACCAGAGTTTACAAAGCCAGAGGAAATGTCAGTAGCCAGATTTTGCATTCAAATAGGGATATCATCGTTACTGATTCACTTATGTAGCAGCTATTAAAGACTGTAGGGGACTATGCAGTCTTAGAAATAGCGCATGTATACCAATGTCTTGGTTTCACTATCAAAATGCAAACGTCTCTGAGATAGACAGAATGTCCTATAAAATGACAGGTTATATTGAACAGGAGTATACACGTAAGTGATGGAGAAGAACAAAACTGTCCCATAAATCATAAGTTACTTTGGATTTTTAGTGGACACAGTTACCAAGTTGTCTTTCTTTGTTTTCTGACTGTGAGAACAATTCCTGACATAGGTTACCATCTGAGATTAAATATGGAGCACAGATTATGACAATCATCGGGGGTGAACAGGACTGATAAATCATCTACAGTATTCCCAATAGCTGTGACTGAACAGGCTCGACCTTGATTACTGTGTGAGTTGGAACAGATTTCACCACACAGGATTCTGCAAATCGTAGGTTATTTGAAGTTTCCATCTAAACACTAGGATCAGTGCTATCCCTGATCACGGAGGGGATTCAGCAGACCCAGAATGCCAGCACAGTGGCAGCACTGAACACGAGGAAATTTCAGGTTAAGTGCTTGAAATAACATAATGTGAGAAAAATCTCTGTGAACCCACATTGAAATGTTGTGTGTTGTATCAAAAGTTGATCCTTCATTATTGCCCTGTTAGCACATAAGATCAGCTGGAAGTGCTTCTGACAAGGTTAAGCTCATTTTCTACTTTCTCATACGGCAGGTCTAAAAATGTTTTGTGTAAAGAACAGGTGATTTCTAATGTTTTGGAGACACTAAGAGAATAAGTTGGTGCTTACCTTTTTTAGCCCTGAAACCCCAGTTTCCCTCTGATTAGTATTAAGTAACCTTCTTCTTTTTGACCTGGTGAATGATGAAGAGGCGCTACCTGCTGCTAGGTAAACATAGTTCTCATAATTTACAACTTCTTACTGAAAAGAAGCAGCATTAATTGCAAAACAAGGAGCAGAAGAAAAAAGGTGGGGAGGTACTATTTACCACAAAGTGGGAAGGCCTGTTATCTGCCAGCATCACAGCCCTAGTTCTGCAGTAATTTTGCAACGTTTGAAGCTACATCAGGCTCCTAAACAACAAAGGGATCTGAATTCCTAACATGCTTTTAAATCCCTCACCACCCTTGCCAGCCTAATTTCTGCTGCAGAAGTGCTTTGCCCCAGCTGGATTGCTCACCACCCCTACTGTGTGACAGGCCACGAGGCCTTCCCGTCTTCCGTGTGTTCACAAAACAGGCCTGCCTGTACAACACCCTGCATAGGAAGGTCTTGTGAGGCCTCTACCAGTTAATATCTTTTAACATCTCCCAGGGAAGATGGGGTGAACCCATTCCAAGGACTGGCTGTGTCAAAGCCTGTCCAGACCTCAGGACAAAACCAGCCAGTGCCTCCTATCACAGCCAAGGAATAATTGCATTGCATTATTAATAATGGTGATTTCATGCCTAGGTGGTGCCTATACACACGGGCATGGAGGGAGAGATTGACTAAATTCTGTTACGCTTTTCTTTTGAGAAAAGGATGAAGAAACTGTCTGTGGGATGTCACTAATGTGGTGAAAAGGTCCAAATACAGAAATACTAGCACAAGGGCTGCTAAAAGAGTGCCTGAAATATTGTTGATATGCAGAGTAATGATAAATTAAGTAGATTTTTATTAGTATTGAAAGTAAATTGTCACAGGGCAGTCTGAGAAAGCAAAATCTTACCACAGATGTGCCAGCCACACTGGGAAACAAATGGAAGAACCAGCACAGTCCAAAACCGATCTGAGATGGCTAGGGCATAGCAAATGAAGTCTCAGCGTTTTCCTCAGCAAAACCCAAAGCAAGATCAGTAACAGGAGCAACCTGAGGAGGGGAATGTCAATAACACAGCATGATTTCCACCCACCCTGTGGGAGCTACCTCTGCATAGGAAGGAAATAATTCCTGTCTCCCTGGGACTCCTACTGGGAATCTGTCCAGCACCCTCTCAGAGGACAACGTGACTCAACTGAAATCAGCTGCAGATCTTGCTGGAACTCCAGTACTGCACTGTCATTTCGATCATACCCTAGACTTTTAAGGCCTTTTTACCCTCCAATATGTCCTTTTATTCATTGCATGAAAAAACCTCAATCCACAGGAAACCTTTCATCATTGCCCTAAAGAAGGTGTCCAAAAATGAGTTACTAAATTCTTTTTGACAAAGCACCTATAATACTTACACGGGCCTGGCTGTTGCACACAGTCTCTTTGGTGTGAAATCAGGCTAAATAAATGTTTGCGTGTTGACTGCTGCAAGATAATTATACAAACTGCAACCAACAAAGGAAATAATAACTGCAGGAGGTGTAGGCGGGGGAAGAAGGCAAGAATGGGGTGGGGGAAAGGAGGAATGAAGGGAACCTCAAGGTCAAATGAGCAATGGGTCGGGGCACACAAAAAAAGTGTAAACAAGAGGAATCTTTCAGCATAATTTTGAAAGTAATGGCAGATTGAGTTGTATTGTGCAGGTGTACAGAAAGCACTTTGCTGCATTATGCCATCTCAAGTTCTTGCTCCTATTTCCTTTTGTCAAGAGGTCTTTGATTGAAGACACGATTGTCTTCCTAAGAAAGGATGAAATGTCATGTGAATAGCTCAAGTGATAGACTGCAGTATCTTGGATGCAGCACGAAAAAGCAATGCTAATGGATTTGTACAGTAAATAATATGGGGCAAAAGGGAGAAACAATCAGGCCTAGCACGAGTATAGAGAAAGCAGCTTGAACCTCCGTAGTTTGCACTGATTGCCAGGGGTTGCTCAGCTCAATGGACTTCAGGCTGGGGGAGAAAGCCTTCCAAATTCACCCCCCAAGTCAGAGGGACAAGTTCTATACCTTAAGCCCTGTGTTTTTTGTTTGTTTGTTTTGTTTTGTTTTGTTGGTTTTTTTTGTTGTTGCTTTGGTTTTTTCCTCCTGACTTGCTAGTTCCTCAAAACTAGCTGTTGAAGGGCGTCTGTCCTCATTCCTGATGCACAAGTCACTCCAAACAGTTCCAAACAGCAGCTGCCCTGCAAGCTGGGGCAGAGAAGTCCAGTGCTCTGACCGGTACCTGCGGTCACAAAGTATTTCTTCTGGCCCATAACTGAACAGATCACGCTTCATAAGGCTGGTCTGTAGTCACGTGAAGTAAATTTTGCTCTTCAAGAGACCTGTCTCACCCGAAGTATTGCCAATCCAGTAGAGATAAGGAGATAAGAACTTGCTAGGTAGACTTGAGTAGGTCCTAAATCAATCCTAGTGACGGAGAGAAAAAAAAACCCTGGTCACAAACATTCCTCTGGATTAAATTTATATGCCAAAAAATTGCATTGAGAGGAGAGAGGAGAAGCAAGCCACATGAAGCATACTTTCAGGACTGGGTTGTTACGGTGTTTCCAGAGCTGAACGCATGTGTCCTGCTATGTCGGCATGGCACAACAATGTGACATCACTTCTGCTGCACAGCCGGCAGGCTGCTGACCCCAGAGCTCGGCAGGTTGGAGATGCTGGAGCCTGAGCAGCCAGTGCAGTCCTAGCTCCAGCCACCCCCAGTCCAGACAAGTGAGGCTTTGGACATCACCCCAACATAGCCTTGTGGGGAGGTCTGTGCAACCAAACGGGCTGCAGCAGGGGGAAACGGAGGTGAGCTGTAGCTTAGCTTGCACAGAACTATGCCCTTTCAGAGCCCCTGCCTACCTTTGCCCTGTGACTGACCCTGGGAGAAGGTGGACTGCTTGGAGACATTGTCTCCCCATAGGGAGCAAACCCAGACTCACCATCCGTCAGGGCAGGATAATGACCAGGCTCAAGAGTTGAACTCAGGTTTCCATCCACCAGCACGTAACAGAAGGCTTTCCGAACAGTTGCGCATATTAGATTTCAGATACAAAAAAAATACATCCAACTCCCTTTGGCCTTTTGACTGAGATCAATTGTAGTATCTGAGATCTGACGCGTGCTGTATCAGGGACGACAGCACTCACTGGCAGGGGCATGTGCTCTGTGATCTGACAGATCTTGCCTGTCTTTAACTCCTCTGATCCTATGATTCGGCTGCCCTGTGGGTACACTGCACACTTACCTGAAGAAGCACGAGGAGCTGTGGGATGCCATCACACTGTCAAGATGCTTCACGAGATACCAACAGCAGAAGTCTTTCTGGGAATGACACCATCTCATCATCCACTTCACGCTGCTGACTTTGTGGTGCTGTTTCCTGGAGCCATCTCATCCTATTCAGGAACAACCGATGAGGTAAAAGAGGTGAGGTATGGCACTGAACGTTAAAAACACCATTATCTAGTTTTCTAGTTACTGAGGGCTCAGAGTGAACCCCAGGACTTTGAGTGACTCTTCGATCACTGAGCTGACCCAGAAAGCTCAGGAGGTGGTAGTGGTAGGAGGCTTTGTAGACCACTAAATCAAACCAGAAAATAGGATGTGCTACTTCTTAAGACCTGTCTGGAATACATCAGTGGGAAAACCTGCACTGTTAGGGGGTCCTCAGTTTGGGAGGCATGTGCTGGAGGTCTCATGCAGCCAGTAAACAAAGTATTGCTTGGATGTCTTGACAAAATAAGACAGAGAGAGGGGAAAAAAAAAAAAGGAAAAAAAAAAAAAGAGAATTGTAGAGGATAAATCCTTTAATGAGAAAGGTACAGATACACTACATCATTCCTGACTGCCAGGAGTTAATTAGTTACAGGCACAAAAGATGGTGGTCACTAGACACCTATAGTCATCCAATGGTACAAAAAGGATAGTCCAAGCAAATAACATATGTAGTTGGCTCAAAAGAGGCAATTAATCACAAATAAATTAGAAGGAAGAAGAAAAAAGACAGAAAAATGCAAATGAAGATTAGAGGTACTTTATAATGAATTTCTTAAGCAAGATAATTATGGAATTGCTGTTAAGTTTAATTCACATATGATTTCAATTGAAAAAATGGCATTTGCAATACTGATAAGGCACAGGATGAATGGGTGAAGAGCTGGCTACTTGGCAGATCTCCAAAAGACAATTGTCAACAGAGAGCCATCACTGAATGTGATTTTTCCCTAACAAAATTTAGCAGCAAGTAGTACTGGTGTGCAACTAGCTGATGTTTTCTTCAGTGGATTCGGTTTGTAAACATCATTAGCCGCATGACTGTGAATTAGTCTCAATAAAAATTGCGTCCACATCAGAACATCTCCACAAATTGTTTAGGGGAACTTTCTCATTGAAAACCCTCCTGGTCTGCTCTCTAAGTCTTTGCTGATAACAAGTACGTGAGAACAGAGCCTGGCAGAGGGACAAACGAGAGTGCTGCTGATGTGAGGGTGGCACAGGCAGCACACTGAGACTTGGGAAGGTGGGCTGAATTCAAAGAGAAGGCGCCCTGATATAGCCCAAAGCAACATTATACAAATGGGCAAACTCTTCAGAAGTGTCCATCCGTCTCTGATGTCTACGGAGGGAGCCTAGAAGATGCCTAACACTATTAGATGCCTAACTTTTAGATGCCAAGCTTTTATTTTGGCTAAACTCAGGTGAGATGCTTCCCACCCTCATAGCAAAGAGAATTCAGGCTAGAGACTACACCCCAGGTGAGCATATAGTAGACTATGGGATCTGGTTGTCATGTTAAAGAAAGACGTTACAAAATTGGAGAAGGCTCAGAAAAGAGCCACAGAAATGATTTACTGACTGTAGATAATGTTTGACAGTGAGAAACCTAAAGATCTCACACTGTTTAATTTATCAAAAAGAAGATTAAAAGGTTACTTCATTGCAAGCATTATCTCATAGGAATGCCACGTACTGAAATGCTCTTTAATCTATCAAGAATGGCACAAATATTTAACATTGAAGGTGATTAGCCACTAGAATGAACCACCAAGGGAAGAGGTGGATTTTCTCTCTCCTGATGTCTTCAAATCAGGTCTGAGTGCTTTTCTGGCAGATGTGCTTTAATCAAACAAAAGCTATTCTTTTGTCAGATGCAAGTTTTTGGGCTGAATACAGAGGAAATCGGGTGGGGAAAAAAAAAAGATGCACTCCTGGCCTCAAAAATCTACAAATCTGTGAATGCCAACTGTAATTTGAATGTATCTGCAGGAATCAAAGTGCTCAAAGTGTGCTCTTCTTTAAGGGGTAAGAATCCCAGGAGAGGAGGTGGTGACATGCTCCTAGTGTTTATGGGCAGTAATCAGGGCTCCAAAAACTTGGTATCTTGTCCAAAACTTGACACTGACTCCCTCCGTGGCCTAGGCACGACTGCAGTTTCAAACACATCTATCGACAAAGAAACATAACAAAAATGGTCTGATTTCATGGGTGGTGAGCAGGCATGCATTGCTCTGGGTTCAGAGGGATCTGTGAGCACTTAGCACCTATGGATGTGAATTTAGACACTTAATGAAAGGGGGACACTTTGGGAGTAATTTTGATAGCATCTGAAAGACACTTGGGAAAACCTGCCCTCTCTTCCAGTGGCTGCTGTGCTCCTGGATCACAGCAGTGCTTTCACAGTTCTTGCTTTTTGGCATCACCTTTCTTTGTCTCTGTTCTCTCCGTTGCAAAATAATCACATTTCCTGGACTGGACAGCTGAAAGGATTAACATTAGAGTGCTAGTTTTCAACCTGGGGGTCTGCAGACCTCTGGGGAGCTCTGTGGTCTACTTCTAAGGTGTCTGTGAGAGGTGGCTAAGAAAAACAAGTCCATTTATGCTGTGCAGCACTTCAAGAATGTGCATTTCAAAAGGGACCCGCTCCTCTGGAAAACACTTCACGGCCCGCAAAGCAAAAAAGGTGAAAAACACAGAAACTGAGAAGCAGTCTGTAAGTGACCTCTGATTAGCAGCTGCTTTCCGTGCCCAGCAGCTGGGGCTTGCTGAGCCTCGCTGAGTGCACCCCTGCCACCCCTGCCCCAGACCCTGCCGCAGCTGGTGGGTTAACACAACTCTCCGGTCGCCACCGGAGGCAACTCCAAGGAGTGGAAAGAAGCAAAAGGGCTGCGGTATGCAATTTCACCTAAAGCATTCCCATCGTCTAGCTCCCTCGCTGACGCCCCCCCACCCACCGCCTCGCTCGGTGGCTGACAGGTTTTTGATTTTCCCCTCTGTGGGGTGGGCAGCAGCACCCGCAGCGCTGCCGAGCGCTCTCCAGGCAGCCTCCGACGCTCGCACCTTAAGGATCACTTCTCATCTTTGTCTCCAGCCTCTGTCGCTTTCACCTATTCCCAAGAGTTTGGAGCTTTATTTTTTTTTCCCCTCCTCCTTCTTCTTTTTTTTAACAAAAAAAGCTTTGCTTGTCAAACAAGTTTTTTCTCCCTGAACTCTCAGACTTTCAGCCTTGACGCAGGCACAGAAATGCTATTCTCAAGGTGAAAGTTTACAGTCTCGAATAACAATGCCAGCTGCTATCTTGGCAACAAGTTCCGCCGCCGATGCAGAAGGTGGGGAAAAAAAGCCGGCACCCTGATGGCTCACGCTGCAGGACGGTTTGGGTACCTGAGACCTGCAGCCGAAGGTGTCCGTGTCTGCGCTGGCCCCGTGAGAGGGAGCAGGAGATGGTGCTGGGCACAGAGCCTCTGCCCGGCCTTGGGGAAGAGCCTTCGCCTCCCTTGTGCCTCTGCTCTGAGGTGCTACCAGGAATAGAGACCCTCCGCAGCTTGCTCAGACTATAGTCAGATAGGGAAGGGATGTGTTATAAGGGAAAACGACCCAAACGGCATCACTTGGGGCTTAGCTGCTCTGCTAACAAGTACTTTTGCTGTGGGTGTCAGACTGCAGCTCATTTACAGCTGTAGAAAGGTTTTTCTGCCATACATGCTTTTTAAAGCATTTTGGACTGTTTCCTTTACAATGCTGTTTTATTTATTTATTTATTCAAATCATTGCTAAACATCCTTTAAAAATCAGACTAATGATACATATTTACAGGAAACATTCATCTCCCATTTTAATCTTGGAATCTTAGCTCTTTAATCTTAACACTCCAGCTTTGTATTTGAGCTTTGTATTTGCATATGGAGCTTAAGTAAGCAGCCAAGGTACCAAATAACAAAGCACAGAACTCTAAGAACCATAATGTCAACTAAGAAACATATATCCCAGTACCTAGGCTTGACACTGGACATTTTGAAATGCCAAACGAGGAGGATTCACAACACTGTTTCATTGACACCTGACTCCAAATTCTTTTATCATTTTGACATTATCAAGAACATAATAAAAGAGTAGTTCTTTTTTATTATTATTTAGATACTTAATTTATGATTTTATCAATAAAGCTTTTTAAAATTATTATTATTATATTTTTTTAATAAGCCATAGCCACAGAAAGCTTTGTGTTTTTTTTTTTTCTTTAAAGCATCAGACTATAAGATTTGTGTATATGTAGCGCAATCATGGACCCCCCACTTTCATATTAATTGTGTATGTATATGGCTATAAATATACATATCCAAAATAAGTTATTGGTTTAAAAAAAAAAAAAACAACAAACAGGTAAACATTTCTTGGATAGTTATTTGAGAGCCTGTTTTAAGAGAAACAAGTCTACTGACGTGGCCTAAAATTATGTATCTGCACCAAATTGAAGATGTCAATTTTTAAGGACAGCAGAATGGCAAAAGAGTCGAGTGCGAGGAATTAGTGAAATCGCGCGTGTTCGTCTGTGTGAGGATCGGTGACATGTGCAGTGCTCGGCACAGGCTTAGGGGCTCTGCAGTGGAGCATCCCCCTCCCGCTGTGGCTCCGTCCCCTCGCACCTCTCCCCGCACCGCAGACACCGGGTGGCACGGTGGGACTTCACAGCCCATGTCCCAGCCGCATGCTGTCCCCCCTCAGCCTGCTCCGACACCTGCTAAGGGAAGGAAGAGTTAAACCGTGGTAATTTTTTTTTCCTTTCCACTTCCTATCGCTGCTTAAATTACTGGAGCTTTATACATCTGGTTCAGTTCATTGCGAATGATTCAGGTTCTCGCTTTCCCCCTCCCTTGGGGACACCTTTCCTGAGTCTTGCTGCGGAGACTGACCCTGGTGCCAGCAGGATGGAGCCCCAGGAAGTCCCAGCAGCCTCATCCCGACTGCGAATACCCAGCTGGGTTTTGAACGCATTGCATCAGAGAGCAGTAGGTCACCACATTAATCAGGAACTCTGAAATCCTCCGAGATACCTTGTTGGGAACGGTTCTGGCTAGTCTTAAACATAATTTAAAAGACTTTGGGGTTATTTTAAGGCTTTTCCTTTCCATCAGCCCTATCTCTATGTAAATGTTTCCCTCCCCTCCTCACTGCCGACTGCTTCTAACAGACAGATTATTTTGCTTCTCTGGCCTACTTTGTTTCAGACAAAGTTTTGACTATCCAAGTTCTTTTTTATTCCATTTTACATTTTTAATGCTATGTTGTAAAACGTCCTTCCTCTTGAGCAGTAATAAAAACCTTTTTTTCCCCCCTCCCCTCTTCAGATTTCTTTTATAACACATTCAGCATTTTCTGGGACATAATTAAAACATCAAACAGTTTTCCTGCTGGTTATGCTAAAATCTGAATGCTCAAGTCTGCTGGCATTATTGAAAATTAAAATGTACTATTCTTGAGTGTATTTAGGATGCCCTTAAATAACTATCAGAAATGGTTTTGTTCTTCTTTATATAAAGACTTGCATCATGATGCTAAAATACCTGCATTAAATAATGTCTCTAATTGGTAGCATGAGGATACTTTTAAAAAGTGTAAAATATGTATTTTTGTTCACTATTTTTCCTGGACTAATGTGTCTAATTTTCCCATACAACTTTATCCCCAAGGAAAAATATAGACGGAAAGACCATTACCAATACATGAAGTTCAGTGGTTCTCTCTCTTTAGATGTAATTGCTATCAAGGAGGCTGGCAGCAGGGTAATTTTAGTTCAAATGAGTACATAGCCTGAAAAAGGATAAATCAACCTTTGTAGGTCTGAAATTAGATCCCAGTGTGGGATTGTTCTAGCTAAGTGTACATCACGTTCATAAAATTCATTTGCCAGAATGAAAAGTCCCTAAAATCCAAGGGCAGCAGTGGGTGTGGGGCTGGAGGGGAAGGTTTCATGCCCTGCTACAAGACCTCCTTCCTCCTTCCTTTACCAGAAATGGCCTCAAATCACCTTAACAGGGCACGAAAGGCTTGATCCTGCTGCCATTCAAGGCAGTGGAAAGCCTCCCACTGCACCCAAAATCCTTGTCTCAGGATTAATAATACACATAAGTCCACATTCACAAAATAGTTGAGAAAGAACGATTTCACTGGGAAGCTGGAAGGAGACATCTTGACCAGATTTAGGCACCGAATGTGGCTGTGGGTCCAGACTCCCAATAGCACTTAGATAGCAGGGCTAACAAAGCCTACATGTCAATTTAAACACTTAGAGTGGAATTAACGCCCAATAATGGTTTTGATTATTGCAGAGATTTCTATTTTCTGTGGATGTCTTGGATATGGTGAACAATTCGTCAAAAATGGGATGGCAGGGTTCAGCAAGACAGGGTTCTGTTTTTTCCACACTAAAAAACATTTTGGTAAAAGCAGATGTCTCCCAGCCACCATCACTTATCTACCATGGCTTAGAGAGCCAGACTGCCTGGGAGGCAGGGCCAAAGAAACAAGACAGAAATATAAATGGATGTCCAAAACAGTTGATGACATAATTTCCCAAACAACTTGCAGCAACTCTTCTGTGTTTTGAGTACCCTTCTCCTATATTATTTTAACCTAACAATCTGCGTACTATATGTCAGTATGGGGGCTACATATAAATTACTTACATTGAAGTACAATATTTCAATGTATTGTAGATACTTATACAAATGCTATCCAATTCCTAAAAAGATCAATTAAGAAAAATATGATATGAGTGTTCTTAGAAAAGCAGGCAGGTGACTGAAAATCAAAGGATATACGTAGGTCCTTCTTTGAAAAGCAACCTAAAGGTTATAGCCACTTCTGGCTTTGAGGAGGGGAGATTGCACCTGACTTTCTCACTCCTGCTCTCAGCCTCCCACTAAGCATGGACAAACCATTTTCTGAAAGGTTAAAGAGGGTCTGCATAACCTCATATGTGCAGCGTGTCTGCTCCCTGACCTCAGCTCTCAACGATGTCCAAAGTGTTACTAGAGCGATAGCAATAATAATAAAACGCCCCAAACGCAGAAGATTGCTGAACACATTTCTTAAGCCAAAGACTTCTGTCTCACTACAATATGCTGAAGTAAAAACATATCCAGGAGTCGTCCCTGGAGTCTCAAATCATTCTCTCATCACACTGGGTTCAAAGACAATGTGAGTTGTGTAGCGTAGCTGAAAGTATCTGCATAAAGCAATTCCTCTATGATGTTGTTTTGTTTCTGGCTTGCTTTTACCTGGGCTATCTGAAGACATTGTTTGAGGCTAAGGAAAAAAATATGAATAATGTTTGGGCCTAGAGATCAAAAAATCAGGCTTATTTCCATAGTTGTTAGTAGCCAGTATCCCATGTGAATCTGTTCATTTCTAAAGCTTCACTGAAATGCTGGGTGTATTAGGAAGGATTTCTTTTTATTTTTATTTTATTTTTGTAAGAGTTTGTTCTTCTTGATTTTTGAAGATGCTGAAAGCTTTTTGATGTCACAAAACCAATCATAAGAGGGAAAACCCAAATTTAAATGTGAGATAAAAGGAGCTTTGCATGCATACATAACAAGAAACCCATTGAACAAAACACATTACTTACCACTTCCACAATGGCTCTCTGCCTCCAAGGGATGGGCTGGTTCACAATAAGGAGGTGACGGTGGTAAAGTCACTCTGATACTGTGATCAGAAAAGCTGCGATAAGAAGAAAAATGTATATAGGGGAAAGTAAACTACAAAGAGGGGAGAGAGGAAAAAATGGCTCACCATCCCCCTGGGACTGTGAGTGACTTTCAGTATTCACCCAAAAGTTTCACTTCAAACATGACGAGGCCAAAGAGGTCTCTTTCTGTGTGCCAGTTCTGGCAGCCGACGGAGGAGGCAGAGGAAGGAGGACAGTTGAATTTTTCATTCAGGTAACTTTGTTCCCATTTGGATATGCCTTGTCTGGAATTCCCACTGACAGCAATGAGGTGTGAATTTTCCTGATTCGGAGGGCAAGAGTGATCTCTTGGATCTGAGTTTGTTTTTAAGAGGTTTGTTTTTATTTGATTTTGTTTTCCATTTACATCTCTCCCTTTCTTTTACCATTTTAAAGCCATGAATGATGAACAATAAGGACTGGGGAAAAGCCAAGAGAGTAAGATTGTTATAAATTTCCTTTAGAGTTCTGTGTTTCAGTGTTTGGGAACCACTTCAAACTGGTTAGCAAGAAATACTCCTCCCTCCAGTCCTCCTACCCAATCCCAGAGAGGGTTAGCTCACACTGGACGCAGGCATTTGATATGTTATTTTTTTTATATTTTCACTTTATCTACCAAGACAAAGCACTGATTTTTAGGAGCTGAAAGTCTCAAAGGACCCAGGATAGCGTATCTACTATGGAATAAGGATATAACAGATGCCTAATCTGTAGGACAATTATATCTTTATTTGATCAGCTGATCATATAAAAACAAAAAAACAAACAAACAAAAAAATCACACAAGATGATGACGAAGAATTTCTGAGTACGAATCCTTACCTATGCAGCTTCTCTCACCAATAGGATTTGTCCGCTTGCCCAGCAGTTCTCCATGTCCATGACCCATTTCTACCAACATTCAAAAACAGAGGGCATAAAGCCCACAAAGCACACTGAAGGCATTTCCATACCAAAGGACATAGAATACGGTCAGAGCTCCTGGAAATATTTACCTTTTTTTAATTATTATTATTACTTGTTTTGTCTTGTTTTTGTCCCTTTCCTCTCTTCTTCTATCAATCCCTATATTTCCTTGGTCACTGAAAAAGTAGAAGGTAGAAGAAGAGAAAGAAAAAAGATGATCAAACAGAAAAATAAATGAAAGGTTGACTTGATTTCTGAGCAGTGAACAAAAAACTGAAACTATTCCCTGAAGAGTTGTTTTGTGGGGTTTTTGTTTTTTAAATCATTGTGGATTGGGGGTCTTTTTTTTTTTCTTTTTTTGTCACAATATTTTGGAAGATGAGTTTCCTGTCTAAGAATGCATTCTTTCTCTTTCACTCATTGGTGTCCTTCCTACATGGGCAGAAAACTTTCCTGCCTGCTCTGAAACCATTGGCCATGCCAAACTCCTTCTTTGCTGTCCCATCACAGCAAAACCTTCAGCTTTCAAATCTATCAAATTTCAAACTACCTGTGAAAAAGGCTATTGTCAAAGGGTTTGCTCAGGAATCCTGTCAGTAAAAACTTATCCATGGTCTTAATTTGTGTTTTGGGATCACATCTGACCTAATTCAGTGGACCCCTGATCAAGTCGTCCTCCAGCATGCCTGCCTTGTTTTTACTGATTTATGTTATAGGAGTTATCCTTGGGTTTTGATATCACAACAACTGTTCTGAAGTGAAGAATCATCACAGCACAATGAAAATTATCAATTTGAACTAATTTTTACCTCAGAGATTCCCACTGTATTTCAGGTTTCCAATTTTAATGCCAATTAGGGGACAAAAGTATACCTTCAGTACGTAGAGAACATACATAATGGGTAACAGTGTTGGAAGAAGCCTTCTGGTACTTCAGGCAAGCACCTCTCTAGAGATCTGTTGCTTTTGCCACTATGTCTTGAGGATCTGAAGAACATTTCCGTCACTGAGAGGAGCTGCAGAGAGCTATACGATAATCACCTGCAAATTTGACAAAGCAACGTCAGGATCTTAATACTGCAATTCATTTCCTTTGATATATCATCTGTCATCTCCCCCTTCCCACACATCCTCTTTATACTGAGAGGGAGACGGCACATCACCTATTCCCTTGAGTGTTGAGAGAGAAAGTTATTTCTCTTCCCTTTCTCCCTCTCCTTCTCTGACTCTGTCTCTCTCTCTCTCTCTCTCTTTTTTTTTTTTTTTTTTATTCCCTGGTTTCTGGGACTAAAGATGTTGGTTGTGTCTTCCATCTCTCCCTGCCTCTTTTATGATTCTTTCAAAGGAGAAGGAAAAAATCTTGTTTGCTTCAGCTTGACATAAAATACCACAGCAGAGAGGGAGCCCGTGGTGAGGGCTTAGGCCATGTGGCCCACGACCAAGTGAGGGTGCCCCAGTATGCTCCATTAGGTATGTCCAGGCTGTATTTTAAGCAAAGGTCCAAACGCTGCTCATTTCACTTTCAAAGAGCCTGGACAGGTCTTTGGGGAGCTCTGAAGTCCAGGCAAGGTGAAAGCTTGCATTCATGCAGCCCAATGCGCGGTGAGGACAGGTCTGGCTGTGGACGTGTCTGCCCGCCTGCGGTTGCCACCCAGCTGCCCTTGGGAGCACAGTGCATGAGATCTACACGGTGCAAAAGAGCCCGGAGCTGAGAGATAATATTTATACAAACAGGCTTTTCATTACCATAGACTATTTTGTCATGAGCTCTCGTTGGCTGGAGGAGGCTGAAGAAAGCTCAGTTACAATTCAATTAATATTTAAATATCTTCTGTGACTTCGCTACATAAAATCTATGGTTTCAAGTGTGATTCACGTGGTGTATCTGGCCTATAACTTCCAATCGACATAAAACTTTGATAGAAACTCTGAAGTCTACAAAGCTGAGGTTTATTTATATCTCTCGTAATCCCTGTGAAATCCTAGGAGTGGAGTCACCCAAATGAGAAGTCACAGTGTTTGGGTTCTTGTCTAACCAAGGCTCATTGATTTTTAAGCGCATAAATTCAGGAACTCTAAAGACCCAGCCAAAGACAATAAGGCAAGCAGCGCAGTTCAGAGATTCCCCCAGGGAAGAGATGTGGTTGTAAACACTTGAAAATGTTTAAATCCAGTGAATGTTCTAGTTATATTTGGTAGGTCCGACAGGACAAGCAGTCCTAACAATCTGAAACACTGGACAGAATGGAGGGAAACATGTGCCAAAGATAATGAAAGCCTTACAGCCCTTTTCTCATCTCCTCCACCAGGACATGGAGTTATCACGGTCTCGGTCCTCCTAGAGATGTTCTTATCCCTGATCCAAGGGACACAGCAGCTGTCCCTTGCATTGCAGGTTCACCTGCTGAGGGCCTCATACAGTTCTGAGGGGGCTTTTGGCTGAAAAACTACTGAAGAGCAAAGAGGTTTTCATCTAGGTACCTGAGGCCCAGATTAAAGCCAGTGAATGCCCATGCAAAGAGCTTCACGAGGCCTTGGGCCTGGCTTTTGGCTGAAAATGTACTGAAGAGCAAAGAGGTTGTCACCTAGGTACCTGAGGCCCAGATTAAAGCCAGTGAATGTCCATGCAAAGAGCTTCACAAGGCCTTCGGCCTAGCTTCTGACTGAATATGGTTGATAGTCACGTTCCTCTGGTAACGATTTCCAGAACAAAGGGCCCTGGGGCAGACCTAAGCAGCCAGCTGAGACATGTAGAGCAGGGCAGCCTCAGCAGATGTATACTTGCCACAGCAAAAGGTATCTTACATATAGGTGGCTTCTCTTACAGATGGCATGTGGTCCTCGGGCATTATTTTCCAGGCCCTTGACTCCCAGCAGCAGCATTACATAGGGTAGGTATGAAGCCCTCCTAGGCAAGAAAATGTAAATCTATCTGTGCAGAAAAATGTTGGGGTCTTCTAAAAATACCTCAGTTTGAGAAGCATCAGAATTCCTCTGGAGAAAAAAAAAAGAAAAAAGTGTGGAACAAGCAGCAGAAAACGTCCAAAAATGTGCTGAATATAAGGGGCCTGTGATTCTAAAACAGGACTCTGGGGTCTGTGAGCAGCAGACATGAGTATCAAAGAGACCAGCGAGGTTAGCACTAGATAGATGGGTAAGGAGAACAAGAGCATTCACAAAAATACCAGGGGAGAGGAGTACTAGCGAGAAGTTCTATCCTGCAGTAAACCATGAGACTGAACTCTTTTGATATCTGTCTTTAAATAAATACACAAACACGAAGTTTGAACAACTAGAAAACACTGGAGAAAAATAAACCTGTAAAAATACAGATAATGACAAAGAATGGGTAAGGGAATACAGAGAAAATATGAATATAAACAAATCAGCTTTCCAGATTGCATATATCCTGGGACACTTAGGGAATTGAATACCAAAGTTATTGTACTACCAACAATTATTTTTTGACAAATCATGGGAGATTCCCAGGGCCTGGAGCAAAACAAATATTGTACAGATTTTTCAGAGAACTGAAGCGTGATCCTAATAACTATCATCTCATACGTCAGTTTTCTCTCCCTGCTTGTATAATAGCACAAATAATTTCCTGAGAGCTATGGGGCTGACTTGCTCATTACCCCCAGATGATGAGGTATAGTCCAACACACAGTTGGCGCAAGGCTGACTGACAGCTACGGTCCCAGCCAGGTGACAGGAGAATTACTTGCTTGGTTGTGATGCATCCAGCAGAGTGCCTCCATCCCACAGTGCAGCCCTGTGCAGGAACTACACGAGGTGACTCTGAACAAACTCATTTCCAAACTATAAATGATACCGGTGCTCTGCCTAAGCTAATTAGTCCTGATGCTAATTTATCGGATCTGAAACTCAGTGAACCTGTGGAAAGCATGTTTACATCTGTAAAGAGCCCGTGAGGAAATACTCTCAGCTCAGCCACGCGCTGCAGAGACAATCCGCCCATTTTACTTGGATCCCACATTCCTAGAAATGCATTGGGAAGGAATTCAGAGAAAACGAAAAGATTTACAGATGACTAAAAAAACCTCACATTGTTATTATAACAAAAACATACAAAATAAAAAATGGAGAGACAATGAATAAACAGCCACTGCTGCAGTCAGGGTAATGCTCGTAGCTGTTTGTCCAGCTTCTGGGATGGGGCTAAGGCAAAATTCCTTTCCTTAATTTCTTGTTCCCACCCAAAGCCTGCTGTTTTTGACTTTGTGCAGGGCATATATGTTTCATCCATAATCATTATTTACAGATATTTTTTAGGGCCAGGAGGGACCATTAGATCATCAGTTCTGGCCTCCTGCATAACACATGCTGTAGAATTTCATCCAAAAAGGTAATGAACTATTCACCTCCTTTGTGACAGTGGATGAGGTCTGAAACTGTGACTGTTTCTGTGGCTTTGGGGGAGATCACAGATGATTTTTGACATTTCTTAACAGAGATTCTGCAAAGCATCATCACATGGAAAATCCCATATGATAAAAAAAAAAAAAATCTTGAAAAGCAACACTACTTGGAGAAGGAGAAAAGGGGGGTCGAAAGCCCACAGTGTAAATGGAAAAATTTGGAGATTATCAGCTTTTTCCAAATTTCATATCAAGCTTTTTATTCTTACTCTCTTCCCAGTTAACTTTTGTCAAAATAACCAGACACAAGAATCAGGGAAACTAAATGATAGTTTAGTCTCCAAAAGAGGGAAAAAAAAAACTTACTGAAATGTGTTTCTATAGTAGACTTTATACATCCATTCAGTGCGGTCTAATGTAAGTCAGGCTTTAACAAATATTTTTTTCTCAACTTGGTTCCAGGATAAAATTGTAGAAGTTACTGAAAGGTGAAAAAAACCCTCAATCTATTCAACTTAAAAAAAAAAATAAAAAGACACTTAAGGGGGGTCTAACTGAAGTATACAAAAATCTTAGCTGAATGGATAATATCAATGCATGTTACTACTTTTGATACTGCATAGATGACAGGATCGGGGGCATAAATGGAAGTTCAAAAAACAAATTCAGAGGAGACATAAGGAAGTGCTTTGTCACTCAAAGAATAATAAATGTTTGGAATGGCCTACTGGGCAAGGTTGTTGAGGCAAAGACAGTGGGCTCGTTCAAGAAGCAATTAGATGCTATCCTGGGGGAAACGCTGTATTACAAGAGACAAGCATCAATGTGTTGAATGGCCTTTTCTCATTCCTAACATTTTCTATGTTCTTTTCTCCAGCTTGTACTCTTAAGGGTCTGCAGCCTCGGTGTATGATATCAAAACTGAAATCAGGCCCAGCAGTGTTCTCCACTAAACTGGGCCAAGAAGCATAATAAAGATTTGGCCTTGCTATAAAAATGTGCCGCGCTGTACTGCTACCCTGCTTATTCCATGCTGGCTTCTGGGCTTCTAATAAAGGAACAGGCATCGGGCAAAGCACCCAGGGTTCAAAGATTTGTTTCACGCCTTGTGTTGAGTCCAGAGCGCGCTGTCAAGAAACTGGGGCACCCTGCCCTTCAGGTGGGAGCACTTCAGAGGTGGGAGAGGACAATTCCAGCGCACGCAGGGCTCTTTGGATCCTTCACAACAAAACTCGTCATTCAAATGTGCCTTTATTAGTGGTTATTAATATTTTTAGAGAATCACTCCATCCTTTTCACCTTACTCATCTGTCCTAATTCTGCTCCTTCTGCCTCCAAGCACAGCGCTGGTCCTTCCCCCCCCTCTTTGCCGCTTTGCGCAGATCAGAAGGAAAGTAAAGTTTGTATTTGTTCTTCAGTGGGTATGAGGGCACCCACTGGAAGAGGGACTCTTTGGAAGGCTGGGTGATAAGCTGTGTGGCGCCGGCATGGGTGAGCCAGTCACAGGGCGATCAGCCGAAGCAGTGCAGGCTCAACCCACCACCTCCTGGCCACATCAGGCCCCACCATGCTGAGGCCTGCAGCCATGTGCGCTAGGGGCAGCAGAGAAGGCCCCACAAAGCACCCCGCTGCAGCTGGCCCTTTGGGGAGGAGGCATCAACAACAGGTCAAGGTGGTGAGGAGCACAGAGCTCCCTGTGCCTCGCTGAGCAAGCTGAAGTTCACTCAGACATGGGTGGTGACTCACGGCACCTCTCAGACTAGCTGCGTTATTGCGTCCACCTGATTATGGGTTATGGAGAAAGCTTCAATGGCCCTCTGCCACTACCATCAAATCAAGATGGTTTCTCCTCCCCTAAGTTTACTGTGCGCCCTACAACTAGAGGTAACAGGCAGTCACAACCATGTGGTGGGGAAGTCCTTGAGGACATTCGTTTTACTATGCACGCAGGCTGTGCAGCTCTTATCAAGAGTGTGACAGGCAGATCAGCACAGGAGGGATTTTAAGGAAATATTTAAAGAATGTTGCATTTGTAGCTGTGCAGTTTTGTATGGTAAATCTCCACCAAACATAAGGGCGCATACAAGAGAAAATATTAAATTGCTTTGTGGGAACAAGGAAAATGTACTGGTGTGCAAGAAATGCTCTGCCAGTGATACCAGCTAAGAAAGACTGGAGAAGAGTGATGGCAGCCTCTCCTTCTGCAGGCAGGGAGAAGAAGGAAAAAAGACCACTGAGGTGCTGCCTCCAGTTCAGGAATTGAGACAGCCCCTAATTCAGGGTCATGCAAACAGAAGCTAAATTAACATGAGTTGCTGAAAGACTCACAGTCTGTCTGTCCTTTCTTACCCTAACCCTTCTGTTGTTTTGTTTTATTTTTTTTATTTTATTTCTTTCTGATGAGGAAATCTTATTATTATGGTTCTAACCTCCATTACAGTGTCTTTGTGCCCCAGCACTCCAGGGGGAATGCAAATGCAGAATAGCTTTGCAAGTGCTGCTGAAGCCATTTGATGTCTGCACCACTAGCTAAATTATTTGCTAACAAACTTTGAGACTTTTTGCCCTTCCAAGGGAACCGTTCCACATGTGGTTTTTGGCTTCCTCTGCAGTGGCCCAGCAATATTATTTTATCCCAGCAAAGAGCATATTATTGTTTAATATCACTGCTATATTCCAGTATTTTTCCCAGGATGATAAATGTTGGCACAGAAAAGAAGCAACTTTTTCAAACAATAAGTAATAAATTGTGGAAGGCTGAGGTAAATATTTTTCCATGTCCCCAAACAACTCTGAGTACATTCTTGAGGAGTGTATTGACAGCGAAATGTTTGAGAACAAGAAAATTTGTTGGATCAGGTTGTGGTTGTTGTCCAGCCCATAAAATATCAAGAAAATTCCTAGCTCTTTCAACCATCTGTTCCACTGTGTACTTGTAGGTGCAGCTTTAAGGAAAGCAATTAAAAAATCTACTACAGCAAATATGAATATGGATGAGTTAATGTGAGAAGATAAAGTGCAATGCTACAAGGCTTTAGAAAGAAAAATAAAAAATAAAAAATAAAAAATAAAAAAAGTGTCAGATAGATCCAAATGCAGGAGGAGGTGTCTTGTCAATGAGTTATTCCAGCACCTGGATTCACTGTGCCAGGGAGATTCATGATGCTTTGAGTACCTATTCCTACCTGGTGGCATGCATCCAGACCAAGCAAGGTCAAGAGAAGCCACACATGGACTGCTGAGCACTAAGCACGTGCAATGAGCCTCTTGTGAACAAGACACAGATCACAAATGTCAGAAATTAACCTCTAAAATGTCACCTCCAGATTACATTTGAAAACCACTCCCTGCTGGTGGTCAATGTGCAAAGAGAAAAGGATGACCAGAAACAAAATATTATTATCCAGTGTGACATTTACTTACAGGTAATGCCCCCGCAACCATCCTTACAAGCTTTGCCTCCAACACATATAACTGTACCCCTGGGATCTTTGACCCCACCTTCACAGATTCTGCCCTCAGGCTGGCACACTCACCCAGCAGGAGTGCTCCCTTAACCCACCAGGCGTTTTATCAAAGCCACAGGGAAATGGACTACTAATTGTGAGCAAGGCTGTAAGTAGCTGGCCCCAGCTGCATGAACCTCTGTATATTTAGAGGTTACTTGGTTGTAATTTTTGCACCGACTTCAAAGGATTTTTACAGTGTTTAGATGTTGAATATAGACTTATTCAACATCCTTCTGGGCCAATATTTGCCTGTTTAAATGGAAACTACTAATCCTCTTGCACTGTAAGGGGAAGACACTCAGTGGACATACTCTGTACTTGAGACATAAATAATAAATGCAATTTAATCTGAAATTTGAGCAGACTTTCCATTAAGTAACAGATCACTGTTGGATGGTCATGGTTTTTTATATCTGGCGGAGGGCTGTATCTCAGATATGTAGACATCATGTAGAGATGGGATATTTTGTAAGAACATTAATAATGATGTTCCTACATTGCTCATGCTGTGGAAATGCTTCCTATTCATCTCATTATCTTCTGGTCCCACAATGGCAGCATGATGAGTGCAGAGAAATGAGTGAGAAGCCTTCTATGTCTTTGTGTGGTGGGTATAAAATGGTTGCAAACCAGAGGAATGCTTAAATACATTATCTCTTTGACATTTTGCACTACCCTTCTGGAAAGACCCCATATATTTAATATCAAAAGGGCAGAGACCACTTACCATGGGAGAAAAAGAGAATGACTGCTTTGTCCTACTATCTGTATCCCAGGGAGCAGATCACAGCAGACCAAGATGGTTTCCCTTACACCTTGAAAGGGGCTGATGAGAACCACAGAAGCACCTAGATAGAAGTCGGATTCGTTCATACATATCAGTCCCACAGAGCTGCTCTATGTCTCTCTTCCCAGTCTCCTCCTCCAGGGTTAAAAAGATGGCACAGCAGAGTGTGCCAGAGAGAGGTTGTTCTGAGTTATTGCTGTGTGTCTTTCAGTGGTCATTGCTGTCTTCATAACCCTCACTTCAGTATAAATCACTTCTGTTTTCACATTTTCTCCTGGGCCAGTTCTGCATCCCAAGGACTATTCCCATGTGTAGCTGTTGAATTTGGGCCCCCGGCTCTTCTCTAATGACCTTTCACAACATTGGAAAAGGCTTCAGCACTTACTGAAAGCATCAAAGGCCCTATTCTCATCTTTCATGGAATCTAATAAGAATGGTGGGGCTGTGTATTCACAAAGCTGGCACTGATTCTCTGTATGTCCTTGGGCAAGTCCTTTAAAAACTGCAGGAGAATGGGAATATGTGGGAGAATGGGAATAACAACAATGGCTTGCCAACCATGAAGGTTACAACACAGAATCATGTGAAAGACTTGCTGAAGCCCCAGACAGTTGGTAACGGGCAAAATACCTTGCAGGTAAGCAAGAGGTACACACATTGCTGGAGAGGAGAGCAATGTGCCCAGAGGTAGCATAGATGTCACCCCAGCCTGTAGCCCCAAAATACAAATGATGGCAAGACTGCAAGCATGAACATCCCAAGCTTCAGTGATCTAATTTACATCAGTTGACAACCTCTTGTACAGACTAACCTCTGGTATAGTCCCCTTTCCCCGTGCTGCTAACAGAACTATAAATATTGAATTCAAAATATAAGATACTAATAAGCATCTTAAATAAAAGAAGATTGTGATAGATTGGCAGGCTGCCATGCTCATCTCCACTTTATACAGTACTTCCTTCTTGTCTTGGACTGCTAGATGACATCCTTGCGATGGAATTAATTGGCCTCTTTTTTGCCCCATGCTATTTCTGGTTTAATTATCCTGCAGTTTGGCCAGCAGTGGATGATGTTCTTCCTGTTGCCACTCTTTTACTCTTAACGTTCTCTGTTGGTGTGTTTTCTAAGTTCAGTCTCATTTTCCTTTTATAAGTTCCGGACCAATATTTGTGACTTTTTCCATGGAAAGGACCATTTAGAGCCCTATGCAACGTGAACTTTAATCAGAATCCATTGACTTCAACAGCTGGGAGATCAGGTTTTCACACCTGCCACATGCCCCAGCAGTTGTAGGACAAAAATATGCATTTAAAAATAAAGTTGCACGTGTGAGGAAGAAGAGATGACAAGACTGATTGGAAGAAATGAAGTTGAGTTTCTGTTTTCTCAGGTAACTACAGCCTGACCTCTTGCTACTGAAATATTTCCTCTGGCTTCATATCTTTTCCTTTGCGGGTGTGTATCAGATATTAGATATACACAGTGAAGTACGTTCCTCTGTAATTACTTAATTACCAAAGTGCAAAAAAGTATGAAGGAGGTGAAGCGCATTTTAGAATTAGACAATGGTCTTTTTGGTTAACTTTTATGCTTTTTTTCCCCATATGTTGACTGACTTCCTCCATGATGGCATTTTAAAGTGTTAAAAACCATCAATCTCTCAGAGTTCACTCCATAAACTTGTGACGCCTGGTATCTGACTTTTCCTGTCCCATGACACAGTGCCTAGTTTACAAGTCCAGCCAATGCTTCTTATATGGACTGTCAGATCTGGTTAAGTCTGTGTCAGGGAGCCAAATATTAGTAAAGCCGGGGAACATTCTCCTAGATCAAGAGAATATTCCTGTGCTACGAGCCAGGCACTGCAGCCACGCTTGAGCCCAGCCATGGACACATACTGCACTCGGCAGTGGTATTTATAGAATTGTTGACAGTTGAAGAGATGTGAGGCACAGCCCTATAATATTATTTCCTTTGCCTTCAAAAAGCACTTCTCTGAAGTGCCCAGAGACATCCTGTCTTAGGGGTTATTCCCAGTTAAGATAAACCAAGTGAAAATGTGCAACTACTGTCAAAAGAAGAATAATGTTAGTGCTTACAAAAGCTCCCCTTCAGATACAAGCACTGCACCGCTATGCATAACCTCTGTGTTTGATTTTTCCGTCATATTTTCTCACACTGGAGATGGTCCCAAAGCAAACCTCTGAACACAAGCACAGAACATGATTAAGAATCAAAGCCTAGAACAGCAGAACATATGTTTGGCTGCTTCTTGTATCTTTATAGAGGTCCAGCCAAGTGTCTGAGTGCAAACACCCTTGAATATTTGTATGTTTTGCACAGTAGGCCAAAATATTCATTCTTAATTCTATTAACCTCTTGCTGACTAAAACTTTGATGCAAATCTAGTAATTGTCATCGATTGTCTGGGGGGAGAGAAGCCCTGTTTGAGCCATATTCAAGGCTAGCTCAGCCTCGTGTTCCTTCCCAGCTATCCTGACTGCTCCTTCAAATCAAGAGAACACTACTCTGCACAACTCAACCCCTAAGGTGGGCTGAGTCCCTTAGACAAAACTCTGGGGATGAAGCACGGTAGGGTTTGGACCCACCATACTTACTTCAAGGGGCCCAGATGTGGTGGTTTCTGTTGGATGCCAATGTCCCATGGCTAGGACTAGAGTAAAATTTTCTTTCAATAAGCAGTTTTACCTCTAGCAGTAAGAAATTGGATAGCATAGGAGAAAATTACCTTAGCAAGGAGAAAAGATCTTCAGCATGACGAAAGACATATGAATGTATCTCCCAAACATAGAATGTACCCATACTCCTTCTGGGAGAAAAGTCAAATTTACCAGCAAATTCCACAGCCAGAGGTCTGACATCATTCAGGCACCACCAACAACCTGGTCTTTGCCTCTGTCCTTCTTATGGCCATGGGGGACTCTTCAAATTCAGCTGAAGGTTTCTGTGCTCCCAGTCTTTCAGCTTCCTTTGACACCACTCACTAGTCTGTTGACATCCCATGCATGTCAAGACAAAGTGTCAAACAAGTGATTTTTTTGCAATAAAAAAATTAATCAAGCTTTTGCACAGGATGAGATATTCACTGTCTTTTCCTCCTTGAAGATGTTTCTGATGAACTCACTAAGTGAATTAATGAGGATCACACGTATATGGCACTCTTACACCATTCATGCAAGACTAGGAACTACCCAAACTATTACAAATTATCTGCAGTCTGTCCTAGCTAGTACTCCATGGATATGATACAGGAGATAGCTTACCATATTCTTCTTGCACACTCAAAATCGCAATGAAAAGATGAAACAAAAAATCTTGTTTAAAAGTTACTCCAGAAAATTTCAGCATGGAACATGGTAATCATGCTCATTAATCAGATCACAAATAAAATCAGCTCCCTTCTAAAGTGAGAACAGAAGAAAAATTAGGACAACATACATCTGTGAAAAAAGTTAGACTTTTTTTTTTTATTCCAGGAGAACTCAGCTAAAAGCTCCCTCGATTCAGGCACCTGGGTTTCGTTTCATAATAGCTTCTGTCCATTGTTCCTTATTATCAGAGCTGACTATGTTCAAGCTAAGGCAGATCTTGTTCCTAAATTTATGTCTCTGTGTGTGACCGCTACAATATGTGTTTTGTATGCTTTTTCCTGAAAGCCTAATATAGTGATACCTGTGACACGGCTTGGACTCCCCCTTTCATGTATATTACCAACTCGAACTGCAACCTGCTGGTAGATTTTTCTTAAACTCTAAAATGAGGGTCTAACCTTCTCTTCTTTTTCTTTTTCTTCTCTGTTACCTATAATCTTGATTTGACTCACACAAAAGTGACACAGTGGGAAATCCACTCAAGAAGACTTTGACAACTAACAATGGAAACCTACCTACACGAAAGTTGACTGGTGGCGTTTATAGTGAAAAAATGTATTCAAGTTTAAAGATGTCATCTGTGTTAACTGATCCGTGTTGGTTTTGTGTGTTTTTGTCAAAAGAAATGTGCTGCGGAGTCACCTCTGCTAGAGTAAAGAAAACTAGCCAGAACAACATCACCACTAAAAAAAGAAAGGTATAGTCAGAAGAAAAAACATCTCCCCAAAATATTTAAGTTTTGGATAAATATGATTTTTAGGTTGGACCAAATCCAAAAGACTTACAGGAAACAAGGAAACCTGAGCACTTTTAAATGCAACTAACATGCATAATTATTTATACTCATACTTCTTTTGCCTTCTCTGACATAAAAAAATATTGTTATTGCATGCAGTACATAAGATGTACTAAGTGTATCTTACAGATTAAAATAAAATAAGATCACTGTAGCTTTTCTTATAGTATCTACTGATTGTTTTGGCTTCAGTTTTAGAGTCGAAGGTGAGACAGTTTACACTGACTCCTTTTCCTCTGGAATGAAAGGAATCCAGTGCTTGCTGCAAACCAGCCTTCCTCCTCAGATGGGATGCCCAAGGGAGCAGCCCTGCTGCTGCTTGTCCATGCTGGAGGATGAAAAATTGGATATCAGACAGCAATCTGCATTTGCAGCCCAGAAAGTAAATTGTATCCTAGACCTGAGTGATATCCGGTCTGAGTGTTAATTTGTATTGATTTAAAAATTTAAAGAGGATAGGGAAAAGATAAAGATAATCTCCTAAAGGAAAAGAATTTCATGTGAAGCCACTTTGTTCAGTGGTTTTTCTCTAATCCAAATTCTTTGTCACTTCTCACAAAGGGAAGGAGAAGTTTATGAAAGCAAGCCACTTGGCTGCTTGAGCAAAATTCATGCAGTGAACAGGGAAATAAGACGCATCGTTGGTGCAACGAGGAGAACCCCAGAGGGAAGCTAATACATTGGAATGGGTGACTGAAGAGGGAATTTCACCTCCTGCCGCTGTGACAACACTGTATTTGATGTGCAGGCTCTGAGCATGCTTATTGTGGTGAATAAGAGCTGTTCAAGTCAGCACGCCACATGACTGCGTCTTTTTTACAGCCATTTTAGAGCCAGGTAAACTGAGGGCCTTTGATGCACATTGCAGACTGACAGGAGTGTAATTTGGGCATCTTGCTTCATGTTTGCTTGTTTCAGCCATTGCCAAGCATTTTCTGGTACGCTGCTTTGGGCACAATATATCCTGCCCACACAGACCCTCCGCCTCAGCCCACACAAGGGCTACGGCCTGGCCACAGCTCCTGTGTCGCCTTCCTGATGTCTCCTGCAGCCTTGCTGCCAGAGAAGCCTCAGCATCCAGGAGATGAAAGCCACCTAAATTCTGCAACTAGAAAAACCCCCAAAGTTCTGCACTTAAACAAAACAAAACAAAGCAAAAAAAAAACACCTTTTAATTCTTCATTTGATAGGATCTGTTCCAGTACAGATGGGGGTTCTTGTGTCTCAGTCTGTCATTGGGCAGCCAGGGTAATTGACCCCGTGATACCTGCCCAGAGGAAGAGACGATGTTTGAAATTCCTGCTAGAAACAATTATGTACTTGACCTTAAAGAATGGGTCTTTCTGCTTTTATTTTTTTAGCAGGGCATAAAAAAAAAAATAAAACAGAAAGGCTCCTGACTCTTTGAAGGTCCTGTTTGTGCTGAAGCAGGCTGTGAATTGGTAATTGGCCTCCAGAGCCCAGGGGATGGAGGCTGAGGCCGCATGAAGCACGTGGCACTGCTGTCGTGCTCCCCCACTTCCCCTGCCCCGTCTGCGGGGCCTCAGCTCCGTCCTGCTCTCAGCATCCTCCTGTCCTTGCCAGGCCTCCCCCAGCACCAGCCCAGCTGGGCTCCCATCACTCTGCTCTGTCACAAGGGCTGGAGAAGAGGGCACACAGCAAAATGGTTCCTGTAGAGATGTCGGTCTGCAGGGAAAGCACTCACAGCGTAGCCTTCCCATGAACACGGCTTCTTTCACAACGGTGGAGTAGGCGCCTGCCACCATGAATAGCCCCAAACAGTTGCAAAAGAGCAAATCCGCAAACATGAAGCTGTCTGCTAGTCAGCACCGTTAACAGCTTCCTGTTAAACTGGTAGCTGAAATGATGCAAAGTCTCCCTGTGCTTAACTTGCTGCAGGACACGGGCAGGGGGTGCGGACAAGAGGCCCTGCTTTCCCTGCCCCACAGGGTCGGAGCTGACCACACGACGACAGCTGCCCAAGCCAGGCCCGAAAACAGCGCAGCCTCTGGGCACTGCTGCCGGGAGCTCGCTGCCCGGTGGGTAGGGTGGCCTAGGGTGCAGGGCCGGAGGAGGAGGAGGAGGCCGGGAGAAGCCTCAGAAAATGGGATGACATCCACGCTGGAAGTAATTTCCCTGCAGGACACGCTTGTCACCTTTCGCGTGTCGCTCTGGAGGGCATTGCCTTTCACCCAGGCGGGGCGGCTCTCCTGAAGTGGAGGAGGAGGAGGAGGAGGCCCGACGGCTGCCAAGGGCAGCCTGAAGCTGCTGGCTGAGAACCCGCTCAGGTTTTCTGGCTGGGATGCTGCTGCCGCTGCCCTGGCTCGGAGGCAGGCAGCGGGGCGATCCCTACACGCTGACACCCCGGGCAGGTGGGAAGTTTCCCTTCTCTACGGCAACATCACTGCAGCAGAAGCATGTGTGGCCCAGCCATTACACTCATCCCTTCTGCTCTCGTAACCACATGGCGTAGAAGCAGACCTCCATTAGATCTTCAGCAAGACCACGAGCATTTCACGGGCGGGAGACAAGACGCTGGCTGGTCCTGGCAGCCTCCCCACAGCCTCTGTGGAAGGGAAAGCTCCCTGTGAGCCTGGCAGTGGTGCACAGCAGCACCCGGCCGTGCTCCTTCTCCTGCCTCTCCCTGGGGGCGCAACTGTGGCCCTGCATGGAGGGTGAGATTCAGCCCTGCTGCTCCCGAGGAGCTCAAACCATTAGAAGAAGAATTAAGCCTCACCAATGTCTGTGCTTTAAAATCAAAACAAGAATAACAAAAAGACCAGTCAGGTTAATTACACCAGAGCAGGGAGGAATCTCTAAGATGTAAATACATTGCCATGAACATTAAAAGCAAACTCCTCTCTAAAGTGTTTTTCTTTCACAAGCAAGCAAGAAAACGCACTGGATAAAACAAACTTTGCTTATTTTAGTTTCGACTCAATTACCTGTTAATGGAAAAAATCTGGCACCACTAATAATGAGGCAGGAATGAGATCACTGTTCTGGAGGCCTGGCTTGTCAGGGAAGCTTGCAACAAGAAGTGCATTTATCTGCCTTTCTATAACCCTTTTCAAGCACTCTGTCAGGGAGCCCAAACTGAACAGCCAGTTTAGGAGGAACTTGGAACCCGCTCCAGGCCCCCTAGGCCCTCTGGGAAAAGGAAAATTATTGTTGGCAAGTCTGCCTGGCTCCAGAAGTTGATCCAGTGCCCCCCACTTGCCCATGCAGCAGCAGACAGAGCTAAGAATTTTGTTATAATTAAATAACAGAGTGCTGATTGGTTGCTGGAGGTGGTCTTGAAACTGGTGTTTAAGGCAGTGGAGAACAACGGTTACTATTCATAGAAAAAGCAGAGTCTTAAAATCCATCTGTTTCATTCCAAATTTAGGCCAAAAAAATGCTCACTCACTGTCTTTAAAAATACCACCTGCTTAGCTATTTTGTATAATGTGCCATTATATAAGTTTGAAGGAGGAGCAGGCAGGGAGGCAGCGGGGGCTGGGAGAGGGGAACAGATTAAAAAGATATAGTTAGATCCAAAAATACCCCAGCAGCATATTCAAAAGAGAACACAAAATAAAGGACCAGAGGAGACGTTTTCTGAGGAAGATTAAAACTGGAGTGTTTACTAATGCCTGGGAACCAGCTACTACAAATGGGCTTGTTTGCAAATAAGAAAACAATCTTTTTTCTCTTTTTCTTCCTAAATTTTTTATTTTTTTTTTAAAGGAAAAAAAAGATAAGCCATTTTGCTACATGGACACGAGTCCATCATCACCGTGTTACAGGGCCACAGAAACACCCCGAGCCCTTCCCACCCTGCAGACTTCCCTGGTGACATCGCAGCCTGCCCAGCCGGAGCCCCCGGCAGCAAGGACCTCCTGAATGGCACCGTGCTTCTCGGGGAACATGTGCAAGCGATGAGTGTGAAGCAAGGATACGAGGAGCTGGTAACATCATTGCTTCTATTTTTCCAGAGTGGCTTTGCTCTGTGAGCAGTAACATTAGCAAGGCCTGGTGTCCTGCAGATGTGCGTCCTATCTCCCCATCGTCCTTCCCCTCCCCTCACTTTCCCACTACAATCTTACATAATATTGCATCTTCCAGCTGCGGTATTTCCAGTTTTCCCTATACCCTTAACTCTCTCCCATGTCCCTTGTTCCCTCCAGCACCCCAGCGCTCTCCATGTCTCCTAATCTTCTTGGCCTGCCAGCTGGGCAGGAGAGCGCAGATGCTGGTCCAGAAGTAGACGTGTGATAATTAGCCATCTGGACGCTGCCAGAGAGAATGGATAACAGCTGAGCTCTCCCTGCCTGTTCTTCAGCAGCGGATCTGGAAAGCCTCTCTTCTCAGTGCCGGCAGAGATTTCCCTGGAACTCGCAGGGACTTTATCATCTCCCAGAGTTTGACTGCTTCTGTCAGATCTGGTTCAAAATGCCAGAGGATTCAAGAGTTACCAGGCGAGGGTCAAACAGATGGACGGACAGCATGACTTCATGATCTCCACCACCTTAGAGGTCCAGGCTAGCACCTCCCACACATTAAATGCAATTCCAACCTCAGAAAAAGAGCAACTCCTCAAACATGGGTGCAAGTCGTTAGTCAATATTTTAAATTGATCCCTGGAGAAAATCGGCTGGCGGCTGACAGACAGCGGCTGGCAGACTCCTGCCTCCGCGAGTCATAAAATGGGCTGGTGACATTGTTGACAATGATGGGCCGCTGGGATGCATTCAGTTGTAGCTGGTCAGCCTTAAAAGTCTCAAGGTGATTTCCAAGAACATCTAAAAATGAATGCCAAAATACCTGTTCACCCTGTTCATTATCCAGCAATTCCTACAGTCGCTGTGCACGTATGCATATTCTTAGCTTCAAGGCTACAAGAGCTTTCTCCTTCCTACCACAGACCACGGAAGCTCTCAGCATTTGTCCTGTCCTGAATCTGCTCTTCAGCTGCAGCATGTCTCCCAACGCAGCATCCAAAGTCTTTATGCAGACTCTTAGGTGGTAAAGCATCCCTACGTGTATGCAGGACACAGCTGTCTGGTGCTGTCACGCGCGTTCATTTTTGTTGTTATTGCTTGCTTTCGTGACTGTTGCAATGGCCCACGCAACTATTTTACTGTGAATTCTCTTTACATCTTTTTACAGCCTAATGAAATGAATAGGTCTCTATAGATTGTTCTTTTTTCCGCTTTCCTTTCCTTTCCTTTTTTTTTTTTTTTTCCTTTTAAGCAAAGCTTAAAACCATGTGGCACTGGTTTATTGAGTCAGCAATTGCTCAAACTTTTTAAAATTCCATACACTAAGTGAAAAATGAGATTTACAAAGCTAATGGAAAATAAATGTCTCCCGAACATGAAATACATTGACTTGCTTCCTTGCCTTATCCCATAAAAACAGATGGAAGCAATAGCTCCAGTGAATTACCTACTGTATGCAGGGCCCCATGCTGTCACGTGGCAGCTCGTGCAAGGACCGAGCATGCCAGCCTGCCACCGTGCTGCTCTGGAGGCTGCTGGGGGCAGGGGGGTGATGGGGCCACGTCTCTGCAGCCAGCCGTGGCCCCACTGCCCCTGGAGCCTTGACCCAGCTCAGGAGCTCTGAGCAGAGGAATTTGGAGGCAATTCTGGAGGCATACGGCCCTCGAGGGACGCAGCCAACGCACAACCTGCTGGAAACCCCACCGGTTGCTTTCCCAAGAGCGTGCACTTGTTTTCCACACACAAGGGCTCCCAGCGTGAGTTACCCACCGACCCATGAGCTGTGCTCGGTGCGTCTTTCGACCAAGTTCCTCTCGCTGCACGTGCAGACGGAAAACCGATTTGTCCAGGAACGATGTTTTTGGCTTCTGCTTTCCAAAGGCTAGCTAATAAAGCAGCGAGCGAAGAACACCCCGTTTTGCTGAACACATGAATCATACCTTGATGGTGTCTCCTTTGAATCATGGTATTCAAAGATCTCCCCGGAGCGCTATGTTTTACATTAGAAGAGAGCAGTTATCCCCAGCAGAGACGCAGCACATGTGTCTGGCTGATGGATGGCCATGTTCTAGGGAGAGTCAAAACGTTTAGGAGACGAAAAAAAATACTCCCCAGAAACCTTAAGTAGTGGGAGAGTAATTTGAGCATCGTGTTCAATTTCCTGGCTACCAACAACAGCAAGATTTAGCATCGTCCTCATTTCCGAGTGTACGAGGGCTTTACAGCGACATCCTTTTCCTCATGGCAACCCCGTTGCCCCTGCACCGCGTGTGAGCCCTGAGCAGCTGGAGGGAGGGGGCCTGGGACCTCCTGCAGGTTTATATACATGTTTCTGTCTTTGAAGACCAGTCCTTAAAAATAATAATTAAAAAATCGGTCGGAATTTAAAGTACTACATATCCTGTTTAAACATGAAGCACTTCCCCTGGTACATCCCTGCCCCTCCTGCTACCTATAACTACTTTGTGGCCAGTTTTGGTTTCACCGATGGAGGCAAGGCATCGGCATCCAAGTGGCTCCCCTCTTCTCTGCCTCGGGAGGAACCGACCAGCTTCCCTCTGCCCATCCAAAGCACCCAGCCCCCGCAACCGCTCTGGGGACAGGGGGTGAAGGGTCTCAGCACTGGGGCATGTCCTGAAACGGCCCCGCTCCCGGGTCCTTGCAGAAAATTGCTTCACTGCTCTGATTTGCCCGTATTGTGCAGTGCCTCCGTTTGCCCGTATGAGGAGGGATACTTACCCTTCCCGCAGAGCTCATCAAGACCGACCGAAGAAAAGCATCACTACAAGAGCAACACTCGAGCGCGGCGGCACAGCGTGCCTGCTGGCAGACTTTTGCATTCAGTTGCCCTCGAGTGCCATTGTAGAAATTACTGCGGCTGAGATTTTCCATGACCGGGGGCCATGGTGACATCCACTTGTGAGAGATTCCTGGAAATCACGAAGCCCAAGTCCCTACTCAAAAAAAAAAGACAACAAAAACAACCAAGCAAACCAACCGTTTTATAACATGCTCAGAGGCATGTGTGTTCACTCTCATTGTGCAGCATCTGTGGGCACTACTGCGTTTGGGGGATGCTGGATGGTTTGGGGGTTGCTGGCTGCTCAGTGCTGAGAGCAAGCTGTGCTGCAAGGGCTCATTGCGTAAGAAAAAATAAATGCAGAAACGGGCTCAGATCTGTCCAGGAGACAAACCCCCAAACCCCGAGGCCAGCACAAGGACTCTGACTAGTCAGGGCTACCTAACCTTTCCTGACTGACCTTTGCAGTGCACCAGCCCTGCTGTGGGATCACCAGGCTTTCTTTAAAATACAAGTTCTCATCAGCCCAGGTCCCGTCCCCTAGTCGGGGTCACGGCGGGAGAACATCGCTTTAGCTCACACGCTCTTTGCCTTTTGCCAAACCGTATGCGATTTGCTTGAAATAAAAGGCGTTTTCAACTGCTGCTGCTCATGCGAAAGCTTGCTGAGCGGGGAGAGGGCTCGTGCAATGTGAATTTACGGGCGCTCGGCTGCAGCGAGGCAGCAGCAGGACAAGCCGAGCGAGGCAGAGCATTTTGTGCAAGCGGAGCTGAGCTGCCAGGGAGTCACCGCAGCTTTCGCAGCAGCTTTTCAAGGGAATTTTCCACTCGGGCTGTCAATTGTTTTGGCCCGAATAAAATGCAGTCAACGCATAAATGAGTTGACAAGTCGTTCTCTGCACATACTAAGTTGCTTTTATTAATCCAGAACTGCATGCTACAGATACTGTACAGCATGAACATTTATTCATTACAAAAAATGGCTTCCAAACCATTAAAAATGAAAATCGGAATAAGAGCATAAAACGGAACAGTAACATCACAACTGTTAGGAAACATTCAAAGTATTCACAAAAAATGTTATAGTTAGCATCTTAATAAACCAGAGAAAAATCTGAGACAGTTTTACAATCGCTTCATGTCAACTACAATGGCACTGAATGAACAGATGAACAATTTTTCAGCTTTATACAGCGTTTTTTGCAACATCAACATGCCTAGTTTTTTTTTTTTGTTTTAAGTTTGCTACCTACCTGTATGTAGTAAGTGTACATAAAAGTGGCAGTCTGATTTTCCTTTTATGAATAATCTAATATACAGAATTTGGCCCTTAAGGGTTTATACCTCTTCATTTTAAATGCTTTCCGGACAATCTGCTACCAAACACATCTGTTATAGGTGACATTAAAACTACATACATACCTACCTATGTAACATCACAGCAAAACATGATGAACAAAAAAATTACAGCATTAAAAAAAATAATAAAGTTGTCGGGAGAAAGTTAAAAGTCACTGAGAATTTTGGCACATAAAAATTTTGCACACAGCCTACAGTCCTAATGGCGCAGGGGATCCAGCTGCAGTTCTGAACGGGAGACACTTGGACCTTGCTATTTTTCAAACAGCGTTGCTAAAAATTCCCTTGCTAAATTTTCAAGTCTTTTCACGTGTAATGGCTTTTAAAGCAATTTTTTCTTTACACTATTGATCCTTGAAAAATGCATCTGCGAATGTCCATTTGGTGGCAACTGTGTTTCATACAGAAAAAAAAAAATCACGAAAGGAAATCAAAAAAACAAAAATCCCGGAAAAAATATATATATACACATTTATATATAAACTTAAAAACCTTGTACAAATGAGTTGTTATATATAAGATGCTTACACTAAGGGAAAAAAACTTTATACAATGTTTTGAGAAAAAAAAAGAGGAAAAAAACATTTAAAAAGGGACAACATACAGATACAACAAGCAATTTCTAAAGCAATAAATACTACTGGTCCAATAGCGTTGTGATACTTTTAATTGTTGAGTAGCGTTCCCTCCCCCAAAAAGAACAACACCATGGAACAAGGTATATTAACACATTTTTTTTTTTAACCCTTTGTTTCTGTACATTTAAACAATAACAAGTAACATCACAATAAAGGTTGTTTCACACGAGGAAGAAAAAAAAAAAGAAGTAGTAGCGGCACTGCATTCACTGTGCCCTTAAAGGTTTAAAAACCAGATGTAAAATGATTGGTTCGCAAGCTCGTATTTAATACAAATAATAAAGAACCAATGCCTCCGGCAAGGGCTGCTTCAAAATTGCTTCTTTTTTTTTTTTTTTTTTTTAATTTTTAAAATCAGTCTTTAAAACTAAGCTATTGGAACTACATAACAATTATGTATATATATATATTTTTTAAACGCTACAAAGACTTTAAACAGCTGTTGATAAAAATTTTGGCAGAATCATGAGGCTTTTCTCATCTACATATTTAAAAAGGAGAAATTGAAATAAGAATGGGTCAAATATTGACCAATGAACTCGATAAAACATCAACTAATGTAGCCACGTGGCACGAACTGGAAACGAAACCGAGAAACGACGACGAACGGCGGAGACGACGACGAGGAGGAGGAGAAGGAAAGCAAAAAAAAAAAAAAAAAAAGGAAAAAAATGGAGAAAAAAAACAAAAGGGAAAAAAAAACAAAAAACAAAAACCAATTCCCAACAGAATCCAACCCCCCCGAAGGAAACCGAAAGGGCGACAGAGGCTAAAGCTATTCTAAGGACTTGGTTACGAGGGAGAGCGGCTGGGGCTGCGGCCCCGGCAGCGAGCTGTGGGGGTGCAGGGAGGAGGTGGAGGGCTGCGCGAGGGGGGCGGCCGGCGGGAGGGCGGCCGGCGCGTGGTCCAGGGCCCCGTTGGGGCAGCTGGCGGCAGGCAGGGCGCCGGGCTTGCTCGCAGCGCTCTCGGCGAGGACGAGCGAGGATGGCGGCGGCATCATGACCAGGTGCGCCAGCGGGTCGGGCTTCAAGGAGAGCGAGAGGGGTTGCGTTTGTTCAGTCTGTGGTTTCGAGTCTCTGGAGGGGGAGGCGAGCATGGCGGGGGAGGACGGAGGAGAGTCTAGTAAGCTTCCATCTGAAGAGGGTGGGCTGACGCAGCTGCCTTCACCTTGTATGTAGCGAACGCACTTTTTTTTTCTCCTAGAAACAGGGAGAGAGCGCTCTGTGAGTGAAGGGCAGGGATGCAGACAGAGACAGTTAGCTAGAGCAAAGAGCCACCAGGCAGCTCTCGGGGCTCTGAGCACCCGCGCCCCGGCCCTACGCGCCGTCCTGGGGGGCTGCCGGGACGTCCTCGGCCCCCCGTCCGCTCGGGGACCCCCCTGGGCTAACCATCTGGCGAGGGATCGCCCAGTGCCTCTTCGTCCCCCTGCTCTGCAGGCCGCCTCCTTTCCCTATTTATTTCCTCTCAGGCTAATAAAAGCTGGTACGGGGTTTCTGAGCCCACTGTGCTGATCTATAGACTCTACTTTCCTCCCAAAAAAAAAAAAATATTTATGTATATATCCTTAGAAAATAAGAACTCTGGGTGTGTTGATCGTCCCCCAGCGCTGTCCACCTCAGCGGGGCTATCTCTACACCTGCGTCACCTGGCGTCTCTCACGGTGCTCTGCCCCGCGAGGCAAGGCCGGCTGCAAACTACTGCTCATTGCTTTCTCCTCTGTTAGGAACCACACCAAATCCAGAAACGTCAGAGTCAGACAGGAGGAGTATATAATAGAGAGAACGAGAGAGGGGAAATAAAAACAAAACGAACGAACGAAACAAACAGAAGAGGGAAGAAAAAAAAACAAAACAAAACAGAAAAAGAACAGGATAAATAGAGTATGATCCAAAATAACAAGAATAACTGGTTGTATGGCCTGCAGGTTGTGGCTTTAAATTGACTCAGTTTTACTTTTTGTTTCAAGGGAGAGTGGTAGATTTGGGAAGCTGCTTGTCTGCGTTTTGGGGAATTTTCCTCTGAGAGGCCATCCATGGAGCTTCAGAGTGGGATCCAATTTCAGTAGGTGAAGAGCACGACGACAGGCACAAGGATGAGAAGCAACATGGCACTTATTTCATACCGGGAAATACGAGCCTCATAAGAGCCGTTCATCTTCAAATAAACGAGTAAGTGACCCGACAGAGATCTTTTCTCCTCCCTCTGTCCACTTAACAATGTAAAGGAGCAATGAAAACAGATGACAGTTTCACACCATCTCTCTTGCCAAGTGTATGCAAGACAATTCTAGCAGCAGGACAGAAATAATGAGGCAAACAACCACAGCATCTGGCAGAACGACGGTCAGTGGCCACCGTGACCCTCCTAATGACAGCTCTCCAGCCCTCCTACTCACAAGCACGCTTGCCATGGGAAGTGCTGACCACTGCCACACAGCCCCGCGTCCTTGACCACGTCTGTCTAAAGCGGCTCTGCCGCAGACACTCTGGACACTCGGCCAGGCTGCACAAACCCGCTGATGTGAGGGAATATGTTGCTCTCCCCCTCGGGGATGCCTCACGCTACCTCAGCCACTCCATCAGGAGAAGCACCCGAGCGCGGCGCAGAAGCTGAACGTCGCTGGGTGAAATTCCCCACTCGTTCAGGGGCCCTAACTCCGTCTCTGGTAGCCAACTTGCTCCCCTCTGTATGGCAACTGCATTTGACTTGGGTCGATCCAAGGTCCTTTATCTAGGCAATGGGGCTAGACGTTTCTAGACTGCAGGGGAGATCTAACCAGCTACGGCTTGGGGTTAGGATATCTCATCTCCCATGGCCAGGAGGGGAAGAGCTCCCCCAGCACCCCATCTCTCCGCCTACTGCAGTGGGGATCAGTGCTGTGACATCCCTACCTCCAGTGAATCAGGGAACAGCCTGGGGCTCTGCTCCACGTTCCCCACGGCAAGGTAAGGGGTTAGGGCTATTAGAGTTATAACCACGTTAGCCTGCAGATCAATACATGCTAAAAAACTAAAGACATCCATGCAACTTAAATGTTAAAAAGAAAGAAAGGAAGAAAGATAGAAGACAGCAAGTGAAGGCTGTAAACCATGCTTTATTAGAGCAACGTTAAAAGACAGAAAAAAAAAATAAATTAACTTGGTGGGCTCAAAACAGAACCTGTTAATTCTTCTACCATCAACAAACAGTGCGGGAAGCCTCTGGCACTTGGCTAAGGACAGTTCTGCTGCTCCTCGCCTCTGTCTCACCACTTCCTAGCCTCAACTGTGCAATGCTGCCAGACCCCAAATTCATGGTGGGACTTTCTGTACAGCTGCCAGTGGCAAAGCAGAGTACTGGTGTTCGCCAATTTCTCTGATAACACCTGTGGGGAAAGGTGGGTTTTCACAATCTTGAGACTGCAGGGCTTGTCGTCTCCCCCTTCTCTCCCTAATTAAAATAATTTGCAAGCAGAGACCCAAGTTCTGCCCACCTCATTGACGGTGGTCCAGAAGTTATTCAACTGGATTGCTCTGCACCTACAAGGCAGTTAATTATTTCACTGGAGGCAGGTTGAATCTGGTATGCCAAAAATTAAAAATGATTTTGCTAATACTGTTTTAGGTTCTGTGGCCTGAAAGAAGGGGTTTCCCATGGCAAAGCAGACTTAAATCAGGTTACCACAGAACTGTCTTTCTGAGTTTGCAGAGTTAACAACTCTTTTAGAGCTAAAAACACTGGTCTGTTACCTTAAATAATTCCCCTTTGACTAGGATTAAGGTAGCAGAATGTTTCCTCTGTTTCTTTTTTATGTTAAACTCTTAAATAGTGGCCACTTTTGGTCTGAAAAACCATTTACTTAAATCCTGGTGGTTCCAGGGAGGCCACTTCTCCATCCCCAGCCTGTGCCATTCCCACCAGGTGCTACCTGTGGTCATATATGGGACAGGGTTAGGTGCGCCAGAATTAATAGATGGGTAAAACTCCAAAATCTGCAAGCCAAATTTTACCAGAAGCAAACAGCTTCAGGCAACCCTGGTGAAAGGGGATAAGTCACCATCCGGGGAACATTTTGTGCCTCAGTTTCGCTGTAATTAAAGAGGAAACAAAAATGCTATGTATCCCCTTTTAGAAGCACATTGTGAGGATCATTCACTTGTGTGCCACTCTGAAAGTGTCACCTGCTACATCAGGACGGCACACACCCACCGAACTGATCCAGCTCATGCTGCCATGAAACTAGCCCCAGGAGAGCATCAGAAAAGCCAATAATGCTGCAATTGCCATGGGTGAAAGCCACAGATGACTACAAGGGTTTATTCGTTTGCTATGAGCAAAGATGTCTCAGTTTCTATAGTATTAGCAAACTGCATATCTTTGGCACCTTCCTAGGATGCGCTACAAAAACTACCATGCTATCAAATGCAATGTTTTAATGGTTAGGACCACAACTAGGAAAGAAATGCTCTAAAATCTACCTAGTAACAAAATGCCTCCATGCATTAAAACAACAACAAAACAGAACAAACAAAAAAACTATATCAGTAAGCCTCCAGTTATCAACTACACCGCTGAAAGGTGCTGCACTGCTCTTAACTAATTCTGAAATAGATCTAAAAGAGTGGTCTCTAATGTGCAGCAAAGATTTCCGATCAAAACCTGGCATAAGTTAAGAGAGGGTTTATGCTTGGTGTGTAACCTAAGCGCTGCACAGACTGCAGGAAAAGTCCCCTTGCTGATAAAATGTAGTTTTAAAAGTCTGACGTTTCCTTAAACTGCTAGGGAAAGATAAAGCAACACAAACACGATGTGCCCCCATTCTGGTGCTTGGCATACTGAGCCTACCACGCTTCAAATATTGTATCTCTAGACTACACAAATATCTGTTGATAGCATGTAGTAAAATAACCACAGAATAAACCCTAATTAAACACTGCATTGGCATTTAAGCCTTTGGTTAGCATAAGTCTCCTGACACAGGGAAGGTGCTTACTCAGCTCTTCTGGTCTGAACTCTTCTTCCTTTCCTTTCCTTAAGCTTTAAGAAACCGTAACTTTCAAAACCCGTTTAACATATATACTGGTATCTAACACCTCAGCCCCGACACCCAGTACTAGCATTACTCAAATGGGACGTTTTTGGTGCCTTATCTTGTATATACAATACCACCCCTGGTTCATGTTTTCCTCGACACTAAGCACAAACAGGACTGCGTGCATACACAAAATATGATGAACATCTGATCTACATTCTAAATGAGATGAAGCACATGGGACTGGCATGAGTAAGAGGGGAAAATGTGGGAGAGGAATCACTACACACAGAGTGTGGTTTGGGTTGAAATACCTACCATCATAATATTCCAAATTCAAAGACTGCTTGTATCAGAACAAAGAAACAACAAATTTAACCAAATGCGATCATATAAGGAAAAAGGAATGAGAAAAGAACTACTCGGTATCCCTCCACCAAGAAAGAAGCATGTACTGAGTTATACATGAAATTAAACTCCAGTAGAACATGGGCTGCCGAAATTTGGGCTCTCTGATGTCTTTCACCTCCTTTTAATGCTGGAAACTGTCCTACTAAAGTTGGAATTAGTTTTGTCTAGAGCTCAGGAGTTTACAGCTCACATGCTGGGATAAAATTTAGAAAAAAAAAATATTTTCAGGGGAAAAACAAAAAAGACATCAGATCATTTAAAAAAATGTTATCTACATAAGCCTTACCAAGGCAAATAAACTCATAGGTAGGGATTTAATTTTGCAAATAACACCAAAAAAGTGTTACCATATAAGCTGTAAACACTGGCTTTTATATCTATAATCATTTGAAAAACACTAGTGCTGCAGATCCCAGAACATTTTAAGCCTTTGGAGGCAGTGGACATAGACCCAAACAAAAGACAAAATATAGATGTCCACCTAAACAATCTTTTTTGCTGACAATCTGGAGGGAAAAAAAAACCAACAACGACAAAACCAACTGCCAGCTTCAAGCACTTCAAGTTTTCTTGTTCCCAGTTCTACCACTAGGGAGAGGTTATTGGTAAAGAAAGAGAGAAAATGGCATTAAATTAGCAAGAAATTCCAAGGATCAAAGATTATTAGCAATTGATGCTGTGGGAGAGAGAAAGGTGGGGAGTGGGGAAAAAAGATTAAAAAAATAAAATCACACAAATGCACTAAGAGGACAGATTGCTTTTATTTCCCCAAAGGCCTAATGGGTAGTATTATACCTGCATGGTTTGCACCATAAACTCTGTCGGTCAAGCCCGAACAATGCCCGACACTTCTTTGGAGTATTTGCATCTGTTAGCATAAGGTAAACACAAAAAATACAACACAATGGTGGATAGAGCTCATTTGGACTGTGTAATCTTAGCTACAGCTACATTTAGGTTTTAATCACCTCCGTTTTATTTGGTAATCTCCCCTCATACCAAGGGCACGAATAAACAGGACTTTGACAATGAGCCAAAACAAAACCAAAAATCTCCGACACCGCCGTGCGTGTGTCCGGCATCGGCACCGCACTCGGTGCCGTGCTACCGAGGGCTTTGGGGGCGCCCCACGAAAATGAGACTTTCCTGGATTGGAGGCCGGGAGGGCAGGGCTGTGTTTGAGCCAGGGATCAGAGAGGCTTAAGGCTGATGCTGTTTTACAGTGGGTTTTTGGCTAGCAGCAGCAAAGAGGAAGGAAAAAAAAAAAACCACAACAAAAAAAAATAAGCAAAACCTTTTCAGAGAGACGATAACTCATGGCAGTGTCCCACTCCCTTGTGTCTTCTAGATCACAACACAAAGCTACAAAGCAACAAGGCAGGAAAAAAAGGGGAAAGTACCAAATAAACCAGCTGCAAATCAGCCATAGCGAGTCTGGGAAAACTATACACACCTGCAGGGGCCGCACCAGTTATTCTGTTGATCAAGGCCAAAGCGCGCTCGGCATTTCTTAGGAGCGCTCAGGTCTGAATGAGTTCAAGAAAAGCGAGCAGAAAAGGGGGAGAGGAAAAAGAAAGGGGAGAGGGGGAGAGAGAGAGAGAGAGAAAGAGAGAGAAAAGGGGAGAAAAAAGAGAAAGATAAAAATAAGGAAAAAATAAAAATAAAAAAGGGAATAAAAATCAATGTCCTCGTTATTAATTGCAAAATATTGACTTTTGATTTAAAAGTTAAAAAAGTGATAATCACATTTTTATTCAACTCTTGAAATTAGCTGTTGCAATTAAAGCTGCAGTATCCCTTTATAAAGGACTGTTTCTTTCCCTTTTAATAGAGCAGGTAGAGGAAAGTCATTGTGGCTGGTCTAACAGGATGTTTTAGGTGAGATTTATTTGGGTTGGTTTTTTTTATTCTCTTTTTTGAGAGGGGAAAAAAAGGAAGAAAAGAAGCTGAGTATGGAAGTTAGATCCTGAACATGCTTTTTTCTTCAACTCAGATACAAAATAAAAATAAATAAAGAGGAAAAAAAAAGAAACAAAAAGGAAATTATATCTCCTGGGATAATGCAGCTTTTGGAATAACATTCAATTTATTTCTTTTTATTAATTTGTATTTAAAAGAATGGATAAGAATAAGCAGATTGCGAAATGAGCATGTTAGTATCAGCCAGAAAATAAAACGTAAAGCATGGCAAGGTGCTGAGTTAGTAGAGCTAGTGAATTGCAATGAATAGGCTTGAACAGAAAGGCAAAAAAAAAAAATTCAAAACTAAAATAATAATAATAAAAAAAAAATGTGTACGCATGCTAATGTGAGAAGACTTAGTGGGAGCCATGAAAAATGCCATTAGATTAAGGAGGTTCATTACTGACTTGCTTCCATTCTTTATCAGTCTCTTTAAAGAAATACTGCATATTCAATTTGCACAGTTAGTACAACTCTTGCGTTATTTTACTGTATTACGTTTTAATAGCAATTGTTACAAAAAAACGAAAACAAAATTAAAAAAATACTATCAAACATATAATAGATATAAAGATAAATAGATAATAAATATTATAAAAACGTGTGGATGGTATTTTTTTCTTAATGTCACAAGTGTTTAATGTTAAAGTCTATAATGGCAGGAAAAAAAAATTAAAAAGCAGTTTATAAACTATTTTAAATGACTCAAAATGACGTTAGCACCTGTAATCGGAGGAAGTGAAAGGCAAGGATTTAGGAAACATTCGCTGTGTTCTGAAAAAAAAGAACAAATTATACAAAGGCTTCAAAAAAATTAAGTCAGGGCTTCTTCAAAATTGACTATGAGATTGCCTATGCAGTATTTCTAATTTCCTATATAGAATGGCAAACCTCCTTAATTTAAAATGGGTGCGATTTACCACTGTAAGGCATGCATCAGAACATACAGGTACAGCCCAAATTAATACCAAACACATACATACGTACGTACACGCACACACATATGCGCAAAATAAGCAGACAACTTTATCAACAACAGCATAGGCATTACCACTATGGATCTGCAGTTAAAGGCTGGGTAATTACTAGGAATAAATTCGGCTAACGTCACAAGAGGCTCTTACATGCAATGGCTTGGTTACTAGTTTTAGAAGGGCAGTAACGTGTAAATAACTAGAGTGCATTAAAAAAAAGGCTGCCTGCTATAGGGACCGGCTCCCCGTGAGGCCAGGAGACTCGAGCCCACCTCCCCCGAACCTAGGAGCGTCACACCAGGACTGCCACACTTCCACTAAGCGAGATATTTAGACTTATTTTTACTTACCGTTGGTCTCTCCTGGCTGCTTATCCCTTTTCCTCTTCTTCTTCTTGCCCTGCGTGACACACACACAAAGGAGAAGGATTAAAACCAAGCCGAAACAAAGCCACGTGTCCTTGCGAGGCGGTGCAGAGCGACGGGGCAGGGGCCGGAGGACACCGGGAGCTGAGCCCGCTCCCCCCATCCCAGTGGGGCCGAGGGGTCCCAAGGGGATGCTCGCGCCCCGGGGATAGCTCTGCCTGCCCCCCGCTCCGTGCTAACACCCACCCCAAAGCCGCAAGCAGCCGGAGGGAGTGCTGGCAGGCTTGCAAGATGCTCCTTTTGAGATGTGATTGTAATGATGGCACACGTTTCACACACACTCCTGCATCTGGAAGTTTCACAAGCTACTTGTGGCCCCGTATGTGCAAGTTGGGGAGGGGAAGGAAGAGGAACAGTGGGGACTGAAGGATGGGGGACGCATGGGTGAGGTGAAAGTGAGCCCCCCCAGAGTGCCCTGGCACCCAACGCTGACTGCTGAAGCAGACAAGGAAGCCGTGATAATGAGCAAAACCTAACCTGCAGCTCTGTAAGTGCACTCACAGCCTAGGGGACAAGGCCAAGAAAAGAAAAACCCCAGATATAACCAAGACCCTTTCCACATTTTGGTTGATCGCAAAGAAAACGAGCAGTATTTTGCTAAACTGTGTCTATGTCCCAAATACTGCCCAAGGAGATGATGTGATTTGTCATGGCCTCTAACTGGAGGGAGGAAGGGAACAGAAGAGGTCGGGTAAGCAGGAGCTGGCCGCTTCTCAGTTTGGAGAAGGCAGGACCAGGAGCACCAGCCTGAGTTCTAGGGAAAGCCAACAACCGTCTTCTACGAGAAGAGTTATAAACTGATAAGCATGGCTCAAAAGAGAAGTTGTTTTCTAAGAAAATTCTTCTAACACTGAACTACAGAGTCTGCAGAGTACAAAAAGGCCAGCGCAAGACGATAGAGTCATTTTGTTTTCATAGCTCGCCAGCTACTAAAAGCAACAACTTTGGGGCCAGCAACGTCAACTGTGAGCAGCGCGGGGATTCCTGCTTTTGAAGATGTGGTGGTAGGAGAAGTTGGTGAAAAGACACCAGACCAGCAGTCCCTTGTGGGCAAGAGGGAACAAACACGTCTTGGAAGAAGGAATCTCAGAGCACTTTTGAAGGGCTGGACGTATCTGTGGGGAAGCCAAGGGGTTCTCCCACATAGCAGACTCCTCAGTAGGTTGGTCTGGCTCCCAGCTACATGGTTAAGATCGGCTTCAGCTTGGCACATCCACTGTAACATTTGGCTCGCTCTGATACATATCAGTAAGAAATTCCCCCAGTGTGAATGCTGGATTCTGATCTGTTGTTGTCGTGTTTCTCCTCCCCAAAAGCCAGCTGTCTGGCGTGGGGCTTCTGTACTCGCTCCCCCTTGCTTGTAAACTGCCCCCCTGCTGTCCAGGCTGTGATAAGTACAGCCTTGTCTGAGAAAGCCTTCTTGTGATGGAGAAAGCAGTGTGCACTGTCGATTTTAAATGTCTTTCAAGCAACATGCACATAATCCTGCAGCCTGAATGCTGCTGAAAAAAACATCTTGGACACCTCTGAGGCCATTTTGGGAAATATGGAAAGTTTGGGAGATATGGAAAGCTCCGAGTCAATTGCTACAGCACCCATTAGTCTAACAGGACAGGAAGACAAGACAGACAAGCACTGCTCCTAAAAATCCTGAGAATAAAACAGGGGAAAACATGGATCCTGAAGTCCACACAACACATAGAAATACAAGGGGCCCAGGCTCTGCTCCATCTACATTGATCTAGATTGACAGTAATTCTGTGAAAGTCTGTGAATTTTTCCAGCTTTACAATGTAACTGAAACCAGACAATTGCCTAAGGTTCGTAAGCCTGATTTCTATTTAATCTCAAGGAGGCCACTTGCATAATTAACAGACCGCATCTTGTGGCCAACTTGATTCATTTCTCAGTGCATTTGAGAATTGAAGGGCTGGTCTAACTTGAGACCTCATCACTTTTTCACTTGATGGCCAGCCAGAACACAGGTCAGGAGCCATCAGCCCTTTACAAACTTCTTCAAGCCAGGTATTTAAATACTATAACCCCTTCAGGGAGCAATCTATTAAAAATGACTGATACACGGGAACGTCAGCCAGGGACCAGGAATTTCTGGTTCCTCTTCAACACAAGCTTTCCTAACAAAGAACTGAAAAAGGTCCCACTAACTTCTCTGACATTCTTTGCAAAGGCAATAGGGAAAAACTACCATGCTTTCTCATTCAATTTTTGCACCACAAGAAGATATTGCATAGCTAAATTAATACATGGACTTTAGGAAAGAATTACAGCAGCAGTTCTTCAAGCACTCGGCAGAAGACAGCTTTGTCTTTGCCTCAGATTGTCCTCCTAAGACAGGAGCAGATGGTCTGTAACATTTTTCATCATCATCCTATACAAATTCTAAGGCTGCAAAGGAAATGTGGAGGTACGTACTTGCTAAATGTTTTGGCAGCTCTCTTGACAGAGCCAAAGCAACACGGGTTTTGACAAGACTGAAGAGTTCTTTGGTACTAATTTTCCAGACAACCGGCAGGCAAGGTGACTAGACCCTTACATATTCCTGAGTCCAGCACTCAGTGCCACTTAACATCTCCTATTAGATCTCAGGAAGAACGAGCGTGCCTTGTGACACCAGCAAGCCACAGGGGATTCACTGAATCCTTTTCTCTTATTTAAGAGCAGGCTGAAAGCTGCATTTCTTGAATGCAGAGCTCCTATTTCTGAACACGTGGGCTACAGCTGGCCCCATCCTCATGCCTAATGGGAAATGCCTAACGATTTAACCATTTGAAGCACCCCAAACATGCTCCCACTCTAGATGTGTGAAGGTCTTAAGACGCTATGAAACGCTGAGGGAGGTGGGGAACTTGGAGAGCTCTGAACGGATGGGAGAGGGGAAAAAAAAAAACCCTGCAGATGATGTAATCGTGTGATGCAAAGCTGCTGCGCTCTCCTCAGGCAGGAAGGTTCCCCCTGAAGGTCACCTGGGGGTACAGCATCAAGCCGCTGGGAAAGCGACGGCTTTCTCATCCTGTCCTTTTTAGCTCGAGAAGAAAGGGTTTCTCAGTGCTCACACGGTGAGGACAAAAGTAAAGGTCCTAAGCACTTCAGGCTTTGTACATGCCCATCTGTCGGTGGCACAGTCACCGCGCAGAATGAGCATTCCCGAAGCCTCAGTCGAGCCTATAACTCTCTTTTGAACACCCAAGATGACAATACTGCACAGTGCCGAGGAACTACCTCAAGCCTATGGTCTGACAGTCTCAGGCCAGACTATAACGAAAAGAAAGGAAACGTGTTCTTAGCAGGAGCAGTGCCTTGTTGGGCTTAAAGAGGTTTCCTCTGTCTCTGAGGAGCACGCACCACTACACCTCCAGCAGCAAGCAAAGGAGGGAGCCAGGCAGAGCCCAACGGAAAGAAAAGATGATCAAGAAAAAAAGAATTATTTCAAAAAATGTCCTTAAGTAAATGAGCATGTGTATTCTCTACTGCTGAAATGCTGGAAGAGCACAGAGAGATGCTGCTGCTCTAGGCTTCGCTGCAAACTGAGACCTGGTTTCACACACATACACGTGGAAGCACAAATGCTCAAAGAGGTAAACATTGCCATACAGAAAGCACATAGTTCACGTGACTTAGGCAAAACGGTATTTATGGTAAAATAGGCAGTGATGATGGCAATGATGGAAGAGACAGACTTCAGCAAAAACAAAACGTGTAACACTGTACGTAACTAACATCAAATGTACAGATACTAGTCCCCAAACCTGCATGGAAGTCTATCTGCAAGGTAGGGAGCAAGGTTTATTCTAGAATCAGATACCTTGAAAGCTTTGGGTGGTTTTAATTTTTTTAAAATGTTTTTAAAACCAAGATGCTGCTATAATCCTAGTAAGGAGGGTTTAGAGTTCCCACCAATCTACAAATATGTCAAAAATTTATGGGTTTAAGCTTGTAAACACTTATTACCAGATGCACTGCTTACCCTTCATGGAAGAAGGGGTTATATACTACTAGTAAGTGATCACAACACTGGCCTTACATTTTTAACAGACAGAAAATTCTACTACTTTTAGCTACAAAATGGGCTTTCCGAAAGGTGGATGAGGGAATCAGTCTTAAGAACACTCCATGAATTGATCACAAACTCCAAAATACTCTTCAAAAAATGATGAGGGGAAAAAAAAAGATAGTATGGCCATGAAAAAGCAGAACATAATCAAAATATACAACAGTAGAGCGTGGAATAATTCATTTAACCCCACTTGAGAGTAAGACTTTCAAACAAGTCATGCTTTTGGTTTTGCCAGTCCTTCTCTGAAGCTAGGATAAGTCATTCTTCCACTTTCCACTATACTCTCACACAGATAAGCACAAGACACTAATTATTCATATTTTTGGTGGAAAGGAGAGGAGCCATGCTAGGGGATTTTTTTTTTTTGTAATATATATATGAAATAAAATTTAAAATGACCAGCAAGCCAAATAGCATCTCCAGATGCTGGTAAAAGTGAAGGCAAGAGTTTCTTCACAGAGCTCTACCGTCATGCCCCAATTCTAACCTTTTACTAGACCCATAAAGGAAGCCTCTTCCAAGTGGAGGGCTGTGAATTATCCCCAATAGTTTTAGTATCAGAGAGGGAAGCGTCCGTTGTTGTTACCAGATTGGGATCCTGAGGCACGCTTTCCAAGTAGTGCTTGTGTGCAATGTGTGGTCGTAGTTCAGCAGGTCACATATACATTTCTACAAGCTCTACTACTAAAAAAATTTCCACCTACATAGGAACCTACATAGTTATCCCGTGCGGACCAGCCCGGGTACAGCTGCATATGAAGCTGTCGTTCCTTTCTTGCTAGTTCATAGTATTTCGCTTGTTCTTCTCTGGATAACGCATGCCACTGAGGTGAAGAAAAGAGAAAAAGACAAAATAAAAAACACAAGTGTGGTGTGGGCTTTGTTTGTTTGGCTGGTTGTTTTTGAAGTGTGTTAACAGCAGAGTATGTTACTTATACATAAATACAGCTAGAATTGATTTACCCAAACAAATAGATAGAACAGATGATCAGGCACACTGACATTAATCTTTTATGTATAACTCCAGATTATAACTCCAGTTAACTCAGCTGAGTCAAAACTAATCACTTTTATTCATTGAGCCCCTACATTTTCCTGATGAGACAATTAAGAAAACTAAACAAAAGCAAAGAACAGAGGAGAGGACCCAGAAGCTGAAGCACTTGTCCTAAGTCAGATCTCAGTTACAGATTTACAGATGTTCTCCCTCTCCCTTCTCCACCAGCATCCCCTCTTTTCCTCCAGCTCGCACAGCTTCTAATACTTGTACCACACTTCCCAAAGGCCTCCCCCTCCCCCATTTACTTTCCTGCCCATTTGTTGGACAAAACAAGAAACCTGAGATTCCTCCATCTCCCAGTCATGGAAATAACACTGAAATAATACTGCTACTAATTAACTTTCCCCGCTCCCCATGAATGACCCCACCAGCAAAAGTGTCTGCGAAAACCAAACCAAAACAAGGCCTTTGGTATAGCTGGATTCTATGAACACAGAGTACTTCTCTATCCATTACCAAAATAAGAGGAAAACACACCAGTTTGGAAGGACACAACTCCCTCTCTCTGCAAGCAGTGTGAATCCTACTGAGGGTCAGCCCCTGTCTGTGCTTCTCCCTTGTTACCTACCCTTCGACCGAGGATTTGGTTGATGGCTGCGCTCTCTTTCAATGTGCATTCTGCTACAACTTTTGCTCTCATTTCCTTCATATACAACATAAATGCATTAAGAGGTTTCTTTATGTGTGGCTTCTTTTTCTCTTCTTCTTTTTTGGAGTCCTGATGTTTTCTGAAGGACAAAGATACAACAGACAAAATCCTCACAGTGAGAACTCTTGTGAATTTATTAAATTAATCCCCTCAATCCCTTAACATTAATCCTCAAAAATTAGTCTCTAGAAAGAGGAACAGAAGGTTCTCTAGAGCCTTTACCCTGGCTGCTGTATGAGAACAGTTTTAACAGCATTATTAAAAAAAACAGTCTCATGTTTATGTAATATCACCAAGTACATCCTCAGCCCCCTAGAATAACCTCAGAAAGAAATGGCCACCCAGAAAACGGGTTCTTGCTTTATGGGGAGGGCTTGTCAGCATAATGGTGAAGGAAATAATTACATCCCATCATCCCTGGCAACTGAAATGCTGAAAATGTTAAAAAAATATATACAAATATATATTCTACAGCAAAAACGTTTGCACAAACCCACGCCTTTCTAAAGCTACGCATGCAAAGGTGCTACTTTGGGTGTTCTAAAAGCAACACATGGGAAGCAAAAACTTACGAGCTGTGGAGTGAGCCGACGTCGCTCTGGGAAGATTCTTGTTTGACTGTTGGTGTGACTATGGCCGGATGAGGGATTCCAGTTGTATGTAAACTATGGTGTGGCGGGACCATGTGTGGAGGAAACCTAGAGGAGAGAAAGCTGTGTAAATCGTCAGAATAAAAATGAATGAATGGGGAGGGATGTGTACACACATTAAAAAAAAAAAGGCATATAACAAGCACATGACAGCTAGACAAAGCATATGAAAGCTGGCAGCATTAATTAGCAATAAATTAAACATAATGACTCTTCTAATGTCATTAAAGCCAATCTTCCCCTTCATTATCATTACTGACATGAGACATCATGATTTTTAACATCTTTAACAAAAGGCAAATTCAACTGGATGAACTTGGGATGAAAGTGGAATTTCAGCTACCTGCAAGAAAATCCACTGGTCTATTTCTTTACTGAGAAATTATCTGTGGCAACCAAGGATTCAATTTTTATCGTGCTGAATCACATTGTGAATTTGGGATGACATCTTTTGTTGCATATTGACAGCAAAATAAAATATTAATGCCAACACAATCTAGATGCGTTTTTGATAATCCTTATAGAAGCCTCATTAGCTACATTTTGTTGATGGAGCAAAGGAAAATAGTTATTTGTGTCTAATATATCCCTGAGCCACGCTGCTTTAACAGAAGTTTGGTGGATTGTGGAATTAAGCCCATTTTGGTCCATTATGGTACCCTAGGAAGGCTTAAATTCAAATCAAATAACAAAGTAGCTTTTCTAAAGACAAAAAATGTCGGCAGCTTTATGGTCATATACAGGGACAGGCCCGAGTCCTGCAGCTGGATTCAGAGAGATGTGCAATCCTTCTCGTGCATCTAATTGCTAGGCTGGGGCCACAGCACAAACACACCACTATCGATCAGGCTTTCTAATTTTTAACTGAAGTTAACAAACTTGTCAAAAGCATTACTGACAACTTATCATTATTCCTCAATTATTTTTAAAAGGTTTTGCAATGAATAAGGAAAGCGCAACACAACTGAGCTACTGCCCATCCCTTAGAAACCCCCCACACCCAAAGTTTATAGGTTTCCAGGGAATGGGATCTAGCCTAAACTTCTGGCTTAAAAATACCTTCCCACAAAAATCCAAGGCTAAACTGATCCAGCAAAAAAGAAGGTTTTTTTTTGTTGTTGTACATTCCTACACTTATCCCAGATTTTGAGCCATCTTGGTCCAAATAAAGTACCCTGAGAATATGGAACATGCAATGGATAAAGAATTATATCTTCTATCATTTGTACATAATGTTCTTTTTTCTGTCTAACAGGGTTTAAAATGGGGTTACAGACTATGGTTAGGCAGACTCTGTACAATTATCAGAAATATAATGAGATTTCTTTACATTTATTCCTCTCTTATAAAGTCCATTCCTGAGCTTAAAACCCAAAAAACTGCCTAGACATTCCTTATATTCGAAGATGACACAGAAGTACTTTCATAAACAAGAGGTATTGTCCACGATGAGCTCTGTGCATCTTTGTCTACCAGCTGGTAGTACTCAAGATCATGAGACAGAAGTATTTTGTCTTTGAGGCAGTGGTGGGAAGAGCAGGGACTGACGGGGAGAATGTGAAATTGTTCAGACTGCAGAGAATCGCAGCTCCTGTGAACAAGACATGGAGAGAAGGAAAGGAGGAGGCTGTGATGGCAAGGGAGGAGGAGAATGGCCAGCAAGACGGTCGTTCCTCTTTGGATTTCTACTTTTGCTAAAGACTCATGGACACAAATCTTCAAGTGGATTGGCAAAACTCTGACAAAAGAAGCTGGGAGAGAAGTGCACGTCTGGGGAAATGCTTTGATGAGCGGTATGTCAGAATGGAAGGGAACGGCGAGGCTGCAAGGAGACCAATGTCCAGGTCCCACTTCTGCCATGGCACCGCCCCACTGTCACCAAGACACAACCTGGACCTTTGCATAGCTTTCTTCTGCTCTCCTCTCATGGCTGGACATAGTTAGAGGTGAAGTTTGTTCCCACAGTGGATGGGGCCTTCAGACACAGTGCAATGCAAACAATAAAAACTGAAAGCGAGAGTCCGCAGGGGACTGCTCTTTAAAAATATGTATTTATTTGAACATGGGTGAAGATAAAACCTATGGCAAAATCCTGAGCTCACTGACATCAGTACAAGCACTGTGATAAAAAGTCGGCACACATCCTATCCGATCCTAGGCTGACTGTGCAAAGATCCAGCATTGAGGTGAGGGCGATGCTGCTGGGGCTGGCTTGGGTTCAAGCTGGAAAGAGTCAGAGATGATGGGACAACAAAGGATGAAGATGGAGACGACAAGCCTACCTTCGGAGAGCAGGCAGGAGGAGCCTGAGTGACATGAGGACACAGGACAGAGGGCATGTACCAGCAAGGAGGAAGAGCCGAGCGCAGTGGTAGCACAAGGCCAGCAGGGTATGAGGGCCTGAATGAGGTTAGGGTCATCACTGCAGAACGGCTCCCAGATAGCACAGAAGGCTGATTACAGCTGGAGTTAATGGGGACAAGAGGTGGTGGTTGTTAAGCTTCTGAATGGGACCTCTGGAAGTGGCTGTGATAACTGGGTCATGGACTGGCTCCCTGACAGAGGATCTGGTCCAAAACGAAAACTAAAATGCACTGAAAAGTGAACACTGCCTATGTGCTGAATTGTTGTGTGGTCAGGAGCTCCGAAGGAAACAAATTCAACAAAATATAGGGGCTTATTTTGTCAGTTTACTTCTGATGAAGATTTAAGTATCTCCAGCTAATCAAAAATTGAGGAGGGTGAAGAAAATCTGGCTAAAATGCAACTCCTCCCCCAGTTACGGGAGAAGTGTTTTCTCCAGTTACCATTCAGGAGAATGAGTATCTGCACAGTGGAGGAGTGGCCGTGTGGGAGGAAGGGCAGCTGAGGAGGAGGTGCCTACACACACGTTGTGCAGAAGCCTGGCCGTAACCAGAAGGATGGCAAAACCTCACTGAGTTCAGTGGGGCTGAGACCATACCCAGCGAACCCTAAACTTCAGAGACGTGGTAACCTTCATCGGCAGGCAGCTACAGCTCAGCAGTTATTTTGGGGCTGGCGGTTTTCCCAAAGGAAGTTTTGTGTTCACTACCAGCGACCATTTATTATTACGCACGAAAAAGCCCATCTGACACAATGCTACCCATCAGATTTACACGCTCCTTCCTACGTTTGGGGCTGTACAAACGTGCTCCAAAACCCAAAGTCAATCACCCCACCCCACGGGCTCCAAAGGGCAAGGTGTTAGACTCCAAGTCCAAGTGCCTACTGATTTCTGTGCAGACACCCAGTCACACGGCAGTAAGAATGGGGAAGGAGTGTTAATTTTTAAGTTCCTGGCCATGCTCCAACTTCAGTAATTACATTCAGCAAAAGTGAATTTCCTCTGAAATTTCAATTACAACAGGTATTTTCCACTGCCACCACTTAACTGCTGTGCAGTGTTTGTCTGGTGCAATTCTGTTAAATTATTTCCTGATTTCCTCTCCCAGCAGTAGTTTTTTCACAGTGGGTCCACTGTTTGCCCATCAGTCAGTTAACCCTGTCTCAATTTGCATTACGGGCGTATTACAAAGGGGTAATGAAGGATCAAGAGATGTTATAAGCACATTGCATGCTTCAGAAGCGAGAGGGATGATGCTACAAGCAGAGAAAAGAGTTGTAAATGGTTAAAACAACCTGAAGACACTACCTTAATAGTTTAAACCGTTTATTAAAATCACTATTAGTCACCCATTAACCTTTTATAAACTATTCATAGGCACTCTCTAACTAATGAAGCGTAATTACTAAGCTCAGGGAATATTCAGGGCTGGGAAGCATGATGTGCTCCAAAGGTCTGCATCACAATGCAGGCAAGTGCGGGAATCCCCTTTAAAGCAAGGCTCTGGAAGGATGTGGACGAGGTCCTGGAGGACAGGGGGCTGAGGCTGGGGTCTGCCCTGGATTCAGCGTTCGGCCAGAGCGGAGGGAGCAGCCCTGAGGCTCGTGCCTCGCTGCAGGGATGCTGCCCGCAGGGCGCGTCTGCAGGCACGCCGGGCGCTCGGGGCCAGGGCTGCCCCGCCGCTGAGTGCAGGTGCTCCACCTGATACGGCAGGCGTGAGAAAACGTGTGTCGGAGCACGGTCTGCCCAGAGGGTGTTCCCAGCTGTGGGAAACCAGGAGGGGAGTTTCTGGGCTGAAACAAAGGATAAACATCTTAAATCTATTCATCGGCCTGCGTCTGCGCCTGGGCGCGTGTGTACGTATGGGCACACGTCAAGACAAAAAGAAAGGCTGTGCGCCTATACGCACACCCCTCACCTTTGCCTAAGACATCCCCCCGTATTTTTTTCTCTAGACGAGGATTCCATGAATTGCAATAAACACCCTAAAAATTCTAAGTAGCTCATTATACACCACTGTCTCCTTTTATGGCTCCAAGCCAGAATATAATGATGAGTCTTAACTTGTTAAGGACAACTAATTTTTTGTTCCTGGCTGTCTCAAGGGCTTCTCTCTTACTCACTCTCACTTTACTTCACTGTTGACATGTTTCTGTTAACTGGATGTCATCTGCCTGCCTTGATTTTATGCACAAGCAGTGGGATGCATTTTTCTGTGCAACAATTCTGCTTTGAGTTGCATTAGATTTGTCATTATTCTCTCATTTTCCCCTTGCACTTGTAACATTTCATCTATTCCTGCCTTATTTTTTGAGCCACGGTGCACCCACATTATGGTTTATACATGATCTTGCTCCCTTTGAAGCCGGCAGATTTCAGAGCCAGCCCTCGTCAGGAGAAGTGCCTGCTACCAATTTAGCAGGCTGAGGGCCCCGAGCTCCAACAACTCAATCTAAAGGGGGTCACAGGGTGGCACAAGCGAGTGTCAGCAAGTGCTGTTTAATTGCCAATCTAGGCTTCTCCATGGTGTTTAAAGTATAATGACCCATCACTTAATTCTGAGAAGTCCTGGCCCTGCTGCTGAATGGAATGAATATCAAAGGATGTGCTAGAACAGGGCAAGGAGCCTACATTTCCTATAACTGCCATAAGTATAATAGACCTCTACTTCTGTCGTCCCATTACCACAATAATGTATTTAATTTGCTGTGTACTCTTTTTAACTAGATACCTTTCATAAAGCCTATCTTGGGAATATAGCCTCCCCCCTCCCACATCCCCCCTCCCCCAAATGACTAGCCTCTCTAATAATAATTAAACTAAATCAAGCTCTACTTTGCCTCGCACCATGCCTGCAAGTCTTTTATAGATATTAAAAAAGATTAAATAAAGGGAGGGAATCGTTGTTTAAATTTGCAGCTCTCTCTCCACAACCCAGGATTTTTTTCCCTGTGCTGGGTCTATTAATTTTTTTTCAAAAAGTTGCTTTTTCCATTGCCTTTCTCTATTTGCTAGAGCGATGTGGGCAAATTTTAATTTTTGCTTTTACTCTACTTATCTAAAGCACACAACACAGTATTTCCCTACCCATTCACTCACGAGCTCTAGTTACAGGTTTCCCTTGCTCAAGGAGGTGTGTTCCCCCCCACCTACTCTTCTCCTCCTTAAATCCTCTATATGCCAACCTTCACATATTAAACTGCAGAGACGGAGAGGAAGGGACAGAGAAGGGAAGAGACGTGGAACCTTGCTATGTAATGCATGCTAATTTAATTATGTGCCATCATCAAAATGGATTAGCTGTTTCAGCCCATCAGGAAAGTCTAAACCTCCACCGATTTAATTAACCAGACTGAAAATCAGATGAACAGAAAATAAAACTATCATTAGGAGCAATTAGTGATTACTTAAACATAGTGCTGCCAACCAGTTTGTAAATAAAACTAGCAGCCCCTGGAAAATTAGATGGAATTAATTGAAGGTAGGGAGGGGGAGAAATATATACTTCTAAAGCTTTAAGGGTCAGGCAGGCCCTTTCATGTTGTCTATCAGTGTTTGGAGCTTTGGTAGGGAAAATACAGCGCAATAACCTCCTCCCAACTCTGCTTGAAAAGCGGCCCCCCACCCCACGCCCCGGCCTCCCCTCTCGCACACAGAGCGCTGCTCTGGGTGATAGCCACCGAGAAAGCAAAAGGTGGCACGACTTCTCCTCCTTGCTTTTTCAACATCACATTCTCTCAGCTTTTTCATTTAGTTGGCTTTTAAAGATGACTTCCTGCTCCTCCACCTCTCCCTCAAAAACAAATTCTTAAAGCCCAATGAGAGCACTGAGACATCCTCTTCTGATCAAATTGGAAGGTACTGCTCGCCCTCTCCTCCTCCGCCCTACCAAAAAACTAAGGACGACTGTTTAACTGATGTGCTTTCAGGAATACGTTTCCTAGATGAAATGCCCTCCTCTAGAGAGGGTGGCAGGAGGAGTTACATTTGCTCTCGACTCAGGACCTCAGTATTTGAACTCACCTTGACATGGAAGCATTGACGGTCAGAGCTGTTGGGTAAGGGTGGCGGAAACCCCCTGTCGTGATTGGGTACACTGGCTGACCTTGCCTGGCAAAAAGAAGGGAAAGAGAGAATGAGAGAAAGAAAAAAGGGTTTAAAAAAAAAAAAAAAACTTCTCTCTGCACAGTAAGCTTTATTCTCATTTGATCAGAACAAAAATCTTGGGGATTGTACAGCAAGGATCAAAGGAAAGAAACACAGAACAATTTGAATGCCATAAATCTGATAGGAATGGCTAATTAAATTTTATAACCTCTGCTTATGTCAATAGAGACCCTCTCCCCAAGCTGAAACTAGGTGTTTTGTTGTAATAATTAAAGGCGAAGTCTCGCTTGCTTTAATGGAGCCATCACACTAATTGAGGGCTACACATCCAAAGGAAAACAATAATGAATGTAAATTTATACCAAAATAAAGTACAGTGAATCAAAGGACTTCAGTTGCGCTTTGGGCCTCTTTCGGTATTTAGATCTCGGTGAGAAAACATTAAATTAACAGAGCTTAATTTGTAGCCTTTTGTCAGATTAACAAGTGTTGACAAGAGTTACCGGGGGAGAGTCCCCAAGAAGTATTGTGGGTAACCAATAGACAATCACACCTCATTACAATAATTAAAAAATACAGCAACATGCAAAACAGCATCCTCATGAAAGACACACAACTTTTTCTGATTGAGGTTTGTCTGTGCTGGCTATTTCTTTTCATCTGTCCTTCAAATTTATCATCCGAATGGGCAGGATGCGTTCTGGGGGGGTACAGTGCTAGAGACACCCCGGCCAGTTGAGGATTGATGGGTTGGGAAGTAGATGGTGAAGCACGAGTGGCTACGAGAGGGGAAATAAAAATCTGGGGTTACTTCTGCGAAAACAGCCCAGCTGCTCTCCTAGAGCAATAGTGAATGTGATGGTATCATCCCGCAACAAAAACCATTCGGAGAAGCTCGAAGAGTTGTGGTTAGACAAATAAGCCATGGGTGTTGGCTTGTTATAAGCCAGCGGTGATGACGGAGTCTTCCTGTGACAAAGGTGGCCATTATCACCTGCCTGATGAAATTGGCCACACGTGGCAACGTTCGTGTGGGTTTGGCAGCCACAACATGAGGTTCAAGGAGGACAAACCTGTGTCTGCACGCAATGATGAAAGGCTCTGAGACAACAATATGCAATGAGGCACAGGCCAACAACACTGAGGAATTTCTTCCTAAACTCTCACATCTTTGATGTTAGTGACTTTTGGTATTCACTGAGTATATTATTTATTTTAAGTGATGAGGCTTTTGCCGTGACAACTTGAGCTAAGTGGTTGCAACAGAGCTCTGAACCTGAGCTGACTGTACTGCAGCTAGGCCCTGCTAGCAAGAAAGAAGAAAAAAAGAAGCCAACATGCGTTCAGGGTGTCCTACATAAAAGGTAAATCACCACAAATGAGGAGGAATTTATGATTTCAGCGAGCAGCAACTCTGGGTTTTTGTTCTGCTCATGCTGTGCTCTTCTGAAGAAACTCAGCCTTCTGCAGGGAGCTGATGGACGCGCCTCACTCTCTGTGAGGTTGGGCCTCTACTCCACGCGAGTTGCACGACCGCCCCATGACGAAGGAGGGCTTACAGAGTGGCCAGAAGTGGGCTGCTGAGGCTGAGGTCCAAACTCCAGCTCTCCTGGATCCTCTGGGCCTCTCCAGCACCCCAGGCACCTGTGTCCTCAACCCCTCCACCTGCCCGAAAACCGAGTGCGTGTGAGGACTCCACTGCTCTGCCCAACTCTCCTGCAGGTGTGAATTCGGTTTCCTTAGGGAAGGCAAGCTATTTTAGCACAGCTGACCAAACAGCCTCAAGCAGGAACAAACTATTTCTAGCTTTGGGCAAGTCATTTCTAAAGAAATATGATCTCCCCCATATTGATGAGGCTAACTATGTGAGAAAAATAAGGTAATGATCTTGACCTATAATGCACAGAATCATTGTATGCAGCAGCACGGAAGTATTTTATAATGTTTTAAATCAAATATACGGTACACAAGGCCTAGGACATGTTTAAATGTGTCACAAAACCATTGCAGAGATGGTAACATAAGAAAGAAATAAAAAAAAGAAAATAAGGACTCAGTTATTGGAGGGAACCTCATATCCAACGAGGTTCTGCAAGTGGAATATAAGGAGTTGGGAAAAAACAAACTACAAGAACAACAACTTTCCATAGCTTTTTCTCTTAGCCGGTTTTAAAGTAAACTAATTCCTTGTTCTTGTTTGCAAGAAAATTCCATTCCTTAGATGCCAACTGTCCAACCCTGTCTCAACCAGGAATGCTGTTCACCAGTTGATGTAAAGCTTTACTGTTTCACAAGAAAAAGAAAAGGGACTTTTAAGGGGGAAGGCCAATGACATTTAGAGTTGTGCATTTTCAGTGAGGATGCCTCTGTTAAGAAAACATTAAAGAAGTCCATTAGATTCACTGTGAGCTCCCAGAAAACCAAGCATGAGGGCATATTAAAAACAAACAAATGTGGTGGAGTGTAAGAGTATTAACAAGAAAAGAACGTTTCTGCATAATGATTAAAAAATTCGTGCTTCACAAGCCATCAGCTGGTTGAGACAACATGCAAAGCTGTGCCCAACTACCCGTGTTTGTTTAAGACCACATGACCTGGTATAAGTTTTAATTAATTTTTATGAGATGGGTAAATTGATAATCACTCAATATATTGGCAGCTGGCAAACAGACTTATCCTAATGCACACGCACAGGCTCACACACACAATTTTTAACATAAATGTTACACATCAAAAAAGAAAATGGAAATTAAAAAAATGGAACTCCTTACTGTGGTACTAACCATCCTAGCGGATGGGGGATTTGTCCTACAGTGCCCGGTGATAGTGGATAGTAAGGAGATATATCTGGAGGATGTGGAGGCCTTGGAATTCCTGCAGAAGAGGAACATAAAGCGGTGTTACTGTTGAGATATGGAAATAAGTAAATATAAGGAAAAATCACTTATGTTTCTACATCACTATCTGTTCTTTTTTATTACAATACTCATGACTTTGCTTTCAGTTTTTAAAGGTTGTTTTGCAGCCTTATAAATTGCCTCTTGGCATCTTGTTAGATGAGTTTCAACCAGAAAAATTGATGCGATTCTGTCTCAGTCACCTCCTCAATCAAAGATAATTACTTTTTTATTATTTAAGTGAAGAATTTAGGAGTCTCGGCTACCATTTTGGTATGACGCTGTGCTAGGTGCCATCTTCACTGATCAAAAGCAAAATGGCCCCTGTATCAAGTTCATGGTTATTTTATTCTCAAAGTCACCAAACGAGCATGGCCCTACCTATACTTTGCATACTCAATAGCATGGCGGTATTCCAAAGTAACCTCCAAAACAAGCTATAAAGTCATTATAATTGCAAATGATGTTTGCCTTTCAGGGGCTTGGGAGACACATAGTTTGGATCCCTACCCTTCCTTGAAACATAGGGGATGAGTAGAAACAAATAAATTGGGGAGAGAACCTGGAAGTGCTTGGTAAAATGGGGGGGAAAGGCTGAAGATGTGGGGGGGAGGGCAGAGTGCCCATCGGTCCTCTCTGGAACTGCTGCAGCTCCCCTCCAGGAAGGATAAACCAATTCCAGATGGAAGCCCAAATCTTACGCTCCTTACCTTGAAAGCGAGTAGGAATTACTCAGGGGAGAAAAGACTACGGAACTGGGTCTTTCAAGTACCAAGCCAGAGCACAATTATATAGCAGAAGCAAAATTAAAACAGAGAGTGTTAAAAGGAAGGGGTACTGTAGTCGTGGCTAAAAATTATTTTTTTTAAGTCACTCGGGAAGCTTTTAATCTCTAAATTAAATCTCCTTGTGTGACATTTTCATGCAGACATTGCTTTTTCTCCATTACAAAAACCAAACAGATTAACTGGGCTTTAACCATCCGGTGAGCTATTTGCACACTTGAAAGAATGTTCACAGAAGAAAAGTAAACAGTCTACAGACGTTAATCATATGTTTTACGATAACCATTTAAATGCTATTCCCTGTACTACCATTATTTAAATGAGAGGTTGACTATGCCATTCACTCGCAATACCCAGGGATGGCGAGATGGATTCCTTTTAAGCCATGTGAAGGTAGCATTAAGGACAATTAAAAGGGGGCCCCCACTGAAGCGCATGGAGTGAAAAACAGCTAATGCACTGCCTGGTTCATGGGCTGCAGCTTAAATAAATTACCGACGTATGCTAGGGCCAACACAGAGCAATTCTTCTGACAAACTCTGGACGTGGATTCAGTTTCAGATGTACTTTCTAATTAACTAGTTGGTATTTAGATTAACAAAAACAAAACCACTGTCACTAGGAACTCAATGCAGCCTGACGAGAGAAGATTGACACTGTTTGACTTCTCTGGGCCCTCGGGTTAAACAGGGACTCTTAAAAAGTTAGAATAACATGTAAATTCTATTCTGTTACACCAAAAAATCTAGTCAGGGTTTTACACGTTGCTCTATATTCAAGAAGACTGCCCTTCAGGCTGAACTGAGAGTTGGGTAGACTTACATTGGGGAAAAGAGTTGCAAGTATATAGCTGCAGTTAAGTAGTTAGAGTGGATAAAAATTCAACATTATAGGAGAAAAATGGCTGAACTCCTGACACAGAAACAATGGGATTTGGGGAATTAAAAGAGATTCATTTTGAACCTGGTCATGACCCACCACCTTTAAAATTCCAGCTGCAATTTTGTAAGTGCAGATCACAGAACGTACATGTTTAACTCTCGGGGTTGTGCATGCAAACCAAGCAGTTAGCAGATCCACCTACTAGAAGGGCTATCACGCTCGCAAAGAAACACACCTGCGAACGACCCCACACATACAACTCTGGTGTCACTTTGCAGAAGCGTCATGAAAATTCACCCAGTAGGTTTCCTTCTGAAGCCTAATTGGCTTTAGAAGAAACTATTTTGTCCAGATTCTTGAATGTATTTGACATTTTACATGCTCCGCTTTGGTGCTCCAGCATGGGAAATCCTTCCTACTGCACACCTTCCTTCCCCGTAACACGTAAAATGGAAAGATCCACCCACTCTCAAAACCCAAAACGATTTCCCACCTACCTGTTTTTGGATCTACGTCGGCTGGTAAGTGTGGAGGAGGGTTTCCTGGTGTGAAGTGCTCATTGCTGTATGTGATAAGCGGCGTAAGAGGGTGTACATGGTGTGGGTGCTGCACAACTGGCACTTTGTTAGACTGTCGAGAGAAAAAGGTCGATGGCGTTAGAGGAGGGCTGCAAACTGCCCACTGCAGCACAAGGTACAATGTGTAGAAAACAGAGCGCCCAGGACTTCCATGTGAGCTTCACACTTTTCCAGATATCCTTCTTGGTGTCACCCATGCAGTTTTCCCACCTGTTTGCTTAAAGCCTGCTCACCACACACCCTGATCTTGAGTTTCTTTAATCTTGACCTGTTGTGCTCCTGTACGGAGCAACGGCAATTCTTTAAAATTTGTTCCTTTTTATTTTATTATCTTGTGCTTCACCTCGAAGATGCAGGCAGACTCCTCAGCGAGGGGCTGACAGAGTCCCCCATTTAATTAGCAAGGGACCCAAATGCTCACTGACCTGTAGGTCTTTTCCTTTCCCCTTCCTGTCCTCACTTTCAGTTCTGCATTTACTGCTCATTGCAAATACTCCAGATAAAAAGCCTTTGTAGTGCTAGAGTATTCCCTTCATCAGCAAGCATTAAGCTGACAAGCGATCACCTGCATATTTTATATATATATATTTTAGAAGAGCTGATTAATTATCAATTCATCAGAGAGCGCTGATAAATGGAAACTGGATACTGATGAATTAGGCTACTGAAATATTCAGCTATATAAATAATGGCAGAAACACAGATAAAGATATTGAAATTAAAACTTGTGGGGGGAAGAATCAGGCAGATATCATGAGGTTTTTCTTGTCACATTCTTAGCTCTGAGGGGAAAAAGAAATCTTTTTCTTCACAACAATAAAAAAAAAAAAGAGCGAGCGAGTGAATGAATGAAAGGAAAAGGCAGGCTGAACTGTAACTTACCCTCACAAGATCACAAAGAAAAAATTAAGCTGAAACAAGCGAACTGCTGGACCATTTACTGCGAGTAATCCAATTGCAAAAAACCCTATTCCCCATAGAGGATTTTCACTAAAATCCTACAACAGGGACATTTAACCAGATTAGGTACCAGCAAAGATAAAGAGGCTGGTATTAGATGATGAATGGATTAGAGTCAGGTTTCATTTTAGAATGTGTCTTCATTTCCTTTTATTACTTTAAGTAAGGAACAACTTGCATTAACATCAAGTCAAAGGAATCACATTAAAACAGAGCAGGGAGAGCAGGGCGGCCCCGACAGCGCCACTGCCGTCCAGGGGCTGCCGCTGCCGGGCTGCCGCGCGCCCCAGCACCCCAGCACTTCGCTTCTCCTAAAAGCGTTTCGTTCTCAAATAACGGAGTTATTTCTGGGATTCAAGACCGCGGGAAGGATGAGGGAAAGCAGGGTGAGAAGGAAAAGGAACGCCGTCCTTGCCTCAAGCAGAGAAGTCCCTGCGCCCTGCGTTGGTCCGGATGCACGCAGCTTTGGCTCCGGCTCTCCTGGCCTCCCCCAACCCCTGCCCCACACCTCGCTGCTGGCACCCACATCCCTACGTGCCTCACCCACTCGATAACCTGCAAAGAAAGCCCCCAGATGAGAGGAGCAAGCAAAAGGGCAGTGCTCATGCTTCCCACAACTTCTACCGTGTTTTTTTTTGTTTTTTTTTTCAGCCCTTACATGGATGCACCTCTGTAACAGGCACTTGCGTGAAGAGATGTAGCATACCAGGCCGGCCGGGCTCTTGGTCAGCTCTGCTGCCAGGGGAACAACCACAGGCAACTTTTGGCCACACAGACCCCTCATCGTCATCAGAGAAGCTGTAGGGACTTCTTAGCCCCTTCATTGAAAAAGCCGAAGGCAATGCTCTGCCCCCAAATCTGCCTTCTTCCAAGTGAACCGAGCCGGACAGGCCGAAAGTTGGGAAAGGTTCGGCAAGGGCCTCACGTAACAAATCGCATCACCCACCAGGCTCCTACCCAACACCACACAGCGTTACTTATATGCCCAATGACTGGTTTAAAACCCAGTTCGCAGAGAGCAACCGCTCCCAACGAGAGGGATCTCTGCTGGCCCACGGCTGCGCTCCTCGGGGACCCCCAGTGCGGCTGCTCGCTGCCGGGGCTCTGTGCGCCCCCGGCCGCATCGGCACATCAGCGCAAACAAAACAAACAAAAAACCCCATCCAGATCCTGACAGGCTTTACAACAGCACCGAGGTCTGTCTGCCACGGAGAGCTTGTTTTCACAGAAACTGGAACTGGTTAGTTAACAAAATAAGTAGGTGACAGAATAACATCGGAGGGTCAGACTTAAGCCGACAAACACAAAACAACACTTGAGGAGAGAGCTGGACTCACACGCCTACATATACCATAGGCAGTTACATGGAAACTGTGGGAAACCACCTCCCACTGCTGTGATGCGCCAAGGCCTCCTGCAATATCCTGGCAAAACGGCCCGGGTGTCAAACCATTACAGATTTTACTTAACACCTTTCAAAGAAAAAATAAAAAGGGCAAAAAAACTCACCAACGGCCCAGAGTTTGAGCCTCGGTCTGCAAACTTTTCCCCAGGTAAGCCATTTTCATTGGGATGACTGCCCTGAAGTCAGGTGATTCATATAAAGGTATGGGACATAAGGGTAGGATGCTTTTTTTGCCACTCTGCTGATGCTGGGGCAGAGGGGTGGGGAAAATGTACTGGGGAAAAATGGGAAACTACCATCTTAATGCTCAAAAATATGTCCTCCGGGTCAGAGGACTGTGATCCCTGCAAATCAGTCTGCATCTGTGTCACTACCTCAGCTAGGGCTGTCTTCTGACTTGCAGCAGAGTTTATTACACAGAGGGAAAAGGGACCTTGACTCCGCTCAGAATAGCGCACGCAATTTGCAAGCCAACCTAATCATGCATAATATGCTAAATAAGCTGCTCTTTAAGAGCAGCATTCCTGAAGTTAACTAAGCTTCCTCGCAAGAGAAAAAGAAAGGACTAGCTGGGAAAGAGCAGAATTAATCCCGCATATGCATCTCCTTTGAAGTCAATGGGAGCTCTGCCTGAGTAACAAGTGTGGTCCTAACCCCATCCACTGGCAGAGAAAGGTAAACTGGGGAAGCTGTCAATGGGAGACACCTATTAGGGGACCTTAGCCGTCCCCCTGCGAAAGGCCCTTCTCGCATACACGTTTCTGAGCACTTCAGCCCGGGCAGTTTTAAGCTAAAAGCCGTGGCGAGAAGCAGGAATTTCTCTGGCAACTCGGAGCAGTCCATTTATGGCTGTGTCAGGCACGGAAAGCCAAGCGGCACGGGCACACGCAGATCAGCATCAGTGCATGGGCGAGAGCGAGCGGAGATTTCTGGAGAGAAACCCCAGCATCTACAAAGTACCAAGCCAGCTGCCGGTAAATCACTCCTCCCCACTGAAAGCTAGGGTCTCGTACGCCGGGTTAGAGGGCACGGCGGAGGATTGCAAAAAAACAAGAGAAGTTCGCTTTTCTTGATAACCCCTGCCTGAAGCAAACCAAAGGAAATTGTCCCCATAGGGACTCAACTACTAAATCTCTCTATATGAATTTGAAATGCTTCCGGGAGTACTTAAACACAGATGATTTTAAACAATAAAGGAGCTCTGGAATGAGGGGCGGGGGGGGAAAAGGCAACAAATTTTGGAGTGGTATATGTTTGAGAGGGACACTGAGATCCATTTAGCCTGAGTTTTGATAGGTGCTTTCAGGAGAAAAAAATAATGTGAACTTCAGATTTAAACCGCGGGAGGCTGTGTGTATAAATTGCTGTGTATTAGTCTTTGTTGCATGGTAAGGACGTTTCATTAACAGGATGAAAGATGCTTCTATGCGTACACAGGCCAATTTAATACACCCCACTGATGAATACTCCCCATTTATTGAAGAAGTTAATACACGCTGTATAAATCAATAGTTCCTAAGTCTCTGAAAGCAACACAAGACTTGCACGAGATGAAACATTGTATTGTTGAGCGCACAAAGAGAAACCAACCTTTAAATAGGAAGAGTTTGTTACTGGAGTTTTTGTTTGCAAATTCGGAGCTTGTTTGGCTTCAGTCACGAAAACACGGCATTAAGTGGAGAGAGGAACGTGCCAGGGAGGCCAGAGGATCTGTGCTCGCTGGGGTACGGCAGCGTCAGTAACATCTGCGAAAACCACCCGGGCTCCACGCGAACCATCACGCCGCAGCAGCAGCGAATTGGCCAAACCCTACGGAGCTGCCTCCCGACCCCATCCCAGCGCTCCCGATGTGGCAGCGGGGGTCCTGTCCCTGCCTGGGTGACCTCCTGAGTGCCCCCGAAGCCTGGCGCCCCGCTCGGTGGGCAGGGGTGGGCGGCCGCCCGCCGAGCACCCCCCGCGAGCAGGAGCGTGGCAAGGGGGAGATTGATGAGGCCCTGGTACCCGGGGCCTCCTCCCCTTCCTCGCCGTGCAGGAACGGGGGCTTGCCATTCACCTTAAAACCTATTAATCACCAGGCACCGAAAACAAATGGAGCTAGAGCTCCGCCTGCCTTTTTTGCCACGTCCTCCTCTTCCCCGTTCCCCCCTTGCTTTCCCTTTCTGCCAGAGAAAGATGGGCCCTGAAAGTGCCTTTATGAGCCTCATACAATAAAACAAAAGCAGCACAGAAGAGGGTTTGTGAGCCTCTCCCCCTCCTCCGGGGTGGATGGAGAAGGTCGGCAGTGGTTGTGAATTAGTGGGCCCTCCTGGAGTTGCTCCCTGGGCTAAGCAAAGGGTACCATTCAACACCAGTTTCTGTTAAAAATAGGTTTATAACTCGTCTCCCTGTATTTCCCAGATGGTGCTACTGCACTTGTGCTGACTATGGCCATGGAAACGTTAACAGATGTTCCTGAGCTGCTCTGCAGCTCCAAAGATGCCCACGAGATTTTTTTTCTACAGGTTGATCTCTCCTTGGGTCTGCCTGGGAACAAACTCCCTCCCTCTGCAAAAATACCAGAAACCTCAGTTGCCACAAGAGGCAACCCCCAAAATACTGTTGCAAAGATTGGGATACTCTTCCATTTCCAGCCAGGGTGACCAACACCCAAGGCAGGGCACCCACCAGTGAGCACCGCTGCGGCCGGGGGATCGCCCACATCGGCTGCAGCACCTCGAACTGCAGCAGGGACCCGCAGGCCAGCAGGGCTCCCTGCAACCATTCGGGGTCACTGAAACACTAAAACCAAGCAAACCCACCAGCTGGGTGTCACTCCGCCCTCATCCCCTTCCCAGGCACCAAGATGCCAGCGACGAAACCCTTCCTGAAGGAGTAAAGGTTTAATTCTGCCCTGCTCCATTTAGCCAGCGGGATCGCAGGTTTTGTGTGTGGTGTTTTTTGTTGTTTTTAAAGGACGTTTTCACACCTGACTAAGCATTTTCTCCTGAAAACTACTTCCCCTTGCTCCATTATGGCCGATACAGTGGCCTGAGCCCTTTCACAGTTTAATGTAGCTGATTTCTGCCTAAGGTCCTGCCCTAAGCTAACTGCCTATTGTAACGGGAGACAAGGCCTCCATTGATAGCCCCAGCTCCCCCTGCTAAAAAAGGCTCATTTTCTTCTTTCACACAAATGATGACAGGAGCACTGACAACCATGTGCCGGGACAATACCCCCCCCTAGACAGAGCCTGACAAAAACCACCCCCTTCAGAAAAAAAAAAAAAAAAAAAAAAGCAGAGGGGGGCACACAGGGGCAGCAGCGCTCCGCCGGCCAGAGCCTACCTGCTCCCGCCAGAGCCGCCAGCTTTCCCCAAACCCGCTCTCCTAGCAAGCCCAGCGACGACCCCAGCTTCCTGGCTGCCAACGTCCAGGAGGTCTTTTCAGGAAAGCCAGGTTTTCTTTTTCCACCCGCTCCTCCTAAGTGCCCCCTGCGTCTTGAAGCACGGAGCCACCGCGCCTGACATTTCCCGCATCCTTCCTAGGTGGCAGCGGGTGCTCGGAGGGGAAAGGGGGGGGGAGGGGGGGGGAAAGCGAGCCTTGAAGATGTTCAGGAAATTTCCACTTAATTTCGCCAAAAGGCAATTATGTGAAATGATCTGGTGACAATTAGCATATGCCAAATCCTCTAGCGTACACGGAAAAGAACAGGGCATTAGCTACCTAATTACTGCCTGGTAGTTCCCGCGCAGGAGAACTGAAACATTAGGAGGAAAACATTATTATTAAGTGTGCTCACACTTTGCTTTCAAAGCTGTTGTAGGCTGTAATCTTGCTGCTACGGTATTTTTTTTTTTTTTTCTTAAGAGAAGTGAAAACTGAACCTCGGGGCTTTGACTGCGAGGGGAGCGCTGCGCTCTCGGGGCAGGCGCTGTTTCTGAACGTCAGGTCGGCCCCGCACACGCACCTGTTTAGACACAGCTGTACATTTTGAGGTCCCTCAGCATCACTTTTAATTACGTTTATGCCAGATTTTACCTCCCTCGTTCTCTTCCTGCCTTATCGCTAAAGAGAAAGCTCCCTGCTGCATCTGTCCTGGCCGATCTCTGCACACCCGTTTGCACACCGGCGTCACCCCAGCCAGCACCCCAGGTACGGTGGCCGGCACTCGCGTGGCCACGGCTCCACGGCTCCCGGTCGCTCAGGACTATCCCCGATTTGATCAACAGGTGAATTTCCCTGCAAGAGGACAGGGTAGTGCCTGGACGAGAAGTTTCAGGCCCCGGGGTGCACCGAGCGAGCTCTTCCATTACAATAGGAGCGGCGCTGCTTCCTTCCCAACCTGACAAACGCTCCCTGCTTTCTCCGCGTGCTTTAGTTAATTACAGACAGGTATTATCTCCTTTATTACAGGGAAGCCTTCATTCACGTATAACGAGGCACGGAGCAGAGAGATGGCATACTTCGGATTAGACCCGAAAACGCTCTTTTCCTGAAGCAGCACCAGTAACGTGTCATGTAGACAGAACCGCTGTGTGAGACCGATGGAAACCTGACCAGGTCTTCAGGAGATGGTCCTGACCAGAGAGGGGGTGGAGAGGGAAGAAATACAGAGCACTAGAGCATGCAGTAAAATGCAGAGAAGATGGGAAGAAGGTAGAAGTGAATTTAAGCAAAAGATTGACTGCATAATTGCCCTCATAGACCTTATTTCTATGTGCTTTATGTGAATACCTCTTAATGCAATTTTACTTATTACCTAGCATTCTGTAAAATGCCACATACACAGCCTGACTTCTTGCATATAAATCACATATTTCAGCACCAGACAGATACACACTGTCGGAGAAAGGGCTCCACTGATTTTATGAGGGTATCTGTGACTTCTGTCTACAGTACGAACTTGAATGCGAGGCTGTTAACAAACTGCAAGAAATGAAGAAAAATTAACATGCATGCCTATACCCACCGGTACTTGGCTATTTCAGTAATAACAGCGTTATTAAAAAACTAACATGCAGACACATGCCTCCAGATCCGATGCCAAGTTCTCAGAGCAGCTTTTAAAAATGCAGCATTCACGAATTGTAGCGGACTGCGCTCAATACCAATACACGATGTTCGTAGTAAACGCATATGAAATAACAAGTAACAAAGCTCTACGAATGTTTTCATTTTTAAATGTGCTAAGAAACGCTACGCATCAGCCATAGAACAATTGAGCGATGAAATCACTAAGTCCAGATCAATTATTTCTTGAACAAATTGAACAAAGTTTCCCCCAAAACGTGATGCTGAATGCACACCAGAACTGAAACACCTCGCAAATGCTTCAGAGGAGAAGAAACCCACACGTTTACCCAGCGCTATCGGGCCTTTCGCCCTAGGTCCCAACAAAAAGAATTCCTGCAAAGGCAGAGAAACGCTTACGAGATCCCAGCACTGGCCATGTAAAACCTGCGTACGCAACAACATGCAGTGAAAGAAGAAACGTCTGAATTACTGTCAGTTTAGATTTTCGCTAACTCTGTTACAAATCTCTACAGAATTTTTATCACCTCTACGTTCTACGCAAGCAAAGGCAAATAAATCAAGTGAGCTGTTCAGGCAAAGGTATCACAGAGAACCGAAGCCCCAGAAATCCTCCTGGCTCGAGTGACTCCACGAGCACGCTTGGCAGAGTTAGAAAAGACAACAGCAGAAAACTCAAGACTCCCGCAAAACCTCCGGTTCAAATGAGATGCTCTCTCAAATTCTTAATTACATTCCTGGTTTTCTGTGTATAATTACGGGCAATGTACAGACCTGGCTGACTGGCAGGTTTAGTTCCTGTAATACACGCTAATACGAGAAATAAAGTCTTGTGGACTTCTGATAACGAACACAGAAACACTGTGTCAAGGCACACATTATCTCATATTTACCAAAATTTGGTACTATTTTTCATCTTCCCTCCTCGCTGAGTGAAATCATTTTAATGTAGTGTCCCTAAAATTTCAATCTTTCCCACTCCAGCTGAGCTTTCTGAGGAATTCAGAAAATTTAACGGAGTGTCAACCAAACACAGGATCAAAAGCACCCAGTTAAAAATTACTACACACAATTTTCCATAATTCCCCCAAAAGAAAAAAAAATCTCGTTTTGTGTATGACAGGAGTTAAACCATCTCATTTCCAAAACCCCTTAGCTGCAACATATGTGCCCTGCTACAAACCAACTTTTTCTCCTAAAAGAAACAATTTTACCTTCATGGTTTCAGAGTTAAGGAAATATCGTACTGAACTGCAGAAAGCTTTGAAGTGGCCCCCTCCGCCCCAAAGGAGAAAAAGCAAAGAAAGACAGTGATGTCATATTCACTGGGTGAATGTATTACCGCGTACAGAATACACAGATAATACACGCGCTCACACTTCTCCCTCGCTGTTAACCATTGTTCAACATCTATAAATCAGAACCCGAAACCTGCCGTATATGAGGCTCTGAAACACCCCCCCCCAACACCCCCCGCACACCCCCTGATCCCACCCTGCGAGCACGAGAGAATTTCTTCCCCCCTTTCCAAAAACCCAAGCCAAAAAAAAAAAAAAAATCGGGCGGAGGAAGGCAAAAGAGGAGGAGTGCAACAACTCTGCCCTGCTGCACCATTGTGCCGAGACAAAACCCCGCTCCGCCGCCTGCTTCTCACGCCCGCTGGAAAAATTAAAGTGCCATCGAAAAGTCACGCTTCCCCCTGCTAAAAAAGATGATTACCATAAAATAAATAAATAAAAACAACACGGCTAACAAAGGTCGCAGCTAGAGATGCTTGCTTGATTTCCCCCCCCTCCTTTTTTTTTTTTTTTATTCCGCACACGAGGAAAGGGAGAGAGGGAGAGAGGGGGAGAGGGGGAGAGAGGGAGCGAGGGAGAAGTCACATAAGAAGTTCAATGGTCAAGACGGAAAGCGCGCACGCAGCAAGTGCTACTCACCCAGCAATTCAAATTGAGATGCCAGCAGCCGAACTGCTGGAAGAGAGAGAACCCAGAGGCAAGCGCTCCTCCTTTACCACTCAAATCTTCCATTCCCACTAAAATTGCATCCCTCGGGTACATAACAGCTTTGTCTTTCCTTCTCTTAACCTCAAAAACTTTTTTTCTTTACTGTCTAGATGCCAATTGTACTGGCTTTGTATTATTTTCCTTGCAGCTTTTCTCTCTCTCTTTTTCGTTCCCTGCTCCCCCCCCCCCCCCCCTTTCACTTAAAGTACTGGAAAAGCTGTCTTAAAAGATCAAGATGTCTCCAGTTTTTTGGCCTGGTGTTTTCTGAACGCTCAAAACCCGCTGTCATGTTGGCCGTGAGAAGTGTCTTATTTCTAAATTGTCTGCTGCGGTTATCAAAATTTAGAGAAGCCTCCTCTCTTTGCCGGTATATCACTTTACCATCCTTCCAGGGAGCGGGGAAAAGACTTTCCCCCCCCCCCCTCACGCAGGTTATGGCTGCTCAGAAGAGCAAAAAAGCAGTTACCTTGGAAATCAGTGACAACGCTACCGCAACCCAGGTTGCACAGGTAGCGCTGAGAGCGGCGAGAAGCGCCGGCCGGCCGGCCGGGAGCACGGTCAGTTAAGCGTAGCGAGCAGCCACTTTATCTGCAAGACTGTCAAATCCCTCAAAACAAATTTCTTAGGGGGAGAGCTGCGAGGAAAGTGTATTTTCCCGGCATCGTAACGCGGAGGTGACACTTGGCAGACCTTTACCGTCACCTCTGGTCTCTCCCCCCGCCGCCCTTTTCCCTTCAGTACTATTTAATAATTCTGTAGAGCGCTGACCCCGCTGCCAGGGGAGCTTTGAGATCGCTCCCGTGACAGGGTAGAGGCTGGCGGATTTTCCCTCCTGGGGGAGAAGCAGCAGGGCTGCCCGGTGAGCACGGCCGAGCCGAACGAGGGCTCAGCATCCCGCCGTGCCCGCAGGTAGCGCGGCCGCCATCCCCTCTCCTGCTCCCCTCTCGCCGTGAAGTTGCGATGCCGTCGCCCCACGAGGCGGGCGACGAGGCGAGGGGACTTAGCGGGACGCCCGCCATGTGGGACGGGTGCCGTGGCGAGGAGGTGCGAGGGGCCCGATGCCCGTGCCCACCTGGGGGCATCACCCCCCTGGCACCCGCAGAGCCCCAGGAGGCAAAATTCAAGCTTGGGGAGACCTCGAGCGGCTCCAGGTCCGCTCTGGGGACGTGCGGCTTTGAGCAGAGGTCTGGACAGCCGGGCGGCGGGCGCAAAGCGGGCACCGGCGCCTCAGGAAAAAGCCCTGGGGAAGGCGAGGGGCGCGGGGGGAGCCCGGCGTGCGGCGTCCCCGCTTCTCCCTGCCCCGGCACGGCTCCGGCCTTGGCGTGCGCCGTGTCAGGCGGCAATCTTTAAGGCCCTTAATACCAAAACAAAAAGCCCGGCGATTTCCCCTTTACACGGCGGCGACAAAAGCGACGAGGCTGCGGGTTTGACAAGTAAAAAGCCCCACCGACGCGGCGGCTAATTGCCTCCCCTCCCTCCATTCACGGCTGCCACCACGCTCCGGCGGCGGCCGCCTTTTGGCACGCGTGAGGGCCCGCTGCCACCCGGGGACGGGACGGGACGGGACGGGGGGGACGGGACGGGACGGGACGGGACGGGATGGGATGCGATGGGATGGGACGGACGGGACCGGGGTCCCCTCGCTGCCTCCTCTACCGCAGGAGGGGGCTTCCCCCGGCGGCCCCAAAGGCGAGGAGGGGGCATTCGGGGTGCCGGGGGGTGTCGGGCAGGCTCCGGCCGCCCCCGCCGTCCTTACCGTGCCGCCGCAGTCCCAGAGGGGGGGCAGAGGCCAGGCGGGGCCGCAGCTCACGTCCCACATGGCCTCAGCCGGAGCCCCGGCCGCTAAAACAAAGTTTGCTATTTACGGGATGAGAGGGCAAGCGCATCCCTCGGCGTTTGCGGAAAAGTTTTTCTTTTTTTTTAAAAAAAAAAAATAATAATAAAAAAATAAAACCACGCGTATGCACGGAGGGGGGGAAGCGGTAGGGGAAACTAGTTGAACCTCGGGGGGGCGGGAGGGGGGAGCAAAGCGCCCCCCCCCCACACCCCCCCAAAGCCTTCTCGGGGGGAGAGGGTGGGACGTAGGGTGGATTTGCCGCTTCCCCAAGTGAAAACCCGGCGGCCAAGTTCGTCCCGAGCCTGCAGCGCGCTCCGCGGGGCAACCCCCCCGGGGGGCTCGGGGACGGGGGGGGGGACACAGAAGGACACACGGACACGGCCGGCCGGGCCCGCCGAGCAGCATCGGGGAGGGGGGGGGGGGGGGGGGCAGCGCTTACCATGGGCGAGGGCG